>NC_140591.1:698177478-699471068 GCF_964204655.1 Triturus cristatus
AACCAAAACAAGAAACACTAAATTTGGCATTAAATCCACTAAAAATGGTTCATTTTGGTGCTAGTGAAGATGAAACAAACCCGTCTCAACTTGTAATGCAAGTTGCACAAGACTACTTTAACTGAAGATAGTCCCTCTCTAAGAGATACCAGTAAGGCTCCATAGTGCCATAAAGAGAGCCAAAAAGTCTTAATTTACAAAAATAATCTACAAGGTCTGACCCAATAACTGAAATCTTAAGCATCTTTCAAGAACTGTCTAACCCAGATGCCCAGAGGAACAACTAATGCGCATCACAACAATATTATGACAAACTCCTGGATTATTTTGGTCAAAATTAGCACCATCTGTGATACCAAAGTCACTGGCCAGTACCATCTGCCTGACGCGCGCTCTCCTTTCTTCACATTTTTCATCCTTTCTCTGCCTCGGTCTACATTGCTATTGCTCCACTGCCAGCCCTCAACCCTCCGTTAGCTCTGGCATGGCATTTTATTTATGAGCATAGGTATAAACAATAGGAAGACGGGAGCCCATAAAGCAGTAATAATAGGTGTCCCTTTTCAGTGCATTAGTCATTTTAGCCAATTTATTTCAAAATGGTACTTTAAATGCACTTTGAATTCATTTTTCTCAACATTTTCTCGGGCAGGAGGAACCTCCCATCAAAACCTTACTTGAGGAAGGCTCCCTTGTTGTAATTAAGATCAGGTATTACATCTGGCTTTCAGCAGTGCCAGATGAGGGTGGAGACAAAGTAAGTGGGTATGGTCTCCTAAAAGCAGTTGAGCACCTGCACTTAATATTTTACAAATTAAACACTGTACTATGCCCTATGAAGGCTGATAAGGGCCTAAACAAGGGGAAACAAATTGTCCCCGACAAACCTAGTACAACAATGGAGTTAAGACTTTGTGCCACCATGACTATCTCGTAACCGGCGTAAAGCTGAGTCAGCATGTGCGCCAAAAAGAGACGCCATCAAAGGGCATGTCCATCAAATTAGTTTGCACAGCCTCCGATAACCTACAAGTACGCACCCATGCACGGCGACATAGAGCTATGGAAGAGGCTATAGCCCAACCAACAGAATCGGTGGTATCCATACCACAGCTGATGCTACATGTGCCAGCTTGTTGCCCATCTCGTAGCAATGGAACAAGAGCATTCTGGGATTCCTTCAGAAAGGTGGGTAAGAGGTGTTCCACTGAATCCCACAAGGTGTGGGAGAAGCAGGCGAGGACATACGAAGTGTTCAGAGATCACAGGGCAGAGCAGGAAGTAGATAAAATACGCCCACCACGAGCGTCAAATTTCCTGGCCTTTCTTTTCAGAGGCACAGGAGGATAAAATCAAAATTTTGGGAGGCTAAAGCAGCCTGTACCACAAAGCTCTGATTTGATGGCTGTTTAAGGAGACAGGAGGAATCCTTTGGTGCTGGGCGATGCCTGTGAGAAATAGAGCAGTCCACAGGGAGCCCTGTTTCAGGTTTAGCCTGAGCACCCATTAGGATATCGAAAAGACAGTCACTATAAGGAAGGACAGGTTCTATGTTAGACTAGCCAGGATGTAGAATGCCAAGTAAAGGGTCTGTTGACAATTCCACAAAAGGAAGTTGTAAATCCAGTACAACCAAAACTGGACTGAGCATGTCTGCCACAGCGGAACCAGCGTCCATAACCAAACCAGGAGCAGACAGGAGGCCGGAGAAGATTCTTTTATGTAGAGAGTATTTGACAGTTTGCACCTATTTGTCCCAAGCCTGTGGTTAAGATCAACTGTAATCTCTCTTTAGTCTAGCACGTCCCCTTGCATATTCCTATTTAGGGTTCTCTACCTCACTGAAGATGCCAAAAGATTGGTCATTGCTGCTACCATTATCTCAATACTTGATTATGCAAACTGGCTCTCTCTGACCTCCCAGAAAATATTTCAGACAAACTACAAGTAATTCAGAACACAACTGAACTCCTGGTCTGTTGAGGGCCTAGATTCAGAGTCACGCTTTGCCTGCTGTATGCACCCCTAATCTATGGAATTCCCTAAATTACCACTTACGTGCAATTCTCTCCACTGCCATGTTTAGATGTCAAATAACAACACGGTCCTGTTCCAGCAATATTAACCACATTAAAGCTCAGTGCCAAAGGACCATCAGGTAGAGTGCTGTACACAGTCCCCAAAACATAACGTAATTACCAACCAAAATGCCTCAGTACTGTCCTTGGTGTACTCTGCTTCTAGTTGTCTCTTTAGTGCTCCTAAGCGTAGATAGGCTAAACTTGTAGGGAGATGCTTGGGGTCTCTGGCACAGACTCATAAAATTATATCCTCTCTTCCTTTGAAATTAGAAGACAACCATCTTGCATTTAGAGAGGACAGCAAATAAAGGTGCCTCCTACTTGTTCCTTCCTAAAGCGCCAAGAGACACACTAGGTGAATGCCTGGGCTAAGCAAATTAGTTTTTAGATAGGAGAGATATTATTCATTCTGCCTTATTAAGTGTAATTTATCCACTATATTTAGTAATATAGGGCCTAATATATGTGCAAGTCACTGTGATGATCCAGAATAAACATATGCATTCAGATATATTGCATCATGTACAGTGATAACAAAGGAAATTATTTTTGTGTGAATTTGTGTCGCAGATTTTGTTGAGCATCTCTATTTTGTTTGTCCACCAGAAAGTCTATCCATTCTAGAGCTTTGGATCTACCTTTCATTCCTTGTAAATGCAGTGGGTGCAGGGCTGTGAGAATAGGCAAGAGGAGCGCAGGAACATTCTGTGATGGTTACAGCATTTTTAGGGTGCTCAGCGCCGGGTGTGGCTATGGTGAACATCTGAAGTAGGAAATGGTTTGGAGGTCCTCGGCAGAGGCCTCTGCGGAATCCAAAGATGGAGAAAGGGTCCTCATTCTCTTCCAGGGTCAGATGTTTGACATTGGGATATGAGCCCTTAATATGTGCAGCTACATCAAGATCCACTTTCATGTCAAGCAGGATTGTGATACAATACAAAGAGTGAGTTGTGACAGAGAGCTGAAGAGGAGTGAAACACCTTGGCCAAAATGTGTTAAAAAAGGACCCCACCTCCACAAATAAAGGATGCCAACCAAGAGAATATAGGAAGGCATTGAGTATAAATCACAAAATAGCCCACATAATCTGGTGTTTCAAACCAAAAGGAGCTTCTGGAGAATGCTGTTCTGTTCAGGCTTTCTGAGCAGGACACAAATAGTACCTGGCTGATTCTGGAGGTCTTGACAGGTCAAGGCATATTTTAAAGTGTTTGTAATGTGACCGTGTCAGTTTTTATTCCTCCTGCAGCATAAGTTTGGGGGCAACACAATCCTCTGCTTTTCTCAGTTTACTATGCCATTTTCGTGTTCTACTTTAAGGAGCTAAATAAGACACTCTGCAAGCTACACTCTGACCAGTAGGAGTCGGCTCTCATGGGGCTGAGGAGGTCTCCTTAAGTTTCAGGTTGACACTTAAATTCAGGAACTGAGGTTTGATGTTGGCAAGTTCCAGCTTGGCTCTGAAGGAAGAGGAGGAGGGCCATTCAAGTCAAAATTAAGAGGTTCCCTGAAGTCCATCTTCCTAGGTTGGGGTCAAGAAAAGAAGAACTCTGAAGCGACAGTCGTGAGCAGAAAGACAGCCACAAACGGCTGCAAACTCTAAGGCGCCAAAGTCTATGCCAGTTCCTGGGAAACCGTTGCAAATGCCTGCCTTTACAAGATTTGATCTTTGAGCAACATAAGTAGTGTCACGCGATCCTTGTTTGCAGTGTTGCTCTATTTCATACTCTGATGGGGCCTAACAATTTCTGCACTTTTTCTTGTGCATCTTGTGCGTTAAGCGAGGTCAGGAGGAGGACAGGTGATCACATGTCCACTGAAGAAGGTAGACTTCTTTAAAATACTTTTCAGATAAGAGTTCTTGCTTATTGACTCGGTATCTTCTCAGCAGTCTCTTGCACTAAGTGAGGGTCAGCTGCAGCTGAAGAGGAGTCAGGAGTTCGACAGGCCTTGAATAAAACAAGGTGTATCAATAGGAAGAAATAGACTGTATTCCTAAATACCTCTCCACTCCCCTACCTCACCATATAACCCAGCCCCTTCGTCCCAGAGACAACCAAGCTAAATGGGGTAGGTGCAGACACATGCCCAAGGAGGGATGTGTGCTCAACCTCCTAGATCACCGAGTCGTCAGCATACAGCCCAAAATAGAATTGATCAACATAGGTTGCAATGGCAGCTAGGTACCTTCACATCCAGACAGTGTGTAGGACTCAAACCAACAGTGCAACAGAGTGTCTGGAGCAACAGAGGTTTTGCGTACTTAAGGGCACTTAAGTCCTGGGCATTTGTCCATCCCCTTGGCTCACTGGCCGCTACAATGACTGAAAGCCAATACAGGACTGAAGCAAATCAAATACAAGTGGAACCCACACAAACATTGTCCATTGGTTTTCTGAAACAAAACCGAAGCCAAGCAGATTCATGGAATTTTACCCTATAGAGTCTACTCCAGTGATGCATAAGAAATGGAGATGTTCTATTAATACCTCTTTTATTACATACCATATCTTATTGAAGATCTTAAAAGTTGATATTTGTTTTTATTAGTCGTCCTTTTTATGTATCAGATCTTCGTTTATGTTTATCATATACACAGCACTCTGATACCCTTGGGTCATGTTCACTCTTTATAAAATACCATTAATAAATATATACATTTGTCAAGTCTACCCTGGAGCTTAACAAATTGATTTAGTTTAAACAGATTACCAGAGCAACGGGCAAAATAGTTGCATGACAAGGTAATTCACCCTTCCTGAGCACTACATTTGTAGGGTCCATAGGAGTAACTGCCACACAGGTAGGGTAAAACCCGTGGGTGGCTGGCTCAGCAACAAAAAGCGTGCCTAGTACCATAGCCGGTTTCAAGATGGCCATACACACTCCATTGCTTTTTTTGTTTTTGCCTATAATTAACTCTGCATAGAAGGACCATCTCACTCTTCAATAGGGAGTAAGTAATGATAGCAAGCATGCACTGAATGAATGTTCTCCACACAGGAGACGCAGACGTTATGCTGTTCAGCTACTTTAAAAGTTTGGTAACACTCTGCAGATGGTTTGGCCCTCTCCACTGAACGGTAGTGAATACCATAATATTCTCTGTGCATCTTCATATGTTAAATATACTGCTACCCTAATCAAAGGGAAAAGTAGGAAACTGGAATCACACTGATGTCGGTGGGGCTCTTGGCTATGCAGATATTAGGTGTGGTTCATTTAACTTTATATTGTAGATTCTGTGGTAGAAGAGCACACACACAGGTGACAAAAAGCACATTATACTCCTGATTTAAGATACATGCACCTATTTTATAACTCAAATTGGCCATTGTGATGCACTTCGATTGCAACTAGAAATCTTAGCAAATTGATCCTCATTGGGGAGTGGGAATGGGTACCGCTATTACTTCATCAGTATCACACATCTGAACTTTCTAACAGCCGCAGGTTTGCTAAAATACCTTTTCTGCTACTGGCAAACCTTTGTCTAGAGCGAGAGACATTACATTTTTGGACACTTTACAGTAATAAAACATTGGTAAAGGGGATGCAGCAGCGACTTTCTTATCGTGTGCTAATTTAAAGTGCTTCTTTAGTTACAAGCGCAACTACGAAAATGGGTTGAATAAAATGTTTTTTCTTATGGAGTAACAATCTTACTGAGCACTTTACATGTAAATAGACATGTTTTGATTTCCATTATTAGGTATTGATTAATGAAATGCTCAAAGGCGGAACTTGTTCATGCTTACATCGTTTCAGCACTAATGACAGACACTGCATATACACTAACACCTTGTGTTGTCATTGGCATCCAAATGAACGTGAGGGAAATATTTAAGCAGCTCTGGTGCAATGATCTACAAAGCCCCCTGTAAAATTTAAATGTTGCTGCTCACCTTCCCCGAGTAACAAATGGCGTACCCAAACTTGAGCCCAAGCCCTTGCAAAGTACATGGAGTGGGCCTCCCCTCCCTCCGGACCCAGGCAGGAGCTCTCAAGCCAGGGGCTCCCACCCATGTACAGTGCTGGAGGGGCCCCACCATAGCTCGGGCCCTCCGCACCGCAGGAGTTATGTGGCCTATGTTACGCCACTTCAAGGTCTTTCTCGAAGTTTCGCTTGCAGCCGGGTGACCCTTGTGCTCGCGCCCTAAGGCAGCCTATGTTGTCCCTTTTTTGTCAACACTGCAACAGTCGATTACTAGACTTCAGAGGTGTATAAAAATTAGAAGCAATGCAACAGCTCGTATTTTATATTTTTCAAAGTTCCGTAACAGACTGTTTCGAATGGCAAACCCATGAGTCCGGGTGAGCAGTTCAGTGTAAAGAAGTGAGGTCTTACCAGTGCCGGAGATGGCCCCGAACAGGTCTTTGTGGAGGCTGCTGTCCAGCGTGTTGCTGCACTTCTGGGGTGTTCCAGGATTCCCAGGAGGCAAACTGCTAAGTAAGTCATCTTTTGCACTCTGTGAAAAATCACAATTGGGAAATAAAAACCACATTTTGAAATTATTTATGAATGTGGGACAGGACAAAGATTGAAAGCTTAAGAAGAAGCTGGCATGCTGCAATGCTATTATTCATATGTCAACAACAATGACAAAAATTGCAAAACATTGGAGGTCATTCTCGATTCTAAAGAGTAAGATTATATTGACTTCTGCTTTGAATGGATTTAGTTTAAAAAAACGTTTGATTAATACACATTTTCTCTGCAGGCTGAGTTAAAAAGGCACAGTTTGTATACAGTAACATTCAAACAGAAACCAATATACCATTACTAAAGAAATGTGCAGGGAAGTAGCTTCGGGAGGCGGTGGGCGGAGCTGGAATGTGACCGCTCCTAAAAAAATACATTCTTGGCTTAGCAGTTTGGTCTGGGGCTCTCTGTCAGGTCTGCTATCTTTGTGTCAGTTTTTAGGTCGAGCCTGGGCAGCACATGCGCTGCTCTGCAAGGCATGCTGTATTCAGGTAGGGACTTGAAGCTCCACCCAATCTCTGCCCATATTTTTCATTGGCTTGTGTCATGGTCCACTAAAAACAGTGGCTGTTCATTGGTCAATAGGCTTAGTAGTCCCTCCTAAGTACCACTGTGTCTTATTTTGTACATCCCATGGCAACACCCTCTGTTATGTGTGTTGTTACTTGGTAGGCTTTAATTACAGCCTACCAGCACTATTTTCTCAAATAACTTTGTCCTGTCTGCCGTTACACGCAGTACACGCTCTCTTGTAATGCTTTTTGTTTTTAGAGCACAAACAAATTTGCAATAGGTCTTGCATTTGCAAGAGTTTAAGCTATTGGCATTGTAAATGACAATGCCTTTTATTTATCTGTTTTAAAAACAACACAGAAATAAAAAGCAGTCATTTACAATGCCAATAGCTCAAAAACTCGTAAATGCAAGGCCTATTGAATTGCAAATGCTTGTTCTCCTTGTGAGCCAAGAAGGAAAGACAAATTAGTGACCTTTTATGCAAATGGTGGGGAGAGTGAGAGAGTGAGAGAGAAAGAGAGAGAGAGAGAGAGACAAAGAAATGCAGAGAGAGAGAGAGACAGAAACGTGGAGAAGTGTGGCTCACTGGTTAGAGTAGGCAGACCTGGAAGCAGAGGTCAGCCCGGGACCAGGGTTCAATTCCCAGCTCGGCTGGGTCTCGAGTCCATAAATTGTCCATGGACTCGATAATTCTCACTCCAGTGCATACTCGATTCATGGGTTCACACTCTGCGACTCTGGGCAATAGCTTGCTTAATCTCCACAATGGACCCTCGCGGCGGGATGCCTGGCTTTCAACTTGTGGTTGCCCTGCTGGGTTATCTCACAGGGGAATACCAGGACGGGTTCCCTAAGCAAGCGCTTAGAGACCGGTTGGTGATTTGCGCTATATAAATATCTGTACATTTACATTTACAAACACCCGTATGGAGGCTTAACTTCAAAACGAGAAACCAAATAACCTGGAATCAAAACAGGCTTCACTGCTTGTTTAAACTGTGTGAACCTAGGTAACTCTTTTATTTCACATAGCCTCCTTTTACTTACTTAAAATATATTAGAGCACTTTTAAATATTTCAGTTCAGGATGCGGCTGTTCAAGCACCTCCTATATTTGGTTTATAGTTTGTAATGTTGTTCCGTCTATAATAGAAATCTAGACCACGTTTAGGCTTTACATGAGTACTAACTTGCTTCAAGATTGGGTCAGTCTGCACCCATCAGAGCCAAGAGGAGGCTGGGCTGGGCTGGACCATCCATCTTAGTCCTCTCACTTCGGCCACAAAATGGGTAAGAGAAATGACCAGTGCCCTCAGTAGGATAAACTATTAACCCTGTTAGCACTTTAGCAAACCTTAATTTGAGTGCTATAGGGTCCATTAATAAAGAGAGATTCTGAGCATGAGAAATCAGCCTAACCCCTGTGTCTCCAATGAACCGCTGATAATCTAGGTCATCTCTCCTCTGTCTACTAATAACCTTTCCCCCTTTAAGTAGCAAAAGATAGGGGTGGTGTCCCGTGCGCTGCCGATCATATTCCAGGACTTTGACTGTTATTCAGGAGGGGATAAACAGCTCGCATTAAGAAATGAAGGCTGGGATACCCCCATGATGTTATCATAACGAACGTCGTTTAAGGCTATGGCAGCCCAGGTAAAAAACTCTCTGGAAAACGTAAGCACTCGTCTAAAGACTGTAGAAACAAATGTGGCTAACTGCCTTACAACTGTCAATTACAGTACATTGGCTATCACCCACCTTAATTCCATCATATCAGTTGATTGCAAAAAGATTGCCTCCCAAGAGCTTGGGATGGGACAAGTGATATTTCCACCTCCAGATAGTGAACACTTTAATTTACCTGTCCATTAGCCACCTGCGTCACAACAGGAGAGACTATGTAGTGCAGCTAGTAGAAGCAAACGGTTTACTAGCACAAGACAGATCTTAAAAATAAGGCGATTCATTGGTAGGGGAAGAAGGTTGGACATACTAATAAACTGTTTTATGACATTATTGTGACACGTAGAGTTCAAGGGGTGAAAAAGGGGGGGGAAAAACATGTATTGTTAATTGTTTTCAATTACAACTTCTGACCCCAGAGTTTGGTAGAGAAGATAATATTGAGATTAAGATGTATTGTTCTTCGCCCTACTTATATCACCGCTGTTTCTCTGGGCTTCTTTTATAAGCCCAATTATCACACCATGAACTGTTTACTAGCACTCAACAACAGACCTATTTAGACTTGCCCCCTCCTACACCCGATGTCACACCTTACGTCTTGGTGTCCACTAAAGTTCCCATGTTAAAGCAGACACAGAATGAGAGCTGGAGGGATCTTAAAAATAAGGCGATTCATTGGTTGCGGAAGAAGGTTGGATATACTAATAAACTTTTTTATTACATTATTGAGACACGTAGTGTGCAATGGGTGAAAAACATGTATTGGTCATTGTTTTCAATCTAACCTTTTGATCCCAGAGTTTGGTAGAGAAGTTAATATTGAGATTAAGATGTATTGTTCATCGCCCAACTTATATCACAGCTGTTCCTCTGGGCTTCTTTCATAAGTCCAATTAGCACACCATGAACCCTAGCGATTTAAATTTTACAGCTTCCCATAGTCAGACTCGGAAAAGTTTCAATATACCAGCTGCAAATCGTTTCCTTCATCTGAGGGCTTATGAGGAACAAGCATGACTGTAAGATAGCTTTCAAGATGGCAATAGTGCATCAGGCAGCCTTTACAAGGTCAATCTTGGGACAGATGGAGTCACTGTCTCCCTGCCCTCTCACGAAGGGTAAGTTTTGACAGATGGCGCTAATGTTGATTTATCCAGCCTTGAAGGCACGAAATTGAAAGTTGGTGGCAATGGACCAGAGCGGGAAAGGATCAGTGGGTATACTTTAGAAGATACTTGCTATGTCGAGTGAATGATTATTTTCACTGTAGAATGTACCAGGTCTTAAGCGTAAAATGAGAAATGAAAACTGGCTTAAATACGCAATTCTATGTTTTCAAGAAACATGGGCCACTGAAAGATTCCCTATCAATGGATATACCACTCTACATTTACCAGCAATTCACTCTGCTTAAGACGGAGACAGCAAAAAGTGGACTATCAATACATATCACCACTTTGGTCTTGATAAGTATTTTGAGGAGGCTACCTTTTTTTTTTTTTTTTTTTTTTTTTGAAACCGTTTATTGCAGGTTGTAAAAGTTACAGGTATGGGCCTACAACCACCCGGCCGGCCGCTAGAATGACAAAAGCATATTGCATACATACAGCAAAAGTCTCTCGGCAGTGCAGAGCAGTGAAACAGGAGTAATCAATGGTGCAGGCCACCCAGCTCCAAGCCCACAGTACGGTTCCCTTTTCTTGAAACAAGACAACACCAAAAAACCACACCCGCAAGGCAACCCGCGATCCAAAGTAACAGCACGTGCTCCATAAGTGGGGGATCCAAACCAGCAGCAGAACTCTGAGGAGGGGAATGGGAGTAGGCCAGGGACTGGGGGACCACGCGCCCGCGGCCGAGGGAGGGGGGCCGTCTAGGGAGACGGAGCAGGCGAGGCAGCCGGTAGCAGTGGTGGCTCACAAATACCCCCGCGGTAGGCTTTCCAGGGGCCCCAGAGTTTCACCCACGCCCCAGGCTTACCCCTCGCCACATACACCACCTTTTCACGAAACATACACCAATCCATATGCTCTTTCCAGGCCGACACCGCCGGGGGCCTCTGGGATCCCCACAATTGAGCAATGTCACGCTTAGCTATCATGTATCCCAGAGTCACCCACCGCGTCTGCGGGACCGAATAGTCATTCGGTTCCCATACATTCAGCAAACATCTCCTCGCTTCAGGCAGCAGCGCGACACGCGTAACCACACGCAGGACCTCATGCACACCACGCCAGAATCGCTCCACCTTCGGGCACTCCCACAGTATATGCATGAAAGTCGCCAGCGCACCACAGCCACGCTTACACAGTCCGTCACCAGCAAAACCCATACGCAGAAGCCTTGGCCCCGTCACGTAAACCCGGTGAAGGATCTTGAGCTGGACGAAACGAAGGCGAGCCGGGATGGCCACCTCTTTCGGAGAGGCCACCGCGGAGATCCAATCCTCGTCGTCCAGCTCCAGCCCGTCGGCAACCCAGGCCTCGCGGAGACTAGTCAGCAGGCACGATCTATCGTTGATCAGTTTTTTGTATATGAGGGAGATCGTGCTGTCCGGTACATGGCCGTCCAGCACTCTGTCCTCCAGGGGGGAAGACTCCGGAATGGATGCGACGTCCGGGAAGACGGAGCCCAGCGCATGGCGGACTTGTAGGTACCGAAAGTACTCACTGCCCTGCAGCTGAAACTCCGCCTGCAGCGTCTCAAAAGTTTTGAATCCCCCCCTCGTCCAGAGATCTCCCACCGTGCTGATTCCGATCGTGTCCCACTTCTCGAAGCCCTTCGACGTCCATAGGGAGCCCAACCTCTCAGACGCATACAGCGGTGACGCCCGGGTCAAACGGTCCTTCCACCCCATAGCTGCATTAGCCGCGTGCCAGACACGCACCATAACACGCGTCGGTCCCGTCAAACGGGAGTCGGGCGCGCCAGAGTAGAGCGCGCGATTGTAATCGCCACCGGGTAGGAGCATTTTATCCATCTCAAATGCCGGGTTCAAGGCGGGCCCATAAAGGCCATGATTAATTGCAGCTAGTTGGGAGGCCCAGTAATACCGTTTAATGTCCGGGAGGGCGACCCCCCCATCGTACCACGGGAGCGTCAATTTAGCCAGAGCAATGCGCGGCCTCCCGTCCCAGAACAGGCGCCGCTGGAGGCCCTCCACCTCACGGAAATAGCGTGCCGGGACCAAGTCCATAGTATTCTGGAGGGGAGGAGGCTACCTTTGATCAGATTTTAGTATTTGCCAAAACATGGGGTACAGATCTGGTTTTAATGTACTATTACAATAAAAGTTTTAATGCTGACAAAATTGTAGTACTACATAAATTAGATTTAACCAGCCTAAGCCATAAGAGTGCTAGCGAAATGTACTCGCTTTGGGGCGGGGATCTTAATACATACCTTTGCCTACTACCAGCTAAGGAAATGTGTGGCTATATGACCATATTCATTTTGTGCTCGAAAAATATGGGGATATCTTGAAATATTTATTGGTGAAACAATTTTGTTTTTGCACATGAGGCCAGCCTTTCCCGCTGTATTTGAACATATGTTCACAAGGCGAGCAGTGAGGGCAAGGGGAGTACAACAAATTTTATTTTGAGCTCAGAGTATTTGAGTGCGGTCAGCTCTCAATTCAAATATTGTTAATGATTGTTGGACGGACCATAACCCCTAGAGTATTGAGATCAGACGTGGCTTATAAAGGGCAAATATTGGTCGAAGAGATTAAGTGGATCGGTGTAAATGATATGAGTATCAGCTGGGAAACATTGACCCCGGTAGGATTCCTCACAAAGCTGATTGGTACAAGCAAAATCCAAACAGACATCTGTCAGAATGAAGACACAGGTGACAATTAAATTAAGAGGGCATTTGTGTAAAACTGGAAATACAGAAGTTGGACACGGAGCTCGGGGGACTGGGTTTACCGGACCTGCAAATGTATTATTGTGCGAGTTTGTTTCAATATGCGGCACAGTGGTGCGCAGACGGCCTGAAAGTGCAAAGGAACTTGCTGGTTGGGTGGGGAGATAGTACGGACCTCCCAAGGTACCTAATGCAGGGGGCAAGAATCACGGGAAATTGTCCATGTATTGCTGCTAGATCCTGGCTCCAGCAGGGGCTTGATATCCTGCTCTTATAAAGCCCTGAAGGGAGATCACAAGACAGATATGACGGTGCTCGAGACAGATGGATGGGAGACTTGCATGAGCCACTCACAGAGGGCGGATGGAAGCGGGCCTGTGCTCAAATCAAGGAAGTAGCTAGCAATGCATGCTTCAAACTTACCCAGTTTTATTATTTGCATCAAACTTGCATAACACCGCCAAGGTTATATAGGATTAACGCGTCGATGTCTGCTGCATGTTCCAGATGTGAGTTGAATCCGGTGACGCTCCTACATATGGCGTGGGAGTGCAGTAAGGTACAGAGCTACTGGCAAGGAGGGGACTGCGGGCTCTACGAGGAGCCACACACATACACTTGGCACTGCTTGCTGGGTGTGCTCCCGACCCCTAAACGAGACACAGTTTTGCCTTACTAGAATTGGTACTGGCTAAGCAGCATCTTGCCATCCACCTGATGCGACCCAGGCCACCCACCAACAAAAAAGGGATGGCAGATAAGTGAGAATAGGGGGCGGCAGAGGAACGACGGTTGTGCATCATACACACTGATGAGCAAGCAGAGAAGGATCTGAAAATGTGGAGGGCCATGCTGGAAGATCTGGCAGCTGTGGAGACACCGGGAGATGATTCCCCTGAGGCTACCCAGGTTCCGGAGCCGGGGATCCGCTTTGTGGCGATGCAGGGGGGGGTCGAATTTCAGGACTGCCATGTAGGAGGGATAAACGGACGACAGTGCCTACAGTTCTGCAGGTGCTGCCTGCTTTCCCCTACCCCTCTTCTGCTTTCCCTCCTCACCACTCCCAGGGGAGGGGGGGGGGGTAGTAAAAGTGCTACAACGGATATCAACTAATGCTGCTCAGTATTGTGGAAAGGTACATAGTTGGGTTGATATATACATTTGTATCATTTATGTCGTGTGTGATGATAGTGTAGGCTCAAATGCTGGTAAGCTGACTACTAACTGGTCGATATGCAGACACTTGACTGCCATAACAAGAGAGAGATGGTATCCGTCCCCGGAAACTCCGTGGATTTAAGCTCCATGTTATAGAGTCAGAGAACGCGATTTTTAGGTAAAGATAATTGCATTTCTTTCTTCTTAGGTACACACTGTCAAGCTGTGCTAACAATAAATAAAAACATTGTCGCCGTATTTAACCAAGTGAGTCAAAATAAATGTTTTTGAAAATTAGTATCAGCGTGGAAGTTGACCTACTTGTGTTCCTCTGATAGTGCACAGCCTGCTGTAATAAATAGCTCTCACGTTATGACTTAATATGAGGTGAATTAAACCGCCCTCAACAATAGGTAAGTATAATCATTTAATGGAGATTTTAGGCTTTTTATCTTGACCCGCCCCAAGAAAAGTTTTACACGTGGCCTCAAAACTAAAATACCATTAGGAGATCTGGTAGTCAAATCAAAAGATGAAATGGGATATTTTCTCTTGTGAAAGCACTGTCTAGTCACTCTTGAATAGTGATGGCCAGAAGTAGTCCGGATGATGACACCATTGCAAATTACACCATGAGGGTCGAAATATCAGTCTTCCTTCCTGTACGACAGATTGTACGACCTAACTGGATAACAGTGGCATCAATATACAATATTACTTATTTCTTGAGCTCCGCGATGATTAACATAATTCTTTTGTATTACGACTTTCTTTAAGGCCGTCATGGTTCCCTCTTTAAATTATTTCTGTTATCCTTTACAAATGCATCCATGGTATATCCTCTGTTACTTATACGTCTTTCCCTCTCCCTCGTTAGGTGATTTGAAAATGTTGCTTTCTTCCTGAGTGCACATACGCTATTCTATGGCACCATCAACTAATAGTAAAATCCATTGGCCCGTTTATCAATATCATATTAAACAAATCACTGGGCCACTAGATGGCGAGTTTTTGGTATTAAAAACATATGGTTGCCATCGACCGTCAATCTATGGTACAACAGTCGCTCTTTACAAGGAGGCCTTCACTCTCTTTTTTTTCTTTTATTTAGGGCAAAACTTTCTAAATTTGATAAATGGTTTTGCTCAACATACAATAACTGCAAATAAAAAATGGTTAGAAATGCATTGGCTAGTTAACAAATTTGCGATTACATAGTGTGCACTGGTTTAATTACTGTGTTAATGTCACATATGGCACATATGCACAAGTTACTACTTGTGTAACGATATATCTGTAATAGACATTAGTTAGTGATAGATTCCTTACCTTAGAATTTCCCCAGGCGTCAGACTGGATCCGGAAATTTTCGCTTAGCAGTACCCCTGCGCGTCAGTAGGTGGTGTCGTGCGGCTCCGCATCCGTCGCCACGGAGAGTACTTAGGCGCCACCCATGCGCGCTGACGTCAGTTCTGTACACGACTTTCCACGCCAGGAACGCAGAGCCATGCAAAATACTGACCATTGGTGCACAAAACTAGAGCCCTAAGAGGGATGACCTTAACCCTAGTAACCAGTTTGCAGAACGGGGAGGATGGGTGGGGCGGTAAGGAATCTATCACTAACTAATGTCTCTTACAGATATATCGTTACACATGTAGTAACTTGTGCATCTGAAAGAGACACGTTAGTGATGGATTCCTTACCTTAGAATAGATACCCCAGCAATACCAACCCCGGTGGTGGGTCTGCGAACAAAAGTCCAGGACCCCACACCGCCCTGTTTGTTGCAATACCACATGGTGGTGGTGTTGTCCGTGAACACCTGCACCACACTTCCCCGGACAGAGGGAAGGAATGCCTTCAGTGCAAGTCGGATCGCCCGAAGCTCCAAAAGATTGATATGGAGCCGGGACTCCGCCCGAGACCAGAGTCTTCTGATCTCCGCCTCTCCCAAGTGGCCTCCCCATCCCTGGAGGGACGCATCCGTCACCACTGTGTGCTCCGGTTGGGGAAGGGAGAGGGATCTGCCATTGACCCAATCACGATTCGTGAGCCACCACTGCAATGGTCGTGCAGTGCCCTCCGAGATCTGGACATGATCGGACAGGTTGCCCTGATGCTGCGCCCACTGGAACTTCAGGTCCCACTGTAGAGCCCGCATATGCCATCAGGCATGTGGCACTATCAGGATGCAGGAGGCCATCAGGCCCAGGAGCCGGTGGGTCACCCTGACTGAAACCCGGGACACAGGCTGAAAGATCTGAATCATAGCCTGAATATCCCGGACTCGCTGCTCGGGAGGATAAACCCGAAACAGCGTTGAATCCAGAACCGCCTGATGCAGGTGAGCTTCTGAGAGGGACTCAGGTGCGACTTCGGCACGTTGATGGAGAACCCCAGCAAATGCAAGAGGTCGGCCGTAGTCTGAAGGTGGTGGACGACTGCCTGGGGCGAGCCCGCCTTCAACAACCAGTCGTCGAGGTAGGGGAAGACTGACACCCCGACCTGCGCAGATAAGCTGCAACCACCACCCTCAATTTCGTGAAGACCCAAGGGGCGCTGGTAAGGCCGAAGAGGGGCACGGCAAACTGAAAATGCTTCTGACCTACCGTTAACCGCAGGTAACGCCGGTGGGCGGCAGGACGGGAATGTGAAAATATGTGTCCTGCAAGTCCAACGCTACCATCCAGTCTCCAGTGTCGAGGACAGCTAAGACCTGAGCCAAAATCAGCATCTTGAACTTCTCCTTCCGGAGGAAGCGATTGACGTCCCGGAGGTCCAAGATAGGACGTAGACCTCCTTTCTCCTTCTTGGGGACCAGAATGTTGTGGGAATAACAACCCCTCCCTACTTCTGGCCCAGGAACACACTCAATGGCCCCCTTGGCCAAGAGGGTTGTGACTTCCTGTCGGAGAAGAGCCAAGTGATTCCCCGACATGCGGTGGCACCGAGGTGGCATGGCAGGAGGGGAGGACTGAAAGGGAAGAGAGTAACCGTGGCAGATTATCTGCAGCACCCATCTGTTTTATGTAATCTCACGCCAGTGAGGGAGGTGGTGGCGGATCCTGCCACCCACCGGCGTGGGGTGCTCCCCGAAGCTGAGATTAGGACGGTATGGGGGCGGAAGCAGCAGGGGTGGAGGTGGACAGACCCGCACACAGGTTCCCCGACCCGCCCCTGCGGAAAACGTGACCCCGGCCGTCCTGGGGCTGGTTCTGCACAGACTTAGGGGACAGGCACGCCTGACTGCCTCTACCTTGGCCACAAAAGGAACGAAAACCAGGAGAGGCCGAACTCTTAGTAGAAAGGCCCAAGGACTTGGCCGTAGCCCACGAATCCTTAAAGTGCTCCAGGGCACTGTCTGCCTTGTCGCCAAACAGGTAGGTGCTGTAGGAGAGTAGGGTCTGCTTTCTATGTTCACCCCCACTTTTTGCTTTTGCTTCACTGGTTTTCGACTTAGATGTGGCTGTGGGCCTGCCAATCAGACCCACAGCCCAGCTGTTCTCTCTCTAAATTGATACTATGTACTTTAGGTGCATAACCCAATTGGTTAGGGTCACCTTATTGGCCCTCCAGCCCCAGCTTTGGCGCGAAACTGGACAAAGGAAAGGGGGTGTAACCACTCCCCTTCCTGGTCCCACCCATAGGAGGGACCTTGCAGGTAGCCCAGCCCACTAGCCCAGTATATCAGTAGGTAGCTGAGCCCTGCTAAATTAGATTAACCTGAATCTGCAACTTGTACAGAAACTCTGGACCTTCGACATTCGACCTCAGGAAGAAGACTGAAGAAATCTCCCTTGTGGCCAAGGAGTGACCACCCTGGGCAACCAGGCACCATCCAGCGACCGCTGCTTTGCTTTGCAACTGATCCTACGAGGGACGACTGCAGAGACTGACCAGCGCCGAGACTTGCAGACACCTCTGACCCAGATCCACATCTCCAGCGAAGCTGAGACCCGTGGAGGCAACGTGGGACCGGAGACTTGGGAAAAGTGGCTAGTACCTGACTAGCGCGACTTCCGAGGCTCCCTCGAGGCTGTGCTTGGGGAATTGAGAAGCCCCCATCCAGAGCCCCATCTGCAAAGAAGACCAGCTCCCCACACTTCACGTGTTCTGCGTGGGGCCCTTCTGCACCTGAGTTGCTCGACGTGTTGTCCGGCTGCTGGCCCGTTGGCTAGTGACCTCTGCGACGACGAACCTTTGTTTTCAACTTGCTGGTCCGGCTCCTCCAGACTGGCACCCGCTCCTCTGTGAAAGAGAAGCACCCCAGACCTTCCTGGTCTGCACCAGAAGCAAGTCCTCCATCCTGCGTGGGTCCCGCTTGCCAAGGCTTGTTGGGTCCTGACTCGACTTCGACGCCGCCGACAGCAAGAGCCTTCGTGGGACAGCTCACCTCCTGGTCGTCCTCGACGCCTCCTGGTACCCGTGACTGCTGAGACAAGCTTCCCCTCTTCACCTGCATCTTCACGACATCACCTGGTTCCTTCCCGGCTCCTGGCTGGTGACCTAGACTCTGTCCCTTCTGCTTGCAGGTTCCTTCCTTCTTGATCCCATCCTTGGGATCCACCGGACACTCTTCACTGACTGCCTGTCAGCAACTTTCCTTCAGGCATCCATAGGAGTCAACGACGAAACCCGACGCAAGTTCACACCTATGCACCCGCAGCCCGTGGGCTAGGTAACTTGAGCATTTCAGTGCTCACAAGGGTATTGACTATCCAAGGGTCTAGTTTCCGAGTCTCGACTTCCTAGCTATACCAGAAGTGTCCTAAAACTGTTTAATTTCTAATAACTTCCATTTCTATCGACTTTTACGCATTACGCGTGAGTGTTTCCACTCTGCACCTGAATCCCGTGGGCCTCCCACTTCCTAACCTTTGGTAGTATAGTGTAGCCCCAGCGATTCCCTATGCCTAGGCCTATCCTGTGTTCATGACAGTGGTTCTTACTTAGTATATGGTTTGCGTGGCCCCTAGGGCCTAACTGTATTACTTACCTGTGTGACTTAATGTATGCTTGAATAAGACTGTGTTGTACTTACCTCGAATCTCATAAAGAGTGCTGAGGGTTTGACTAGAATAAATACATTCTATTTTTATATATATCTGTTGTGGTGTCCTTTCATTTGGTATTCAAGGGATTACATATGGTATAACAGCTGGCTTCACATGCCATTCAGAGTTTAGCCTAAGACTGCTCTTGTCCATGCTACCACTAGGATAGCTGGTCTATAAGGTTGACTTTACAACCAATCACCATAAGGGTTGTTTGGACTGATACAAGGTGTACACTAGAATTAGTGACATCATATATCAGGCCAACTTCTCACAGGTGCCATCAAAGGGCATGTCCATGAGTGAGCTCTGGACATCAGGCGAAAACCCAGTCGAACGCAACCAGGTGTGACGGCGCAATGCCACAGTTGTAGAAATCGCCCTGCCCAATGAGTCAGCGGTGTCCAACCCACACCGAATGGCAAACTTAGCCGCATCCTTACCCTCAGCAATGGCCTGAGAAAGGACAGCCTGCACCTCCTCAGGACAGTGAGGCAACACCTGAGCAACGACATCCCACAGCGCGTGGGAGTAGTGGCCCAACAAGCAGGCGGTGTTCACCGATCGCAGCCCTAAGCTGGCCGAAGAGAACAACCGCTTCCCAAACTGGTCGTGCCGTTTAGAGTCCTTATCCGGCGGGGCCGTAGGAAAAGCACTCTGTGACGTCGAGGCCTGAATGACCAGGCTCTCAGGCGTAGGGTGAGTAGTCAATAAGGCGGGGTCACCCGGCGCCGGTCAGTGGCACCTGTCGACGTTTTTATCCTCCGGGGCCCCCGTGGCCGGCCTCGACCAAGTGCCCAAGAGCAAGTCGGTAAGGGCGGCACTGAAGGGAAGCAACGGCTCCGACGAAGTAGATGCCTTCTGGAGCACCCCGGTGAGGAGGTTGGTCTTGAGGGCCACTGTGGGGCGGTCAAGATTAAGGGCCTCAGCCGCCTGACGGAGGGCCATCGTGTAAGAGGCACCTTCATCCATCGTAGGTGGGGGGAAGTGAACCTCGGGTCAGAGGAGACATCGAGGTCGCCTGCCTCCTCCAAGTCGTCCACCCAATCCTGCTCGGAGTCACATTGCCGGGCAAGGGGGTCCTCGGACCCTTCCCAGTCTTCGTCCGCCTCTGGCGTAGAGGGGGTCGGTCGCGGCGGCAAAGCTGGAGAAGGGACGAACGGCGTCAGGAGCGGCACTGAGAACGGCGCCGGCCGGGGTCAGACTGGCGCCGGCTCCCAATGTGGATCCCAGGCCGGAACAAAATGGTCCTGGAATTGGGGCAAGGGAGGAATAAACGGCACCCAGTGTGGCGCCGAGGGTGGCGCCGGAGCCGGCAACGCCACACCTGGTGGCGCCGCAGCCGCTGGCGCAGGATCCTGTGGCACTGGGGCTGGGACCGGTGGCGGAGCCGCCGGGCCAACAGGATCTGGAAACGGGACCGCGGGGCCCGAAAGCGCGACGGCGGGATCCAGAGGCCTAAAGAGACGGTCCATGGTAGCAAGGAATTTTTGTACCTGTTCGGGAGTCGCCAACGGACCCGGGTATGGCAGGTAGGCTGTGGGACTTCCAGGCTCCAGGGGAGCCGCCAGGGCGAAGCCCCTGTCCCCCTCGTCCGCCTCCGGGGAGCGATGGGGGGACATCGGAGAGTGAACACGCTTCTTCGACTTATTTTTATAGCGTCGCTTTCCGGAAGGCGAAGACTTGGAGCCTGAGGAGCGACGGCTCCTGGACCCCGTGCGGCGGCGTGACGAATGCCGGACCTCCAGCAACTTCCTACGCCGCTCCCTCAAGGCCTTCGGGGCAATGGCTCGACAATCGTGGGAGTCGTTGGCAGTGTCCAGGCAGTGGAGGCAAACATCGTGGGGGTCCGTCACCAACATATTCCGGCGGTCGGCCCCACAGGACTTAAAGCCGGGCATCCCTACATGCACCAGGAGAAAAGAGAGGAGACAAAAGTCTCAAAATAGTAGTCAAAAAGTGACTAAGGTACGTGCTCAATCCGGATCTGCGCTTGCTGGCGCGGAAAGAAAAAGAACTGACGTCAGCGCGCATGGGTGGCTCCTAAGTACTCTCCGTGGCGTCATCTCAGGGCTTACGACGCCAGTGACGGACGCGGAGCCGCACGACGCCACCTACTGACGCGCAGGGGTACTGCTAAGAAAAACTTTCCAGATCCAGTCTGACGCCTGGGGATATTCTAAGGTAAGGAATCTATCACTAACGTGTCTCTTTCACATGGCACATATACTTTTGAATCTCGGCAGACAACCTGGGGCAGTTTCAGGGAGGGTTTTGCAGACGCAGCACACAGCCAACTTTAAGGCCTCTGCATCATGGGCCACATATTTGAATTTTTTTTGTACATTTCTAAAAATGTTCTCTTGCTTGGGCTGATGTGGAACAAAATTTCAATGAGTTATAAGCAGGGCTACTGAAATAACATGGATCTGAGGCAGTGGCGTTTTCTACATAATTACTGATTTACAACACTTACCCCATTGTCAATGTTTTGCAGATTTAAACAAAAGTGAATTGTTTTTCACTAAAACGGATCAAAAGTTACCTAAAAAAGTGACACATGGTAATGTGAAGTTGCAGACCATTGTCATAGGATAACTGGTTGTCTTTTAGTTCCTGCGCTTAGTCAGGTGTTAAACTAGAACAAATGATGTGAAATTTGGCCAACTGAACACTAATACAAGATTAAGGTGTAAACTTCTGGATAGTCACTGCCAATTTCTAATATTGCACGGTGCTTATTCATTCTGAGTCCTATCTCTGGATCTCATATTCATTCATGTTGTTCTACCTGCTTTATGCTACTGTATGTTAAATGAATCATCCATCTAGATTCTCTCTGGAGACAAATGCAGTAAATGCTTCGGTAGAGTTTTAACAGTCAAATGTTGCTCGAACACAGAACATGGCACCATGATGAACACTGTAATTTGTTGTGACACTTGGCAAGCGATAGGGTCACACCAAGCCATCATATCCAACTCAGGCGTTGCATATTTCCATTAGCCAACAGCTATTAGATGTTGGAAGGAGCAGTTAGTGAAGAGCATCACTGGTACAATCTCTAACTCAATTAAAATGCAGTAACACACCATGGCTGATGGCAGATAAAAGTGAAAGAGCTCTTAGTAACCAAATATTTTTATATTGCCAAAGTAACTGATGCAACGATGAACCGAGCAATCAAAAGCTCATTCCAAGGGTTAGTACTATCAAGCCGGTTCATACTGAGGAAGCAATGCAAGGAGTTCCGAGAGTTATTTCTGCAGTCAGCATTAAGCCTGGGTGATTTTAGCATATTTTTATTTACTTGGCCTATTGTACGGGTCACCTATGGGAGGAAATGGACTACTTGTTATTTGGAACCTATTCATTTTAGTTCCTACCGAGACATTTAGTGCAAGACTACAATGATTGTTGACTTGGGTGAAAAGTACATTTCACTACATGTGGGCTCAAAACAATTAAAAAGCAACACTGCAAACCATAGAGCTCACAAACTTCCAGAAAAATTACTCTTGCAGATGATCTTCAAAATCCTGACTGGTGAAAAGAGTCAAAAGTGTTATGAGCAATTGAAAATTGAACGCGTGCATTTGTATCTCTATTCGTAGGACTCTACCATTAAGAGGCAGGCTAGCAAAACAGGGCCATGAACAAAAATAAACTTCACTTACGTTATTGGAAAGGTTTGCTGGAAATGGGGATACTTCCTTCACGTTGATCCGTTGCACGTTTTCTATTAGCAGCCCAAACAAAGGAAGGTACAAAGTGGCAATTCTTGCTTGTTGACTCTAGAACAAAAATGCAAATCTCCAGTCAACAACACACACAGACTAAGCGGTGTTTGCTTCAGTAGCTGGATCACTGCAATAGACTGCAGTATCACAACAGGCATGAATGAAAGGTACACAGACAGCTAAGAAGCAAAAGAAGACCAAGAAATACTAATGCTAAGTGTTTGGGAGAATTATGTAAATGTATTTATTTATGGAGTTGTATATAGTGTGAACACGGCCCGAAGGTGCTAGAGGACTTTACAATAAAAAGACAGTGTTACAATAGAAGGTCACAACAGTAACAAGGAAAACTGCACATATAAAGCAACCAATTAAGTGCTGAAGGAAAGCCACATGGGATATACACAAATAATAGGTCATTCTTTCAAGGCATAATTCAAAGCAAATGTAGCAAAGGAGTCCAAAGATAAAAAAAAGATAAACAAAGAGGGAAACACCTCTAAAGAAGACATCAAGGGAAAACAATAGCAGTGATGCACGGGTGCCGAGGGCTACGTGGAATGGTCTCCAAAACAAAAAGCTTAAATATCAACAACAGAAGTCCCTAGACTTTCCCACCAAACATGAATCTCATCTTGGGATTACACAATTTGATTTAACTTGTCATACTAAAAAGCTGGTGGACTGGGAACACAGCAAGCATACACAATCTACAGACAGAAACGTTTCAATATGAAAACAATTTAAAGAGCTGGAAAAAAAATCCAGCAAAACAGAAGAGTGAAAAAACTGAGTTGGAAAATCTGCTCTGACCTGCTAAATTGTCAGACACTGACAGTAGCAGGTCTGCAGGAATGGGAAAACTGTTCTTCTCTTCCAACTAGCTTTTTTTTTTTTTTTTTTAAACATTTTATTAGAAATGTTGGTGATACAAAATACCGCAGTAAGAAACAAAAATAAGAACAAAATAGTACAGACAAGAAGCAAAGGCAGTACAATAGATTTTGTATGTTATAATTGAGACCAATGAAAAGTCAATGTATAAGCTTCATACCAGAAGGTGTGATGACAAAGTATACAAAGGCAGTGAATTCATTAAGAGTGACCGGATGCGGAGGAGGAGCCTAGCGCGCAACCAAGATGGCCGCGTAGGTGCGAGGCTCCCGAGGACCTCCGCGACCTCCTGCATAAATCCTGACAGAATCCTGTCCCAGATGAGGGGACTGTATTTGTGAGCCCGAGCAGAGGTGACGCCCGTTTTCCGTTTTTCAATCGGACCTTGGACACCGTCAGGAGCATCGATTGAGGTTTGCGGCCTTCTCCACGCCGGCCCCCCGTACTGGAGTTGTGGGGCGATCCGGACACAAAGTGAACAACAGCGGCGGGCAAGGCTGGGTGACTCCCGTACCCCGCACTTTCACTTTCGCTTTTGCGCCCTCCTTGCTGCCAGGCGAGGTTGGGTTGCGGGGCGGTGTGCGGTGGTGTGGTCTCGCCGGGGTGCCCCGCCGGTCCGCCAGCTGCGGTCTGTCCTGCGGAGCGGTGGTCGCTCCCCCCTGGACCCCCTGAACTGGATTGTCGGCCCCCCGTTTCTTGAGGAGATTGACTCGTCTTGGGGATTTAAACTATGTCCACAAAACAAGATGGCGATCGGGCTAAGATAAAATCGACCCGCCGTGGCGCGGCCCAGCAATCCAACAGTATGGACCGCTACACCCTCCAGAAGGGATCCCCAGAGGCGCCGCGTAAGTCCCCTACGGGCCCGACCGAGGCTTCCGCTCTTCCCACGGACCTGACCCTCCGAGACGTCATGGGTGCCATCGCCGAGATGAAGGCCTCGGTGGACCAGCGCTTCGACACTCTGGCGCAGAAGATTGACTCGGTCCTCGTGGACATGGGCCTCGTGAGGGCTGATTTGTCTAAAACCAACGACCGGGTCGACTCTTTGGCCCACTCTACCACGGGCCTCACAACGGACGTAGCGGCCCTCCAACAGGAGGTGCGCAGGCTTGGCCAGGCGAGCGCCCTGATGAATCGTCGGCTGGAGGATTCCGAGGGTCGGGCCCGGAGGAACAACGTCCGCATTATCGGGGTGCCGGAGGGACGCGAGGCGGAGGCAGCGGATCTATTTGTCGAGGACCTGGTTCTCACCCATCTCCAGCCTCGGGGGCTGAGTAAATTCTTTGCGGTGGAGCGTGCCCACAGGGTCCCCGGGGGTAGGCCTAAGGTTGGAGCCCCTCCGAGGCCTCTCATCGCCCGGATCTTCAATTTTCGGGACAGAGACGCTATCCTACAGACTTCCAGGCTACAAGGGCCTGTCAAACTTGACAATATGGACATCAATTTCTATCCTGACTTCACTCCGGCAGTTCAAAAACAGAGACTGAGCTTTCTTGGTGTTAAACGTCGCCTAAGGGACCTGAATCTCAAATATGCGATGCTTTTCCCAGCTAAGCTGAGAGTGGAGGTGGATGGCCGCACGCACTTTTTTGATCGACCCGAAGTGGCCGGGGACTGGCTAGACACTTTGCCCGGAGATCGGGACCGGGGGGGTGGGGGGGGTGCGGTTGGTGGGGAGGGCCCGCCGGATCAGGACTGAGGGACTAATGGTAGGCCTTGCTCTGGACTGCGTTGTTGTCACTTTTGACTGTTAGGGTAAGTTTCCCTCCTGTGGAGGTCGTGTGGGGTCTCTTGGGGGATCTCCCTCCTCCTCTGGGGGACTAGTTAGTTTTCTTATCTATGGGGCGACAGGCACACTGCACTTTGGGGGGGCTGTTTGGGCTCATGCAGGGGTGCAGGGTGGGGGGAGTTCTGTTGGGTTGGGTGGGTTGGGGTGGGGTGTGGTTCGTTTCTACCGCAAGGCAAACCCGTTATTGTATTGTTGTTTTTGAGATGCTCTGGGGGGGACAAATGATGGCTTTGTTATGTGATGGGGGGTAGGGATTTGACGTTGTTGTCCTGGAATGTTAACGGACTGGGTGATAGGATCAAGCGGGGTGTGGTCCTGCAGTATTTGAAACGGATTTCGCCTGATGTGGTCTTTCTGCAAGAGACACACCTTATTGGTAACTCCTTTTGTGCCATGAATCGTCGTGGCTTTTGCTTGGTGGCCCACTCGGGCTTCACATCGGGCTCGCGGGGGGTGGGCATCATGGTCAAGACCTCGCTCCCGCTAGAAATAGACGAGGTGCGCCATGATGAGAGGGGACGCTACACTGTCTTGGTGGGGAGGATGGAGGGCAGGGTAGTTGTCTTTGTCTCTGTGTACGTCCCACCGGGGCTACAGTCCACCACCTTTGCAGATCTGGGACGCCTCCTTCTTGACCTCCCGGGGGGGCTTCTGGTGATTGGGGGGGGGACTTCAATGCGGTGGCTTCTGGGACTATGGATCGTCATCCCCCTAGGGACCTCCCCCGGGCACAGGCGTGGTTAGCGGGCCTTTTGGACACATTGGGATTGGTGGACTGCTGGCGTTTAAAGCATCCCACCCAGCTGCAGTACACCTTCCATTCGGGTGCCCATGGGAGCCTCTCGCGGCTTGATTATGTCCTTGTCCCCGCGGCCTATGCTGGGAGGGTGGGAGAGGTGCGCCATCTGGCGCGGGGTATTTCAGATCATTCCCCGCTCCTGTTGCACTTGGGTGTCTTCCCGAGGGGAGAGGGCAGGGTAGCCCCAATCAATGCTTGGTACCTGCGTGACCCCACTATTCGCGCTGACCTAATTAAGTCATTGCAACGGTATTTTGAGGAGAATGTGGGGTCCGTTCCGTCGGCTATCTCCCTGTGGGAAGCCTTTAAAACAGTTCTCAGAGGGGAGGCCCTCTCCTTTATCTCCCATGCCCGCAGACGCGCACAGGAGGAGGTGACCCGGGTGGAGGCCGAAATTACTGAATTGGAGGGCGATCTGGGGAGTGGGGTGACTGACGCGGCGCTGCATGTTCTACACCTTAAACAGGCGGCCTATAGGGCCCTCGTCACGGAGGCGGCCAGGGGCCTTAGCAGAGAGCAACAGGGGCGACTGTATGATGTGGGTGATAAGGCTGGCAAATTGATTGCGTGGTTGGATAAGAAGGAGAGAGCTAGTCGTGTGGTCCCGCTGATTGAGAGGATGGATGGTGTACGAATTACTGAGCCGGAAGGCATTGTTTCTTGCTTCGCGGATTATTTCCGCGAGGTATATTCTCCGGTCTCTCCCTGCTCGGAGGAGGACTCCCATGCCCTGCTGCGGGACATCGCGCTGCCCTCGCTTTCAGTGGAGGACAGGGATTCGTTGGATGCCGCTCCCACCTCGGATGAAATCGCCCTCGCCATACGCTCGGTCGCCTCGGGCAAGGCCATGGGCCCGAATGGCCTTCCTATCGAATTGTATAAGCTGCGACCGGATGTACTGGCACCTCACCTCCGTGCGATGTTCCTTGCGGCCCACTCGCGGGGCTCCCTCCCGCCAGACCAGCGTCTGGCTACCATCGTGGTCATCCACAAGGAGGGGAGACCGCGAGACCGGGTTACATCCTATCGGCCGATCTCGCTTTTGAATGCGGAGCCTAAAATCCTCGCCAAGGTGCTTGCCAACCGGCTGGTCGGCGTGGTGGGCGATCTGGTCCACCAAGACCAGTCCGGCTTCATTCCCCATCGCAACACGGCTCTTAACTTGCGGCGCTTGCACGGGGTGCTCGCGCGTGTTCCATTCGTGCGGGAGCCGGCCATCTTGGCGTCCTTGGACGCCACCATGGCGTTTGACACGCTCGAGTGGCCGTACATCTGGGCGATGTTGGCGAAATTTGGATTTGGCCCGGGATTCATCAGCTGGGTCAAATTGTTGTACTCTGACCCCTTGGCGCAGGTGGCGGTGAATGGTCGAGTCTCGGCCCCATTCGTGCTGGGACGGGGCACGCGACAGGGTTGCCCCCTGTCGCCGCTCCTGTTTGCACTGGCCTTGGAACCCCTGGCAGAGTGGCTGCGGTGGCACCCTTCTATCCGTGGTCTCCGTTGGACCCCTGAGTATGAGGACCGCGTGTCCCTCTATGCCGACGACATCCTGCTGTACTTAGCCTCCCCGCGTAAATCACTGATTGTCCTGGTCGATGTTCTGCGCTCCTTCGGCCGTAACTCAGGTCTTGTCATCAACTGGGCTAAATCCTGTATCTATGTGCTTTCCGGGGAGGCTCCTGTTCTCCCGCGGGGCTGCTCGATCCAGATTGCCTCGCAGGGGTTTCGTTACCTGGGCGTCTATATTACGCTGGACCCGGTGGCCCGCTACGAGCGGAATTTGCTTCCCCCCCTCCAGCGTTTGAAGGAGGACGTCGCGCGCTGGCGGCGCTTGCCGCTCTCACCGCTCGGCCGGGCGGCATTGTTCAAAATGATGTCCTTGCCGCGCTTTTTGTATGCTCTCCAGAACTCGATGGATCTGGTCCCGGCGCGGTACTTCCGTGAGGTGGAGAGCTTGCAGCGCCGCCTGTTCTGGGACGGGAGGCCGCGTATAGCCCTGGCAAAGTTGACGCTCCCGTGGTATGACGGAGGGATTGCCCTCCCGGATATTAAGCGGTATTACTGGGCCTCCCAATTAGCTGCAATTAATCATGGCCTTTACGGGCCCGCCTTAAACCCGGCATTTGAAATGGACAAGATGCTCCTGCCCGGTGGCGATTATAATCGAGCGCTCTACACTAGCGTGCCCGATTCCCGCCTTACGGGACCCACGCGTGTCATGGTGCGAGTGTGGCACGCGGCCAATGCAGCTATGGGATGGAAGGACCGTTTGACCCGGGCGTCACCGTTGTATGCGTCTGAGAGGTTGGGCTCCCTATGGACCTCGAAGGGCTTCGATAGGTGGGACACGATAGGCATTAGTACAGTGGGGGACCTCTGGACGAGGGAAGGATTCAAAACATTTGAGACATTGCAGGCGGAGTTTCAGCTGCAGGGCAGTGAATACTTTCGATACCTGCAGGTCCGTCACGCTCTGGGTTCAGTCTTCCCAGACGTGGCCGCCATCCCGGAGTCCTCCCCATTGGAGGATAGAGTGCTAGATGGCCACATTCCAGACAGCACGATTTCCCTCATCTACAAGAAGTTGATTAATGACCGCTCGGGCTTACTGACTGGGCTCCGCGAGGCTTGGGTTGCCGATGGGTTGGAGCTGGACGACGAGGACTGGATTTCCGCGGTGGCCTCCCCGAAGGAGGTGGCCATCCCGGCTCGCCTTCGCTTCGTCCAGCTTAAGATACTTCACCGGGTGTATATGACGGGGCCAGGGCTTCTGCGTATGGGCTATGCCGAGGATGGACTGTGTAGGCGTGGGTGCGGTGCATTGGCGACCTTTTTACATATTCTGTGGGAATGTCCGAGGGTGGAGCGATTCTGGCGTGGTGTGCATGAGGTCCTGCGAGCGGTTACGCATGTCGTGCTGGTGCCTGAAGCAAGGAGATGCCTGCTGAATGTGTGGGAACCGACCGACTATTCGGTTCCACAGACGCGACGGGTGACGCTGGGTTTTATGATCGCTAAACGTGACATCGCTCAACTGTGGGGATCCCAGAGGCCCCCGGCAGTGTCGGCCTGGAAAGAACACATGGATTGGTGCATGTTCCGAGAGAAAGTGGTGTATGTGGCGCGGGGTAAGCCTGGGGCGTGGCTGAAGGTGTGGGGCCCCTGGAACGCCTACCGCGGGGGTATTTGCGAGCCGCCATTGTTGCCTCCCGCTTCACCAGCTCCGTCCCCCTAGATGACCCCCTCCCCCAATCCCGGGCACAGTGTTTTCCCAGTCCTGGACCTATTTCCCTTCCCCTCCTTCGATTTTAGTGTAGGGTTGGGGTCCCCCCATTTGAGGAGCATATGTTGTCACTCTGGTTCTCGGGTTGCCTTGCGGGTGTGGTTTTATGTTGTTAGTGTTGTAAAAAACGAAACCGTATTGTGGGCTCAGTGCCATGTGGCCCACGTTGTTGATACCTCCTACTAGCGTCTCTGTAACGCCAAGTGCCTTATTGTATATATGTCACTAATTGCTGTCACTTTAGCGGCCGGCCGGAAGGTTGTAGGCCCATACCTGTATATATTTGAGATTGGAATAAACGGTTTCAAAAAAAAAAAAAAAAAAAAAGAGTGACCGGATGCGACATAACTGGTTATTAAAGCTGCCACAGTAGGAAACATGAACATAAGGGGTCTACTTCTTGTGAGAAGAGGAGTGGAGAGAGATAGAGACTGACGTGGGACGAGTAGGGGGAAATAGGATACCCCAGGTGTAGAAAGAGGTGTAGTTAGCCGGAGGTCAGCAGCCTTATCTGAGGGAGTGGAGGATTGTGTGCAAGCATCCAGGGGGAGCCAGAGCAATCTGGTTTTGTTAAGGTTGAAGTTTTATTGAGAAAAGTATTATTCGCACTCAGTGCTGGCTTTAGCACTGGTGGCGCCCTGTGCGACAATGTTTGTTGGCGCCCCCCAATGACCACATCTACCACAGATTCCCTCTCTACTACTATTTAACAGTGCTCCTCAAGTCTCTATAACCACTATCTCTCAGACTGATTTCGTGCCACTCATACCAGTGTAGGGTGTCTGACGACTTTAAAGCACACACACATTGGCACAGAGACAATCATACATGTGTAAATCGGTGTATAGGAAATGTGTAGGAGTCACATGTCACCTATACTGGTAGGCAGTATAGGTTAAGAGTCCTTGGTCTGGAAAAGCACAAATTCAGAATTTAAAACATAACATCATTGTTAGGGGTTTTCTTTAATAATAAAAATTGATTTCTTCTACCCAAATGAACCCCTTTTGCAAGTTTAGGATAATGAAAGACAGGGCAAAAAGACATATAGCGCTAATACATATCTTGTAGTTTGCATGCAGCTCTTTGATGACAGTTAATAGCTCACTACGCTAAATTAGGACTTTAACTTATAAACGGTACCAAAAGTAACAAAGGATCCCTGGGACACAAGCAGTAACCCACTGATCTATTTACATTATATGTACTTTGTGATATGCATGGTACACATTCTTTGCAATAGGCTCATTAGCACACTGCACTACCTTACGATGTTAAAACTTCCACTAGACAACCCTACGATCTCTCTCCAGCAGGAACATTCATCACTTGAGTGATCTTGACGTTTCTATTGATGAATGAAAATTGCAGGAAGCAAGGAACAGGGCAGCAGGAGCTTTTAAAACGAAAATATGCTTGCAAACAGGGCGCCCCCACCCCAAGTCAGCGCCCGGTGCGGTGGCACAGATCGCTCCGCCCTAGAGCCTGACCTGTCCGCACTTTTGAGGCAGGAGACCCCGGCCCACCAACTGTGATAAGAAATTAATTTGAAGACTTTCCAATCGCAAAGGATAGTTTTGACCCCTAGTGTAAGGAGTAAGTCAAATTGTAAGAGTTCTGTTTTGCTGAGTGGTGGAGGACTGGGGAGAATCAAGGGCCCAGGGAGATTAACACTGGCTCCAGAGTAACTTTACAGTGGAAGATGTTTATGGTTTTGTTAATGTCCTCCCAATAGAAGCGAAGCATGGAACAGTAAAAAATCATGTGTTCGAAGTCGCTAATCCTCTTCAAATGCTTTGGTGCAAATCAAGACTTGTAAACAGAAATGAGGACATTGGCATTATTCTGCGTCAAAGTTAAACCAGTGGAATAATAGATCTTTCGGACGTATCGCTCTGGACTATGAGGCCCCCTTTTCATAAGAAGGCTCCAATTGCCACGCTCCATGCTGAGGGAGAGGTTTCCCGATATAACAGGACTATATTTTTATTCCAGTGATCTGGAAACGATGGGCACAGGGTTTGGCTTCTTCCACAACTAGTGACCCTGTTTTATAACATGTGCCTTAGATGGGGATCAAAAGTAGCCTTTAATGTGTAAATGTCCTAAAGACCTCGGTGAGATGCATCTGTGTGCACTATAATCGAAGAATCATAGCTAGGGCTGTAAAGTATGTCCTCCTGTGATGCAGATTTTTGGCATTTGCTAGTGCCACCATTAGTATGTCCACTGGTACTGCCATCTCAATTAGGATCCACACAGTTTGGTTTCTTGAAAGTAGGTCACTTTGGTTACCGTTGAGTAAGTGCACCCAGAGGTTGGGAGGGCTGCTGGAGATAAAGGTGCAGAGCTCTGTGGAGCAGACCAGATGAGAGAAGGCTTGTCTGCAGCCTTCAAACGTAATACTCAAGGCTCTTAGAAAGGTGCCTTATACCAGGACAAGTGCAAAAAGAACAATTGTTGGACAGACTGTCAAACATTCAACCCCAGTATAGAGATCTGGGCCTAAATCGTTTTTTTTGCCCCCATGCCATTCCAGTTAAAACCCAGCCATATGCAAATGTGTATGTCTTTTGATATCAGAACAAGGGCACAGTACGTGTGTCTTGTCCTGTTTACACTGTGAATTGGAGGTGCCCTCACAGAAGGGTTGCAGACGACGAATCAAGCACTGATAATCAGTGCTGGTGACCTGCTAGGTGCTGGGGTACTCTTGTTACAAGCCTGCTGGATATGCCCTGGTGGTTCACTTGTGACACTCTGGGATTTGCTGACAGAGGAAGCAAGATGAGACACAAGAATTCATGTCTCTTCCAAAGAGTCTGAAGGACAAGCCGCTGACCACAAGGGCTATTCAATCAACTGCACCACTGAAGCTTGTGAGATAAAGCGTCAGGCGCCATCTTTCTTCCTATTCTTCCTGTGTATCAGATAACTTGGTCTAGATAGTTTTGGGGGTTTGGTATGCTTGTGTTTTTTCTTGTGGGCAGTGGCCTGAATCGCTGGACATAGGTCTTCAACCTGTCTCCTTTCCAATACCAAACAAGAGAATCTTGTTGGAGTTGTACCTGTCGGAGGCGTGCCTCTGGGAGGGAATAGAGTATACCCACCCCAAATACAAAGCAAATGATAACAGTGATATTCAAATGTTTCAGAATGTAAATATGACTAGGGAATGTAAAAGTCAACAGCTGCGTGTGATGTCTAGTACTGTCCTAATTCCTCCTATTTTGAGACGCTCTTGCTGCAATTAAAATATTTGTTATTAATTGATAAACTGCTCCTTGGAACAAAGTACGGGCTGCATTCCATTTCTCGAATACAATTTTAAAAGCTCTGAGTCACTGGGTCAGGGTTTATAACACTAGCAAATGTGTTGGAGCGAGAAAAAAAATATATAAATACATTACTTTGGAGAGAGGCTTAGTCCAATGTGATATGCCTAGAAAAAGATCTTACATGAGGATACTTGATTCACTCAGCAGTATAACGACTCGCTAGGGCGACAGCACCCAGATAATGACATTTACTCGACCAGACTGTACAATCCAGTCTCTCTGGTGGAAGAAATGTTATTACGTGAGCGCCTGCTACTTCTGGCAAAAAAGATCCCTTTCCTGAAACATGTAGACGCAATCTGGCTGGAACTTGTCCCTTGGTACCTGGGATAACAGATATGTGACATGGCGTATTTCCTTTTCTCAAGGTTTACCAATGAAAAATAATGTTTCCTCAGTGGGTAACCTCCATCAAGGTGAGCAGATTGGGGTTCAGAGAGAAGATCCATCACTAAAATACTGTTTATTTTTAGGAACACTGCACTTTGCTCTGAATCAGGGACCCATAACTCAGATTAATTTCATACAAAATGAATTGGAGAGTACCTGTAGAATGTGAGTCACCTGCTCACAATGCAGACAGTTAATAGATACCTTGTCATGATAGAAGAATATAGGGAGCAGACCTGCATCGGTGGCTGCTCCCCAATACCAATAACACTATTTCAATCAATCAATAAGGATTTATAAAGCGTGACTAATCACCCACTAGGGTATCAAAGGTGCATGCAGGCCACGGAGGCTTATTCGAACAGCCAGGTCTTGAGGGCTATTTGGAATTTCGAGCTTTTGCCTTTTTGCACTGCAGGCACAGTACGGAACCAAAGCTTTGTAGAATAGACTGTTTGACCTTCAATGGTAGGAAAACTAAGAGAAATCAGCACAAAAAAACGAATTAAAAAAGGGTGGAATGTTATGCAGTATAGAAAATCTCAGTCAGAGAAAAGCTAATTGAAACCAAAATGTCAGCAGTAAAAAGGAGAGGGTGTGAAGATGCCCACCGACGTAGGTAAATTGTAGAGAACGTCAATTCTATGGGCTTTATCATCGTTGGCTGACTTAGCCTTCAGGGGCTAATCCCTGCTATTGCAAATAGTGCTCAGTTCCACCTAAGGCTTCTTGGAGGCATCAGAAAGCGCATACCATATCGGGTGCAGGCAGGGCACGAGTCGGAGGAACACGCGGGTGGACGGCGTACACCCACTATTTTCACGGGGTGAACGCAGTCCACACAGTCAAGAAGTTGGTCCCCCCTAAATAATGTGCTGAACTCGTCCCGGTGTAATTTCCGAACACTGGGACACTTTCAGCAGCGCCTGCACGTTGTCTGCTTTCCATCTGCAATAAGCAAAAACGTACAGGCGGGGACGGGGCTTTCTTATTTAGATTCCTGCTGGGCCCATAACAAATGCAACAATTGATGGAGACAATACAGAACAATGTCATACATTCACCCCAGTACAGAGATCTGGGCCTAAATCCATTGTTGTTTTGCTCACCATGCCATTCCAGTTTGGACCCAGTCATATGCATATGAGTCTTGACCCTCAGCCCAATGGGAGCAGTCCAGCCATCACTGCCAGGCCAGGTCTTCCCTGGACTGGAAACAAGCATCCTTGGACCGGTTTCGGACTTTCAGCCCTCATCAGCCAGAATAGCTTGACTCCAGTGGCATGGAGAGCACGGTACCCACGTTTGGGCATACCCGTGAAACCCCAAAACCGGTCCTAGGATGCTTGTTTCCGGTCCAGGGAGGACCTGGCTTGGCAGTTCGGGTTGGACTGTTCCCATGAGGCACAGGGTCAAGACTGATTTGCATATGACCAGTTCTAAACTGGGGTGACATGGTGAGCAAAAGAATGATGGATTTAACCCAGATCCAGTGACTGGGTGTGAATGTTTTGATTTGTTCTGCATTCCGTCCATCAATTGTGTGTCTTTTGCTTTCGGGCCCATAACAAAGGCCGAATTTGAGGAGTCATCAGGCCTCCTTTTATACGAGTCTCCTGGCTTGGAGTAATCAGGAGTCTCACACCTAGAAGCATATGCAATAGAGGGGAAACAAACTTCACACATACTTAAGAGAGGCAGCTTTTCACTTTGTTCAAGCTCTGTTTACTAGATATACATGCACTGTAAACATTGTCAGATGTGTTGGTCTCTCTCAGTATTTACATAATACTAAATGTAATTTATTTAGCGCTTATTACCCCTGAAGAGGCGTTGAAATAATTTAATTACTACTATTTGTTCGTGTATAGCGCTACTCATCCCAAAGCAGAGTGTCAGAGCGCTTTACACCACACCTACATTTAAAATCGTGGCTTGTGATGCCACTTCCTATGATATCAATTCCTGTGATGCCACATGTAATGTCATGCGCCGTGATGTCATGTGCCGAATTGTCATGTGCCGTGATGTCACGCGTCGTGATGTAACTTGCATACTGCCTAACTAGGTTAGTCCACCACTCCCTCTCTTTTTTTAAGGACTTGTACCCTGCGTGCAGACTCTTTCCCGACTGGACTATGGAAGATCGCATCTCTCCGGATTTCCAAACGCTCTTTTGTTATCACTCAAAGCAGTTTTACATGCGGTGGCTGCATTTGGCGCAGTCCACGAAAAATGTGACCACATCACTCCCATCTTGTTTATCCTTCAATGGCAGCCCATTAAAACCAGAGCCCAATTCTAAAACTGCTAGCATCACGTACAAAGCCCTGCACGACTCTTCTCCCAAATACCGGAGTGAAAAACTGAAAACGTCTGGTGCTCGAGCGCTCGACGTGGTTTGAAACGCAGAATCCAGTCTCCTGAGCCTCACACACATTATTGCTAGAACGTCATGTGAATCAATCCTTTTCTGGAAGCGCGAGAAAGATTTGGAACTTCCTTCCTCCAGCCCTTCACACAACCACCTGTCACGCTACCTTTAAAGAGGAACTCAAAATACTTATTTCTGAAAGACAGTTTTGTTAGCACTCTACTCGCCCTTATTATTCAAAGTCACTTGGACCTCGTTTGTTCTGACGCTTTTGCATTGTTTTGCTTACATTTATGTTCATGACTGTTGTTCGAATCTGACTTGCTGAAAGATGCCCTTGGGCTATGTTCGCGCTATATAAAACCGCAATTAAATAAGCAACATGTATACCCATTTGGTATGTAATATGGCTGTACGTGTAGTTAACACCTATGAGAAGCAATTCGCTGTAAAGTCACTAGGTGGCACGCTATCCATTTGCTACGAAAATAAGAGATCCGGAAAATGAGTACCTGTCACTTACACTGCCACGAGATCTTAAACTTTCGCTATCTACAAATAAATTTGACTTATTGGATACCGGCCTGAAGCTCTCTGAAGCCCCGTGACCACAATAATGTCTCTCCGAAAAATATTAACGACTGTGCACGGGCGGGCCTAAACTCTTTTCTTAAGTACGGAGGCCTTTCCATTTACTCTGTTTGGTATGGTATAGACAAACTGAGGAACCTTCACAGCAATTGTGGAGAAGTAAAGAGACCGTAAGAAAAGCCGGAAAGGGTTGACACAGAGCGTGAAGGCAGTGAGAGAGGAACAGCTTTTGTCAGATGTTCATTTATCGGCATGCTTACCTAAGTCTTAAGATGCTAATGAGGAGTGGAAATTAAAGCAGGGCACTGCTAAAGATGCTAAAAGTGGTGTTTAGTCCCGTTCAGCCTTGCACTTGTTAGTGAACTTGCGTAATCCTAGACTGTTACTGTGGGTACTGGAGCAAGTGATGTTGTGAACCTCGGGGACTGGAGCACGTGATGTTGTGAACCTCGGGGACTGGAGCCTGCGATGCTGTGAACCTCGGGGACTGGGGCTTGTGATGCTGTGAACCTCGGGGACTGGTGCTTGTGATGCTGTGAACCTCGGGGACTGGTGCTTGTGATGCTGTGAACCTCAGGGACCGGAGCAAGTCATGTTGTGAACCTTGGGGTCTGGAGCTTGTGATGTTGTGAACTTCAGGGACCGGTGCTTGTGATGTTGTGAACCTCGGGGAGCGGTGCTTGTGATGTTGTGTACCTCGGGGACCGGTGCTTGTGATGTTGTGAACCTCGAGGACTGGTGCTTGTGATGATGTGAACCTCGGGGACCGGTGCTTGTGATGTTGTGAACCTCGGGGACCGGTGCTTGTGATGTTGTGAACCTCGGGGACCGGTGCTTATGATGTTGTGAACCTCGAGGACTGGTGCTTGTGATGATGTGAACCTCAGGGACCGGAGCAAGTGATGTTGTGAACCTTGGGGACTGGAGCTTGTGATGTTGTGAACCTCGAGGACCGGTGCTTGTGATGATGTGAACCTTGGGGACCGGTGCTTGTGATGTTGTGAACCTCGGGGACTGGTGCTTGTGATGTTGTGAACCTCGAGGACTGGTGCTTGTGATGATGTGAACCTCGGGGACCGGTGCTTGTGATGTTGTGAACCTCGGGGACTGGAGCCTGTGATGTTGTGAACCTCGGTGACTGGAGCCTGTGATGTTGCGAACCTCGGTGACTGGAGCCTGTGATGTTGTGAACCTCGGGGACTGGTGCTTGTGATGTTGTGTACCTCGGGGACCGGTGCTTGTGATGTTGTGAAACTCGAGGACCGGTGCTTGTGATGATGTGAACCTCGGGGACCGGTGCTTGTGATGTTGTGAACCTCGAGGACTGGTGCTTGTGATGATGTGAACCTCGGGTACTGGAGCAAGTGATGTTGTGTACCTCGGGGACCGGTGCTTGTGATGTTGTGTACCTCGAGGACTGGTGCTTGTGATGCTGTGAACCTCGGGGACTCGAGCAAGTGATGTTGTGAACCTCGGGGACTGGTGCCTGTGATGCTGTGAACCTCGGGGACTGGTGCTTGTGATGTTGTGAACATGGGGGACTGGTGCTTGCGATGTTGTGAACCTCGGGAACCGGTGCATGTGATGATGTGAACCTCGGGGACTGGAGCCTGTGATGCTGTGAACCCCGGGGACTGGAGCAAGTGATGATGTGAAAGCAGTCTTCAAAGTTAATAAACGAAGAGGACAGTTGTGAAGCGGCTCAAAAGGAGTGCACATCAGAAAAGTAAGAACCAGATTTAAGTCCCACTGCGGCATCACAAACGGAATAGGAGGGAAAAGGTGAGTAATGCCTTTGAGAAATCTATTAACAGGGGACTTGAAAAGAGAGGGCTGATCAGGAAGCCTGAGAAAAGCTGAATTTGCAGAAAGGTAGCCCTTAATAGTACCCAGAGCAGAGCCCTGCTGGGTCAGAGAAGGAAGGAACAAAAGGACCCCTGAAAGAGGGACAGAAAGGGGATCTACAGCCTTTGCTGTGCACCATGCCAAAAATTTGTTCCACCTGCAGGCGTATACTGATTTAGTGGAGGGACGCCTGGCTGCCAGAATAATATCACAGACTTCAGGAGGCAAGTCAAACGGAATCAACTGTCGGACTCCACGCATGTAGGTGGATGCTCGACAGGTTCGGGTGGAGGACCGTCCCCTGTTGCTGCGACAGAAGATCCTCCCGAAGAGGCAGGCGGATCGGGGAATCCATGCTCATACTGAGTAGCTTGGGATACCAAACCCTTCGAGCCCAGTCCGGGGCCACAAGAATGACTTGAGGCCCGGTCGCGCCTGATCTTTTTCAGCACTCTGGGTAAAAGTGGTATAGGCGGAAAGGCGTACAATAGACAGCAGCTCCACTCGTGACAAAAAGCGTCTCAGAGCGAGTGCCGCCTTGGAAACTCCAGCGCGCAGAAGTGATGACATTGCGCGTTCTCTTCGGTGGTGAATAGATCTAACCAAGGCTCTCCCCACTGCTGAAAGAGACCTTGTGCCACCTCCGAGTGAAGACGCCATTCATGATCCATCAGGCACTGGCGGTTGAGTTAGTCCGCCCTGGCATTCAAAGAACCTGCCAGCTGTTGAACCGTCAAGGAAATGCCTTGACGTTCCAGCCATGTCCAGAAGCGCAGAGCCTCCTGACATAGGGTCCACGACCCCACCCCGCCCTGTTTGTTGCAATACCACATGGCGGTGGTGTTGTCGGTGAACACCTGCACCACCCTCCCCTTGACAGAGGGAAGGAATGCCTTCAGTGCAAGAAGGATTGCCCGAAGCTCCAGAAGGTTGATATGGAGCCGGTTCTCCGCCAGAGACCAGAGGCCTCTGATCTCCGCCTCTCCCATTTGGCCACCCCATCCCAGGAGGGACGCACCCCTGTGTGCTCCGGCTCGGGAAGGGAGAGAGATCTGCCGCTGACCCAAAGCTGATTCGTGAGCCACCACTGCAATTGTTGTGCAGTGCCCTTCGAGATCTGGACATAGTCGGACAGGTTCCCTTGATGCTGCACCCACTGGAACTTCAGGTCCCACTGCAGAGCCCGCATATGCCACCTGGTATGATTGGTCAGCAGGATGCAGGAGGCCATGAGGCCCATCAGCTTCAAGGTCATCCTGACTGAAACCCAGGACAAGGGCTGAAAGATGGAATCATACCCCGAATGTCCCGGACTCGCTGTTTGGGAGGATAAACCTGAAACTGCGCCATGTCCAGAACCGCTCCGATGAAGAGGAGCTTCTGAGAGGGAATCAGGTCCGACTTTAGCACGTTGATGGAGAACCCCAGCAAATGCAGGAGGTCGGCCATAGTCTGGAGGTGGGAGAGGACTGTTTGGGGCGAGCCCGCCTTCAACAACCAGTCGTCGAGATAGGGGAAGACTGAAACCCCTGATCTGCACAGATGAGCTGCGACCACCGCCATCACTTTGGTGAACACCCAAGGGGCGCTGGTAAGGCCAAAGGGGAGCACGGTGAACTGAAAATGCTCCTGCCCTACCGTGAATCGCAGGTAGTGCCGGTGGGATGGGGATATGAAAATACGCGTCGTGCAGTTCCAACGCTACCATCCAGTCTTGCGGGTCGAGGGCAGACAATACCTGAGCAAGTGTGAGCATCTTGAACTTCTCCTTCCGAAGGCAGCGATTGACATTCCGAAGGTCTAAGATGGGACGCAGGCTCTTGTCCTTTGGAACCAAGAAGTAGTGGGAGTAACAACCACGACCTACTTCTGGCATCGGCACGCGCTCGATGGCCCCCTTGGCCAAGTGGGCCATAACTTCCTGCTGGAGAAGTGCCAAGTGATCCCCCGACATGCGGTGATACTGTGGTGGCATGGCTGGGGGGTTGTCTCAAAGGGGAGAGAGTAACCCCTTCGGACAATTTGCAGAACCCACCTGTCCGATGTGATGGTGCGCCAGTGGTGGAGGTGATGGCGAATCCTGCCACCCAGTGGTGTTTGGTGCGCCTGAAACACCAGACTAGGAAGGTTTGGAGGCAGGGGCAGCAGGGGGACTGACCTGCACGCTGGCCCTGTGACCCGCCTCGGCGGGTCCCACGTCCGCGGCTGCGCTGAGACTGTTGCTGAGCAGGCCTGTGGCTCTGAAACAAACGTGCTTGGGAGCCCCTTCCTTGACCACTAAAAGAAGCGAAAAGCAGAAGCGGAAGGAGTGCGTGTAGCCGAAAGGCCGAAAGACTTAGCTGTAGCCTGAGAGTCCTTAAAACGTACCAACGCGCAATCCGCCTTATCGCCAAACAGGCGAGTGCCATCAAAGGGCATGTCCATCAATGTGTTCTGGACATCCCCAGAAAAGCCAATCATGCTCAGCCAGGCGTGGCGGCATAGCGCCACTATCATGGAAATCGCCCTGCCCAGCGAGTCAGCAGTGTCAAGACCACAACGGATCGTGAACTTGGCTGCGTTTCTCCCCTTAGCAATAGCTTGGGAGAGTACTGTCCGAGCCTCCACTAGACACTGAGGCAGCACTTGTGCAACCGTATCCCACACAGAATGGGAATAACGGCCCAAGAGACATGCGGTGTTCACAGACCGCAGTCCGGAACTGGCAGAAGTAAAAATCTTCTTCCCAAACTGCTCCAGTTTCTTGGAATCCCTGTCCGGTGGTGCGGAAGGGAATGGGCACGGGGACGCAGAGGCCTGGACAATCAAGCTCTCAGGGGTAGGGTGTTGTTAGAGGAAAACGGGGCGACGTCGTCGATGTCGTTGGAGGTCGTACTGGGTCAACCGACATGGACGTGGATCCATGGGGGTCTCTCGGCGTCGAGTCCGACGGGCCGAACGTCGTCGACGACGTCGGGCCGGAGCCAGCGAAGAACAAGGACCCCCAGTCGGGCCCGCGGGGCCCAAAGGCGCACCGACGGGGCCAGACGGTCCAAAGACACGTGCCATAGCTGACAGGAACTCCTGCTGCTGGGCTGGAGTCACTGATGGACCCAGAAAGGACGGGTAGGCCATAGGCAACTGCAGAGGCTCCGCTGGAGCCGCATTGGTGGCGCCACCTGCAACCTCAGCCGCATCGCGCGACCGGCTAGGGGAAGGCGAAGAGCGACGGCGCTTCTTCGACTTCTTGTGCTTCGCCTTACCTGACTCAGAGTGCGAAGACTTGGAATGGTGGTGATGGCTCAGCGGCCGGTCCCTCGACCTCCCACGGGACCGGGACCTAGAACGGCACGGAGTGGACTCCCTGGCCTCTAGCCACTTTCAGGACTGCTCCTGCAAAGTTTTCGGAGCAATGGCCTGGCAGTGGGAGCATGACTCGGAGTCGTGGTCGCGCCCCAGGCAGTAGACACACTCACGGTGCAGATCAGTCACCGACATCATGTGGGAACAAGGCCGCGCAATACTTGAAACCGGGCAGCCCTATGCTCCTGGAGTGTAAGTATTCCAAAAACAGAGACAAAAGTTCCAAAACACTCAGTCAAAAAATGACTGGGGTACCACTCTCTCCGGATCTGCGCTTGCTAGCGCGGAAAAAGAAAGAACTGATGTCAGCGCGCGTGGGCGCATCTAAGTAGCTCCAGCGACGTCATCTCGGCGACCACGACGCCAACGACGTACGCAGAGCCGTACGACGATGCCTACCGACGCGCAGGGGTACTGCTGACGAAAACTATCCGGATCCAATCTGATGCCTGGGGATATTCTAAGGTAAGGAATCTATCACTAACATGTCTCTTTCAGATGCTTGTGATGTTGTGAACCTCGGGGACTGGTGCTTGTGATGTTGAGAACCTCGGGGACTGGTGCTTGTGATGTTGTGAACCTCGGGGACTGGAGCCTGCGATGCTGTGAACCTCGGGGACTGGGGCTTGTGATGCTGTGAACCTCGGGGACTGGTGCTTGTGATGCTGTGAACTTCAGGGACCGGAGCAAGTCATGTTGTGAACCTTGGGGTCTGGATCTTGTGATGTTGTGAACCTCGGGGACGGGTGCTTGTGATGATGTGAACCTCGGGGACCGGTGCTTGTGATGTTGTGAACCTCGGGGACCGGTGCTTGTGATGTTGTGAACCTCGGGGACTGGTGCTTGTGATGTTGTGTACCTCGGGGACCGGTGCTTGTGATGTTGTGAAACTCGAGGACCGGTGCTTGTGATGATGTGAACCTCGGGGACCGGTGCTTGTGATGTTGTGAACCTCGAGGACTGGTGCTTGTGATGATGTGAACCTCGGGTACTGGAGCAAGTGATGTTGTGTACCTCGGGGACCGGTGCTTGTGATGTTGTGTACCTCGAGGACTGGTGCTTGTGATGATGTGAACCTCGGGGACTGGTGCTTGCGATGCTGTGAACCTCGGGGACTCGAGCAAGTGATGTTGGGAACCTCGGGGACCGGTGCTTGTGATGTTGTGTACCTCGGGGACCGGTGCTTGTGATGTTGTGTACCTCGGGGACCGGTGTTTGTGATGTTGTGAACCTCGAGGACTGGTGCTTGTGATGATGTGAACCTCGAGGACTGGAGCAAGTGATGATGTGAACCTCGGGGACTGGTGCCTGTGATGCTGTGAACCTCGGGGACTGGTGCTTGTGATGTTGTGAACATGGGGGACTGGTGCTTGCGATGTTGTGAACCTCGGGAACCGGTGCATGTGATGATGTGAACCTCGGGGACTGGAGCCTGTGATGCTGTGAACCCCGGGGACTGGAGCAAGTGATGATGTGAAAGCAGTCTTCAAAGTTAATAAACGAAGAGGACAGTTGTGAAGCGGCTCAAAAGGAGTGCACATCAGAAAAGTAAGAACCAGATTTAAGTCCCACTGCGGCATCACAAACGGAATAGGAGGGAAAAGGTGAGTAATGCCTTTGAGAAATCTATTAACAGGGGACTTGAAAAGAGAGGGCTGATCAGGAAGCCTGAGAAAAGCTGAATTTGCAGAAAGGTAGCCCTTAATAGTACCCAGAGCAGAGCCCTGCTGGGTCAGAGAAAGAAGGAACAAAAGGACCCCTGAAAGAGGGACAGAAAGGGGATCTACAGCCTTTGCTGTGCACCATGCCAAAAATTTGTTCCACCTGCAGGCGTATACTGATTTAGTGGAGGGACGCCTGGCTGCCAGAATAATATCACAGACTTCAGGAGGCAAGTCAAACGGAATCAACTGTCGGACTCCACGCATGTAGGTGGATGCTCGACAGGTTCGGGTGGAGGACCGTCCCCTGTTGCTGCGACAGAAGATCCTCCCGAAGAGGCAGGCGGATCGGGGAATCCATGCTCATACTGAGTAGCTTGGGATACCAAACCCTTCGAGCCCAGTCCGGGGCCACAAGAATGACTTGAGGCCCGGTCGCGCCTGATCTTTTTCAGCACTCTGGGTAAAAGTGGTATAGGCGGAAAGGCGTACAATAGACAGCAGCTCCACTCGTGACAAAAAGCGTCTCAGAGCGAGTGCCGCCTTGGAAACTCCAGCGCGCAGAAGTGATGACATTGCGCGTTCTCTTCGGTGGTGAATAGATCTAACCAAGGCTCTCCCCACTGCTGAAAGAGACCTTGTGCCACCTCCGAGTGAAGACGCCATTCATGATCCATCAGGCACTGGCGGTTGAGTTAGTCCGCCCTGGCATTCAAAGAACCTGCCAGCTGTTGAACCGTCAAGGAAATGCCTTGACGTTCCAGCCATGTCCAGAAGCGCAGAGCCTCCTGACATAGGGTCCACGACCCCACCCCGCCCTGTTTGTTGCAATACCACATGGCGGTGGTGTTGTCGGTGAATACCTGCACCACCCTCCCCTTGACAGAGGGAAGGAATGCCTTCAGTGCAAGAAGGATTGCCCGAAGCTCCAGAAGGTTGATATGGAGCCGGTTCTCCGCCAGAGACCAGAGGCCTCTGATCTCCGCCTCTCCCATTTGGCCACCCCATCCCAGGAGGGACGCACCCCTGTGTGCTCCGGCTCGGGAAGGGAGAGAGATCTGCCGCTGACCCAAAGCTGATTCGTGAGCCACCACTGCAATTGTTGTGCAGTGCCCTCCGAGATCTGGACATAGTCGGACAGGTTCCCTTGATGCTACACCCACTGGAACTTCAGGTCCCACTGCAGAGCCCGCATATGCCACCTGGTATGATTGGTCAGCAGGATGCAGGAGGCCATGAGGCCCATCAGCTTCAAGGTCATCCTGACTGAAACCCAGGACAAGGGCTGAAAGATGGAATCATACCCCGAATGTCCCGGACTCGCTGTTTGGGAGGATAAACCTGAAACTGCGCCGTGTCCAGAACCGCTCCGATGAAGAGGAGCTTCTGAGAGGGAATCAGGTCCGACTTTAGCACGTTGATGGAGAACCCCAGCAAATGCAGGAGGTCGGCCATAGTCTGGAGGTGGGAGAGGACTGTTTGGGGCGAGCCCGCCTTCAACAACCAGTCGTCGAGATAGGGGAAGACTGAAACCCCTGATCTGCACAGATGAGCAGCGACTACCGCCATCACTTTGGTGAACACCCGAGGGGCGCTGGTAAGGCCAAAGGGGAGCACGGTGAACTGAAAATGCTCCTGCCCTACCGTGAATCGCAGGTAGTGCCGGTGGCATGGGGATATGAAAATACGCGTCGTGCAGTTCCAACGCTACCATCCAGTCTTGCGGTTCGAGGGCAGACAATACCTGAGCAAGTGTGAGCATCTTGAACTTCTCCTTCCGAAGGCAGCGATTGACATTCCGAAGGTCTAAGATGGGACGCAGGCTCTTGTCCTTTGGAACCAAGAAGTAGTGGGAGTAACGACCACGACCTACTTCTGGCATCGGCAAGCGCTCGATGGCCCCCTTGGCCAAGTGGGCCATAACTTCCTGCTGGAGAAGTGTCAAGTGATCCCCCGACATGCGGTGATACTGTGGTGGCATGGCTGGGGGGTTGTCTCAAAGGGGAGAGAGTAACCCCTTCGGACAATTTGCAGAACCCACCTGTCCGATGTGATGGTGCGCCAGTGGTGGAGGTGATGGCGAATCCTGCCACGCAGTGGTGTTTGGTGCGCCTGAAACACCAGTCTAGGAAGGTTTGGAGGCAGGGGCAGCAGGGGGACTGACCTGCACGCTGGCCCTGTGACCCGCCTTGGCGGGTCCCACGTCCGCGGCTGCGCTGAGACTGTTGCTGAGCAGGCCTGTGGCTCTGAAACAAACGTGCTTGGGCGCCCCTTCCTTGACCACTAAAAGAAGCGAAAAGCAGAAGCGGAAGGAGTGCGTGTAGCCGAAAGGCCGAAAGACTTAGCTGTAGCCTGAGAGTCCTTAAAACGTACCAACGCGCAATCCGCCTTATCGCCAAACAGGCGAGTGCCATCAAAGGGCATGTCCATCAATGTGTTCTGGACATCCCCAGAAAAGCCAATCATGCTCAGCCAGGCGTGGCGGCATAGCGCCACTGTCATGGAAATCGCCCTGCCCAGCGAGTCAGCAGTGTCAAGACCACAACGGATCGTGAACTTGGCTGCGTTTCTCCCCTTAGCAATAGCTTGGGAGAGTACTGTCCGAGCCTCCACCAGACACTGAGGCAGCACTTGTGCAACCGTATCCCACACAGAATGGGAATAACGGCCCAAGAGACATGCGGTGTTCAGAGACCGCAGTCCGGAACTGGCAGAAGTAAAAATCTTCTTCCCAAACTGCTCCAGTTTCTTGGAATCCCTGTCCGGTGGTGCGGAAGGGAATGGGCACGGGGACGCAGAGGCCTGGACAACCAAGCTCTCAGGGGTAGGGTGTTGTTAGAGGAAAACGGGGCGACGTCGTCGATGTCGTTGGAGGTCGTACTGGGTCAACCGACATGGACGTGGATCCATGGGGGTCTCTCGGCGTCGAGTCCGACGGGCCGGACGTCGTCGACGACGTCGGGCCGGAGCCAGCGAAGAACAAGGACCCCCAGTCGGGCCTGCGGGGCCGAAAGGCGCACCGGCGGGGCCAGACGGTCCAAAGACACGTGCCATAGCTGACAGGAACTCCTGCTGCTGGGCTGGAGTCACTGATGGACCCAGAAAGGACGGGTAGGCCATCGGCAACTGCAGAGGCTCCGCTGGAGCCGCATTGGTGGCGCCACCTGCAACCTCAGCCGCATCGCGCGACCGGCTAGGGGAAGGCGAAGAGCGACGGCGCTTCTTCGACTTCTTGTGCTTCGCCTTACCTGACTCAGAGTGCGAAGACTTGGAATGGTGGTGATGGCTCAGCGGCCGGTCCCTCGACCTCCCACGGGACCGGGACCTAGAACGGCACGGAGTGGACTCCCTGGCCTCTAGCCACTTTCAGGACTGCTCCTGCAAAGTTTTCGGAGCAATGGCCTGGCAGTGGGAGCATGACTCGGAGTCGTGGTCGCGCCCCAGGCAGTAGACACACTCATGGTGCAGATCAGTCACCGACATCATGTGGGAACAAGGCCGCGCAATACTTGAAACCGGGCAGCCCTATGCTCCTGGAGTGTAAGTATTCCAAAAACAGAGACAAAAGTTCCAAAACACTCAGTCAAAAAATGACTGGGGTACCACTCTCTCCGGATCTGCGCTTGCTAGCGCGGAAAAAGAAAGAACTGATGTCAGCGCGCGTGGGCGCATCTAAGTAGCTCCAGCGACGTCATCTCGGCGACTACGACGCCAACGACGTATGCAGAGCCGTACGACGATGCCTACCGACGCGCAGGGGTACTGCTGACGAAAACTATCCGGATCCAATCTGACGCCTGGGGATATTCTAAGGTAAGGAATCTATCACTAACATGTCTCTTTCAGATGCTTGTGATGTTGTGAACCTCGGGGACTGGTGCTTGTGATGTTGAGAACCTCGGGGACTGGTGCTTGTGATGTTGTGAACCTCGGGGACTGGAGCAAGTGATGTGAACCTCGGGGACTGGTGCTTGTGATGTTGTGAACCTCGGGGATTGGAGCAAGTGATGATGTGAACCTCGGGGACTGGTGCTTGTGATGTTGTGAACCTCGGGGACTGGTGCTAGTGATGTTGTGAACCTCAGGGACTGGAGCCTGTGATGTTGTGAACCTCGGGGACTGGAGCCTGTGATGTTGTGAACCTCGGGGACTGGTGCTTGTGTGTGAACCTCGGGGACGGGTACTTGTGATGTTGTGAACCTCGGGGACTGGTGCTTGTGATGTTGTGAACCTCGGGGACTGGAGCCTGTGATGTTGTGAACCTCGGTGACTGGAGCCTGTGATGTTGCGAACCTCGGTGACTGGAGCCTGTGATGTTGTGGACCTTGGGGACTGGTAATTGTGATATTGAGAACTTCGGCACTGGTGCTTGTGATGCTGTGAGCCTCGGGGACTGGTGCTTGCAATGCTGTGAGCCTCGGGGACTGGTGCTTGCGACGCTGTGAACCTCGGGGACTGGTGCTTGCGATGTTGTGAACCTCGGGGACTGCAGCTTGTGATGTTGTGAACCTCGGGGACTGCAGCTTGTGATGTTGTGAACCTCGGGGACTGCCGCTTGTGATGTTGTGAACCTCGGGGACTGGAGCCTGTGATGTTGTGAACCTCGGGGACTGCCGCTTGTGATGTTGTGAACCTCGCGGACTGGTGCTTGTGATGTTGTGAACCTCAGGGACTGGTGCTTGTGATGTCGTGAATCTCGGGGACTGGAGCAAGGGATGATGTGAACCTCAGGGGCTGGTGCTTGCGATGCTGTGAACCTCGAGGACTGGTGCTTGTGATGTTGTGAACCTCGGGGACTGCTGCAGAAAGTCCCGTGGCATGGGCGTTTCCTCTTATTTACTGTGCTTATTTCGTCATACGGGCACTACCACCATTATCAACAATGCAGAGGTGACTAATGGCTTCCCCCTAATATAAGTACTGTGCTGCACATGCGAAAGGGTTGCAGAATATGTCAGTCTGTCCTGAAATGAGCCTTTCAAATGGGAAAGTCATTATGTTTAATGCTTCACTACCAAAATATACGGTAATGTAAGAAGAGCTAGAGAAGGACCCCTTCCTGTTTGAAACAACAGAAAACAGAAGCCAAAGCCTCACTGACATTCTGACACGAAGCGACCAACAACCTGTTGAAAGGTGTATCAGAACTTCCAAAGCACCACAAACATCATTTGATGGTGTTGGAGACCTGGGAGGACAAGCTTGAAGAGACTAAAACCATTCCCTGACAACCTTTATCGCTAATCCTGAGGTTTGAGGGCTCACAGAAGGCAGACACTCTCTCACAGGAAGGAATGAATGCCTCAATGTGGAAGTCGGGGCCATTCCAGCTTAAAGTCACTCTGCATCCTAGGAAATCCCATGAGCAGAGATTGACTTAGAGTTACACCTTTAATATAAAATATACAATAAAGTTCTTTCAATTAAAAGAAGAAAATGCTCTTGAAGGATAAGGCAAAGATGCGGAGGTAATGGTGGAGGAGGAAGAGAGCAAATTTGATATCAGACTACAGTGCTCCCAGATGGCATCTACAGACTGAGAACAGGACTTTCACTGGATCCTAACACCAGTAACATATGGCTCAAAAAGATGACTCCCACATCAAGTAACAGACAGGGAGTCTTCAACCTCTCTTTACGTCGCATGGGAAAAAAAGCAGAGGCCATTCTCAAGAATAAGTCATTACCTCGGCAACTGCATGGACTGTAAGGCAAGCACTCAGCCAAACATCTTGAGAAAAATTCACAAATGCCCCCCCCCCCCCCCCCGAGCAGTACAAAATGTTGCTCAACAAGGCAAAATGCTAACAAAACCATGGTACCGAGCTCCTGAAAGTTGACACCAGGCTTCCTAAAGATGTCATTGCGCTAGGTGCAGAGTATATCAAGACTATCGAAAACAACAAAAAAACATTCCCAAGGGACAGTGATCCTGATAACAGGCTCAGGATTCGGGCAAGGAAAAGATAGGCCATATGTCTTTATTGTTCTTGTTGGATCAGCCTCCCCTAGGAGAGACAGTGGGTGTTAATCTAGCTGACCCCCACCGCTCCGTGTGACAGGGCAGCTGATGCTGAAAAAGATATCTCAGATTCTTTAATGGTAATTACGATGTATCGGATTAAAATCCTAGATAATTATAGTACACGCATGCAATCACCCACCAGTAGCCTATCAGTGAATAAAGGGCACCTGACGTTTCTGGATTTCACATGGTAAGGAGGAAAGGGTGGAACGGAAACTTTTGAGCTACCTTGCTAATTGGGCAGAATTTTAAACCAAGCCCCAAAAACACAACAGTGTAGAATCTTGGTTTCTGTCAGCTGAGCAGAAAACAATGACCTGAGGCGGAGAGGCGGGAGAATGCTCATGCAAAGGAAAGAGTAATAAGTAACTTGTAAGCATTATTACGAAATTGTGTATTCATAGGTTGTTGCGCAGACCATCACTAAAAGTGTAACAGAAACCATTAAAAAGGGAAGAAGGCCTGAGGAAAAAGAAAAACCTTCAATTTGAAGTGGGTATCAATTGATGCCATAAGAGAATATGAACAGATTGACTTATGAACATCTTGCATTAGCCAGAAACAAACCCATTGATTTCTATTATTAAATTGTTGAGTCTCACTTTTAGAGATAAATATGTTACAAGCTGGGTTATGGCAAGAGACTAAAAAGGGGCTAAAAGGAGAGAACAGATTTTTTAGGATAAAGAGCAAACTCTTGAAATTCATCTGAACGCAAGTGAGTTTATATCTTTGGTAAGAATGTAGACATAAACCTACCCGTGAGGAATACCGGTCATCGAAGGAGTGCTTGATCATGAGACTCTTGAGCACACTAATTGAGATTTGTCGGACTTCTCGAAACTCCTGCAGTGCACTCCCCACCTCCCTCAGGAGCAGGCCAACCAAGAAGTGGTTCTTGCAAAACTCGTCCGTCAGTGAGAAGTCCAGCTGTAAATCTGAAGAAAGGGAACAAGAGGTAACTAAAGAGTGGAAGAATACTACATTTTAATTTATTAAGGACTTAAAATACAGAATCCCTTGAGAGAAAAACAGCAGTGCGTTGGTACTTCAGCCAAGAAAAATGTACTTATATTTAAACTCACCCATTATTAAGCAGTGCCCCTTATGTATAACTAGGGCTTGATGTTGCAAATCAACAGAGAGAAACTTCGAAGATGGCACAATGTGCGTGTCTATTCTAGAACTACTGCCTCGTCACTACAAGATGTTAAAGCCATATAAATCAACAAGTGGCTGAAAAACTACTACACACACACTAAGCAAACCTCTATCAGGTACTATACAAGAGACATTTAATATTGCACAGACGTTTAAATATTCGCTATACAAACAGCAGCAAATGCAATAGTGAATAATATTACAGTTGTCATATTTGCAGGATTAAGTGAATTTATAGCTATTCAATTTAATTTACTGAGTTTTGTTTTATGATAATAACGGATAGGTATTTTAAGGACAGATGTGAGACTTGGAGCAGGCTAATTCTTTATGATTAATAGGCCAATAGGGTTATACCGCAAGTTATTCTTTTATTATTGAGCAAACGAGATTTTGAAATTTCTTGTAAAATGCGAAGTACCTTAACGCAATTAAAACACAATCACCATTATAAGATATAAAAGCTAGAACTGCTGCTTCTCTAAAAACTATTTTTTTTTAAACCCACTAAAAAAATAAAAAATTAAATGGAAGACACGCTGTGGTTTAAATAATGAAATTGTTCAAGGCTTATAAGCTTCATAATGAATTTGGCTCTAGCAGAGAAATAATTTGATAATGCATGAGGCATAAATGAGTACCAGACTAACGCAGGTTGCCTTGAACAAGCACATCCACCAGGTTTGGCATCCATCTCACATCCCCCATTCAATTACCTCCCTCCTAAAAAATGTTCTGCCACTTTCTTCACCTGTGGCTCAGTCTCATGTCACATCAGCAGTTTCCCCAGTGATAAACATGGAATGCAAGTTAGTTAGAGAATGTTTCCTTTGCAATCTAAAGAACTCTGCCAGAATTGCTAAGGTGATCAACTTTCCTCCCTCTTAGATTAAAATCTAACACTTGTAACTTTTAGAATTACACTATTGTTCAAAGATGTATTGTGGGGCTAATGTGGCCAGGTTTTAGATATCGCCTTAGAAAAGTGTGCATTGGCCACACTGAGCACCAGCTCCAGAACCAGCATTAATGGTTATAGAACTAAAGAGGAGGAGTCTCACAGACTTCTTTCACAATTTTGGAAATCATCAAATGTTTGTTTAGTTCTAGCAAAATGAGTTTTATACTGGCGGAAGGAAATTCGGGAATCAAGTGGCAAATTATGTGCAAAGGATAATCTAATTGGTAGTATACGTTTTAAAAGCTGGATTTCCTGGCCCAGCAACTTACAGCAATTCAGCTATACCATAGACTCATTTCAGTTATGCAGTCCATGCTGACCCTCTTGAGACTTTTTTGCCTCCGAGGGTTTGTTAGGGGACATGTCCCTAGCACACTGGGAGCAAACTGCTCAAAAGAGTTGATAACGATTTTTAAGAAGATAGTCAAAAAGTGACCGAGGTACCTCTCTGGATCCATGCTGTTGGCACGGAAAGGCAGGAACATATGTCCGAGCACCTGGATGGCACCTTTATAGGCGTCGTGCACATCGCTTCTGATGCCAACGTGGGGCTGATCGATGCCACCTACCGGTGCGCAAGAGGTTCTGCTGAAAGTTTTCAGGATCCAGTCTGACGCCCGGGGAATATTCTAAGGTGAGGAATCTACAGTTAGAAGACTATCAGAAACAAGGGATGTTCTATCCTAAATTGAGGGGTGTGAGGATAACGCAGTAATGGAATCTCTGTCTACTAAGAAGACGTGTCCAGGAGGAGAGACCTGAAGAGCTAAGTGCTCCGAAGGCAATTAGAATAACATCGGAGCTTGCATTTTAGTAAAAATCTCCAATATATTCAATTGAACATGAAGCAAAATGTGATTTCTTACTCTGTTTTTTGAAAAGACTATAACTGTGAAAAGACCATATGCTAGACTCATTCACAAAAAGACTGGAAGCATGAGGTTTCAGCAGGCGGCCGGTTCCTGGCAGTCCTATCAGTAGAGAAGGTCGGGTCTGGGGTAAAGAGGTTACGTAGATGTGATACTGTTACGACAGCTTAATGTCTGTTACAGATTCACATGATCTTAACAGTCCTACTAGGTCATGATATAATCTAGAAGAAGTCCAAAATCTTTTGAAGTATAATCTAGTTGGTATTGACCGTGGAACCATCACCAACTAGAGATCAACAAGAACGTCCAGAATCCCATATTCCATCTCTTGACAGTCTGCTTGGCCCAGAGAAAACCTGTTACTTTAATTCTAAAAAAAACTACTGGTGAGATTAAGATAATAACGATTTCAAGAGCTGGCAGTGAGGCTGAGAATAAGAACCAGTATGGTGCGCAACAGCGCTATGTTACTCGATTTTCTTTTTCAATGTCCTAAAATAATGCAGGACTGTGTGACAGCATAGGGTATTCACAGGGTAATAATAAACTGTTTCTCACCTATTTTGGAAAGTATGCAGGTTCTACTAACGTAGACATTTTTTCATGGTTTAATTTTGTCTATAATGAGCAGAACCACGATGTTTGAGGAAAGTTACAGCTTACCATTCTACAAAAACAAAGTGAACGAGTATGTTGGCAAAAAACACACAGGTACTGTCTGAATGATCAACACATTTTTAGGCCTACACACAGGTTCTTCTAACCTGCACAGGATTCCTCCCCAGAAAGATTGTGACTTTCAGACACCTCAAAATAAGAGCATGCGTCTTCCAGAATGTGACCTTCAAAAAAGCATAAAACTGTGGGACAAAAACAGGTCCACATTCCTCAAAGAGGCTAGTTGAGTGTAAAAACACAAACCTTCCTCAACTCAAGAACTGCCCTCAATGTACTTTATCCTGCAAAACCTGAATAAATATTTATTCTGTATAAAGGACATCATTCCTCCTGCTGAACATGAGTAGGGATTGCACCATTATTTCCCTTTTAAAAAAAACAGGGAGTGCCAAAGCCACTAGGTCTCGCCCTTTTGGACCTCTTTGCTTTGCCAATGGTTTTTAGAAATGCTGTACAGCATCCCTGATGCTGTACGGCATAGATAAAGAGGATTAAGAAAAAAAGACTATGATAAAGGTGATTTTGTAGGCGTATGCACCATGCACACATCTACAAAATGATGCAGGCACTTTTTTCCCTTTTTATTTACTGATTTGAGTTAGATCTGTAAGTAAAAAGAAAAACACATGCAAACGTTTTTTTTTTTTTAAGTAGGTGGAGGGAAGTAACACGGGGAGTGGAAGCAACTTGGAGGGCGCAGGTGGGAGGAAGCAAGCAACACGGATAGAGACAACGAAAGTGTGGGGGTGAGAAAAGCAAACAGGTGAGAGAGACAACAATGTGGAGCTTGGGGTGGGGTAAGCACACGGCTAAGAAAGCAACATGGGGTGAACAGATCACTGATGGGGCTAGGGAGAAGCACACAGGTAAGAGACAGCAAGACAGAGCACGGCGCAGGGTGGAAGCCAAGTACACGAGGGAAACAGCTGGAAAACACGTGCATTTTTGTGGAGTACTTAACCAAAACGAAGAAAAAAGGCTAGTGCCTGAAAAGTGAGCAGTGGAAGGAGAGAAGTAATGTGGCCATGCTTCAGAGAAGGGACAAACACAAGAAGAGAAAATAAAGCTCACACAAGCTAATGAATAAGAAACAGGTGACAAGAGAGTGACAACAAAACCAACCAATGGCAAGCAATGGACGGTCGCTTAGCCCACTCTAAGCGGACAATAGATATTTTTTGCAAAAAGACATCTTTAGCTGTCTGGTGGGTGAGACGTAACAAGAGGTCACAGGCTCTGGGGAGAAATGTAATTGGAGAGGTTCCTATCAATAGCCAGGGCTTTGTAACCAGAAGGCGGAATAAGTGCATTTATGCCCATTCTCTCACGGTTTGGCTAACAGGCGTCGAAAGACACCAAAAGGCGGAGCACTGGCATGGAGGCCAAAACACCACATCCAGTCACTGTGATATTTTGTCAGTAATATGATGAATCTTGTCGCACTTGTGGGAGAAACATGGATTACGCAAAAGTCTAAAAGGGACAAAATGCGTTAGTGAAGACAAAAATTTGGAGGTAGTATAAATGACATAGAAGCACTGGCAGAGCTGATCAGTACCGCAGAGTTTAAATTGTGCAACCTGGCGCCCATATTCAGTATACAAAAGCTTTCCTGATTCACTTGGGTGTTATTTCCAGAAACGAACAATCTACAAACAGAACATATTCACTGGAAAAGGTTATTTTCCTGCCAGGCTGTTGCAATGAGCATACATTTTTAATACTAATTAATTTTGAGCGAGCTTACAAATGCGGACAACAGGGGATAACCATTCCACGACATTTGTGTTGCATTTCACAGCAATCTCAGAACACACACATCAAAAAAAGCTAACTCTAGTCGAAAGGTAAATGCAAATATCACACCGCGCAACCTACCTACAGGAGTGTCATACGACTCCACAGTTGGTGAAAGAAAAGCTAATTTGTGAAACAAAAAGGAAGGAAAACAGTGGAACAGAAACAATGAGATGGTATAAATAATTAATAATGCTGCTCGAATTATTAAGCAAAGCAGCACACGATGAACGAAAATAAAAAAAACACTGCTACTGGATGAGCTTCTAAAGATGTGTTGCTACAGCTATGTACTAAGCAAACATTGCCTACTCTAGATCAACTACAAATACGTTGTAGGAATAAACAGAGCTAAATCACTCATGCAATCATGCCACCAACATGGCTCCAAACTAAATAGCTGTCTAAGTGCTTGCCACCACAACAGGACATCCATATCAGGTTATTCTTGTACTTGCCATCATACAGAGAGCACACCTTAGACACAACACCTGAAGACCTTTGGCTAGCAACACACTGCCCCAAGCAATATGCCTGGTTTTGTCTCTGCCACCTTAACACCACACTCAGAAATTAACCTACATTTACCACATTCAGATGCACATATCAATGCATCAAAGCCACAAAGAGCTGGGCAAATAGATCAATAAATAGCAGACACAGCTTCAATCTTAGGCACTAGCAGAATGAAACAAGCAATAATGCCCTTTTCCCACACATCTCAGATTGAGACTAGGTGTCCCAATGTCCATGTCTGTGTTAGGGTCCATGGCACCCTTGCTACGTCACTGAACATAATGCTCCACACACTTCCACAACAGAAGGATAAAGCTGTCCAGTGTCCAAAGTAACCAGCCATTAAACAATGCATTATCTATTCTAACCTCACCAAGTACTATCTAATGATACTGACCTCTAACTAATATGGAACACAGTCATATACATTGTCAACCACCTACTTACACACCGGTCAATAAGCAAACCAGAACCGGGAATGGCTCCCAGATTCCAAAAGCTCTACATGATCATACAAATAGTAGTAACACGCTATACAACTGCACAAGACATAACTATCACTCAGGTTTCACCTCACCGGACTGAGAAGTACCGTTCAAGCTACACCTATACCTTTCACACCAAAGATTACCTATAGCTTCTCAACATTCAAGTGGATATGCCTCAGACGCAAAAGAGAAGAAAGGAGCCCTATAAAGACAAGCGGTGTCTTGATAACAGTCATAGTTACCTTGGTATCGCTGAACCCGGCCTTTCCCAAAGGGCATTGGGAGATTCAATGGGATGTAGTGTTCATGATTGCAGATTACCCGTAAAAACTCAAACTTGAATTCAAAAAGGGTCTGCAGAAAAAAAAAATTGTGAACAAAAGAAGAGAAACTGACAACTCCTGTTACAACATTCCTGAAGAAGACATGTCCTTTACTGCTCTGCTGCAATACTGCAATACTGCATATGGGGTGAGAAGGACCCCTAAAGCAATGTACTAATCTGGATACGACAACATGGCTGCTACATCACCGTCTCCCACCTCTGTTGCCCCAAACATTCTAAGCATGTGCCTAAAGCATTATTACGGATTTCTACCCGGTAGTGATAACAGACTCACACTTCATGGGACGCTAGTTTTGTCCTTCAAACTGCATGCTTTTGGGCTACAATGCTAAGGCAGTTTGTGAAAGTGGCGCTGCCCATCTCTTGGGCCCAAACAGTCCCTTGCATGGTGATGGATGTGCACCCCTGCCCTGAATGCCCCAACTTGAATGATGTCTGGATCCGTGATGCCGATTTTTGTTGTCATGGGCGAAAATGGATCACGTGTGCACCATGACATAGGCCTATATCACAGATTGCAGGTTTTGTGGACAAGAAGGGGCGCCCTACGCGCTACCCTAATAATGGTGAAAGGATACTGCCTTTGCCAGGAGTTAAGCAGCGCGAGCGCAGTGCGGGAGGCATGCCTTGTAGTGATCAATAAGAGTGATCAGGTTTTTTTATCTGTTTCACTGGAGCGAAGCCTACAGGCTCACTTATTTCAAGTTCTGCTGTTGTGTGCTTAGATCACCCTAGACCTACATCGGTTTGGTGTGTAGTGCTGCACATTGCATGTGTATTATACATATGTTGGGTCTATGTGTGCCTGTGAATTGTACAATACATGGAAGAGGTAGTGCTGTGCAGTGTGTGTGTGGAATATCTGTGCTGGGAGTAGGTGTGCCTGTGAATGGTCCAACACATGGAGGATTCTGGGTTCCATTTTGGATGAACATGAGGTGGAAGAGGAATCCTCCCAGACAGATGTGTGGACTGCTGCATTCCTGTGAGCTGGTGGAACACACTGGAGGAAGGGAGAGCCAGAAGAGTGCTCTTCGATCCAGAGGGAGGTCTCTGGGAAGGGGCCTGGACACATCTTAGGAAGGAGATGGGGCTCATAAAAGATTCATGAAGAGCAGGGCTGAGGCCCCCGGGTAACTTTTTGATGCACTTATCACTGTGGCTGACATCCAGCTTGAACCTCTAGCCACTCCTACGGCCTGTGTGGGGGAGCTATCAGATTTGGAATTACCCCTGCTGTGACAGACTGCTTTCTGAAAGAAGGGCAGGGCAGAGAAGTTGGCAATTAGAAAGGAAGTTGAACCCAACATAAACTACAAAGACTCAGACTCTAAATCACATTTGGGTCAACTGTCAAGCAGCTAGTCGGGCTGTGCAAGCAGGAGTAGCTCTGCAAAACATTTGCCTGTGACCAGGACTGGGAGCAAAGGCCTACCAGTTTTCCTGCTAGGTGAGGGAATATCACCCATGGAATCCAATATCACCTGCCCCTGGAGCACTAGTTCCAACCTGCTTCACAGGGCCAGTGTGCCATGTGAAGAAGAGGAGAGTGCTTGAGGGAGCAAAGTCCAGCTGGGGATTGGCTGCTGCACCGATTGGGCTTTTACCTGTGTGCAGGCTAAAGTCAGAGACCCCAGTATCCCAGAGGAGGGCCGCCATGGAGTGAGCTGTGAACGTTGCTGCACTGATCGGGCCGTAGGCAATGTAAGGTGTGAAGTTGGCCGCCCCGTATGCTAGGTGGGGCCGCCGCAAAGATTGTTGCTGTGCCGATTGGGCTATAGCCTGTGTGGAGAGCGATGATGGTGACCCCTCATGCTGGGGTGGGGGAGGCTGGAGGAATGGGGTAAAGAAGAGTGGTCTGTTCAAGTCTGCCATTTAGAGGAGGCCGCCCCTGTGGTGATACGGGCAGGCCCCAGTCCCAACTCAGGATCAGCACCAGTAGCATCGTATCCCCCCTCCCCACCTGCGGGAGGATCCCAGGAAACTTACCAGCATCGGAGAGATATTGAGGATCCCCCCGGCAGTTGCCTCCACAGGACAGTGTTAGAGGAACTCGAGGGCACTGGTCCACTGCCACTCCAGGGCCACGTCTGAATACCTAACCAGAAACAGCAGTTTCAGTGCCCGCGAAGGGGGCACACTTACAGACTCTTAGCATGCAGGTCCTTCTGGTGCAGGTAAGACTCATTTACAGGCCAGAAGACCCCTGGGGAACTTGCCTGGCATTTAGTACTTCAGCGCTGGAACACTGGAGTCAGGGTTGGACTCCTGGGGCTCGGACTACTGATGGGGCTTAACCTGAATGCTGTCTGAAGAGAATGGGGAATAACCACTACCAAGAGGGCAGTGGGACTCAGGAACCAGCCTGTTAAAAACTAGAACCCTGACCCTAGGGGACTGTGTGCATTGTTTCTGAATTACATATTTTACTTTGGGTTGGTTTATATATATACTCTTTTTTTATATAAAAGCAAGAGTTTGACTGGACAGTCATTTATTGCTGCTGCTGAATGTATTTGGAGTTGTTAGCCTGTGGTCATACACTCGCCCTACCCCATGTCTACCTCCCACCCGAGAAGCCTTGGACTGCTTGACCTGAGATACTGAGAGTCAACTACTGGGGTACCAGGTCCTATTGCTCAAGACCCATAGCAGGTCGGACCCTAGGACATCAGGAGTAAAAGGCCTCAACCCCCACGGTTGGACCCAGTAGCTTCTTCCATGACCCACAGTCTTAATGACTTCCGCAACATTACCAAACCCACATTCACAGCTCAATAAGCCTTTACTGTGCCTTGTCAATAAAAATTACCTTTGGATCTCCAGGCGCAAAGCAGCTTATGTAATTGTTAATTTGCTTGAAAACAAATCCTCGATCCATGAACGTGAAACACCTCTGCAAAGGACAAGACAAAATGGCCACAAAGACCATTACACCTTTTCAAAATGCTTATAAAGATCTTTATTTATTTGCTTTGTTTAGAATAGTGGTCAGCTGATACTGTTTTTCATGGTTACAGATTTACCCGATTACATCTTAGTAGTAAACACTGCTCTGTAAATTTCTGAGGTGTGCATGTGTTTCCCTCCTCTAAATTGCAGATGCCTACCTGTATGTGAGGATCTCGCACCTAGACCACAGCAGCAGGCAAGGCATGTACAACTCACTAATCAATAGACGTGTCTCAATCAATCAGCAGGACCAAAACAGCACCTCAAGCACACCTTAATCCCCAAAAAATCTAAGCAATGTGTCTTAAGCCGGCACACTCTTTTCTGGTTACAGCCTTCCTCATGCATTTTTACATCAGTCATCAAATGTTAAGAATGCTAAGATTGCTACCTATATGAGTCTTACGGGGTTATAAATTATGTGCGTTTTCCCATCATTTTAGAAATTAATAAGCCAAATATGTTTCCTGCTTTCGAGACCTTGGATTAATACTGGTACCCATTAAAGGGTAAGAAATGACATTTTCCTGCAATTAAATTACAAAAAATGAAACCAGCAGACGCAGACAAAAACTGTCTGAGTCTGCAGCCTTTTTTTAAAAACTCGGGTGGCGTCCTGAGCAAAAGAACGATGGATTCAACCCAGGTCTCTTGGCTGGGGTGATTGTTTGATTTATTCAGCATTCTGTCCCTTAATTATTGCCGCAGCATTTTTCTAAAAAGAAGGCCGGACTGAAGTCAGATTCTCTAAGTTGGGTTTCGATTTAGTATATATACAATTACGGAATAAACTACAGCGGCCAGAATTCTCAGAATTGCTGGGACAGACCTGGTTTAAGGGCTTTTGTTTTGGTATCCCGACAGGTCTCTGAAAATTAAAAGAAAGCATGCCAGGGAAGCATCAGCAATATAATTAAGAGGTGCTTTCCCACTGTCCCCTCTCTTACGAGCAGCAGGGCTACAAAAAAGGGATCTCCGAACCTGGAATCAACCCCTTCTGTACTTTGTTGCAGCTCCCATGCTGTAGCTTAAGGTACTGTGTTAACAAGGCTAAGAGAGGTATTAGAGTTTCACAGCGTTCAGGGCAGTATTGCTTGGCAGAACTCATTTAAATTGCCAATTTGATAATAAGTCTGCATGTAACATTTATATTTCAATTGCTCTGAAAAAGAATCACAAAAACATCCATCTTGGGAGCGGAGTCGCATTATGTTAGAGGTCTCTGTGATTTAAATCATCCTCGCCTGCCCTATCCGAATGCCTATGAGTGCCCACATTTTATGTTTAAATCTGTTCACTCGAAAACAAACACTGACAAACAAAGGGATGTCAAGATAATGTTCTGCAGAACTTTAGAGTCTTTTATCCTCGTGCTACCGATTACAAATTTTTTACCATGAAAGTTTCTTTTCTGTGGACTTTAATCTTTGGGCGCTACTGTGAGACCAGGGATATTGTCGATGGACTAACACTGCAGGGATGTGATGCTGGCCGGGTCTCCAGCCCTACGTTTCTGGTGCGACTGCCAAACGCCGACTTTGTTCACATGGTCTGACAATGCCCAGTGATAGAGGGATACTGGCTCCAGATCCCTGTCCAGAGCTCTGAAAAGACTTGTTGTTTTGAAATCTAAGATCTTTTTGCTGGGAATCCTGGAGGGACATGCATGCACCAAAGGTGTGAGAGCTATGATAGGCACAGCCACCCTGGTGGCAGAGAGAGACTGCGCACGCCTAGAAAACCCCACATTTCCCCTCTGTGTCAGCAAGGCATGGGAGACTGGACTGGTGCGCTCAGGAGGAGCCTATCTACACAACCAGTGGTTGCCCCCAAAAGCACGCCGGAATCCGGCGTGAATGGCGGGATTACCACGGGCTTGGTTTAACTGGTATGACTAATTGCTGGATGTGGAAATGCACAATTGCCTTGAATGATGCTGCTGGAACAATTGTTTTGTTTCGTTCTTTTCGACTTAACTCAATTAAATTGGTTAGCAAAAAACACTGCAGGGGTGTTATCCATTTGGCTTTGTAATGTTGCTTTCACCACACCCAATCAAGGAACAGGACCAGAGCTGGTGGTGTGCACCTTTTTTAGGTCGAGCCTGGGCTGCTGCGAGGCATGCAGTATTGCAGTATAGCTTTGAAGCCCCGCCCACCCTGCGCCCATATTTTTAATTGCCTTGTGTCATTGTCCTGAACGCTGACTTCCGAGTCCTTATTAGGCTTGTTATTCCCACCTTGGTACCACCTTGTCTATATTTGTTACCTCCCATAAAGACTAGACCTTTTACTTGTCTTGTTACACTGTCTGCTTTATTTTGGCTGGGAGCACTATTTTGTTTAATGATTTGCCCCTATTCTACCCACTACGTCGCAGCACGCTGCCCACTTCTATTTTATTTACTAATGGCCGTCCGCTTTAACTATAGCAGCCATGGTTCTTTATTTCTTTTAGCAGTGCGGTCCGCTTTAAGTATAGTGGCAGCGCTTACTTATTATTTTGCTTGTTTACTAGCGCCCATGCGGCACTTTCACATTCATGGAGGCATTCGAGAGTGTAATGTTGGTTATACTGGGAGTGGTGGCACCAATGTTTTTGCCGGGATGACATTTGGTATAGGTCTTGAAAATGAGTCATAATATGTGAAAGTCCTGAGTGCAGGAATTGTTCACCTCCTTTCTCCATTCGTGCCCTAGGCACAGAACTGTCCCCGAGGAGCAGGGAAATCACCATTCAGGGCCTGGAATCAGAAATGCTGACATCTGAAGGCAGTGCCCAGGGCCTGGAATCAGAAATGCTGACATCTGAAGGCAGTGCCCAGGGCCTGGAATCAGAAATGCTGACATCTGAAGGCCGTGCCTAGGGCCTGGAATCAGAAATGCTGACATCTGAAGGCAGTGCCCAGGGCCTGGAATCACAAATGCTGACATCTGAAGGCAGTGCCCAGGGCCTGGAATCAGAAATGCTGACATCTGATGGCAGTGCCCAGGGCCTGGAATCACAAATGCTGACATCTGAAGGCAGTGCCCAAGGCCTGGAATCACAAATGCTGACATCTGAAGGCAATGCCCAGGGCCTGGAATCACAAATGCTGACATCTGAAGGCAGTGCCCAGGGCATGGAATCACAAATGCTGACATCTGAAGGCAATGCCCAGGGCCTGGAATCACAAATGCTGACATCTGAAGGCAGTGCCCAGGGCCTGGAATCACAAATGCTGACATCTGAAGGCAGAGCCCAGGGCCTGGAATCAGAACTGCTGACATCTGAAGGCAGTGCCCAGGGCCTGGAATCACAAATGCTGACATCTGAAGGCAATGCCCAGGGCCTGGAATCAGAAATGCTGACATCTGAAGGCAGAGCCCGGGGCCTGGAATCAGAAATGCTGACATCTGAAGGCAGAGCCCAGGGCCTGGAATCACAAATGCTGACATCTGAAGGCAGAGCCCAGGGCCTGGAATCACAAATGCTGACATCTGAAGGCAGAGCCCATGCAACAATCACGGGGAAAAAAAACTCTTACAAAAAACACAAACCCTCAAGCATGCCCCTGCATATTTTTATGGCACTCTACAAAGCTAGCGATAAAGCAGCTGTCCCATGAAGTACCCTAGACAGTCAAGCCGAAGGCGCCCCTACCTTCACAAAGACGGCGAGGCTGTGGTTCGCGTTTTTGGAGGCCTCGGGGTTCTCTCTGTACTTCTGCGTGATGTGAGGCATGAGCATGTTCACAAGGGTCTCCACCGCGTGGTGATAAGAAGCAGGAAACCTCTGGTTGCGCAGCGACTGGAATAAAACAAATAAACACGGAGGTCTGGGACTGTCCAAGGCCAAGCAGTGAGTCCGACAATAGAATCCCTGCCGCTCGCCGAAAATACATTTTTAGCTCATACTGTATGACAAAAGCAAACGACAGGCTATTCACAGTTACACCTTTCACTGTTGGATGGCGACTGAAATGTTACAGATTACACTATGCACACCGAACACGATAAAACAAAGAAAGTGCAAGCCGCCCTTAAGAATATCAGGCGCAAATACCCGCGCATCCTCCCCGTGTGTGGTAAGAGCCAGAAGGGCCCGATGCAGCCTCCCCCCCTCCCCCAGAGCGCAGCCACGGCCTCAAACCAGCAGCTCTGCAGTGGCATGCCCAGGCTTCTCTTCAAAGGCACAGTGTAGCCACACTGCCCTCAGATACAGGCACAAACAGCTATTGCAACATCACAACAGCAGCGTGCCCATTCAAAGATGCTACTTACCCCACTCAACTGCCCCCTCTGCCTTTCAACAGCCTCCACTGCTAAGCTGGGAGCTCGGCTGTGGACCTGGGCGCGTGGCTCTCAGAGTGCCATACATACACTTTGTTTGTGGTGGACTGACCGACAACCTCTGAGGTCAGGGGTCACAAAGGGAGTGCGAGGGGTACCCAATGGGGATCCTAGAATGGCCCGGGCATTGTGGTTCGCCGCTAAATCGTGTCATGCCAGAGGTGTCAAAGTGGACGTGTCCAACGGGGAAGGGATAAGGCTGGCACTGCAGAAAAGTCAAGAGGGACTTGTGGGGGCCTCTCTTTTAAGCGCAGATGAGCTCCAGTAAAAACAGGTGTGTGATCTGGAAAAAGCCCTAATTGAACCCTATGACTATCAAGCTTTACTTTAAGCACAGGAAAGAGGTAAGCGTTCTATTCATGAAGGCAGAAAGTGTTCCAGTGGTACACGAAATATCTCTTTATTCTGTCAACTAAATGTGCTGTGGGGCTGTGCAAGCATGGGTGGAGGATATTTAGAACTATGATAGATTTCACACCACAAATAGCATTCTATACAAAACTGCGTTCAATGAAAGTATAGGTATATTGGATCAAGAACGACTATGGCATTCTATTTTGGAAAGAGTGAAATAATTGAAGGTATTTATTTTGGCTAGTCCTTAAACAAACTTCGTAAAAAACTAAATGGCTCATATTCTAGGATGGCTATTTCAGATCAGCCAGAAGCTTCATTTAAAACGTAATGACTGGTTTTGTCGCAAAGTCATAATTAAAGACTCCAAAGGTTCCTGGAAGCTTTATTTCAACGGTGCCTTCCGGTTTGTCTGTTGCCAGTTTTTTTTTCTGTTTTTTTCTTGTTTGCAGGTCGCTGCAATGAATCAGGTGGTCTACGGAGTATCCTAGTTCAGACGGGACTATTTCTTATTATATAAAATCACTCTATGCATATTAACCACCTCCACAATGCCAACACAAAGCATCAATATTTTATTCATTACAATGAGCTTTGTCATTTCACCTCTACATGCTTGAATGACATGGCTAAACATAAATGTACAAAAACATGTAAAAAGTACGCTAAAAATAATTAACGAGGCCATTGTAGGTAATGTAGGGGCCATTTTGCTCCTAAAAAAAGCTGTGGTCTTTAGATATGTATAAGAATGCCCAAAATGATATCATATGGTGCAGTGCAGACATGCTAAATAACAACTACCCCCTGTTTCTCTTCCCAGACACAGCAGCCCCCCTGGTGGACCTTTCTTCACAGGACCGGGAAGCCAAGTGTGCAATAAAGAAAGATGGCGCAGATTTAAGATAAAAGGAGGAAGGCTTGCTGATGGCGAGGTATAAACAACTCCAGTTAACTGTGTTTAGACTGAACTTGCTAATAGACCACAACTGCCCCAAATTGTCTTAATGTTCATGGAATTGCTGCAGGAGCTGAGGAAACAGAGTGCTCCAAGGCTTTGTAAGGTGTGAAGAACAAAACACAGTCTTTTCATGCTCACTTTCCTGACCTTACACTAGGACTGACTCAAAGTGATGAGATCTGCTTCCACTGCATGGAGGAGGGTACGGAGCACTGTTGCCTGCGCAGGTCTACAGCTAGGATTGCTCACTGGGCATCGGTGACACTTTCCTCCTCTTAGTGTGCCTGTAACTCAAGAATCTTCAGAAAGAATCCTTGGGTTGGCCTCCCACATATCTGGCCACCAGAGGAAGAGCAAAGAAGGAGAAGCCAGGGTGGCACTCCTTTTGGGGGCGGTGGAGGGGAGCAAGTTGTCTGTCGACTACCACCCCCGCCCCACAAGAACAAGTCGTCTCTCGACCGCCACCCCTCATCCCCCCAGAACAAGTCATCTGTCGAGTAACACCTCGCACTCTTATCTGCACCGGGCGGCAAACTCAGGGATCGCCGCAGGTGGTAATAGGTCTAACTACACCACTGTAGCCACTTACAGAGCTCCTCTCTTCGACTGCCAGTGCAACAAAGGAATGAGTAAGTCTTGCACTTTTCTGATCAATGTTACTGAAGAAACACCTCAGTTGAGGGCTGCATTTCTTTCCTGAGGTGCCTTCCTATATGTGCTCACCCAATAGTGGGGTTTACACCTTAAAGATGCTGAAGAGTATTGAATATTTCGAATGCATCAACTGGATAACCATGTTTGGAATCCGAACAATTACCCTGTTACAACAAGACAAATCACGTTACGCTGCAAGTAAAACTTCACATAGTGCTCCATAGCTTTTACATACCTTGACTTTAGTGTTTTCTATTAAATGCTGGGCCATTGATTTTATCAACAATTCAAAGAAAAACCAGGAATACTGAAAAAGAAAACAAAAGATTTAGCTGCTTTCAGCAGATTGTTTGGTTATTAATGGGCAAGACTAAAAACAAAGCTAAAGCAAAGGGATTATATTGAGAGTACAAATGTAAAGATTTGTTTTATGGTCTCCATTCACCTCTTTTCACCACACTGATCTATTTCCATTCTCTGCTAATCCTTGTCCATTTAAGGCATGTTTAGAGATAAACAGACTGTGAATATAATAATAATCAGATACTTAAAACTACTAGCCAAAATATACATACTTATAATCGTTTTTCAGAAAACTACAAAATATGTTTGTCAATTGTACGAAACAAGATTCATTGGTATGTACTTATTTATGTTACGAATGGGTAAGCAAAACTGTTTTATTAAATGTACACTTCAAATTCTTAGCACCAACTGTTGATCAAAATATTTTACTATATGGATACTATTTTATTCTTTTTCTCCCATGAAAAACTTAATGCCTTCTGAGATTTTTAATCACAGCAGTGGACAATAGCAGAGGCTTTAAATCACCACCACAATAAATACTGTAAACATCCGACATTAAATAAATGTAAAATCTAAAACCTACCATGTATTAAAACATACAAAATGAGTTAATAGGAAATCAATTAAAACTTTTATATTTGACGTGATACACCTATTCAAGTCAATAGAACACAACAACATACATAAGCACACAACAAAATACATAAATTCGCATCCACAGATCACTCCTGTTCATCCGTAGAACAGCACTGCACTGATGACCAAGTTACTTACCTCTGGTAAAACTCCTTCTGGTGGAGGCTCTGTTTAACCACAAATTCCTCATCTTAGAATAATTGCTATGTGCCACACTGGCGCTAGAAGCATTTTCAGCAATGATCACACTCACCCATAGGTGGCACCATACGACTCCAAGCTGGCTTTGTAATGCCCGGAAGTACGGAGCCGCATATGAGAGCCAACCCTGCGCGTTGACGTCAGTTTCTTGCTTGACACATTCAGCGTCCTCAAATGCATTGAGTGAACAATTGTGAGCACCAGAGTAAAGAACTTGGGACCTCTTTAAGTGTTAGAAAGAGGCCACTCCACAGAACGGGAACGTTGGAGGGCTGTTAGGAATGCACAGTTAGTGTGTCCACCAGAAAGAGCATTACCGAAGGTAAGTATCTTAGGGCCTGATTTATATATTGGTATTGACAGTACTCCGTCCCAACAGCGATGGAGTTTCCTCCTCACCGATATAGGGGTCCACCCAACAAATTTAACTGCGATCAGACCCTAAATTTGGCCACAGCAGGGACTACTCTGTGTCTGCCGTGGCCTAACTTCTCCGATGGCCCTGGGGAGTATGGGTAGTCGGAGAAATGGCTACATGCCGCTCACCCAATTTAGATGGGCGGCCATGTTGCAATTTTTTACTGTTCCATACCGCCAGGGAAAACCTGGCAGTAAGGAAAAGTAAAACCATTCTAATGCTCCTCTAGCCATTATAGAAGGCTCCCAGGGTGAGGGGAGCATGTCTTTTTTTCATTTTGAAAAGAAAAAAGGAATACTGTTTGCTGCAGGGCTGCGTCCTTACGATGCAGCTCTGCATCAAACAGTAAAATGCATTGACAGGGACCGCCGTTCCTGCCAATGCCTTTATAAATAACTGCCTGCTTGGCCTAGTAATAGAGATGGATGGATATATGGATGGATATATTTGTTTTACTTAAGGAGTTTTATAAAGGGTGTACTTCTTGCCAAATGACCACTTGAACGCACGATGGAGGAAGAGAGGTAAAGTAACAAGGGAGAGAATCAGAAGATGCATATCCATAGATGGAAGGTGCTCACTAGGAGCGAAAAGAAGAACAGCAAGGAAATAACTTAGATTATCTTAACCAGTTTACAAACAGGGTTGGTCTGGAGCCCATAATGAATTTAAGGCACAAGAGAGAATAGTTCAGTACAGAATTATATTGAAGACTTCTCTGAATAGACAGGTTTTGTGGATGACCAGTTAATTCGAAAATTTCAGCCAGAAAGAGTTTGGATGGCGCTGTGTCAGGCTACGTAGGTTCTCCAGACTTTCATTTTAAAGACAGGGGTGATTTGCCAAAACTTTGAGTGGTCTAACATTCTTCATGAGCATTCACTATTTTAAGACTTATATCAACTGAGGCGAGGGAGGCTTAACCTTTTTTTTTTTTTAAATAGAATTACAGATGGTTAGATTGTGCAGCAGAGAGTATCAAATATGAGTTATCTATGTATGTGGATATGAAGGTCGTATAATCTTACTGGAGTCATACATTTAACAGGGTAAGGGAATACTCTTATCACTGCCTGATAGATAAAAAAAACTAATAAAGATCACATAATTCAAATAAAGTAGACCATTGCAGTTTAATATGAAACAGCAAGTCTTTTATGTCTAAAGAGAAAGCCAGTTTCTACAGACAACAGAAAAACCATAACATGGAACTTGGATACTCAATGTTTGAAAGCAGAAAAGAACAGCCTACATCCTGGGTTTATTATAACACACCAGGAGATAAGCTTTTTGAAAAGGTCCTGGGTTCTAAATCCATAGGGACTAGTTTAACAGGGCGGTTCTCTCAAAGGCAATCCATGGGCAATTGTGTAGGAATTATTTACCTAGAAAAGGGTGTTACCAGAACCAGTGTTTTTGTAATGGATATACACCAGCTACTATCAGGAGTTTCAGCTCTAAGTTTGACAAGATAGTTTATGGATGAACAGTTTCCATCACCTTATAAGCACAATGTAATGCATGTGTTGGCAGGGTTCCTCATTGGAAGGACAGTTACACATTTATCCTATTTAAAAAATGATTGCTGCTCATCATCTGCAATGCTTACTCGCATCCCATTTTAATGATATCACGTGGGAAGAAGCGTGGGGCATTTATCAGTCAAGACCATAAACAGGATGAGTAAAGAAAACAGTATGGATTCATAAACATACTCTTGTTTCAAGATAGGCATTCTTGGAAACCGAGGAGATTACGGAAAAAAGAAAGAAGGAATTAGTATATTCTCTAAATTCCTAAAGGAATTGAAAAACATTGTTAAATAAACGTTAGCAATTGAGGCAGGCTGCCCCTGCAGTTGCTGTACATACCTTTAAAAGCTTGTTACTTGTTAGGAAATCTGCAGAGGGTTTCAGAATAGTGGTCATGGCCTTGGTCAGTTCTTCATGTACTGTTTTGCATTCCAACGCAATGTATGGTTCAGCTTTATACACATACTGAAGACAAAAAAATTAAATCATCAGTGTTCATAAATGATCTTTGCGTCATACAAAGTAACAATAGTTGAGCTAAATTCCTATCTGAGCGAAAAACAAGCACAATGCACTGAACCTCTAAAAAATGTTCAACACATTTCAATTGCCCAACAATTAAGTTGAATAATTTATGAAAGTTGGCTTATTTCTTTGCAAAATAAGAAGCAATTTAAATTGAGTTTAAGATAGCAATATCAGAGTAATCTTCAGGAGGTAGGCGCCAACAGGTGTGAAGAAAAATTATGCAACTTCAAGTAATTGTTAGTTAGTGCACCTTTTTACCGTTCTAACAACTAGCTTACACAGTTTATAAAGGCAGTGTAGGCTCTGACTTACAGTAAACCCATCTGTCAGAATAAGGTAACCAAAATGTTCTTTTCAATATGTGGATCCTCCCTACAGCAACAAACTGCTAAAACACCAGGCTGAGATTGTTGACAGTAAGAGTTTTCACAAGAGAAAATATCAAGGGAATAGTTTATGATGGACTACCCACCACCGGCTTGAATGAATGAATGAAACCATTGTAGAGCGGGCCGCCATATTATAAAACGAACACCATATATAGGGATATGTTTCTGAAAAATGTAACAACAATTGATAAGAAAAGATTTTAAAAAATGGAAAATTGACAGCTTTTCTGTCACACACTATCCCCCTGAGCTCATAAGGAGCTTAGCTGTGTTGTTTAACTCCTCTATGTGCTCACTGCAAAACTCAGAAGTGTCTCATGTACGATTTAAGAAGAATTTTCTCAATCCTTAAGTATTGTAGACTATTAAAGAAGAGAGATTTTTGGATTATATCAAATTCGGAAATGGCTTAAGGAATGTAGGCTAGGGGGATTATGACCTCCATAGTTTAACTTGTTAAAGACCATGGACAGTGCTACAGCAGAAAATGGGGAGTTCACTAACTCAAAGGCTAACAGACTGAGGTTTTGATCACCAGGAACCTACAGCAAGGTTACACGCCAAAAACGTCCCAAGAAGTTACCAGTTTACACAGGGTTTTATTCAGATATCTAGGCTGATATGTGTCTCTCTCACTCTGCGAGATGCATCAGCGATCCATTGGGAAATCTCTTGACTGGATTTAGTAATCAGGAAATAAGCAGTAGCCCAGAATAGTTGCCAATATAGCAATTACTGTATTACATGTACAGGCCGCAAAAATCTTAGACAAGATCACGTAAAAAGGTCAAGTGCGAGTTTTCATCTTGTTTGCAATGACCCACTATGAAAACCCGAGACACTTATTCATATTTATCTCCTGATTGACAGACATGGCAAATGTTATATAAATTATACAATTCAATTATAATACATTCAAGAATACTCCTATTCTAAGAGATAAATTGACACTGTATAACAATGATAAGGAGTGAACATTAAGAATAAAACAAATGAGGCTAGAGGCACATACATACATAATCTAAACGTTTTCTTGCAGTGCACAAGTCAACATAAAAGAGGTCGAAGCAGGCAGCTGCACAAGATCTACACTGGATTACATCAATCAATCAATCAATCAATCATATCACTTGAATAGCGCGCTACTCACCCGGAAGGGTCTCAAGGCGCTTGGGGGAAGGGGGCCGCTACTGCTCGAACAGCCAGGTCTTGAGTTGTCTCCTGAAGGCGAGGTGGTCCTGGGTCAGCCGAAGGTGGATGGGGAGGGAGTTCCATGTCTTGGCCGCCAGGTAGGAGAAGGATCTGCCTCCGGCGGTGGCTCTTCAGATGCGTGGTACGGCGGCGAGGGCGAGGCTAGCGGATCGTAGCTGGCGGGTGGGCGTGTGGAAGGTCAGGCGGTCGTTGAGGTACTTGGGGCCCAGGTTGTGGAGAGACTTGTGTGCGTGGGTGAGGAGCCTGAACATGATCCTCTTGTTGACGGGGAGCCAGTGCCGGTTCCTCAGGTGGCCGGAGATGTGGCTGCGTCGAGGGATGTCTAGGATGAGTCGGGCAGAGGCGTTCTGGATGCGTTGTAGTCTTTTCTGTAGCTTGGCTGTGGTTCCGGCGTAGAGGGTGTTTCCGTAGTCTAGCCGGCTGGTGACGAGGGCCTGGGTGACCGTCTTCCTGGTTTCGATCGGGATCCATCGGAAGATCTTGCGGAGCATGCGGAGGGTGTGAAAGCATGAAGAGGAGACGGCGTTGACTTGTCTGGTCATGGAGAGGGAGGAGTCCAGGATGAAGCCCAGGTTGCGTGCGTGGTCGGTCGGCTTGGGGGCGGTGCCCAGGGCAGGGGGCCACCAGGAGTCGTCCCAGGCGGAGGGTGATAGTCCAAGGATGAGGACTTCCGTCTTGTCTGAGTTCAGTTTCAAGCGGCTGTTCTTCATCCACTCGGCGACGTCTTTCATCCCTTCGTGGAGGCTGGTTCTGGCGGTGTCGGGGTCTCTGGTGAGGGAGAGGATCAGCTGGGTGTCGTCGGCGTAGGAGATGATGTTGAGGTTGTGGTGGCGTGCGATGGCTGCGAGGGGTCTCATGTAGACGTTGAAGAGGTTGGGGCTGAGTGATGATCCTTGCGGGACGCCGCAGATGACTTCGGTGGCCTCGGAACGAAACGGGGGGAGGCGGACTCTCTCTGTGTTCTTCCAGCTAGGAACGAGATGATCCACTTCAGTGCCTTCTCTTGGATGCCGGTGTTGCTGAGGCGTTGGACTAGGGTGCGGTGGCAGACAGTGTTGAACGTGGCGGAGAGGTCCAGGAGGAGGAGTGCCGCTGTTTCCCCGTTGTCGAGAAGGGCTCGGATGTCGTCGGTGGCTGCAATGAGGGCGGTCTCGGTGCTGTGGTTGGCTCTGAAAGGGGTCGAGGGATCCATTTGTCTCGAGGAAGGCGGCAAGCTGTCTGTTGGCGATCTTCTCGATGACTTTGGCAGGAAAAGGGAGGAGCGAGATGGGGCGGAAGTTCTTGAGGTCGGTGGGGTCCGCTGTTGGTTTCTTCAGTAGGGCGCTAAGCTCGGCATGCTTCCAGCTCTCCGGGAAGGTGGCGGTGTCGAGGGAGGTGTTGATGACGTCTCGGAGTTGGGGTGCGATGGTGGAGTCGGCCTTGTTGAAGATGTGGTGGGGGCAGGGGTCAGTCGGAAATCCGGAGTGGATGGTGTTCATCGTGCGGGCTGTGTCTTCGGTGGTCACTGCGGTCCAGGTGTGGAGGGTGGCAGTGGGGTGCGTTGGTTCGACGGTAGGGTGCGAGGATGGTGTGTCGAAGCTGTTGTGGATGTCGGCAATCTTGCGGTGGAAGAACGAGGCGAGGGAGTCGCAGAGATCTTGTGAAGGGGTGATGTCGTTGTTGCCGGTGCTGGGGTTGGAGAACTCCTTGACGATGCTGAAGAGTTCCTTGCTGTCGTGGGCGTTGTTGTCCAGTCGATCCTTCAGTGATTTCTTCTTGGTGGTGCGGATGAGCTGGTGGTGCTTGCGGGTCGCGTGTTTGAGGGCGGTCATGTTGTCAGTGGTCCGGTCGAGGAGCCAGGCTTTCTCGAGGGTGCGGCAGGTCTTCTTGGAGTCCTTGAGTTCTTCGGTGAACCAGGGGGCCTTCTTGCTTCTGGGTTTGCTGGGGGGGTTCTTCAGTGGTGCGAGGTCGTCGGCACAGGCGGTCAGCCATTGCGTGAAGTTGCGGGCTGCTTCGTTGGGGTCCGGTGTGCTGGCAGGTGGGTTCTGGCTGAGGGAGGCGGTGAGCTGGTCGGCGGTGATCTTGCTCCAGCTCCTGTGAGGAACCTGTTGCGGGTGGTGGTGGGTGGTGGTTTTTCTGAAGCTGAAGTGGACGCAGCTGTGGTTGGTCCAGTGAAGTTCGGTGGAGTGGCTAAAGGCGATGTGCTTGCTGGATGAGAAGACGGGGTCAAGCGTGTGGCCGGCGTAGTGGGTGGGGGTGTTGACCAGTTGCTTGAGTCCAAGGTTGGCGAGGTTGTCCAGCAGGGTGACGGTGTTGCGGTCCTTGTTGTTCTCCAGGTGGAAGTTGAGGTCCCCTAGGAGGATGTAGTCGGCGGAGCGGAGGGCGTGTGGGCTGATGAAGTCCGTGATGTCTTTGCTGAATTGTGTGCGTGGTCCCGGGGGTCTGTAGATGAGGGTTCCTCTGAGGGTCGTCTTTGGGTCGGTGAGAATCTGGAAGTGGAGGTGTTCGGCGGCGGTGTGGGTGTCGTCGGCGTCGGTCGTGATGCGGATGGTGTTCTTGTGGACGATGGCGATGCCTCCTCCAGTTTGGTTGACGCGGTCCTTCCTGATGATCTTGTATCCATCTGGGATGACGATGTCGATGTCGGGGGCTGAGGAGGCGTTCATCCATGTTTCAGTGAGGAAGGCGACGTCTGGTGATGTTGTGTCGAGGAGGTTCCAGAGTTCGACGGCGTGTCTGTGGACGGAGCGGGTGTTGAGCAGGATGCATTTGAGGTCGCTGCTGGGATTTGGCTTGGCGGGCGCGGTACATGTTCGGAGGCAGGTAAACTTGCAGGTTGTGCAGGTGAAGGGTCCGTGGAAGCGTTTCGGGGCGGCCCGGCAGCAGGCGGGGTTCTGGCCGGCATTGAGTGCGTTGAGGGCGGCGGCGTCATAGGTCTGTCGGGTCGTCTTGCGTCGGTGGGGACCAGGGGCTCTGGCGCTAGGCGCGGTCCAGGCGCGGACGGGCGCAGACGGGCTTACCTTTGGCGTGCCTTCGGCGCACAATCGGCGCTCCCGCTGCGCGTGACCGCTGCGCGTACGCGCGGTCGCCATTTATGGCGAAGTGGGAGGGAGGGAGGAGCAGCTGGGAGGCGGGAGCGGGGAGGGCACAAAACAAAAGGGGGCGTGGCCGCTTGGACGGCGGCGGGGAGCGGGGCGGGCACAGGGGGACACAACAGCAAAGAAGCCTGGCAGTGGCACAATACAGAAAGGAAATAAAAGCAGTTAAAGGAGGAAATAAACAATGTTACACAGGGAATTCACACAAATAGTACAACACACGCTCGAGAAATGCTGCGGAGGGTCTGGGAGCAGAGAGGCAGTCCCAACGAGGCTGCGGGTAGCAGAGGGCGAGGGGCACACACACAGCTGGTGGCCGTGCGGCGCGGGGGTGTCCTGGGACAGGTCAACCTCACCTGGCCCGCGCGGTCGCCATTTATGGCCAAGTGGGAGGGAGGAGCAGCTGGGAGGCAGGAGCGGGGAGGGCACAAAACAAAAGGCGGCGTGGCCACGTGGACGGCGGCGGGAAGCGGGAAGGGCACAGGGGGACACAACAGCAAAGAAGCCTGGCAGTGGCACAATACAGAAAGGAAATAAAAGCAGTTAAAGGAGGAAATAAACAATGTTACGCAGGGAATTCACACAAATAGTACAACACACGCTCGAGAAATGCTGCGGAGGGTCTGGGAGCAGAGAGGCAGTCCCAACGAGGCTGCGGGCAGCAAAGGGCGAGGGGCACACTCACAGCTGGTGGCCGTGCGGCGCGGGGGTGTCCTGGGACACGTCTGCAGCCGTAAGATTGCAAAACTCCAGTGATAAGCTTTCAAAAAAGCACCTGTATTGCCATTCCATGGCTTCAAATATAAATTTCGAGGCAACAAGCACTGCTCTAAAAATAAGCACATTTGCATCATCCGAGCATCTTTACTAAGACCTGCCAAAGTGGAGAAGAATTATCATTAGGGATCATTTAGATTGTGAGTTGGGAATTAAACAAATGGTCCAACATATTAAGAGACAGGTCACAAGAAGACTGTGCCTCTGAAAACTTGAAAATATAAATTCCTTTTCTTTAAGCAGAGCGACGGGCAGCCCTCGTCCTCTGTGATCCTTTCGTAAAGACAGTGGATACTTCAACAGCTCGATTTAAATGAGCAAGTTTTCAGAGGTGACTTTGAGCCTTTCATGTGAATAACAAAACCCTGGGAAGAGAGGCAAATCCCCCAGTGCCACCATCGAAGTTTTTAACCAGAGTTCCCCATGGAGCCCCGTGCGCCTGACGCCGGAGGAATGGTTTTTCCTTGAAGTAAGCATATCATTAATGGCACGTGATTGAGACTGTAGTGCCTCCAAGGGTGAAAATCGCCCCCAAAGGCTACACACAGACCTCCCTGCTAGTCGCAAGGAAGACCCCACTAAGACGTTTAACATACAGCGTTTTTTCAGGGGTCGGAACGTTGACGCTTTATTATCAAGTGTAGAAAATCACCCAGAACATCAAACTAATGATTTAATCGCTTACTGGGTTGATATCTTCATTTCGCACTGTGTTTATCTATAATTTTTCTATGTATGTCCATGTATTATGTGTAAAGTTTTGTGACATGTAAATATTTCAATGTATGTGCACTTTGTAGTCCTAAATGGTAGCCCAAAAGAACTTATCTGTGTGTATGTAGGTATATGTAACATAATGAGTTCACACTGACTTTTAAAAAATAAAAGAGATAAATATCATTGAATACAAGACGCGAGTTTTGCGTTGTTTGGTTTGGATAAAAGGTCTTTCGTTTTCTCTTTCATTTGGTGGTCATTCTCATCCTTTTGGAGCGATACAATTGTGAAAATGTTCTTTTGATTTTTAAGAGTGGCAGAACCACTGTTTCATATATACCAGGTGTAAAAGTGGCAGCTTCAGAACCTCTCATCAGAGCTGTGGAAGGTTCAGAAGAAGGACTGCCCTGCTTGCTGAAGAAGGAAGACTGGACCTGCTTGCCTTGAATCCAGGCTTGCTACAAGTGACTTTAAGGGTCACTTAGGTGATCTCCTGTTTAAGCAAGAGGGACACAACAAGCTTCCAGAGTCCTCCCCACAACTGCACAGCTGACCAGCATCAACTGGACCTGCCTGAGATCTGCTGCTGGCCTCTGCTGGAGTGAGTCCTGATCTCTAAGAGGTGCCCCCCCCACCAGATCCTGCACCCTTGGCTGGCATCAGAGTGTACTCCTCCTGACTACAATTCGGATATTCAGAGTTTTTTGGTTCCAGTAAAGTGACTTCTGTGCACCAAGAAACAACTCCCCGCGATGACCGTCAACACAAATCTCCAGCGGGACCTGCGCTTCGAGTCAACAGCGACAACCACCAATACAAGGCTCCAGTGAGACCTGCACTTCCCACTACAACAGTGACAGTCTGCGACATCCGATCTGCTCCTTGTGCTGCCAATGATCTCCTCAAGGCCCCACCAACAAGCCAGGCCCTGCCCCCAACTCCACTACACGCACGACCAAAGGCAGTCACACCCCACCGCACACAACCAAAGGCCATGTGCAGCAGGGAGTTGGCTTTACGTATGGAAACATATTACTTTACGTAAAAATAAACGTAGACATTCACAAAAAAAAATAAAGGTTAAAGTGTTGCTACAGTTAGGTGAATATATATATCTAATATGTATATGTATAAATTCACCAGTTAAAGTTAGCAGAACTAACTATAACGTGCACCTCACCATGCCCTCACATATTACATCACTTATTACATGTTCAATGACATCATTTACGAACATACTTGGTAAGTAACAAGAACGGATCTTTTGAGCCAAATCAAAAGAAAGGAGCCTCGGGATCAGGATAATATTAGATTAATGACATTGTACAATAAAGAAGTCAACTTGATAAGAGGGATTCTGAGAAAGTATTGGCATCTGATATGCAGGCATAATGATTTACATGATAGGATTGGTTCAAATCCAAGATTGACTTTTAAGAAAGCACCCTAATTAGTCAGGATCTTGACAAGTAGTCATTTTTATTATAAAAAAGAAAGCTAAGAAAATACCATGGCTGGGACTGGAATAAAGAAAGGGCTTTTGGAAATGTGCCAGATGTAAAACCTGCACACGCAGCAGCTCTTTGAAGTAATATACAGTGAATGCAATCAATAAGATGATTATGTGTAAGAGCTCATTTGTTGAGTATATGCTTAAATGCCCTTGTGAAATGCTATACACAGGCAGCACCACGTGTCCTTTGCAGAAAAGGATATTAGAACATTTACTCGTAATTAACAACCAGGATGGCAGTTATCCGGTTGCGAAACATTACAAACAAAAACATGATGGGGTGTGACATCTCTAAAAAGTTTGGGACATAGATCAAGTTGAGAACCCAGTACGTGGAGGAGTTAGGGTATGCATGTCAAGTCAATTGGAATCTAAATACATTATCAGATATAAGACCAAGACCCCTTTTCGGGCTTAACCACAATGAGGAGTTTCATGTACATCTATGAACTATTAATGTCTGGGATTTGGGTAATCTAGAAGTTAAAGAGAAGTATGTGCCCGCTATTCAATTTATATCGGGAAGAACTGCATAATTAAGGACAACATAAAAATTAAAGAATCCATTGATTATATATTAGCGTAATGCATCGGCATATGTTTTAGCTTGATATATATTTTGACTGATTTCACTTTTTATTTTCTCGACGTCAGAAATGTATATGCAAACAAACCGAAGAACACAGTCCATGTGCAGCGATTGAGAGGCATACTTGAATATTGGTCACAGCATGAATGTATGGCCACATCGCACTAATAAGAACTGATAAATGCTTACTTATTTTATTATTTGCGTCAAGTCAGAGTTTGTTGGGTATGAGAACATGGCCATGAATTTAGGTTATATATTTTCGTTGGAAATTAAAAGATGATGACTATGTAGTAAACATTGCAAATATAATAATCCTTTGCACTTGGAGAAATGGAAAAACGACACTATATATGGTAAAATGAAATGGTTTTTTGCAAAAGTGATCAAGACTGTTAAGTCGAAACGCGTCTTTTGCTGAAAAAAAGAATTACAGATATTGAAACTTTCCCTGGAGTGCAGTGTGTGTGTGTGCGCGTGTGCATGTGTGTGTGGTTAGTGTGAAGTTATAGTTAAGTGAAAATGTCAGTTAAAACATGGTGTTTTAAATGTACAAAACCAGTGAAATTCACTATAGTTATCTAGTAACAATAACTCGTGCTCTAAGGTAACTATGACTCGCGCCCTGCTGTGCACAGTTTTCCCATCTACAATTTTATTACAAATTTTGCAGTGATATTATCACTAATAGTATAGATCATGTCATGAGTGATGTAATATCTGGGGGTAATTAGCAGTGCATGACGAGGGTGTGAGTTATAGTTAACTCGGGGCACGAGTTCTAGTTATTTGAGATCATCCATGGCATGAAATATAATTTTTTTTATTTGCATTAATTGCTCAAAGACTACTTAAAGGATTTACACCTAATCACAAAAAGCACCCTTTCAGAACCAAAATCTAGCTTTCTGCCAAATTTGGTGTAACTTCCACTCAATGGTTTAAGCCGTAGCTGTGTCTAAAGTTCCTTTGGAAAAATGAACAGGGAAAATGCATTTTGGGACCCCCATTTTCTTTGGCCCCTCCTTGACGGATCACCCCGAAAAGTTCCATGCACAAACTAGACAGAAAGAAGCACCTTTTTGGAAAGTTTCATGAAGATTCGTCAAACGGCACCAAATGTATTAGCCACAGAAATAGGCATTTCCTACGGAACCAAGATCCTAACTATAACTACCCAGTGGTGTCCGCCACCGGGTGATATGTACAAATGTATTTATTTAGTTTCTGGAATACATTAGAGGGAGCAAGTAGTGGACCCTGGACCACTGCCTGCTTTCTTTCCCTGAAGTAGCTTATCAGAACTGGTGTCCCAAAGGGATATTTTCCCCAATGATAAGTTACCACCTGCCTTGTGGTATTGATAACTGATCATTGGCTGTGACTGCAATTACGGTTGAATAACTTTGATGCATACCATTGCAACTCGAAATGAGGAGGGGGCAACCCTTTTCATGCTCCCTCCCACTTACCATTACAATGGGTCACAAAACCTAGTTTGGGAGTCGGAAGATGGTTCCAACTAACAGACTGAGTTTAGTACATTGCTGGTTACAGTTTTGTGTTCACAAATCTTGTGCCTTTGTGAATCAGAGGGTTTGTGAAACAAAAGTGTTAACTACAAAGGGGGTTCATAGTATTTAATGACATCCAGACAGAAGATGTGCTAAAGTAGGCATTCATCAAGGAATCTTCTATGCAATAATTCATTGAAACACTTTTGTCTATTTAGGGAGGACCTTGTAAAAAAAGAAAAAGCAATCTCATTTTAGGCACAAAGTACTGAATCTAGAAGGCACTCCCTTCTCTATGCCTTTTTTAAATGGTTTAGCAAAATAGGCTCTACTTGACTCCACAGTCTTACTTAAATGCATGCCTCAAGATACCCTGCCAATACTGTACTGGAGGAAGAATAAAGCTGAGCCCAGGCAAGATCATTTCAGATCACTGGATGTGATGGTCTTAATAAGTGATATCAGTGAGGACTTCTGTTTGACATGGGATGTGGTGGTTAGAATTAGTCCCAACACATTTTGCAAGCACAAATATTAATTATGTGTCTGGTTACAGTGGCAGCTGGCATGTCCAGAGGGTGGTTGGGTGGGTGGGTCACTAAAATGTTTTTTTTGTTAAATTAAAACCACTTACCTGGGAGCGCCACGTCCTCCTCGATGGTCTTCTCTCCTCGAGGCAGCCAGGCTCCAAACTCCCAAGCCAATCGTGACGCTGCTCTCACCAACAGGAGAGCAGCGCCAGGATTGATGGGAGTGGCCTCTATCAGCTCACAGAAGAGCACTGGAGCATTTTGGTTTCTCTAACACAGCTGTCTTAAGGCAGCTGTGTTAGAGAGGTTTAAAGTGTGCATGTGTGGCTGGCCGTCTTAAGACGGCCGGCCAAAAAGACATGCACACTTTAAACCGAATGTGCCCTGCTCTCTCTGCTGCCCCATTCTGACACTCCAGTCAGGATGGGGTGACGAAAAATAAAAAGGTAATAAATTAACTTCATTACCATTTTATTTTTTTTCTCTGGGGGCATTTCAGTGGGGCGGCGCTCGTCCGCTCAAATGGAGGAGCTTCCCCTGGCTGGATTTCCATATTGTGATGATGCCCAAGGAAAAATGGAGTAGTATACTACCCTAAAAATCAACACAATGCCTCACAAGATGTCATCATTCCAGGTTTCTCAACTAATAAACAAAAGTGAAACAAAAGAATGAATAATTTCAAAACATCATCTTTAAAGGATAGTAAGGAGTATATCCTGTATGCAAATCCACTGCGATTTTATGTAGTGAGAGATGTAGTCTAGGTTCTGTAGCAAGACACTCAGAGCTCCTAGAACGCAGTTTCAATAATCAAATACTGATGAAATAAAAAGTGTGAAATACAAAAATTAGATTTTCTTACTTTAACATATGACCTCAAGTAGCTCTCCAATCCTTCTTCATGGCACTGAGAAACAACATGGATGATGACCCTAGACAAAATTAATTAAACCAGTTTAGCATTCGTCTTTGTCAGAGCTACCATCTTCATGTCCACAGCATGTTACGACAAGCAGCTGGTGCTATTTGATCATAGCTTTGGCATCAGTTCAGCGAGATCACTCGAGGGACTACTGTGCATACCTGGTAAAAATCTGCACAGTGTAGGGGCTAGGAACACAGACACATCATTCATGTATGTAGCCGACAGGTCATTAACATGAAGGATAAGAGTTCACTTGTCGAGCTTGCTAGTGATTACTTCGCTTTGCCACTGCATGTCCCTGTGCTGAACATTTCTCCCACTTCCCTTTCCAGGCAAATGCAGCTTAGGTTGCTGTGTTTCCAGTTGGGATCCACAAACACTTGAGAAAGATCTAGCATGCAAGCCTATGACCTGCAAAAATAAAGCAACACAAGGAAAAAGGAAGAGGCGAAGGGCATGTTTTGACCACAATTGTTGTAAAAGAGTATTATTTTTGCATTCCAAGTCGTTTAAATTGGAGTCTCACTATACCACAGTAAAGCAGTATATATCACTACTTCTGTTTTTTTAAAAAAGGACATAGGCTATGAAAATACTTTTCATTGCCATTACAGCCTATGATAGCGATACATACTGCTTTACTATGGCACAGTGGGACTCCCACTTCGACGATGGGGAATGATTCAAGCGTGTGAATCTATGAAAGATCCAATACTGGAGAAGAGTGCCCGCTTGGCTGAAGCACATTTGCATTTTGAGTCCATTCCCATGCAAGTACTCTTGGATATCTACCACCATTTAGTCAGAGTAAATGTACTTATTACTGAATTTCTAGCTATCCAAGGATGGAATTTAGACACTGAAGGGTGTACTTGGTTTGACTGGCTCACTTCAACAAGTGAAGCACAAGATCTAAAGTAGCTGCTTTCACTCTGGACAACAGTTAATAACTCTGGATTTATGCTGCACTTCTCAGATTTACAACTTCATAATTGCCTTCTGGGACAAGAACTTAGGAACTGTTCGGTAATAGGTCTCTGAAGAGAAAAGCTTCTTTCACACTGCATGCTTAGTCATACTGACCTAACATTTTTTCATAAACGCAATTCAGGTTGTCTCCCCTCTGCAGCAGGGAAGTGTGGTGTACTAACACTGAGGCGGCGCACATAACAAATAATGATTAACAATATTTACCTTGTAACATTCACAGCAATTTCCTCTTGGGTTGCCCTAGTGAGGACTCTAAACATTTGGTTCAAGATCGTTGGCAGGAAAGCAATCATCACATGTCCTTCCATGGCATGAAGACTCTGTGATAAAATAATGAAGAGTCTCAAATGAACTTTAATAAATTGTAATCATAATTTGTCATTACAGAAAGATCGGATATTCATCTAGTATAATCCCCAAAAATGAATGAACCATAGATATAGGTCTTATCAAAATTTTATATCAAAACAGACTTGCAAATTTGGTTTCAAAAACAGTGAACAGCTCTGGCAGCATCATCTTGAAGTACAACTCGGATGCACAGGAAAGCTAGGGTAAAGAAAAAGTAAGGTACAAGCTACTTACCTTCGGTAAAGATGTATCTGGTAGAGACGATTCTAGCCTCAGATTCCTTAACGTAGAATTATCCCCAGGCGTCAGACTAGACCCGGAAAACTTTCTTGCCCAGCATCTCTGCGCGCTGGGGGGCGGCACCACGCGACTCCGCCCACGTCCTCTGCGGGCGTGACGTCAGCCAGGTCACATAAGCCCCACCCCGGCGCGCTGACGTCAGTTTGCTTCGGAGAACTTTTCCGCGCCACAACGCGGAGCCATCACAACAAAACTGAGAAGAGCATGGGATCAGTGTGCGAAAAAATCAGAGAAACAAGGAGAGACAAACAAAAGGTGAGAAGCACCACCAGGGGGCACCAAGGCACCAGAATGTGACAACAGCAGGCCAGAGCAGGAAAGAGCAGAGCACCACTGTGAGGAACAACAGTGCAAGCCAAGGCGCAAGCACCACGTGGCAGTCAAGCACCAGAAGGCCAGAGCAGCGAAGCCAAAGCAAGAAAAGAGCAAAACAATACTCCATGGAACCACCTTGCAAGCCAAGGCAAGAGCCCTCCTGGAGGCGCAAGCATGTGAAAGCACCGTGACAGAAAGAGAGAGAGAGAGCCTGCAACCACAACCACAGGGGAAGGGCCACAAGCCCGGAACAGAGGAGCAACAGCAACCCATCCCATACTACGCCAACAAGGATGGCCATACTCCCTAAAGGGAGTAGGAGGTCAAGGGACAGGTAAGCCCTCCGCAGGCTACAGTGCCAAGGAGGGCCACAACCTCTGAGAAGAACAGGAAGTCAAAGGACAGGGAAAAGAACCCCTAACGAGCAAGACCGGTTGGAGATCAGAAACTCCAACGACAAAGGGAAGGAGTAAAAGTAGGCCCTCACGCTGGAGAGAAACCAGCTGGAGGGATGCCTGACCGGAAGAAATGAAGAGGACACCCACAGAAGACAAGGCACCCAGAGGGAGGCGACGGCAGAAACCCAAGCAGAGGGTCCTCGCAGAACGAGGAGGAAGGGTGAGCCGTGAAGGAATCTGTGGCTAGAATCGTATCTACCAGATACATCTTTACCAAAGGTAAGTAACTTGTACATCTGATAGAGACTACTAGCTGCAGATTCCTTAACGTAGAATAGATACCCGCGCCATACCCAGAAGGGAGGAGGGCCTGCGAGAGAGCCTCCCCACCAGGAGAGAAACAGGGCCCCAGCAGGGGACATGTCACAGGGACAAGAAGGGAAAGGAAGAACTGCCCAACCCCCAGTAGGGGCAGACAGCGCCGTAAAAGCCCCAAGGAACACCAGGACCACCATAACCCCAGGGAGAAGAGGTAGAACTGGAGGCAGGACCCACCGGAAGAAACACAGACACAGTGACAGAAGAGCTGCACTCACCCCCCGCCGCAAACAGCGGACAAGGCAAGGACGGCCACACCGCCAAAGTGCAGACAGAAGAAGAAAGGCCCAAGAGAATACATCAAATGCCACAACGGCGTAGCAGAACAAACAAGCCCGCACTGGCATGCACAGCCAGCAGCAAGCAACACCACAAAACAGTGGACCCAGGATAGCTAGATGCCGGCCGAAGGCAGAGGTCAGGAAGGGCCAAGAAGGGTCCGGACACACCCAAAGGGACCCACGAAGGAAGAGGAACCAGGCCGAAAGAAAGAAAGAAAGAAAATAAAGTAAGAAAGACCGGGGACGGACCAAGCCGTCCACCCGAACTCAAAAAGTGGGGAAACCAGTCCACCCCCTCCCCCCGGAACTCCGGACCAAGGCAGACAGAAGAGCAAAACCGCCACAACGCAATGCCGCAGACAGCAGTCCGGACTAGGCCAGCGACACAGCGATCCAAGAGAAGGACGGCCCGGGGCGCAACGCAAGCCACTCCAAAACCATCAGCAAAAAGATCGCACCAGCGACATACCGTGACGCCACGGAGAGCAGAAGGCCGAAGGACGACCACACCTCCCCAGCACATGAAAAAGCTATATAATAGCTACCATTACCCCACATAGGGCAAGTAACGCCCCAGAACCTGGGAACCCTCTTAGGAAAAAGTTTCTGCAGCAGAGGACAAACAGAAGACTAGCGGAAAAAAACGCAAACGGCTTGTCAACCAGTCAAAAACGAATACACAGAAGGCCTAATCTCAGGGCCTACATGGCTTACCAACAGCCAAAACCACAAGTCAAAACAGGGCCGGACCAGCAGCCAACAGCACCAAGGCCCTAACAAAAGGGACCGAAGGCGCATGAACCACACAGAACAAACATCCGGGGGACGCTCTACAAGGCCCCAGGAAAACCACGGAAGAACAACTCCCAAAACACATACCGACTCACAGGTCACTGAGGAGGAGGAGGAGGAGGAGGAGGAGGAGGCCGAAGCCCTGCAAGAAACCTCTGAATGGCAGAATTTACGGGGGCGTGGAATAAAAGAGTGCCATCAAAGGGAAGGTCCACCAACCGTTCCCTCACGTTCTCCGGGAACACACTATCCAGGCATGACGACGAAGGTCCACAGAAGTAGCCATGGTACGACCAAGCATCTCCAAAACATCCAGAGCAGAGCGAAGAATAAAGGACGCCAGCTCCCGGCCATCCAACACATGGTGCCTTAGATCAACACAGGCACCGTCCTGAGAAGCAGCAGACATAAGGGACTCCGCCGAGTCCCACAAGCAAAAAGTGGGCCTTGCCAAAACACAGAATGTTAAGGGCATGCAAAGCCGCACTGGTGGAGGCAAAGATATTGCGCCCCCAGGAACCCAACCAGCAGGCCTCGCGTGATGGAGGGGAAAACACCAATGGCAGGTAGGGAAAGGCAGTCTGCAAAAGAGGGCTCGTGGAAGAGGGGTGGAGGGAAAGTCAGACAGGGTCATGCGGTGCAGGACGGTGGCGGTGCAGAAGCGGCTGGGGCACCGGACCCCCCTGGCGGACCGCCCCCAAGAGAGACGTATGAAGCGAGGCCTCAAAGGGGAGAAGCAGCTCCCTACCCCCATAACCCTGATGGGGGACTTCCAGAAGATGATCTGTGGGGAAATAGGCAGCTGGATCGCCCATGCGCAAGATCCCCGCCGCGTGGAAACAGCCTGAGCAAAAGCAGCACCGGCCCCGTGGAGGGGAAAGCAGTTCCTCGGTGGGCGACGGCTGCAAACTAAGGCGGCCGTCCCCCAGGCCAATGGGAGGAAGGAAAGGCCAAATCCGAAAAGGAGGAGGCGGAGTGGCAGAGGAATGGGGAACCTGAGGCCCTTCCGTCGAAGACTGCGGGTGCGGCGACGCCAATGAGCTGTCTTTGGAGGACGCCAGGCAAAACTCCACGACGCGGCGGCCCGTCTCCGGAGAAGACAAGACCAATAAGCGCCGAACCTCCGGGGAAGAGGGAGCGTCCGACGACGACTCAATGACCCGACGTCGGCCTTGCGCCGTAGAGTCCGCGACCGTGTCAGGTCAACGTCGACAGGTGCCGAAGGGGACGCCGGAACGACCTCCGCCACAACTCGCGGCGCAGGAGACCGGAGCGGGGTCGGAGCCAGGACGGCAAGGGAACGGCACCGAAAAGGCATCGAGTCGACCTCCAACGAGGCAGCCGCCTGCGTGGCGGGACGAGGGGGACCTGGGAACACCGCCCGACCCTTAGCCGGCCCCTGTGGCGCCGCCAGGGTCAGCAGCCGCCGGCACCTGAGCGGCGTCACATCGGCCTCGGACATGGCCGCCGCCTGCCCAGAGGACTGAATGGGACTCGAGGACACGCCCCGAGTCCCAGCAACCTCCCACAACACCACAGGGACCCCCGCGGGGGTTTGCGGCGAGGCAGTGGCGCCCGGGCCCGCATCCTCCGAACCTGGATCCGAACCAGTCGGTGCCCAGGCCGGAGCTGCCGGTGATGCCGCAGGAGCCCCTCCACGTGGCAAGGGAACCGCAGACGTCCCAGGAAGTAAAGGAGGAGATGGAAGAGCCAAAGAGGCCAGCAAGGCTGCCGCATAGGCCTCCATCGGGGCTCTGGTCGCCCCCGCGCCGGGGAACGGTAGATAGGAGGGAGACACGCGGGGCCGCACCACCCGCGGGGAACCCACGACCCAAACAGGGCCGGGGACAACTACGACACTTACCCACAGGTGAGCGACGCTCCTGCGGCCTGGGAGAGGGACGATGTCGGAGACGAAGGCGGTGGTTCTTGAAGCCGTCCACGGGAGACAGACACAGCGCCGCTGCCGACCAGGACATGCGTGCCGACAGGAGCGTCATCCGGCGCTCCCACCGGGACTTCGGCTTCATCTGACACGCCTCACAATCCGTGGGGTCGTGGTGCTCCCCCAAACACCACATACAAATGGGGTGAGGGTCCGTCGCCTACATCTGGCGCGCGCAAGAGGAGCACGTTTTAAAGCCCGAAGGCATTCACACACTGTACCCAAGAAAAGAAAGCCTAAATAGGCCCGGACACAAGTCGGGTCCGTGTTGCAAGCAGAAAAGAAGAAAACTGACATCAACGCGCCAGGGTGGGGCTTATGTGACTTCATTGACGTCATGCCCGTGGAGGACATCGGGCGGAGTCGCGTGGTGCCGCCCCCCGGCGCGCAGAGATGCTGGGCAAGAAAGTTTTCTGGGTCCAGTCTCACGCATGGGGATAATTCTACGTTAAGGAATCTGCGGCTAGTAGTGTCTATCAGATATGAAAAACAAAAGGCACAGAGATCAATCCCATAAAAAGTATATAATGCCCATAAAAAGTATATAATGAAAATAAAAACACTCCAGGCTGCACAAATATCACAGCTTCTGCTTAAGCTTGCATCTGCTGTTCTCCATGCTCTGTGCTTGACCATATGCTGTCAGGATGACTTCATCATGCAAGAAAAGGAGGGCCTATGATCAAGTGCAGGTAGCGCAAAAAGTTGTGGGTGAATCCACCAACACTTGCCACCACTGTCATAGATGACTATTTCATCAGCAACACTTCTTCTTCTATAGATTTACTTGTTTTATGTAATAAAAAACTCCAGTAAGGGAAATTGATACATTGATTGTTAACAAAGAATTAGCACTAGTTTTTACTCTACAAACCAGCCTACTAGAGTATCTTCTCCAGAATCTGTCTCAAACAGGGTTCATAAAACCTAGGCAATGAATTTCAGCATGCTGAGTTCACAATTGGGTATGCTGCTTCTGTAGAACCTTTTCTCCCTTTCGGTGCAATAAGATTTCGGTCCAGAATATATCTGAACATCTCCTGCATTGAAACAAGTTACTTGTTGGACAGTGGTTTATAAGTAAACTGACAATGTTTCTGTGAAGTCCATACCTTTGGTTTTACATGTAAAGAATTCCCTTGGGGTGGTCTTAGGAGTTGGAACTGGGACTGTGATGAATGGACACCACTACAATTTCTGACTTTGTGAGCTACCTTCAGTATTCTTAATAGTTCTGTCTGTGTTTCAATCTTCTCCTCTTTCACTGGAACTATTGGCTGTATTTCGGGTCTGCCACCCATCACACATTCCATGTTGCGACACCAATTGTTTTGGGTGGCCAAAGAGGTCTTTGTGCAGATGGTACAGACTATATGATATTTCTACGATGAAATCAATGAGGTTATCTGGCGTTCTGATGGTTGACAAGGATCGGCAGGTGCTGTAAGGGAATATTGTGACAACTTTGCTGTTGAACCTATTGATGATGCAAACTCTTGTTAAGGAAGTGAAAGTGAAAACCTAAGACCAGACCCAAGATATTCCACTGGCTCCACCTGCTCTTCTTGAAAAGAGGGTCATCCCTTGGCCCGTCTCCCTCCTGTTCACCTTCGATTCAGTTGAAAATGTTAAAACTGAAACAATTACAAATCAAGCACCAGCTGGAATGCACACACCAAATGCATGCACTTTTCACAAGTGCCACTAGTTGATATTTAGCTAAACAATGTTCCACACCTGACAAGATGATAAATAGAAATAAAATTGATTTGTTATAGTAACAAAAGTTGCATAAAGCTGCCACAGACTATGTGCTTACCATAGTCACACGTAGGACATGGCTGGACAACAGCAACAGAAAGCAAATCGATAATTCCATACATGCTAGCATAGTGATTGGTTCAAGAACAGTACACTGTCCAGCAGTGCTAGCTATTCTGGTTTAGCGGTGTATTAGTAGCAGGAAGTAACTGCCCACTTAGATAGGGAGCCTCAAAACTTAGGCTGCAAATGGTTTAGATTTTTATTCAATCAGAAATTTTCAGTTTAGGCCACAACTGATGTTTTTCTAATCCAAATTCAATAGCCCACCTAACAATATTCAAGATGGAATTCCCTTGCATCGGCTAACCCACCCACTTCAGAACCCAACCTAAAACAGGTCAGAAAATGCATCACCCTCTGCAACCGCAAGTGCAAGCTACACTCAAGCAAGTAATCATGAGTGTCAAGACCATCCATGTTCCTGACGAACCTAACAATTTCCAGTCACAGACAAGGAACTTGAACACACAACCTGTGAATGACTGAGTGGATGAGTTTGAAAAGTATCAGATAAAATGAGACAAAATGTACAATCACTGACCAGCAGGAGTCAATTTCACAATAGGGAAATACCTTGGATGCCGAAACTCCGGAAAACTCTGCTACTGCTGCAACTCCTATGATGACTTTTTGTGGCTAATTGGAGATGAAGGAGAAGACCTGACACTCCTAATGTAATATTCTCATCACCAATTCTGAGAAATCTAGACTCTGCTGTACGAAATCAAGGTGGAAGGCTGCATCCTGTTCATGGTATCTCCAGATTGTTTAAGGCAATTATAATTCAGCAAACTAGAGCAACTGTATGTGGATGAAGGAGTAGTTTCTTTTCTGTAACTCCAGTTCTGTAGTAGGGGTATCTCTGTTATAGTCATAATCTAGTGAATAGTCCCGCCCATGTGCGCGGACCCCGGAGCAATAAAAAATAATCTCTAAAAGGTGACAAATCATGCAGACCTGCATACACCTTTAAGAGAGAATTTAATTTAAAGACAGATAATGCAGCCTATACCCACAGGCTACACTGTCCAGTACTTCAACTAGAATTCCACCAAAATCCACAAACAGCACTGCCTGTCCAGTTTTTCTCCCCATAGGAAAAAACCCTGCCTCTACCAGCAAAAGCCTCTGGAATGATAGAGAGGAAGGAGTGGACAGACAAGCCCCATAGGCTGCCATTATGTGGCTTGGAACAGGATACTGTGCCTTTAAGAAAACTTTCCAGTTTTCCAGAACTTTCCCCAGTATCCCAGAATGCCCAGCAGGTCCCATTTACTTTCAGTTCTTTTTGAAGGCGTAGCACGCCAGACCTGTAGCATTCTCCATATGAATAAGTATCTCTCCACCGGGGAGGAGGGCGGGCGCTTATGACTATAACAGAGATACCCCTACTACAGAACTGGAGTTACAGAAAAGAAACTACTCCTTCTGTAGTAGGGGATCTCTGTGTATAGTCATAATCTAGTGAATAGAATGGCAAGCCCATCCCCACACAACAAAAGCGGTGGAGAACACATAAGACACAACCACTACTGTGCGAACAAATTTCGCAGCGAAGCCTGCCCAACCTGAGCATCTGCCCTGGCATCCGAGTCCAGACAGTAATGCGCAGCAAAGGTATGGACCGACTTCCAAGTGGCCGCCTTACAGATTTCCGCAATCGGAACATTACGCAGCAAAGCCGTCGTGGCAGCTTTGCCCCTGGTGGAATGAGCCTTAGGTTTACCCCCTAAGGTCTTATTAGCCTTTTGATAACACAACTGTATGCAGGACACAATCCACCGAGAGATGGACTGCTTAGAGGTCGCAAGACCAGTCCTGACTGAGCCATAATTAACAAACAATTGGTCAGACCTACGAATATCCTTGGTCTTATCCAGATAAAATTTCAACACCCTTCGGACATCCAGGGAATGGAGAGCCCTTTCCGCTGGTGAAGAGGGATTCTGAAAGAACGTAGGTAAAGTTATGGTCTGATTGACATGAAAGTCAGAGATAACCTTAGGAAGGAACTTAGGGTGAGTACGCATCACAACCTTAGCAGCATGAAACACAGTATAAGGTTCTTGACAACATAATGCCTGAAGTTCACTCACCCTGCGGGCCGATGTAATGGCCACTAGGAACGCCGCCTTCCAGGATAGGTGCTGCAATGAAGCCTTGTGAATAGGTTCAAAAGGCTCTCTCATCAGTCTGGACAGCACCACATTCAAGTCCCAAGAAGGCGAGGGAAGTCTGACAGGAGGGAACACCTTCTTCAAGCCTTCCAAAAAATCCTTGACCACAGGAATCTGAAAGAAGGACGTCTGTGAAGGGCACTTCCTGTAAGCAGTCAAAGCAGCCAGATGAACCTTAATGGAATGGAAATTAAGGCCAGACTGCGCCAGATGCAAAAGGTATGGAAGGATGACATCTTCCTTACATGTTGTCGGATCAAAGTTCTTGGACTTACACCAGATACAGAACCTCTTCCACTTGTAAGCATAGGATGTCCTAGTGGAAGGTCGCTTAGACTCCTTCAGAATGTCCATACAATCGTCTGGTAGATTCAGATGACCGTATTGCACTATTTCAGGAGCCATGCCGCCAAACTCAAAGACGAGAGGTTGGGGTGCACCATCCGCCCCCCGAACTTCGTGAGAAGGTCCGGCCTGCACGGCAACCGCATGTGAGGAAGGAGAGACCGGTGAAGAAGGTCCGTGAACCACCACTGCCTGGGCCACTTCGGGGCGATCAGGATCATCCGCGCCCTGGACCGGGACAGCTTGATGAGCACCGCCGGAATCAGGGGAATGGGTGGAAAAGCGTACAGAAAGCTGTTCGACCAATCGATCCATAGCGCATTCCCCAGCGTCCCCCGCTGGTAGTACCTGGATGCGAAGTCTCGGCATTTGCTGTTTTCGGCGGTGGCGAACAGATCTACGTCTGGAGTCCCCCACCTTGCGAAGACTTCTCCTAGTACTTCGTCGTTTATGACCCATTCGTGGTTTTCCTGAATCAGCCTGCTCAAGGCGTCCGCCTGAGCATTCTGCACCCCTGGCAGATGCGTGGCCGTGATCGTCAATCCTCGGGCCAGCAGCCAGCGCCAGATCGCCTGCGCCTCCTGCGACAGAGTGCGCGATCTCGACCCCCCCTGCTTGTTGAGGTAATACATCGTGGTTGTATTGTCCGTCTGTATCAGCAGCGAGTTGGTCTGGAAGGACGGAAGGAAAGCCTTCAGTGCCAGGAAGACAGCTCTGAGTTCCAGGAAATTGATGTGGTACGTCGATTCCAAAGGAGACCACTTCCCCTGAATCTGCAGGTCCCCGGAATGCGCACCCCAGCCCTGGAGAGAAGCATCCGTCACCACATTCGTCGTGGGAATGTCCTTGTGGAAGGGAACCCCCTTGAGGAGGTTTTCCGCCGAACACCACCACTTCAGAGACTGACGAGCATGTAGAGACAGTCGGATCTTGTCGTCCCAAGAACCTGTCTTCTGATCCCACTGATCCTCCAAGCACTCCTGCAGTGGTCGCATCTGTAGACGTGCGTGCGGAGTGAGGAAGATACAGGAGGCCATCGATCCCAGTAGAGACGACACCTTCCTCACAGTCGTCGATGGAGCAGTCCTGAGGTCCTGAGCCTTCCGAAGGAGTGATAACCGTCTCTCCTCCGAAGGAGACACGCTTGCTGACCGCGTATCTATGGAGGCCCCCAGGTACTGTATGCACTGTACCGGAGATGGGACTGATTTGGACATGTTGACGTGTAACCCCAGCTTGTTCAAGAGCTCGCACGTCCAACGGAAGTGTTCTTGCGCTTCCTCGAAGGATGACGCCTTGATCAGCCAATCGTCCAGATACGGGTAGACAAACACCTTGTTCCTCCGCAGGTGTGCCGCCACCACCGCCATGCACTTCGAAAAAGTCCTGGGAGCAGACTTTAGCCCGAATGGCAGTACTGTGTATTGATAGTGATTGGCGCCGACTTGGAATCGCAGGAACTTCCTGTGCTTCTGTGCTATGGGCACATGGAAGTACGCATCCTGTAGATCTATGGCACAGAGCCAGTCTCCCCGTTGCAGCTGAGGGTAAATCTGGTGCAACGATAGCATGCGAAACTTTTCTCTGCGAATCCACTTGTTTGCTTGTCGCAAATCCAGAATGGGCCTGAACTCGTTCTTGTCCTTCTTGCGAACGAGGAAGAACCGAGAGTACAGACCTCTTCCCCTTTGAGACAAAGGTACTTCTTCTACCGCCTTTTTTCTCAACAAGATGTCTGCCTCCGCCTGGAGCTCCCTCAGCTGGAAGCGAGAGCTGACCGGCGGAATCGCTGGAGGCGGGCTGATGAACCGAAGACTGTATCCATTGCAAACAATATTCAGCACCCACTTGTCCTGAGTAATTTTTCTCCACTCTGCCGGAAAAAATCGAATGCTTCCCCCCACTGGAGTGGGTAACGGTTGAGGGGGAAGTAACAGCTCAGGGCCGAGACCCGGCCGGGCCCTTGGTTGTGGTAGTAGCCTGCTGGCCACCTCTACCCCTCTGGCGCTTCTGGAAGGGCTTGCGGAACTGCTGCTGTTGTGGCTGCTGCTGTCCCGAGCCCTGCCCACGCCCTCGGCCCGACGACCCGAACCTCCTCTGGAACGGTCGTTTCTTTTTCTCGGCCTTCTCTAACCCGACGGCCGTCAGGGTTTCCGCTTCAGCCTTCATGCGGGCCATTTCATCGTCCGCATGCTTCCCGAACAGGGTTTCCCCCGAGAAGGGCAGGTTGGCCACTCTCTGCTGCGCCTCCGGCTTGAGGGACGTCAGGCGCAACCAGGAATGGCGCCGCTGGTGGACGCCATGACAGTAGGCGTGGGCGGCCAATAGCGATATATCCGCTGCTGCGCTGATCGTTTGGTTAGAAACCAGCATGCCTTCGCGCACCGTCTCCAAGAAGTCCTCCTTCTTGTCTCGAGGCAGGAGGTCCGCATATTGCTGCAGGGATTCCCACAGGGCCCAGTCGTAACGGCCCAACAACGCCCCTGCACTCGCCGCCTTCATCGTGGTGGCAGCGGTACCACACACCTTCCTGCCCGCAGAGTCCAGCCAGCGGCTTTCCTTGTCCGGTGGCACCGTGGAGGCCGGGGCGGTCGCATGTTGTTTTCTCGCCGCCGTCACGATAACCGAATCCGGTTTCGGGTCCCCTCTCAAGAATGACGGATCCGACTCCGGGGCCCTATATTTCTTCATGAGCCTGGACGGAGCGGCCTTCGCTGTTGCGGGAGTGAGGAACAGTTCCAAAGCTGGTTCCACCAGTCCAGGCACGAGAGGCAGGAGGGGGCGAGACAAGTGTCTTTTATGAAGCGTCTCAAATATCACGGACGTCGTGGGTGTTGGAACCGTCACCGTGATATTCAGCTTCGCAGCCCCTCGCAACAGCACCTCCTGGAACGAGACCAAGTCGTCCACCGGCGACACCCTAGTCCCCGGGGAGTCCGACAGCGTCGGGGAAAGGTCCCTGTCCGAGGAGCGCGACCTGGACCTATACCTTCTGCGGCGTCGTCTAGAGTCTGACGAGGATCGCCCTCGGCTCCGCGATCGTCGCCTCCTGTGAGAGCGGGAGCGCGACCTCTTCGGCTTAGGCCTGTCCGCCGGTCTCGCTGGTCCAGGCGACCGTGGGCGTCGTGGCTTCGGGGTCCCTTGCGGCGGAGTCGGGTACCGTGGAAGGGAAACCGACCTCGGGGGGACCGGCGGCGGCACCGCAGGAGTGCTTGGCAGCAACAGAGGCCGGGGTGGCGGAGACAGAGTCCGCGGCCGCGGAGGAGGCGGTGGAGGAAGTGGAGACGGTGGTGGAGGAGGTGGCGGTGGTGGTGGTGGTGGTGGAGGAGGAGGCGGTGGCAGAGGTGGGAGAGGAGGAGGCGACGGAGACCTCCGAGGCGGGGTATATACCACTGAGTACACCGATCCCGGCGACTCTCTCTTCCTCGACGTCGACGTGTGCCTCGACGTCGACCTGTGCCTCGACGGCGATCTTCTCGGCGTCGATCTCCACCTCGGCGTCGACTTATGTCTCGACGGCGACCTCCGCCTCGACGGCGACCTCCGCCGCGAAGGTCCGACCTTCGCCTCGACGGCGACCTTCGCCTCGACGGCGACCTCCGCCTCGACGGCGACCTTCGCCTCGACGGCGATCTTCGCCTCGACGGCGATCTTCGCTTTCTCGACGTCGATCTCCTTCTCTTCATCGACGGCGAGCTGCGATCCCTCGACGCCGAACGCCGACGCCGGGCCTTCTCTCGACGTCGACCGCTGGACGCAGTCGAAGACGGCGTCGTCGCCGACGACGCCGATGTAGTCGACGGCGGCCTATTCAGGTCCCTCGACGGCGATCGTCGACGCCGCTTCTCCCCAGAGCCCTGGGGAGACGGCGAACAGACGGTGGTCATCCTCCTCGACGTCGCCGTCGACGCCCTCGACGTCGACGGGGAGCGGGAGCGCTTACTGGTCTTCCTGCCCCTGGGGAGCCCCCCAGAGGCCTCAGCATGGGCCAAATCAGCCCCTCCAGACCCACCTGGTGCCTTCAGTCTTCGCTCCTCCAGAGCTTGAAGCCTGCTCTTCATCCTGTCCCTCAGGGTTCTTGCTGAAAACGAGTGGCAGATGGTACAGCTTTCAGGCACGTGGGACTGGGGAAGGCAAGCTATGCACACCTCGTGTGGGTCAGTTTTAGCCTTCTTTCGACCACATTCCGGGCACTTGTCGAACAAGCCAGGCATGTTGACAGTACCAGCTACTAAACACAAGAAAAAGTGACAAAAATTGCCAAAATCTCAATGAAAAACCTTGAAAAAGGTAGAGCTCAATGCTCCAGGGTCCTGCTAGCAGGAGCCGGAAAAAAGAACTGAAAGTAAATGGGACCTGCTGGGCATTCTGGGATACTGGGGAAAGTTCTGGAAAACTGGAAAGTTTTCTTAAAGGCACAGTATCCTGTTCCAAGCCACATAATGGCAGCCTATGGGGCTTGTCTGTCCACTCCTTCCTCTCTATCATTCCAGAGGCTTTTGCTGGTAGAGGCAGGGTTTTTTCCTATGGGGAGAAAAACTGGACAGGCAGTGCTGTTTGTGGATTTTGGTGGAATTCTAGTTGAAGTACTGGACAGTGTAGCCTGTGGGTATAGGCTGCATTATCTGTCTTTAAATTAAATTCTCTCTTAAAGGTGTATGCAGGTCTGCATGATTTGTCACCTTTTAGAGATTATTTTTTATTGCTCCGGGGTCCGCGCACATGGGCGGGACTATTCACTAGATTATGACTATACACAGAGATCCCCTACTACAGAACTAGATAAACTCCTCCAATGAAGAAATCAGGGCACTCTTGCAGCCCTTAACAGCAGGGGTGCCACTCCTGAAAATGTGCCAAGCAGCAACATGGGAGAACCTGCAACATATATGTGAAACACTACTATCTGGATATACAAGTCACAAGGGAATCCTGGTAGGCTTCATTGCGCCTCATTTTTTACATACTTGAATATCTGCCATTATTGATACTACCAAATGAAAAAATCCAATGTTTAAAAATGTTTTATCTGCAACTACAGTTTCCCAGTAAAGGCTGACATGTAAGCCTGCATGTTTCCTTACGATGCTTTTCATTCTATCCCGTACTTGTTTGTGTTTAAGTACCTGAAGTAGTGTGGTTCTATGGAAGAGTAGAGTTCAAAGCAAATCCACCTCCTTGTGTGTCAGACAGACCTACGACAATGAGGTTGATGGACTACAGACTATACTGAATATAATGTATGCATACATTTAAGTGCCTTGAGACTGTCAAAAGAGGTAAGAAAGCACTATAGAAATACTACAATACAATGTTTCTACTGTGGTCTTCAAGTTATTCAAGGCATTTCCAGCCCGATGAAGGGGAATGATTCATACATGTAACAAAGGATGAAGACAGCCAGGTGGGATTAATGAACTAACTTTTCATGTTAGTGCCATTTCAACAACAGTAGCAAGAAACGAGTGCTGTTCCACAGAAATATGTACAGCATGATAGTGCATTTACGTTTGTACAAGTGCTCTAACCTCCATTAACGGGCGTTCAACAACCAAAAGACTAAAGAACACATGACCCAATTGGTCCCCCACTGGCCACAAAAACAGACTTGAACACATGCCACCTAAAGTTCTGTAGCATAACCTGTGTTTTACCAGAAGCATATACCTTCATATAAGTCATAAATGAAATGTAATGTTGCTGTGCCCAACTGTGGAAACGATATACTGCCAGGTCACATAAAACCTGTGATTAAAGCCCTGTACAAAAGGGAAAAAAATATAAATGACCAGTCTTAATGGATAGCATAAACAACTGTAAATTATGAAACACTGTACATGATTAACTTTTCATAAAGCCGGGAAGGACCACAGCAATAACGGATTTTATCCATTACTGGGAAGACGAACTGAATGAAGTTCTTATCTTTGGTAACTATCTTTCTTATGGATAATCTATCTCCTTACAAATTCCTCATCAATAATACCCCCATCCAGGCGCCACAGTGGACATACATTTTTTGTCCCACAGCACTAATTTCACTCGTTCTGGCACCCTTTCAGTACTGCTCTTCATCGACAGGTATCATATCACCTCTCCTAAGGTTTCGGATTCAAACAGTGTTCCACATGCAGAAAACAAATGTTGATAAAACACTTACACAGCATATGCATGTGGTATCTTGAACTACAAGATGATATCAGAAGGTGTGATACATGCACACTAATGCACTTTAATGCATGGAAGTAATGGGAGGCTAAACGGTTCTTGGCACAATCCCTAGGCAGGAGTCCTGTTCTCTTCCAGGTAAGTCTACTCAGAGACAGAAGAAGTGAGATGTCAAATCCTCTAACAATGAAAAGTGTAAAAAAGAGAAGAAGCAGAGGAAAAAACCTCTAACAATAAAAAGCATACAAAAGAAGCAGCAGTACTCCTCTTATTCATGCAGATAGTGCTCCTCCTCGAGGGAAAGGTCATGGAGTAGGTGGCACAGCTACACCACTCTGGTGCAGTTGTATTCTTCTTTTAACCTGGTACCTATGCTTCCAAACTTTTTACTGGTGTTTGATGATCCCCTGATGATGGCTCCCATATAGCTGCCTTCAGGCAGACCGTGCTTGAGATCTACAAATAATCTCCCTTGTTTTCTGGTGCACTGTTGGACGACAAGTTGGTTTTGGAGCCCCAGATGTTGGATCCACAGGTGGCGCCGGCATTAGTTGGCTCAGTGTATTTAAAATTAGTGTTGTCCTTCAGCATTACCCACCACACGTGTTTCTTGCACGGGCTAGTGGCTCAGTCTACAGCTTCTTTCAAAGACCTGCCCTCAGAGCAAGGTAGGCTTCTTCTGAGAGACAGCACTGTCTGTTAACAAAGTTCAAACTGGTTTAAATCTGTAGTAGAGGAGCATCTTTCTAGAATCATCTACAAGTGACGCATCTTCACTAAAAGATTTCCTTCATGGAGGCTTGATTTAGGTTCCATTCTGACCCCCAAGGGATGCGAGATCCAGGCCTCCCCCAGGAACTGAGATTGGTGATACTGAGACTTCTAATCTACCTAGTCTGGCAAAGGTGAGTGATGAGGGGATAAAATCCACCAGAACTCTGTGGTAACATGCAGTTACTGAGAGACACTTCTATTAATTTGCAGGAAATTAACCAAGAGCACTGCAGCTCAAATTGATTTGCGAGGCTCAAAAAATGGCTCCCATAGCCTCACATGGCAAATGCCAACAATGAAAGTCATGGCCATCAGATGCTGCAGTCTTCAAAAGTAAGAAAACACTGGTAGTTTTCTGTTGCTTCCAGGTGATTAACCGAAGGAGAAGCAGCCAATCCGAATCACGTAAGCTAGTTTTAAAACCCATTTGCAGTATCCTAGACAATGGCCCCAGGAGACATTTCTATTTGTTTTTAACAATTATATCAGCATAACAGAAATTGGCTTGGAGGGTTCTGAACTGTCATTAAAGGACACACTTTTCAACATCATTTTCCTTTCTTTTGCCTCAATGTATTGGGTATATCAAGCAGTTTAAAGCATAAGTTTACGTAGATTTAGGATCATTTTTAGATTTCTTACCTTAAGATATTTCACAAGGTCATTTCCTAAGACTTGAGCTCCCGACTCAGTTTTCTGACAATATTGAAAGAAATTGTGCAAGTGTTGGTCCTATTGTGGAATGGAAGAAAGAAAAAAGTTATAACATATAAAACAAAGCATCGAGGGATTAATATATGGAAACTTCTAAAGAGCACAGCAAGATTTTCAGAAAGGAATATGCATTTTCGGCGAGTGTGGCAGAAACTCGGAAATAAGCATAACGTGTTAACGAAAGCATATTCATCTAAAATAATTAATTTAAAATGTATTAAAATAAATTACAATTTAAAAGAAAATTGTATTGTGCACTAATCAAAACAAGCAGTTTTAATTATTTGCAAAATATGTGTCTCTGTTTATGTTCTGGGGAAATTTAGTGGAAAATCATGTTATCCTGCGGAGCGAAATAGTCCATATAGGTGTGAAAAGAATGAGTCAGGGTTCACTTGAGAATAATGACCCCACACATTCATATTTTCGGAATTAGTTGGCATGGCTGTGGGAGCATCCAGAAAAATCTATAATGCCCTTTCCTGTCTCTCCAAGTATTAAAGTTTCGCTTTCACTTCTGACCACATTCTTGTAGCTAGCATTCTCTCTCAAGTGCATGTATGACACAAGGCCCAATCCCCGCTCTTTAGGCAGCCCTTTGCTATCTGTTTAATCACACCAGCACCTTTTTATTGCAATCCATTTTATGTACAGGTGTGTGATCGGTGATCTTGCAACCCTGCCCATGCTCCTGGTGAGTGCGAGAAGTATTTTGAATAGATAGAAAGGCATAACTGGACATCGACAATGTTGTAACGAAGAACTTCTTCACAGTCATACTAGCCCGGTTTTTTGATCTGTATTTGCACACATTTGCATACTTTTACAAAAAATATCCTCTGAATATATCCTCTGACCTTGTTGTCACAGACTTGACAGAGAATATCATGATCTCTTACTCGCCCGATCTAGAAGTGGCAACCCCTAGCTTCAATACATACATGGAAATCCTCTATCAGATGATATCTGGAGATCCCTGAACTGCTCTTCACAAGGTCCCAATGTAAAAGGTCCGTTTTAGCTTCCGGAACTCAAAGAGAATAATCCGGTTGGTTAGAGGACAACATGAACCATTGCACATATGAGGTGTGCAGGAGCTATCACTAATGCTGAAGGCGGGTAGCTTAGTGTTGGAATTCTTGCCTGTCAACCGGATAAATCCATGTACAGGTGCACTACTCCCTAGAAGGGTTATAGAGTGTTAGGAGAAGTGAAGTGACAGGTGAATGACAAACAGGAATTTTTTCAGTGCCACTGCAACTTTAGACATAAAAGATAACTAAATTTTGCGGGAAGTATTTGTAACAGCGACAATTTGAAATCCTGGATTGTAGGCTTAAGCACGGAAGTAGAAATAGCAAAAGCTACATAAGGGTGTAACAGGCACCGGTGTCTGTTTTCAGTGCCCCTGAAATCTTCCATATTGGCGTCAAGTTAGTATGCTCAAGGATGCTTTTGGGCAGAGTTACTGGGGTCCCAGGAACCAGAGCAGGTATCACCCTGCAGGCAGGTATGGTAACACACTGTACCCACCGGCCAGCATTTTCTTGCCCCTCTCCAAAAGCAGGCCAGTTCACTTGTTCACTCTGATATTGCCAGTAAGCCTTTCAAAAGAGTTCCATCCTCAGGGCAGGCAATAAGTTACGCCTGCACTGGATTCAGAACATTTTTTATAACATTGCGCACAATCCCACTGTGCACCGGGTTCATGTGATGAAGATGCCCCTGATGAATATCAGGACCCTCCGCTCTATTAATGGGGTACGACTACAGAAGTCTTGTAACAGAAGCAAAGCCAGAATCACAGAAGGCCAGGTAAGAGATACTAGGAACTGAGGAAACCGACTCATGATGACCAGTAAGCCGAGAATGCAGGGGTACTTGAAAATCACAATTCAAGGACTCTGATATTACCAGAAGAAGGCGCAGTGGCTAGTGCAGCCCACCTCAAGAACACCTATGTTTCAGTCACTGCGAGCCATGGCAATGACAGCAATACCCCACTGTGGAACTGCACCCACACCATCTCCTTCACACATCCTAAGCACCAGGCTTTGGACTTTATCTACCATAATAGGGCATAAACTGCACCTATGGACACTTTGAACCGTGGCGGGTGGTGTACAAATCCAAAACACCAGACCCTGTAGCTAGATACAAGAAGTGCTTCCTCCTTTACAGACTGTATTGTAACTGTACAAAGCACCACCTCCTTTCTCAAACTCATACGAATTCGCAGACTCAGAAATATTTGACCCCAAAAGAAACTACAACAGTACCTCCTAGCCATCAACCTGTATCTGGCAATTAAACAATTCTTTCCTGCTTGTCTCCTGTACTCATAAATCATTGTTATTAGGAATGCTTATACAACATGGTTTTAACTTTTGCATAGTTTTAACATTTGTAAGAGACACTGCTGATTCAAACGCTTGAAAAGGGACTGCTATTTTATTTATTATTTGGGAGGTTTCGATAGCCCTCCTTCCATCTGGAGAATGAAAGCACCGTACACATAGACCATACTACATATAACACTGGCATTAATAACAATACAAATTAAACAGATAGCACGGTTCAGAGAGGGGGGATTAATACTGAAGAAAAAACATCAATCTGCATCCGACTGGGAAAGGACTGGTTAAAGCATAGAGACTGGATAACATATTTGGTATAACTGTCATAGAAGTCTAGTATTAGCATCAGCAGGGCCACTGGAATTATGCAATTCTGTGGCTGCTGTGATTTTCACATAATTATGGATATGCCACATAATCCATCATCTGCCGCATAATCTGCAGATTTTAACATAAAATAATTGTTTCTAGCTCAAACTGATCAAAAGTTACAAAACATATGGTGACTTGGGTTTCTGCGCACCTGAAGGCTTTTTGCAAAGGTTGGCTCGTCATCTTTCAGTTGCTTATTGCTGTATTTGGATGTTAAATCAGTACTAATTAAGGTGAACTCTTCTCAGACACCGTTACCAGGTGTAAAAATGACAAAATACAAAATGTGCCCCATTATGCTGCATAATTTGCCTTTTATTGATGCATAATTTAGCCAACCCTGCCACATAATTTGGTCCTTCTCTGCCACATAATTTCAGTGGCCCTAAGTATCGTGAATTAATTCAAAGTGGATCATACTGAACGCGTCATATTGTGAGGCTGGGGTTTAAGCTAAGTGGTAAGAGGAGATAGCTTAATCAACAATTCACTCCTATGTGCTAATGTGTCACAGCATCAGTAGGCAGATGGACCTACGCTGATAGGCAACCGCTCTCCGCACAGACCAGGTGCTCCAAAACTGCAATTCAGACACTTAAAATGATCCTGTCAAGCCACATTACAAATACATCTCATCAACATACTTCGGGCTGCATTTTAGCTTACCTGAGAGTACACGGTAGAAACTAGATGGGTTGAAATTTTCAGCAGTGGTTTACCTCCATCCACCCATTTAATTTCAGGTCCAGAATGCTATAATAAATTGAGGAGAGGGGAATGGAAGAAAAATATATTATTAGATGTCTCACATGGACCCTAAGACAATCATAACTGCATAGCTTTAACTTTGGAGAGTTCTCTTCTTAAGTCTTTTATTTAAGGTAAAAAAGTCAAGAGGAGATCTTTAAATTAACGGTTAAAGTATCTATTTAACTATTAAACTCTATGAAGCTCCCTGTGAGAGTGTGTGTGTGTGTGTGTGTATGTATATATATATATATATGTATGTATATATATATATATATATATATATATATATATATATATATATATATATATATATATATAGATAGATAGATAGATAGATATAGATATATATATCGTACCTTATGAACAAGAACAGTGGAGTGATTTGCAGAGATCGGGTCCATACCTACCAGGAAGTACATGAAAACGTATACCATTTCAGAATTATTACATACCTCAGGGCGACTAAATATTATATGGAACTTCCAATATTGGGACACAAGTACATATTATAGGATATGTCTGTTCATGGAATAGAGTGGAAGGGCACTGGACAGATGCAAGGGTAGAGTTAATAAGCTCACTATAGAAATAATGTGCACTTAATTATTGCTTGACTTTTTGGTGAGACATCTGCAGAAATAATTTGAAGAATTCATGCAACTATAGAAATTTCAACCAAAAGTAAGAGGATGACAAACTATATAGCATACTCTAGATTGAAAATGGGTCACTTATACGGTATTGCACTGGTCCTAGCTACAATATGTAGGCTCTGGCGGCTAGAACAATGTGAAGATGCTTGTATTTTCACAAAATGCTAATAAAATACGTTTCAAACAAAACAGTGTCAGAAGAGAGTAACATTTTTACACCATTCTTCAAATATAATGGAGTAGAACCATAAACAGAATTATGGGCTCAACTGAATACCTTAAACTTCCAACCTTACATTCTAAGACAGAGACAACTTCTTTGGGACGAGTAAAATGTACTCCGTCTAGACATACTCACACTGGCAACAAAATTTTCCATGACCTACATTTTCGTCATCAATGACACCAATATAAAGTGTGTTGCAATACATTTAGAAGCAATAACGGGTTTTTCCAGTACTAGTCAATGTTTTTAGGTCACGCCTGAGCCAGTGTGCATGCGCTGCTCTGCGATGCTTCTAGTAATCACTTTCAACTGTAGATTTTTTGTGCTTTTTCTTTTTTTTGCTCACAGGCTATTGGCCTTTGCGTGCGTCTTTCTAAGAAAGATGTCCCACCTCCTCTCTCCCCTGGCCTAGGGAGCTCGGGACCGAGCAGCAGCGCGGGTGCCAGCTGCATACCTCACATTCCTGCATGAGTGTTTGTAGCTGTTCGGGTACATTTGTATCCCAGCATGTGCCTCTCCTCCTTTGCTTCTGTATGGGTGGTAACTCGTGTTTGTGCGTCCTCTTGTCTGTTTTTTTGTGCATGTTGTGACTCTACGTTTGTCCATCGGTGTAAGCCATACAGTGCCATCCATGTGGGTGTGTCAAGTTCTGTGTGTGTGAGACAGAGCACAAGTATTTAAATTCAGTGGATGACCAACAAACATGTCTCCGCAACTTATGTCAACACCAAACACGACGAAGGCGCATTAAACCCCCACTTGTGTTGTGTCCTTCAAAGTGAAATATCTTCTCCTAGTAAATGTAGCATTTCTTACCTTTTACAATCTCCTCCTAGTCCACACCTTCACCCCGCAGCTCAGACCCAGGTGCCAGCTGGGTGCCTATGCCTACCAGTATCACTCACACTCTGATGATCCTGCAAACCGCCCTGTTAAAAACGATACTTTTAAAAAAAAATAAAAGAATAAAAGAATGACTGGCAGTGCCCAGTGCTTTTCTCACAACCCCGTCATAGCCGCTGAATGCCGCGGTTTCCCTGTACCAAGGCTGCCTAGTCCTGATTTCACCTTGTGTCTCTCTCATCCATCACCAGGCACACCCTGTTCTTTTATTTCATTCCTACCGGCTCGCTTTTCACCCCTCAGGTCGGTCTACCTTTGGCAGTGTTTCCACGGGTTTCTTTTCACCTACTTTCCCCTATGCCTCCTTCTCTCTCTTTTGTTGTGGGATGAAGTCTGGTGATGAAAAAAAACGTAATTCTCAGCCCCTCAAATATATCTGGGTCCCGCCTGCAACCGCCGGCTCAAATTAAGCACTAGTAGTTAAGACTTAGCTGCGAAACACAATTACAGAAGCGACTCGTACGTATTGCAGGTGCATGAGGAATTTTGGCAAACATTTAAATGGAGTCAGAAAGCCAACCCGGGCCTGGGCGGAGGCAGCGTACCACGGTTTTGATGTCAAGCTGCGTCACATCACACAGTGCGGCTTTGCAGCACCTCGGGCTGGGCACTTCTCGTTAAGAGGCGGTGGTCGCAGACAGTCCAGCAGCTAGGACAGCGTGCAGCGCGGTATCTAATTAACATTTCATTAACTAGGGGTTTACATCTCCTGATGGAGGCCAAGCTCACGCCATTGATGTGCTAATTCCCCTCTTCCTGCCATTTTTTTCTTCCTCTTTCCACTCCATCCATCGTCCCCTCCATAAAACAGCATCATTAGCGGCTCCCCTTCCCACCGCCGACACTCCCCCTCATTCCGAGGCAGCGGGCTCTTTGCCCTCCGCATCTTTTTTGCAGAGTACACAGTGTTTAGCTCTTGGTTTTATTACAAAAATTCAAGTTGGTGAAGCAGGGGACGAGTAGCGGACGGTGATGTATGTCCCGTTTGTGGGAGCAGCTGCCGTGTATCCCCAATCACTTCACATCCCCCTGTGATTCTATCTATTTCCCTATTAAGTGCTGAATGTAGCAATCAGAGATACAGAAAACACCACTAGGGGATGGGTTCATAAGGGCAATACGTCATAGTTGCTGGTGTGTAGTTACCATGCACACAATGTTTGGGGGATTGCATAACTAAATACTTATAAGGTCCCAAAGGCGAGACCTATTGGCTATGCCAATGCTTGTGTAGAAAGGGTATGGCTCGAAATTTAGGAGCATTCTTTAGATGAGCACACAACGTAGTGAACATGTAATTATAGTGAATGGTTTAAATCGAACCGTATTCCCAGCTGTAATCTGAGGCATGCTTTTAACAACAGAGATCTGTGGATGACATTTTCTTATGTTGACAAAAGCGGGTTGGAGAAATGATGGCAGTGCTAATGATGTGGCTTCAAGCTTAGCCAATTAAACCCAAACACTGCAGGATATTAGCAAAAACTGATTTAAAGTGATTGCAGCCCTGCTCATAGTCCCAAACAACCTAAAGTTCATCATCTGCCTAGTTATGAAATAAGGATCCTGACACTTCTTAGCATAAGGTAAAGTTTAATATTGGGACAAGAATAGGAACCCTATCTAAGTGGCTATTTCACACATAAAATTTTGCATGAATTAAAAACAGTAGAAGGTATTTAGAAAGGTTTAAATTTGCAGAATGTTTTCTGACGTTCTATGGAGAATCATATCAGTTTATAATAATCTTAGGTGCGTATTATCCCAATTTGTATCTGCAAACAAGTCTGATTCAGTGCTATACAAATAATATAAAAATCCTTTTAGATTTCCATACCTTGCCTATCCCAAGTTCCTGGTAGCTGAGGTAGCCTGGAGGAATATTTGCAGAAACAGGAATTTGCTGTTCATTAGTCACTACACGCCCATCTTTCAGAAGCGGAAGCCAGGCATATCCCACTGCAATTAAAGCAGAATAATTATCAGTACTGCAAAGATTCACATATGTAGATCATATTCATTGGAAACCTCGCAGCAACTGCTAGCTGTGTACCGTCCTGGTCTCATCTCATTAGGACATTAGGACTTAGAGGTAATGAAATGTAATTGCTTCAGTAATTAGCCTTTTCACTTTTAATTGTACAGAAAGGCATGCGTTACAAAGTGAACAATCTAGTAAAAATCATTTACCCAAACCTGGGATTGTGCAGTCACAGCTCAACATATTGACTGTATGGGGAAATACCTCAGAAAGAAGTGAGCCGAACACCATTACACCCCTACCCACTCGTCCTTAAGGTTCGACTCTTCCTGTGCTTGACTTGAATCCCAAAAAGACCTAGGGCCCTATTACGAGTCTGGCGGTCCATGGACCGCCAGACTCATGGGGGCGCAGCAGTGGCGGTCTTCCGACTGCCCCATTACAACCGGGGTGGCCGGCCCGCCCTGGGACCAACGCATCCACCATCAGAGATGCCTGGCGGTGAGGTCGCAATATGCTTGGCGGGCCGCTGCGGCCCTGACAAGCATAGTACGAGATTGCTCACCGCCACACTTTTCATGGCGGTGCAACCTGCCATGAATAGTGGGGCAGTGAGGAAACAAATTAGGCCCTAGAGGGCCCCCTTGTGCCTCTGCGCCATGGGGCCCATGCAGGGGGGCACATGTTGTTCCACCATTTGTGCATGCACCCTAGTACCTGCACGGCATGGACTTCAGCAGTCCATGCCATGCAGGTACTGATTTTGACTTTCCCATTGCGATGCCTATTTCATCGGGTCTGCCGTGGGAACGCAAAATAACAGCCTGCCAGACAGGAGAAAACTTCTAATCTGGCGGGCGGTTCAAACATGTATATGGCGGTGCTTCCTGCACAGCCAAACTCATAATAAGACCCATAGTATTTAGAAAGTTCTTATAGGAAGCCTACTGGACTGTAAGCACAAAAATATACCCATAAGTTAACTGAAACTCCTATTCTTCCTCCCCCACCCCGCCCGCAGTGAAGCCAAGTGATATTAACAGTCATGACTGAAATACAAAATGTTTCTTTAGCCAAACCTTGCGTTTCTACAACATCTCTCCTCTTCGTACTCCCTTTGGTCGTGTTATCGCAGCTGACGTGGTAGAATGTAAACAACAAGTGATGCTTTTCATGGAGTTGCGTGGGCAGCTCTATTTTAATCTAAAAGACACACAAAACACAGCTTTTTGGCATGTGAATGAAAAACAAACACTCCACCCCCAGACCTCATGTTGCAGAGACAGAATGCTGGTGCTCAGTAAACAATGATTTACATCCAGATTGTTTGAGGATGAAATATTGAACTTTTTGGAAGAAGGAGAAGGTTTTAGAGACAGTAGGGGATGGAGAAATAGGCATTTAGTTAAAAACTGAATAATATACAATACATGTAAGAATCAAAACACAGTTTATTCTAACTGCCATCACGAGATGGTGGTGCGCTTACTTCCCAACTGCTATCACCTTTATTTGTAGAACAAAGAGGGAAAATACTACTGTGAGTCCAGACACGTATATATTACTTCGGTCTAGTTGTTCTTTTAAAGGACGGATAAGGAATCAATGGACCAGGCAGAAATTAATCTGTGAAAGTGCTGTACATCATCAGCAAAGCTTTAACACTAAATTACTGTATGCCACGTATACGCTTTGTAGATGTTTGTAGGCCGTTACAGTATTTGTACAATACACAATAACAACAGAGGATATAATAGGAGAAATAGGAGAACCATAGGTCGGATATTTAGAAGACAACCAAAACTGCTAAACATATTGCATACGAACCAGAGATTTGTGCATCACAAATTCCTGATCCTGCTAACCAGCAGCACTCCTCTTCCATCGCTCAAATGCATGAAGCATGGAGGCATCCGACTCCTCACTCACTCCAGCTAATGCAGCCTTATGCTAGGATGCGCAACGCCTGGTGGTGCCCTACTGATAAATAGTTCTCAGCCGGGCGTCGACCCTAGAGAGTACGCCACTTAGGCCATCCTAGCAATACAGGCTGGAAAGTAGAAAGAGGAAGGTTACTGGACATCGCTGTAACCCCCATCTAAGGGTGTGGGGCTTATTTTTCTTAGGCTTCTAGTTGATGCCTTTAGAAAGAGGCTGAGGTATACTCTTGTTCTGAAGAGGCAGCCTCCTAAGCCTGGGATTGTCGTCGGTACCCTCGGTCTATGCCACTATGCCTATTTCGTCATTCTGAGTGCATTATCAAAAATGCAGATGTGTTTTTATTGTACATCACTCTAAAAAAGAGGCAGTGCAATGGTCAAAAATTGAATGTGTCTGGTCGGTTTAATTTCAGAATGCAATCCCATAGAAACTATATTCTTACAAATCAATAACATGCAAAGGAAACCATAAAATAATAAAAGCTGAAATAATTTACCTCATCATAAAATTCAGGATTTTGCTGGTGATGTAAAACTGTAACCAAAGCATTTTTTGTAAACACTGAACCACCTGGTCTGCCATATATGCACTGTGGAATAATCAAAACAGTAAAAACATTAAAAAATATATTTTGCTGATAAAACATTAAAAATTCTAGAGAAGGACAACCAGGTTCATAAAATATGCCTTTTCCCTGGCAACAATAATAATTCAAATGTAAATCATAGGAAAGAGGCAGCTACTTATTACGTGGCTGGGGCACCGCATCATTGGATTCAACAACATTTATTTCAGTATTATTGGTAAGGCGGCTCCTCACACAACACAACCTTTCCTCTCTCATTATTATGCGCTCCATGTTCAATTTACATCCAAACCTCAGGCAAGACAAGCAATGTTGAGGAACATCTTAATCTTATATTAGATTTGCTGTTTTATACTGTGCTCATGCTGTTTTTCAAATGCTACAGTTTCCATGAATTCTCTGGGTAGTTGATGGCTAGCACGGTTTGTGGATTTTGGGCTGTGGGTCTAAGAGTGAGTTACCATCTGTTGTGCATCTTGTGTTCCCAGACCAACAGCCTCCCCTCCTTTAAAAGATCAACCTACCACTCCTGATGTATGGATGCAGACACACTACCTGGATGCACAGAGAGAAAACAGTCTGAAGAGGAAGTTGAGGGGTTGGTGGGGGGTTAGTGTCAAGGCGCTTAAGTTGCTTCTCTTTACTGTGCAAAATTATCTTGTCTTATCCTCTGCCAAATAAATGTCTCATCGGTGCACAGACTGGGAGCACAGGATGCTGCAATACTCTCCCGATTATTCTAGACAGTGATCTGCATCTGGATGACACCGCCAAACTTGACATGCAAATAAAACGAATGTGAGCTCCTTGAAATAAGCAGTCTTCAAATTCATGCATTTAGAAATCACACAGATAAGCAAGACCATACAGTGAAACAAATATATTTATCACAGCTTTCCTAATGATTTACTACACACTTCTGCTTCGAAATTGTTCTACTTTAAGACTTTCTCCGATGACTACCGATGCTTTTGCCGTTAGAATGAGCTCTTTTTGTATCGAACACTATAATCAGTCTTGCAAGTACTACCATATCATGGCATAGTGCCAAAGTGCTATGGTACACTCAGAGTTGTAGCACTTAGTCAAAGTACCATCTTTGATAGGTCTACACTGGTAAGGATAGATAGCTAACAGTTTTACTATTGTCTTACAGCTAGACATTTTGATAGCAGTTTGAAAAAATAGAAACATTTGAGAATTTTCATTTACAAAACAATTTCAACTTCTGTGACAACAAAGCAAGTTTTGCCAAATTAATATGAGCATTAGTATATTTTACACTAGGATGTAATCAGTCTATAACTTTTATATTGCATTGTAACACTTGTAACACAAAAGGAAAGCGGCATGAAATGGGCTCCTATGTTCAGATCCCAGCAACAGTGACCCAAATTATTCATCCTTAAAATATGCAATGACAAATTACATTTAGCCAATGAAACATTTTGATATTCATTCTTACTTTGTGATGAAATGGTCATCCTTTTATGTAGACAGCTGATCAAGAGCCATGGCCAAATCAGCAGTCAGGTCCAAAATACTAAAAATATAATTTTTCACTCAAATTAAGAGCTTAATTATTTATAATTTGTAAACAAACCTTTATAGGTTGCGAATCTTCTTCATCCGAATCCCTGAACTCGATTGAAAGAGCAATATTTCTGGCCTGCAGCAAAACAAATAAATAAAAGATAACTTGGCTCAGCCTATAGTGCACAAAGAGACCATCTAAAACACACTAAAAAGAACTCAAGAGTGCTTTCGGTCAATCCTAGGTAAGGTTTCCGAAGCGCACACTCACCTTTGCGAAGGATTTTTGACTGTCATATTTCAAGTGCTTTGGATAAACATAAAGGTGATTGTTGTAGATGGTGAAAGGCTGAGTATGTTTTGGTATGCAGGGAACAAATTCCTCAACTTCAAACGTTACTACAGTCTTGGCATTGTTTTCGAACTGTTTCATGGGAATGTATGATGAGTTAACATAATCTGAAAGTATATAAAAAAATAATGAAGAACAAAATTGAAGTGAGCACAAGGTAATCATTTACATTCTTGTTTTTACTTTAGATTTTTGAAAGTTAAAGAGATCCTTACTTGGAAAATCTGGAGCCACGTTGTCAATCGTGATGTCGAGATTCCCCAAAATTACTGGAAGCTTGGCCATCTTCTCTGGTCTACAACATTTGGAAACAAAGCAAGACACCAGTGGTCATTATGTGCTCTACACTTGTACTCAATGTGACTACAGATTGTTAGATTAGCCTTTAAAAGTAGTAACTATAAAGAAGTGTCTGCATGAGAGGGCGTGCAATGACTGAAAGCAAGTATGGAGAACATGGCTGGTTGGCTCTTCAGAGGTACACAACTGATTCCAAGGTGATGCACTGATCAGCAATTATAAAACTGTGCCAGCTTCTGCAATTTGTTGGTTCAGCTGAATGAGATGACACGTAGTGTACCTCCCATTCAACCTATGTTAAATTTAAGAGAAACCCCATCATCGTAATTAGGCCAAATGGGCAATCTCTGTACATACACCAAGCAGTCAATGTGTAAGATCTGTAGTGGCCTACCTTACTGGGCAGCATTTCAGTTTCCAGAGCTCTCAAATCAGGCACCTATTGGAGTTCAATTATATCCTGCTATGGCCTGTGATTCAGTTCCTTGACTGCGGTACATAGAGTTACACCCATCATTACAATATAGAGAATGCAAAGAAGTAGCTCTGCAGCACTGGATCTATTGATTCAAATGCCTGGTAGAGTAATAGACACATTGTTAGATATCCCACTGCAGAGATGTATCTTATAGTACTAAATTTCTTTGAAGCCTCGATGTGTGTCACTGTGACCATCAAAAGACCATTCCTACGAGACTACGATTGCCACATAAGTTTGTTCTTGGCCAGAGCCTCGAATTTCCCCTGCATACATTTGTAAACATTAAAAAAAAAAATAATAATTCCTCCATAAACACAAAAATATTTTGCTTTATTTTACGAACACTTTGGTCTCTTTAAGTCACTTTTTGCTTTCCCTCAAAACCTGTAGGTTTCATATTCTGCACTTCCATTATGAAACTCGTGACCAACAAGAGGAACACTGATAAATGGCCCCACATAACTGCTATGGCGATGAGGTCTATAAATAATTCAGGGACAGGAATGAATGATCAGAAAGTTGGACCAGAGACCTAGAATGCCGCGAATTTTCACAGCATCGGAATTTGAAGGCATGGGAAGGCCCCTCATGCCCTATCCATCCAAATAATCTTGCTTGAAAACAAGACTTTTCAGAACCAGCCCCCATCATTTATTATATTTTCCATTTTCACATTGGTAAACTGAATGCTTCTTGCCAAGGTTCCCACTTTTGGAGGGTGTGGGGTTGAGATCAACCTTAGCTGTAATTAGCCTACTCCATTTGTAGTCTAGTCAGGATAATGTAAACTTATTATCACTGGCCCTTCAATATTGACCATGGTCGCCCATTGCTTCTGTTGAGTCTTATCTGGCTCCTGAGCTGGCCTACAGATATGGCAGGTTCAGATGATGTTGCACCTGGAGGTCAGGCTGCTGCAAGACGAAGCTCAGCACCACACACATTACTGGTGAATTCTAGACATTACTGAGCAAAGAAACTGACCCACTGTGCTGTTAGTAGAAGCTCAGTGACACTAATCAAGCCAGGGCTGCACGAGTATGACCAAACCATTTCGTACACTCTTCACTACACAGAATCAATTTAAGAACAATTTGGGGGCAGAGTTTGCCCTTTACAGAGCACAGTTGTCTTGGTTGTGCACTTGAGTGCAACAAACCTGTTTCACGCAGGGCATCCATTTTCTATTTAGACTACATTTGACATCTAATGTTATAATTATTTACTTTTCTATCCCTCTCCTGTTACATTGAAAACTGTGATAAATCTAAAAGTGCAGTGAAGGCAAAGACAAATCTGAGGTCCTCCTATACACCCAGCACACATTTATAGCAGCATGGTCCCTTCCCTGGGCAAGAGGTTTTCTTTTTAATGTGTAGGGTGTAGATCTACAAGAGAATTTCTACAGCAGATAACTTATTCTAGCCTCTCTATCATAAACTCTTCTTTCTGGACCTCAACAATCCTTCTGATATTTAACCAGCAAGGGAAAGAACCTCTGTGTGGATAACTAACAATTTTCTCAAATGGAATGGATCCAAATTCAAAATCCTTTCAATTTGTACTGAAAGAAATACATGGAAAACAATCTTATGGCCTATTGCCATGCCCCTCCCCCAAGACACAATAAAAGGGGTCAGAAACTTAGAGACCACACTTGAGCACCACCACTAGTTACTTGCCCAAACCACCAACATTTCTAAATCGGGCTACTTTCCTATGAAAATCCTTCACAGAAAAGTCACTTTCCTTGCATTTCTCAACAGAGTTACAGTTGATAATGCTTCTGGCCATTTGCACCCGGACTTTGAAAACTTTTTCTAGCTAGGTTTTCCAAAAAGAGTATTTTGAAAGTTCAATGAATTTAGACCTCCCTCATCTAGATTGCATTTATCCTGAGAATACAAGAAGTATCTATACTGGTTCTCTGTTCCTAAACAAATCTGCTTTGAATCTGCAAGTATTCTTCACAAAATCCTTTAAGGTAACAGGCCCTCATTTCTATCCATGAAATTCAAGAAATACCAACCTGTCCGTGGTTTATGAGACCTAGCAAAGGATTTAGATATGCCACTCCCAGCTTTAGATTAGCTGCTTCACATGGAAAATATTTTCGCCAAAAGAGTGCGCGATTAATATGTGGTTAATGCTTTGACTAAATCACTGACTTTCTCTAATTTTCAGTGCTGCTGTAGACAGCGCCTGAAGACTCTATACATGAGTGATCGAGTGCCTTAAATGTTAGCCAAATAAATAAATGTAGTTGAAATCCTGCCTCTTGAGGATGCATGTAATGTGTATTTCAGATTGTGTCGGTAGGCAAAAGTTTGACAACAGATGAAAGAGTGTACGAGTGCTGAATGTCCAATATGAAACCCAGGGTCAAACATTACTTTCAGTTCCTTTTTAGCTGAAAACATTGATTGAGGGGTCTGGTAGTGTTCAAATATGTGAACCTATCCAATTCAATGCTCCTCAGTTTGACAACCAAAAAATGATGCATGACACAGGCATCCAAACTGAGATGCAAACCTCTAACAAGTTAAGCACATCCTTTAAAGAAGGGACCAACTCATTAATTCTTTTTTTTAAACACAGCTTCCAGTTCAAGGGCAGTCTAAATTGGTTTGACCAATCTGACTCCTGTCTACCTGCACATTCTCAACTCCCACCGAATGGACAACTACCAGCGGAAACAGTTGGGCTCAAATTTCTGTCCGAATGATAAATAAACAGCAATCACAGCTGCACAGAATGAAAAGTTCCCTGCTTGTTTTGGTCTAATAACAGACAATTGGTGCAGCCTAATTTGTCCTGGGAGTGAGATCAACCAAAGGACTAAATCCTAAAATAACTCACTCCTCTTACAGTAATAGAGGTGTTCCTTATTTGTAACTAATTTTCTTGCTCAGATTGAGATGACAAAGGCAGCTTAAAAAAACTAGTTTTGCATCATTATTTGAGCATCAACCATATGGATGAGACCATGAAGCCTAGTTCCCTTTGAAAACACCAGACAGAGGTGATGCAACAACTATGGAAGGGAACCATGATGTCCAGTATTTTGCTCCGGAATTATCAAACGTTTGAATTTTAACACAGAATTGGGGTAGGCAAAGCAACACTATCAATTCTTGGAAGAAAACCATAGCATGGGGATGCCAATATGGGTGGTACTGGTCCCTCACACACATAAGGCTCTGCCAAGCAGGTAGTGGTGTAACTATCTCGAAATATGGCTGATAGTACACTGCAAATTAGCCAGATCCAAATGCACTGTTGTGTAGAATGGGCTGGATGAAACTTTTCTAGTCAAAAGGCATGAATGGATGATTCCACATAAAACTCAGTGCCCAACATGGACTGCAGTACCAGTTGAAGGCAATGCAGCTGCAATGGTGGAATCGAACTCCAGAGACAGTGATACATGAAACAGAGACAAGTGTAGTAGAAACATCGTTAAAGAGTGCTTTAAAATGAGATGAAGAAAACACACATAAGGTAATAGTAACCCTATTAGTGTCAATTGAAAATCCTTCAGTGCCAAGCCATTTAATTCCTTTTCGGAGTGCTTTGCTTTAACATGCTGTAGAACTCTGGCATTGTCCCGTCAAAAACCTGAAAGTACTGACTCTCTGGGTACTGTGCCACGTGATCCAAACAATCTTTACAGTTCATATGCAGTCCAGATTTATTCGGAAATAAAAAATAAATTTCAAATCTGTCAGCAGTGTAATTGCATGATGTATAATTTGATCAGACTCATGCATCTGAAATGTGTTTTATATCTTTGAAAACATGAGAAACATAAGAATGCAGTGGCAGATAAATAATGATTTATATGATATGAAAATTGGCGTATTTACAGCTATTAGGAGATCAGAACGTGATCCACAGAATACATTTGGAGACGATTTTTTAACTCTTGTGACTGCTTGAATAGGTTCTTGTGGAAAGTTTATTGCTCTTTAAATGCTCGAAGGTAATTTGATTCCATTGAGGGAGGGAAATACTGCCACTGTTCCAACCCAACACTGTATATTCTTATGACGGTGTGAGTGGGCGGAGTTAGGGGGTGGGTGGGAACACCGAACAGTAGAGATTCGTGCCAAAACAATTCACCCTGTACAAATTACATTTGAAAAGTGGCTTTTCTGATAAATGAAGTGTTTTTTCAAGCACCTTGCATTTCCTGCGTGCCCTACTGACTGACAACTGAGCGATATCCACGCCAGTAAGAACCCGGATCTCTATAAATCAGAGGCCTCATATTACAAAAGATTTATCCTTCGTGAATTCGTTTTATTTTTTAAAAAAACTACACAGACATGAAGAATCTAGAAATAGCGTTGCTGTGTTGATATATCAATACTCATTTTTTTACTAAAAGATTTTATCTTTATAGAAAATCCGATTGAGAAGTTTCTTCCTTCGGTATATTCATCGATATTCACGTCTCTTAATGCAAAAGTGACATCTTCCTTCAATATCCTGGGTCTTCTACTTACTACAAGATTGAAATCCTATAAATTAGTAGAACAAGTCACTTGGTGGCAATTCCTGACGAAGGCACACATAGTGCCGAAACGCGCGTCGAAGAACTTATTTCTGCCACTGATTGTTTTTAAAAGATCATCATCAAATAAATTCTCTTTTTTGTGATAGAGATCTATTAATGTCATAACCTTGATATATTTTTAATGATAAGTCAATGCATTTGTTTCTTTGATTAAAACTCATTGTTTTTAGAATTCATTTCTTGAACTCAGTTCTTATATTATATTTGCTATTGTGTAATTACCTGTTGCCTGGGAACTATATTTTCAATTGTTGTTTAACCCTGTCCCAGGAACTATATTTGTTTCACAGGGGGTCCTTGTTTTTCACATGTAAGAGCCTCAGCCACATCTTCCCTGCATGTTCCGGCCCTTCACAGCAGGTAATGCCGGTGTCTCGTCCCTCTTTCTCCACCCCAGCCTATCATTACACATTCCTCCTTCTATGCCTACCGCATTTCAATGACGCTCGCAATTCTGCCTGGCAAATCTGGTCGAGAGCTTCATATGTAACACACTTGGGGTAATGATAAGAGCAGGTAACATTTCTTCTTCTGCCAAAAATAATAATCATTTTAGGGATGGAATTTGTGGGAGGAGACAGAGGAGGGGCTTAGAGAGTGGGGAGGGTGTTAACAGAAATAGAGGAGTCACAGAGTGACAATATAGCTCCACCTGCTAGAGGGTAGCTGTGGGTCGATTAAATCGGCCTGAGCACTTTCAGTTTCAGCAGCACGCCGATCTATTTGGCCTGTTGCACTTCTTAGGGTAATACACACTAAGTTGCACTAATGATTTATTAATTTATATTAAATGAGGTTTATGCTAATCGAAGTGGCCTAGTGTTTTGAAGCTTTTTGCTAATGTGCACCAGTTAGAAAAGCCGGTGCAAAAATGTGTAAGCAATGAAATACAACCTTGATATTTTATAGAATGAAGCAAACCCCCCGCCATTACCACTGCTTGATGACATTCCAAACAGTACAACTTCGACAGTCAATTTGCATGTTATACCCAAAGAGGAGTTAAGAAAATGTTGAACCTCAGATAGAAATACAGCAAGCAGAGGACAGGCATAGAACATGTGTACTGAGTCAGCGGCATACAGCTTACATCTGGGACACTTGTCCCCCCTTCCCGTCTTCCATTTAGCAATTTTTGAGGGTGTATAGTAAAGATTAAAAACAGACATATAGAATTGGCTTCTCAAACTCCCCGCAAATAACACTGAATTAGCCATTTCCAGCATCGACTGTATGTCAATCGGAACAGCGCCAAGTCTACGTTTCCAATTTTCCTGCTGCACATCTAAATCGTCTAATTGAACAGAGATTAAGCATCAATATAACTGACCAATTTTACACTTGGCTGCAATCATTTTTATCAAGTTATTTTGCCCTTCCTGAAAGATTCCTTTCGACCGGGCATTATCCAAAAAGCTATGTACCTGAAGAAATTTGAAAAAATCGCCCCTACGCAAATCAAATTTATCCTGAAGCTGAGCATAAGACAGAAGCTGCCCAGATTCATATAAATTCCCGATAACCCGAATGCCCGACATCCCCCACCTACGAGAAACAGTATCTTGAAAGATACTAGGCAGTAGCCCTGTAGATTCAAAAGGAGTCAGGAATGATATTTTTGAGATCTTATACATGATACGTACCTTTTTCCAAATCAAAAAGGCAGCCTCCAGAACCTTAAACCGAGTCCTTTTGTAGTAACTCGGCTCTAGAATCCTTACTAAGAGGTATCGGGCATTATTATCTAAAATCATCTTATAGATTGATGGAGTGTGGGCAGGGTCATACATTGCTTCTTCACCAACTATTAGATCTCCAAAATGCTGGAGTAGGGAAGCCCAATAATAATACCTAAAATTCGGCACATCCCAGCCACCTCGTACTCTAGGTAGATTAAGCCACTTTATCGCCCTCCTAGTTCTCTTATATCCCCACATAAAGCGTGCACACATTCTTTCTATCTTGATGAATACAGCGTTGGTAAATACCAGAGGTATAGCACGAAATAGATATAAAAACTTAGGTAGTATTTCCATTTTCAGCACATTGGATCGGCCATAAAGTGATAGTTGTAAACGGTTAAATTTTTCTAAGAGTTTGTTCGAGGAGTCCACAATCGGATCTATATTAGCCTCTGGTATCTTCTGAACGTCAGGAGTAATACGAATACCCAAATAAACTGCCTCAGGAACAGTTACAAGCTGTTGAGGAAGACCCACCTCAGAATGAAGGACTTGAGTATTGACCAAATTTAGCTTATACCCTGAGACAGCACAAAATGAGTTAGTAATAATTTCAATTCTAATCAAAGCGCTTTTGATATCAGAGGATATTATTACCAAATCATCAGCAAATGCCAGGACTTTGGGAGATTCTATCGGGGAGGCTACAGGGGATATCAGAGGGTCTGTCTCAAATGTAAGAATTAAGGGTTCCAGGTACAGGGCAAAGAGGAGGGGTGAGCAGGGGCATCCCTGCCGGGTCCCCCTGTTCACCACAAATTCCTCCGACTCTCCACCCAGAATCCTAATAGTGGCCGATGCGTTCTTATACAGAGCCTGTATAGCTTTTATAAAGGTCGACGGAAAGCCCTTCCAGGCAAGTACTGACCATAGGAAATCCCACGAGACCCTGTCAAATGCCTTTTCAGCATCTAGGAGGGCCAATCCCAGTCGGGATTTCGTCGCCTGAGCCCAATCGAATAGTGCTATAACCCGTCTAATATGATCCGTAGAACTTCGTCCACCTATAAAACCATGCTGCCTCAGGGATACTAGCGGAGTAATAACTTTCCCCAACCTAATAGCTAGAATTTTAGAAAAGATCTTACTATCCACATTTATTAAAGAGATAGGACGATAAGACGAGAGTTCCATGGCATCCTTGCCCTTTTTCTTAAATACCACAATTGTGGTCTCTGACCATGAATTCGGTGGCATTCCGACATATGCACTCTGTATTATAGAGAGCAATTCCATTTTTAGAACATTGCGGAATGTTATATAAAATTCGAGAGGAACTTTATCTGGACCCATTGCCTTTCCTCGTGAGAGAGACAGAAGCGCCAACTCCACTTCTTCCCAAATAATTATAGAAGCTAGATAATCCTTATTGCTATCTGATAGAACCGGACTTTCGGTCCCCGCTAAATATCCTTACGCTATCGCAGTCTTATCGCTCATATAAAGCCTTTGATAAAATTCCCTAAATGCCTGCCTTATACTTAATGGAGATGTCTGCATCTTATCATGCAAATCTTTAATTTTAAAAATCTTATTCTGAGACTCCCTCTGACGTAATCTATTAGCTAAAATCCTACCAGTTTGCTCCCCAAATTCATAGCACTCTCTCTTGTATATCTCGAATTTTAAAGCCACTTCCTCTGAGAGGTGTTGATAGATCATTGATAGTTTAGCTGCAATCCTTGCCTGGCATTCTGCTAGATCTAGTTTATGTTTAATTTTATATGTCAACTCTTTCTCCACTTCCGACAGAATAGCCAAGCTTCTGTCAAGTTTGTCTTTTATCCTTTTTTGCGCCGCAAAACTCAATGTTTCGCCACGAATCCCAGCTTTAAAAGCGTCCCAAACTATGGGCTCAGAGGCTGATCCCTTATTAATCGAAAAAAACATTTTAATCCACTCTTCGATATGGGTATAATAGTCCTGATCCAAGAGAAGTTTCCTATCAAACGTCCAATTATTGATCAGCGACGGAGAATCAGTACCAGAAATTTCCAGAATAAGAGGATTATGATCCGATACTATTCTTGGTAGCTTTTTAACGGAGGATCTTATCAATATAGAATGTGAAACCAGAAAATAATCTAGGCGTAGCATCTTGCTATGGGGTGCCGAAAAATATGTATGCCCGGGATGATTGGGTCTTAATCTCGCCCCAAACATCACATAGTCCCTGATCCTGCATTAATCCCTGTAAACTTTTAAAAACCTTGGGTTTTCGCCCCACATAGGACTGGTCTGTATCAGCATTAAACTCGGCCTCTAGATATATATTTAAGTCTCCACATACTACTAAAGGTTGTGGCCATAATGCCAATTCGTTGTTGATTGAATCCATCTCTTCGGCATCATCCAGGTTTGAACCATATAGACTACAAACTGTAAAACCCTCCCCATTGATCCTCAGCTCCACAATCACCCATCTTCCCCACGGATCCTCCCTTTTCCTTTTACATTCCAATATACCCTTTTTCGACAATATAGCAACCCCCCTAGTATTGGTTGATTGTCGTGAACAGCCCAATAGTTCCATCCCAACCATGCTCTATGAGCCCATGAAATATGAGTCTCCTGAAGGAACACTAAATCCCAACCTTGCGACTTCATTAGCCCCGCTAGAACCTTGCACTTATTGGGATTATTTAGCCCAGAAATATTGAGGGTACAAAAAGTTAATTTCCTCATTTAGTAATATACATTTTTTATACCCCTAGCCATTAGAACATAAAAATATATAGAAGCACAGGTGAACAATCCTGGACAAGGAACGAATACATTTGTGATCAGCACACGAGAAAGAAGAGAGAAAAAAAGAAAAATCAAGGAAAAAAGAAAGAGTAAGGAAGGATCAGAAAACACATATAGCTAGGTTGAGAAATGTCCGATGGTTGTAGTGTTAAAAAATGCTAAAGTTTGTAGTTGGATTTTTTTTTCGCCCCCCCTCCACCAACACCACCCCCCACCTCCCCACCCCTCTGAACAACCCCCCCTCAACTCCCCCCACACCCTCACCCCCTCCACCCAGCCCCAGAGTCTTGCTTTTTATTTATTTGTATGTCTATTGTCAGACTATGTATTACATCAAAATGGAGTGGAGAACCAGGATTCTTGCTATATACCATTTAGAAACTGCTTTGTATAGGCTTAAACGACCTAGGAAAAAAAGATTTGGTCTACAAACTTGGGACTTTATCAAAAAATGGCTTTGATTTCTCCTTTTTTGCTGGAAACTCTAATTCTATCATTTTATATGTATCCGGTATCTTTTTTATATGTCTGAAAATGTTTTGTAGTGTTCTACCATCTCTGTATTCTGAGGATTAAAATAAAAAAATATATATAAAAAAAAAGATATTTTATAGAATGATATTAGAGACATTATAGCATATGAAAACCTTCAAACGATATTAGAAATGTGTTTTTTGAAAAACATGCATGTATATGAATAACATGAACATTTGTAGTAGTAGGATGTTTCTAACGTTAGTTATTTCTGTGTAATAATCTTTTTGTGAAAGTTTATAAATTCTTTATTTGAACTGATTTAACTTCATTATATTTGAAGTAAATTAAAGGTATTTTTCATTTTAATGTGCAATGCTAATGCCTTTTTTCTAGATGCCTTTTCTCTGGTGTTGACCTTTCCCTTTCTTTAATACAACGGATTGTTCTTTGCAAGTGTAATGTAATTTGTCTGTCCTATACACTTCTGTCACCTGACATATTTTCAATACTTTTTCCAACATTCACAGCAAAATATTCCTGTGGGAATACAATTTTAGATATTACAATAAGCTTTAACTTTGTATTTCTTCTCTACCAATGTTAGGCCTGTGCGGACTCACAAAGTTTTGTTTCCCATGACTAGCATGCAAAAACAGCTCGATGTTTCTGTCATCGTAGGTGACATGATGTGACCATAGCCATGTGGTGGTCTTTTGATGGTGGTATGATGCCACGCCACTGGACTAATCAAAGAACTTATAAAAAACAGAAACACGAAAGGAGGGGCATCACAGACACTGTGGATATTTGCCATTTGAGGACTGCTAATCTGATTTTCTCTATTTGAGACCCAGATGCTATGCTGTTCAATTTGTTTAACTCTTTACTAACTTCGTCTGCCTGGTCTATGCTACAGTCAGTAGCAGACGGACTGAGCCTTCCCTGCTGAACCCTTTCCTATTTCTTTATTTCTACTTATGCTAATGAACTTGCCCATAACAGACTCTAACTGAACCATTCCCATCCTCTTAGAATCTGAGCTGTTAGACAACAAACTATCCTTCTGCCTATTCGGTGGTAGGATTTTGTAACTCTGTGGCTATTGCCGATTTGAATGCCTGCTTAAATGCTTGGTATTGTTATGAAAGTTGTTATATTTTAAACTGAACTTCTCAAGCAAATGTTGGCTATGATGAATGTTGCATCTCTAATACAATAACCAAATTATTCAGCGTCTGTCTGAGTCTGTTACTGAGTCATGTTTATTGCTTCATTTGACTGTGATTAATGATTTAAATGTGTTGTAGTGAGAATCAGCAAGTTCTGACAGAACACCAGGTGTTATTTCTCTTATTCTGTGCAGTTATTGCAGAGCTACTGGTTTGTTTAGTTCTTATTCGTCTTAGCTTCTTTAGGAGGTTGGAACTTCCTGTTGCTATTCTTTAAATCAACAGTATGGTCTTGAGAGTGGTGTATCTAAATCTGATTTCTAACCTGTGAGATGGCTGTCAATTAATGGTCCTCATTGGGCAGTAACGTGGAGTTTAGACATCCTAATTTCCACCACTACTATCAGCTGAGCAAGATCTTTGCCTCTGTGGTAAATGAATTTGATTTAGTCATCTAATCGGAAAGGGCCCATTATAGTTAGAGGAGTAAATGAGAATAAGCTAAGTGGGAAAAAATTATTTGTTAGCACGCTTACGCTGCATCAGGCCTATACTTTCTTTGTAAAACAGAGGTAACTGTGACTGCTACACACACTATAGTCAACAAAGTGCTGTGATATATCCAAAAAGGAAGAAACTGCATTGAGAGTACTGGACTTAAACCACACAAAAAGAGTTGCTGTTGATTCCCATCTTCGATTAGTATAGGGAAGTCAGTGCCATACAAGTTTACTGTACTCAATCAGTGTCCCTATATTAGGTAGGCCACTGCGAATTTGAGTGGGTGAACCTGCTCATACTGAAGGGTTACGAGTCCTGTTGTATTTTTAAAACTGAATGACCGGGAAAAGAAGACACAGAATCTTACTTTATGGGGGCAGACTCAATGACTCTCTGATCAAGCATTTTCTGAATCACCACAACGAGCCCCGGAGAGTAGGTCTGCTATCTCCGGGGTGCAGCAAAGTGGCACTTAGGAATGTATGATTTGAAATAAAAACAGATGATCGAGATGATCATGGTAGTCAAGAGCCCACTGGTGAAAAGCCTCCGAAACAGGACTCATGACTTGAATAGTAGTGGTAGAAAGCAGAGCGCACATGTTTTTGAATGAATACGTCCCATACTTTGTCTCACCCCACCCTAAGGGTCTTGTGGGAGATTTGAGACCTTGCTTCCACCTTTGACAAATGTTAGTAGAAATTATAAGGTAAGTAGAATAACCAACAGGTGATACACTGTTGAATAATTACATTTTCTGAGCAGGTGAACGTTTTAGAAATAAAACATCTACAATAGTTCAGTCGGAGGAGTTTGTCTGGCCTCCAGAAAAAAGGCAGAACAAAACAATAATGTACATGTCTGGGTAAAACGTATTGGAAGGAAACAATAAAATTGATATCATAATTTGGCACTAAATTTGCATCATCTGAGCCAGCATTACAAAGTATTCAATTGATCACTGCTGTAAATTTTTTTATAAGATTCACATGATCATAGGAAGTAGTCCATGAACATCAATGAAAAAAAATGTGTTTAGATTAAAGCTAACGTACCTTTGTTTTCATGCAGATGAAAAAACACTCACCTGTGATCCTCTACACACCCCATGCTTGCTATTCAGTGAGAAGCACAAGCTACTACTTGTGTAACGATATATCTGTAAAAGACATTAGTTGGTGATAGATTCCTTACCTTAGAATATCCCCAGGCGTCAGACTGGATCTGGAAAGTTTTTTGTAGCAGTACCCCTGCGCGTCAGTAGGTGGCGTCGTGCGGCTCCGCGTCCATCGCTGGCGTCGTAAGCGCCGAGATGACGTCACGGAGACTACTTAGGCGCCGCCCATGCGCGCTGACGTCAGTTCTGTACACGACTTTCCGTGCAGAGCCATGCAAGAAACTGACCACTGGTGCCATGAAACTAGGGACCTAAAAAGGGGGATGACCTTAACCCTAGAAATCAGTTCGCAGAACAGGGAGGACGGGTGGGGTGGTAAGGAATCTATCACTAACTAATGTCTCTTACAGATATATCGTTACACAAGTAGTAACTTGTGCATCTGAAAGAGACACGTTAGTGATAGATTCCTTACCTTAGAATAGATAGCCCAGAAATACCAACCCCGGTGGTGGGTCTGCGAATAGATTACACCAGAAAGTCAAGGAGAACAGAACGGCCAAAGAAGCCGTCTCTCCGGACCTGACTGTCAGGGAAGTAATGCTTGGAAAACGTGTGCAGCGAAGGCCCACGTAGCTGCCTGACAAATGTCCTGCAAGGGGACGCCGAGTCCCAAGTCAGTAGTGGCTGCAGTTGCCCTGGTAGAATGGGCATGTAGCCCCACAGGAGGCTCCTTCTTAGCCAAGGAGTAACATGCTTTGATGCACAGAACGACCCACCGGGAGATGGTCCGTTTGTGCACAGCCCGACCTTTTTTGGCACCCACGTAGCCAACAAAGAGCTGGTCATGCGCCCGGAACTGCTGTGTACGCTTCAGATAGAATACGAGCGCATGTTTGGGGTCCAGACAGGGGAGCCTCTCCTCCTCTCTCGAAGGATGCGGAGGCAGAAAGAAGGTAAGCAAAGTGATGGTCTGCCCGATGTGGAAGGGCGTGACCACCTTTGGCAAAAAAGAAGGACGGGTCCTCAAAACCACCTTGTCCGGATGAACATAAAGGAAAGGAGGTTTGGAAGAAAGAGCCTGGAGCTCACTCACTCTTCTGGCCGAGGTGATAGCGACCAGGAAAGCCGTCTTAAGAGTAAGAAGACGCAGAGGACAGGTATGAAGGGGCTCGAAAGGAGCGCACAACAGATAGGTCAAAACAAGATTCAAGTCCCATTGAGGCATGATGAACGGCACAGGAGGAACCATGTGCGTAATGCCTTTCAGGAAACGGTTAACAACCGGGGACTTAAAGAGAGAAGGCTGATCTGGAAGACGTAAAAAAGCAGAGATGGCCGAAAGATAATCTTTGATAGTGCACAAAGCAGAGCCCTGCTGGGCCAAAGAAAGAAGGAACAGAAAACTTCAGAAAGAGGGGCAGACAGGAGATCAACAGCCTTCGCTGTGCACCACGCCACAAACTTGCTCCACCTGCAGGCGTACACCGTTTTAGTGGAGGGACGCCTGGCTGCCAGAATGACATCACAGACTTCGGGAGGAAGATCGAAAGCTGTCAACTGTCGCCGCTCAATCTCCACGCATGGAGGTGGAGACTGGACAGGTTCGGGTGGAGGACCGTCCCCTGCTGCTGCGACAAAAGATCCTCCCGAAGAGGCAGATGGCTCAGGATACCAGTATCTTCGTGCCCAATCCGGAGCCACAAGGATGACTTGGGCCCAGTCGCGCCGAATCTTCTTCAGCACTTGGGGCAGAAGTGGTATAGGCGGAAAGGCATACAATAGACCGCAGTTTCACTCGCGACGAAAAGCGTCACCGAGTGAGTGCCGCCTTGGAAATACCGGTGGCGGATAGATCTAACCAAGACTCTCCCCACTGCAGAAAGAGACCTTGCACCATGTCCGAGTGCAGACCCCATTCGTGATCCATCAAGCACCGGCGGCTGAGTTCATCCACCCTGGCGTTCAGAGAACTTGCCAGGTGTTGAACCATCAAGGTGATGCCTTGATGTTCCAGACATGTCCAGAGGCGCAGAGCCTCTTGACATAGGGTCCAGGACCCCACCCCGCCCTGTTTATTGCAATACCACATGGCGGTGGTGTTGTCCGTGAACACCTGCACCACACTTCCCCGGACAGAGGGAAGGAATGCCTTCAGTGCAAGTCGGATCGCCCGCAGCTCCAAAAGGTTGATATGGAGCCGGGACTCCGCCGGAGACCAGAGTCCTCTGATCTCCGCCTCTGCAAAGGGGCCTCCCCATCCCCATCCCAGGAGGGACGCATCCGTCACCACTGTGTGCTCCGGTTGGGGAAGGGAGAGGCATCTGCCAATGACCCAATCGCGATTTGTGAGCCACCACTGCAATTGTCGTGCAGTGCCCTCCGAGATCTGGACATGATCGGACAGGTTGCCCTGATGCTGCGCCCACTGGAACTTCAGGTCCCACTGCAGAGCCCGCATATGCCATCTGGCATGCGTCACCAGCAGGATGCAGGAGGCCAATAGGCCCAGAAGCCGGAGGCTCATCCTGACTGAAACCCAGGACAGAGGCTGAAAGATCGGAATCATAGCCTGAATATTCCGGACTCGCTGCTCGGGAGGATAAACCCGAAACAGCGACGAATCCAGAACTGCTCCGATGAAGAGGAGCTTCTGAGAGGGACTCAGGTGCGACTTCCGCACGTTGATGGAGAACCCCAGCAAATGCAGGACGTCGGACATAGTCTGGAGGTGGGAGATGACTGCCTGGGGCGAGCCCGCCTTCAACAACCAGTCGTCGAGATAGGGGAAGACTGGAACCCCTGATCTGCGCCGATGAGCTGCGACCACCGCCATCACTTTTGTGAACACCCGAGGGGCGCTGGTAAGGCCGAAGGGGAGCACGGCAAACTGAAAATGCTCCTGGCCCACCGTGAACCGCAGGCAACGCCAGTGTGCCGGCAGGACGGGGATGTGAAAATATGCGTCCTGCAAGTCCAATGCTACCATCCAGTCTCCAGGGTCGAGGGCAGCCAAGACCTGAGCCAGAGTCAGCATTTTGAACTTCTCCTTCCGGAAGCGGTTGACATTCCGGAGGTCCAAGATGGGACACAGACCCCCTTTGTCCTTCTTGGGCACCAGAAAGTAGTGGGAATAACAACCACTCCCTACTTCCGGCCCAGGAACGCACTCGATGGCCCCCTTGGCCAAGAGGGCCGCAACTTCCTGCTGGAGAGTCGCCAAGTGTTTCCCCGACATGCGGTGGCACCTAGGTGGCATTGCTGGAGGGGTGGACAGAAAGGGAAGGGAGTAACCCTTCCGGATAATCTGCAACACCCACTTGTCCGATGTGATAGCGAGCCAGTGGGGGAGGAGATGGCGAAACCTGCCACCCACCGGCGTGGGGTGCGCCACAAAGCTCGGATTAGGAAGGTTTGGAGGTAGAAACAGTGGGGGCGGAGGTGGACTGTCCTCTACGCTGGTTCCCAGACCCGCCCTGGGGAAGCCGCGTCTGCGGCAGCACTGAGGCTGGTTCTGCACAGGCTTGCTGAAGGAACGTGCCTGGGCGCTCCTGCCTTGGCCATGAAAGGAACGAAAACCAGGGGTGGCTGGGCTCTATGTGGAAAGACCCAAGGACTTGGCCATGGTCCGTGAGTCCTTAAATCGCTCTAGTGCACTGTCGGCCTTATCGCCAAACAGGTGAGTGCCATCAAAGGGCATATCCATGAGCAAGCTCTGGACATCGGGTGAGAAGCCAGTAGATCGCAACCAGGAGTGGCGACACAGCGCCACAGTCGTAGAAATCGCCCTGCCCAACGAGTCAGCGGTGTCCAAACCACACCGAATGGCGAACTTAGCTGCATCCTTACCATCAGCAACCGCCTGGTAAAGTACAGCCTGGGCCTCCTCAGGACACTGAGGCAACACCTGAGCAACGGTATCCCACAACGCGTGGGAATAGCGGCCCAATAAGCAGGTGGTGTTCACCGACCGCAACCCCAAGCTGGCCGAAGAGAACAACCGCTTACCGAACTGTTCCAGCTTCTTAGAGTCCTTATCTGGCGGAGCCGTGGGAAAGGCACTCTACGAAGTCGAGGCCTGGATGACCAGACTCTCAGGCGTGGGATGAGTGGTCAGAAATGCGGGGTCACCAGGCGCCGGGCAGTGACGCCTGGCGACATTCTTATCCACAAGGGGCCCCCGTGGCCGACCGCGACCAAGTGCCCAAAAGGACGTCGGTGAGGGCGTCGTTGAAGGGAAGCAGTGGCTCCGACGAAGTAGACGTCGTCTGGAGCACCTCGGTGAGGAGGTTTGTTTTGAGGGCCACCGTAGGAAGATCGAGGTTGAGGACCTCAGCAGCCCGACGGAGCACCATAGTGTAGGAAGCGCCCTCCTCCATTGTAGGCGGGGGAGAGGCAAACCGCGGGCCAGAAGAGACATCGAGGTCGCCGGCGTCCTCCAGATCGTACACCCAGTCCTGCTCAGAGTCACACTGACGGGCAAGAGGGTCAGGAGGAACCGGCCGCAGCAGAAGAGCCAGAGAAGGGACAAACGGCGTCGGAAACGGCTCCGTGAACGTGTCCCAATGCGGATCCCAGGCAGGAACGAAATGCTCCTGCAACCGGGGCAAGGGCGAAACGAACCGCCTCCGGCGGCGCCGGAAGCGCTGGACCTCGTGGTGCCAGGAAACCGCGTAGGATCCTGTGGCCCCGAAGCTGGATCCGCCGGAGGCGCCGACGGGCCAACAGGATCTGGACACGGGACCGCGGGGCCCGAAGGCATGCCGGCGGGAGCCCGAGGCATAAAAAGTCGGTCCATGGTGGCAAGAAACTCTTGCACCTGTTCGGGAGTCGCCGATGGACCCGGGTAAGGAGGGTAGGCCGCGGGACTCCCAGGCTCCAAAGGAGCCACAGGGGCAGAACTCCTGTCCCCCTCGTCTGCATCCGAGGACTGATGGGGGGACGTCAGAGAGTGAACCCGCTTCTTCGACTTCTTTTTATGTCGGCGCTTACCGGAATCCGAGGGCGAAGACTTGGAGCCCGAGGAGCGATGACTGTGGCTCCGTGAGCGGTCCCGGGAACGGTCCCTGTACCTGGAGCGGCGTTGGGATAAGTGCCGGGCCTCCAGCAGTTTCCGGCGCCGCTCCCTCAAGGCCTCCGGGGCCATGGCTCGACAGTCCTGGCAGGACCGGGAGTCATGTTCAGTCTCCAGGCAGTAGAGGCAAACATCATGGGGGTCCGCCACCAACATGTTGCGACGGCAGGCCCCACAAGATTTAAATCCAGGCATCCCTACGTGCACCAGGAGAAAGAAGGGGAGACAAAAAGTCACAAAAGAGTAGTCAAAAAGTGACTAAGGTACGTGCTCTATCCGGATCTGCGCTTGCTGGCGCGCAAAAAGAAAGAACTGACGTCAGCGCCCATGGGTGGCGCCTAAGTAATCTCTGTGACGTCATCTCGGCACTTACGACGCCAGCGACAGACGCGGAGCCGCACGACGCCACCTACTAAAGCGCAGTGGTACTGCTACGAAAAACTTTCCAGATCCAGTCTAACACCTGGGGATATTCTAAGGTAAGGAATCTATCACTAACATGTCTCTTTCAGATTATGCATGCACATACAACTCACCCAGACAAATAACACTTTGATAAAAGTATGCAAGTGTTCTATGGTGTGAGAAACTATAGAGTGAATGCTTGTTCTCCTAAGACACACTGAAGAGAATGATTTCATCCAAATCTTTACTTGCCTAAAATATTAACATTTTCTTTTCTGAATTACATCTGGGGAATAAATCAGTTTGCCATAGAGTTGCAAATATGAATACATCTCAGGTACAGCATCAAACATTAAAGGGCCATAAAATAGTGCTAACTGCTGAGTTCGGATCAACGGAAATCAAGGGGATATTACACCAGAGGTGGATCAAGCAGACAACTCTGCATTAGATGCATGGGTTCCCTCAGGCAGATCAAGCACCACAATTGCAGCACGTATTTTCAAAAAATTATAGAATTGTGAAAAATGATGACTTACTTCCGGAAATCAGCTAACAACTTGAGCATATCTTCGTTCGACAGCTTGTTACTGTCTTGCCTGTATAGAGCTGAAAATCTTGCACTTTTATCCAAGGTCCCAGAGTTATCTTTAAATAAAGTTCTAAAAAGAAAATTAGAGGTAAATCATGACCATTGTTAAGAAAAAGCATATTATTTGATATGCACAATCCATCACTACAATAATTATTTACAGTAACAAAAGGTATCTCAATGGGTTTAAATAGATTTTCTACCTGTTTACCAAGATGCTTGTTCAGATGGATGTGTGTATAGAAAGGAGTGTCACGAAGAGAAAATTCAGTCTATTCACAATGAAATTAGTATTTTAACACAACTGCAGGATGGAGCATTGCAAAACCTATTCATCGCCACACGTCTAAAGTGATGTGTGACATATCACTAGATTTGAGACTAGTCTCTGAGTGGCTAAATGACAAAGCTCCTATGTGGACAATACTATTTCTATAAACCATATGTTGCTATCTTGAGAATTATAACATATGTTGCCAAAGACAGATTACCTCAAAACATAATCTTACTCACCTCCAACATTAGCTCTGCAGCTTTTTTTTTTAGTCGGCCACATGGTTGCATATTCAGCCTCCTTATGTCTTTATATGAAAAAGTCCTTTAATTAGGCCCTCATTACATCAACAGAAACAATATAATCCCTTTGGCATCAACGTCTCCTTCACAAAAAGTAGTTAAACTTTAAGAAAAGACCATCTTATAACCCAGCCTTCCCTCTTGTGGAGGCTGTGCTGGGCTGGACGTATTCAATCTATGAAAGATAACAAAGATAATAAGATGCAAGCTAGTGCTACAGGTAAGTAACATTGCTCTGCGGCACATAAATTTCACAGATGATCTAGATTCTAATGAGGATTGCAGTTATCAGAATTAGAAATCACAGTGCACCTTTAATATACTTTTGGCAATTTAGGTCAGAGAAGAAAAGTAGAGTTTATCTATCTCATCATTTCTAGCTGGCTAGCCAGAACGTCCACTAAGATAGGAATTCACTCTACTTACAGAAGTTGATTGCAAGTACATCTATCTATCAGACCGGTCCAACTCTCTTTCCAAAGCCCTTTTCCAGTCTTAGTCACCATACCGCCCTACATTTGTCTTGGCTCCTCTATTTACATCCTGGTACTCCCTCATATCCTGACTCTGACCTTTGGCACTTCCTTATGGTTGATTTCTAGTACTCCGCACCAAAGACATCCCCACAAGCCCTAGCATCTCACACGCCACTCTATCCCTCCACCAGTCTTCTCTCCATCCTTGCTGACTTTACAGTTGTCAAGGCTTCTGCTGTTACTCGGTATGAGGGTACAGAGACTGAAGTATAGTGTAAGGTGGCAAAACAGAGAAACATCAAAAACATTTTAAAAAGTGGGAATGATGGTGAAGGGAGCATATATACTATGGTAAACATCCGTAGGTAAGGAATGCTGGACTAAGTCTCTTTTAGCACAGGTTAATTTCCTTCACTTCAGCAAGGAAAGGTACAGCAGAAAATCATCACTATTAGCAAAGGCAATAGGTCTCGCCTTTCAATGGCATTACCTGACTTTTTGACTTTGCCAATGGTTTTTGATGATGCTGTTCTGCGTCAGTAAAAATAAGAAAATATGTGTCTGTTGATTCGGAACAGCACATGTAAAACAACAAAATAAAATCCAACACAATATGATAATGTATATGCACTAATGCACCGCAATGCATGTGCACGTTTGCATTATGAATTGGCACATAATTTTTTTACATTTCTAGTTTACCATTCCAAGATGTTGGATGCCAATGCTGGAGAGGTAAACTAAAAAAAATACCTCCCCATTGGACTCCAATAGGTGGCCGTCCAAACTAGGAGCAAATCCCACACCCACAGACCAAGCAAAGAAATCTAGGGATAATCCTAGATGACAAGCTCAACATAACGGCTCAAGTCAATGCAGTGTGCAACTCCACCTTCTACATGCTATGAATGCTGAGAAAGATCTTCAAATGGTTGCCTCAGAAAACCAGACGGACTGTCACACAAGCTCTCATTACCAGCAGGCTCGACTAAAGCAACATTCTGTACGCCAGAATCTCCAAACAACTCCTACACCTATTCCAGACTATCCAGATTACCACCACAGAACTCATATTCGACTTCCCACACCGCTCCAACTTCACACCGCACCTCAGGAAGCTTCACTGGCTCCCATTCACAAGTGCAGCCAATTCAAACTTCTCACATACAAAGCCCTACATAACACAGGACCAGAATACCTGAACAGCTGCATACACTTTAACCAACCGACCAGACACCTACGCTCTGCCTCCCTCTTACTCGCACACATTCTCGCATTCGCAAAAGCAAAACTGGAGGTCACTCATTCTCCTACGTCGACATGGAACACCTTCCCTCAAGACATCAGAGCCACCTCCTCGCTTCTTCAGTTCCGTAAGAAGCTAAAGACCTAGTCTTGAGGACCAAACACCTACACGCCTGCCCAACCGCCTGGATACCCTCTTGGGTGAATAGTGCACGATGCAAGTCAACATAACATAGTTCATGCTCAATTTCTGGAGGATTCCCCATTCTGTTGAGAAAACACATAATCATAAGCAGTGCTTGAAACAAAGGGCACGGTTCAAAACCTGTGAAACACTGAAATAACGGAAATACACCACATCACACAGTGCATAACACAGCAAATTGTTGCTCCCGATTTAAAATGACAGTTTCTAGTGGCATTAAGTCATGTCATTATGGCTCTTCAAACAAACTTCAGCACCAAATATCCCAGTTCGTATGCACTTCCTTTATAAATGCAGCATGCGGCACTAAAGGGTGCCTCACAGGTACAAGAGATCTTTATGGACAGATGGGGTGCATGAATAATTCATGAGATGCATGCACTGTTTTTAAATAGATCCATGTGTAGCTTCAAAGGCAACATAAACAACCCAATTAAATGGTTACGAAGCGAAAAGACAACGTGAAGGACCAATTAGAGACGGTTATATCCAGGGTACTTGCATCTAACATCTGTCAGCTCACAGGTCTTATGAAAATGGAAAGATTAGCAAACAAAAGCTGAATTATATCTACAATATTAGTAGCAATAACAATGCAGCGCCCCGTAATGGAAATAAAACCACTTGAAACCATAAAAAGACTTCGCGTCCTGCTACATTTGTAAGCAAATGCTAACACAAATGCTCGTATTTGCTACATTATGCTGATAATTTGTGTTATAAATCAGTATAAAAAGGACAAACACCACTTCTTTGAAAGTGAAATTAGCAAATTTCTAGCAGGAAGACAGTAATCATCATATAAAAGCACAAATAACGGATCCCAACAAGCTATCCTTAAATATGTAACCTAAAGAGGAGAATGAGGATTAACAATGGCAGTAGATTGAAGACCAGGTTTCTTTGGTTTTAGAAGAACAGATTTTGAGCAGTGTGCCCCAGAATAAATGAGGTTTATGCTCATGTGTGACTGTTAAAGTGTTTCCTTCGCTCCTATATCAATGAAATTCTGATCAACAGGCTTTCATTCTCTTTGAAGAACTGATACAGTTTTGACAAAAACATATAAAAAGAAACTATTTCTAAAACAGAAAAGATGATTAAACTGTCAAATTTCAACAATTCCACAATTAAGAGAAGTAGAAAAGACAAATTAAAAGAGAAAATGCTTTGCTAGTGAATTATTACGCAACGCTTACCACTCCATCAGGCGTCATATATACGTCATCCAATCTAAACGCTATCCTAAACTCGCAATTATGTGTTATAACAGACAAGCAACCAGCCCAGCAATCAATATTCTCTTCGACTTTTCGCAACATTGCCAATTTTGGGAACCAATACAAAGCATCGCTGAAAATGAGATATTTTTGATTATTTGCAATCATTGTCTCAAAAAATGTAAACTATAACAAAAGTATTGCTCCAATCAGGAGCACGTGAAGAACATGGGGCAATAATCATCTTTATTTGAATTAAGACAAAGTAATCATTTATTGCTGATTTGAGGGTCTAATTTGTTCAGTTTTACAGGTTTGTAGTATACATACCAGATATTATAGTACTGCATTGTGTGAAAACTAGAGCAAGAGTATGTCATTCTATCAAGTTATCCCAGGCTCTTGAACTGGTTTTTATTACCAGCAATTCTTCAGACTTTCTAAAGAAGTTATCAATACAATCTCTTCTTTTTCTAATATTAGTATAGGGAGATGGGGTATCTTTTATCAGCACATTTGAGATTTGTCTGCTAAAAGAATATTGCCACAATAACAAACTCTCTGAAAAATATAAATATATATATATATATATATATATATATATATATATATATATATATATATATATATATACCTATCCACCCTTTACCAGCCTTTGACATATGCGTTTCATATGGATTTGTGCTCTATGATTTTATCAAGTGAACAATTGTTTCACTTTGATAAAGTAAAAATTAGAAAACTGGTTTGTTATTTTGCCTCAAGTTCTACATCAGATTATTTTAAACCTCAGAAATAAGTGATTTAGGTTTTCTATGACTTGAATTTTCAAATGACACGCAAGTCTATTGCACTCTTGATGCAATTCACTGGACAGTGTATTACTATGACAATTAATTTTTTTTAAATCTCTCTTTCAAGTATCTATTTAGTATGCTTACCTAAGTGAGGCTCCGTCTGTGAACTTGGCTGGTGCTGCTGCCCATTGGAGGGATTCCTTGGACTTTCATCCCAGCTTTCTTGAAATCAACACCGCGCCTCAAGGCCCCCGCTTCGCGGGAGCCGCTCTAGGGACCGGGACTCTGCTGCTGTCACTTGGGGCATTGTTGGTGTGCTGACCCTGCAAGAACCGGCGTATTCAGGACTGCGAGGACCAGGGTGCTGTGCACGAAGCAGATCAGCCGCACCTGGTCCTCTTCCTGACTCCTCCCCCAACACCGTTGCCCTCCATTATATGTACGTCTCCCTGCCTACACGCGCTAGCGGGACGCGCGCGGGTCTCAGCACGGGGCTAAGACCGGGCAAAGAGCGGGCCGTTTGAGGCCGTTCGAGGACGGACGAGGAAGGCGAGGGACCACGATCAATCGCTGATCCCTATTGATACGCTCCCTACACCCGAGAGACTGAGGATGTCATCAAGGACAACTAGGAGCAAATCCTCGGCGGCCAAGGGGGCCCCCTCAGGTACTCTGGACACATATTTTGTGAAAGCGGGATCCCTTCTCATAGATGAAATCTCAATATTAGAAAGGCGAATTTCCCAAGAGTTAGAGTGGGCTAGAAGATCCTCTTTGGGCCCTCTTCAACATGTAACATCTCCGGCCCCTCTTGTCAGGGCCACAACGTTGGATGGGGGGGGGCAACAGAAATAGCGACTAATACAGTTGAAGATTCGTTACTTGTTACTCTAAATGACTCTTTAACAACTCATGATTTTTCCATCCATTCTGATCCCAGTCTACTATCCCTCCCACTACCTAGTTCGTCCATAATTCCTACCATTATCGAACCTAGTCTTTCTGACAGAGTACCAACTCCAATCTCCACAGACCAGCATAAATTAACTACCGCTTACGAGAGGGAAGGGGCAATCCCTAAGACAAAAAAAGGGGCACAAAGCATAAGAGGAGTTAAAACTAAGAATTTCAAACATATCCCTCCTCGAGGCAACAATACTGCCAGAAAAGCCACGACGAAACCCCTAAAGCAAGCCAACTCATCCTCCGGCGCTCAGTCCAAAAATAAACTAATTACATTTGATGCCGCGGGAGATGAGGGCTTAACACTATCGAATATAGGTACACTTCTGAGGGATTTACTTAACCCCATCTTAAACTGTCTAGTTAAGATAGAAAAGGCCTTAGTGCAGCGTAAGATGGATTTTACCCGTGTCGACAAGGGCTCTGGCACAATAAACCAGATCCCACAAAATAAATCCACACATCCCATCAACATCTCTACATCTGACACCAAAGGGGCGCTGGGTAGCTCGACCTTACATCCCAGCCAATTGCAGCAGCTTTCCAACGTCCCTGCAGTGCCCCCAAACTATAGCCCCATAACTAAAGCCCTCGGCTCAAGTGGCCCACTGAAGAAAGACACACCTTCTATGGGCACTAATGGCATTGATCATAACTATAGAACTATCGATCTACCACCAGAAGCAATGCCTTGTACTGTAATTTTAGCTGGCATCCCCAAATTAAATTCCTCTACTAGAGAGCCGGCGGAGGCACTGAAGAATAAGGTAATCCACTGGCTCTCTAGGAATAGGCCGTTGCCAGAAGGAATATTTAGCGAGATTTTGATGGTAAGACGAATCCCCTGGATAGGACATACCAGGAAGTCAATCCAGGGAGATTGTGCACGGATTAATTTTAGAGATCCTCTTACTGTCTCGCACATTTGCAGTTGGCCCTATCAGCCCCAAGGATCACAGATTCATTCCCTCCCTCTATCCTTTTTTTATCCAACCGTTGATCCTGAACGGGGAGAAGATTGTTGGGAACTTGTGTCCAGAAGGTCTAGAAATCAGGCCCCCTCAGTTTTTAGAGCAATTCCACACCCCAAGCCTCCACGCTTTGACTGCTTATTAACTCATAATAGATTTAGCAGTCTTGATATGGTCGATTGACCAATAAAGTCGAAAGGGGCGGTAACAACAGGGCCCAATGACATTATTAACAAACCGTTTAGGCCAACTACTCCTTCTGAAAATATAAAAATACTTGGAGTACATCACGTTAGGGATAAAAACATGGGTTCTTTTCTCCCAACGTGTTGCCCGCATGAGGTATCTGCACCCCAACTGGCGAAATCACGGGCTTTGGAATTTCCAGGCCAGGATAGGGGGGAGAACGATGTCTCTGCAATTATTGCTCCGGAAATATCTAACCGTCCCTCCCTCAAGATCCTGTCCTGGAATGTGGCAGGTTTGGTAACTAAAGCCAACTGCCCAGAATGGAGAGAATTTATCCAGGCCCAAGACATTTGCCTCTTTCAGGAAACCTGGGCGAGAGAACATCTCACCCAAACAGGCTTCGCTGCATTTTCTGTGCAGGCAACATGGGCCGGCATTGGACGCCCCTCAGGTGGTCTGGGTAGCCACCGATCTGGGCTGTAAGGCTATTGTATATCCACAAAATTCGCCGAACATTCTTATGGTTCGGCTTGACTGGCCGAACGCAAACAGCCTTCTGCTAATTAATGTATACTCCAGGCCAACCAAGATTTCCCAGACTTCAAGTACGATAGAGGAGCTCTCAGGAGTTTTAGATGACATTCCACAGGGCACTCACTTCTTGATAGGAGGAGATCTTAACTCCCATTATGAGCCCCTTCCGGGATTACTGTTGGATTTAGCAATGGAGGAGGACATGGAGTGGTCCATACCCCCCCTGCGAGCAACAGCCCCCAGAGCTTGGACCCCCCTAGCAACACAAGTTACCGCCTTAACCTTAACATTTGGTCTGAGGGCATGTAACGGCAGGTCTACCTCAGATAACCCAGCTAGCTTCACTTTTAACAGCAAGGGTAGGGAGTCAAGACTGGACTATATACTGGCCCCACTACCAATGTGGTCAAGTATCATTGACTTCTGGGTATTGCCTAGGGATGACAGTGACCATAATGCACTGAAACTAGAATTTGCTCATCCTGGTATAGATTCTAGGCTGGAATTGAGGGATTCCCGGGATACCGGTCTTGGCCTGACTCAAAATAAACGAAGAGTAAAGTGGGAGATATTCATCTCTAACCCAGAGAGGATACCCATACTCTATCAAAGGGTTGTCCCTATACTCGAAAAAGTTCAGGAAATCATGGTTAATAATATAAACCAGAGTAACCATGAACAAGTAGGGCAGTGCCATAGAACCCTCTCTGAGACAGTATCTGCAACACTTACTCGTACCCTAAGGAGGCCAACTGCCTGTGCAGCTGGCCCAATTTGGTATAATAGGACCTGTCGTACTGCAAAATCAAGCCTCTTGACCTCTATCAAAGCAGGTCTGGGAAGCGAGATAATTAGAGCCAAGAGATCCGCTTACAAAACTTTAATCTGTAATGCGAAAAGAGAATGGGAACACCAGAAATGGGAATCCCTTTCTGTATCATTAGCCAGGGGGGACTCACGAACATTTTGGCGAACAGTGAACACTGGCTCACTGGAATTGGCCCCTGCACTGGAGCCGAACATTTCACCTAGTGCATGGTCTGATCATTTTAAATCGCTATACCAACTACCAGATGGGGAGCAGGCTGCTTTCTACCCTTTATGCACTGAGGATCCTAAAGAAATCTCCCTGTTTACATTCAAGGAGGTTAGAGCGGCTATAGCTGGATTAGCTTCAGGCAAGGCCCCAGGGTTGGATGGTATCCCAGGTGACCTTTTTAAGCAGGAGGTGGATGTCTGGACTCCATATCTGGTTTTATTATTTAACCACATTCTGCGAGGCATGGAGATTCCTGCTACTTGGCTGGGCGCAGAGATTGTTCCCATTTTTAAGAAGGGTTCTCCTCTGCTCCCAGCCAATTACAGACCCATAAGCCTCATAGATGTCTCACAAAAGATCTTTGGTAGAGCGATTCTGAACCGGCTTCAGGACTGGATCGATGACCATAACATCTTGAGTCCCTTTCAGGCAGGTTTCAGAAGGGGGGTTTCGACGGTGGACCAGATCTTCCGATTGAATCTTCCTTACTGGAAAACAGTAACAATCGAGGGGGGCAGTCTATACACAATATTCGTCGACCTGCGGGCGGCGTTTGATTTAGTCCCTAGGGACAAACTCTGGGCAGTTTTGGCAGCTACAGGGGTTCCTGCTGATCTACTCTTTATTCTGGAAAAACTACATCAGGGCAACTACGCAAGGGTAAGATGTGGCAGAGGAGGTACCCTTTCAGATCCTTTTCCCGTTGACAGGGGGGTTAGACAGGGTTGTGTGCTTGCACCCACCCTTTTTTGCCTCTTTGTCAACGGGATCTTTAACCATCTTGACGGGATTAGTAACATCGACGCCCCAAGGTTGGCGGGCAACAGGGTACCGGCAATTATGTTTGCTGATGATACCCTGTTGCTCTCCAAATCACCTATGGGTATACAAAGGGTCCTTGACGGCTTTGTCGACTTCTGCAAGTCGCATGGTTTGGAGATCAACACTACAAAAACAAAATATATGATCTTCAACCCACCTGCCTCTACCCGATCTAGCCCGCGGATAGGGACTTCCAGTCTTGAGAGGGTGTACACCTTTGAATACTTGGGGGTTATCTTTAATCCCCTAATGAGGTGGGATTCACATCAGACAAAAGTGAATCTGAAGCTAACCCAGATGACGGGCGCCATTTCCAGGATGCTGAGTGGGCTGAGCTACAAACCATTAGGCCCACGCCTTCACATTTACAAAACCCAGGCTAGGGCGGCTGGGCTATATGGGGGCGAAATCTGGGGACATGTACCTATCCAGAAAATACAGGTTGTAGAGAACAACTTCTTGAGGCAGCTGACAGCTCTACCATCAAGCACCCCGCTATTACCCTTAAGATTGGACTTGGGCTTAAAACCCATTGCGGTGGAACTAGGCCTCAAACCTCTAATTTTCTGGCATAAATTATGGCGTACCCCAGAGCTTGAGAATTACAGAAAAGAGCTACAAGATATTCTGCGCCTTATAAGAATTGATCAAGTACCATGGCTTGCTTATATTAAACATTCCTGTGAATTAATAGGAAGATCTGATCTGTGGACTGACCCAGTTAATACATGCCCAATGTCTTCCCGCAAAACTATCTCCTCAGCTTACTATGAGCACAATTTACGTGCCCTAGTTATGAAGGCTAGGGCTGGGTCCCTTACTGAACAGTTCCTGGCATTTACAGATACATACACCCGGGAACCAGTCCTAGATGATATTGAACCAACATTAACCAGGAAGCTTTACCTACAATGGCGCTACGGTACTTTGCCTCTTGGAGCCCATACTGTCAGCTGGTCACCTAACTCAACAACTCTATGCCCAGCGTGTGGCCACCCATCAGAGTCTGACTTGCATATAATTTTCTTCTGCCAAGCCTACCACGGAGATACTTGCTTCTTCCACTTTTAAAAAACCTGGGTTTTAAGCATTACATTTCAGCTTATAGGATTTTAAAAACTGACTTATCACCACCAATAGTATTTGCGGTAGCGAAATTTTTAACAGCTATGTGGATCAGCCGCAACCGTCATGTAAAGCCCAAAAATTGAGGATGGACTGATCTGAATGTTGCTATGCTGCTAACTCTAAATGAGTATTTTAATGTGGTGCATAACATGTTATTTATTGTATGTTTATCTCTTTTATTCTTTTATGGCCCAAGTGGCCGAAATAAAGTTGAAATGATGATGATGAGTACTACTGAATGATACTGTGCACACGCTTTATTCTCCTGACTAACGTTGAGGAGCAATGTGATGTTATTTGCACACAAATTAATTTAAATCATGGCAGTTTGTGGGGGGAATCAGCAGTGAATGGCATTTTTTATAACACTTTTTTGATAAGTTTGCATTGGAACAAAACCCTGCAGCAGTCAAAAAGCATTTGGAATCACCAGTCAATCGGAAAGCAAATATCCATTATCACATCGCTCCAATCCAAGGTGCAACCCATTCAAATCACCTGCCACTTGCTCCATTATCTAAGTGGATGGCATATGTAGGTAGATCACCAATCGCTCTGTGATCAACACCAATAAGATCAATATTTTTCAGCCAAGTTGGTTTCTCCTTGTGATGAAAAGTTTGATGCAATCTGAATATTTGTTTCCCCTTGGTCTGATGAACTCTGGCACAATACTGAAATTAATCAGCTAGACTGGGAGGGACAACCTTTGAGAACTAAAGATCACAACAAAAACTACCAGTACGTACAACCAAAGTTCTTCCCACCATCCAACATTCGCATCACCAAGGATACAGACACATGTCCAAGATAATATACTACTTCATTAAGAAAAATGCCATTTGATGCTGAAGCTCTAGGATGACTAAACCACAATTAATCCAAATAAAAAGGTCTGATACACAGAGGTAGACCAGAGAGCACTTTATTATATATTGTATCACTTGCATTCAGTAGGGTAATGGTGTGGTATTAAGCACAATGGCATCTGCTTTATTAGGCTTCAAATGTACCGAGAATATCTAATGAGAAACATGACAGCATATTTCCTGGCCTCTAGTATCCATTTAAAAAGCTGTGTAAGGAAAAATATCAAACATGCTACAAAAACATTGTAATATTCTTAAGAAAAGTCTTCAGGTGGAGCTTAAAGATTACGTCTGTTGTTTCTTTCTCTGTAAAAGGGCAATGCAGAATCTGACCTGCAAAGGCTTCCAACTTTTGAATTTTTAGTTGCACTATATATCAAATGTATTTCTCAAGGTAACTTTTGACATTCTCAGTTCTTAATGCAGCACACTGAGTCATGAAGTCATTGCAAAGCTACTGGCTTCTAGACAAAGACTGCCCATCTGAGGATGGTAAGTCTTAACTATCTTAAGACATGCTTGTGGCCTTGATAGGGAATAAAATGACAAATATCTTAATATCAGTTAATATCCAAGAACAAAAGGAACATGTCTGAGGCACATTCAAGTTGGACACTCCTTCAATTATTTGGTCTCTGGCATCTCCATCTGGGACTGCACTCTAAAGATTAAACTAGATTAGACTGTAAACTTCTCTAAGTGGAGTAATTTGATGCCGAGTTTGAGTAACCATTTTGAACTTCTACAGTGCAGTAAATATTTCATGCTGGAAAGATTGTTAAGTGTATCATCTTTTTGACAATATCCGAATAGAAAGAACCCTTTCTTCGCCCCTGATATCAATTCCACCGTTAAAACTTGCTTTCTTCAGTCTATAATACTAAGGACGATTCTGACATATATACTTCCATGACTCTCAGAGCTCCTGAAGTTATTTTACCTATCAATTCTCAGCTTGATTACGCCAATGAGTGCTGCCTATGGCTTCCATCTATACAAATATAGCAGAGGATTCAAAATCAGGATAATAAGCTATTTTTAGCATACATAAACACTAACTTTTTTCCAAAAAGAATAAGTCACGTACATTTGATAACACTCTTTCTGGTGGATACTCTATTTAACTTCCTGCAGATCTTCACTTTATGAATATCGTCAGGTGCAGACAGGATCCAGAAACTTCAAAAGCAGGTCCCTAAGGCATGGAGCCTATCAGTAAATTGCTAAATTGGGATCTATTAAATGGAAAAGGAAACCATTCCACAGAATAGGGGTGTGGGAGGGCAGTGGGGAATCTGCAGTTAGAATATCCATAGGAAGAGTGTCACGTGAGGTAAGTAACTTATTTTTCTGATGGATACTTCTAACTGCAGATTCCTCACCTTGTGAATAGTTACTAAAGTAGTACCTCCCAAGGTTGTGGGTCTGTGGAATGGCTTAGATCCAAACATCCTGCAGAACCAACCACCAAAATGCCCATCATGCTAGAGCTGACCATCATGGCAATAGTGCTTTGTGAACGTGTGCACTGATGCCCACGCAGCATCCATACAAATATTCATGAGAGGTACTCTGCATGCCTAAGCAGAGGCAGCAGCCGTGCCTCTGGTGGGATGAACCCTCATACCTTCTGGAGGCTGCTGTATATCCAATCCACAGCAGACCTTACAACAGAAGACTATCCACAGTGATATGGTCTGCTTCTGCACTGCCTTGCCTTTCTTTGCTCCCGAGAAACCCACAAAAAACTGATTTTCCTTTGGATGGCCCTAAGTACTGTCGATGTAAAAGAACATCATTAATTTGGGGTCTAAGCCATGGGGTCTCTCTACCTCTTTCAAGGGATGAGGCGGGAGGGATGAGAATATCAAAAAGTGACAGCTTATCCGACATGAAAAGGCATCACTACCTCCAGCAGGAACACAGCATTGGTTCGCGACACCAGTTTGTTGGAAAAAGGTGGTATAAGGCAGCCTGACAGAAAGGCCTTATTCTCACTGAGGATGAGCGAAATCTACTGCGACCAGAAACACAGTTTTCAAGCTCATGAGTCGTAATGGGCAATTGCGTATTAGCTCAAAATCGGTACACAACAGGAAGGTGAGAACCAAAATTAAGCCCCACAGTGGCATCACAAAGGGTTTTGGCTTTTGGCAGAAACATAGGTGGTAAACCTTTAAAAAGCACAATAGGTGATTTGAACATGGATGGACACATAAAATGGTAGAGATGAAAGAGCCGACAAGTAAGCATTAACAGGGGCCACTGCAACTCCTTGCTGGGCCAAAGATAAAATGAACAACAAGACATTCAACAGTTTGACCTGAAGTGGTTCGGTCTGGCAGATGTAGCACCAAGTCACAAACGTATTTTAACACACAGCATACACTTATTTCATGGAAGGGTGCCTGGCTGCCAAGATCACATCAACTACCTCAGAAGGTGTCAAAGAAACTGCTGCTGCTCAATCTCCAGATATGGCAGTGCAGATTATGCCGTCCCAGATTCCAGAACCTACCATGCTGCTGCCTTTCTGAAACACCATTTCAAGAGCTCCTCTGCTTTCGCATAGTTGTAGCCCACGCCTTCGGACATGAGGAGCCCTATGATGAAGCACTAGGTCGTGGGTGAGGGCTTCCGTCCGTAACAGAGGACATATCCTAGATGTTTATTAGCTCACATTAATCCATTTTTAGTTTGATACCTTTTTGTCTTCACAGGATCTTATGTGTTATTTGTCTTCTTTGTTGAGGATCCTTATGGTTTATCCACATGTCCCTATGGCTGACTGATCCTCTTGAAGCAGCAGCCTGATTGGATAATAGGTGCTAAAGGCAAGACGTTCTGCGGCACCACACTCTCCAGACCAAATCCAGACCCACTAGTATGAATTTGGCCCCGTTGTTCCTGATTTTCTTCAGAACTCTGGACCGGAAAGGTAGTGGCGGGAAAGAATACAGGAGTCCTGAGCTCCACTCTACACAGAAGGAGGCCCTGAGGGAGAGCCTTCTTAGGAACTCCAATGCACAAAGTGTTCATACTGTGTATTCTCAGTGGTGGTGGGGAGATCTAGCCAGTACTCTCCCCATTGCTGAAAAACACCCTGCACCACCTATGGTGTAGCTGCCATCCGCCATTGGCTGGGTGTCGCCAGCTGAGTTGTCCGCACTGGTGTTCGAAGATCTTACCAGGTGGATCACAACCAGGCAGATGTCCCAATCGCCCAGACAGTTCCAGATGTGCAGAACCTCCTGGCACAGGACTCAGTGCCCCACCTCGCTTCTTTAAGTACCACATGGCGGTGGTGCTGTTCGTGAGACCTGCACCAGGGTCCTTTTGATGGTTGGCAAAAATGCCTTCAAAACCAAATTGCCTGTAACCTGAATGAAATTGGACAGGTTCCCCTAGTGCTGGGTCTACTATGGCTTCAAATCCCATTGCAGAACTCACATGTGCGTCTGGCATGGTTGATGAGCAGGAAGGGGAGGCCAGTAGACCAAGAAGCCTCAGAGCCATCCTCACCCCGGACAGGCTAAAAGACTTCAATGGGGAAGTGCAGGTCCAGAACTTCAAGCAGCTCTCCTGATGACCATAGCAAAAGCCATATTTGTCTCAGTAGCTGGTCCAGAAGGGGAAACAAACTCATTATTGGGTGAGGTATCCAGTCCACTAGTATCCTGCAGGTTCACATTCCAGTATTCCTCATCATGGGAGGCAAATGTATTCTCATCAATCTTATTATCATCTCCATATGGCGGTTTCAGATTGGAGTTAGAACCAAAAGGTTGCTGCAGAGTCTGTGCCCGACCGCACAGCAACGGAACTGTGTCTAGTAGTCAGAAGTATACAGTACTGGCTGTGGTACATCCTGAGGGGACCTCTTTCAAGGATGAGATGAATTTGGCTCGTCAGGCACCACGATAGGCTACGGATATTTCACTGGCATTGTTGATGCCGAACAGACAGGTGCAGTTTTAGGAGCCAGAATCTAAATTAGCGGTGGTGCAGAACATTAAGCAGGTTTGAGGGGCACAGACGGTGCCAATGACAGATCAGCCAGTGGTAACCTGCAGATCCTTGGAACCTTAAGACATGCCAGAAACATGCTCCCCGAGGGCAGCAAGGCCTCTCTAAGGGCCTCAATCTCCAATGACGTCACTGATGGACCCTTAAAATTGAGGTGCACCGGACCTGGGTTAGAATCGGCCCCTCTGTGGAATGGGATCAAGACTAAGAGGCATGGTGGCAGCCTCATGCCTTCTCCAGATAACAAGATTGAGATTAGCGGGAAGGGACAGAGTCCTGCTTAGAGTTCTTTTGTGTTTTTGTTTTTACTTACCCAATTACTTTGACTGCTAAGAAGATCTGTTGCAGGAACAACTTTGGGAACAGGCCAGCAATCTCGAATTTCACGAGGACCAAGATCTGTGAGGAGCCTTGCGGTGTTTTGTCACCTAGAGCTTCAACTAGTATACTTTAATGAGTTTCAGGTTCATTTAGGCCCAGTCGTCAGTTGCCTTGCAGTCATGCACCAACCCCAAACACCAGAAGCATACCTCATGTAGATCTGCCACAGACAACTTTTTGTGATAGTTTCTACAAGGTTTAAACCGACTTGTTCCCTTGCACACTAATAGATTTGAATCATCAAGAAAAAGTCTCTTCAGAAATGAAGAAAAGGAGCAGAGCTCCGGATCCAATTGCTAAAGGGCAAGGAAAGAAACTGACTGATGTCAGTGTGAATGGGTGGGACTTATACACAGCTCTGATTATCACCTTCAGAGTGGTATGAAGTCGGCGCAGAGCTGCAAGAAGTTACCTACCGGCAAACGCAGGAGAACTGCTTTTAGACTTTCCAGATTCAGCCGGTGAAAAATCTGCAGTTAGAAGTATACATCATATTGCTAACATTATAAACACAGCCTTTATACTGAAACAGGACCATGTATTGTTGTAACATTTTTCTTGTATTCACTACAAGTTAGCCCAAATTTCATTGAAAGATAAGCTCCCATATAAAGAAGGATATGCTTACTAATTACATTGGTTAGCGTTAGTATATCTTAGCAGTAAAAGGTTGCCTCATGTTTGTCGTGAATAATTATAATGCACTACAAATGAGGATTTAAATCTATATAAAACGACACTGCTTGCTGGTGAGCAACTGAAAGTATCAGAATCTGGGCAACAGGTTTCTATAGTGTTTGGTAGGGATTTGGAGTTTTGTCTATCTTTTAATGGATTTGTGAGACTGAGAATGGTGATAACAGTATCATGGGCCAGCAAACACTTTGGTAGAGCTAGCTTATTTTCTGTGCTCAGTCACAACTTCTTCAGTTGAAGAACTAAGCAGATTATCTAGAACAATACCTCAGGCATTCTTATAAAATAAGAGAGACTACAGAGGTGTCTGCTTAATTTTTTGTTTAAATGTGTTTTTATTGAGTTGCAATTTTGCATTATATTAGTACACTTCAGGCACTACTATTACAATACATTCGTAGTTTGATACCAGTATTTCACCTATATCAGTTTTCTAGTGAAGCACATCTGGATTAGACATCAATACATCATAAACGTAACTAGTATTTTCTCTTAGTACAAATGTTCCAGCCTAAGGGATAGAGAATTAGACTGTTTGCAACATAACATTAATATAACCAAATGAATCCTCACATTGACTCCTGTGTTTGAAATTATAATTTGTTTAACATAATAACACGATGCACGTCCAATATCTAGTAACTGCAAGTTCTATGTGCGCGCCTGCACGCAGCGCTTAGGCATGTTTTGATAGTACTGTACCATGTATTACGGTATGTCTCCTATGCCATGATTGCATGTTATGTACTGTGTTGACTGGCTTGGACAATAGTCAGTGAAGGGTCATGCACCTGTCTCCGTATATTCATTTCTGAACAGGTTGGCGACATGGATCTTGTGATCTAGGTATGCCTCCCGGGTCTGGTTCACGTCTCGGTCAGGTGAATGAGTGGGCTCATTAGCATGGTTCTGCCATAAAGTGTGAAAATCCGCAAGGATTGCATCCCAGCACCCTGGGAGTGGCTGTTTACGAATGCCTATTGCAACCTCACGACGCAATGCTATGCTCTCAGCCTGTGCTCAGCAGAGTAGTGATTGGAACCAGGCCCCTCTGCTGGGGGGGTCAGGCAATTTCCAGTGTCGTGTGATCGGATGCTTGGCCACTATGAGACCCAGATCTGTATAACGGGATGTCACTTTGTATTTCCTAGATCTGTGGTATAATCCCAATATGCATACCTCCCAGGTCCAACTCGGTGCACGCTCTGTGCACTGCATCAGGGTCGTAGTGACCACTCTCCAATACTGCTGTAAGATCGGGCAGGACCAGACCATATGAAGCAAGGCAGCCCCGACTTCACTACATCGCGGACAGCCGGCATCTGCACAATTAAAATATTTATTGATTTTGGCTGGTGTTAGGTAGGCACTATGTAGAACTGGACGAGCCAGAATCATGCGTGGCGGGGGATTCGGGTGGGACCCTAGAGGATGGCCAACCATTCACATTCAGTGTAGGGGCGCTGCAAATCGGACTCCCAGTGAGCACGTAATGAGCTCAATTCAGGTGCCGTGTGCGTTCTCCGTGCCCCCGCAAATCCTTTGACGAGGTGTCAGCCTGTACCCAATTCGTGAAAATATTGCACAACTAGGTGCCTGGGTGGTTCCTGTGCTATGTTTCCCCATGTAAGTTGCAGCGTGCGTACCACTGCTGCATGTAGTAAAAATTGGCCATGCGGCAAACCAGAGTCCTCCGCTAGTGCCTCAAAAGGTAATTGTTGACCCTCATTGAATAAGTCCCGACTGTCAGAACACCAGCCTCCTCCCATTGCACCAGCTCCACTCCTGTAACAGCGCAGTGTCTCCTGGGCATGCCCACTAAGGGAAGGGACGGTGCGTATGAGATCACGCTGCACGTGAGCTGCAGGCTACGGCGATAGCAATAATGGGCCACATCCAGCATCAGCTGGGCTGGCCGTCTGCCCTTCTTGCGGGGGTGGAATACCTCAACCACCTGCGAATGAGTGAGAGCCGGGGCTTGAGTCGCCAAGTCTTCCAATTTGCGTGCGTTTAACCATCGCGCCAGCCATTGCAGTTGAGCAGCAAGGTAGTATTGCTCAATATGTGGTAGTGAAAGGCCTCCGCAAGTTGCAATTTTAATCATGGCCACTCTACTGCGCGATGTGCCCCAGATAAACTTCCTCAGGTCTGTTTCAAGATTTTTGAACAGCACCAGCCTAAGACAAGAGAGCAGATTTACAAAATAATACAAAAGGCGCGGGAGCACCACCATCTTTATCTGTGCTATTCGGCCCATAACTGTTAGTGGCAGTGTGTGCCGAAAGGCCATCTGCGCTCGCACCGCAGTGATGGCGCGCAATAGGTTGCCGTCGTGGAGGTCTGTCGGGTCCCTGTAGATGTGTATACCCAAATACCGAAATGCTGACAGTTGCCAATGTACTGGTCTACCATCAATGGTCAGGCCTGGGTTCGGAATGGTGGCTACAAAGGGGTACAGACATGATTTGTCCCAGTTCACCCAGAGACCCGAAACGGCCGCAAACTCTAACAGTGTTCGCTCTACAACCACACAAGGCAGTTGAACGTCTTTTAGGTATATTAGCAGGTCATCTGCATTTAACGACACTTCGTGCAGGCCATCACCTAGTGGGATTCCCCACTGCTCTTGCGATCTGCGCAGCGAAGCGGCCAGGGGTTTGATGGCCAGCGCAAATAGAAGTGGCGACAGTGGGCAGTCCTGCCTAGTGCCCCACTCGATAGTAATCGGTCGAATAGGTATGGGTCTGTTTTCACACTGGCTATCGGCTGGGTATTAAGTAATCGAACGAGACTCAGGAACTCATCACCTAAATCATATTTGCACAGTGCAGCAAATAAGAAGCCCAATTCCAGGGTGGCAAACACTTTTTCCAGATCTAGCACTAGGCATCCTGAGGATTCGCAAGTGGTTCCGTAAAAGTGTACCACTCTAAAGAAGCGGTGTAAATTTAATGACGTACTGCGCGTGGGTACAAAACCGTTTTGATTTGGATGGATCAGCGATGGGACCAGTGGGGCCAGTCTGCAGCTAAAATTTTTGCCAACACTTTGTAATCAGTATTTAGAAGCGCGAGCAGGCGATAGGAGCTAATTAGCTCCGCAAAATATTTGGCTTCGGTAGCGATATCAGGAGAGATTCCCGAAGGGTGCCTGCCTCTCGCGACTCATAAAACACATTTAGAAGCTACAGTGCCAAATCTTGTTGGTAAGCTTTGTAATATTCGATCGGGCAACCGTCAGGTCCTGGTGATTTGCCTGTGGCCAATAAGCGTATCGCCTCGTGGACTTCTAACAGAGTTAATGGCTCATTCAGCTCATCACGTTGTTCGTCAGTAATTTGTGGCAAGGTCAGTGGAGTAAAGAAGGAGCTTATGTCTGGGGGCCTTGCATTATGTATCGAGCGGTACACTTTAGTGTAGTGTCTCGTAAGCTCTACATGTATATCATATTGTTTAATGAGGATGCGCCCATTTGCTGATTACAAACGCAGTATGGGCGCTTGTGCCTGTTACTGTTATCATACGCGTGAGTAGCCTTCCTGCTCTGTCTGCTGCTGCGTGTGTACACGCTGCATGGGTCACATAATTTAAGCAACACAGTCTCTCTAACACCTCTGCATGTTTCTGTTTTTGCGTTTCTATTTCATGTTGAGTGTCTACGCCTCGCGCTAGATCAGCTACCAGCCTCAACAATTTATTTTCTATGCACGTTATTTCATTGTCCAGTTGCTTTTGGGCGTACCAACTCAGACCCAAACATTGACCCCGGATTGTGGCTTTGCCCGCATCCTACAGCAGCCCCTTGTCAGCCACCGAACCTATATTCTCTGCAAAATACGAGTTGATCTCCATGCCAACTGCTTCTCTAAATAGAGGATCCTCCAGCGCCAGAGGCTGCAGCCTCCATACGTGTGTAGTGAGCCCCACTTCCTCCCCTTGCAGGCACATTATATGTGGGTTATGATCTGAGTGAGTTTTGCCCAGGTAACGCGCACTTTCGCACTGGGTCAGTATCAGTCGATTTGCAACAAAACGATCAATACGAACATGCAGGTCGTGTGGGTGGGAATAGTGGAAATAAATGCGTGCCAGTGGGATGTGTGATCTCCAAACATCCAGCAATCCTCAATGATGCATCCATTCCCCCAGTCCTCGAGCATTAGATTTTGCAAAAGTGGTGGGAACGATCTGTCTTGTGTGGTGTCAAGTACTGCATTGAAGTCCCTGCCTAGCAACCAGGGAACATCACACCAGCGCGAGAGCTGGCCTGTCAGTGCCTGCCAAAACTCTTTCTGGTTAGTGTTTGGAGCATAGATGGAACCCAGCACCAACTGCTTCCCATTTAGGCGCCTTTTTGAGAGGACATATCTACCATGTGGGTCGATTTCGGTTACCTCCGGCATAAACTGCGTTCCCAGTCTGACCCAGATCAGAGCCCCCCTAACAAAAGAGTAGTCTATTGCTAGTATCTGCCCCTTCCAGCGCTCCTGCAGCCTTCCTATTTCTGGCTTGGCGATGTGGGTCTCCTGTAGGAATGCTACATGGGCTTTATGTCGCTTGAGATAAGCATAGACTTCGTATCTACGGGACAGCATGTGCAGCTCCCTGACGTTCCAAGTAATTATATTAGTGTGCGACATGCATTGTAGATACAGAATGGTGCTGCGTGCATGTAACATAGTAGACGGTCGATCAGCGTGTCCATGGCAAGTGAATGATGCATCTTTAGTGTTCGGGTGTTCCTGTGCATTTTGTGTCGAGGTGTTGTGAAAACAGGAAGCCATGTGCGGCTGAACTGAGAGAGCAGAGGGACAACATGTTTCTGCCCAAACGAAAAAACACGCCATGTGGCAACTAATGACAAAGTGCGCCGAGTTAAACATATCGGGGTCAGGGGATGGGTATCAGAATTTAGTGCGTAGTGAGTGCTATAATATCATGGACTCATTTTGCAAAGGTGTAATCACGCACTTCGGCTTGGTTTCCACCAGGGATTGGTTAACTGGCGGACAGCGCAGGGCATAGATGAGCGGGCGTATGTCAGCGTGATGCACAGTTACGTTAACTAGGGTGCCCCATGAATCGTATGTGCGTCACCCCCCTGTGGTCGCGCATGCTGACTCAATTACATACGCATAGGATGTTTAGAGTCCAGGCAAACCATCACATCATGTCATCAGAGTCACCACGGGAAGAGACTGAGAATCCTCGCCTAACAGCTGTGTCTGCTTAATACAGAAACTGCTAATATTCCTCTTATTCCACCCCCTTTCATCCTTCCAACTCCTGAGTTTAGAAAACAGCTGACATTTTTCCAATCTTAACTTGGGGGAAACAGAAAATCCTTATACTCTGAATGACAAAAGATATTTTGCTGAACACACACAATACCGATGCTCGGTAATACTATTCCAGTGCTCAGATTTCAGGACTTAACCTCTTGTCTGGCAAACAGAGTAAGCACACTCTTCCCCTCTCTCGCAGCAGAGATCACCTCTGACTGACTACAGAATAAGCTGCAACATCTCCTTTTCAGTTTCATAATATGAGATCCTGTCTTTGAAATACAAGTGGCTTTTCTCAGATCAATTTTCAAAGAGCAGCCTAAACCAAATGTGTTTTTTTGGCACGTCACAATTTCCATAACATCCAAATCTACTGTTATCACAGGACCACCTGAATCAATAAGCAGGAACGTGCACCAACATCAACCACTCTTTGAGCATTTTCCCTACAGAGCATGACTAGAGCCACCTCAGCGAAACACGCTGCTGCCCAAACGCCTTTGTACTAAGGGTATAAATTTGAACTGTGCAGTTCAGCTCTTGTTAGAGTACTTTCTTAGAAGCATGTTGGTGATTTTTTCCTTACCACAACAGCACATACTGCAATAAGAGCAAATTCTGTATAGATGAATGTGTTTGATCAATTACGTCTCAGCACCACCATCAAGCCACAAAGTATTTGCTAAAATGACACATTAAAACATTTATTTTTGTGGTACCAAATACGCTTTTGTGAAAAAGGTTCAGATAGTGAGTTTAATTTGGACTGCAGCTTAGTTAGTGGAACATGCATGGTCACTGAAAGTTTGACATTTTAAAGTGGCAAACACTGAGGCAGACATTTACAAATACTTGGAAAAAGTCACAAATAAACATTATTGTAAGGTCATCATGCACTTCTAAGCAGACTGCACACATTTTCTTATAAACAAACCTTGCCTTTATTATACTGCAACATCTGGGTGCAAATAAAGTTGGGAGATAACCACACACTTTCCCCTAAATTGCCAATGAATAGAGGATTAAAACACGGTTCAGTGCTCGACCCTACTATTTTTAATTTGTTTATTTCAGATCTGAGCACTCTGTTCGACCAAGCAATATCCCACCCACTATCTATTGGTGGCCAGCTCTTGACATATTTACAATATGCAGGCGGTGGGCTTTTTAACCAGTAGGTGTGGGTCTTCTGGGGCTTTTAAATGTTTTAAATCAATATTGCAAGGACAACTATAGGTCAGTCAACTTTGAAAAAACAAACATTAAACTTTTTAGTAAAAAGGTGAAAGTAGCCTGGCATTAGAGCGAGACAACGATCAAAAGGAGCCATGAGTATAAAAACCTGGGAGTGTGGTTGCTGGTTTGCATAGTTTATAGCTGAAAACAATGAAACCTAACCTGGCCGCATTACTTCATGTTATCAAGGCATTTTTCCACAAATCGAACCCTTCACTAATTCCACCGTCACAAGTTACTAAAAGCAAAATTAATCCCAGCGTTATCCTTTGGCTCCTTAGCATTGCTCAAGAAAGTAGAGCACTTTTCAAATATGTCCCAAAGTAAAGCGTATTGACTACTATTTCATCTCCCCAACAATGATCAGATGCAAAGGTGAGGCTTGAATTTAGGCTTATTGATCAAGAGATTTTCTCGGATTCACACAGACGCAGTACATTAAAAGAGTATATTTGAAATGAGAAGCAGACGGGGCATCACAGAATGCATGGAGGTCAGCGTTGACTTCAGCCCTCTAAGTCCTTCAGGAGCAAAGCCTTTGGAATCAAAACCTACTGTACAAGAGCTTAAAACTAGCACTGAATCAGTAATTAAAGTATCTTTCATTTTTTGGGAGATAAGGAAAACATTTAGAAAAGAAGCTACAGCACTGGTATCCCTCATAACTCGCCTTTTGTTTTTATTGTTTTTCATTTTGTTTCTGTTATTGTTGGACTGACGCTTGCTGTTCTTCGAGAACTATCTTGAGCCACTGCGGGGCAGTGCCCTGGGAACTGACTGTAGCCTGGATATGTGTATATTTCCTTATGTACCTAGCGGCCGGCCCGGGTGGTTGTAGGCCCATACTTGTAACCGAATTACTGTTCAATAAAAACTTTTTCAAAAAAAAAAAAAAAAAAAAAAAAAAAAAAAAGAAAAGAAGCTACAGCTAGATGTCGATTCATTCCTAGAAGTGGCTGCAGAATCAAAGATGCATAGCTGAAAGCTATAGATACTATTTTAAATCAAGGGTTATGCAAGTACGCTTTGGGTCATTTTGACATTTGGCACTTGAGTGATGCTAGTTTGAACTGTTGTTAAATATATAAATATGTAGCTCCAAAAGGATGTCCCGACTGTTAGCATTTTTGTGCGTTAACTCAAAGAGGGGACAGTATCTTACTGGTCTATCGCTGGGTGCCTATAATTGAAAATCTGCTTTTGGTTGGTGGGAAACGCTATTTTAATTTACATCTCACTTTTGGCTTCCATTGATGAATGATCCCTGTATTCTATTTTATTGTAAAGTTTATGTTTTTTATTAACCATGATAAAATCTACTTCTAGCCTAACTATTGCACACTGTACAAAACGGGTATCAAGACATTTGAAATTCATTCAAATGTATTACTTTTTGCACAGAATTAGTGCAACTTTGGAGAAGGCTCGAAGCTTTAGGCAAGTGGAAAAAATAAATAAACTTCTTGCACTTGAGAAAGTCCATGTATCCAACATAAATATGCATCCATTTTTTGAAAAGGCAATAACATGGCATGCAGGATGCTATTGCACCCCTGAAATACTGGGTTTTCAAAAAGGTAAAAAACGAATGCGAAAAAATAATAAATAATTACTCCTTTTTGGTGAACAGACCATCAGTGGGACATCTTCCAACATGAATATTTACCAAATTTCCACTGTCTATTTTAGACCACTTGAATTGCCTAATCCCCCTCTTGTGAGGTGAACCTATATGCACGCACGCACGACAAAAGTGACATGTGTAAGATGCACATTTCACTAGGCATATTAAATATGAACATAATGGCCTTTTACATTCATCAGAACATAGTTTATTTAAAAAAAAAAAAGAAAAGAAAATTACCTAGCAGCCCATGCAAACGGCATTCTGTATTGTCCTAGTCTGTGGCACATCTGCTTTGCATTTTTTAAGACCTTCTGGGCAACCTGGAGAACACAAAATAGTATTTTATTGTTTGTTATTTTTTTATACTGACAATGAGAGGGTGAATACGTGACTTAAGTAGAGAAAAGCATCAACAAACAGAGTATTGGGCACGCTTAAAAGACTAAACAGTGAATGTGCGGGCCCTAACGTCCACATGTTTTTTAATAGTTAATGGGGGTAACACAGTGCTCTGGTAACTTTTTCTTCTCCTTCTCACCACAACAGATGGCCACATTTTTTGCCTGGAGCATTATAGAAACACACAACCTCCTTATTATATTTATATTGTGGCACTTTGAAGAAGTGAAGTGGGAGTAGCCCTAGTGAACTTTAATTCCAGTTGCGTTTTACATATTATTTTTGGCTTTTTATTTTTATTAACTCCCGTGTTTCACTCAACAAAACGACATTAAAATCTAGTTCTAGGAATACCTTTGACACAAAACACAGCAAACCGGTGATAATGGAGTACTAGATAGCGGGTGGGATTGCAAGAGGGGCCCCAAGGTTCTTATGAATGCCCTCGACTTAAGTGTCGTTTAAAAATGGAACAAAAGCACACTGACTGACTGAAAAACAATTCAGAGTCCTAAAAGCCCATCTTCCACGTTCTTTATATCTTGTGATAAGTAGGCAAACAGAAAACGTATCCAACCTAGCAATACATAATTTTAGCAGAAGAGAGACCCCTTCAGATGACAACAGTTTCTAACTCATTAGGGGAAATCTAACCACAATTACTGATGAGAAAACTCTAGCGCTGACATCCTCTCACAAGAGTTTGTGGTGAGCCTATTTGCTGTGCGCGAGAGCCACGCCAATGATGATGCATGCTACCACATATGAGTGAGGGACCAATGTCCTTTTGAACCTAATCCCAATATATTGAATCAGGACTACAGGAAATTAATCCACAATGAAAAGCCCAGAACGTTTCTGGAACTCTATTAAGGACCACAGCGCTTTATGAGGATAGTTACAGTATAGGGAAAAAGTTTTGTGGCCCTTTTTAATTTCCTCCTATACCCCCCTTCTCATGTGTATAAGGGTTTTAATACTGATTCAACTAATACCGCAACTTGTGGCATTGATATTTAAAGGCCTCAGAATCACCTCCTGCAATTAAAGGTTCACTCAGAATAAGGCACTAAGGGCCCGATTACCCGCCGAACCCGTGGTGAAGGTGTGGTGGTGGTCAGGGACAGCCGCACCAGTGGTCCGAATGCCGTATTACTAGAATGCAGATTGGACTGTTTTGGGAATGCCGCACCAGCTAGGAAACAGCCTTCCCTGGCGGTGGTGTGGCGGTCTGAGAGAGCAATATGCTTAGCGGTGCTGCTGCGGCACCACCAAGCATATTCCGAATTTCCACACCGCCAGCTTTTTCATGGCCGTGAGCCCGCCATGAAAAGGCTGGCGGTAGGGAAACTGTTGCTCCTGTACACTGGGATGCATGCAGGGGGGCACATGTTGTGCCCCCCTGTGTGCATGCACGCCCAGTTCCTGCACTGCATGGGCTAAACAGTCCAGGCCATGTAGGAACTTTCTTTGGTGTTTCCATGCACTGCCGTGGGAACCCCAAAGTACCACCGGCCAGACCAGGAGAAATCTCAACTGGCGGGTGGTCGACTTTGGCCATGCGGGGAGGTGGCGTGCCGCCCTGCTCCCGCACTGCAAAAGTCAATCAGCCCCTAATTTTTTTTGCAATATCTATCCATCCTGATTAAACCTTATTCTAATTCTCAGCAGTCCACTATTTACGTTGCGAAAGAATATTAAGAGTGGGTATCACTCCCATTTTCTGGAAGCTATCCCATAACATTAGATGTATATGCAGCACAAGCGGACCATGTTGCGGTCCTCCACTTACACTGAAGGGATCATAAGCCCTACTGACTCTCACAGTGGTGTATGACCCAGAAATGCCATCGTGAATTATGGAGTGGCTCCCTCAGTACATCTCTCAATGTCGACATACATTCAGGGACAGCAGCAGGTCAATCAGCTAACAACACAATCCCATGCAACTTAATCTTAGCCAAATTAACATAAACTTGATTAATAACTAATTGCTGCTTTTTAAGGGGGGGGGGTGGCGCTGAGGATTCCTATTTGAAAATGGCTTTACTCTAATAGCAAGTGGGGCATTTATGCAGTCAAGAGGCCTAGCAGCAATAAAGCACTCATACGGCTCCCTTCCTCGACTCAAATGTGAAGAGACCATTCAATATTCTATAAATGTTTAATCAACATGAATATTTAATTGTGAATTATGCAGAGAGACATTAACAAAGACATTTGGCAAAACAATGTGTCCTTCGATTGTGCCTAGGAACAAAAAAGAAAGAAAAGGCTAAATCCATACCTCAAAAAATTCCCACATTTTTACACGAAGATTATACAGCGCTCACATTACATCCTATTACTATTTATACCTATAAAGTCCTGGCAAAACAGATAACCTACCTTGGATGAGTCTGAACTTTTCATGTAAGGCTCCGCACAATGAGCAATGCTTCCCTGTAGGACTTTCTCTATTCGAGCAACGAGAAAGATGTCAGGATGCGGACACGTCACCGAAAATATTCCCTAGAAACAATAACATGTTTTACAAGCTGACCACAAATCAATGAACCACCTATCTAAAACACATATTGTTTTTTGTAAAATGTATCAGGAAAGGCACGCCAAGTAAATTAAGCCACTAATACTTTTTGACAGGTCAGAAAAGCAAATACCAGCACCAGAGAAGTAGAGTAAGAAAAAAGACGTACCTTTTGTTGCCTCAAGTAAAAACACACAAGTACCTTTTGTACCCCAGTTTGAACAGAAAATACAAACCGAGCCACGTGATTTTTTTTTAAGAATATTCACAGTTTAATTGGAGCTCATGACCTACGTGAAAACAATCACTTCATGGCTTTTAGCATTTCGCATGCGAGATGCAAAACAAGCATTTGCAATGCAATAGGTCTCGCATTTACGAGAGTTTGAGCTATTGACATTGTAAATGAAAATGCCTTTTATTTATGTGCTGTTTTTAAAACGGATAAATAAAAGACATTGTCATTTACAATGCCAATAGCTTAAACTCAAACAAATGCAAGGCCTATTGCATTGCAAATGCTTTTGGCTTTAGGAGAGAGCGTGTCCTGCCTTTTCCTGCTTACAAGAGCAGGCAGGACAAAGCTATTTGAGAATATAGTGCTTGGAGGCTGTAATTAAGGCCTACCAAGCAACAACACACGTAACAGGGGGTGTCCTTATGGGAGGTTACGAAATGGGAAAAGGCGGTACTAAGGAGGGACTAAGCCTATTAACCAATGAAAAGCCACAGTTTAAAATGGACAATGAGACAAGCCAATGGAAAATATGGGTGGAGAGTGGGAAGAGCTTCACGTCCATACCTGAACACAGCATGCCTCACAGAGTAGCGCGTGTGCTGCCCAGGGTCGACCTAAAAATGTGTTCTAATTCGGCAAGGAAGTGAGCATTTGCGAAAATTAAAGTGTGTGTGTGGCTCCTGAGATATGCTTAGGACCTTAGAACATTATAGATCAACATACAATTTGAAGGTTGCTGACGTAAGCTGTATCTTGTATTGTAGCATAGGGTATTTGACCAGGTTATTGCTCTATTCGAGAGGGGAGATGTTATCAGTTTCTATCATTTGTTTTATGAGAGGTACTTACAAGATGCCAGATTCTGCAACACAAAAGTTGGAATATGCATATGCCTCTCAAATGGTCACACAGTCACACATCTCAGTAGAAATTAACCTACAAAGGCTATTACTAGCCATGATTGTAGGTCATTGGCAGTGAGAAAGTATATTTTTCTCCTTGGAGAAAGAACATCTGACACAAAATAGATAGGAATAGGTCTAGCATTGCCCTTTAATTAAGCACTGCAACCCTGAGGCCTAACACATATTCCAGTGAATTGTTGCCTTTGCTACTTCCTGTTATCCTAACTGGAAATACTGATCATAGAGAAGGAAGGAGGGGCAGTTCACAAACCAGTCGATTCTTCAGCAAACTGAATGGCTGCCCAGCATTTTGCAAAAACTCCTGCCTCATTCATATTAATGGCTGCAGCCACTGTGATGGCGGCCTGGGAGGGACAGCTGACTTCCATTGCTGTGTTTGCATTCCCTGAATGTCACATTGTTTTTTAAAAAACATCCTTCTTCTTTGAAAGGGACGTCTAGGAAAGACATTAGGGGATATGGCAGACAGCATGAAGTGGTCCTAGGAACACTGTGTGCTCCTTCAAAGGGCACCGCCACTGCTCCTAAAGGGAAAGCTTCATTAGCTACTACAATAATTAAGGTACGTGACACGTTAATTACCATGCTGCACATTGAAGTTTCTAGACACCCGCCAACAGCTAGAATGACGCAGCGTCTCAAGCCGAGGTCAACCACGGCAGGGGGATACAGCCATCCACAAACATGACTTTTGTAATGTTATGGCCTGCACCTTTCGAATGACATTCACAAAGAGTGGGATGTAGCATAATTATTTGCTGTACGGTTGAGAGTCCTTCACTACAGCCAAAAGTCTATTCCGTTTTGAATTACTCCTCAGTGACAGGGTGTGTCACCCAGAGTCTGATGGGAAAGATGCTTTTTCGGCTCCATCTTGCCGCCTCTGGGGTGTGTCACCCAGAGTCTGATGGGAAAGGTGTTTTTTCGGCCTCCATCTTGCCGCCTCTGAGAGCTCCGGAGCACCTCTTCTCCTTCCCTAGTCATACTGCACACTGATTTGATCTTGGTTGCTACAGCAAGGGATATGAGGAGTGACAGCTTATGACATCATAATGTTTCTCAGCACAAAGCACTGGGCTCTGCCAGGAAGCTAGTGGCATCTCGTGAAGGTATTTACATGGACTGATGAGCTGGGACAGGACACTGAACAACAGAATATAAACATAGTTTGAAATTTTATAACTCAGTAAAGGATATGTTTTCAGAGGTACATTTTTAAACCCACCTGGCAGCATTGTGTGATTTGAGTTTCCCACTACGTGTATTTCATGTTTTGTTTGCATGATCTGCCGTTTTGTGACAAAATGCAGTTTCCAACTCTTTTGCAATTGTAAAATTATTAAAAATGTGGAAAAGAGGAAATGTTAATGCCCCCCCATTTCCAAGAAAAAAAGGAACTAAAATTGCTTACAATTCGTATTTAGTAGTTTTCATGTAATTTTGCTGAGAAAAGTACAAACTATATTTAATTGTTGAAATTTCAGTGCATTAAAAACATGTAATTTGTAAATGTTAAGCAAAGTAATCATTTTTTATTTCTACATTTTATAGTTCACACGTATCGCTTGGGCCTTCCCACCTTCCGTCGAGAATAACAAGTTACTTACCTTCAGTAACGATGTATCTGTAAGAGACATAGGTTAGCTATAGATTCCTTACTTAAGAAATTTTCCCAGGTGTCAGACTGGATTTGGAGAATCTTTTCTTAGCAGCACCCCTGCGCGTAGGTAGGTGGCGTCGGTCGACTCTGCGTCCGTGGTCGGCATCGTGGTCGCCGGGATGACATTGCGGTGCCTATTTAGACGCCGCCCCTGCGCACTGATGTCAGTTCTAACCCGACTTTCCATGCCAGAAGCGCAGAGCAATGCAAGACACTGACCACTGGTGAGCTACAACTAGGGCCCTGCAAAGGAGTCCCTGTCCATAGAAGTAATTTTGCAGAGTGGGGAGGTGGGTGGGACGGTAAGAAATCTATAACTAACCTATGTCTCTTACAGGTAACTTGTTCTTCTGAAAGAGACAGTTAGTTATAGATTCCTTACCTTAGAATAGATACCCCAGCAATACCAACCCCGGAGGGGGGTCTGCGAACCAAATTCACACCAGAAAGTCCTGGAGGACCGAAAAGGCAAAATGGCAGTCCCTCCGGACTTCGCTGTCCAGGAAGTAATGTCTGGTGAACGTGTGCAAGGATGTCCACGTGGCTGCCCGACACATGTCAATGAGTGGAACTCCACGTGCAAGGGCAGTGGTGGCTGCCGTAGCTCTAGTGGAATGAGGAGCTCGGAGCCCCACTGGAGGTTCCTTTTTCGCCAAAGCGTAACAGACTTTAATACAAAGGACAACCCATCTAGAGATTGTACACTTTTAAACAACCCGACCTTTCTTGGTCCCCCATAGCCAATACAGAGTTGATCATCCACCCGGAAATCTTTTGTGCGGTCAAGGTAGAAGGACAGCACACGTTTAGGGTCCAGACGGTGAAGTCTCCCCTCCTTCTTTGAAGGGTGCGGAGGTAGGGCAAAGTAATGGTTTGTCCAATGTGAAAAGGTGTAACCACTTTTGGAAGGAACGAGGGTCTCGTTCAAAGCACCACTTTGTCAAGATGCACAGAAAAGAAAGGGGGCTTATAAGAAAGACCTTGAAGCTCACTCACCCTGCGAGCGGAGGTGATGGCAACAAAGAAGGCAGTTTTCAATGTGAAGAGTCTGAGAGGACAGTTGTGAAGAGGCTCGAAGGGAGCAAACATAAGATAAGTTAAGACAAAGGTGAAGTCCCACTGGGGCATTACGAAAGGAGATGGAGGAAAGAGGTGAGTAATGCCCTTAGAGAATCTATTTACAATAGAGGACTTGAACAAAGATGGCTGATCTAGTAGCCGAAGGAAAGCAGAGCTGGCCGCAAGATAACCTTTAAGAGTGCCCAGGGCAGAGCCCTGCTGGGCCAAACAAAGTATGTACAAAAGGACCTCTGAAAGAGGGGCAGAAAGGGGATCCATATCCTTTGCTGTGCACCATGACACAAACTTATTCCATCGACAGGCGTATACCATTTTGGTGGAGGGAGGCCTGGTTACCAAAATGACATTACAGACTTCAAGGAGGTGGAAGCTGGACAGGTTTGGGTAAAGTACCCTTCACTGCTGCTGCGACAGAAAATTCTCCCGAAGAGGCAGTCTGAGTGGAGGATCGATAGCCATGCTCAGGAGCTCCGGGTACCAGACTCTTCGTGCCCAGCCAGCCCTGAGCCACAAGAATAACTTGGGCCCAGTCATGCTTGATCTTCAACACTCTGGGCAGAAGTGGTACAGGTGGAAAGGCATACAGGAGAGCGCAGATCCAATCGCGATGAAAAGCATCGCCGAGTGAATGCCGCCTTAGAAACTCCAACATGCAGAATTGCTGACATTGCGCAGTTTCTTCGGTGGCGATCAGATCTAACCAAGGCTCTCCCCGCTGCTGAAAGAGACCTTGCACCACCTCTGACTGAAGACACCATTCGTGATCTACCAGGCACCAGCGGCTGAGTTTGTCCGCCCTAGCGTTCAGAGAACCTGCCAGGTGTTGAACCACCAGGGTCATGCCCTGATGTTCCAGCCATGTCGAGACGAAGAGCCTCTTGACATAGGGTCCACGACTCACCCCGCCCTGTTTATTGCAGTACCACATGGCGGTGGTGTTGTCTGTGAACACCTGTACCACTTTCCCTTTTAGAGAGGGAAGGAATGCCTTCAGTGCTAGGCGGATCGCCCAGAGCTCCAGCAGTTTGATATGGAGCCCGGACTCTGCCGGAGACCAGACGCCTATGATCTCCGCCTTTCCCAGAGGGCCGCCCCATCCCAGGAGTGAAGCATCTGTCACTACTATGAAGTCTGGTTGGGGAAGGGAGAGTGATCTGCCTCTGACCAAAGCTTGGTTCGTTAACCACCACTGCAGTTGTTGTGCAGTTCCCTCCGGGATCTGGACATAGTCGGAAAGATTCCCCTGCGCCAACTGGAACTTCAGGTCCCACTGCAGAGCCCGCATATGCCATCTGGCATGATCCACCAGCAGGAGGCCATGAGGCCCAACAGCCTCAGGGTCATTCTCACCGAAATCCGATATAGAGGCTGAAACATCAGTGTCATAGCCCAAATATCCCGGACTCGCTGCTTGAGAGGATCGACTCGAAACTACACTATGTCCTGAACCGCCCCGATGAAAAGGAGCTTCTGAGAGGGAGTCAGGTGTGACTTCGGCATGTTGATAGTGAACCCCAGTGAATACAGGAGGTCCGCCGTAGTCTAGAGGTGGGAGAAGACAGCCTGCGGCGAGTCTGCCTTCAACAGCCAATTGTCAAGATAGGGGAAGACAGGAACCCCTGATCTGCGCAGATGAGCTGCGACCACTGCCATCACTTTCGTGAACACCCGAGGCGTACTAGTAAGGCCAAAGGGGAGCACGGTGAACATTAAATGCTTGTGGCCTACCAGGAACGTCCCGCATGAGGCCCTCTTGAGAAGACTTCACGAGATCGGTCTCAGAGGGACGGTGTTGAGCTGGCTGAGATCTTACCTAGCGGGTCGTCGACAAGTGGTCTGGGCCCCCCCGTACTCCGCCGAGGTGCCGCCTATGAATGTCGGAGTCCCACAAGGGTCGGTGCTGAGCCCGACCCTTTTTAACATCTTCATGACTCCATTGGCGGTACTGGCGGAGTCGATGGGTGCCCAGATCATATCATACGCTGACGACACCCAGCTCCTCTTCACCTGCAAGAAGGGCATGGAGTTTGACGGGGATAGCATCCGTGGTTGCCTTGGGGCTGTCTTCAACTGGTTTCAGAGGAGCAGCCTCAAGTGCAACCCTGATAAATCCGAGGTGCTCTTCTTCGGCTGTCAGGCAGAACCGCCCTGGCAGGAATGGTGGCCGGTTTGCATGTCCCCCCCCTTCCTCTTCCTCTTTGGTCGCTAAAAACCTTGGGGTCAAAATCGATAACACCCTGGCTCTGAAAACACAGATCACAGGTCTCACGGGTACCTGTTTTGGTCTGCTTAAAATGATGCGTAAATTCCTTCCTTTGCTCCCTTTAGCCCACAGGAAGCTGACAGTACAAGCTCTGATCTGTTCTAGGCTTGACTATTCAAATGTCCTCTACCTGGGTTTGCCGGATTATCTCTTGCATAAACTCCAGGTTGTACATAATTCTGCGGCAAGAGCCATCTTCGGCCTACCCCGGCATGCCAGATCATCTGAGTTGCTTTCATCCCTTCACTGGCTTCCTATCAAGAAGCGAATCACATTCAAAGCTCTTACACTGGCCCATAAGGCACTCCATTCGGTGGGGGCCTCCTACATTCAGAAACGGCTTTCTTTCTACAAACCCACCAGATCTCTCCGGTCGGAAAATCTTGGCCTGGCAATGGTGCCTCCCATTAGGAAAGTCAGAATAGGTGGACGTTCCTTTAAATATCTCGCCCCCAAACTATGGAACTCCCTTCCTGTTGATCTCCGCCGCATTCACAACCTGTTTGCCTTTAGAAAGGCCTTGAAAACCTGGCTTTTTAATCAGTAATTCTGTTATGTTTCTGTTGTCTTTTCCCTTTTCTCAGTAATGGGTCAGAAAGCGCCGGGACACTCCTTGGAGTAGCCGTGCGCTATATAAGTTACCCATTAACATTAACATTAACATTAGTGCCTGTGGGCTGGCAGAATGGGGATGTGAAAATAGGCGTCCTGCAAATCCAGTGCCAACATCCAGTCTCCAGGGTCAAGGGCAGACAGGACCTGAGCCATGGTTAACATTTTGAACTTCTCCTTCAGAAGGAATCGGTTGAGGGCCCTGAGGTCTAGAATTGGAAGCAGGCCTTTGTCCTTCTTGGGCACCAGAAAGTAGCGGGAATAGCAAACACTAACCTACTTCTGGCGTAGGAATCCTCTCGATAGCTCCCTTGGCCATGAGAGCTGAGATTTCCTGGAGGAGAAGCGCCAAATGAGCCTCCGACATGCGATCGAAAGACAGTGACATGGAGAGAGGGGTAGTCTCGAGGGAGAGGGAGTAACCCCTTCGGACTATTTGCAAAACCCACCTGTCCGACATGATGGTTTGCTAGTGGGGGAGGTGATGGCGAATCCTGCTGCCCACTGGCCTCTGGTGGCCCTGAAAGGTCGATCTAGGAAGGTTTGGAGGTCGCTGCAGGAATGGGGGGGGGTGGACTGACCTATCCGCTGGCTCCCAGACCCGCGTCGCTGGGTCCCACGTCAGCAGCCACGCAGAGGCTGGGCAGCTTGCGTGAACCCGTGGCTGGACTGGGTCGGATGTGATTGGGTGCCCCTTCCATAGCCACAAATGTGGCGAAAAGCAGACTGAGGGGGACGGGAGGACGCAGCGAGGCCCAAGGACCTGGCGGTAGCTTGAGAGTCCTTAAAAGCTCCAGCACAGAGTCTGCTTTGTCGCCGAAAAGGCAACGGCCATCGAAGGGCATATCCAACAATGTTGACTGAACATCCCCCGAAAAGCCAGACATCCTCAACCAGGCGTAGCACCTAAAGGCTACCGACGTGGCAATCGTTCTGCCCAGTGAATCAGTGGTATCCAGTCCACAGTGAATCGTGAATTTTGCTGCGTCCCTCTCATCTGCCACGGCTTGGGAGAAACAGTCCGGGCCTCCTCTGGGCACTGAGGCAGCACTCGAGCGACCATATCCCAGATAGTATGGGAGTAGCAGCCCAAGAGGCATGCAGTATTCACGGACCGCAGTGCCAAGCTGGAGGAAGAGAACATGTGCTTCCCAAGATGATCCAGCTTCTTGGATTCCCTGTCTGGGGGAGCAGAAGGGAGTGCGCCCTTGAAAGACAAGGCTTTGACCACCAAGCTCTCGGGGAAGGGTGTTGGGTGAGGAAAACTGGGTCGCCCGGAGCCGGGTGGTGGCGGTGGGAAATCATCCATTCCACATGAGCCCCTGTGCCCAGAAGGACGTCAGTGAGGGCTTCGTTGAAGGGCAAAAGGGGTTCAGAGGAGGTTGCTGCCGGTTGAAGTACCTCTGTCAGCCCTGACCGTCACTGAAGGGAGCTACAGAGCCAGGGCCTCGGCTGCCCATTGCACCACCACAGCATAAGATGCTCCCTCCTCCGTAGCCACGGTAGGGGAAGAAAGCGTGCCACGGTCTGGAGAAGTGTCCAGACCACTGGGGTCACCCATGTCCTCTCTCCAGTCCGGTTTTTCAAGCTGGTCTGCTAAAGGGTCCAGTGACCCCTCCCAATCCTCATCACCACCTTCTGGGTGATAGGGAACACCAGGGATGAACAGGGAAACAAAAGTACCCTCCGGCGTCGGATTCAACAGGTGATGTTGGAAACTGCCTCAGCCAGGGGCACGACCGACACTGGAGGTGTCGTCACCGGGATCGGCGCCGGGGAAGTTTAAGTAAGGTCGACTGGCGTCGATCCGGATCCAGGCCTGGATCTGGGGGGTTCGCCGGAGCTGCCAGCATCGAAGGCCCAGGATCCCCAACCAGCTCCGTGTGGCCCGAAGGCACGCTGGCGGACTTGGGCTGCCCAAAGATGGAATGGAGAGCTTTGTTAAATGCACGAAGTTGGGCAGGGGACGCTCCGGGTCCCAAACACGGGGGGAGGCTCAGAGACATCCCAGAAGGAGCCTTTGAGCAACAACGCTCAGGGTCCCACGTTGTTTTAGCTGACTGACAGGAAGAGGGCGAAGAGCGCCGGTGCTTCTTCGCCATCTTCTTGTGCTTCGACTTACCCGAGGACTTCGAAGACTTGGAGTGGGACGAGGTGTGGGGGCTCCGGGAGCGGTCTCGAGGCCTTCCTTTTGAGCAAGACCAGGAACGACGTGGAGCCGACTGCCGGGCCTCCAAGAGCTTTCGGGACCACTCCCGCAAAGACTCAGGATTCATGGCCCGGCCGTCGGAGCACGACTTCGGGTCGTGGTTGCGCTCCAGGCACTAAAGGCACACGAGGTGCAGGTCCATCACAGAAATCAGTTTACGGCAGGCATCGCAGGGCATGAAGCTGGTCCAACGGTGGGACATCGCTCGCACATCAGGAGTCGGAGACTCAAAAAAAAAGTTGACAAAAGTCGAAAAAAGCTTATTCAAAAAGTGACTAAAGGGGTAGCTCTCTGCGGATCTGGGCTAGGCTGGTGCGGAAAAAGAAAGAACTAACGTCAGCGTGCAGGGGTGGCGTCTAAGTACGCACCGCAATGTCATCCCAGCAAATCACAATGCTGATGACGGAGGAGGAGCCGACCGACGCCACCTACCGACACGCAGGGGTACTGCTAAGAAAAAATTCTCCGGATCCAGGCTGACGCCTGGGGAAAAATCTAAGGTAAGTAATCTATAACTAACTGTTTCTTTCAGATTTCTGAAATTTCAAAAACAGAGACAACATTTTAAGGGAGATGCCGTTGCCGTTGATCTTAATATAGGGAACCGAGAGGGGAGCTAAAAGGCTTAACCTACCCACAATCAAAGTGTGGACCCGTATCTCTCGCCACCTTCATTCTCCCATGCTGTACTCCCCGCTGCTTCCACTCACTTATCATGCCTGGGCAGGGCAAGCCATGCTGTATTGGAGTATGGACTTGAAGCCCCACCCACTCTCCGCCCATATTTTTAATTGACTTGTGTCATTGTCCATATTAACCTGTGGCTTTGCATTGGTTAATAGGCTTAGTAGTCCCTCCTTAGTAACAACCTGTCTGCATTTGTAACCTCCCATAAGTACTGGACCTGTTACTTGTATTGTTACTTGGTGTGTTTCATATAGGTCTGTGAGCACTATTTTTTTTTTAAATGACTTTCCCCTATTGCAGCAGTACATGCCTTCCTGCAGAGGACCGCTTTTCAATTCTGCTCCTCGTCGCCCGGGACCGCATATCAGCTCTCTGCAGTCTGCTCCTCATGGCCAGGGCGCCGAGCTTAATGTTTCAGCACGGCGCCCGCTTTCATGTGAATAAAACTGGTGCAACTCAAACAATGGCGGCTGTAGCTTTATTTTCATTCACAGCAGGGGCCCGCTCACCCAACTCAATTTATTTACTTTTTTAACCATGTCATCACCTGTGCTTTAGCTTAAGCTAAAACGCGGGTGCGGCGATTACTTCAAAAGCAAAGAAGTCGGGAGTTTGTTTGCATTCATTTGTGTTGTAACAGCAATCATTACTGTCTTGCAGTGTAAGTAAAAATTAACACGTTTCTTATCAATGTTTTAAAGAAACATTGTATCCAAAGCGCTCACTTTAAAAATAATCTTGTTAAAGTGGCAGTGATAAGAAACGTGTTAATTTTTACTTACACTGCATAGCTACTACTGTCTCGTCGGCAGGTGGCATGTAGGTGGGGACGTGGAAGATCACCTAAATTCAAGGAATGGATTGCAGACCTGTTATTCTGGCAAGAGCAAACACACACATATGCAGAACTACTCCCGACCTCCTCGCGCCCCAGAGATATTTGGGGGCCACTACAGTCATACCTCCTGACACACCCGGTTGGGAATTGATGAGATACCTGCTCCCCCCCGCCCAAGCCCTTTAGGATCTACGTCCTGACTGGTTCCCAGTAATAAACACTGCCTATACATGCGCGCGCAATGGTCCCTGACACTCGCTCATGATTATTCATAGCTATTAATTCATGTTGGCATACTCGTAATGATATCCAATGTGACGAATTGCTATTATAATATGCTGTATAATGCTATACCTTTCTCTGACAGATTGTTATATCAGTGCCATACTACGAAAATATTGCTATGGATGTGCTGTATATCCTTCTAATTGAACATCCGTGGAATGTGACTGTCTTCTTACGTCTGAAGTGATTTACTATGTTGAAAAATTCAATAAACAAATTTAAAAAAAAAATATTTTTGAAATTTTAAAAGGCGGTCTGATCACTAGTTGGCAAGCACTTATAATTCAAAAACCGATGTCAATTTTGAAGCAGTTTGAATGCAAGCTAAAATGGCTCTCAGAAAACCAGCCTATACATAACAAAGATAATCCCTGCTAACACACCCCTAACCAAATACTGCTGGATGCTGTGGACATAGGACGAGGGAAGGCACTTCATAAAAATTCTTGTTAGAGCTGCATTTAATGCGCTTTCTGAACACATGTTCACCCAACTGGATTTTTCTCTGTTTTTTAACATAAATTAACAGGAAGGATTACGATTTTGCTTTTTAAGTACAAATAAAAATGCTTCGTAAAAATGCATTCCATGTCGGTACAAAGCTTTTTCATTTGTACTTAAAAGCAAAACAGCAATCCTTCTTGTTAGTTTATTTTAGAAATACTTCTGTCCGGTGACCGCTTTGTGTTAAAGAGTGTTCACTGCCACTTTAACAAGATTATTTTTAAAGTGAGCGCTTTGGATACAATGTTTCTTTAAAACATTGATAAGAAACGTGTTAATTTTTACTTACACTGCAAGACAGTAATGATTGCTGTTACAACACAAATGAATGCAAACAAACTCCCGACTTCTTTGCTTTTGAAGTAATCGCCGCACCCGCGTTTTAGCTTAAGCTAAAGCACAGGTGATGACATGGTTAAAAAAGTAAATAAATTGAGTTGGGTGAGCGGGCCCCTGCTGTGAATGAAAATAAAGCTACAGCCGCCATTGTTTGAGTTGCACCAGTTTTATTCACATGAAAGCGGGCGCCGTGCTGAAACATTAAGCTCGGCGCCCTGGCCATGAGGAGCAGACTGCAGAGAGCTGATATGCGGTCCCGGGCGACGAGGAGCAGAATTGAAAAGCGGTCCTCTGCAGGAAGGCATGTACTGCTGCAATAGGGGAAAGTCATTTAAAAAAAAAATAGTGCTCACAGACCTATATGAAACACACCAAGTAACAATACAAGTAACAGGTCCAGTACTTATGGGAGGTTACAAATGCAGACAGGTTGTTACTAAGGAGGGACTACTAAGCCTATTAACCAATGCAAAGCCACAGGTTAATATGGACAATGACACAAGTCAATTAAAAATATGGGCGGAGAGTGGGTGGGGCTTCAAGTCCATACTCCAATACAGCATGGCTTGCAGAGCAGCGTATGCGCTGCCCAGGCTCGACCTAAAAAATAAATAAAAAAGGAAAACTAACTGTACAGGCGGACATAAAAAAACCTGCGAGCTTCTAGAGCTTCTACTATACTATAAGTCATTTTATAATTAGTTAAATGTAAAGTTGCGCATCTAGTTAGCAGTGTTTTAAACTTTTTTCCTCAATATGTGGTTAGCAAGTTGTCTATAATATGACATAATGTGCTGAGGTAAAACTGACAAGCCTGCTTGTTAAGGTAGTATACTGCAGCTGATGGGAAGGATGAAACACTTTAAGGTTAACAGGAGAGGCGGGACATTGGCAAGGGTGGATATAATGAGAACATTAAAATACCCACTTGTTAGAAAACAAAAGAGTGAAAACATTTGATTGAGGGAGTCCTTCTGGAACGAAGGTTTGTGAAATTAGCTCCGGAGGGGTTTCAGGCGTGATTTGAAGTGTTCCTTCAGCATGGCAATGCCTTCCAGCATGAACAGTAAAGAGTAAAACGTGAAACTGTAAAGCAGGGTCACAGACACCTACATTAATGATAAGAAAGGCAGGGTCTAGGTATACAGTAAGCAGGTCCTGAAATATTTCATTATGTGGGGAAATGAGTACCAGAAATAAATGGGCATGTTTATCAATTAACAAGACCTACTTGCTCGTAAAATGAAAATACTTCATCAGGAAAGTTACAATGGTCATTGCAAAAAAATAAAAATCATGCACTTAGAGCGGATAGAAACACACGGAATTTCCTCAACTATTGTTCCCAGAACTTATAAGAGACAGATAAAAAACATCAGGTGCAGGGGCGTAGCTTCAGGAGGGATGTTTGGGGTGTTACACCCCCCCTAATAAATTCATTCTGTAGTAAATAGTTGGGTACAGGTGCTTTACGTCGTATACGGTGACATGTTTCTCGGATTTTAATTGGGAGTTTCACATACACATGAGGACAAAAATACACACACTCGTCTGTTTTAAAGGTCTTAAAAAAATTATTTTGCTAATTGAGTTTTAAGTACTCCTCACAATCTGCACTCCTCTCCTTTCCTACTGCTCCTTAACTCCACCCCGCCCTGCTTGTCATATAATTTATTTTAACCAGCCTGATTGTTGAGAAATCTGGACCTCGCCCCCCCCAATTTTACTGACCAAGCTACACCCCTGATCAGGTGGCCTATATTAGCAGGTGTCCTTGTTGCCTTGCATGGGAAAAAAGAAAAACGAAAGCGCGGATAAGATGCTATTGATGTTTGTGGGCTGTTTATAGAAGAGGAACACATAGCATCTAAGCTTTGATATCCAACCAATGCCACTGAATGTAGGAATGGCATCTTTCCTTCAGTACCTGCTTTGGATACTGCAGCATGGACTCCTGAATGATGCTGGGGATCCGCTGCAAGCAGTCCCCACTGCCATTCATCAGCTGTTGCGGAGCATTTGGTATCATCTGCCTCACAGAGGGATGGTTCAGATCCACATTGAAGTCTGCTGAAAGTTTTCGGTTGTGCTTGAGGTCAAATAGGGATAAGGTGACGAAGAAAGGCTCCACCTGAAAGACACATTTCAAATAAATAAATGTATTTTATCGTCTTGGCAGACCGGCAATATACGAGGCACATTTGGGCTAAGAGGTGTCATTCTAGGCTGACAAACCACACTGAACCACAATTTCTTCTGCTGTTGAAATTGCTGATAGATATTGGAGGGTTGTGCCGGAAGAATGAAAATGGTGCTAGACAAACAGTGTCATACGAGGAATTCACTTGACACGACAATGACAATTTCTGTGAGACCATTTTACCAATCTAGCAAAATGACTGGTCTACACTATAGGTAATCTATTGGCTAGACTCCGCTTCAGAGTAGCCAAGAGATCATCTACAGTTTTCACTGTCGAGACCCATAATAAAATGTGACAAAGTGTAGGGAAGGCTGATCTAGTGAACATGATAACAGACTGGGAATTGGGACAGGAGGATTGAAATTAGTCAGGTGATTTTGTCACATGTTTAGAAAGGGCATAACGTTTGTGTTCCATGTGCCACATATGACCATGCAGAAGTGGGGAAAATACATCTGTGTACCAGTTTTGCAAAATGCAAAGGACTGCATTGCTCACTGGCAATCCCCATTAATTGACTCCAGTCTTCATGACTACTGTTATTAACCATGAGGTCATCTGGGTATTGGAGACAGGAAGCATGCTCAGTCTGACTCTGTATTAAAACAAAACAACAAAAGCGGAGAGAGAGTTATCCAGGCACCATTGGGCATACTTGCCAACTGAGCACGTCTGATGGCTGATAACGGGCATAACGCGAAGACAGCACAAAATGAAAAGACCCCTGTGGAAACACAACGTTTTTCTAGTAGTTGTGCCTCCTATAAGTGAGCATACATTGGTTCTCAAATCTACTACTCCAGGAGACAAAAACCTTGACGCATTTCAGTTAAGATGAAGAGAAGACCCATTTGAAAACAAATGATCAACTGCAGAGCGGAAAACATTTCCTTTCCAGATTGAACCTTCAGTAAACAGTCTCCCAAGACTGGCTAGACACTGACCTCGATGTGCATCTCTAACATAGTTTCCATTAATCTTCTCAACCTCTGGGAGAAACACTAGACTGAAGGGTGGCATCTGGCACTGGCCACATGAATTGTCACTAAAAAAAAAAAAGAAAGCTATTCAACTGTATTATGTTGCAAACTCTGGTTCCAATGTGTGCCATTCTACTATCAACTATGCTATTTCAATGCCAAACACAATCTATGGCTTTGCCATGAATACAAAAAAAAAAAATATGTATGTATCTCTGACTAGACCTTCCGGTCCAGGAGATTACCAATCCTACCTATGCCGAGGGACTTAGACATCAGAAATTAGAAGATGACCTATTTTCTCACTTGCAAAGAACCTCAACATTGTTCCAGTGAATAGATTCTACAGGCAAACTTCAAATCTGCCATTTGTTAGTAAGCCAACTGAATGACGAGTGGTATAACTACTGCAGGTACCTACTGAAGCAAAGTTGGTAGCAGACATAGCAGTCTAAAAATCAGTTCTTAACAAAATACAACCACCATTCTTAGAAAACAGTGACCTACCCCGTCGGAATAATGAGATCCACGGGAACACTACAGTTCTGTTTTCTTTTACCTGGAGATTTCAGCTGCTAAAATCATCGGGTAAAACTACAGAGGAAATCAGTAGTCATTGGAACCAGAATTACATTCACTCAGTAATCCCTTATTCCTAAAAGGAACCACAGGGTTTCATTGTAAATCTGTGCAGCTCTGCCCTCAGTAATGGCAATTCGGGGGGGGGGGGGGGGGGGGGGGGGGGCTAACTTAACGAGACCAAATCCAGGGCACTCATAATGAGGCCCTCTAAGGACTACTTTGGCCCATAACCAATTCATGGAACTGAGTGGGATCCGGAAGGAGAAGACTACAGGAAATCGTAGCACGGCACACTTTTAATACGTTCTCAGTTTGTACGATCACAGTACCGTATTTGCTATGGCAGATTGATGGTGACAAGTAAGAATACGTCAAACATTACGCAACACAATTCCTAAACACTGCCTTTCAAAGTTGAGCATATGGTCTTGTTATAATCTGTCATAATATACTTAAAGAGCACAAGCAATGGCAAAATCTTCAACTCCTGCCACTCGAGCAAGTAAGCCATTATAGGAATGGTCATGAAGGCTAATAATCAGCAGGTCACTTAAGGAGACAATAGTCACACTTTTATTGAAGTTAGTTTACTCTTCTACACGTTTTAGTTGGAAGGGCGTTCCAACGATTTGCTAACAATTTAAAAAAAACACCTAATGAGATGGATTTCCTGAACCTGAACACAGGTTACAGGTGAGCTCATCACAGAGACTCATTTGCATTGAATACTGCATAAAGGAGTACTCAGGGAATACGAAAATCTGTCATCAAACAGTGGCCAGTAAACGGAGCACATAACAGGTGATGCATGCTTCTATAACCTCAAGTTGGACCAAGCACCTAAGTAGAGTTTTTGAGAGATGATCGTATCAGCATCAGGAATTCAGAAAAGTAAAATAGGCACTTTTGGCAACATTTAGCTGGGTGTGCTTCAATCAAAAGGATGTTTGTCTGAGAGGAACAGCTTTTTAGAAAGTTTTTTTATCAATAGCCTTTAAGTGCGCTGATAACCAATATGGATGAGTTTCTGATAATGACTATAATCTAAGTAGATGTGTGTACTCTGTATAACTAAAAGGAATGATGCAGAGATAGATCCCTGTTGTCTGTGTGGGTAGGCAGGCATAAATAAATAAAGGGAACAATGCAAAGACATGAAGTTACTTCACTAATTGACTTTGATGGATGGATGAAAGCAAAACGGGGGCAAGGATACTGTCTTAGACCTATCCATAAGAAAATATCTGAACCCTGTTGTATATGTTGTTTGGACAATCCGTAATGCATGCTCACGATAAGGTACATGCCGATATTTGTGATGTCTGTTTGGGCAAAAAAGTCAATAAAGATATATATTAAATATATATATATATATATATTTTACTGATAAAAAACCAATGAAATTCCCCCGTTATAGTTACTGTAGGCAACTATAACTCACGCGACCGCAATCCTCTGCTGATGCTAATACTGTATTTAGACACTTATTTGCCCATATCTTCTTCCATTAAATTTTAGCTATACATATATTACAAATATTTTTTTTTCATAAAGACACATATGTCATCAGCAGAGGATTACGGTCGCGTGAGTTATAGTTGCCTACAGTAACTATAACGGGGGAATTTCATTGGTTTTTTATCAGTAAAATGTCCAGCTAACTATAACATGTGTGAAACCTATGGTTTTTTCAGTGAATTAGCAAGGTTTTTTAAATGCTATTTCCTAACTATAACGTGTGTGAAACCTATGGTTTTTTCAGTGAATTTGTACGGTTTTTTAAATGCTAAGTTACTTTACGCCATTTGTGGCGTGCGCGCCCACTTAACGCAGTTCGTTCCGTGCACGGTTTTTATCAACTTTAATAAGCCCTGTACATTTGGTGGCCTTCGGCCACCAAAAGCACAGGGGGTGAGGTCAATGTGGATAGTGTTTTTTTTATTTCGATTTTATAATTTCATGTTGCCAAAATTACGTTTTTTTTCTCTATTAATAAGCCCTGCACATTTGGTGGCCTGCGGCCACCAAAAGCACAGGGGGTGGGGTAAGTGTGGATAGTGTTTTTTTTATTTTTATTTTTTTACCGTAAGCGTACGGTAAGCTTACGGTAAGCGTACGGTAAGCGTACGGTAAGCGTACCCCGCAAAATTGCCGAAAAAAAAATAAAACCGTTTTTGCTCTTGGGGGATGTTTGGGGACTCCCTCAACATGACTATGTGGGAGGGAGTTGTCAAAACAGCCCCGTAACATGTTTTTGGCCATCATGTTTGATAAACAACACTCAGTGCGAGAGACAAAATGGCGGACGCCGCTTCCTGGTTTCGGCCGATTCGAATGTTTACTAAGATCTAAGAGCCAATCAGAATCGCGCTCGCGCACGCCACCGTAAGCTTACGGTAAGCGTACGGTAAGCGTACGGTAAGCGTACCGTAAGCGGGCTCAGATATATATATTGATTTAAAGGCTATTTTCTCAGAATCTACTGAACAGATTTACACCAAACCTACAAAAGGCACTTCCTTGACCTAGGGACTACCTCTCTGCCAAATTTCTAGTAATTCTGTTCAGCCGTTCGGGCTGTAGCTCGTTCTAAAGGTCCTATGGAAAAATGCATGGGAAAAACGCGTTTTGGGACCCCCCTTTTATCTCAGCCCCCGCTTGACGAATCCCCCCGAGACTTTCAGGGTAGGAGCGGAGCGTAGCGCCCCACCTATTTTGAGAAATTCGCGAGGATTCGTCGACCGGCGCCAAAGTTATTCAAAATAGAATGTTGAGGTTTTCCTATGGAAACGTGGTCCTAACTATAACTACCTACTGGCGACCGCCAGTAGGTAATATATATATATATATATATATATATATATATATATATATATATATATATATATATATATATATATATATATATATATATATATATATATATATATATATATATATATTACCTATAACATGTGTGAAACCTATGGTTTTTTCACTGAATTTGCAAGGTTTTTTAAATGCTAATTCCTAACTATAACGTGTGTGAAACCTATGGTTTTTTCAGTGAATTTGTACGTTTTTTTAAATGCTAAGTTACTTTACGCCATTCGTGGCGTGCGCGCCCACTTAACGCAGTTCGTTCCATGCGCGTACGGTGCGCTTCGCGCACCGTGCGCGCACAGTGAGCACGCGGTGCGCTTTGCGCACCGCGCGCCCACTTTACGCAGTTAGTGCCGTGCACGCACGGTGGGCACGCGGTGCGCTACGCGCACCCCGTGCCCACGTTACGCTACATGGGCCATGTACGCACGAAGCGCTTCGCGCACCGTGCGCACATGGAGGACATATGATGCGCTTCGTTGTGAAAGGTAATATTTTATTTTTTCATATCTGTGATATGCCATGCACAAATGGTGCCCTTCGGGCACCGTTTGCACATGGGGTGGAGCGAGTATGGATATTTTTTTATTTTTATTATTTTTTAGCGTACGCGTACGGTAAGCGTAATCGGCAAAATTATCGAAAAATTTAAAAATCCGTTTTTTACCTTGGGGGATCTTTGAGGACTCCCTCAACATGGCTAGGTGCATAGGAGCTGTCTAAACAGCCCCTTTACATGTTTTTGGCCTTTGTTTGTTAACCCCCTCTCAGAGTGCGAGAGAGAAAATGGCGGCCGCCACTTCCTGGTTTCGACCGATTCGAATGTTTAATAAGATCTAACAGCCAATCAGAATCGCGCTTGCGCACGTCACCGTACGCGTACGGTAAGCGCACCGAGGCGCACCGTAAGCTGGCTCAGATATATATATTGATTTAAAGGCTATTTTCTCAGAATCTACTGAACAGATTTACACCAAACCTACAAAAGGCACTTCCTTGACCTGTAGACTACCTCTCTGCCAAATTTCAAGGAACTCTGTTCAGCCGTTCGGGCTGTAGCTGTGTCTAAAGGTCCTATGGAAAAATGCATGGGAAAAACGCGTTTTGGGACCCCCCTTTTATCTCAGCCCCCGCTTGACGAATCCCCCCGAGACTTTCAGGGTAGGAGCGGAGCGTAGCGCCCCATTAGTTTTGAAAATTTCGCGAGGATTCGTCGACCGGCGCCAAAGTTATTCAAAATAGAATGTTGCGGTTTTCCTATGGAAACAGGGTCCTAACTATAACTACCTACTGGCGACCGCCAGTAGGTAATATATATATATATATATATGAAGCAATCTAAGGCTGAACTGTATATGAACCCCTGTAAGTCTAGTGATCCAGATGTTATCAAAGGTGTTTAAGGTCACAGTTAAATTGAAAAGATCAGGGCTTCGACAAAAGCATCTGAGGTTGTCCAAGACAGCTGTAGAGGCCAGGCTTCTACTTAGGTGAAAGCCAATCTGGGCTTGACCAAACAGATCATTCCCTTACACAAATTACTGAATACAGTCCATTTAATCCCGCTCTAACCGTTTTGCAGAGTGCGGGAACTTTCACTGCGCTAAGCATTTTTAGTGTCTGGCTGCAGACAGCTTTAGCTGTCTGTTGGGAGTAATAAGGAGGTAAATCCAGAGCCATGGCAGATCATGGATGGTTACACTGTGCCACTTACTTTACTTTATGGTGTTGGTAATGTGGAAAGATAATGTAGCTCCTACAGTCACTTTGTACCTCAGAATTTCATACACATGGAAAAGTAGTCACCCTGGACTTATAGAGTATATTACAGGCATACATTCCTTTTGAGCTTGTGACATCAATAAAATGCAAGCTAGAAGTGTTAGCTTTGTAAATGCTAATTTCATCCGTCTCCATTCATTTATAAAGACCATAGGAAACCATGACTACTATGACTCCTATACCGAAGGTACCCAGCTCTACCTGCAAGTCAACAACGTTTATAACCAATATCATTCCAGATATTTTGCCTGTATACTTCAAACAATGGAAGTAAAATTGAACTCCATTCAAAATGGACCACTAACCCTCAATGTATCCAGACTCAACCACTCATCCTGAGTCAGTAAGCACACTGCATTACCAACTTTACGAATTCCAACATGTCATTCCTTTCATCCCACCTGGGAACTGACCAGTAGTAGCTGAAACTATTATAAACTGACGGCATCTATATTATGAACGCTGACCTGTCTATCTAATCTGTCATCTCAAAAATTCTTCAGAGCGTTGAGGCAAGATTGGCAGATAAGTAGACCTGGAGAAGAAAAAAACTCGAATGATCTTGTATCCAGTCTGCACATCAAAGCCGGAAAGACTCTTAAGGCTTTTCACATGTATTCACAAGTGACATAATACATCAGCAAAAAAAGTAGCACATCAACTACGGGCTTACAATGCAGTTGCACTCATCGGATAAAAAACCTACTACAGATCATCAAATATGCAGCAAATCTAAAGGATGTAAATTAATTCACTCCAGAGATCTTCAGCTATGGTAATTTCTACCAGCATCAATTAACATGACGTCAACAACCTCAAATTCAGTATTTAAAAAAATGAACAATATCTTGGCTATAACTTCTAAAGACGCTTCCCTCTTACTAGGAAGTGCCTGGAGCGGTGAGGTTCACAAAGGCAGGGATGTGCGTTACATCATTCGTAAGACAGCTCCATCCCTACCATAATCCACTTATTTACATAATTCAATCATCACCATGTTCATTTCCACAGGCCATAACTGACATACTATTGAGCTTTCCAGGGAAAAATTGGTTAGACTTTTAAAAACAAAGGTAGCCATTTACCTGCATGTTGGTCACTCTCAAATATCAAAATTAAATTACAATCTGTTCTATTTTGATGACACATTACTTGGTTTCCTGCAGTTATTTAGGAAAATACCCTCGGAAAAGGGACTGCAATTGTACTGGACATCTAAGGCAGATAAGATTATTCAAAGTGAAAGTGACATAAAAAGTTGGAGACCCATTTACAAAGCAGGTATTATGCTCCAAATTCATCATTCAAGGATAACAAAAACTCCTAGATCTTCCTAGCGTATGTGGCTCCTCTGTACCAACTGTGTATCATATGGTAATATTGATCATACTAAAAGCAGTCATCTTATTTCTAACTGATACCTCAATCGAAAGTTTTTGTTTTGCTTGTAAATTCAAAGCTAAATGCCATGCTTTTTGGACTCTTTAACCTGGACCTCATTATGGGTTAATTCCCATAAGCACTAGAGCCTCTCACCATAATTTGTAAAGTAGACAAAGTCTTCTGTACAGGCTCCTTGCTGCATGGAGAGATGCAGTCATGGAAGAAATATCCTGTTACTTACTGGTGACTCTGGACACCCATGCCATTACAGCGCATACGCAAGACAAAGGACTTCGCACATGCTCCAGTTAGCTGTATGCTGCCTTTGGAGTATGTTCTCTGGAACTGGACTTCCAACCTGGGGCATACAGGAAAAAAGCCAAGACACCTGGGCCAAAGTTCCTGACTCTAAGGGAGGAGGTGCAACAAGTCCGCTATGTCCCAAAGTCTGCAAACTGACTAAGGATTAAAATAGTAGAAATTCTGCACATTAAATGTATACAGACACCCATCTGCATGCATCACAGAAGGTATGTGAGAGAAAAGATAGATATAATTGCAAATAAAAAAAACACGTGGGTAAACGAATGTACGGCCATCACTAAAGAAGTAGCTACCAATGCCCTACTGTTAAAAATCCCGAAAATCCCAACCTGTCAAGAAGGAAAAACTTTGCACTGACATGGCTCCTGTCATATCTCAAAGCGTTTCCTGGACCACACTGAGATACCATAGCTGGGATGTAAGACAGTAAATCCGAAAGAGCGACTTGAAAGATAGACTGATAAAAAAAAAAATATTTCCTAAAGAGTTATACAAGAATCCTTACGTGTATTTATTTCCTATTCTCAGAAGACCAAAAAATATCAAATATATCACTCTGATAGTTATAATCTGAAATTACAAAGATATATTGAAACGTTACTTCGACTTGATGAGCCAAGCAGCCCCAAGGGACATTAGAAAGAAAAAGCCATCTGTGGGAAAACATGGTTGAAACGCTCAGGAAATTACAAAAGATGCATAATTGATTACATTGATATGCAAAATTGAGAATGAATTTCCTTCCAAGGAAAGGAAACATGTGTTCTAAGTAGCAAATGTTGAAAACAGCAAAAAAATAAACGACAGTCAGGATGCCAACGGAAAAATAAAATGTCACCACAGAGATGCATGTGTTTTAGGTCCCTAAATTCAGATTCAATGAGATACAGGTTTGGACAATAGGATTTAGAGGGGAGAAAGGGAAGATTGAAGGCTTTGTTTCTTCAGACATTCAATACCAACCATCAGCACCTTGTACATAAAGCAGAGATTGGCGTGAGCAATCACAATGTTTAGAATGACTTGTTTACTTGCAATTTTGTTTCAAAGAAAGTCTGAAGCATAGCAGGCCCATGAACCTGAGGGGGTTAACAGGCTTGTGTTTGTGCATACAGGAGGGGGTAGGTGTAGCGGATACTAATACCTTTATTTCCGGATACTAATACATTTATTTCTGACATGGCGCTGGTCATTAACAGTAGTTAATGTTCAATTTCCATCATACACGCTCCCCTTGTACACACAATTATGGGAGGAGAAATTAAGTTAAGAATAGTTGACAACCCGAGCAGTGGCTATAACTTATTTTTAAAGTATCTAAGGGCAATTCAGTTAGCAGTTTCTATATCAATTGTCATTGTTAAAAACATTACTTAGGGCACACACATATTTTGCCAAACCTTTGCACCAAGCAACAAGAATGAAAACACTATGTTCCACATCCATGTAAAGTATAAAGCCGTGACACAGGTGCATGTTTGGACTAGAGCATTTGTTTAACAGTGTTTTAATACAATGTCTTTAAATTTAGCTGAACAAAAACTCAGCAAAAGGAACTCGCTTTCCTTCAGGAGGCTCTAAAAAGTACATGGCCCTGAAAATATGGCAAAAAAGACTGGTAATAATATGTTTCAATTACATTTGTTGTGGGTCCCTCTTCATTTTCAGCCACGCAGCTCTGAAGGTTGAACGCTAAATCATTGCACTTCACAAGTAGTCTTTTGCCAAACTTCTCTTCAAATGGCTTCACGTCTGGCTCAATACCTGAAAAATCAAGTTTCTTAAAGAGGAACAAAATATGAATTAGTTAGAAGAAAACTTACCAACAGACACAAAAAGAATCTGATCAACAACTACAATGAAATATTAGCCCAGCTGGCAATACAAAGTACAAAATTCCTATCACTCGATGAATTGGAGAATAAACATATAGCCGTATGGATGGTGTCCATAGACAGAATTGAAACAACCTTTCATTTTCACCTCAGGAATATAAAATAAAATATTACCTTCTGGAGGCATTACACCAAGTTACAAATAAGATGGGCAAGTGTGGAATGATCCAGTAACACAAATACTCATGGTCTCTACCCTGAAACATTTACTACTTCAGGGATGGAACTGAGCTAGGTAGGATCCTGCTAAAAAGGACCCTAAGCACCACCGATAAAAAGGAAAGGCTGTGGTAATCCTGAAGGAACAAAAAAAAGAAAAAGAAACCCCACTATGGTCATCTCGTTCTTTAAAATATATTTGTCTAGAGTGAATCCACCCGGCCATTCAGAAACAACTTTGTGGATCATTACCCAGCAGAAAAACTGAGGTGCTAACATTTCTGGTCATTCCAATAAAAATGCAGCGAGTGCAGCAGCTTTTTTGTAGTCATATAATAAAGGCTCTGAGGCAGGCATGGAGAAATTGTGAAGGCCACTAAAGCTGCGCCTCTGAAACACCTCAACCCAAGTTTTTTTTATGCATGTCCTTAGAGTACTCTGACACGGTGTGACCCCTGATCCCTTATCTTTAGCAAACTGTTCCATTTTCTGGATCTCCTGCAATTGTTCCATGAGATGTTTTCTAGTATTCACTGCTATCCCAGCATTTCATCTGAAGTCCTCCCTCAAACTTGTCCACATGCATCTGGCAGGTGACATCATATTCTCATCTGGCTTTAATAAGCGTGCAGGGATGGTGTACAAATTTTCCTTTACTGAAAACAGTAGACACTTCCTGCAGGATGTCCTTAATAAATACAAATCACCATGACAATTTAGAACAGGCATCATTTCCTTAGGTATGTGTCCAGTTTCTGAAACATGGTGAAAATCATTATCGTCCCCTTATGTGGGATTCAAATTTCCTTTCAGGACTTCCTTTCCCCACATCCCGCCCCAATGTCGCTTCTTCCAACACATCACAGCCAGGACTCAACAACTGCACTAAATCTGAAGCCAACAGTATAGGTCATATTGCAATCACTCTCTGTGTCAACAAGCGCTATTTTATTTGGCCGGTCCATCTGTCTAATCTGCCCGGCACATCCTGCCAGAACATAAAGAAACAAAGAATCAAGCAGCTTTCTTTCCATGCACGAACCTGGGAGTGATGTATCTTTCCACTCCCCCCCTCCAGAATTACACTAGCTTGCATCATGAAAATGAATAAACTCTTATGATTAAGAACACGTAATCCATGTTTACAAATCTGATGCTAAGAAATGAACAGTAAATATTCCAAACATGCATAGCTTACTGTATACAAATCAAATAAATCGACAAATCCAACGATGTACTGAAAATCTAACGACAAAGCGCACATTTCACCGTGATACTAGTCCAATGATCCATGGAGTAACTAAAGCACTGTAATCACTCTGAAGTCATATTCATTCATTCATCCATCCATCCATCCATCCTTTCATGGCCCTCTCATCCATTAATGCAAGGCAGAGAGCTGCAGGCCATCGGTCTCAAGTGTCAAACACATAGGTATACTAGACCATACCTGTCATTCTCTTTCAAAAAACTGACGTCCCTTGCTTTATTAACAACATTTCTTGAGTGTTTTTTACAAAACTTATTGTAGACACTCTATTGCTTACCTGTGTGTCAGAGTCCAAGATGAACAGCTTCACCCTGCTTTCATTTTTTAATTTGGTTTCTGCATCTCGGGAAATCTAAAATAAATAAATTAAAATAGTCACTCCATGGCCTGCTGAATAAATGTCAATACCTTTACATCACGGATCCAAGATTAACACTGCCGAAAGAAGACATTACTTCCGTCATTCTAGCATGCAATAATTCTATTTGGATAGTAACTTTCAAATGCAAATGACAACTGTCGTGGGGAGTCCAGTTTAAGATGAGCCATCCACAGCCAGACAACAGTAAATCAAAAGTAAAGAAAGTGCTCATGGAATGCTGCAGCACAGGAACATCCTCTTTGAATTTGAACACAACACAAACAATACTTGGTGTCAATTTTGGATGTTTCCCAGCAGGAGAACAAGTGTTTCTATGTCATCCGCGTTTGTATGTTCCAACTTTAATGGTCAACATTTCTGATAATACAGAGAAGAAAACATATTTGGGGGGGGGGAAAGAGTGCGTTTTGGAGGATTAAAAGATGTAGTCACGTGCATCAGTTTCATAGATCACAGTCTCGTAAATTCAGCTGCATTCATCAGTTCAGCATTTGCGTATTCTAATTTCTACTTAATGTATGGTCTCCTAGTGCTTTTAGCACTAAACTCAAGTCCACAGATCTGTGCTTTCCTCATTTTGCGTGACACAGTGCAGTGCCAGCACAATACTTAAAATATACCAAGAAATGTAGGATAGAGCCATGAGGAGCATAAAGCAGGAGGCTCCAACTTGTGAAATTGTGACTGAGTGGGAGACAGTTCTGATGGCATGGATGAGTTACGGAGAATACCTCCTCCAATGTTTTTAATCCAATAAATAAAGGAACGCTCAAAGAACTTGACAATGGCATTAGCAATTGGCTGTGTGGTTTTTCTAAGCACGTTGAATATGACTGAAAGTAAATTAGATTAAACTACAGAAAAATTTCGATATTGTAAGCCCTTGTTCCCCCTCACTTCAAACACAAAGAACTGGGAGGGGTCTCTAAACAAATACACTCCCTTTATATTTTGTCTTAGAATTTGATTTTCTGGGGTGTGCCTCTGCGTGCAAGATTCCCATCTATAACCTGGCTTACCGACAGACCACACACCAGATGAACATGTTTTTTTCTGACATGCAAGACTGAATGATGGCATATGCTTTAAAGGTTTAGGTGGGTGGGCTCGATGAAAGAGAAGAACATAGCACTCTGCCATCACACTCTTGCACCTTCCCAAGTGCTAGGAAATCTGATTTCACAGCCTAAAACACAGGGAGGGAAAAAAAAACATGTCCGACCACGATTCGAAGCAAAATACATTGCAAAGAACATTCTGGCGGAAACTACGTTTTTTTGAAGAGGTATCTCTAAGCAATGCTTGCAAAATATAATGAGGCGTGAACCTCAGGGCTACCATACAAATATTAGTAAAGTTATGCGTCTTCAGAACACCGCTAATACTGTATTTGTTCTGGTGCCATCAGGCCCATGTCTTTGAGAAACCTGAAACTTCTACTATCTTAAGACTTTGAGATGTAAGAAACAATTCACCTAGTAATTGTGGTTTATCCGTTTCACTGCCTGGAGAACGCCCACTGTAAGGTATGAAAATATGTTCAGAAATGGAGTTGCTCTTTGAAGTAGAATTTAAGGAGATCAAAGTGCTAAAAATGTCATTTTGGCCAATGTTTAATCAGCCAAGGATGCATGGGGTCTTGGCTGAAAAACAGGAAGCGAGTACTCACTCAAGAGACGTGAGATTGTGTATGATACTTTAAGGAACTAGCCAAAAATAAAACTAGTACTTGAGGTAAATGCTACCAAAAAGGCAGTTCTCCTGGTCGACACATCTAAATTAAATTTAACATGAGCTCAAACTGCTGCAGAACCAAGCTGGCTAAGGATATCTTTAAATCCAACTGAGGAGGTTGAGCTGTAATTCAAGGAAGAATGTGTCGGGGTTCTTCGAAGCAAAGTCATACAACTTTAGTTATCAGAGGAAAGGTGTCACAGAGAGAATAGGTAATATGGCAGGAATTAATTGGAATGTTTGTTTCAGCCAGATAATACACTAATGATAAGATGACATTCTAGCAAGATTTATGCTCATTTAAGTTTCTGTCCGAGGCTGTGTGAGAGACACTTATAGACCAGAAAATTTGGAACCTAAGGAAGCACAAGACAGTTCTGCAACAACAGTAGGTGTGTGGCGAAGCAAAGATGGAGAGAGTAAAATCGATCTATCAGTATAATTTTAGAAATAGAAAGCTCTCCTGAATTTTCGAGGAGTGTTGTAAATCATCAGAAATTGCTTAAAGGCATAATTACGCTTATTCAATCAGTCCTGGCAACAGCATCTCAAAAAGGGAACTTTCCAGCCTTAAACCAAAATACCATCTCTGGATACCGAGTTAATTTGTGGTGAGAAAAGATCTGTTCTTTGGAACGTGCATTCTGGAATACAGTGAGCAGTGCTTTGCTAGGGACCTCACACGCAGGTAGATCACAGTGAAATCTCCTAAATCTACATGCTTTCACATTCTTCCCATCTATAGTAGGCAAAACTGCAAGAATTGAGTTTGTCAGATTGCCTCCCTGCTGGTTTAAATTCAAGGCATCTGTTAGGATGTTAATACACTTTTGTGACTTGGGAAGAAAGGGTATGGGACTATGGGAATATCCACAAGCTCCCACTGGTTTATATGAAGATCTGCCCTCATAGATCCCAAGTTAATGATAAGTGGCTGCCCAGCAAAGCTGTGATGAACCAGTGATAATCAGTAAGTACTAAAGGGGCTGAAATTAAAAAAATATTTTCAGAGATTTGCATTCTGAGACCGGCCACAAAGTTTTTCTTGCACTTGACTGTGGACCACAATCCTCTTCCACTGTGGCTCTCGATACTTATCACAATTTAAAGTCAGATGTTGCTGAAGAGATGTGTGAATGCATGGGTCATCAGGCCCAAGGGTTTCTGGAATCACTAAGATGATACTGCATGGTGCTTGCCCTAACTGGTTTGTATTAGCAAGTACACTGGAAATGTCTTCCCAAAAGTCTTTAATAATATACAACAAAGCTATTATTGAAAAGGAGGCAAAGGTTCCAGAGCGCTCCTTCCAACTGTCACTCTGTTACCACAGCTCCAACATTCCATGCCTAGGACAAACCACTGTCTCATGGAAAATGGGGGAAAGCAGTTGAATGGGAAAAGAGGGGGAGAACAAGGAAAGTACAGGGAGATTATGCTAGTTTGTCCAAGAGCCAGATTACTCTGGTGCTAGGAAAGCTGGATTCTAAAACAAGTCTGTAACAGCTTAAAAAAACATAAGCAATTGTGACTGCACCAACTGTGATTTATTTTGACTGCTTGAAAAAAACAAAGACCATTTACAGAGTTGCAAATAACACAAAGATTATTTGGGACAGACTTCTAGAGACTGATAATCTGCTGACTCATCAATGATCAAATACCAGAAAATGGAAATGGTGGCTTCCCATTAGGCAAGGATATGCTACCAGTAATGGGAGAAACTTTGTAAACACTTTAAAAACAAATGTTAAATTGAATTGTAAGCATCAGTCCTGGCAGCCAAGATCTTCAAAGGTGGACAATTTCAAGTATCTGGAAGGCTATTTCTGACCTGTATATTGAGCTAAACAACTAGGAGATGTACATAGGACAACCACTCTACCTTCTGAAGAATGGCCTCCATGATTTAAGCTAAAGTCATTATGGTGAGGATCTCATAGTGAGAAACTTGTTAAGGTCAAAAAGATGTAGGGACATCATATCCTTTGATCTCTAAACGGCTAGGATTGTTAATATACAGAGTAAATAAATAAGGGGCCAAAACACAGCCCTGTTGCACCCCCTGTTTATTATCAAAATCAAATCGTCCGTGAATTCACCATTAACTCCATACCAAATTCTGGCCTTGGCATTTGCATAGATTTGCCTAATAAAACTCACAAGACAAGGGTCAACACCCATATCAATCATTAGATTCCATAATCTAAAATGGGTGACACAATCCAAAGTACTGGAGAGGTGCATAAATAACACATAAATAGAGCTCTCTCCTTGCTAAGACAGACTTGCCGATAAGTAAACTTAAATTCAAAGACTGCTCAACTGTGCCCTCCCCCTTTCTAAAACCATATTGGTTCATTGTCCTCACAGAATTTGTCTCGGCACAATCCTCGAACCTAGTGAGGATAGTAGTCCCTGCAACCTTAAGCAGTGAGTTCAACCGGGAGATCATGTGTTAGCAGGTTGGGTCTCCCCTATACCCCTTTTTAGGTCTTGCCTACGCAGCCCACATGCGCTGCTTAGGAAAAAGACCTTTAGTAATCGGCACAGCTTTGTGGGCAAAAACGTGCACGCATTGCTTTGAATGGCAAAGCGTGCATGTTTGGCGATTCCCTTGCGGGAGTGAGCTTTGGCACCATATGTTTGTAATTAACTTGCAAACATATGGTGCCCCTGCTCGTTCCTGCAAGGGAAACAGGCGCAGGCCCCCTCCTCTCTCCCCTCCCCCTGCTGCCTCTCGCCATCTGCCTGTATAAGTGCATGTGCGGAAAGCTGATGCTTGGGTCCCGGTGTAACTCTGCCTCCTTGTGTATCCTAAACTTTGACGCGCGCGCCCTCTGTTCGTTTTCCTATCATTCCCATTACATGTGCCTAGAAGCAGTCCCGTTTTCCAAGACGCGCCTTATAAGTGTGGTCTGTGCTGTGTGGATTTCGGCCACTAATGTGCCCTGGCATGTGTTTACACAACTCTAGTGTAGTGTGTGTGCGCTGTCGGCACCAGCCCGACCGTCTTCTTTATTGACCCACGGGGCACGCAGGAGGGCACTGGAGTTTGCCATGTGCTTTATACGTGGAGGCCAGCATTGCTGCCTGTAAGTGAATTGTGGCATGTGGTGGTCCATTCTAGTAGAGTGCCTAGGGTGAGCGAATACCAGGGCAGTGGCGGTCTCCGGGCTGACGCCGGTGCATGCAAGTCTCTTGCAGCTGTTCCCACGGCCTTGGGGGACAAGACAGTAGCTGCGGCAGGTGGTTGTAGCTCTTCCTTGGGGTGGGCGATCCCGGAGGCAGCCCCCACCCCCTCCATCACTGTCTCATCAGTGGGCTACGCAAGGCCATCCCTTGGGCCCGCTGAGGCCTCGAGGGGAACGGGGCCAAGAATCGCAGCACGTGTTCTCCCAGTGATTTCTTACCGGCGCCCCCCGTGATGAGAAATAGAGTAGTACTCTCCACCCCCCTCCACCCCGAAGGGGTTGCAGGAGGCTCTGTTGTTCAGCTACGTTTATTTATTGCTTTTGGCAACTGGTGCCTTTCTTAAGCGGAGAAAAGTAAATAGTAGAAAAATAAAACACACACTAAAATGGAAAATGAGGAATACAGAGGGTTAGAAAATGATGCAGTAAAATGCATACTGATGGAAGTTCTAGTGCGAGATTTACATGTTCATTCGGTTTCATGGAACATACCATGGGTGCTGTCAATCAGAGCGCACGTCTCGCAGTGCAATCTCTTCTAAAGGGGCGAGGAAGATTCCCTTAATATAGGCTGTAAGTTATAGGGGAAAAAGGAGACCTCCTTGCTGTTTTGGCTCCAAGTGCCTCAGATCACACCTAAAATTTCACAGTCGTGGCAAAGTGTCATGGGCCCTGACTTCTCAGAAAATCTAGTAAATTGCTGACCAACTCATTAAAATTGGTGTCCCTAGACCTCCACTGGTACCCAGGGCTTTAAGTGGGATGAAAAAACTGGGATGGGGGGGTGGAAGGTCTCTCAAAGGGGCGTGGTCAATGAAATTAAGGGTGTGGCTTAAAAACACATAAGCTAAAAATCTGTGCTTAGCATAGTGTACCGCCCGACTTTCTGTCATTACATCCAGATATATGATACAACCAGTAACCTCATACCTACAAGTCAGGACTATTGACTTTGTCAATGGCTGTTAGTTGCATAATATAAATAGGCAGCAACTATGGCTTGTATATAATATTGAAGAAGCTTACACTTAAAGCCATGGTGACCCCACGACAATGTTGCTGCTCCTGAGTTTCAAAAAGAGAAGGGAAATCCAGAGAGAAAATGACTCTTTAAAGGATTTCCCTTCCCCTACAACGCTCACCTGGCATGACGTCATGATGTAACTTCTCCACTAGTGAGAAGTGAGCAGTGCACGTGATGTGCCTGCGGTCACTGTTTTCTGGAAAAAAACGGACCGTCTGTGACAGGGCACAAAACAGACCCGATAGAGACCCGTTTCGAGCCCCCTTTAAAAACAAGCATTGGCATAGCCAATAGGTCTCGCCTTTGGGACCTTATAAGTGTTTAGCCATGCAACAGTTGATGTTGTTGCACCAAGGATATTCTACTGCATAACTAAATACTTATAAGGTCCCAAAGGCAAGACCTATTGGCTATGCCAATGCTTGTTATAAATTGGAACGTTCACGGAGGTAGACCAGTATTCCAAAGGCCTTGTTCTGCAAATCAATCTTACAATATTTGTCAGTAGTGGCCCCCACAGCTCCAGATTGCTTTTAAAGAATCTACCAGCAACCTTATCTGGACCCGGGCCTTCATGGAATCAGTCTGTTAACTCAGAGGAAAAGTGTGAATTTCCTCTACACGTTCTGGTGAAGACATCTGAATAATGAAGGACAAGAAGAAGGGACTAAAGGAAGGTTCAAAGTATAGACCTTTTGATGGTGTTCAGTACCCACTGATAATGTTCAATAAGCGCCATTAATGATGAAAGAGGACACACTCTCCCCGCCTACTTGGGGAGTATGCTCCTGGATGCTTAAATGAACTTCTTGCTTCCCCGAGGGAAAGTCAGTCTGATTTTTTTTACAAGCCTTGAGCTGCGGTTACAGAAGACACGACCGGCTGCACTTGCAGAAGATGGGACCAAAGTTTTCATTTATTTCTTCCTTATTTTTTTTTTTGCCTTTTTATTTCTGCCGAAGATAAAAACCATAAAGTTCTGGGAAAACCAAAGCTACCTGTGTTACTTAACCCCTTCAGCGCTGGGCGAATTCCGCCGCGGTGCTGAAGGGTTCGAGCGCGGGCGGGCTCATGACGGAACGGTTCCGTCATGAGCACAGCTCAACCGTGGCTCATGACGGAACCGTTCCGTCATGAGCATGGAAGGGGTTAAAAGGAGCTGCACTGTGTCGCGTAGATTTTGCAAATCAACACCAGGATTTCACCATCTATGGTTAAGGGTAAAACATCCTTCATAGATTTTGAAAAAGCAGATTTAGCACCTAACGATAAACCCACAACTTTGCCCCTATCATCATTGGGCAATTTGGAAATACACAACCCGCCCAACTGATATGGCAGAAGATAAATGCCAATGTACAATAACCTCGGTGGTATGATTGCAAAAACCTTAATTTCAAAGGGGCGGAGAATCAGAAAAATATATGCGTTTTTACATCTGATTTGAATCTATATGGTCTACCATTAAAAGGAGGGGTGCAATTTACACTAAAGGAGAGGTGTAATGTGTACCAAAAAATGTGTAAATATTGGAAGTAATATACAATTAAGACTAGACTGAGACTAAATGAAATTTTCTTCCCATCTTTGCGTTTTTTTACAGCTTCAGGTCCACATAAGAAGCAACTATTTTAGAATATTAATCTTCATCGGACCAAAAAGTAGCCAACAAGTCCACTCCTCCAAGGTATAATTTGGGAACACAGGTTGTACGCATTTTAATTGATTTGGTCAAGTTTTGCGTTTTTTAAGTTCAAACATTCAAGGCACTGGACTGAAAGAGAGGAATTTGTGTCTTTTCTGTCAAGTAAAAAATTCACTAAACAATCATCAAACAGCTAACTTACTATCTGAAATTCCTCCTGTGAATAATCATTTTACAAATAGTGTGAATCCCCACGCGCCTCCTCTGAGTCAGGACACAAAAAACAGACAGGTCAGCGAATACATGTAGCTCTTTGTAGCTCAGTCCAAACCACTGCCCCGCTTCCTGCCCACATACAAAATATCAAATGTTGTCCAGTTTGGTTTATGTGGTTCGCTGAGAGCAAAACTAAATACCGAACAGCTTATTACTGCCGGTAAAAACCGATGGACTTTGCGTGTGTACTTATTTTATGAATTTAATGATTCATTGAAAAGTTCAAACCGCAGTCCACAGAAACTAAAAACAGACGTGTTTATTTTAAATGAGTAAGTATCCCATTACTGGCAGGGTAAACCAACGGTCAGGTGTAGGCCCATTTGCAATAAACACTTGGTTTTTTTAGACTTACATTTTAAGTCTGTTAGATGGTTGCTGCTGAAAAAGCGGTTTGTGGGGAAATCGTCATATAACAAAAACAGCATTTCACCTCTACCAAAAGTTGAGATAAAATATTTGTTTATTCTTTTTTCATTGCATTGACATGCCCTAGTCTTTATTTACCTGCCCCTGATATTTACCTTTTGCGGTTATTGTTAAAAAACGTTACCCAACATTTTTTACTCCTTGGTATACAAGTTAATATAACATTTTACTTATTCAGCACTCTAACTTGTATAAGATGCTTCACCATGGAGAGCGCCTACTGTGAGAACTATGAACACTGATGAATCATACATTATACTCAATGTTACAGCTCATCAAGGAACATAGGCCTTTTTAGGTCAAGCCTAGCGCAGCGCATGCGCTGCCCTAGGAAAACGACCTCTTGCAATCACTTCAGCTTTCGTAAAAGCTCGTGCATGTGGGGCTCACACGCCATTGGCCTTTGCGTCTGGCTTTCTTACGCAATTGGCCTAAGGCGTGTGGATGTCCCAGCTTCTTTGCAAATGTTTACGCCCAGAGCGTTTGCTCTCGCGAGCCAGCAGGGGTGGGCAGAAATTAGGGGCGTGCAGTGTGCCAGCTGCAGGGCAGGCTGCATTACAGTATCAGGATACTTTCGCCACCACATTCGCAGACCCTGAGCCCTCCCCCCTCTCTCATTCACCAGCCCCCCCTCTCCCTTCCTGGCCCCTCACTCAGCGCACACCACTCCCAGGCTTGTTACAATTACGGTCTCTGAACAAATCAAAGTGGATAGACTGCTCTAAGAAAGGGCACGGCAGAACAAGCCGTGCCATTAGATCATCACTATGGCTAGGAAATTCTGTATCTGTATTTGCCTCTGTCAGAAGATGGGAGAGGCGCATAAAAAAATCCTTCCAGGTGAGAGTCTCTTCCAGTCGACCTCCGTCTGACTTGGAACTCCAATCTGCGGCGGTATCTTAAAATCGTCTTGTATTGCAGTGAAAGCTTTGGTACTTTTCTGGTTTTCTGTGAGCTTGCACCTTCGGTGTGCACAGCGCAGACTACGAATGGTTTTAGCGTGGAGGTCAAGCAGAGGATGTATACAAAGAAACTTGTTTTTTGTTTTGCTGAACCAGTGCACGTTCGTTCTATTCACCTGAGGGTATGGGCTTGCATGACGGCACCCAAGCCTTAACAAGCTTGTTAAATGGGGAGTAGATAAAGGAGGCTCCTTTAAGGAGCTCTTTCATTGCGCTCCCAGGTTACCTTGGTGCCCTACCCTTTTGTTGAACTGGCTAAATCCGACATCACGTCATGAACAAATTTGATAAAGGCTTTAAAATTAAATTAATTCAACATTTACCAGTGTCTCGGGTACATACGATTTATATCACTGAATGGAGTAGCATTTATACTTTTTTTAAACATGAAATATTCAAGAACACACACTCTCCCATGCCCTGACTACCTTCCCACGAATTACCCAAAATGCCAGTTTACTTTCTCTGTTTATATAGCCTATATTCCTATTCAATGTAAAGCAAGCTTGTTTTATGTGAAACACATAGCCTTACTACCTTACAAGGGATAGTTTTAAGTTACTTTATATACACGAGACGGAGATGTCACGCATGCGCAGTCCGTGGTTAATTCTGGGTTTGCTGTTCTGTTAATGGCTATCTGCTAGAATCCACCGAGTCTCTTTCATAAGGCTGGTTCTTTTGATCCTTTGTAATGTTTGCGACATGCTAAATTGCGGACTTCACTTTGCTTCTTCCGGTCCGTCCACCTTTCCAGAAGCTCCGCGTGTAGCGTTAAGAGGAGCTGCACTGCATGTCCTCACGTGAGGAGATAGGGGTGCATTGAGATTGTGAGGGGCTAAGGTGGACTTGTATACACGAAGGACTACACTACAGTGCCTCACAGATCGTACCTCCTGTACCCAAAAGCCCAAGTTATAAGTGAACTCTCAGATTCCACGGAGGGTAATAAGACGACGACGCACCATGGTACTGATGAGATTAAAGCAAATTACACATTGTTGCCAAGTGGTGCCATGATAGGCACGTCACTTTCCGCCAGCCAATTTCACTCAAAATACTGAGATTTTTGTTCCTCCTCTAAACTACAAACCCCAAAATGCAACTGCATTTGCCTATAAAACCAGGACGTGTGGATTCCTGTCGGATTAAAAACATGAGATGGGCCACCGGGCAGCCTTCTTCAGCAGTCGGTTCTGTTCTCCCAGAACACCTCTCATACAGTCGCAGCAGGCACTGGTCTGGTTTCAGAAGGCAGCTTCCATAATATTTTTACGGCCTGCGCTTCCATTAATGTTGCCTGCTGTTAGCAGACGTGCCTGTACTCCTGATCCCGCTGGTTACCCTTTCATTCAACCCTTGAAGCTCCATCACGGGGCAGACGGCTAGTGGTAGATCACAGAAACACTGTACCAACTTGCGGAATTAAAAAGTATCAAGGTCTAGAATGGCACTAGTTGCTTGTTGAAACTCCAGCTTTCTTAACCTCCTTCCATATCATTTATCAACATCCACCTCCCTCCTCCACACAGCGCAACTTATGCGGAACCTCTCCTGGATTAAATATTAGACATTCCCATTTTCTACCCAAACCTCTGTTTCTTAGGCTATCTCAGCATTTGGTTTGGCCATTTGGCACCACATCAGACTCCGAACTCAAGAAATGAAAATGAGGGAAACATATACATATTGGTGATTACACCTATTTGAGCAATGAGAAACTCTAACAAAGACTTTAAACCTGGGGCAAAATAATTACAATAAAATTATGAAAATATCACACATAGCAAACTTAAAACCTTGGCATCTATGCACTTAAAGGCTTCTCTTTACCAACTGATGTTGAAACTATTCAAAACAACAATGTATAGTAGAACGCTGCTTACTGTGTATCATCCATGACTTGTCCATAGCCAATAGGTCTCGCTTTTGGGACCTTATAAGTATTTAGTTATGCAGCACAATATCCTTTGTGCAACATCAACCGTTGCATGGCTAAACACTTATAAGGTCCCAAAGGCGAGACCTATTGGCTATGCCAATGCTTGTTACAGTTTGACTTCATGGCAAACGGGATGGAGCGCCCTGCCCACCTAAACCTCATTTAGAGATGGGAGTACCATAAAGCTTCCTTCAAAGGCTCAGTAGGGCGCATTACAGTTCCGCCCTATTTAGAGTGAATGAAACAATTTCTTTTTTTTATCTGTCCCTCACCATCAAAACGTGGGGTGAGGGACAGAAAAAAGAATCACCCCAATGCCCTGGGAGAAAACTCCGAGGGTGCGGGGGGCCATTCGTTTTTTGCTTTTAATAAACAAACTCCAAATTAGGGAGTTTATTTTTGAAATATAAACATGATAAAAGTTTGGAGTATGGACATTAAAACCTCTTTCATTTCATTGCAACAAGAATACACTAGAGTTCTATAGTGCCACGAAAACGTGTGCCAATTTTAGAAAAAGTGAGGAAAGTTTCTAAGACCTTTTTCATGGGATTTAGCTGTGTATCGGTTATTACCATATGGCAATGGACATTCAGTTTCACTAGGGACCCACTAATAGTTGCCCACATTCAAAGATTTCTGAGGCATTGACAGCCCCACCACAAAGCGGGGAGTGGGAGAGCGAGCGGGGTAGGAAAGACACCCACAAATAGAATGAGAACAGAGACAACAAGCATTGAAAATGCAATAGGTCTCGCCTCTGATTAAGTTAAAGCCATTTGCTTTGCTAATGGTATTGTATAGCAAAGCAAATGGCTTCAACTTAATAAAAGGCGAGACCTATTGCATTTTCAAAGCTTAAATGCCTAAAATGGCGAACGTGCGTTCGCACAGTACGTGTGCCTAGTTTGCGCAGGAGAGAAAATACAACTAGGTTGGCGGGGAAGTGCCGCAATCACTTTATCGTAATTACATTTAGAATACGGGAGTGTCCAAAGGAGAGTCTAGAAAAGCATTACAATTCTGATTCACAGGATTTAGGTACATGATTTGCGCTGATCTAAAACGACCCTCGGTTACAGGTGGAGCAACGATATCTAGCCTCGTGGCCCCAGTGCGTCAAGTAAGGTTTGTCCAAAAAAGCCGATGTTGGGAACAGTTTTGAAAACGTCATATAATTTATTTAGGACTCTCTGTTGGCATCTTGAGAGTAAGACATAATGGGCGTGCACAGGCTAAGCATGCGCCACAAAATAAAATGTCTCCTGTATTTCCAATACTATTTTCATTTTGCGCACGTGCACATGAAACTGCACGCAAACGTACATAAATAAACTTTTGCACACAGCAGAGTTTAACAATTTAAAATTGTGTACTTTGCTCCAGCTGAATACTCTTTCTGAAAATGGGCCTTTATGCAATTCAAAAGGGTTCCGGAAAAACTCAAGTGTCCAAATTCTAAATCGGTCCCTCCGCTGTTTTAACCATGATCACCAAAGCGCCCCGAAGCCCTAATTGGGTGCGTGAAGCACAAAGTATGTATTCGTTTAGACACTGCTCCATTCACTCAATCATGCACTTATTTTCCGGTGTTGTTCGTTAGTTGATTCACTCATGCATTCAAACTGTAGCATGGTTATGTAAAAGTAAAACACGTGATCACCCACCATGTGAGGTATCGAAACTGGAGCCTGTGCACAGTGCTGGACCCCCCCACCCCCCACCACCACCGCAGGGGCTAATGTTATCCCACTGAACCCACTGCAACCCTCGAGGTGGCAAAAGACAAGCAGCGAGCTAGAAATCTGGCAGCACATATTTTTCATCTACATTGTATTTTCAACGAAAAAATGTAACGCAAAATCAGAACACGCGAGTGCCTTTTTATCAACTATTAACTGCGCGGCATTCAGGAGTTTTTAAGCCTACACAGAGACAGGAGTCCACCCCCCCCCCCCCCCCGCTCTGTGTGAGTGTCTACTTTGTTTCCAAGAAGCAATCTGCAATTCTAAAGCACACACAGTCTGGTTTAAACTCAAGAAAACAGGGAAAGAACCCACAAAAGCAAGAGTTCCTTGATATGCCTCTCAGTGCTTCGGAGCGCTATGGTTAAACAAGTGAGACAGGCTCGGGTCGGTTGTGACCGGAAGTGACTTGTTGCACATCGCCCGACTTCTGTCCAGGTCCAGAGAGAGGCGTAAATAAAACTACGCAGCCAACCTGCAATCACCCAGGAGCGGGGCATCACCTCATAGGGTCAGGACTTTACATTGTGGAGATATAGAACACCCCAGTGGTGTGGGTGGGAGTAGAACACATGCGTAGTAGCGTGACTGAGTGGGGACGGGGGTGATGCCGGAGCCTACAGGAGGAGATAGGGTCGAAATTCATTGTACTTTAGAACAGACGCCTCGAAACTCACCGGCAGCGTTAGTAACATCGAAAACAGACGTAATAGAAATATTGGGCTTTCTTAATTGGTAAAAAAAATATTCAAAAAGTGTCAGGGCCCTTCTCGGAAGACCAGTGCAACTTGCACCACATATTGCCCCTGCCAGCGCTGTGATGTCATTACCAACAGAACACCTAACCATGCCACTCCTAAAAGCGTGACAATTAACGCTATTTTAGGCCACACAAAGCTATAATATTGGCGTGAAAAGCTGGTATTAATTTTCAATGTATATTGTCTTAATAAACACGGTTGTTGTGCACATCTCAAGTTTAAAGACAGCGCCACCATGTGGTGGACAGTCACTGGAGCAGGTGCGGACATTTAAGTGCTGGTGCCGAGCACCGGAAACCACCGGCTCAAATTAAGCACTAAAAATACCAGAAATGTGAAAATATTTATAAACAGTATTAGTAGTAACATACAGCAGTGGTTATCGGGCCCTGTTCACTTCAACCTCAGGTTCTTTGGGCACAATATATGTATAGTGTATAACAGGAAGGCTGTGAGGCCTCTACTGTGTGGACACTATGCACAGTTAACTACAAGTGTTGCTTAAGGAAATAGTGTAGGAGGCATTTCTTCTGGGGCTTCTGCCTGTGCGCTATCTGGCTATGGGCAAGGAGGCTTCTGTTCAAACTTTGCCAAACTGTGCGATCCTGGGCAAACCAACCTATCTCACGGAATCTGAGATCCCATATTTGGCAAAATTTGGAGAACTTAAATAGTTAAAACAAATTTGATTGCTATGCAAAGGCTTGGAAATTCGTCTCATTAATAGTAGTACATTTTTTTCAAGTGATTCCTAGTTTTTAGAATAGCAGGGTGGGTTCGTACAAACTTTCCAAATGGCCCATTCGTTTCTGAGAGCAGTCTGCTAATGAGCGCCATGAGGCGAGGCAGAGGGGGATCTGGGCGCTCGGCCTTACCTAGTAGTTTGCTAAGCTCGGCGTTCTACACATCCGAGAGCCATGGAGCCAGCCGCTTGCGCTCGTCCTTGGCCCACACCATGAATGCGTTCATGGGCCTGCGGATGTGGGCCTCAGTTTTGGGGCTCCCTCTTTTAGGAATGCTGCTCACCCCTCGGTCGCCCATAATCAGCAGGTGCTTGTCCAGGGCTTCTGGTGCCCACTGGCAGTGCCCAAGCTGCATCATGCCCAGGGGAGCCGGGCAGCACTGCCCCACCTGCAGGTGGTCGTCACTGGAGTATCCGGCATCGGGGCTGCTCATCACTGTGCCGGGCCGGGGGTGCGAGGGCAGGAGCAGAGGCCCGGTGGGGGAGAATACACGGCTCGCTCACGCAGAGAGGGGTCCTGGGGCCCTTAAGCTGTGTCTGAGCTGCCGAGTCTCTCACTGGCAGACCTGCTACAGAGGCCGCACTGTCCCCAGGCGCTTCTTCCTGATCTACAGCCATCCGTGTGTCTTGTTTTCGTCTGTCACATTCCATCTGACAGTGGTGAGTTTTTGGATACCGAGGCGATAGCCTCATTACTCCACATTCACTTTGAGTTTTTTAGTCGCTGTTTAGGTTCTCTTATTGATGCGTGACGCTTTGTCACAGTTGAGGTTGGATCACAAGGTCAGCGCTGTGATAGGCCGCGGGTTGCGGTCAATTTGGTTTGCGGAAGTGTCACCAAGTTTTATCGCAGAGTCTTGTATTCGTCTGCCAAATGTCTTCTGGCGGTGATGAGCTTTTGATGGCTGCCGCGGCGGTTGTCTTCTGACAGTGATGAGTTTTGGGTACCTGCCGGGGCGATTTGCCCTCAGGCAGTGATGAGTTTTTGGATGCTGTGTAGCTGTTTTAGTTTCACAAGGTTGGCGCTTCGATGGGCCCCGGGTAGTGGTCAAATGGGTTTGTAGAAATGTCTGCAAGTTTCCTGATCAGTGGGTTATCTTTTTGATCCAATCCTTTGTAGAATGTCCGGTTGAGTTTGCGGAGATGGTCGTCCAACATCTCAACGCCTAGGTCTCTGTGGAGGTCTGCAGTTCTTGTGAATATTGGAGCACCTGCTGCAATCCGTACGGCCCTGCTCTGTAGTCTCTGCAGGTCTCTCCGATGCTGCGGGCAGCAGCCACTCCAAACTGGTGAAGCGTACGTCCATGGTTGGTCGAATTATTGCAGTGATTACTCGCACCTTGCTCTGCAAGGGCATCAACTTGGTCTTCAGGAGTGGTGATCTGCAGCCAACGGGGTGAAGGCCCCTTAAGTAGACGAGCAGCCAATCAGGTGCGAGGGGAGTGGAGTCACTCTTTGAGGTGTTAGAGGTAGGATGATGGGGCCGGAAGGCCGGAGCAGCCCACTTGCCCCTGGCACCTCTCCTCCCCCTATGGGTCACAGTGAACCATTCTATGTCCATTTTATTTATTCATGTGTGTTTATTTGTTTATATTATTTTTTCATTCGTTCATTCATTCACTATGAAGATGCTGGCAGCATACCAGGAAACCGGCCTTTGGAAATTAAAAGCACATATTCATGATAATAAGCTATATTCTCCTTGTCCTGAGAATGAGGGGGAACCTCCCTGTCTGGAAGCCCACCAGCTCAAGGATTCAGCATTTCTCAATCCCTTCACTGAAGGGGAAGTGATTAATGCTATAAAATCCATTGTCCCCCAGAAGGCAGCAGGCCCAGATGGCATTACCGGTGATATACTCAGGCTTGATCCTGTAAGATGGGGGAAGCTTCTCTCAACCTTAATTAACGCCATTGTGAATGGCGCTTCGGTACCGGATTCCTGGAAGGGGGCCGAGGTTGTTCCGATTTTTAAGAAAGGCGGTAGGGAAGACCCGGCTAACTACCGCCCTATTAGCCTGATAGATTCAACCCAGAAGGTTGTAGGGAAAGTGATCCTGGAAAGGATGCTATCCTGGATAAATGATAACAACATCCTTTCGGACTATCAGGCGGGCTTCAGAATCGGGACTGGCACTATTGAGCAAGTATTCAGACTGCTCCTCATTTATTGGAAGGTTGTTTTTCTTGGGAAAGGTAGTCTCTACCTCGCCTTTATAGACCTCAAAACAGCCTTCGACCTAGTCCCTCGCCCCACCCTCTGGAATGTCCTTGCAACTTTGAAGATTCCACCGTATCTGTTCACTCTCCTACAAAAATTACATGAGGGGAACTTCGCGCAGGTACGATGGGGCTCCCAAGGCCAAAGAACTGAGAGAATTCCAGTGAAGAGGGGCGTCCGCCAGGGATGTGTTCTTGCCCCTACTCTTTTCTCACTTTATGTGAATGGCGTAGTGGAGCATTTGGCACAAGTTCCTTCTGATGCACCATCCCTGGCGGGCGAACGTGTTCCAACTCTCCTCTTTGCTGACGACACCCTCTTACTATCAAAATCTCCAATGGGTCTTCAAACTCTCCTGGACAGCCTTCAATCCTTCTGCACTAATAGAGGGCTTATAATTAACTCTGCTAAAACCAAATATCTAATTCTGAACCCACCAAAGAAGCTAGGTCGGCCTCCTGTACTTAATTCAACCAACTTGGAAAGGGTAAAAGAATTTGATTATTTGGGTATCCGCATCTCGGACACAATGCAGTGGTCGACACATATACACAAGATGCTTTTAAACCACAAGCGGATTACTGGTGCCCTCCTTAGAGAGCATCGAACATCTTCCTTTAGACCAATAGCACCCGCCCTCACAATATATAAAGCTAGAGGTGTAAGTTCAGCCCTTTACGGAGCCGAATTATGGGGTATGAATAACATCGACCAGCTTGCTAAATCTGAGTCGTCTTTCCTTAAGGAACTGATGGCACTTCCCCAGAGTACTCCAGTTATCCCCTTGCTGATGGACTTAGGGTGTCAAGCTCTGAAGGATATGGCAAGAGTCCGTCCCCTCCTTCTTTGGGCTCGGCTTTGGCGTACTCCGGAGTTAGAGAAGTATGCTGAGGGTCTGGCTGAAATCCTTTCCATGCCTTGCTGGTACAAGATCAAATGGCTAAAGGATGTTAAGTCCTTACTCTCTGAACTTGGCCTAAAAGATGCCTGGTTGAACAGAACATCCCCACCTAAATCTGAACTGAAGTTAATCTACTGGAATTGGGTTACTGCAAAAAGGAACTCAAGCTCCCATGGTGCTAGATGCACCACTGAATTCTTAAGGCTCAAAGATGAAGTGCGCTATGAGCCTTATCTGGATATTATTCAGAAACCCTTTGACCGCGCTCTTTATTTTAAATTCAGGGTTGGTACTCTTCCAGTCCGCGAACTAACCGCGCGCTGGAAGCCTCCTCTACAAACACCACCTTACTGTCCCTTCTGCGAGACAAGGCCCGAATCAATTGCACATATTTTATTTGCATGTCCGGAATACAAATATCCTAGGACATTTTGGCTTAAACCTTTGTGCAGAGACATGGGGATCAGAGATTTTAATCATGCTTTGCGTATCTTCAAATCCGATACCAGAACCCTGTATGTCTGTGTACTCTCCAAGTTTCTTAGGTGGGCCTGGCTTTTAAGAACCAAAGGTCTCGCAGCTCAAACGTAATGCAGATTAATTTTTCTGATATATCTTTTTAACTTAATTGTCCTATTTATTATGTCTATATGTGTTTTTTTTACTCAATTTCCATCTGCTCAGGAACTGTAGGTGTTGTTGCTATTTTTTATCTTTTCGATATTTAGATTGTTCACATTATTATTATTGTATGTGCTTTTATGATATCTATGTATCGAAATAAAGTTTTTTTAAATTTTTAATTCGATAATATTGTATGCGCGATTAAATTAGTCATTATAATAGCGCCCATAGTACATTAAGTTGCCTCTTGATAAGCAGTGTCAGTTGTGGCCGAACTTGGTGGTATTCTATATTTCAGCCTAGGAAAAATGAATGGCTGCTTGGGGACTCGGCCCTTGCGGTCCATAGACACAGATCTCTGCCACTAGTGCAGCGAGCTGCACACATTAGTGTTCATGAACTGACCTGAGACCTACCACTTCCTGTGACTTGACGACCGTGCCGCTCACACAGTCTAGTGCGGGCTTGTGGCTTCTATTAAATGCACGAACAGTGTGGGCGCTTGCCTCTGACTTTTGCACAGCTACAGCGCTTTTAGCAAAAAACGCAAAACGCACACATTCAACTCTTTTGCAGAGACTTGTGCGGCTACAAAAATGCTATTTGTTGCATGGTGTCAGCTTTGTAGGTTTCACCTCATTCCTACCCTGGCACACTAGCTCATCTAATTACTCACACAGCCTTTCACTCCCCCACTCAGTAGAATCCATTCCTTCAACTCATGGCAATAATTACACTACAGTCAATGTAGTATCTTAGGAGGTTGTGCCTGGGGGTAATTTGTGAGGTCAGAGTTTCGCATATGTGATCCTGCGGCAAATCCGTGCACTGCCGCAGATGTTACCGGGCCGGGCACAGACCCTGGTAGTGCATGTTTCCGCCACTCTTCTAAGGGCGCACAGGGTTCGGAGTTCTAGCCTTCTCGGATGCTGAGCTCTAGGGTCTTCACCTCATGGAAACCCTTGCAGCTGAAGCACAAGACAAATGCCCGCCTTTGGAGGAGATTCAGTCTGGGTTACCACCCGAGGTACAGTTTGATTCCGGAAAAAATAAAGCAAATCGCTTTGTACCATTTTGGTGCCTTAACACGGGCACTTCCAGACTGGCAAACATGCATCTTGGGCCATACAACATAAAGCTTTTCACTGCTGAAAAAATGAAACAAACTGTATTTGGCTCAATTATCCTCCATACACAACACGGTCTGAGTAACGTCACATTCTACACAGAAAATGGACTCCCCTTTCTCTTAAAGCACGCAATGCTATTGGGTAGAACACATCAGCTTTATTTTTGTGCAGAAAACCGATTTTTCTCATAGTACGGCCCGTCAGAAGAATTTTTTTGCTCCTTCTGAAATGACGGAATCTCTCAAAAAAAATGTGCAAAACGGATTTGCACTGATTTCTCCCGAGACGGGAGTCTGAGCAGGGAGGGGTACAGGTAGTGGATGGGGCGGCGAGCCTGGGAGGGGCTGCGAAGAGGGAAGGTTAGTGGCCCAACAGCGGCAATGCACATCTGCGACCCTCTCTGGGGCTGTGTTGTCGTCCCAGACAGAAAGTGCTGAGGTTGAGATAGGTGCATACAATCACTTCACAACCCTTAACTCGCACAGGCGACATAAAAAAAAACCCTCCCGGCTGCTTCTTGATAGCACTGGCTCTCGGCACGAGAACAGAATTAATCATTATGTGCCCTTATCTTATGGGCACCGTGCAAATATGACTTGAGCCCCGTCAAGAACGTGGACGGTCTGCAAGGCACGGCGCAGCGTAAGTGCGTCACAGAAACAGAGTGCATAGTCAAAAACCTTGTGTGTGCAATACGGTTTAACTGCCCTTCACCAACAAGCTGGCAGCGTTGTGTGGAAAACATAGTGCGTACCAGCTAATTAAGGCGAGTGTGTGACGCCGCGAGTTAGATCCAATTCTGGTGGGTGGGGCTAAAAGGAGACAAGGCGGCAATGTACGAGTTACTTACCTTCGGTAACGATGTATCTGGTAGAGACGATTCTAGCCGCAGATTCCTTCACGTAGAATTATCCCCAGGCCCGAGACTGGATCTGGAAACATTTTTGCCACAGCATCCCTGCGTGCCAGGGGGCGGGGCGACACCACGCAACTCTGCCCAGGCGTCGTCCGCGCACGTGACGTCAGCGAGGTCCCATAAGCCCCACCCCGGCACGCCCACCTCAGTTTTCTCCGGAGAACTTTTCCGCGCCGCAACGCGGAGCCACCAGGCAAAACTGTGAGAGCAGGGGAACAGCGTGCGAAAGAGTAGAACCAAAGAATGGAGACAAGCGACACCATAAGGAGCGGTGCCACACAGCCGCCCCCAAAGGCAGGGGCGGAGAACAGAGCAGAGCCCCAAGCAACCACCCTGTAAACACATAAACCATCCACCCCCCCGCCCCTGGAGGCAGGGAACATATGTAAAGGCAGGACACCTGCAGCAGGTTCACAACCCTCACCCAGAATAAGGAAGGGGGGGAAGGGTGGAACAGCCCCAGAACAGACAGGGCAGCGACCACCACAACAAGAAAAACAACCATCACCACCCTCCAAGCCACCCCAGCACAGAGGGCAACCGACCCCCAAGGAACAAGTGCTGGCCTAGCCAGGTGACCCCCAGATAGAGGATGGCAGAGGGGCAGGGGCTCCCAGCAGCAAGAGGAGGGTCGGAGGGCAGAGAATGAAGGGAAAAAACCCCAGAGGGAGGGGCAGACCGGCCGCGGGGCACAGAGCACCATAATCCCACGCTCCCGAAAACCAAGGGAAGGAGGGAACAGCAACAAGATGGCGCAACCCGCCAAGAGCAAGAATGCACTCACAAGAGACACTGCCCCCCCCACCAGGAGGCGAGTGCCAAGACCAACCCACGGGTCCTCGCAGAACAGGGGAGGAAGGGCAGGCCGCGAAGGAATCTGTGGCTAGAATCGTCTCTACCAGATACATTGTTACTCAAGGTAAGTAAGATTCCTTCACATAGAATAGATACCCTAGCACTACCCACAGGGAAGGAGGGTCTGCGAAAGGAGCCCCCCAGCCATAACAGGACAGAGGGTCACCCACGGAACCAGACCTGGGGACCGGTTAACAACCTGGCCCCTTGCAGGCAAGAGGCCCATAAGCAGAACACCACCGACCCTAGAGGGATGGAGGGAGAAGAAGAAGAAGAAGAAAGAGAGAGAAAGAAAGAGAGAGAGAAAGAGAGAGAGAGAAAGAGAGAAAGAGAGTAAGAGAGTAAGAGAGTAAGAGAGAAAGAGAGAAAGAGAGAAAGAGAGAAAGAGAGAAAGAGAGAAAGAGAGAAAGAGAGAGAGAGAGAGAGAGAGAGAGAGAGACCCCACTCACGACAGAGGAACCGAGGGCCAGGCCATAGAGACCGAAGCACCCCACATCCCCTCATCGCAAGAAGCTTCCCTCCAAGCCAAGGAAACAAGGGAAAAGAAGGCCAGGCCACACCAGATGGGAGGGAACAGGCCAATCAGATCGGCGCTAACAAACAACCGCCACAAACAAAACAAAACGGCCCAGGGCCCAGAAGGCCGAACGGGCAACACCCGAGAAGGGAGAGCACAGTACATCCCAGGCAGGGAAAAAAGAGAGAAGGGGCCGGACACGCTCCACGAGTGGCCGCGCACACACCCCCAAGAAGCAAAGCAACCTACATAACGCCACGGAGAACAGGCACCAAAGGGCCACCAGAACTCCCCAACAGAGCGTAAGCTGTATAACAGCTACCACTACCCCACACAGGGTACGTCAAGGCCCAAGACATGGGAACCCTCTTTGGAAGAACGTCCGCAACAGAGGAAAAAACAAAAGAGCCACAGGGAAACACCCTGCGAACGGCTTAACATCAGCCCAAGAGCAACAGGAGGCCTAATCTCTGGCCGACCTGCCAAGAATTGCAGCACAAAACACACACAGCAAACAAGGGCATCCCAGCAGCCAACCGAGCCAAAGGTCCCGCAAGAGAACGCAATAGCTAGAACACACTCCATCGCAAGAGCAACCGCCCCAAAAGGGACCAGAATCAGCTCTACTCCTCAAACCAAGGAGGAGAAGGAGAATAAGGCGGAGGAGGTGGAGGAGGACGAAGCCCCGCCAGAAACCTCTGGATGGCGGAGTCAGCTGGTGCATGGAACAACCGATCACCATCAAACGGGAGATCAATGAATCGCTCCCGAACATTCTCAGGGAACACGCCGTCCCGGAGCCAAGCATGGCGACGGAGAGCGACTGAGGAAGCCATGGCCCGGCCCAGCACCTCCGAAATGTCCAGAGCTGAGTGGAGGATGAACGCTGCTAACTCCCAGCACTCCATCGCATGACACCGCAAGTCCACCTGAATAGGCTCCTGAGAAGTGACGGACCCCACAGACTCTACCGAGTCCCACAGACAAGAGGAAGCCCTAGCCAGGACACACAAGTTGTTCAGGGCCCGCAGGGCCGCACTGGTTGAGGCGAATATGTGACGCCCCCACGATTCCAGCCAGCGGGTTTCCCGGGAGGGTGGAGTCAGTAGCGGCGTCAGGGAAGGAAAGGCCGTCCGCAAAAGAGGACTGGCAGCAGAGGGGTGGAGGGAAAGGCATGCGGGGTCACGCGGCGCCAGAAGATGCCGGTGTAGAAGGTGCCGAGGCACCGCATCCCCCGAAGCGGGACGCTCCCAAGCCCTCGTCAGGGACGAAAGTAGCGATCCCTCAAAGGGAAGCAAGAGCTCCCTCCCACCAGAGCCCTGGTGGAGAACCTCCAAGAGGTGATCCGGGGGAAAATGCGCAACTGGATCACCCATGCGCAGGATAACCACGGCCGTGGACACCGTGTGAACAAAGGCCGCACCCGCCCCCATAGGGCCCCGCGGAGGGGAAAGCAAATCCTCCGTGGGCGACGGCTGCAGACTAAGGCAACCATCTCCCAAGCCCAGTTAAACGGTCAGGGGCCAGACCTGGACGGCAGGAGGGGCCGAGGAATGGGGGACCTGCCGCTCCTCCGGCAAGCCCCGCGGTTCCAGACACGGCGGGGAGCCACCCTTTGACGAGGCTGGTGAAAAGACACTACTCGGCGGACAGTCTCCGGGGAGGACGATACCAGTATGCAGGCAGTCTCCGGAGAAGAGGGGGCGTCGGAAGATGACTCCGCAACCCGGCGCCTGTCAGGAGCCGTGGAGTCCGCCGCCGGAGGCAGAGCTCGGACGCCAACCGGTGCCAGAGGAGACGCCACACAGGACTCGTCGAAGTCAAACTGCGCCGGGGACCGGAGCGGAACCGTGGTCACAGTGGACAAGGGCCGACGCTGGAACGGCGCCGACTCGACCTCCACCGAGGCAGCTGCCTGCGAGGGGGAACGAGAAGGAGCAGGGGAGCGGCACGAAGCCCTCCGCCAGCCACGGCCCAGCACACCACCGAGGTGGGCCGGCGAGCCACGCGGCTCCGCCAGGGCCGACCCAACCTCCGACCCGTCTGCCTGCGAGGCAACCGCCTGCGCGGGGCAACGTGAAGGTCCCGGAGGAGGGCGAGGGGTGGGTGCCCAGCCTCAACCCGGAGCGGGGCGAGGAGAGTCCACGGACTGTGGCACCGCCCGGTCCTGCAGCAGCAGCCGGCGCTGTAGCGGCGTCACCTTGGCCTCACACCGAGAGGGGCTCGGAGATGCGACCGAGCCCCGGCGACCTCACACGACACCACAGGGACTCCCGCAGGAGTGTGCGGTAAGGCAGAGACGCCGCGGCGTGAAGGAGGGACCCCAGAAGAGCCACACCCCAACAGCACCACATCCTCCAAGTCTGGATCCGACTCAGTCGGCGCCAGAGCCGGCGGCAGCACCGCAGAAGGCCCCGCGCAAGGCAAGGGAACCGCGGACGCCCCAGAAGGGGAAGGAGGAGAAGACATCAGCGAGGCCTGCAAAGCCGCCACGTACTGCTCCATCTGGACTCTTGACGCTCCATCACCGGGATACGGTGGATAGGAGGACACGCGGGGCCGCATCACTCACGGAGAGTCCACTCCCCTGGTAGGCCGAAACCCAGCCCCCGGCGACAAACTGCGACACTTACCCACCGGTGAGCAACGCTCTCGTGACATCGGGGAAGGGCGATGACGACGACCATGGCCGTAGCTGAAGATGCCCGCTGAGGCAGATCGAGGGGAGGAGGCCGACCTGGAGAGATGCGCCGAAAAAAGTTTCATGCGGCGCTCTCGCCACGACGTCGGCTTCAGCTGCTGGCACGCCTCACAATCCGCAGAGCTGTGATTTTCCCCCAAATACCACATACAAATGAGATGAGGGTCTGTCGCTGACATGAGACGCCCACACGACGTGCAAGCTTTGAAGGCCGAAGGCATTCGCACACTGTTCTACCAGGAAACGATGAAGGAAAAGGAGGGCCCGAACAGACCTGTAGCAGCCCGGATACGCGTTGCACGCGGAAAAGGAAAAAAATGAGGTGGGCGCGCCGGGGTGGGGCTTATGTGACCTTGCAGACGTCACGTGCGTGGACGATGCCTGGGCGGAGTCGTGTGGTGTCGCACCGCCCCCTGGGATGCTGTGGCAAAAAAGTTTCCGGATCCAGTCTCATGCCTGGGGATAATTCTACGTGAAGGAATCTGCGGCTAGTAGTCTCTATCAGATAAGGAGGGACTAAGAAGCCTCCTTTTCAATGGTGAGCCTGCATTTTGCATGCAGGATGACGCCAGCGAATGAGAAAGATGGGCGGGGCTTCAACTCTGCCTCCGAGAGCTTCGGAATCTGAATTGATTCCAAGAAGATCTCGATGCAGAGAGCAGCGCTGCTTTCAACAGGAGACCTAAAAAGGGCGAGGCTGGGGAACATCAAAGGCTATCAATGCGATTAGGCAGGGAAGACAAAAATAAGGCTTAAGCTACAGATCTGGTTGATCAAAGATGTCCGAGCTCACCCAATGTAAACCTAATTTAAAAACTGGCTAACTGATCGAAAAACTTTCAAGCTATGGCTATTAAAATATAGTTTTTTGCAGCTCATTCAGCTCAGAATGTGGAGCTCTTGTTTATTCTTGCATTACCATATACAATTAACCTGATGTTATTGATCGCAGCATGAGGTAGACCTGCAAGTCTCCTACGAGCAGGAAGGACAAACACTTTATCGGTGTAAACTGCATTAGCATACAAGACTGGAACACCCACTGAGTGAGATCATGAAAACACCATGGCCCACACTGGCAGCATTCACCTCCACCACCATCTGCATCATAGAGGTATAAGCACCATACAACATACCTTGGCCATTTCCGATGGATAGCCATCCAGGCTGGACGAGGAGTTGTCCAATTTGCTCTGTTCATCGTCTGCAATTTAAAAACATGTTTTTTTGTCAGAAAGCAATATTATGGGTATTTTCCAAAAGAACTCACGTCTTTAGAAGAATAGTTAATCCCTTACCGTCAGAAAGACTAAGTCCAACATCTGTGTTTAGTACATGAAATCAGTGATTTCAATTTCCATTCAACCTTTTACGCTTTTTTATTTGCTTTCAATCTCACTTTTTACCTCAAATAGTCTTTAGTTACAGCTTCCATCTTGCAGCTCTGTGGTCGCTCTCTCTCAACACATACATACACAATCAGTGGTAAAGCAAACACATTTAACTGTTAAAGAGAAAGCGCACATATACCGATACACACAAAGACGCACACAATCAAGATGCCTAAACTGAATTTAAGTGATCTGTATATATAATATTTAAATGTAACGTTTGAAAATCCGTCCTTAGCCCTCACTACAAACATCCGATCTTACAATATAATTGTATCAAGGCATCTACAACCTAAACATAAAAATGAAAAGCAAACAAATTGGTTCACCAAACTTCCAGTGCCTTTTGAACCTTTTGCTGTACTCTCAGGAGGAAATGCCTACATTAGAAATTGCACCCTACATCAAAGCAGGAGCGAACGTGTCCAAGATGTGGGATGGCCTGCATTCAAGGAAGATGATCTTATGCTCACTGAGCTATGGAACATTTTAGAACGATTGTGGACTACAGAAACTCACTTCAGGGAGAAACCATGAGGAAGGGTGAGAGGTGCTGTTGCTGGAAGACTTCATTCTCTAGCTATAGTCCAATAGATGACCTTAACACACTCAACAAATCTCTCTTAATGCACAGGGTCAGCATCCATCCTTTGGCCCCATGACAAGGTCTATAACCAACCACTTGCCTTGACTTCGAATGTATCAGGACTAGTTTTGATTCTACCTCACGTCTCTTTCTACTACCGACCTACACTTTATGTCTCTATCTTGCAGGTTCTTTTTTATTCTTTTCTCCTTTTGTTGCTGATTTTGCAATGTTTCTCTTTTTTCTCATGTCTCCTTTTTCTTCTTTTGGCTCTCTTGCTGCTACTTAAAGTTTTGACGATAAAAACTAAATCTTGGACCCATAAAAGAGTGACTGTTCTTTCCACATGCAACTACCAGCACAGAATAGGCACGGAGGTTTTGAGATTTAGTAACAGGGCAGTAGTTTATACCACAATGCATGAAGCAGAAGGGACAGCATGGACATTATGCAATAAACTGCTATGCTAACATACCAACCAAAATAAGGTGAATATATCCAGGGTATCAACTTAAATCTGTAAGTATGTATGGCACTTATTAATGAACGCAACAATGCTTCTATATGAATCAGAAATTGGGAGGCAGGTGGGGCCGGCAGATTATGAGGTGAGATCTATTTATTGGAAATCAATGTACAGGAGAAGAATAAATAGCAAAACTTGACTAACAAGATCTACTCAAAATGCAGGCAGCGCATTGTTTTTTTTTACTAACCTGACTATTAAATGGTGTAAACATGTTTGGATTACATAAGGACCCCCCCCCCCCACTACTCGCCCCCCCCCCCGCGTTCGTGGAAATTGCGAAATGTGTCTAGATGGCCAATTTTACTCAATCAGCAACTTGCATCTGGTGTTTAATAGCCCAATCTAGTGTTGCACAACACGGCTTGGATATTGGTGCTACAGCTGTTATGTACCAGTGGTAAAGACCCAAAAGAGGTGATCTTGTAAAGTAGTACATAATGGTATAGATTATTTGCCTCGAGTCCTGTATTAGTGGTGTTTGAGCCGAACTCTATCGAAAACAGGACATCTCCACCTGCCAATGAATTCCTTTGTAATCTAAGAGTACATTTTTTAATGTATGCTATCTCGCTTTGCAGTAAATATTTTTTGTCACAATATGTTCTGAATTACTTCTAAGATACGGTAACTCAGTTGATTAACGGTGTCTGGCTTCTTCGAAATGGAGACTACTGCTGATTCGGGATTTTCTTTTCTAGGGTTGCATTATTGTTTGTTATGCGGAGTTTGACTTTGCTCTCTGCTTTTCCTATGTGTACCATTCTGCATGGACTATTCAAACATTATACATAATTGCTGGTATTACAGGTTACTTGATGGAAAAGTTTGATCTTGTTTCCAGGGTGGGATGGGGTACATGTCACCAGGTATGCAGCATTGCAGTTAACCCAAATACTATAGAAACTTTGGAGACCCATTCCTTAAGGTTGGCACTACGATGTGTTTTTTTTATTGAAGATCCTGTTAAAACCTCAGAATGTTTGTAGAAATCTCCAATGTTTGGAGGCAATATTTTTTAAGCGATTGTTTTATGCAGAATATTTGAAAACAAATACAATTCTTTTCCCATTGCATGTTAGTTTTCTTTCCAATAGCTGGTTTCTAATAATAGATGCTATCTTCTGTTTGACTGAGTCCAAAACACTTTCTTTGTATCCCTTGCTCTGGACCTGGAACATGTTTGTTCGTGTTTGAGATATTCTTGGGGGTTAGATATCACTTTTAACTCTTGTGAGTTGTGAGAAGAGAAGGTGGCCTTTGAGGCTTGGTTAATGAAAGCTGACATGTTATTGGTTTGAGTTTAGGGTACAAACATGTGGAAAGCAGTTTGTTTTGTAGTTGCATCCTTCCATCAAGGGATGTGATGGCTGTGTTGGCTGTTGATCAATCTAAGTGATCAAGTAGTTTTAATTGCAGATCTGTTTCCCCACTCCAATCAGTTTATATTAGTTTCCTTCTCCATTGAACAAAAATGGCATCAAAGTAATGATGGCAGATATGCCTTCTGCTAGAGACTCTGTTTGCCGGTCAGTGCTGGGGTGGGACGTTGTTCCCCAGCACACATTTCGTTCATCAAGGAGGAAGGGCTTGCTGCACGCCAGTGCTGCAAAAGCGCTTTACAGATCCCGTGGCACGGAACATGCTCGGGTGTGTACCCGGGTGAAGACCAGACCGTCTGCGCTCGCCAGAGACCAGAGGAGGAGAGGCTGGGCCGACCCTCCTCCCCCCTTTCTTTCACCCACAGGCACTGTCTTTTAAATAATCTTCATCCTTCATTTTCCTGGTGAATATACTGTGACATGGGAAAGCGGAAGACCCTGATGGTTCCCTCTGGGGCGACGGGCACTACTTTGCATAGGTATCTAAAACGGCGGTTGGAGTAATCTCGAAAAAGATCTAGCAAGCGGAGGGAGCGCCGTTTGTCGCTCTCCTCACCCCCCAGTGTCCTTCCAAGTCCTGTACCGCCCTTGATGGACACCTAAAGCTGCAGTATCAGCTGTGAAACTATCATTTGAGGCATAGAGCAAAGCCCTGGGGTGACAGTGTCTGTAACAGCATGCGCCTCTTCATCAGAGCTGGCTACGGAACCACAACTAGGGGCCAGGCAGGAAAAAGGAACAGCTGTAGTAAGCTCCAAGTCAAAGAAGCCCTACATTGCAAATCTTGTACCAAAGCACGACAAGGGGTCCGTGGAAGAGGACTTTCTTCTTGATAAAATTAACGCCCTCTCTAGTGACCTTAAAAAATCTATACTAAGTACGCTTGAACCCATTTATTTCCGTCTGGGGGCTTTTAAAGTCCAGTTAAGTAATTTGAACTTTCTTTCTGCCACTCAGCCGCTAATGAGGGCACTATTAGACACCTCATGTTCTGAGTTCAGGACTGGAGCGTCTCTACCCATGGCCGTAAGTTCCTCCAGTTTGGCACCAGGCAGATCTCTTCTAACAACCAATGCTTCGGATATCCACCCACAGGCGACTAGGGCTGGCCACATGGGAGCTCATCTTTCAACAAGGAAGGCTCTAAGGGATACAGGTTGGGGCAGAGCTAATGGGGAAGCCTCTAAAACTACGGTGAAAAATTTCATTCCCCTTCCCCCCCACCCCCGCAACTTCGCCCTGAATGTACTCTATATGAGCAGGTGCTGAAAGACGCCCCAACTATTTCCACATCTACTCCTGAAGATTACTCTGGCTTGAAGAATAAACAATCCATTGGCTCAAAAGTAAGGCTGGATGGCTCTCAGGCCTGTCATACTAGGTTATAATGGTTAGCAGAACTCCCTGGATAGGCCCTGGCAAAAAGGAGACAATGGGAGACAGTGTGATCATTAACTTTAGATCCCCAATGATGGCTAAATCCATTCTAAATGTGTTTGGCAGCCAATTTCAATTCCTATGATCTATACAGGTATTACTTGTGGCTGTGGCGGCTCCTCCGCTAAGGTGGATGAGTGTCGCCCCACTGCTTTTCAGCAGTGTAAGGCAAAATAAAAGGATAATAACTCAATGTTATTATCTTTTCATTTTGCCTGTTGCGCCAGCTTTGCGGGGCGGGGCTGCTCTGCTCACAGAGCAGGGGAGGAGTGGTTTGCACTCACTATGTGCGCATGAGGGCCAAACAGTCATGCACACTTAGCATGTTCTCCACCCAGGCTGCATTACAGCTGGGTTGTGCTTTTTTGGTTCCAGCTGAATAAAAAATTGCATTGATTGGTTGACATGGATTCCTTTTCCCAACTGAAATCCTTTCAAACTTTGCAATGAAGATATTAGGATAGCTGGCAGCTTTGATGACCCCGCGAATATTCCTTTATGTTGAGAGTATTTGCTCTGCCAAGACAAGTAGCCACTGTATTAAGTGTAAAAGATCTCTGAGGAAAGTATATTTTATGCCAAAGGTTTTTATATGGTGTAGGGCCCATTCGACAGCTTGTAACCTTTCAATGTGTGAAATGAATATGTATAATGTATCGACATCCAGAGTACAAAGGGAATCTGTGATTCAGTGGGCATATCAAGGCCTTGGATTTTCTACAGAAATCTCAGATCTATGAACTGTTTTTTTTTTTTTTAACTGGTTCATGCAAATAGTGGTTAATGTATTCCCCAAAACGTTCATGTATGAAATGCACAGATAAAACAATGGATCTGAACAGGCGACCCTGTAAATCATTAAGTATTTTTGAATGACGTAAATGTTGGGTATCTTGGGATTCTGTTGTGATAGATATAGTTGTTTTTTTCCAGAATCCTTCACATTTCTCCTGCCTTAGCCAATATGTTTGTTGTGTGATCTCAATCTATTTTGTGGGATCTTGGTCTAGAAACTCCAAATCCATGATTAGTAGCACCCCTTCTTTATCTGCTTAATCAAAATTATAATTGGATTTGTAACTATTTTAATGAGGACTCCCCTTTCCTTGGCTATCGTGTCCTTTTATTTTTTTTAGTTGTGGGTAAAAGTGATATCTCTTCCACTTTTGAAACATGGCTGGAATGTTTTGGCTGACAGGTGTGAAGAAATCTGAAGGTGGATTGAATTATTTGTATTCTGGCTAATTTTTGGAATTTCTATTGTCTTTCAAACTACACTCAAAAGATTGTCTCAACTTCAAGTTGCAAATTAATTTGTATAGAGCACTCCCTCTTTGCAGCACATTAATTTAATGAACTGGTACCAAGCCTGTTCCTTCTTGTAGAACCCTTTTCTCCAAGTTGGTAAGGTGTCTTTTGGAGATTTTCACTATAAGATGGTCTTCTGTTCATTTAGCATAGATGTGGAAGCTGCTATAGTAGTTTTGTGTGCGTTTGAACTTGCTAATGTTGTTTGCACTCTGGTGTTTGATCTTTGGATTTGTCCTTCTACTCCGCTTTTTGATCTTAAGGTCTTGGTACTCATTTATTTGTGTCACTGTTTCATCTCACGTAGAGTTTGTTTAGGTAAATTCAGAACTTTCTTGGATTTGTTGGCTCTTTTTTACAGTTTAGTTTTCTTCCAGTGTATAAACTCCTCCTAATTTCTAATCAATGGTATCTCTTTTAGACATGTAGATTTTTTGCTCATTGATTTCCTTCTTATATTGGGCATGTTTTGGTGATGTCTTCTACAATAATTTTCACTTCTGTTATGTTCATTTAATAATGTAGCTGAGACTTAGTTTCCTCTATGTTGTTTTCAGCTTCTTTGATGGTCTGTACTATCTCTTCCAATATCAAAAGAACTAGGTCTAGTGATTATTTAATAAGTTTCGCCTAACATTTCTCCAGGAATTTCCTATTTTCTTAAGCACATTTTAATCTTTAGATGGAGATTAAATGCCACTTGTAAAGTGTTTTTTCACAGTGTTTGTGCGGGACGGATAATACATTTTATCACTCACACAGATGAAAATGTGGCTGTATGGATATAAATCACCCCTGATGAAGGACTAGGTCTGAAGTGCATTCAGGATGCACAAACACCATGATGAATTCATCATCATTTCCAATGAACGACAATATTTATGGTGAAAAATAAGGCGTACATGTCATAAGAACAACATTTGGGGAATGACAGTTGTTTTTTTGGAAGGACACTTCCAACTGAAGTGATTGAGTGAATGTTTGAGCTTAATACTGTTTACTGGACTGAGCAATTTTTTGGTGTATAAAAGCAGTGCATCAAGGGACTCGCCTACCTTCAGATAGGGAGCATATTTGACTTTATCATGCACATTCTGGGACAGACAGTGTACCTTAAGCGCACCCATAATTGAGTAGAACTAAAAAAAAACGTGATTTCGAAATCAAGAATGAAATAGGAAAACGTTTTATATTTTTAGTCATATAGGACGAACACACACGTTCAGTTCATAGATAACCCATGGCTTAAATATTTGAAGAAAAATCATGCAATGAAATATATGTTTGTCTCATACAAAAATACACACATTAAACAATAGGAACAAAACAGCTTAGGAACCAATCTATATTTTAAGAAGTACAATTACTAAGAAAGGTTTATATTTCTATGAATTATTAGATTGCTATTTCGAAGGATGTACGGTAACATTAGTGATCTCATTGGCAGCCGACGCCTTCCCTTGGTGTTTTGGGAGAGCGAATGAGCCGGATATTAAAATACGTGCGTTGCCAGATAGTCATGCTCCATGGCCTTTATCAATAACCTTCACCCGGAGAACGACTGGTTGTTCGGTGGTTACTGGCCACGAACACTTCACAGTCAAAAAACCGTCCTTTCAACATGTTTTTAATATCATAGCTGCAACTGCATTTACCTTGCAATCATACTTCAGGCGTTACCATGGATACTTGGACATGTCCTCAACGACATGTTCAGTGGAGGAAAAAAAGGGAAGATGATACTTGGAAATCGTGCCTTAAAGAGACTCCATTACCAAAGAATTATGTGTAAAAGAAGGCGACTGCTTTCCTTTTCTGTGGAAACTATACTTCTCAAAGACACCAGGAATAATAATGTCACCTTCACAGGCGCATTTTATTGTAATCATGGTAACTGATTTTTATACCAGGACATTTAAGGTCATTTGCGATGCACCTCAATTCCCTAGTTGTCTTTTTGCAATTTTGTGGAACAATGATTTTGAAAAAAATATATATCTCAGGGGTATAGCTACGAGAGAAGCATGAAGTCAGACTCTGCAGGCAAGCACTGCCCCCTAATTTACAAACTCGTTTGAGGAGTGAATTATGCTATAATATGCTCTCCCCCCCAAACACAGCCCTCCGAAACAGAACCACCAACATCAGATTCCAAGGGCATCTTTTAGAAACACCCCTTCCTTATTTACAAAAAGGCTAAATATAAACAGGACAAGTCTTATGTCTTGAAAATACACCACATGCGTGGCTTTATAATATTTTAAGTTTAAATAAATAAGAAAAAACAAACAGGAAGTGAATACGTGCAGTCTAACGTGGAACAAAATGGCGCTCCCGGGCTTGCTTACCCTCGTGCGACTCGCCGTTTCTTTTCTCCTGCATCGCAGCTTCAAAGGTCAGCTGAAGGATTTTGTTTAAAGTGCTTATCCAGTCCTCCATTTCCACTTCGGTGTCTGCGGCCAAAAGATAACTGCTTTTGTCTTGCATCTTGAGCTCAAAAGCAAAGCGCCGGACTCTGTTGTTCTAAAATAAAACAGAAGCCTTTCCATAACAACAAAGATTATAAAGAAGGCCTGCCTGCAATAAAGAATCTTTCTGTAAGCTTCTCTGGCAGCTCAGAATTCTCAAAGATACTGTCCCTGTTTATACGCCTTAAGCATCCTTCAACACATCTTCAATCCTGTTCGCAAACCTGCTGCCCGCTGTTTATACTGCTTTAAAGGTTTTAGCAAAGCCAAGGAATATGGTGTAGTGTTTTTGTTCAGAGTAAAACGGTTTCGGAACAGAACACATCTGTGGAGAGGAAAATAATCCGTTCAAACAAGTCAAACCATTCAACGCAGCCAGCTATCTCGGCCATCCAGGTGTGGCCTCATCAGAGAGACAATGCGAACCTTAATCCAGAAGACAGAAATGGAGGGACCATCCTTGTTTTCAAGTGGATTCTAGAAGAGACTCTCGCAAGATTTTACAAGGGGTGCTGGGGAGCTGTCTCAGAGTGCGAAGATGTGCTTTGGTGCCGATAATGGAGTATGAAGCTCTATATAAATGCTGCACTACAATACACAACAACATCACAGACAGTAAGGAATCCAGGAGTACTGATTCCACTAACCTGCAGAACGTAAGGCTCATATCAGTTTAGTAGTGGCCGGGCTAGCGGCAAAGGCTCGTTGTTACAGTAAATGTGGCGAAGCGTGAGAACTATTGTGTGGTGGCCCTGCCTTGTTGTGCACCGTGGAGGCAGTGGCTGAGTTGGAGAAATCAGTTTGCTCAGGACAGACCTCGCCACTGCCAAAGTGGTGAATTCCTTGACTGATTATGATCATCTATGTGCTGGTATGAATTGATTGTGGTGTGGTCAGAGAGCATTAACTGGCAGCATGAGTCCTCATCAGCCCACTCCCAGGGAGGTGACTCCCGCGGTCCCTATTCATGGTCCTCAATGTTTTTGCTGCAATATTTTGACCCCCAAGGCACTCTGTTGCTGCTATTCTTGTTGACTACCCCACAGGCACATAGGTCTGAACATCAATCACTAGTAAGCATGCAACTTAACAATGAGAAATACAAATCTATCATATGTGTTATTGTCAATTTAAATAAACAATGAATGCCCCCAGATGAAATGTTCACAAAATGTTGGGCTGGTGTAGCTTTGTAGTGTTGGTGTCTAACTTGTGTTTAGACCCAGACTGGAGCAGTGGTCCAGCAATAAAGCTCCGCTTTCATAAACGCACTACCCCACAGCACAACAAAAGTACAGCACAAAGAAGCAGTGCAGAAGCCAGCTCAATGTAACCACACTTTCTAGAGACTTGTCCTGCCTACTATTCATTTTCATATGATGGAGAGGTAGGGGTTTCTTTAACAACTCCTCTGTATGATTGCTTGGTTGTACGAAGGCCAATGCATTTCAGATACATTTTTAGGTCGAGGACCGTCCGGTCTGCCGAAGGCAGAACCGGAAGTCGGAGATTTAATGATTCTTAGAGTGGCTATTTAGCCCGCCTCTCTTTTTGCTTCTCTTCCATTGGCTGGCTTCCTAAACGGAGGCCAGCCATAGGAGGAGAGAGCCGTCCCTCCAAATAGGCTCCGTCTTTTTCAGATTCGGGGGCGTGTTCCGTGCTGTTCTTTCCACTTTTTAGCCACGCCCTTTTTTAGGCGTGTTTTTCTCTCCTCCAGCCAATGGCAAGAGGAGAGAAAAAGAAACACGCCCCCGAATCCGAAAACGCCACTGCGTTTCTCCGTGGTATTTCTGCTTTGCCTTGGAGAAAGGCAGTGGTTTTAATGGCGTCCTCTCCCCCTGCTCTCGGCTCCCGTGTTCGGCACATATCTTGTGTATACTTGGTAGGCATTTAATTACAGATTGTTGTGCCTTCTTATGTACGTATGATTGCATTTTGCCTGTCCAGGCATGTTTTTATGCCTAGGTGCCTTTTGTGTGATTTTCTATATTTGTATGTATGATTGTCTGTGCTCACTCCCTTTTCCGCTACGTATCAACGGATTTCCTTTTAAATCCATGGTTAATGTCGTTTTCTGCACAAACTTCCCTCCCCAATAATCCTCGTCCATCAAAAATCTTCCACATCCCATGCAAAGTTCCCTCGGATCTATTCAGCAGTCTTTTTCCTCTGTCCCCCTTGAACCTATCCCTAGCCCACCAACCCAACACACCCCCGTCTCACCCCACCCTGGAAAGCAGTGCGCAGCGTCACAGTTTACCGGGCTGGGAGCGAGGTGCCCTCCCCTATCCACATCCCTCTACTGCAATAGCCTGGAATCTCTCCTGTCCGTCACAGTGCTAGAACAGGCGTGTCCTGTAACGTAGTTTCCGGCTACCCAAATCCTTGCTAGCCGCTGCGGCTTCAGCACAGTAAAGGCTTAGACTCTGCAGAGAGAAGATATGCGCATCATGGGGTCCGTTCCTGTCGCCCTCTGTCTCCTTTTGAGCGCGGGGACTTCGCTCGCTGGATACATCGAGGTAAACGAAACATCTCAAACCAATTTTGGCCGGAATCCGAGACGCGCTCTTGAACGGTTTTTGCCACCAGCATCCACCTTTTTATGGTCCGGATTTGGTGCACCGAAGACTGTGCACAGCATGGGAGTGCGCCACTTTGGTCGGCGGGTGGGAGGAGTACACTAGTTACCTGCTGTGAATACTCTCCGTTTCTAGAATGGTATCGCCTCCCTTTGTGTGCTGTGCGAGTCAGGGCTGGCTCAGCTGGAGAATAGGGGTGTTGCTATTAGCGCGCCTTTAATTTCGCAGCTAAAGCAGTATAGAGGCAGTTGTTTTCTAATGCCCCTGTTCCAGTTAACACCCCTTTTCTTTTGCGTTCCTTTTAATTGTTGCAGGGTAGACCGAAGGGCAAATAAAGGCGTAACCCCAGTAGACCAGGTGTATGGGGGAGTTACCCCTTCAGTCTTAAAGTAACACTACTATTTGCTAGCGTCGTCTGTTCACGTGAGCAGTGTGAAACATACATCAAGAAATTATAAAATTGTATATAGTGAATAGCATTTGTTGGATTCGTTTCCAAAATCGTTTCTTTAACCTTCACACACACTTCTATTGAGCTAACCCCGACATGGGAAACTAATAATTTCTTTTCAATCAACAGCAGAACTCGGAAACTACTACTTAGAATATTTACAAAACACATTTTAAAGTGCATATAAATGAGCTAGTAATGCTCAAGTCCTTAACTACATCTCAAAGTTATGCCCAAGCCAAAATGATTTACAGTTGTAACCCACTTGCATGATTCTTACAAATGACCACAGATTAAACTAATTATCATGCTCGAGTGTCGTTATCCCTGCGAATACCCATACCCTGGGATCGATCCTGGGAACTCACCACTAGAGGCCCTGTCTGAACACAATTTCTCCTTTTGCCCCAAAGTGCCTCCCACGTAGTAGTAAAAAGAATGGGCTCCCATCCGGTGTCCAAAAAGTACCAACTCCCTCTGTGGACCAAACTAGAAAATAAAAAATGTTCATGCAAGGCCTTAATGTGTTAAAATGTGAGATGCAAAATTCCCTCGCAAATTCCCTCTCTCTTTCTAACTCACTAATTCACTCGATCTCACTACCTCACTCTCTCTCTCAAATACACTAAGTCACTTACACTCACTCTTTCACTACATCACTCTATCTCACTACTTCACTACATCACTCTCTGTTTCTAGCTTAATACCTCACAACATCCCTCACTACCTCACTCTCTCTTTCACTACCTCAATTTTTCGCTATCTCACATCACTCACTGTTTCTATCTCACTACGTCAGAAAATACCTCACTCGCTAACTCACTCTTTCACTACCTCACTCTCTATCTACCTCACTCTCTCACTACCTCACTCTCTCTCTGCTAATGCAATAGGTATCACATATGCAAATAAAAAACTAATGCCAATAGAAATGACAATGCCATTTATTTAGGGATACAAAAATGATAAAAAAATAATGAGCAATACCAATAGCTCTACCTATAATATTGCCGAGACCATTGCATTGTAAATACAGCACAAAGAAGCAGTGCAGAAGCCAGCTCAATGTAACCACACTTTCTAGAGACTTGACCTGCCTACTATTCATTTTCATATGATGGAGAGGTAGGGGTTTCTTTAACAACTCCTCTGTATGATTGCTTGGTTGTACGAAGGCCAATGCATTTCAGATACATTTTTAAGCAAGCAAATAAGAAACACTTGTTTTTAGTCTGTTTGTATACAGTGTTTATGTATCCTTTATAAAAGTATTTACAAACTATTTTTCAAATGAAAAAAAAATAAAGTCTAAATCAATAAATAGATACATTACATGAAAAATAACTCATTTGAAGTAGAACATAATGGGAAGGTATTAGTAGAATCCACTATCAATGGAAAAGATACAACATTAAGCCGATATTTTCAGCTGAGAATGTGTGTTTTTTGTTTACAGTTAAATAATCCTCTGTACCTGAAATGATGTACACAGTACCAATAAAGTACAAGGAAACTGAATGTAGTGGGACAACATTGAGTAAATCAGGCATTATAGATGATAGGACAGATAATACAGTGAAAAATAATGTCGATTTTTTTAACTACATGTTGGGGGAGGGTCAGTCAAGAGTGAGTGGAAGGGAATGCTGGTGGTGGTAGGTTATAAACGTTGGTAAAGCCATGAGAATTGCGCCCCAACAGATTTGATGGCTGTGGTTCATTTTGAGATGCTAAATGCTCAAATGATTTCAGCTTGGAGATGAATTCTAATATGAAAATCTTAGCTTTTGTGTAGAGATACATTAGGAGAAGGCTTGGTGAAGTAAAGAATGAGGGGGCGGACAGGTGTAGACAGTGTGGTAAGCAAGAATAAGGAATTTGTAGAACACTATTTGCCTGGCAGGTCACCAGCAAATATGGTGGTGGTAAGGAAGAGGCGCTGAAGAATGGAGAGGCTGAAAAGTTCTCAGGGAGTGAAAGTTGATAAATTAGTTATAAGGGCTGTTTTGATAGTCCATCTTAGCCATGACTGGGTTGGTGATTTTGCAGTGTGAACGATCAGGATGGATCCGACAACTGTTTTTGTTGCTGGAAACTGTCTGGGGTGATTGCATTTAAGGACGTCAGCCTCAAGCTCACTCAAATTGTTCACCCACATGTTCTGCTCATGGGTAGGCAAGGACATTTTCAGTCTGCACTCATGTCCTCCTCTTGCTACACAACTAGGGTTGGCAATTGAGAGTACATATGAGACATGAAGTAATTATTTAAATTTTGTTAAGAAATAGGCATGAAGGTGTGGAGAACCATCCAGCACCAGGACGCTGAGAGACTTTCAGAGATCCTATGTGAAAGGAGGGCAGACTGGGTGGAAAGGAGAATGTCTGAGTACAGTCGTAGGTGATGGAGAAGGCTAAGTACAAGATTATATAATTACTGGTGTGGGGTTAGGACAAACAGCTGGTAGACTGAGCCTTCGGGGATGCCATCTGATGGGGGTGATGCGAAGAGAGTGTGAGCTGAACCAAGAGATAAACAAGAAGCAGTCAAAAAGATGGAAGTCAGTCGAGTGTTGAGCTGGTGATTCCCAAGACAACAGAGGAAAGCGGAACCTGGATCAGCTCTCGGTAAGTGCAAGCCAGCCATGTGTGTGCAGAGGGGGTCTGGAGAGACATAAATGCTGCCAAGGACTGCGAGCCATGTAAATTAAGGAGAACACTTCCCCCTCAGCGAACAGGCTATCCAGCCCAACGTTAAAAACCTCATGCAATAACCATCACAGAGTTCAACTACAGCCTTTCAAAGTGCGCCATAACCATAAATAGTCTTTTAATTAGTATATAATTAGTATGTAAAATAAGAGAGGTCTTTAAAATCAATTTTAGCATTAAGAATGTGGACGGTTAAATGGCAAACCTCTATGCATTTTCTTAATGTTGTTTTTATTACAGTCAAAGATTAAACAGATTGTTATAAAATTAACAGGATTTAAAATGTGCCTGTGAGATATGCCAGCTAATGGGGGAAGCCTCAGCAGAGGCAGTGTTTAATTATTGAGATGTAAATTCTACAGCTGCTGTTGGCTGCTTCAATGTTAGACTACCCAGCGAATCACTGCTCATAAAACGTTAGAGCTACCATAGGTCTCAGCAGCTCCATGCAAAATAGTTTGCTTGTTTAAGTGAATGCGTGCAAAGGTTCAAATACGATTTAAATCTGAGTAGAACATGCCTAGATGTCCTCAAGTTCTCCATCATCATATACACATAAACATATTCCACTTATTTTCACCTTTTATGTCCAATTAGAGTGTACCAATGGACTCTGCTAAGTGAATGGTTTATGCATTCTCATATTCTTTTCACTATCTCCTCATATCAAACTGGTTTAATTGATAACTTTACACCCACTTTTTCAAGCGACTCAACTTCTGGCCTAGGTTTTAGAGATTAATTTCCATTAGGTAATATTAACAAGTATCTCTCTGCCCGTTTACTTTACATCTTCTAAAGATACGACATTTCTATCGGGTAGTTTAAAAAAAAAAAACTGGGGCTGAGGATTCTTTAATCACATTTTCTGCAGCTGTGACAAGCCTGTCAAGAAACACCATCTGTGATTTTGCTCTTTTCCCAAATAGTCCAGGAATCATTAAAAATAGCCGAGTTGAGCTCATATTCAAACCCAATAACTGAGAAGGCTTCTTGCATCTGAAACAGGAAAAATACCTTCTTGGTAACTGTTGCAATCTACCTGCCCTTTTCACTAACAAATTAGTAAATTTGCACCCACACATTTACTTTTGAATAGGGGTACAGGTTTACCACTTTTTGGAATTCACCACCTCCTCAAGAAATCTGGATGGGAAGCTGTGTCTGATGCAGGTTTTCAAGCAGATTCCTAGGGTAATGACTTGATTTCCCATTTAGGAAACGATTTCCTCTGTATGGAGCTGTCTGTGGGAGACAACGCTGCACTAGGAGAATGGATTCCACTGTGCAAATCCACATTTTTTAGTTTTTTCCCCATCGACAGGGAAAATATTTTTCCTCCATAGAGAAACGTCTTCCCCTGCAATCCCACCAATTTGTAAATCACCAACCATTTCCAAGTTGGCAAGAGGATGATCATAGAGAATGAGAATACTGAGAACCGACCATGTTTGTGAGTGTTTCCAAACTTTCAAGCCAGGCCACTTTCCACCCCTTGAATGAGATTTAGGGCTGTGGAGATATCCACCCCCCCCCCCCCCAAAAAAAAGGGGGGTGTAAAAAAGGTTAGGTGGGAGTCATAAAAGAGGCAGAGTAAAGACTCAAGAGTTTTATGAACTTCAGGAAGATCATTTTTCCTCAATTTGTCTGATTTCAAAGCAGATAGAATCATGAAGATTGCAAATGCCTGATCAGGCTGCTCAAAATTAAGTTGCACATAGCTTCCGAGCAAAACTTTAAATTGCACCCAACAGACAGCGCGTGGCCCACACTACAACTCTATAAATGTCTGCAACTGGAACCTGCCTTTGGAACATCGACTTTATTCTGCTGGAATTAGTATGAAGTCTCTCAGGAGCCTGAGCTCACCCTAGTGTACGATTTTTAAATGCAAATATCAACCCGTCCAGTAAAGTGGTTTAAACTGAAGCACTATTTGACGCAATCAGATGCTCCTAGACTCTGAAGGGTTTAGTCTTCCTAGGGTAAAAACATAAGTACTCCAGAAACCTCTATAATCTGCATTGTGTTTGCAGTCAAACAACATGAAATCTGAACTGAAAAAAGCAATAACTATCTCTTGTTTTAAATTAAACTCTATTAAGACCTTCGGGGTAAAGGCCAATGCAACGCAATGACCACTGATGCGTTTGTGGAAATCAATTATCCGCTTTTCCAATAAAAGAGTCTGAAGCTCGCCAATCCTTCTGGTATAAGTAATCAGCTTCAAGAAAGCTAACAAATCAGTCACATGTGTATCTGCTCAAATGGTTTGTGCATATTCAAATTCAAATGTGAAGGTTTTCCACTAAAAAATATCTTCAGCTAAATTCTCCTCCCAGAGCTCTCCTCACTGACAGCTGGCTATTTAGTATGCAAATGGAATTGTATTTTTGGCCTCACCAGTGTCTCTCCTCGCATATATATTCGCCTTCTATGTTCTACTTTTCCATTCCTACCATCCCTGTCCTTCCAAAAAACACAATTGACAGATATGTCTCCCACCTAGTCAGGTTTCCATAAAAGCAGTAATACCAGGTTATCTTTCTTCAGAGCCTGCAATAAATGTTTTTAACTTGTTGGCAATATTAGAAGGCGCTGTTAAAAAACACATTATAACATTTAACACGTGGAAAGAAAAATAAACGCAAGATATTGTTTTGAACAACATGTTCTGATGACATGTGTGTGTTTAGATTCAGTGCTTAGTGCCAGAACTGAAATACAGACAAAATGTTTCCAGATCCACTGTGCCGACAATTAAATGACTGTAAGCACATTACAAAAAACAAACCTTAAAAAATAACCACCACAAGCCAACAAACAAAAACGTGACTTAGGACACCAACATTCTTGAGAGATGACACCGCAGTACTCAGCAATGGCAGTAACCCGCATCAGAGCTCTTCAACATTATCTGGAAACTCAAACACCTTTTCAATAGTGCCTTGAAGAAATAGTCATGGCAGGCCCCAGAACCCTATATTGTTTGCGTTGAAACACAAATATCTCTCTTTCTTCCGATATAGTTCTGAATGTAATACACACATCAATGTAATAGTGGGAGAGCACAGACACACACAGCAGCCTATGCATATTCATCAGATGACTCATTAATGCCTTTTCTGGATACTTCCTTCTTGCTTCACTCAACTGTGGCACAATTGACAACATCTTACACTGCCTCTAGCACATCCCTGAACATCAGAAAGTTTCAATGCAAACTCTGTGCGTTAGAAGGAGAAACAACGACTAACTTCCTATTACAAAGCTCTCAAGCCTGAAACTACCATGAGAGATTTCCTATTCAGGATTTTCCTATGCACTGTAGTACTTACAGTCCTGTTTTTCGTACTGGAAATTCAGGCCCAGAAGTACCAGAATAGAAAGATGATGACTGGACGAGGAGCTCAGGTATGGAACTGAGAATCTTGAGAGCTCTGCTACTAGTGGACTCCAGAAAAGCAAGTAAAAGATGGACACCAGTTGTTAAGCTCCTCATCTCGTCAGTCACAGAAAGTGTGTATTGCCTTTTGAGGAAGAAAAAAGGTTGATCATAGTGAGAAGACCGGTATTGTCACTTATGCAGCCTGTTTATTTATCTTCCAACTCACACAGTGCCACTATGTGTCACACGATAGCAGCTCCCTTCACACGGTGTCCCGTTGAAGAGCTGATATCACATGCTGGGTCTCAAGGTGAGGTGGAAACCCTTGAAGAGAGTGGGCTTCCGGGAAGTGTTTGGAGGCTCTACACAGCCAATGTCCGTTAAGGATTTTTAAACTTCCCTAGAACATCAGCAGTATCCTGATAAGACTATTTTTGGCTGTGTTACCTAGAGGTGCCTCAGGGTATGCTTAGCACAAAGCTCCACCCCCCAGTCCCATACAGTGAAAACTGCTGAATCACATCTAATTACATGAAGGATCTATATGAGGTCAAGGGATGAGGTTGCTTAGGTGCACTGCTTAGTTAATAGTGCTACAGGTTTGGTTTGATATGTCTTACACTCAACCGTGCCAAAAGCACCATCTTGGCATAGTTGCTCACTAGATTTACAGTGCTTCTGCACCTGAACAACAAATTTACTAAGAAAGGTCTGCCATTGCTTCTCAAGTCCCCACTGCAAGTTATGAGACCATGAGAGTCAGTGCATCAACATGAAAACGGTCCGCACCCTAGCGCTGTCAGTTACTTACAGAAAGGTCTAAGGCAAGAGACAAAATAGTGAAACTCTAGGAAGATCTTAAAGCCCTGAAAACACTTGTATGTCACCAAGAAGACACATCAGAAATGCTAAAGCAATAATGTAAACAATTGCTGTCACAGTGGGAGGTTTTACCTGAAGAAAAGCTCTCTTCAGAGCCACACAGTACCAGCTCAATCCCAACCGGAAACTTTCCTCTCCCAAAACATTTAACAAACAAGCGCAATACAATCAAGTGCTTTTTTCCAAAAGAACATTGACAAAATGAGAAAATGCATTAATGACACCATACCATCTGATGCCATTCCAATAACAACACAGTGTAATTTTCCCGAATGGTCACACTGGAAACACACTCACAGCTGAGAACCTCTGAAGACTCAACTTCCTAAAAGGAACAACATTTGGAAGCAACAGCATTACATCACCAATAGTGAAATCATTCATCAGAGAAGCAATCACACCATTGATGAATATAATCAACGCCTCTATCATGAAACACATCTCAGAGCCCTCCAAAACCACACTGATCTGCCCCCTGCTAAAAAACAAAAAAGCCAGCATCAATACCCTGACCTCGTCAACTTTGCCTGATCGCTAATTTCCCTATCCATTGGTGTGAAAAAGACACCCAGTAACATAAGGGAATTCTGGCCAAAACCTTTCTACAATACAAACAGTAAAGAAATGTCACAAAGCATTACAGGAAAAACAACGATGTGTTAAAGGCACTCTATAGATCACTGGCAATAGCAATGCCTGTTGTTTGGCCTCCTTGCAGACGATTGATACAGTAGTTTATTAAATCTTGTCCAGCACCCTCACCTCACAAATGGGTTTCAACTATCTTGCCCCGGAATGAGGTCTCAGCTACCCGAACAGCACATACCAGCTCTTTCAAATCAACACACCTAAAATCAAAATGTATTCATACTCCTGACCTATTCTGTACCCCAAAATCTCCACCCTGACACAGGACCTCTTAAATTTCTACATGGAAATGCTGAGAGTACTCTGGGCCCACACCAGCATCAAGATCTATCAATATGCAGACAAGCAGCTAAATCTGAAGGTCCCACCTGGAAGCAGCATCATCACAAAGAACTTCCTTTTCAACATTGAAATCTGAATATTATAAGCCTACTTTAAGCTGAAACCAATCACAATGTTCTCCGTCATTATTGCTAATAGCATCAGACAAACTCAAGCATAAGAATATTGCATAACAATTAACCTCGATGTATCCACTCAATTCTCAAATTGCTTCAAGTTGCTCAGATACCACAATATCTCATCTTCAAGATACACCACAAGACGTCAGCTTCAAGGTACACCAAGCCTTTCTTCTTCAGAGTCAAAGCCTACCTCAGAGAAATCACCTTAAGAGTAGCCGATTAAGGATTGTTAATCACAGATCTTGTCCCATATGTATGGAAACCCCATTTACCAGCATTGCCTACATTCATCGAGCACCTCAGAAGAGCATGTTCTAAGTGCCCACCAAACTAATCAAAGCAGATATAAATTACGATCAGTCATTCACACTTCAGGAACTCCACTGATTCCAACAGACCAACCTCCCTGGCAACCAGATCAATATTTAAGACGACCAATAAAACCCGTACAACCTAAGACATCACCAACCATAAACAAAATAACATGAAAAAGAGAAGACCAGAAAATATGCCTTTGCCTGCTTCGCACCCAGAATCAGGAACTCAATTCTGGCGCAGACAGGTTGTACTCCATTCCACTCTTATCACACATCTTCACTTGTACAGTGCTGTGACACCTAAAACGAAATACACATAGGTACATGTATTGTGGATTACCATTTGATACATTAAATCAGCATGTGTTTTCCAAGAGCGTACCCATAATACAAATACAAAAAAAATATTTGTGAATCCTTCACTCCCCCCTTCCCCTTTCTACCCTAACCGAACCCCCTTTTTATGGCCAGGCTTGACAGCGCAGCTGTCCCAAGACAATTGTGCAAAAAACACAGAGAGATGGGCTCTGGCTCTGCCCATGTGTTGGGAGTCAGGAGTACACGTTTTGATTGGGCAGAAGTTATGCGGTTTCACAAAAAGTGCTTGCCCTCCAAACAGCTGTGATCATTTTGTTTTATTTATCCAGTTGTCAGAGCCTGAACTTTTATAGCACACACATGACACTGAACAGCTATTAAAGTGTCTTAGATAACTATATAATTGATGGTGTTTTTCTCTGGCAGCACCACAGATGGGAGGATGTCAGTAATTAAAATACATGGATTAGTAGATATGGCTTGACAGTGCACCTTTTAACCTACCGTTTAACCTACACCAATATTTTTGTACATCTTGTTGCTTCCACACAAATACATATCCATCCTCATGCTAGCTACTTGCAATGCTTCACATTACCATGTAACATGCCTTTAAACCAGGCCTATTGGCAGTGCCAATGCTTGTTGGAACTTACACTCAATCCTACCCCCTTCTTACAGAATTGTGTTTCAAGTTGTATACTTTCTGCAATTTCTTGCATACATTCAGAAGAAATTATGCATAAGTATTACTTTATGTTAGAATTTATGAGCGAAAGTTGATGGATGCAAAATCACTAAGACACTAAGCCTTTATGTGCTTGTGCGTATCATCAGCCAACACCATTGCTTGTTCGAGTTCCTGATCACTGAATAACAAGTTGGCCATTTTGGTTTTAACCAACATAAGACAGACACAATGATTAGATAAATGTAGACTTAAACTTGAAAGCTTATGACTCCCTTTTCAAACCAAGGCAGGGTCATCTATGGTTGACGTTTCAAACCATACACCACACCCACCCCTATCCATCCACCACACGCACTGAGGATGTAAAAGAAGTCTCTTGTATCTCATTTACACGGCCATCCTTACCGACAACCTACACAAAGGATGAAAGTCTGGAGTTTTCCTAAGTCATTTGTGATGGCACTGAAATCTATTGCCAGACCAGATGACATCACATTCACCTTCTGATGTCACAATAATAGAAAGGTACAAATGCTAAAAGGGAAGACCCTGATGCAGTGGCGTATGAAAACTTGATGGGCCCCCCTGCAGAGTACACGGAGGGCCCCCCCCCCCCATGCTCTGGACTAGTCAGGAGCTCTCAGACCAGGGGTCTGCCACCAGTGTCGGAGAGGTCCCTGGAGCTCAGGGACTATTGTTGCACCACTGCCCTGATGCTGTCAAGACACTAACTTTTGGAGCTTTCATCCACTTCACAGTGTGTCCAAAGGTAATTAAGAAGGAGGCAAAAAAGAATAATTCACTTAGGATGTATGCCCTTAGGTGGAGTCAGGATAATCAGGAAGTATACTGCTCTCCATTCTTACTGTCCAAAGAAAGTCTGGAAACAAATCAAGACACTTTAAAAAGTGGATCCCAACAAGCTGCTTTTTTTCAAATTACTGAAATGGTAATCAACCTATAATCTCAGAAAAGAATACAAATAACTTGTGTATTTAGCTAGAGATGACAACATGGACATTGTCCAGAGGAAGGATACACCTAGCAGTGCTGTCTGCAAATGTTTCTCCACTGCTGGACCTAATGAACAATGGCAGCTTTTGTACCACTGCTGAGCCAATGAGAATGGGTCTACAACAGATTAATCACTGCAAGATTAATAAAGGGGACAAGTTCACAATATAGGATCATCACACAGAAAGTAAGCAATGCAGATAACAAGAGAAGGCTCAACTCGAATGTTTCCTACAAAAACCATAAGAGAACATATGGGAAATATATGGCAAGTTCAAGGGCACATGGGGTGAGCATTCTGTTCTAAATGTTAAACAGTTCACGGGGAAGGTCAAATTATGTTCCTTCAACATGAATTGTGAAAAACTAGATAGAAGAGGGATGATCTGAATACCGATCCTTCTGTCAGATGAATGAGGATTTAGGGGCTTCTAACTGGGCTTGCCGGAGGTAAAAACTGTACAAACTGCAAGAGAGGATGCTGGTGGTGCGCAGAAGGAGCCACGTTAAACATGGCGATTTTATGATGCTTCAAAGGACACAAATTAAAATGTTTCGAGCCAGTCATGACAGCTGTGTGCTAAAGTGTAATTATAGTACAGGCCACGTAAGAACTTGCCATGTGGTATTTTGAGTGACAATAAGTTGCAACTGGCACAATTACACATCAGTGCGATGTGATGAGTTGTTCCCATGATGTTGTTGCACTCTTGTGTTCCTACTAGAGAAAGTTCTCAAAAGACATATTTCAGAGTCAGCTGCTGTAATGATGCCCACCTACAGAATCTATACCTTGCATTTGCATGCCAAAGAAACTGCCGCACTTAGAATCACCAGCGGCCTGCCTATTCAGAACTGAAACATATAAATATGGATGCTTGTGAAATATTACTAAGTTTTAAAGTCGAAGTGCAACCAAAAACAGATTGCACGTTACAGTGGCTGACAATTTATGGCCAGAGGCCCAGGGATCTGTTTTCGCGCTGGCCATTTTCATAAGCTGATTAAAAACAACACCAACAATCTTGCTGGTTGCAAAGGTCAGCAAAGGCGATCTGCAAATGTGTTGCTTATCGGTTCAGAGAATGCGAGCCTGACTCCTACTGTGCTGCGGTCCCACACGGAGAGGAATTCCGCGCCTGAGAGCCACAAGCGAGCGGGAGTGCATGGACGGAGTTTGCATGGACGGCCTGCAGCTCTGATGAGCTCTGGGGCTGCTCTTAGCTGCCAGATTCCACGCCTGCCCACACGTTCTGCTCCATCACTTTCTGCTACATGCACTCAGACTATCACTTGGTGTTCTACCGCTGCAAGCTAATGATAAGATGTTGAGCGAAGGACTTGGCGTGGAGAACGGAACATACAGACGCTCCTTGCACTACTATGTATGTAGAAACCTGTTGCCTGACCTACAGATCATGCCAATAAACCACACTCGACAGAAGATCGACCTTACCTGTACCACGCCCATGCAGGAATCGAGGAAGATGGATCCCTTTGGCTCTTTGCAGATCTTCTCATCTTTGTAGAAGTTGAGGTTGTACGATCCGTCCCCGAGCTGGATCAGGTGGAAGAATCTTCTCTTAAATGACTGTCAAAAGAAACCACAAACTCAGGGCACCGACCTTTCATATGCTATACTCCAAAAAACACGCATCATAGTAGTGAAGGTAAGTACCAGCATAAAGCACAACGTAACATCCTTACATATTGAAGGGTAAAACAGCAATAAAATGCTGCAGGTTAAGCATTACCATTTTGTGCCGCATCCTCGCCACAGTCCTTACTTAGTCCTTACCCAGCCCTCTAACAAAACCTTTTAGCACCTGCATCAGCAAAATGCCAGAATTCTGAAAAACGTCTTCTTTCTCTGATGAGGACTGTCTTGGATGGCAATAAGCATCTAGCTAAGTTCCTGGTCTTTCTCTTGTCCTAGTTTCAAATGTGCCTGCTTTCTTTGGGATGTGTTTGGAGCGGTTCTGCACATCCAATCTTCTTGTGTTTATAGAAACTTTATTGGTTTCCAGAAGAATTTTCTCTTCATCAGGATGGGCCTTGCCATGCAGTCCGATACCCTGGAGTCTTGCATCCCACGAGTGCTTGTTGTGACCCAACGACCTCACCAACGACCCAGCCACTGCCAGAACCAACCTACACGAAGGGATGAAAGACGTAGCCGAATGGATGATGAACAGCCGCCTGAAACTGAACTCAGACAAGACGGAAGTCCTCATCCTTGGACCATCTCCCTCTGCCTGGGACGACTCCTGGTGGCCCCCTGCCCTGGGCAGCGCACCCAAACCAACGCACCACGCACGCAACCTGGGCTTCATCCTGGACTCCTCCCTCTCAATGACCAGACAAGTCAACGCCGTCTCATCATCATGCTTCAACATCCTACGCATGCTCCGAAAGATCTTCCGATGGATCCCAACCGAAACCAGGAAGACGGTCACCCAGGCACTCGTCACCAGCCGGTTGGACTACGGTAACACCCTCTACACCGGAACCACAGACAAACTACAGAAAAGACACCAACGCATCCAGAACGCCTCCGCACAACTCATCCTGGACATCCCCCGACACAGCCACATCTCCGGACACCTGAAAGACCTGCACTGGCTCCCCGTCAGCAAGAGAATCACGTTTCGACTCCTCACCCACGCACACAAAGCCCTCCATGACCTGGGCCCCAGGTACCTCAACAACCGCCTGACCTTCTACACTCCCACCCGCCAGCTGCGATCGTCCAGCCACGCCCTCGCCGCCGTTCCACGCATTCGAAGAGCCACCATGGGAGGAAGATCCTTCTCCTACCTGGCAGCCAAGACATGGAACTCCCTGCCCATCCACCTCCGTCTTACCCAAGACCACCTCTCCTTCAGGAAGCATCTCAAGACCTGGCTGTTCGAGCAGTAGCGGACCCCCCTACCCCTAGCGCCTTGAGACCCTCCGGGTGAGTAGCGCGCTTTACAAATTTCTTGATTGATTGATTGATTGAGCTCCTCTAGCTGTCCTGTGCCAGCTGTGGGCTGTAGACCAGACAAGGTCCTTTCTTAGTACCCTGTCTGTGCAAAGGCAGCAAAGGTCTTGTTGGGGAGGGTGGCCTTTTGGTTTTTTTCATAGTGCAAATGAGGGAGATAATCCCTTGCTTGGCAGCAGTTGGGGGGTGGGATGGGAGGGGGGGGAGTTCCTGAGGTAGGAGGGTAGTGTTATATTGAGTTGGAGGGGGAATGAATCTGTTTGGACAGAAAAGCAGAGGCTCCCATGGGGCATGATCCAGGCACCGCTATGAGGCGATAGTTGTGTTACTTTGCTTAACTGTCTATATATGCCGCCCGGCCCCCGGGATGTGGGCTAAATGGCTGTGTGCATTGCTAAACTGAGGGGTGTGATCGGAGATTGTAGGGGGTGCCGGTTGCCCCGATGGTTATTTTGCTGAAAATGTTGCAATAAAAAACGTTTTAAAAAAAATAATCCCTTGCTTGGCGAAAAGAAGGAGGGACGCATCATCAATAGGAGCTAAAGATCAAAGCCCAACGGTAGTGTTTTTATTTTCAACAAAATTGAAACCATAACTGTTGGCTCAGCCACTCCCAAATTACAGTTACTTTCCTGTTCAATTATTCCAGGTTTTAGGGGGAGGTATGTCTCTTACAATCACCAGATATTTGCCTGGGCACGGGAATCTTCCTGTGCCTGGTCGTCCACCCCCTTTTAAAGATTTGGAGGATGCTATAGCAACTGCACCAGTGCGTGAGAGGATATACCTCTTTGATTACCAAAGTGCAGCAAAAGTGTTCACTTCTATACTAAGACCACTAAACTTTAAACACAAACTACAGAATAGCAAAACAATGTCTTTTTATAACAAATGTAAATGGCAGGCCTGTCTGAGAATCACATACTCAAGGGCATCCCTTTGCATGGCAGCAACCAGCCAGCACAGCACGTCTGAACATGCATGTTGAGAATTATAACCATGTGATTCGAATTCTTGAGAGCAGCTTTCGAGCAGGCCATGTGTGAGTGCTCCACAACCACCACTCCAAGGGTGAAACCTTAAGGTGGAAGGAAATCGACCTTCCTGCAAGGCTGAACATTGTTGCAACCTAAATGGGGTTGTATAAAAGTTGTCATTTGGCATTTCATGGCACACAACTGGAGTGTGGCATTGAGGTGTGTTTGGTATTCAGCTGATGATTTTCCAAATGGTTCATCAAGGACAGGAGATGTGAGTTTGATGGGCAAGGCCTGAGGGCTATATCAAAGTACCTACAAATCTTATCAGGATGCATGACTATTGCCTGGCAGAAAATGTGTGGGGTAGACAGTGATGAAAGCAAATGCGATTAGGAGCCTTAATAATCAAATAATTGCACATTGGGGCTGTGATACTTCTGTAGGCAGAGGTGCGTCTTGATGTGTTCAGGTGCAGAATATGATTTTCTTTTTTATTCATAGAGTTGTTTATAATGTGTGGTGTCTCTTGTATACTAATGTAGTGAGCATGGTGATATCAACTGTATGGGGTCAGTAATGTGCTAAATGTGTTCAACATTTTCGAGTGTGTACTCCTATGTTTATTATAAACGGAAATTCTCATGTGACACGAACAACTGATATAAATACCCCTGGGGCCCTTGTTTCATTTGGCAGTTCGGGCTGGATTGTTCCCACGAGGCACAGGGTCAGACTGATTTGCATATGGCCATGTCTGAACTGGGGTGGCAGAGTGGGCTAAATAACGGTGATGGATTAAACCCAGATCAGTACGACTGGGGGTGAGTGCTTGCAATGTTCAACACTCCGTCCATCATTTCCTTTGGTTTTTGCTGTGTTCGCCATAAGTTGGCAGGGTATGCTCAGACGTGAGTCCCTTGCTCACTTTGCCACTGGATTCAAGCAAGCCTGGCTGAAGACGGCTGAAATGCCAGAAACTGGTCCTAGGAAGCTTGTTTCCGGTCCAGGGAAGACATGGCTTGGCAGTTCGGGCTGGACTGTTCCCACGAGCCACAGGGTCAGACTGATTTGCATATGGCCATGTCTGAACTGGGGTGGCAGAGTGGGCTAAAGAACGGTGATGGATTAAACCCAGATCAGTTGACTGGGGGTGAGTGCTTGCAATGTTCAACACTCCGTCCATCATTTCCTTTGGTTTTGCCCTTGTTTCATGCACAGCTCTTCTAATGTTACAATGTCACTTTCCTCTCTGTGCTGTTTGCTGTCGCGTTTCATAAGCTGCATTGCGGACACTGATGGATTAGGTTAGTTTCTTGAGCAACTGCTGCCAAGATCTGTGTGGAACCCAGTGGTCATTGCCACCAGGCCCAGCTGGACAGACTATATTTCACCACTGCAGCGTGGATTGCCTGGGGTTCACTATATTGGCACTGCTATTTTAAGCGGTAGCAAGATGCTAGACGCTGGGGTGTCAAGTGGTTTAGAATGATTACACTGCTATGCAGGCATGCTGCTGTTCACTTGTGCATAATGAGGACATCTGTTTTTTTGCTGTGATCTATGTAAAGCAACCCTTTTCTGACTTTCAGAATCCCTGATTTGCTAGGGCTTTGCACAGGCTTCTATATAAAAAAAAAAGTTGGGCCGATCATCCCCCGGTGATATTTTTTGCCTGATCTAGTGAATGAATCTTGCTTTGGTCGTGATAGGATCAGGATTGAACGGCCATACGAGTATGTCATTCTTCAATACTTGAATGTTAAAGTGAACAGAGCTGTGGACTTTCCACCTGCATAGGTGCAAGGAATTCTGAAATCCAGCTCCCTTTCAAACTTAACCACTTAATCTAAAAAATATCCAACCTGTAGCTTGTTTTGTTACCCGCCGATGCACCTTTGTTTTTTTTCTTTTCAATGGTTTCAGGACTATGACCTCGGCTAAGGCAATCTCCTTTCAAGATTTTAGATGAAATACTTGACTGTGATCCACCTCTGCTGGCTCTAGGACTTCCCTTATGAAATCGAGAAAATCCTTTACAGATCTTAAAGCACCTTACAGTGATCAGCAAGTATGATGAAGCCTCACTGCTGTTTGCAAATCCTGACCAGACTACCTTCGGATATGACATTTTCTTTTGAATTTATGTTAAAAAAGTTTTGGAAACTTGGATTACATTTACAGTGTGCAGAAATTACTAGGCTGTCTAGCAATTTCCCAAGAAAGATTGGAAGGCAAATTGAACACTTAAATTGCCCAAGCACCGTCCTTACTGATGCAGCAAGGAAATCTTGCCATTCACTCCAGTAAATGGTTTCCATCAAGGAATGGGTACCTTCCATGATGCTTTGCACTTTGATACTTGGCACTGAACACACCAGAAGGAAGTAGCAAAGGACTTTTAATATTTTCTGGCCTTCCATGCAAATTTTGACACAGGTGACTATGCTGTCAGTGGTGCAAATAGATGTCTATTCGTATTTAATTAGGCCTTTTAGTTTTAGCTTGCTCCTTTTGAAAACTCAATTTCCCACTGTGTCAGACCTCAGCTCCTTAGTACACCAATTCATTATCAGAATTTAACTGTGCTTGTAAGTCACAACAACAAGCCTGATGTGTTAATTATTGTAATGCTGCCAAGTTCAAATATTCTCAAGCCTTAAGAGACTATAAAAGGAGCTAAGACAAGCCCGGGCACAGCACTATTTTTCACACCTAACTAATGCCTCTAATCCTTCATAGGAGAGGTTAACATTGTTAACCCCTTCGGTGCCACGCCCTTTCCCCCTCCTGTGCCGGGCGTTTCCCACGCGGGTGGGTTTCATGACGAGATAGTCTTGTCATGGGAACAGCGCGACCGTGCTCCATGACGAGATTATCTCGTCATGGGCACAGAAGAGGTTAATGAATCTCCCAACCCCCAGAGCACTTGGTGTCTACCTCTCCATCTGTGAGCTTCTGCGAGGCTCTATTTGCCATCTTTAAAGGCAAACTGCTTTCTAGTTATGATTATTTGGAGTCTGGTGGGGATGTTGTGGCTTGCAGTGGGGTCTATAATCCTCCTGACTAGATGGCATGAATTTAGTCCTTTGACTCCAGAGCGCACTGCCTAGTTAATTAAGGAGGTCTGTTCTGGATGGCCTAGTGACCTCTGTCCTACCTATATTCTTTGAATGGCTGCTTCTATACTGCACCAGGGATTTGAATTCTGGATAATTCTTCTTTAGCTTCAGCCGTGACTCCTGCGGATTAGAAAAGGGCATGGCTGGTAGTATTATTGTAGAATCCGTCTTAGACACAACCACACTCAATAACTATTGACCTCTCTCTGTGTTACCTTGTAATAATAAGAGAGAGTCGAAGGAAAAGCCACTGCCCACGTTTCTTCCTCTATTGCTGAAAATCAAATCCATAATTAGATAAGGGTCAGGCAGGATTTCAACCATTTCTTTAATCTAATGTTACCTTGGTATCTGTACTGAATGAGCTGCAAATGATTTTGGATTAGGGTGGCAAAGCAGCTTTGATCCTACTCTAGCTTTCTGCGGCTTTAAATACCATGCTCAATGCAGTACTCTTAGAGAGGCTGCATGGGACAGATATGAGAGGAAGGGCATCGAGCTGGATTATTTCCTTCCTTACTTTAGCCTGCCACCTCTATCCAGCTGTCATGTGGTTTTCTGTGGGTTCCTCCCGAAGTCCCACACATGCTACACTTAAATTTCAACTTGGTTTCTCTGGTCACGCTTATAAGATCCTTTTGAGAAGTCCTACATGCATTACAATGAAGACACCCAGCTGGTACTCATGCAATGGGAACGCCGAAATGGAATATAATAACTTTCAAACTTGCTTCACATCTGTGGCCTTTAGGATGAGACATAATTGCCTGAGAGTGAACACTGATAAAACAGAGGTGGTCGTCCTCAGATGTTACCACTCTATCTGGAACCATTCTGACGGACAGAGGGTTTACGAAAATCTACTCCCTCCCAATTAGTGACAAATTTAGATGCCTTCTTCATTGATGAACTACTGTTCAAACCTTGTAGTTAAGGTTTCGGCTACATGTTTATTCCACCTGAAGATCTTGTATAAAACTCTCCCTTTCTTGCATGACCGCAGTCACTTCAGTATTATTCAGACTATTGTTGGACCACACCTGGATCATGCTAATTACCTTTTATTGGCCCCAGTGCTAAATTTGTGAAATAAAGAGTTGGGTGCTCGAAGCTCAGCTCAAAAGCCAGCGGCCGGTGCAATTAAATGTTGGCACACCGATTACCAAGGGCGGTAGGATTTAATCTACTACCAGACACTCCCTGCCCCCTTTTCTTGCGCTTATAGGGTCCTGTTTTCCACTTGTGATGGTTCTGCGGTCTTTTTCTTCCATCTTTCCAATTTGGCATGTTCTTCCTTCTCTTGCACTCGGTAACCACTGCCTCAAATTAAGCCCTGATTGGCGCTGCCTGCTTCTACAGTTCAACACACTCAACTAGCTCAAAATATAGAAGTCCTGCCTTTTGCTCAAACTTCCAATAGTCAAATTCCTGTCATTTTTGCAGAGTTCATTTGCTAACTATTCAAAACTCATGCTTAGGAGCCTCTGTATTTGTTTAAAGGCAATGCACAATTAATGCCTGTCCTTTATTCAGCATCATTTCAACTATTATGTTGCAATGTGCCCCTTGCAATTAGCTAGAATTTGCCTTTTAGTGGTTACTAAGGTTATGAATGTGCACCAAGGTGGCTGCACTTTCTCCTCTAAGGTGGCTATTCGTTGGAACTCTTTGCCAGCTGATCTCCGCCTTGTGGCCAACAACATGAACTTTAGGAAGGCTCTTAAAACAAGTCTCCTTCAGCCTTAGTAACATAGGTATATTATTCACATTTCTGCTTCAGGTTTGTCAATGCCGATACGCCTCCTTGATAATCGTCTGCTTTATAAATTTCATAAACAATAAAAAATGACATACTTACGCTACTTTACTAAGTGATCACATTTAAGTTACGAATGCAAATGTCTATTGTCGGAGTCAGGGGACCTCGAAAGGCAGACCATGGAGTAGAATTACAGCTTTATTTGAAGAATAAAAGGAATAATTAGCTTTTCAGAACTAACTATCCCTGAATGGGTGAGTCTTTACCAGAAAGAAGACATTTACGGCTGTATGTTCATTTTCTCATAGACTAGAGTTTATTATCACACATTCTGAATTACAACCGGTTTTGAAGACGACATAAACTGCATATAATACGGGTTCGAAACACCATTACTAGATGTGTATTGGTATATTAAATTATGAACTAAAAAGTCCACAATTATTCTTAAATCTGCAACCATGCTAGGTCTTTCACATGCAAGAACAAGAGACCAAAGTTTTAGGTGTTAGGGAAAGGGTAATGAAGTGATCATGTATTATCAAGAATATAACAACATCTGCTCTGCATACAAAGGATATTGCAAGTCACCCTGGACTTCCATGACCTTATAAAGGACGACAGCCTTGTTCCTCTATGTGGTGACGTAATTCCTCAGAGACTTAAAATATTCTTACAACTTACAGTAGCAGGGCATTATCTACATATTATGTGGGTGTGATCAAACATTTTACACTGGTGGTAATGCTCCAAACGATTTTTGTAAGTGTTATTTTTTTAAAACATTGTTTTCTGTATAAGGAGGTTAGTTGACGCACATGAATAAGTCACAAGACTTAACATCTATTGTGTGAATTTTATTGGTGGACCAACAAAATATACACTATAACTGAGAAACACTTACTAAATAACGAGAGATGCATACTGACCATCTTAGAGAGGCAGTCATCTATTTCATCATCCGAATGCTTTATTCTCACGACAGGGATTTTCTTACATTAAATAAGATTTATGAAATCGCCTCACCTGAAGAGTGAAGACGGGGCGGGGAAGACTCAGGTGGTCCGCCCTGCCCTGCTGTGGTAAACTTGTCACCACTAGTCACAAATTCCACAGCGGAGCCCTCAACACCCCATTTATCTGTCCAGCATTAGAAAGCAGGACGTGTCACGGAATTCTTATTGAACGACTTTAAACAATTGACGGTTAAAACCAATGAGTAGATCTAGTAATTTCAAAAAACCTGCAAAAAGTTTAAATTGCTACACTCTGAAATAATGTGCTGAGGAAAAAATTGGAAAACGTGCCTCACAGGCTCGTGTCAAACGCCAAAACAAATCTACAAATAGAGGTGAGGTACAAATTGAAGGAATGTGAACAAATCTATAATGAAAGAATAATATATGCTAGATCTGGGGGTCTCTAGTTGGCATGTATCCTTGTCCAAATAGGGACCCTTGCTTCTAGTCAAGGTAAGGGGGATACACACTGTTGATAAACCCTGCTCACCCCCTTGGTAGCTTGGCACGAGCAGACAGGCTTATCCCCAAGGCAATTCATAAAGTATTTGCACCAACACCCACAGTAACCTAGTGAAACACCAAAAATGGACACCACACAGGTATTTATAAAAATATCAATATCTTTATCTGGTTTGGCAAGACCAATAACGACAGAAATCCAACATACATAAATAGACTCTATTTTGAAATGTTCTTTGGTTAAAGCTCACTTTAGCAATGTTCTTTGGTTACAGTTCACTTTAAAAATAAATTGCAAAATTCCCCTGCACCGTGCTTGCCAGCGTGATCAGCTGCCACTTCTTAGTTTTGTTTAACTTCCATCAATCACCCTTCTTTAATGCGCGAGTGCGTGCCCGCAAATACAGTTTGTAACACCCCCAATGAAGCCCGTCGGCAGCGCGCTCATTCACAACCGCCTTGGGCACAAGCTCCGGTCATGGATCGGAGCCGGTTACCTGAGAGCGAGAAGGGGGGCTGGGCAGTCCGCGTTGTCCTCTGGTGAGCCAGCTTTCTCCTTTGTGGTGCTCCCCGGCCTTGGGCGCAGTTATGTTCTTGTTGATGAGTGTGGGGAAGCCCTGGTTGCTAGGGGACGCCTCGGGCTTCACAGGACTCGGCACGGCTCTGCCTGGACGAGCCTCCTCGTTGCCGGTAAACCCTCAACGCTGGGGCCAATTCCAGCGCTGCTCTGTGCTGATGTCTACGGACTCCGGGCATGGTTTTCTCTGCTCCCGGGCCAGCTGCGGTGATTGGGGGCACACAACGCTTTCACTACCGGGCCGGCGGCGGTGATTTCGGCCCTTTTTTAAAGGTCTCGGGTACTGCACTGATACGCACTCTCGCGCCGAGATAATCCCTTGGAGGATTCACGCTGGGGGCAAGACAAACCTCGCGATCAGCACCTGCTGTATGCCGAGAAGCACACCGAGGCAATAAAGCATGGGCAGGCAGTGTAGAGTTCAAGAGGCCACAGTCTAGGTGAGGGGACAAGCACACAGCACTGGCAAGATGGTTTTCTTCCAGAAACTTTTGTATCCCTGTGTTTTCAACAGGAGGCCAGCTCTTCTCACGCCCTTGGAGATAGTTACACTTCAGAGGGGGCAAAGCAACAGCACAGCTCCTCTTCAAGCAAGAGGACACAGCAGAAAGTCCCTTAGTCCTCTTCCTCAGCAATAACAGCAACGGCAGGTCAGCTCCCAGACACATAGCAATGGCAGCTCTTTTCCTCAGTCTTCCTGGCTGTTCTTCTTTGGCAGGGATTCCTTCTTGATCACAAAGTTTTTCCTAGTCTAAAATCTAGAGGTTTCAGCTCTGATATTTATACCCAAACGTCTTTGTTCTTCATGTGTGAGGGGTCCTGGACCCAGTCCAAACCAGTTCTGGGTGCACTCTGCCAGTGCACATCTTCTTCCTTTTTGAGTGTGGGCCAGGGCCATCAGACGCACCGCAGGAGGTGGAGCCAGCATTGTGAAAGGCAGGCACAGCCCTATTCAGGCCTAGGTGCTACTCCTCCCATCACTCCAAATGCAGATGGGTCTATTCAACCTAGTGCTGACTCACCCAGCCACCTGGAGCCACCCCAGCCCCTGTCACTCACAAACCAGATAGTCAATTCACAAACAGAAAGAGGCACACAAAGGTTGAACAAGAAAATAGCCACATTCTTAAAGTGCTATTTCCAAACTCTGAATTTAAAAACCATCCTCCCTAAAAGATGTGTTATTAAATTCTGAGTTCAGGGATACCAGATTCCAAATGTCTATCTTGCTGTTATGGGAAGATATGCAGGTAAACATGTTACACAGCATTCCCTATTCTGTCCTATGGGCAAGATAGTCTTTCAATAGTGAAAAACGAAATTGGCAGTATTTCACTATCAGGACATGTTACCCACACTAGTACATGTCCTACCTTTCACATACACTGCACCCTGCCAAAGGAGGTACCTTGGGCCTACCATAGGGGTGTCCAATGTGTAAGAAAAGGGAAGGGTCAGGCCTGGCAAGTGTCTACACTGTGCAGGACAACATGGCAGTTAACAAACTGCGCACAGGCACTGCAGTGACAGGCCTGAGACACCATTTTAAGGCTACTCATGTGGGTGGCACAATCAGTGTAGCAGGCCCACTAGTAGCATTTGAATCACCAGCCGTGGCACACTCAGTGCACTTTACTAGGGACCTACTGGTAAAACAAATAAGCCAATGATGGGTAACCAATCACAATAACAATTGCTGATTTTTACAGGGGATCTTCACGGAGGAGCTTACCTGTTCCTACTTGGCGCCCAAACTCCACTCGGCGCACCCGCTTCGCGGGTGCCCCTTCGCCCATATCGAGGAGCGGACCACAATCCACGCCGGGAAGAGCCCAGAGGAGGGAAACCGGCATCAAGCGTGTGGCTGTAGCGGGGCTGCGAGCGCGCGGGGACTTCATTTCCCAGAAGTCCCTGCTAGACCGTCGACGAGCTTCCGGTCCGCTCTCCCTGCTGCCCCGCCCCCCGCCCTCCTGAGGCTTAAAAACACCTGTTTTTCGTGGATTTAGCGGGACATCTTGCTGATTTTTACAGGGGATCTTCACGGAGGAGCTTACCTGTTCCTACTTGGCGCCCAAACTCCACTCGGCGCACCCGCTTCGCGGGTGCCCCTTCGCCCATATCGAGGAGCGGACCACAATCCACGCCGGGAAGAGCCCAGAGGAGGGAAACCGGCATCAAGCGTGTGGCTGTAGCGGGGCTGCGAGCGTGCGGGGACTTCATTTCCCAGAAGTCCCTGCTAGACCGTCGACGAGCTTCCGGTCCGCTCTCCCTGCTGCCCCGCCCCCCGCCCTCCTGAGGCTTAAAAACACCTGTTTTTCGTGGATTTAGCGGGACATCTTGCTGATTTTTACAGGGGATCTTCACGGAGGAGCTTACCTGTTCCTACTTGGCGCCCAAACTCCACTCGGCGCACCCGCTTCGCGGGTGCCCCTTCGCCCATATCGAGGAGCGGACCACAATCCACGCCGGGAAGAGCCCAGAGGAGGGAAACCGGCATCAAGCGTGTGGCTGTAGCGGGGCTGCGAGCGCGCGGGGACTTCATTTCCCAGAAGTCCCTGCTAGACCGTCGACGAGCTTCCGGTCCGCTCTCCCTGCTGCCCCGCCCCCCGCCCTCCTGAGGCTTAAAAACACCTGTTTTTCGTGGATTTAGCGGGACATCTTGCTGATTTTTACAGGGGATCTTCACGGAGGAGCTTACCTGTTCCTACTTGGCGCCCAAACTCCACTCGGCGCACCCGCTTCGCGGGTGCCCCTTCGCCCATATCGAGGAGCGGACCACAATCCACGCCGGGAAGAGCCCAGAGGAGGGAAACCGGCATCAAGCGTGTGGCTGTAGCGGGGCTGCGAGCGTGCGGGGACTTCATTTCCCAGAAGTCCCTGCTAGACCGTCGACGAGCTTCCGGTCCGCTCTCCCTGCTGCCCCGCCCCCCGCCCTCCTGAGGCTTTAACACAACATCCTACTCCCGCAGCGCGGGACGCAGCCCGGGCTAAGACCGGGCAAAGAGCGGGCCGTTTTAGGCCGTTAGAGGCCGGCAGAGACCGGACCGGGCCCCCTCTCTATCGTTGTCTTTGTCCCAAACCCCTCCTTTTTCTATACAATTAGTGGTTTTAACTATCCCGCCCGCTATGGCCACTAGAGTATCTAGAAGTAAGGCTGCCCAACAGTGCTCCAGCACGCTGGATAAATTCTTTTGTAAGTCTAGTGCTGCGGCTACTAAAGGTCGCATAGCATCAGACACTATCCCAGAGGTAAATGTTGAAAATGTGTCCGTCTCAATGGTCCCCTCGGACTCTTCATCCATTGATATTAGCACTCCAACACCATTTGACGCCACTCACTTATCTCTCATGGATAGCATCGACCAGACAATAGAGACTGTCCTCCAACAACTTAGGACCCCGTCAAACCTTTTGAGGGATAGCGAGTCCCTGTGCCCCTCGGGGGTGGTGGAGTCCACTCCGCATATTATTTGTGCAGAAACATCCAAAGTACAGGTTGAAGGGCAGGTTGTAGCGCCAACAGATCCTGTAGGCAGGAAAGTCTACCACCCTTCGAAAAGGAAAAGGATAAGGAAATTAAGAGGGGCAAAAAGGGCCAAAGTGGATAAAATCAACCCATCACTAGTTGCTAGTTCTGGCGTCCTAGCTTCTCCCGTAGATAGTTCCCCGGGAATCGGTTTTGATCATTTAGATTCGCCGTTAGCAACAGTGGTACCTGGGTCTTCTGGCCCGTTTGTATTTGGTGGAAATTCTCTAAATACAGCCGAAGCTCTGATTGGCTCTTTTAGGGATATCCTTAGGAGCCTGTTGGAGCCTCTGACCGTCAAATTGGATTCTATAGCTGCTAGACTTAAGGCTATGGAAGAGGCACAGAGTAGGAATAGTTCTAGTGGGGGGTTGGGTCCAGGTGCACGGACGACTCCCCAGGATCCTGCTGGGCTCAGAGCGCCTTCTGCGGGAACAAGTATACAGGTCCCGGCAGGGGTTCAAGATAGTGGTATAGGTAGCCATTCTCCCCCATTGCCCCCCTCACAAATACTTAGGCCCCCTGTCCCGGTACCTAGAAGATCTAAACAACCAACATCACCACTTCTAATGAGCGGGGGGCGAGCCAACGATGAATTCACTAATCGCCCCATGAGTCCTAACAGTAGGCGTAGGGTGGTTAATTTGCCCCCGGAGGCTGTGCCCTACACAGCGATTATGGTAGGAGTCCCTGAGCTCACTAGTGATTTCAGAGAGCCACAGGACTCACTTCGTAATAAAGTAATTAGTTGGCTTAATACCAATAGACCCCTCCCTCCTAATATAAAAGGTGATGTGTTGATGGTTAGAAGGATCCCATGGATTGGAATCACTCCCAAAAATAGGGTAGGGGACTGTATCATAATCAGTTTTAAAAACCCACTGGTTGCCCCTTATATTTGCAACTGGCTGGTAAGGCCGGACAAATCCAACATAGATGTAGTGTCCCTCTCGCAATTCTATCCAAAAGCTTCCAACTTAGGAGTGGGGAGGGAACAGAGTTGGACTAGAGTGGGCTTTGCAGTAGATGGTTCTCGGTACAGACCCAAGTACAATCCATTGCCTGCCCATGGTAATTTTGTCCATCAGAACAGATTTTCCTGTCTGGAACTGGTAGATTGACCAATAAGAGGGGCCATTCCGCATGGTCAGATAAAATCTGCCTATGGCTTTATACTTAGGGGGGGAGGTACATTTGTTCCCACTTACAAAAAAAGGTCCCTGACCCCTGTAAAAGCCGAAGGGCCCATACTGGGATGCACTCAAGTCTTTAACGAGGATCCACCAGATGCATTAACTGTTCCCGCAATGCAGTTGGTGGAGCTTGCTGAATTACCCACTCGGTCGCCCATCACCTCTGGCCTGGGTGATTTGGGCGACCCTGTATATGACATCCCGTCTGCACCAAGTGAGGGTGGTCCCAAACCTCAAGGTCTTGGTATGACTATCCTGTCCTGGAATGTAGCTGGCATCTCTAACAAGGTGGATACCCCAGAGTGGGAAACTTTGGTTAGTAAGTGTGATCTACTCCTTTTTCAAGAGACTTGGGCCAGGGCACCACTGGCCAGGAGGGGATACGACATCTTCGAAATCTCAGCAAAATCGAATGGGAGAGGGAGACCTTCGGGAGGTTTGGCAATCTGGGTAGCAAGCCATATTGGGTGTCAGGCAGTTGGTATGGACACACTTTCACCGGACATTCAGTGTGTGCTCCTCAGATGGCCTGACAAAAGTACGTGGGCTATTGTCAATGTATACTCTCGACCAGTCGCTGTGGGTAAAGAATCCCCCACCCTAGCTGACCTCTCATCCTTTTTAGGGAAATTGACGGGGGACTTGAAAATAGTGATGGGAGGAGATTTTAACTGCCACTTTGAACCCCTGGAGGGCCTAATGGAGGGTGTTTCTAGTGCCGAAGATGACCATTGGGGAGTTCCTCCCTCTTCATCACCTCACCCTAAAGCTTGGTCCCCGTTGGCAGTACAACTTACCTCTCTCACCTTGAATTTCGCCTTGAGGGCGTGCAATGGGCGCACTCCTTCTGACACCCCTTCGGTCTGTACTTTTAATAAAAAGGACCATGAGTCAAGGCTGGACTACATTTTTATAGATATTTCCCTCTGGCCCAAAGTTATTGATTTTAGAGTGATCTCGAGGTTAGATAGTGACCACAATGCCCTTTCCCTGATGATCCAGCACCCAGCCCCTGTCTTAGGGACGCCAACTACCGGTTTTCTAGCCGACCAGGGAGATATATTACTCACTACAAGCAGGCGCCGAGTGAAATGGGGGAAACTACTTGAGAAAGAAGAAGCATTAAAAAACCTCTATGACATAGCACTCCCCAGGTTCCAGGAGGTGGATGCCCTTATCAGCCAATCTAGACCCTCAGATTACAATGAGAGACTCTCTGGTATTCATCTGGCCTTAGTAAAGGACCTTGCAGATGTTTTCAATCCGGCCGTGCCTACTAGAAGGAAAAAGACTCGTGCTCCGACTTGGTATACTTCCACTGCAGGAAAACTAAGTCTGAGCTTCTTTCTGCAATCAAAGAGGGTAGTGATAAGGTGAAGATAGCTGCCCTTAGGAGGGGGTATAAGGTTGCACTGGCCAATGCAAGGGCTGAGTGGGATTGGAACCACTAGCATGACCTGACCGGAGCCCTGAAATCCAAAGATTATAGAAAATTTTGGGCTCTGGTAAACAATGGAACAGGGGATCTGCTGTCTGCAGTAGAACCCAACATTGCCCCCTCTGTTTGGGAGGCTCATTTTGGGTTATTATACCAAGATTCCACTCTCTGGCCGGAGGGGATGGTGTTAGAGTCCCCCTGCCTGCAAGAGATTGCCCTGGAATTTTCTCTGGGGGAGGTGAAGCTGGCACTGGAGGGCTTAGCTCTGGGGAAGGCACCGGGGCTGGACAAGCTACCAGGTGATTTGTTTAGATATCACCCGGATATTTGGGCCCCGTACTTTCTTGTCCTTTTTAATGCCATTTTGGGAGGTATGGCGATCCCTTCCTCCTGGTTAGGGGCTGAAATAGTTCCGATCTACAAGAAAGGGTCCCCTTTGAGCCCTGCAAACTATAGGCCTATCAGCCTGATAGATGTTCCCCAAAAGCTTTTTGCGCGCCTTATCTTGAATCATCTATTAGACTGGGTGGAGGAAAATGACATCTTGAGTCCCCTTCAGGCTGGCTTCAGGAGAAACACATCGACCATGGACCAGATCTTCCGCCTAGTTCTCCTCTACTGGAAGACGGTGAGGATTGAGGGCGGGAGACTGTACATGGTCTTTGTGGATCTGAGGTCAGCCTTTGACCTAGTCCCGCGCAGGAAACTCTGGGAGGTATTGGAAAAGCTAGGAATTCCCTCCCAGCTACTTAACATCCTGGCCCGCCTGCACGAGAACAACTATGCGCAAGTCAGGTGTGGGAGGGATGGCAGACTTTCATCCAGGTTCCCTGTGCGCCGAGGTGTGAGGCAGGGTTGTGTCCTGGCACCGACCCTGTTTTGTCTATTCATTAACAATGTCATATCACACCTGGAAAATGTTAAGGATAATGACGCCCCCTATTTGGCAGGTAGGAGGGTTCCGGCAATCATGTTTGCCGATGACACCCTCCTCCTCTCAAAATCTCCAATGGGGATTCAGAGGATCCTGGATGGGTTTGGTCTATTCTGCAGTGAGCATGGATTGGAGGTGAATACAGAAAAGACCAAGTTTATGATCTTTAACCCACCAACTAAAACTAGGCCCAATCCTACCCTGGGGACCGAGAGCCTTGAGAGGGTGTCTACCTTCATATATCTGGGGGTCACACTGCAGGAAAACCTGGCATGGGATCGGCAGATAGTACGTTCCAAGGCCAAATTATCCCAACTCTCGGGTGCAATCCTGAAAGTGGCCAATACTTCTTCTTTCAAGCCCATAAGCCCGGCCCTTGAAACCTATAAGACCCAGGCCAAGGCTGCGGCCATGTATGGCAGTGAGCTATGGGGACATAAAACGGTGAAGGGCTTATCAATAGTGGAAAACAGTTTTTTGAGGCGCCTTTTAGCCCTTCCAAGTGCCACGCCACTCCAGCCTCTGAGAATGGACATGGGCCTCCCCCCTATTGCAGAGGAGCTTGTGTCAAAGCCAGTGAAATTCTGGCACAGGCTCTGGTCTACGGACGAACTTTATCACTATAGGGAGGACCTTACCCATGTCATGAGCTTAAATTCAAGTGGCAAAATACCCTGGCTCACCTTTGTGGAAAACGAACTGTCTGCCCTTAATCTTCGTCATCTGTGGGAGGACCCTGCACGAGGTTGCCGCGCAATCTCGCGCAAGGCTTTGGCTCTAATTTATAAGGACAGGTCCCTCGCACACTTGACGGCTGCTCAAAATAGTGGTACCCTAACCCTGAAATTTTTAGAATCCAAAAATTCATATGCTTTTGAACCTTTTATGGATTTTATCTTTCCTATCCTGGCAAGGAAATTGTATGTTCAATGGAGGTATAGCACACTACCTATTAATTCATATACCTCGAAGTGGACTAATGGGGGCGACAAAATATGCCCCTGTTGTAACAACTACGTGGAAGATGACCCCCATATCTTGTTTGTGTGTCCTGCATACCAAAGGCCTAGGAAATATTGGATAGCGCCACTCTGTAAGAACCTGGGGTTCAGAGAGTATGCACAAGCATATAGGATCTTGAAAACTTGCACCCTGGACCACATTGTGTTTGCTGTTTCCAAATTTCTTATGGCTATATGGTTGATCAGAAGGAAAAAATTGTCTGAAGCCCCTTGAACTTTTTAAAGAACCTTCTAAACGCGATTTTAACTTATTCCTTGCTGGGACAGTTGTTTTTATTCAAATGTATTTTATTAATGTTTTATTGTCTGTATTCTTTTTATTGCATCTTTTATGGTCTATATGACCGAAATAAAGAATTTTTGGAATTGGAATTGGAACAATAACAATTTACACAGACAGCATATGCACTTTAGCACTGATCAGCAGTGTTAAAGTGCCCAGAGTCCTATAGCCAAAAACCACAGGTCAGGAAAAACAAAGGCGGAAGAAGCAAAAAGTTTGGGGATAACCCTGCAAAAAGGGCCATTTCAAACAATATATCTGTGTAATTTAAAAGGGAAGGGTGAGGCTTTGGCATCACATTTGAGAATGCGGTGTATGCATGGACAGTCGGAATCGGAAACATTAGGTGCGAGCTTTCAACACTTAATTTAAAAAATGATAAGAAACATCTGCTTTGTTTGTGAGAGAGAATTGTGTAAAGTTCCGTGTAGTGAAGGTGAAGAGAGTGCTTACCCGCATGGTGACGCTGATTGCACTGTTCATGTTGCCTTTGTAAAGCCATCCTTGTTTCGTTATTCCACCTTTCTGAGAGCCAAGGGATGCCGCATCCTGACAACAAAACAAACAATGCAACAATTACTAACAAACCTTTCATTCTCAATTCGTCCATTAATCAAAACAGGCAGAAATCGACTTCCCAGACAGAACTCTGGTATTTCTTCATCTGCTGGAAAATAAATGCCAGATGTTAGATAAAACCCAAAGGATGTACTACGAAAGTGCTGCGGGACCACGAAAATCGTAGTAAGCACTACACAGATGTATGTACTACACAGATGTAGGTAATATATGGAACCTAACAACTCCGGGCCAGCGTAAATATGCTGGCTTTTCCCAGAGTCAATATCAGCTTGGCAGTCCACAAAGACTACACAAAATGGCATCCCCAAACATGTCTTTCGAAGCCGCTGCAGCTCATTCACGAATGAGGGCCTGCCCACCAATCTAAAGGGGCTAAAAAAGCATGATGAACATGTTGGCACCGGAGGTGGGCGAGCCAACAAATTACCAGTGAGAGCCGAGCCAAGGATCTGGTTGCGCTCTGAGTGTAAGTGCACGAGCCAGGCCCTGTAAATAGTTGGCATCTAAATCATACAACAAACATGATTTACAATTATAATAGTCTCTTTCAAATTTAAAAAGATATTTATTTAACAAGCAGAAGCGTTTCACCTTAGTAAATCAGATTTTTGTACAGCGCACATCCTCAACTCACATATAGGAAGGTACTTTCACATGCTACAACGAAGGAAAAGGAGGTTCCGTAAAATAAAATATTTATCTAGGAGCACACAATTTGGTCAAGTGGTAAAGCCAAAATTGGCCCCAGGTTTTCCGGTTTCACGTTATACTATTCAGCCGCTAGATGGATACCTAAGTTGGGCTCATTTTGGTCTTGTTGTGTGCTCGCTTAAAAAAAAGTCATGGGCATACCAGCAAACCACATTTCAGTTTGAAAGCATAATTATGCATAATCTCGTGAATTTTTCCTGAAATGTTTCACCCCAAAAATATGCCCTTTTGCACACAGTCTTCATAAAGTGCTGTTATCATCAGTTGCGTCATATCAGAAGCAAGAAATATAAAATGAATGCATATCCATCCAGTCTGCTGTACAAAGTAAAACATACATATATAGGACGTGGTGAGTAAGGAGCACCCACAAGACATGGTTCTGGGCAATGCACAGGCAATATCCTATCAGTACTGCTGGCAATGGATAAGACATGCATGACGTCATATTAATCATCAAATCATTTCATCTCCCACGTGCCTGAAAAAAATACAATGTGACCTTGTGTAGTGTAAACGGTGCTCTTGTTAAGCGCTCAATACCTTTGAGTTGAGTTTGCGCTACATAAAACGACACAAAAATACGTAAGAAATCACTAAAATTACTAATGTGGCATACAATTACACTTTTCCGCAATGTATGAGACATTCCAAACACACAGATGATCTTTTCTGGTAACATGAAAGAAATTCTGGAGAAAATATTGAAATTCATGTGTAATATTATAGCCTGTTTTTAGGTCTAGTCTAGGCAGCGCAAGTGCTGTCCCTTCGAGGCATGCTGGGCTTTTAGCTCGCCCATCGCTTTTCATTCATTGCATCGCATGTCCTTCTTAAAATCTTTCTTCTCTATTGCTAATGAGTCTGTTTTCACCCTCCTTTTGGAATTTTTCTCCCTCCCACAACGTAGAGGCCTATCACATGCATCCTTTCTCTTTGCTCTATGTCTGTTTGTGTCTGTGCACTATTTTTTGGGGGGGTTGCTCTCTGTCAGACTTGTTGGAAGTTTTTCTTCTTCTCCTTTATCGTGTTGATGCAAACCTTATATTTAGCATTCAGGTTTTTTTGCATTTGAAACATTACTCTGGATCTCCTATTTTAGCACTTTCGACAAAGAAAAGAGCTCACCCTACGCGTGTTTTGAAAAATAAATTAAATTTTACTTTGAAATTTGGAAAGCAAACTGACCCAAACACGCATCAACAACAAACATGTTCACGAAGTTGGAATCCCAGCCAAAAAATAAAACCTTTTTCAAAGTTTCCATTGGGGCATTCATTATTTTTTTCTTTGTTGTATTTTTTTTTTAGGAAATACAGCAATTTCTAAACATTGTTTTATTGTGCTACGTGCAAACCATACGCAAACTTTGAAAAACCAATAAAAAAGTTGATTAGAACATTCGTCACACTGTTTGTTGGAGTGATGCGTGTCATAATAGCAGAAACAGTAAGCTAAGCGCATCAGAAGTTCTGAAAACAATTTTCTACTGACTACATTTCCTAGCTTGCAACAGTCACTGCTCTGTGATCTGTGCGAAGGTGCTTCGATACTGTGCCTGAACAACGTCCATGGCAGCACTTAATTGACAAACAAAACACTGCGCCTCGGTGTTTTAAAGCTGCATCTGCGTCTGTTCAGAGCAAAAACGGGAATATTAATAACATTTTCCTGATGTGCTCCATTTAATAGCAGGGGCAGTATTGTTGATGTAGCTCAGAGGGTCAGTGCGTTTGCTGCTGAGATCTGTGTGCTACCTGCTGATGAATGGGTTTGAATTTTAACAGCGCCAGCTGAGGTGCTCATTTAAATTTGGTCAAGTACTTGGTTTTTAGGACTCTGTAAGTTTGAAAGTTGATTTTTTTATGGACAGCATCCAAGTAGGTCTGGTGAGTGTTGAAATGGAAACACAGAAGCATTCGTACTCGCTATGTAAGAGTTGCTGTTTACCACTGAAAACAGCTGGTGCTGCCTGTGATAACGTGCTCCACTACTGTGGCTGAACAACATCCATGAAGGCGCTTAATTGACATAAACAAAACACTGCATCTCAGGGTGTTTTAAAACCACATCCGCGTCTGTTAAGCGTGAAAACGGGAATATTAATAACATATTTCCTGTCCTGCTTCTTTTCGTAGCAGGAGCAGTATTGCTTATGTAGCATTGTACAAAGATGCTGCTCAGTGTGTGCCGCCAATGCTTTTATGAAATGTGTTATCTCTGGACAGTGGTGTCTGATTTTATGGCAAGACCGGAGGCTAATATTATGCAATCCTCTTTATTGCGCCACCCACAGCAGCATCACCAAAGAACATAGAACAACAAAGATCTTAGAACACTAACAAAGTGCCGGAACCTTCATGACTCTTCCTTCTTTTTTGCTGCTGACCTTAAGATAAGTCATGAATTTATTTGTTCTTAAAATTTGTTAAGTTAAAGAACGAATGGGATGATTATATCATTGAATGTGAGCAGATTAAAATTTTTAATAGCGTGAAATGACTGTGGGGATAATTGGTTTATAAGTGTAAGACGTAACATTGTTTAAATATTTAAATGGCAGAACACGTCTTTAAGTTTACTAAGTAAAGCTGCTTTGAGTGAGTTTTGGGTTTAATTATAAGAAGGTAAGCGATTGCGAGGAAAGAAAATTAGTTCATGGAAGTCTACAGCGTGGGTGTATGAATCAGAATATTGAAGGAATTTCGGATTTGAAAGAATTTATCATCGGACACATGAGCATGGAGCAAGTAAATTAATATAAAGTGAAAGGAGAAGTTGGTGAGGGAAATTTTGATCGTATAAAGGGTAGATGAGTTAAGTGAAAAAGATCGTCGGTTGCTTACCGTTACGCGCAAGCTAGAGGCGGCCATTTGCAACCAGGCTAAATGAAGGGACAGAATCAGGCAGGAAATAGCAGATCGCGCAGGCGTCAAAGTTGACGCATGCGCGAGGTTCGCAAGTCGTCTCTTGAGAGAAACTGACAGAGTTCGTGTCAGAGCTAAAGAGGATCGTGTTTGGAGGAAAAGGTGCATTTTAGAGAGGAAAGGAGAACGTTTTTGGTAGCTAAGGAATAGGGTTGAACTGATGATAAAAATTTGAAGGAAATATAAGGTAGTTTTAAGGACAGTAGTTTGTGGAGAAGATTTGTTCTGTGAGATTTAAAAAAATGAGTTTAACATATTTTGGAATAGGTTTGTTATTTTGAAGGGAATTTAAGACTATAAGAGTTTGTATAGTTTTGAAGATAAAAAAAAAAAAAGAGGATGACAGATGTAAATGCGATCACTCAGGCAAGCTTAAGTATGGAGGAGAGGATAACTCTCATGTTAAAGAAGTTTGCAAATGAATTAGATTCAAAGATGGATAAAAAATTTGAAGAATTTAAAAAAACAAGTGGACTTGTTTGTCAGGAGGAGCATTTTTGGTCAGCTGGTGAGGGACCGGTATTGGAAAAGAAGAGTGGAAAGGTGAGCAGAAAGAGGAAGAATATTGATTATGATGGTTTAAGGTGCAAAAAAGCTAAGACTGCCTACCGAAGCTCAGGATTACTTTGCGATCGTGCGAAAAAGGTGAGTGTCGAGGACACACAAGGGGACCTAGAGAGAGGTCAACATAGTAGAAGACATACTACCGTACTATGTGACGAGTCTTCGGTTAGCGCAGAAATAGAATTGAGTTGTTCCTCTGTATTTGACTCAGATGTCGAAGTGGTGGTTAAAGGGTCGAATATTGAAGATAAGAGTAAGGAAAGGTGTGAGGAAAATGAAGGAGTAAAGGACCCTTTAGGGGAGTCACTGTTTGACCCTATGTTGTTAAAGCACCCATTATCTCCAGAATGGAGCCCAGCTCCACATGTTGCGGATTATGTCCAGGTGTGGCTAAGGAAGCAGATACCAAAGGACGTGAGGTTGAGGCTCCGTTCTGAGTGTCCTAGACCAAGTTTATCGAATAAGATTGCTTTGACGCCAGAATTGAACGCAAGAATTATTGTGTTTATTGGAAAAGGGGGAAGAGACCCTAAAAAAGGATTGGATAAAGGGTTAAAAATGTGTCAGGACAGACTACTGGATCTGACTGGCCCTCTTACCAAAATATTTGATATGGCTGAGGAAGCTTATCTTGAAAAGAAGGATCTGGATGTGGAAGAACTCAGAGAATGGGTTCAAAGAGCGGTGTGCTTGTTGGGCAATGCTAACACGGCAATTTCTTTTGAAAGGAGGAAGAGTATCCTGCTAAAAATTGATCCAAAATTGGCGGAACTCGCAAATAATGAAGGGGGTTCAGAGGCAAATGGTATGCTTTTTGGAGAAGCTTTCATAAAAGAAATGAGTAAATATGTGGGTGCATTTAGTTCATTACAAAAATCTCAGAGGGAAATTAAGAAAGTTTTTGACCGTCGGGTTTTTGGAGGGGCGGGGAGAAGTAGAGGTCGATTTCCCGGCCGAGGACAAGGTATCTCAAGGGCCTCATTCGCGAGAGGGTTTAGACCCTGTAATTACAATTACCAGCAACACTATGCATATCAACCAGGAAATTTCTATCCCCAGAAGGAAAGAGGAAGTTCTAGAGGAAATAGACGAGCAAGAAGGTCAGGTAAGAGAAGGCCATTTTGTTACCCATGTAAAGTTGGGCGGCAGACTTGCCCAATTTTACAAGAATTGGTGTATATTAACGAGAGATCCTTGGGTTCTGCAGACAGTTTTGGGTTATCGTATAGATTTCAAGGAAGAACCGATTCAGGTTCGGTATCCACAAATAATAAGATTCAGTGCAGAGCTGTCAGAGATGGTTGGAAAAGAAGTAAGAGAGTTGGAAATGAAAGGAGCGATTGTAGAAGAGTTAGATACGTGTGCCGGGTTTGTAAGCAACATTTTCTTGGTAGAAAAGAAAGGGAAAGGAATGAGACTGGTGATAAACCTGAAAGGTTTGAATGATTGGGTTGTGTACCATCATTTCAAAATGGAAGGAATGCATATGTTGAGGGATGTCCTTCAGACAGGAGATTGGATGACACGTCTGGATCTGAAGGATACATATCTGACAATACCAATATGGTTGGAGCACCAGAGATTTCTAAGGTTCAGATGGGGAGGAAAAATGTGGAAGTTTGTTTGTCTCCCCTTTGGACTTTCATCGGCCTGTGGTGCTTCACGAAAATGCTTTGACCAGTTGTTGCTTTTTTGAGAGAAAGGGGAATTCGAGTTATAATTTATTTAGACGACATTTTGATTATGGATCAGTAGAAGGGGAGGGTGGAAGATCACACAAAGCTAGCAGTGGAACTATTGGAGAGTCTAGGATTTGTTGTCAACAAGGAGAAGTCAAGAAATACAATTTTTAGGATTTGTAATAAATACTGTTCAGGGTCAGTTGAGATTACCATTGGACAAAATAAAGAAAATAAGAAAGGAAATCAGAAGGGTTTTGTCTTTGGACATAATATCATTAAGAATGTTGGCAAGGATTATTGGTCTGTTGGCATCAACAATTCAGGCTATTTTTCCAGGACCCTTGAATTATCGTGCTCTTCAGAGATTGAAGGGCAGTCATTTAAGACGTGGTATGAAGTATTCTCAGGAGATTACTCTTTCTGGGAGGCAAGATCAGAACTGAGTTGGTGGCTAAAGAAAATGGGGGCTTGGAATGGGAAAGCAATTTTCGGAGTAAATCCGGAATTGACACTAGAGTCAGATGCGAGTTTAACTGGTTGGGGAGCACGTTGTGGTGCAGTTTCGACAGGAGGTTTGTGGACTGCAGAGGAGAGCCAACTGCACATAAATTGTCTCGAACTGTTGGCAGGTTCCTTTGCTATAAAGAGCTTTACGAAGGAGAAGGCAAAATGTTAGGTTTTGTTGAGAATGGACAATGTCTCAGCAGTGAGATATGTGAACACACTAGGGGGACCGAGGTCAAGAGTTCTAGCGGATCTTGCGAGAGTTTTTTGGGATTATTGTTTGAAGCAGAATATTTGGGTTCAGGCAGAGTATATTCCGGGTCAGAAGAATGTTCAGGCAGATTGGTACACGAGGAATCGGACAGATTCGAGCGATTGGATGCTTCACAGGTCTGTATTTTGGAGGATAATGGAGCTGTGGGGCCCTTGCTATGTGGATCTGTTTGCGAACAGGTGGAATACTCAGTTGGAGAAGTTTTTCAGTTGGCGTCCGGATCCGGAATCGGATGGGATAGATGCTTTCAGGCAGGATTGGAGGGGTCTTCGAGGTTATGCTTTCCCTCCATTTGTGATGATAACCAGGGTGACTTTGATGGTTCGCAAGTGGAAGGAGACGGTGATTTTGATAACTCCTTTTTGGAAGTCTCAAGTTTGGTATACCATTCTTTTGGAAATGTCGGTAGATTGTCCAATCCTACTTCCAGTTTTTCCAGAGATTCTGAGAGATGCTTCAGGGGAGTTTCACGAGTTGGTAATGTCGGGTCAACTAAGACTGATGGCATGGAGAATTTCAGGAGAGTCTGGGAAGTGCCTGGACTTTCGAACGAGGCTTCAAAGCTTATCAGAGAATCTTGGGCGCCGGGAACAAGAAAGATGTATAGACTGGCTTGGCAGAGATGGTTTCGCTGGTGTTTGGAGAGGGGTTACGATCCAGTTTCCGTGGATGTAGTTTTGGTGGTGAATTACTTGGCATCTTTATTTGCATCAGGTTTAGCTTATAGGACCATCAATTTGCATAGATCAGCTATTGCTGCTGGTCATGATATGGGTAATGGAGTCTCAGTTGGACAAAATGTTTTGGTAAAGAGATTGATGAAGAGTGTGAGGGTTGCAAACCCCCCTGTGGAGAGGTATTCATCTGTGTGGGATGTTTCAAAAGTTCTTGAGTATTTAGAAAGTTTAGGGAGTAACAGTGGGTTGGATTTAAGAGTCTTAAGTTGTAAGTTGACTATGCTTTTATGTTTATTGTCGTTCAGAAGAGTTTCGGATGTGAAAGCATTGGATGTAGGAGCAAGGATTTTTAATCCAGAGGGTGTTTATTTTTATTTGTGCAGAAGAACTAAGACAAATTCAGATAGCATTTTTTATCCTTATTTATAATCATGAACGTTTGTGTGTGTCGTTAGATGTTTGAAGGAGTATGAGATGAGAACTTCAGGTGTTCGTCATGCAAATGAGAGGCAGTTGTTGATTTCATATAGGAAACCTCACAAAGCGGTATCAAACCCAACTTTGGCAAGATGGATGAAAGAAGTGATGAGGAATGCTGGTGTGGATGTGAGTAGATTTGGTGCACATTCTGTGAGGGGTGCTTCGGCATCAAAAGCTTTTATGCTAGGGGGTGCGTTAAATGATATGAGATGTGCAGATTGGTCTAATGATTCTGTTTTTAGAAGATTCTATTTTAAACCTATTTTAAATGCAAGTTCTTTGTTATTAGAGAGGCTTTGAACTTGCATAATATTAGCCTCCGGTCTTGCCATAAAATGTAGATTTTCATCAGCTTTGATGGACAGAAAATCTGGATTTTATTAAAGACAAGGAGGCTTATATTATCCCACCTCTCCCTACCCATGTGGGTAATGTTTATTTGTTATTTTTCAGGACGTGGACAGCAATGATTCAGGAAGAAGGATTTTACCCGGATTGAGATCTTATGTTTCATGGGGATTACTTCTTTCATGGACTTTTTATGTATTATATTAAGACTTGAGTTTATGTTAATGCAGCACAAAAGAAGGAAGAGTCATGAAGGTTCCGGCTCTTTGTTAGTGTTCTAAGATCTTTGTTGTTCTATGTTCTTTGGTGATGCTGCTGTGGGTGGCGCAATAAAGAGGATTGCTTAATATTAGCCTCCGTGTCTTTAATAAAATCCAGATTTTCTGTCCATCAAAGCTGATGAAAATCTACATTGTCTTGTAACCCGGATTAAGATTTTTGTGTCTGCAATGTTCCTGAGCTTTGTTAATAAAAAGATTTCCCCCCCCCCCAAAAAAAAAGATGCTGCTCAGTGTGTGTCCCGATACTGTACAGACCCGCAAAAAACAATTGCCAAAGCCAATAGGTCCCAAAGGTGAAACCTATTGGTAAGGCTAACGCTTGTTTGATATGTTGCCAATCCAATTCTCTGGAGATCAGAAAACTCAGGGGTAGCATGGCATCTCTTTAAACAAGCATGGTCTTCAGCTGGGCACAATAGTGGCAGCGATCCTCCAATCCCAGGTAAACACCTCTCCCAGGCAGCAGTCCTAAAGCCATAATCTGAAGCACATGACCTTTAGTTTTTCAAATAAATAAGGATGGTTCTCAGCACACAGAGTAGTGTCTCTCCTTTATATTTGGGTCACAGCACCAAGAGGGCAGTTTCCGTTTATCCTCTTCTCTGGTCCTGTCTACATGGATGGGACTATTCCTATTCTTAGACTAGGTTAGTGGACAGAACTTCAATGAAGGAAAAAGGTTAACTTGCTTCTGGGCTCACAGGGCCGAAACAGCGGCAGATTGTGGCTTACCAACTACACATTCCATGTGGTGCAGCAGTGGACATTCTGAAGGAACGCAATTAGATCCAAGTGCATTTCTCTTCTATTATAGCCCACTCATTTCCATGTCGATGACAAGCATCTCTTAATGCTCGCAGTCAATATCTATCTCTCTCATGCTTGAGTGCCACCTCTCTTATCAAGAGAGACGGTGGACACGTGGGATGTACCCTGGGCTGACTTCAGTGTAGGTGGCACCTGGTGCAACAATCTTGGTTGGTACCCCTCCAATGACCTTCTTCACAGATTCCCTCACTATCACCACCAATGGTGTCTCCCATCTCTGCTTAACTTCTCTCACATTTATTTTAGAGCACTACCAATCCCAGTGCAGTCTCAAAGCACTTTACATCACAAACATATACAGAGACAATGAGTCACACTAGTGTATAAATCATTGTATACGAAAAGTTACTTAAGACATTGTGAAAAACATTCCCATACTGGTAGGCATTATATGTTAAGAGTGTTAAGGCTGGCGAAACAAATGGGCAGATTAATTATGGTTCATGCAGTGCAGTGACCAAAGTTGTTGTACTGCACTGCATGAAAAGGAGAGAGCACAATGGAACAATATTTACTAAGATATGGTGCTGTTGCCCTTTCCTCTGATGCTGGCGTACATTAGGCTGCCTTATGCTAATGCACACACCTCTGCACCATAGATCAAGGGTGTGTGCGTAATGTCAAGTATAGGTTTTATAGTGGAAGGGTACCCCTGCAGCGCAAAAGCATATGCTTTGACCTAGCTTAACACATTAGCACTTTGCATGTGTGCTTTACAGTGCAGCACACATGCAAAGTTGGAAAGATCTGGAGAAAATACATCTTTGTCCAAATTTATGCCTGCCTCGATGAGGCATCATTTTTTTTACGCAAATCCCTTTCTACCAAAATTAGTCAAAATTCGTGGGTGGGTGAATGGGTACATCCATGTACCACCCATAGTACGCCATCGTTGTCGAGAGGTAGTGCATAGTGCTACTTTATGGTACTTTAGTGCTACTGTCCAACGCAATTCTGAATTTGAGCTGCCAAGGAAACCCCAAAAACACCAGATGTGCGTCACTTTTGTGGTTCAAACCAGCCTCAAATTGATAGTAAATCTGCCTCATAAATTCAGGATTTGAAACATACCACATTGTATTGCTTACTACCCATGGAAACACTTTTAAGCAACATTAGAATAACAAAAGATTGAGGGGGAAAAAAAAGGTTCTAAACCGATGCCTTGCAATTTGCACACAGCGCTTTAATGCCAAATTATAGCCCAATGTTTTATATTAGGAGTGTCATTTCTGAACACTGAGTAACGAAAGGATCACAATGACAAAAGCAGCAACTCTCTGTGGTATCTACATAAAATACACATCTATGATCGACATGTTACAGGTTGCATTGTTTTGCAGCAGGAACATTATCACTCTATGCTACTTTATCATGAATAAAAACTTTGACTAGACAAATCACATATTTCGCCACCAATAGCATTAACTACCAGAGTTATCATGCCATTGCTATTATCCCCTTAAAAGGCTAGCAACAACGTCATCTCTTGTTGCTGGGACTCACTCTGGCCAAGCGGGACATTGCAAGGGAGTGGAAGGCGACACGAGCCCCATCTATGATGGGATGGAAGAACGGCCTGGACTTTTGTATGGGGCTGGAGCAGCCAGTCTTCGAGGCCAGGGGGTGCCCACGCAAACACTTTAAGATCTGGAAACGCTGGACAGACTACCGTGGAATAGGGCTGGAACCCCCCGCAGAGAGGGAGATCAATCCATAGGGGCAGCTATACACGGATGTTGGTGGTCCTGGGGGGGCGGTGCGGGGATGCGTACGCTGCGAGGGGAGAGCGGGATGGATGGAGGGGGGAGAGTAGGGCTAGCAGTAGGAAGTGCGATCTTTGGGGTTTGGGGGCGGGGGGAGTTGGGACGGGAGTTGGGGAGTTATTGAATATACAATTGTCTATTGCCTTTATGTAAATGTATGAAGGATTTGGCAGACGTCTCTGGGTTACAGGGCTCTGCATGGTGATGGCTATATCGACATAATAAAATTTGTTTATAAAAAAAAAAAAGGCTAGCAACAAAGATCTCTTCAGGCTTCTCTAATCTCACCTCAGCCAGTCATGCAATGGGCACCCCCTCATGCTTGGCACCCAGTGCAGCAGCACTAGTCACAACGCCCTAATGCCGGAACTGGATGGACGGACAGCACATCTCCAATTGTTCAGATAGCAGATGTATTTGAACATGCTAGGTTCAATGAGATGACAAAAAGTGTCCTTCCGTGATGTACTAAATGTTTTGTTCACCCAGCCAACACACTGCCACCTAGCTACAATGATCTGTTTAGGATGGGGAGAGCAGCCGCGACTGCTGCCTAGAAGCAGCAGTAGGGCGGGTGAGGGCGAAGGGGAATACAAAAATCACTTATCTCCCGGCTGGCCAGCCGCCGCCGCCTCTCCTGTGTCCTGTCCCACCTCTTCCTAGCATCTTGTGAGGAAACAGGAAGCACCAGGGCTCCCATGCTCCCCGCAGACAATCACAACTCTGCAATGCAGCGTTGTGATTGGTCTGAGCGCCGTGACATTGAACTCAGCCAGATGCTGGAGGGGTGGGCATGTTCTCCATGCAGGCTGTAATGCAGCCTGCATGGAGGACAGGGAAGGGTGCATGACTGTTTTGGGCAGTCTGAGAGGGCAGACCAAACAATTGTTGCACACAGGAGTGTTTTACTACTTCTCCCCTGCTCTGCAGCCCCGCCCCCTCACACACGATGCCGCAGCAGGAGGACAAAATAAAATGATAATAACATTATGTTATTATCATTTTATTTTTCCTTTCTTTTGCTGCTTCCTGGCTGTGGGGCGACGCTCCTCCGCCTTAGCGGAGGAGTCACCACTGGGAGAGAGGAAGGAGCAGTGCAACTAATGGCAGGAAGATAAGAGGAAACAGTTTCCTTAAGGTTTACACTGTCTAGAGGTATGTTACAAAATTAGACAATAAAGATACTTGGGGAATATCAGCCTGGAGTACTGCAACCTCTCATTTACAAACTATCCAAACACCTCGAATTCAGAAGGAAGTGAAGGGGTCAAGACAGACTTCATGGATTTGGCAAAGGCGGGCGGTAGGTAGGTAGCGCTCCAAATTTGGGGAAGCAGGAAATATGAATGTACTGCACAAGAATAAGTCCATTGCCTCCAATCGTTAGTTATGACAGGCTGGACCTGGAGCATGTAGTCCAGTTTGTTAAAATGTCAGCCACGCTGAGTGAACTCCATTTTCAGCAGAGTAAAATACTCTCTTGGGAAGCAACTTGCATGAAAAATATGGAGTGCACATACCAGAGGGCTTGTGACACAAGCCTTCTCTATGCCAGAATACATACCACAACAGTCTGAATTTTTTAAATGAGGAAAAGGGTGGCACAGTGCTACTGCACAAGGTACATTCAAATCTGCATGTGCCAGCATGCACTGGACAAATGATCACACTTTGAGGAATAGGACAGTCTTTGCGATTTGGGATTATGATGACACTTTTGGACCATGTAAAAAGTTTGTGAGGCCATCTGTTGGTTGTCAGTGGAAATGACATATTCCAAGCCATGCCGATGGCGACCTCGATAAGGCCAACGGTGACATTGATAAGGCCACTGGTAGTATCATAGGGAAGGATATATGACTAGAAAAGCAGGTATACATTATGGTACGAAATTACAATGGAAAAAAGTTAACTCCATCTCTACGTAACTTGAAAACCTGAAGTTATATATATATATATATATCTTCAGGTTACATAGGTGTGGAGTTAAGAATAGTAAAGCTATACTTGTATATCCATTATTTTCCTGTCGATAGTATGGATGTTGATACTTTTCCTACATTATTTTTCTAACACAATATATTTGTAGTCTAAATTCTGACATACACCCTATAGGAAGTTACGAGCCTGGTCATTAATTGTACTATTTGTGATTAAAAGTTTACGGTTGTGGGTGCGTTATGACGGCACGGCAAATCAAAACTGGCAAATGTCTATTATTGCTTGGACCTATATTGGTACCATAACGTCTCTTCAAATAATTTTTTTGTTAGAATTATTCTTTTTTTCTGTACAACTATGGTTATGTGGTCTTAGAAGCGAACCACAACATCCATTATTTTACTGGATAGATCCTTAAACATTATTACATTTAAAAGTTAAGGTAATTGTTAATGTACCAAATGTGGTAAAAGTAAGTTATAAGAGATGCAAATAAAAGCTTCTACAACTTAAATGAAATGAGCTATAGTTGTGGGTTCCTCTATTTCTGACACCGTAATATATTCCTGAGTGGATTTTCCATGCTCGTAAACACATGTATGGCAGGGGAAAAACCTGAAATTGGACTTCTAGGGTAACCAACACAAACATACACGCTCTCTCCTTTGCACCAATACAATGGATGTGTACTCAAGCGTACAGTTAAACCCCCACATAATTACCTTTTTTTAAATAACGGATGAAAGTCAGAAGTTATGGAAACACTCCTGTCAATGACGACGTGATCTCACGATTGAGCTGTGGCGAGAAGATGTTGTGTGACCACAAAGAGAGAAATGCACTATAAATGTGTGGATTGTCGGCACTCGCTGAATAAAATTCTTTGTATAACAGAGGCGTTTTTGCATATACTACAAAGGCAGCAACAGCACCTCCATCCTTAGAATGAAAATAGCCCATGGTAGGAAACCTATAGCATTCCTACTGAATATAGCATCCATTGTTTTAAACATCTCATTTAAGACCGTTAACATTAGCAAAGCTCTTTATCACATCAGAAGCACAAGAGCATGGCAGGAACAGAAACACAGGCGTACTCATTTAATGTAATTTAACTGCACATAGAGACCTAGCTCCACTGAGCAGCCGAGAGCTCTAGAGAGCACATTTGTTTTGTATCCAGTGCTAGGGCCGGACTGGGGAACCAAAACCAGCCCTGGCAAAAACGCTCAAACCAGCCCCTCTCCCTAGGGCTCATTGCAATCTGTCTCCTTTCATCCATCTATTCTGTCCTTATCTCTCTTCTGTCTTTCAGATAGCTTTCTCTCTACTTCTCTTTCCTCCATTTCTCCCTCTTTTGAAAGCTCCAGCCCCTGCTGCAGTTGCAGAAAATGGCAGAGCCACCAGGAGCGCCCCTGGGCTTTCAAAACCTGCCTCCAAGGGCTCCAGCCCACTGGGGAAATGCCCGCTGGAATAAAAGGCCTGTCCGGCCATGTCCAGAGCATCTCCTACATGAGGTGCGTACAAGAACAGCATTGTTGTGTGGAGTCCAAACTGAGACCGAATTATAGATATTAGGAAGTGATTGGAAACGTTCAATATGGCCATTAACGACAGAATACAATTAATAAAAAAAAACAATTGCAATCGAAGGCACAGAAAGTTAAAATGATATACGTAGAATCTCACTTTTTGTTTACATGTTGAAACCAAGTTCAGGGTCCAGAATTCCAAGTAAGCAATTTAGCAACTAAATACCATCTTCTCCCACTGGTTTTAACGTAGCCCTTAAAGATTGGCCGTATGTATATATTATGTAGCTAAATAAGCAATACATAGTAACTTACGAAAGAGCCTTACTTCTCCCGGTACAGAGCATCATTTGTGCAGTAAACGCTGGGTGTTTATTTTTCTCCTCCCTTTAGCACCATGCAAACTCAATAATTAGACACTCATTACAGTGTGTTCATTGGGATTAAACAACCAAAATCATGCGAAAAATGAAAATATGAGCTGGAGTTTCAAATGCTGCATGTTTAATGAGCTTACCTCATCTTTATCTGCATCTTCATCCACTTCATAAACGTGAGATGGCAGCTTTTCCGACTTCGTTGCTTTACTGGAAAAAATATATATATTATTGACCTTCAGCATTTTCAATTTGAGCATAACACCATTATCATTTACCAAACCCAACACTTTAAAGCAAACGAAGAAAAGAACTATTGGAATTCCTGTTTAACAAGTTATTTATTAAACACACAATGCCCTATTCCAGTTATTGTAATTGTAAATGGTATTTATATAGCGCTTAGTACCCCTGAAGAGGCATTGAAGAGCTTTGCGGCGAGTAGCACGTTACTCCCAAACTCAAGATTAGAGGTTGTTAATTAGCAGATTTGTAACATTTAGTTTTTTTCTTTTTATTTGCATGAGTTTTTTTGGGTTGGGTTTTTGTTCTTGATTTCTTGTTGGTTCAGTAGAGTTTAGAGTAAAGATAGGATGATGGGAATGGATCTGGAAGGGGGAGTAGTAAGTTGTTTTTGTAAATAGTGGTTATGTGGACCTGGTAGCTGGGGGACATTACAAAAAAAAAAAAAGGATGTGAAAGTTTGAGAAGGATGTTTGGGGGTTCATAGTAGTCAGAAAGGTTTTGGATGAGTCAGAGAGAGGAGGGGCTGAGACAAAGGTTGAAAGGAGGAATTAATTATTTCATATCGGGGAGGAGCCTAGCGCTTGACCAAGATGGCCGCGTGAGCTTAGAGCTCCCGAGACCCTCGCGCCCTCCGTCGACTATCCTGTCTCTAATCCTGATGGTATGCATGGCACCGTGTTGCTGAGTTGTCAGGGAGGCGATTGATGCTACCCGCGGTCGGATCGCCCATCGGGAACCGGACTTACGACTGGCGGAAGATTGCGGCCTAACTCCCGGGGATGCCAGGGGCTAGAGTTGGCAGGATGCCCGTCTCCTAGTTGATCAACAACGGCCTGGCGAGGTGTGAACTGTCGGATGGAGGTCCTCGCACTTTCACTTTCGATCTCGTTCCCTTTGTCTGCCCGGACACTGTAGAGCTCTGGGTGGCTTTATTACCCCAAGGACGCTCGGCGGGCTGCTCACTCCTTATCCCTCTCTCTGAGAGGGAACAGTCTTAACTGCACTGGACTGCCCGGAGTCCATTATGTCGGGCAAAGCAGAAGGGGATCGGCTGAAGACTAAGTCCACCAGGCGGGGAACGTATTCCCAAGTCAACAGTATGGACCGCTATGCCCTCCTGAAAGCATCACCGAGTGGATCGAGCCAGGCACCGGATGCCCAGAAGGAGGACTCGCCTGGGACACCGGAGCTCTCCCTACAGGATGTCATGGGCGCGCTCGACGGGATGCAGACCTCGATGGGGAAACAGTTCGAGGCCCTGGCGCATAAGGTGGATGCCATCCTGGTAGATGTCAATCTGATCCGCTCGGACCTGGGCAAGACGAACGAGCGCGTTAAGAACCTGGACCACAAGACCACGGGCCTCACTGATGATGTTGCGGATCTGCAGACCGAGGTTCGGAAGCTGAGGGCCGAGAGTGACCTCGCCGCCCGCCGGCTGGAGGACTTCGAGAGCCGGGCCAGGCGCAACAATGTGCGCGTCATCGGGGTCCCGGAGTCCTCGGATGAGGCTTCGGCGGACCTGCTTGTGGAGGATTTGGTCCTCAATCATCTGAAGCCTAAGGGCCTTGGAAAGTTTTTTGCGGTGGAAAGGGCCCATAGGGTGCCGGGCGGGCGGCCTAAGGCGGGTGCCCCGCCGCGGCCGATTGTCGCCCGGCTCTTTCACTTTCGAGACCGGGACGCTATCCTGCAAGCTTCGAGGGTGACGGGCCCAGTCCCCTTCCAGAATGCGTCGGTGAATTTTTATCCGGACTTCACCCAGCAGGTGCAGAGACAGAGACAGAGCTTCCTGGGGGTGAAGCGGAGACTTCGGGAACTGGATCTGAAGTATGCCATGCTTTTCCCTGCCAGACTACGGGTGGTGCATGAGGATCGGACTTTCTTTTTTGACTCTCCTGTTATGGCCGACGAATGGCTGGATGCTTTGCCCCGGCGACGGACGGGGGATGACACAGCCGAGCATGGAGACAGTGGCCGGGATGGACAGGGCTGAGATCTCAGAGCCGGCCTGCCTTGTTTTGACCATACCTGAAGATTCGAACAGAGTGCAGTAACTGTGGAGGGTTGCGGGAGGACGAGGGGTGCTCTTTTCCTCCCTTAGGGTACTTTTTGTAGATTTTTTGTTTTTGTAGGGCGACAGGCACACTGCAAGTTGGGGGGGCTTTGTAAGCTGCAGCAGGGGTGCAGGGTGGGGGGAGTTTTGGGGATTTTGTGTTTGTTGTTGGGGGGTTTATTTCTGCAAGGCATGATGATTATCCTCAGGGCTGTTCCATGGTGGCTCCTCGGGTGTGGGGTGGGCCTCTTTCCGTTTGAGGATGGGGGGTAGGGGCTTAAGTGTTATAAGCTGGAATGTTAATGGTTTGGGGGATCGCATCAAGAGGGGGATTGTTTTGCAATTTTTGTAACGCTCATTGCCAGATGTTGTCCTGCTGCAGGAGACGCATCTCATAGGTAATATGTGCTATGCCTTGAATAGGAAGGGGTATAAATTCATTGCACACTCGGGATTCTCTTCTGGGTCCAGGGGTGCGGGCATCCTTGTTAGAGCATCGTTGCCTTTTGAGGTGGACTCCACCATTGTTGACGATAGGGGGAGGTTTGTGGCGGTGGCGGGGCGGTGGGAAGGAAGGACTTTGGTTTTGGTTTCGGTTTATGTCCCGCCGGCCCTGCAGGCCTCCACACTTGCTGAACTGGGCAGGGCTTTGCTGACTCTTCCGGGGGGAATGCTGGTAGTGGGAGGGGATTTCAACGCTGTGGGCTCCGGACTGTTGGATAGATACCCGCCCAAGGACGCAGGGGGGGCTCAGAAATGGCTTCCAGACTTCCTGGATACGTTTGGTCTGATAGACTGCTGGAGGCTCCGGCACCCCACACAGAGTCAATACACGTTTCACTCCGGGGCGCATGGTAGCCTCTCCAGGATTGATTACCTGCTTACTCTGGCCGCACATGCCTCGTTGATATCCGAGGCGAGGCACATGGCACGCGGTATCTCTGACCACTCGCCAGTGTGGATCCGGCTGGATCTAGGTCGGGAGGGAGGAGGGAGGGTGGCCCCCATCAATCCATGGTATTTCCGAGACCCCAAGATGCGCAGCGCCCTGGTAAAGAAGGTGGATAATTACTTTAAGGACAATCTGGGAACCGTGGACTCGGCGGTGTCGCTGTGGGAAGCCTTTAAGACCGTGCTTCGGGGGGAAGCCCTCTCCCTGGTGGTGGCTGCCAAGAATCGGAGGGATGGCGAGGTGCGGCAAGTGGAGGAGGAGATCGCGGCCCTTGAGGGGGCCATGGAGGAGGAGGTTACAGAGTCCTCACTGCATGAGCTTTGCTTGAAGCAGGCGGAGTATAGGGACCTGGTTACGAACGCCGCTAAGACCCTCAGTAGGGAACAACAGGGCCGCCTGTATGACGTTGGTGATAAGGCAGGGAAACTCCTGGCGTGGTTGGACAGGAAAGAACGGGTCAATAGAGTGGTGCCAGAGTTGACGGGGGAGTGGGGAGAGGCGATTGTGGAACCTGAGGGGATTGTGAAGTGTTTCGCGGAGTATTTTCGTAGGGTTTATTCCTCTGTGTCGGACAGGCCGCCCGAGGACTCGTCTGAGCTCCTCCGTGATATCGAGTTGCCCTGCCTCTCTGACATAGATAGGGATGATTTGGATGGTGACATAACGGTTGACGAGGTGGCGGGGGCGATTCGCGCGTTAAACTCGGGTAAGGCCTCTGGACCGAATGGACTGCCGATCGACCTGTATAAACTGTTCCCGGATAGGGTCGCCCCTCACCTGCGCGCCATGTTTTTGGAGGCGCGGGGGGATGGGATCCTTCCGTTGGATCAGCGACTGGCGTCGATCGTGGTGATACATAAAGAGGGTAAACCCCGAGATAGGTGCGCCTCCTATCGGCCCATTTCACTCCTCAACGCTGAGCCGAAAATTCTGGCCAAACTTCTGGCTTCCCGTTTGAGTAGGGTGCTTGGCGATTTGGTCCATCCGGATCAATCTGGCTTCATCCCGCACCGAAACACAGCATTAAACCTTAGGCGTCTTCATGGCGTCATCGCCAGGGCGGGCACGCTGCGTGAACCGGCTATTGTGGCATCTCTTGATGCCACGATGGCCTTTGACACGGTGGAGTGGGCATACTTATGGGCCGTGCTGGCCAAGTTTGGATTCGGTCGCGGTTTTGTGAGTTGGGTTCGGTTGCTGTACGAGGGGCCACTAGCGAATGTTGTGGTGAATGGTCGGGCGTCTACTCCGTTTCAGCTTGGTAGGGGTACTCGGCAGGGTTGCCCCCTGTCGCCTCTGTTGTTCGCCCTCGCCCTTGAACCGTTGGCTGCGTGGATACGTTGGCACCCGGATATACGGGGCCTTCGGTGGTCGCCTGATCACGAGGACCGTATTTCGCTTTATGCCGATGATATCCTACTGTATCTTGCCTCACCTAAGAAGTCACTTATAGTGGTCTGTGACGTACTCGCATCGTTCGGTAGGAACTCGGGGCTTGTGATTAATTGGGGCAAATCGTACTTGTACGTTCTTAGTGGCGAGGTCCCACTGATCCCTAGAACATGTTCGATACAGGTTGCCCAGCAGGGTTTCGTGTACTTGGGGAGTTTTATATCCATGGATCCTGCTGTGCGCTATGAGAGGAATCTGCTCCCCCCCTTGGCGCGCTTGAGGCGAGATGTTGAAGGTTGGCGGAGGCTGCCGCTCTCCCTTGTTGGGCGTGCGGCCCTGTTCAAAATGATGTCTCTTCCCCGCTTCCTCTATGCCCTCCAGAACTCCTTGGACTGGGTACCGGCCAAATACTTTCGGGAGGTCGAAGGCCTCCAACGGACGTTGCTGTGGGATGGGCGGCCGCGAATAGCTATTTCAAAGTTGACGCTCCCATGGTACGATGGGGGCATTGCGCTCCCAGACATCCGACGGTACTATTGGGCCACGCAGCTGAGCGCGATCAACCATGGGTTTTATGGCCCTGCCATCAGCCCTGGGTATGCCCTGGATAGGTGGCTGCTTTGTGGCGGCAACTACTACAGGGCGTTGTATTCGCGGTCCTTAGACTCGTCCCTCACGGGGCCCACAGGTGTGGCGGTGCGTGTATGGAAGATGGCGACTGATTCGTTGGGCTGGAAGGATAGGCTCACCCTCGCTACCCCATTGTTTGAATCGGAGAGATTGGGAAGACTCTGGCATACGAAGGGCTTTGATAAGTGGGACCTGATAGGTATATCCAAGGTGGGAGATGTGCTGCATAAGGGGAGGGTGAAGTCCTTCGAGGAGTTGCAGACTGAGTATGAGCTAGGGCCCTCAGAGTATTTCAGGTATATCCAGCTGCGTCACGCCCTCCGATCAGTCCTCGTGGAGGGTGAAAAGGTGCCGGAGTCCTCTCCCCTTGAGGACCGAGTCCTTGATGGTCATATGCCCGAGAGCACGATCTCGCTCATATATAAGAAGTTGATTAACGTCCGGGCAGATATGCTTTTGGGGCTGAGAGAACAGTGGACTAGGGATGGCCTTGAGTTGGATAATGAGGACTGGCAGTCAGCGGTTTCTTCTCCTAAGGAGGTTGCGATCCCGTCGCGTCTGAGGCTGGTGCAGCTTAAAATACTGCACCGGGTGTATGTGACGGGGCCAAGGCTGGTCCACATGGGATTTTCGGAGGACGGCCTGTGCAGAAGGGGATGTGGTATGGTGGGTACCTTCCTGCACATCATTTGGGAATGTGGTGTCATTGTGGAGTTCTGGAGGAGAGTCCATGCAGTTATGGGGGAGGTGACGGGCACTGCGGTACAGCCGGAGGCGCGGTGTTGCCTCCTGAACGTCTGGGGGCCCACTGACCTCGATGAGGCGCAGACCCAATGGGTGACTCTGGGTAACATGGTAGCTAAAAGGGATATAGCGCGATTGTGGGGCTCCTCGGGACCCCCTACACTGACCGCGTGGAAGGAGAACATGGACTGGAGCATGTTTAGGGAGAAGACGGTCTACTGCTCTAGAGGTCGCCCCCGGAAGTGGCACGCCATCTGGGGGCGGTGGAACCAATACAGGGGGGGAATATGTCTTGCCCCGGATCTGGAACCTCCCGAGGAACAGCTTTCCCCCTGGAAAGTTCCAGCACAGTTTGGTTTTAGGAACCGTTTTGGGCCTCTGCTGTCCCCCTTCTTCCTCCGTACACAGTCTTGTAACTAGTAGATGAGTGGGGTCCGGCCTCCCCTGGGGGCTTTCGTCATGGGCTTTCAATGTTCTGCGTTGCTGGGGTTTGTTGTGAGTTTTTCCTGTGTTTATTTAAAATTGGACCTTTGCATTACTCTTTGAACTGTATTGGGGACACATCACTGTATCTAACTCTCAATGCTGCCGAACCTTCGGGCTGTCGGCAGAATAGCTGTGTCCTGAATTTTGAAATAAAGGTTTTCAAAAAAAAAAAAAAAAAAAAAAATTATTTCATATCAAAAACTGAAATTATTTTATTCATATATATGCACATGACACTTAGGGGCCGATTACGATCCTGGAAAAACCCGGTACAAACAGTGGGTTGGAGCGTTTTCTCCGTCCGACTCGTACCGGGTTGTAAAACTTTACAAACATGCAATTACGATTCGTACGGAAACACCATTTCCGTACGAATCGGAAAAAAGACCAACCGACAGAAAAATACATACAAATGTGATCCGGGACACCGCGGACGTGACGTCCGGACGGAGTTAGGCATGTTTTTACATACCAGCAATTACGATTCGCACCGACTGCAGTCCGGATGGGAATATTTTTACAGCACCCAAAAAGTGCCGGAAAAGCTAAGTACGCGGCGATGCGAGATGATTAGGGGGCCCGGTATGTGCCCTACCCCGCCCCCGTATGTACGGAGCGTACCCCCCAGCCCCCCGTATGTACGGGGTGTACCCCTGTACCCCCCAGCCCCCGTATGTACAGAGCGTACCCCCCAGCCCCCCGTATGTACGGGGTGTACCCCTGTACCCCCCAGCCCCCCGTATGTACGGGGCATACCCCTGTACCCCCCAGCCCCCCGTATGTACGGAGCGTACCCCCCAGCCCCCCGTATGTACGGGGTGTACCCCTGTACCCCCCAGCCCCCCGTATGTACGGAGCGTACCCCCAGCCCCCCGTATGTACGGGGTGTACCCCTGTACCCCCCAGCCCCCCGTATGTACGGGGCGTACCCCTGTACCCCCCAGCCCCCTGTATGTACGGAGCGTACCCCCCAGCCCCCGTATGTACGGGGCGTACCCCTGTACCCCCCAGCCCCCCGTATGTACAGTGCGGACCCCCAGGGGGTACGCTCCGTACATACGGGGGGCTGGGGGGTACAGGGGTATACCCCGTACATACGGGGGGCTGGGGGGTACGCTCCGTACATACGGGGGGCTGGGGGGGGGGTACGGCGCGTACCGGGCACTTGTTTGGACATCTCCATGGATGCTATGGGAGTTCGCTCCGGACGGTCTTTTTTCCATGCAGTTGTACAATCGGACGGATGGGACGGATCGTAATTGCGCATTGGGACTTCAGTTTTCCCATTTGTACGTAAAAATGTCCGGGGACGTGTCGGAGACTTTTCCCGACCCGAGGACGTGTGGGGGAATTTTCCCAATGCGATTCGTATGGACTTTTTCCCATACGAATCGTACTTGGCAGTTTGTACGGCGCTTTTACCATTTGTACGGAAAAAAGTCCAGAATCAATTGGGTTGGGGAAATTTTTTCCAGGATCCTAATCGGCACCTTAGTAAGGTTTCATTGGCTGGAGAAAACCCCTCAATATACATACTTGTATGTGCATAGAATCAGCAATATTTACATAGTCAGATGTGCACATTTATCTTGTGTTGAAATATGCACATTTGTCATATTTCTTAAAGGATTTGTAGCAGGCAGAGACTTCTATATATGCACCTATATGTACATAGAAGCAGCAATTATGACATTGTCATATATAAATGTATATTCTGGTATAATGAACAAGTTATTTACCTTCTGTAAAGCCTTATCTGGTAGAGACTATCTAGCTACAGATTTCCCACTCCAGAACACTCCACAGGTGTCAGACCAGACCTGGAAAATCCCGAGCAGCACCCCGGTGTCAGATGGCTGACCTCTTGTGTGACTATAGAGATCCAAATGCTACAAGATGCCCTTTTTTAGGTCTCGCAGACCTAGCGCTGGGGCGCGCATGCGCTCCTCGCTCTGCGAGGCTTACAGTCATCAAGAAGATTGCTGTAGGGGATTTGAAGCCACGCCCATCATTTTCATTGGCTGGCGTCACCCTTTATGCTTAATGCTGGCCTCCGATTGAAAATTAGGCTTTTTTGTTACCACCCTGTCTCCTTTAGGCCCCGCCCATCCAGACTGGATCGTGTACTTGGAGCTTTACATGGTCTCCTTTATTAGTTAGTAGGCACTATGTTTTTTGAGTCGTTCAGGTGCCTTTGGCAAGGGTGGCCGCGTATTTTTGCATCGCGCTTTCACTTGAAGTGAAAGCGCAATACAAATATAAACACGCGGCTGCCTTTGCGCAATGGCGAGAGCTTGTTTTTCCTGCTTTTCACATCTCCCACCCACCCCTCGTTGCTGCTTTCCTTCCACGTCCTGCTTCTCGCTTCTCCCTTGCACCGTCCATACCAGTGGTCCCCGGAAAGCACTTTTCCCCCCCTCAACTTGATAAATGTGAAAGAGTCTATTCACCAGGTTCTGTGCTACCCGCGGGCCACCCTCACCTCCACAGACGCCTTAACAGTTGCACAAGCGTTACACATCGTCAGCATCGCGCGCAAGGACGCCGCAGCCCACACTGCTCCAGTGTGTGCGCTCTAATGTAAAGCAGCTGGGCTGTGGCATCTGCTTGGAAACGGACCGGGAGGAAAAGCATTTGGTTGGGCCAGTCAGGTTCAGGCTGCAGCTATATCTGGAAACTGGAAAACGGGCAGCGCGGTGTCATCCGCCATCCCCTGTGTTTCACATTGAAAACTTTAAGAACAAGTCACGCGCCTCGGAAAAGAACACACACTTCGGACCTACAGCCGTGAAAGCGCCGCATCTTTCAATGTGCGACTGGGTCTAGGTATTGCTAGGCAAAGTCATGCGCAACATATCCTCACCTCCGTCGCCGCACATCCTTGTTTTTAGAAGCGCCCCGTTACAGCGCTCGTAATGCTTGCCTGCAAAGAACACCCCTCCCACTTCCCAAACAGCATCAAGCAGCAATCGCTGTGGCCATTCATTTATTAGGTCTTGCCTGATCCAGCGCATGCGCTGGTCTGGCCGAGACATTTAGTGTACGGGTTTTCAAAGCGCTGCCACACGGCCTAGCGCTGGCGTTCACGCGAGCGTGCATGCGCGCAGCCGGCAGCTTTCAGCGCCCGAGGCGCCATCTGGAGCTTTCACTTTTTCCGCTGCTGCACTCGCGTGTTTGCCATCGCGCGGGCACCCCTGCTTTCACTTTTACCTTCTTTTTTTTCATTTTTATTTTATTTCAAGGCATACTTTTGCAACAGTAAAATCAACTCAGGCGCTTTTGCTCTTTAACCATCATCATGGTAAGGAGGAGCCGAGTGAGCTGGGGTTAAGCCACCTTTGTATGGAAATGAAGTGCGTATGGAGAAAGACAGATTGTCACTGTAATCTAGATGTGAATATTTGCATACAGTGTATTAACTGTGAAAGCATCCACTTCACATATGACATGCAACATAACCTCAATTAATTTTAATTTTCCATCCTAGTAAAACTGCTTGCACTAGTGCAAGTTTGTTACAGGCAAATGTTTCAGAACTGTGCCAAAGAAGCACAGCAGCAGACTTCTGCGAAATGAGTCACTTTCGCTAGTTTAGTCTGCACAGCATAAACGTTACAGATCTTAGAATATTTTCTTACCTGACACTCCAAGTCTGGGTCCCAACACAGAAACGCCAGCTAGCGCAGGCTGCTCACAGATCTTGAAGGACCTGTCCTCAGTGGAACTTATACTTCCCGGTCCTCCTTGCCACGTGACCTGCATGTATGATGCAGCCCTGACAATTAAAACACTAGCATTTGCAACGCAATAAGTCTTGCATTTACATGAGTTTAAGCTATTGGCGTTGTAAATGACAATGTCTTTTATTTGTGTTTGTTTTTAAAACATAAATAAAAGGCATTGTCATTTACAATGCTAATAGCTTAAACTCTCACAAATGTGAGACCTGTTGCATTGCAAATGCTTGTGTTATTAAAGATGCACTTCTGTAGCTTGAAGGTTTAGGACAAAACAATATTTTCAAAAGGTTGACGGACTAAACCGTGCTTTGAAATTTCAATAGTAATCAGGTTGAAAATTGAAGAGCTTTGATTTGTTCTTTTCATAAAAATATTATGTGAACTCGTAAAATTATTCTGTTTACACAAACTCATACTTATTGCAATCACTACAACACACAAAACCCTGCGTGCATTTCTACAAGTATCCTGCAATAGAAAATAATTTGTGTGTTCAGTGCTGTTCAAATGATACTAGAGGGTGTAATAAAGTGAGTCAGGCAGTAGTGGCCTCCTGATCGCAAGATTTGTGACTGGGTTGTGGTTTTGTGCATTACGTTAAACAGCATATCTGTCCAAAGGGAGAGGCTAGCATACATTACAAGAGTCCCGAAACTACCATGCAATAGCCTGTTGCGCATGGTTAAAAAAAGAAAAACATGTCAATAACAAGCATTGGCATAGCCAATAGGTCTCGCCTTTGGGACCTTATAAGTGTTTAGCCATGCAACAGTTGTTGCACCAAGGATATTGTGCTGCATAACTAAATACTTATAAGGTCCCAAAAGCGAGACCTATTGGCTATGCCAATGCTTGTTTAATAAAGGGCCTGTAATGCTTGCCTACAAACAACACCCATCCCAAACATCATCCAGCAGCGATGTGGCTGGTGTCACTTTCTTTCCAGCAGCCATGCAATGGCTGGTTTTACTTTCTTTGTTATCTAAAGTGCCCCATTAGAGTGCCCGTAATGCTTGCATACCAAGAACACCCCTCCCGCCTTCACCACATCTTCAAGCAGAAATCGCTGTGGCTTTTTATTTAATAGAGCGTCCGTAAAAGCGCCTCATTCCGCGCTTTTTTTGTCTTGCAGCACATATATATTGCCAACTTATCACCGGGAGAGATTACGTGATTTTCCCACAATCACAAGATGTTGCGGAGCAGAGACTCAAGCCGGGATCTCCCTCTCTGGAGTCAGCAGCGCCATAGCCTCTCCACTCATTTTCCCCTGAAGACAAGAATTCAAACAGTGGCCCTTCATAAAAGGTATCACAGTATTGGCCATAAAAATATAATCTGGGTGTATTAATGACTGTAAGCAGTCCCCCGACCGTCAGTGATATTCGATCCGTGTTAACCTTTGCACATAAATACAACACTTAGCTTGTGCACCTTCGCACCACATGCAGAAACTTAGTAAATAACCTGTCAAGAGAGGTGTGCGCCAGGGCTGTGTCCTGGCGCCAACACTGTTCCTCCTATACGTTAATGACATGGTTGAGTTTCTCCAAAAATCCAACCATGACTCCCCAAAATTAGGAGGGAATCATATCTGTGCACTAACTTTTGCTGACGACACTATTTTGTTGTCGCAAACGCCAAAGGGCCTGCAAAACCTTTTAAACACTCTAGACCACTATTGTAAACAAAAGGGGTTGGAAATAAATCCACTAAAAACAAAATATATGACTATTAGGCCACATAAGTGTTTTAAAAATAACAAAGTTGGATGGAGCAATTTTGGAGCGTGTCTCTAACTTTGTTTATCTTGGGGTAACTATTGATTCCAAACTGTCATGGAACCCCCAGATCATGAAATCCAGATCAATTTTAACGCAATACGCAGCACCAGTCGTAAAAAAACTATTTGCCACCACGACAAAAGCTGTTACACCAGCCCTTGAAGTGTATAAATCCAGGACCCAAACCGCCGCCTTATATGGCTCAGAATTGTGGGGGGGGAAGCTCACTTTTTTTCCTCTAATTACGGGGGGAAATAAGATCTTGAGGAGGCTTATTGCCTTACCCCAAAATACACCTGTAATCCCCTAACGCTTGATCTGGGTATCAAGCGAATTGAACAAAGGGCAGTTTGGATGACTTTATCATACTGGATAAGAATATGGACCACTGAGGAATTGTTAAATTATAGACAAGCATTGAGTGAATTATTGGCCCTTGATACTCACGTAACTTTCCCTTGGTTGGTCCACATTCGTAGATAGCTTTTGGACATGGGTTTGAGCCGGTTTTGGGAACAACCGAATCTGTTGACTCCTGATTCAAAACAGGAAATCAAAACCGTTTATTGGAATTTTATTAGGCATAATGTAATCCTAACTTGGAGATCTGGTACACTCACAACCCAGTTCCTAATGTTTAAAACAAACCCCAGTTTCGAATAGTTTTTAGATGAGATCGAACCATTACTTGCCAAGATATTGCATCTGAAATTTAGGTACGGTACCCTTCAAATAAAGTCACATCGAGGTGGGAACAAAAGCAGCTAGAGGGAAATGATTGTAAATGTACCCAGTGTCACCAAGATAGTGAAGAAAATATTGCGCATGTTTTATTTTTCTGCCCTGCATATGAAAATGCCAGAAAGAAATGGATAAAACCCATTGGGCAGGAAGTTGTGCATTAGGAAATATACTGAAATGCTGCGCATTTTAAAAACTGACAGTTCTAGGCTAATCGTATTTGGTACTAGCAGATTCCTATTGGCTGCCAGTTTTATTAGGATGAAGAAAGGGCTTAAATTTTCAATTATAACATTTTAAACTTTATATGTTTTTATGGGAACCATATGCAATTCTAAAATGTTGATGTTGCATATAGTTAATGACATCATAAAATTTACAATGTGGAAACCCATATTTTACTTATATGATGATACAGAAATCCTTGATGAAACTGCACTTTGCACTTTTGCACTTTTATGAAACCAACTTTATTGATGCTGAATGAAAAGATAGCGTCCATACTTTATAGCGGAATGTATATGCCTATGCGTTGCTGATGGCTAAGTTCCTGGCCTTTTGTATCTTGTACTTTATGGAATTAATCGAATAGCTGCTAGTTGTGGTAAAACTTTTTTCTGCAACTAGAAAGAGGTTACCAGAAATTTTGCACCTTGTACTTCTATGTATATGCTGCTAACCATAGACTACATCCCTTGTACTGTATTGCAATTGAATGGAGAATTAATGAATTGTATATATTTTTACTCATTTTTATTTTAATGTACTGTATTTATTGTTGCTTTGATGATTCTTTGAATCGAATAAAGATGCTTGAAATAAATAACCCGCAGTGGCATATGCGTGATAACATTTACAGCTGTCAGCAGGTTTATGGGAGAGGACAGAGTAAAAGGGTAATACCACTGCTCCGCCATACAAAAACACATTGCTGCAAAGAACGATGTATCTGTCGGATGTGAAATATTACTCGCTGCAGGACCTTCTTGGACAGGAAGCGGTAGCAGCTGTAATTCTAAGCTTCCTTCCTGTTATGTCTCACCACTGTGCACAATGCTTACTTAATGTAGGCCATATGACAGTACCCCAAAGTAAAGATACCTGCATAAAAGTAACATATTTCGTTGTTAAAGTTATCATGGTGAATGTCTTACATTGAGCATTGTTTTTTATTGCTATTCGCGTAATCTTCAATTACAGATATTAACAAGCATTTGCAATGCAATAGGTCTCGCATTTATGCAAGTTTGAGCTATTGACATTGTAAATGACAATGCCTTTTATTTTTGTTTTCGCTTTTAAAACATAAATAAAAGGCACTGTCACATTTGCACTGTCAATAGCTCAAACTCGCATAAATGCGAGACCTATTGCATTGCAAAAGCTTGTTCTACAATTCCCAGCTTACAAGTGGTAACTGGGATTTGGATTGGATTTTGCTGGTGACCTCTGCCTGACAGAGTCTCTAGTTATCCATCCCCCATCCACGGTCCTATGGGCTTAGAAGTGTACACGTGTGGTTGCTTGGGCACCAGGAAAAAGTTTGAAAACATTTGCTCCAAGGGGACCTACTGCAGAAAAAGTACTTGACCAGCAGCTCCACAGCATCAGACTGAATTTCAGATGTCCCCCATGAAATGCTCCATCAGTTCTGAAAAAAATAGCAGTCCCTTTCTGTGTTGAAACTTAGAAACTTTTTCAAACAAAATCCTCAACCGCTCCACAGCCTTAGCGGGACCAAGCTACAGCAGATATCTGAGCAGCATTTCAACAGTGGTGGATACAATTTCAAATATGTCCCACGGGGAGACACAGTTTTCTTTAAAAAAAATGACAAATCCCCTTTTTGAATTAGGACTATGAAATGTTTCAAACTTTATGATTTGCAGAATTCCACTGAGATCCTTCAGTTGCTGTATCTGACATGGGCTTCATCGCTGTGAGCCTCAAATCATGCCTAGGTCCGGGTCCACCGCTTTCATAGACCATCATTAGCACTCTGTGCTCTTTGGCAGTACTTTCACCCAAAACCCTAAAAATCACTAAACATTCATATCTCCGGTTCCCCTTATGATTAAGTGGGGTCCCCGGATTCCAGTAATGATTTAGTGGGGGGGTCCACAAAAGTCAAAATGTTAAGAGCCGCTGCTCTAGAGGGTGTACTCCCTTCACTCTCTATAGAGGTTGTATGCCTCCTCTTTTTATATAGGGGGCACCCCCCCAAAAAACAAAATTGGTGTACCACCTTCATTGTAGTGGCTGCACTCACTTCTTTGCTGGCAGTTCTTGCCTTTCACACACTGTAGTTTTTCTGCCTCCTCTTTAGTGCTTCTGTCTCCTCTCTATCAGATGTACCCCTATCTCTCTAGTAGTTCTGCTTCCTACTACTACCTTTAGAGTTCTGCAATGGTTCTTACGCCCATCCATGGCCTCTATCATCTGCAAGGGGCCATCGTCCAATGCCCATCTCATTCACAGCGGGCCCCCAGCCATGGATGCTCTTACCTGCAGAGGGCCCCCAGCCATGGCTGTTCTCACCTGCAGTGAGTCCCCTGCCATGGCCCCTCTCACCTGCAGAGGTGCCCCCTAACCATGGCCCCTCTCACCTGCAGAGGGCCCCCAGCCATGGACCAGTCACCTGCAGCAGGCCCTCAGCAATGACTCATTCCACCTGCAGAGGGCCCCCAGCCATGGCCCACCTCAGCTGCAGAGGGGCCCCAGCCATGGCCCACCTCAGCTGCAGAGGGCCCCCAGCCATGGCCCACCTCAGCTGCAGAGGGCCCCCAGCCATGGCCCTTGTCTAGTCCCCGACTCCGGCTCCTTCTCACTTCTCACCCGAAAATCAATTATTGATAAAAAAAGATTGCAAGATTTAGAAAGACAAATACATTTAAAAATAGGAAGTTTAAGGAATCAAGCCTAAAAAATAATGCAAACATCTTCCTGGAGTGTTTCAGGATCCAGTCAACAGACGCTGGTAAAAGGGACTAAAGCCACGAGGCCACTGAAAGCCATGCTAGCAAATGAAAACTCCTGCCTCCTTAAAGGAGAAGTGAGTCTGTTTTTACCTAATTCACTCATAACGTAGCAGGCACATTTCCCTCAAATGTTCCTCTCTTTTGAGAGGCCATGTAAGGTTCCCTGTTATGAGACAGAGCATTTTTCAAGCAGCTGCTGCAATGTAGATTTTAAAATGGCTATCTCACAGAGAACAATTTCAGTGAATGCTACCTGCTTTATTTTAGGGAGGCGATATGAACATTGGGCTTTTTTCCAACATGTCCACCCCCTGTGAAATATAGCTCTATAAGGACCCCCAGATGCTGGCAGGAATGATTCTACACTTAGGATGATCAGTGGGGATGCTACACTGGGGAAAGAGGCCTGCATGGCTGTCGAGCTCACTGAGGGAAATGGCACAGGTCTGGTGTGAACACCGGAGGCGCAGCATAGTTTTTCAAATCATTTTACTAACCCAGTTATGCCGATGGACTATCCCTCCGGAAGGGATATATTACAACAACAAAAAATGCAATGCTTTATTTTACTAAAAATTTCAGATATTTTATTTGGTAAAAATATCCTTTATGGTGACTGATTCTCTTAAGTCAAATGGCTTCTGCCATTAGTAAACAGAAGTCTGAACGGAAAGGAGCAATAAGGAAAAAGACAAGGCTATTTAGTGCAAAAAGATAAAGATTATAAGGCACAGATGGAATGTGTTGTGTCTGGCTCACATTGACGGCCATTACATGACTTACCGGTTTCAAAATCTGGTTATTCACAGTTATGACACAGCAACATGGAGAACAAAATAAAACCCAAACGTTTAATCTTAGAGAGTGAGGAGATGAAGGAGGGGGACAAGTTGAAAGGTCACTACAAGCCACAGTAAACAATATTTGTACCTCTGATGCAAGAGTCAGAAAATGCATCAAACATTGAGGGGGGGGGGGGCTGAAGGGTGAACTGGCAGTATATCGAGAACAGAGGCTGCCTTAATAGTATCATAAGTCCAGATAAGAAAACCAGATCATAACTTCTGAGAAAAATAGAAACTTGGCCTCCACGAGGGGGAATTGGCCACGCTCTATGAAACAGCAGCACACCTCTCTTTCCCTTCAAAATCACTCCAAGGAACCAGGTCAACTTCTTGGAATCTTGTGGAGCAGTGGTGGGTTGAGGTCTCCTAAAATCCGCATTTATACACAAATATCTCTAGAAGCATGCAAGAATTGGTAAATGGCACAACAAAAACAAAAAAACTGGCCAACACAGAAACAGCACAGAGAGACTAAGCTGTAGCCATTACATTATTTCACTGTTGCACAATATTAGCAGTGCAATCATCCAAAAGGTTTCCTTCAAATGAAATGTTGATGACTTCATATTGTGCATCTGAATTTAGAAAAAAAAGACAAAGTGGTGTGCCATTGTATGAAGCGTCTCGGGCAAGTCTCTGGCCTCCGGGTCAGTTATGTCCTTTGTTATAGGCAGCAGAGGATTGCCATTTTTTTTGTTTTTAGCTCTGCAAGAAAAAAATCATTCTGGCAGAAAACTGAATTGAAGGAAGGATGTAATATTGTAAACGTATCCATCTCACTCCAGGCCAGCAGATTTGATCTTTCAATGACTGCTATGGCATTGCCCGGACAAAGCAGACAGCTGTCAGACTTTCATAGCTGGGGACTGACTCCTAAAATGTAGCTTCCATGTCTCCTGGGGCCAAAGTAGGAAGCCAGTTGTGTTTCCTTTCCCAGTGCAACTGGAGCAACTCACCAGGCCCGACTGTGGAATTCTGAGAACTCCACACAGAACAGCCCTGGTTAATTCTGCCTCAGTGGGGTTGGTCTTTGGCAACACAATGTGTTCAAGTACAATCAGAAGCAGGGAGTCAAGGGATGTAAACTCTGACAATCAAGCAACAAGAATCTTGGGGGCAGGTGGGTGACATCAGACTCTGCACAAGGCACACAGGATTTAGCCACTGAGTTACTAGGTGTAGGACCAGAGACTGGCTGGACTAAATGTGGCACTGCCACCAAACCGGGTCCCATAGCTTGAGCCTATACATTCCATATCGGCACCGCAGTCAGTGTCCACTGGAAATTGTCGCAAGGCCTTTGCACAAATCAGGCAGGAGTTCACTGAGGCCGGTTTTCTGAGGTGGTGCATCAGCTACTGGAAAACAAGCAGTAGGCTGAATATGGCTTGAACACAGATGTTTATTGTCTGTTATAAAGAGGAGAAAAATAAGGTCTGCTTGAAAAGCACTGCCTCTTTAAATTAGAATGCTTTACCCAGAATCTCTGGTGAGGGGCCGAGCACCAACAGAAGAACAAGGGCCCCAAGAAATGAGAGATACAGTAATATATCTAAAGACTGGAGAAGGAGGACTTGTCCTATGAGCAGCTTCCATTCCTTGCCGCTTTTCACAAAGCACAAAACGAGCATTGTTGAAGCCGTCGGGATCCGTTTCCAGTCCTGCCACTAGAGGGGAAGGATTTCGTTGCAAGACCAGAGGCCACCATTATGCATTAAACGTTAATTGCAGGAGTGACAAATAAAAGGTTTAATGCACAACGTTAGCCTCCGTGTCTTTAATGAAATCTGGACTCTCTGTTCATTACATTTGGAGAATCGTCCTTCCCTACCACACGTGGGAATGCGGTAGGCCCAGCTGCGAGAGAATTTATAAATATGCGGTTTTATATAACTTCAAGTTCCAAGAGTCTTAGAATATTTGCGTTAGGAGTCTTTACTATGCATTTGGGTTTTGAATGCTACACTACATGGTTTCTTTTGGATTACAGTTCGTGTCTGCGGACAGTGCGCTGCTCGCAGCTGCCCCTCCACGGTGCCCATATGCCATCACTGAGAGGAAACATTTGGAGGACGAGGTCAGAAATGAACATACTTTCAAGGACGGCAGCGTGTTTAGAGCACAACAGTCCTCCTGAACATAAAGAGCCGTTTGCCACATTTCAGCAACTTGCAAACTGTTGCAAAAACGCACAGCTCACCCGTCATATCTACCCACCGACAAAGTAGCGCCTTAAACTAGCGGACAGAATGAGAAAGCAAGGCACTTTGTAACGATGCGGCAGAGTCACCAAGCACAACACGTAGATAAAGGCACACTGGCGCCTCTCTCTCTAAAACACGAGTGTGGCACGAAAAAAGACGAAGGAGTCACATAATCCGCAAATGGCTTAACATTTACATTACACGTTAAAGCGCTGCCTTGGAGTTTACTGAACATCATGAGAGGATGGGGACCAAGGAAGGGAGGCAGCTCTGCTCCCGACACAACCATGAAACAGGATATGCAACCAGAAAGGCAGACTTCCACCGAAACAGCTCATCCTCTGGGAACAAAGACCACCCCTGAAGCTTTATCCGTTTCTAATCACACAGTATACCATGTATGCGAGGCGATTACAGTGTGTATATTTGGATTCCTCAATAGATTAAGAGTGGATATTCAATGTGCAAGTTCAAGCTTGCCTGTTTTACACTTCTTATGAATTCAACAGCCCAGCATTCGTTGCGGATTTTACCCTGTACTCTACTTGGTGATTCTTCAATTAAATATTAAAACAAATAAAATTGCATGAACCATAGAAACCAAATAAACATTTGTTCCATATAGCCATTCTAGATTATAGAACGACGATAATTCCAGTTACCAAACTGCAACACATTTTCCTTCAGTAATAAAGAACAGAAAGAAAAGAAAATGTCATAGAAAGATGACCATAATCTGAATTTACATCTAGAGACTTTATGAAAGAAGGGGACCACGCTTGCATGTCCCTACGCACACAGTCGGTTGCAATTTGTTTCAGATTTATATAGAGCAAACTTGGCTCCAGGATATAGAATGCTTTACATGATTCCCAGATCACATTACGTATTTTACAAATCCTCCATCCAGAGCAGCAAGAGGACTGGGTAAGCAGATACTCTTATCACTAGCAGCACCGGATAACAAGGGTGTCTGCAGGTTCCAGCGAGCACCAAACCCTAGAGATAACTCAAGAGTCAAGTAGCCCAAGTGTGGCACCAATAACAAATGTAGACTTGCCACCTGTGAGCAGCAAAAAGCTCCCGTTAGGCCATTCAAATGTACTAAAACACCCAGCTTTGGGCACCATCAGGCTGTGGGAAAGAGGTCACGTGGTATCTATACTCTGATTTGGTTATTTACCATGCCGAAGGTTTGACACAACTTGTGTCCTGTGTCTTCACAGGCAAACAATTCCTTGTGTATAATGACCAGTGAAGCACCAGGCTTCACTGTTGAGATCCAAGCCTCTCCCTGAGGTGGTACTGTAGAAACATGAAGCATCTGTACTGAAGACAGCGGCACACAATGGGCAAAGTTGAGTTTGGCCGTGGAGTCTGCCCTAGCTCCAAAAAGACACAATGGAATCAAGTAAGCACTGGACAACTGGAGAGGTAAAGGAGCGGCGAGTTAGGCCCATGGCCGGACTGGCCATTCTGACAGACTGATCATCCCAGAGGCCATTTACAGCTCCCAGGAACTAGTGGTCACACAAGAACTAAGCAATGACAACAATGAAGTGCTGCATTATAGTGCAAGATCCCTGCTGCCTAATTGTTTATTTTTAACAGCCCCAATTTGTCTATTTGTACATGCGCAGTAAAGTGGTTACATTGCTGCCCCCTTCCCACCCAGTTGATCTAACAGAAGCTGATGAAACTTGGTGCAGGCTTAGCAACAGGACCACGGTGGGCCAGCTGATGTTAGACCAGGAGGGCATGGTTGACGTGAAAGGCCTTCCAGCCATTTGTGAAAAGTGAAATGTCAGAGCAATGAGTGAGACAGAAAAAAGGGAAAGAACAGAAAAGCATCATGTGAAAGTGCTGCGGTGCGTGTGGGGTTGTTGGTAAGGTAGGATTCCAGCTGCTCGCACCTCCTTTATCCAAAACAGACATGACATGCACAGTCTGCCAGTGATTACCACAAGCTAAATTTGGAGAACAACCCATGAAATAGTGCTCCTTCATAAGCAGATGTTTTTTTTAGAACACATGAGCTTGATTGAGACCACACTGAAATGAGTATGTACGGCTGAGCATTGAAGGATTGGAGGTGCTTTCTACGTCGCCCATGGGAATGTGGTGTTGCGCGGCGATAAAGACCACACAGAGTCAAGTATGCATTGTAACTAAGTTCTGTTCTGCTGAGTGGATCCTGTACCCCGGGCTATATATCCATAAGGACTGGTCTCAAAATGTAACTGCATCCTCCATGCCTCCTCTGGCTAGAGCAATCATCCTTCTTTCTCTGGAGCTCAATACATTTGTTAAGTATGACTGAACGTTCTTGGAGGAATTATAAAGTCCTTCTAGGCCTATTTTGATGACAGTTCTCGAGGGCTTTTAATTTCTTTTCCGTTTGTAAGATAGTGAACTGTTTTGTTGATGGTCATGTTCATCTAGTTTGATGTCATGATCTTTAGAACAGGATTTTCTGGGAGTCAGTCCTAGATTCTTCACTTCTTTCCTCCAACAAGCGCCAACTTTTGACATTTTAATTAGGATGAAAGGCTCTCTACAATCTTTGTCAACTAGGTGTTTTCCTGCCACTTTCAATCTTTTCATGCAGAATTTTATTAGAGTGATATACCATCTATTCTGAATGGAAGTGTAGCTGACATCAGATTCCAAAGCAATGGTGGGGAAATCTGATGGTAGCATCAACAGGGACTTCAAGAAGTTTATTTTATGGAACTCTATTTTCTTATAATTTTCTCCAGATCATAAAGTTCTGCTCCGCTGGCTAATTGGCTTTCAACCTTTGTCTGCCTAATTTAATCAATGCCCTACAAAAAGCAGTTTCCATGGGTGCGTGCCATTCTATGGTTGGCATTTACGTAGGCTTCTGATTTTTCAATTGCTGTAGAGATGTGTGTATTGCATTTGAGGTTCTGGAGGTGGACAGGCCCAGATATGTGAAAGTGTTCGTTTCCTACAATCTCCTGTTGTTAACTGTAAATGTTTTACAGATTTGTTATTCTTTCTCAAAATCATTGTTTTGGTTTTCTCTGTACTTCTCCTTAGCCCATTTTCTTGACAGTACATGGCTACTGTCGTTAGTTGTTCTTACTACTTTGACAGTTCTCAGGATTAAGATGGAGCAATCGGCATATAGGAGTGCATCTATGGCCTTTAATATAAGTGCAGTGAAAATTGCCCAATTAATGTCTCTCAGGCTCATTAGTCTGCATTTTGGGTTGTTTTTCAGATCATTTTCGTACAAAGGTACAATTAGGCGTTGGACCATGATTTGGGGCATGTGCTAGATACAGCAATCTCAATGAAGGTTGCAGTTAGGAGGCTTATCCACCATTCTGGATTAACGACCTCTGCTGGTATCATATTTGGGCCTGGAGCTTTTCCTTTGCTAAATTTCTTTTGCTAATGTCACGTTCTTCTCCCTGAAGATACTTTTGAACAAGCTTCTCCTTCCGACCATACCTGTTTTTGTATTTTTTCCTTTGGTAATTAGGTTATTTTGTTCTTCAATGTGACTTTCATTGAATGGCTTGAATACTCAACAGAAGTGTTGTATCCAGTTTTACTCCAATACGTTGGCTTCTAGGAAGCTTTTTGTTCCAAGAACCCCACCAATTTTATTTCAGAAGTACTTGGCTTTTTCCACGGCGACTTTGAAAAGGATGTAATCAATGACTATTTGAGCTCCATGAGCTTTGAAGGTAGGAGTCTGGGTGTATTCATTTTCAAACGAGTTTTAGCCTGAAAGAAGACCTTCACTAGAACAGAATGATAGAAGTCTTTTGTCTTGTGCACCTTTTTTTGGTATTGACGTTGTATTGATGGGATGCCAAGTGCTGATTCCAGCGCCATAGTTTCTTCCATGTCATTTCTCCATTTTACAGTTGAAGCTGCATCAAAGAAGAATGATGGGCTTTGTTTTGGTGGGTTTGGATATTGGTTCTCTGATGCAAGTGAGAAGCGTTACAAAGTCTTCCAACTTCTATTATTGCGCGTAAAAGATAATGATTCGCAAAACAGAGATGTCTAGTAGGATAATGTCACACATCTTTATGTTGTCAAGTAGATTTTCCCAGGCGTTGAATTTAAAGCAGTTTTCAATTTAACAAGATATCTGGAGGCCCCCCACTAGGGAGCATTTTGTGAAGATATATTTCCCACTCTGTTATTATCCAGGTTTCCTGAATAGCCACCTTATTAGGAAGTCCATTAGGTCTTAGTCCCCTATTTTTCGGAGAATGACAGTCACATTCCAAGATATAAGTGTTTTCCCCTCAAGCCACCTGATTTGCTCCTATCATGCTGTGGTGCGGTTGTAGATAGTCTAACTTTGGTTCCTTTAATGTTTCAGAAACTGACATGGAATTCTGTTTTGGTGCAATGATCAGTTTGTTGATTTCGTGCTTATTCATCAAATTATTAACTTTGGTTTGTGGGTTGAAAACTGCTCTTGGTTTGGTAGTCTTTGCTGGCGTTTTTGCCTTTCATTTTAATTAACGTGTTTCAAAGACATGGGGCCTGATGCACAAAGGGCCACTCGGGGAAGAATCTCCGCAATGAGATTTCTAATTGGGGAGTTTCCACACTCGGGGAAGAATCTCTGCAATGAGATTTCTAATTGGGGAGTTTCCACACTATGTGAAGAATCTCCGCAATGAGATTTCTAATTGTGGAGATTCCGCCTGAGTGCGGAGACTCCCCCATGGCTGCGAGACCTCCGTGACAAGTGTGGAGGCCCTTTGTGAATCAGTTCCATGGTGTGTTGGGCTCCTGGGTACATAATTTCCTAATTTTCATGAGGCTTGCCTGATTTCCTGTTTGGACTTTTATCCATGCTGGTGCTTCTTTGTGGTGCCAAGTGCCTATTAAAACGTTTTAGGTCGGTTTTTATTCTACTTTCTGAACGTGGGTTGGTAAGGAGGACAGATTACAGGATAAACTATATGATCACATTTGATCTACCAGTACTTACCAAGATGTAATCCTTCCTGGTTCCTCGATCTGAATTTAGAGATTACTTATTTTGATGGCGCCAACCCCCATTTGTAAGTTAGCCATTTGTAGACTTTTATTTGCGAGTTAGAGTCTGCCTTCAATTCCTGAATTTCTGGGTACATTACATAAGACTATCTTTTGTGTGACACATAGCCAGTATGTGACTGACTAATTCTCTGATGCATTACTACTAGTCCTTATCATCCCCAGGGTAAGGTTTTTGACGATTTAGTGTTTACTGCCAATTGGGTTGATACAAACCTCTACTGTGTGTTAATTTGTATGTTTTTCCTCAAGCTGTCCTTAAAGTTCCATATGATGAATTTGAAGGATTTGAAATTTATATGTTGCTAGCCTTTCTTAGGGGACATTAACTAATGCCACTTTTGTGCATATGCTCTGTTTTTTTCTGTGTGGGTTTTGCTGCATGGGCCTCCAGTACTCGGTTTGCTGTATGTGTCAATCAGGTGGTTGTTTTCTGATTTGACAGTCATTTCATAGTGTTAACAAGAGTGTTTGGCTTTTGTAAGGTATACTATTGAGTTTAATTATGTTATGGCGTTCCGGAAGTCTGTAACTTCTTAGCTTAATTTCAACATAAGTGATAGAAGATCTGAAAACATAAAAGAGGTTCCTTCTTATGTCGATTCCCCTGGTGTATTTACATGGTTGGTTGGTAATTTTGGTGTTTGTTATAATGTTCACTGTTCTTAGAGTCATTGCTTAGTTCTTTGGGCAGGTTGCTATTCTGTCCTTTTGGGGTTGTTCTCTGCTAGTATTTGGTTCTTTATTAGGATTGTGCTGAGGTTTTCATTTGTGTAACTATTGTGATTTGCGTCTTGTATTGTGTTTGTTAGCTGAATATTTGCTAAAAGGGATTTGAAAAATTTAGTCCCTTGTTTCTCCGTATGCTTGCTGCCATTACTCTTCTCAGGGCAGTATATCCAGTGGAGGCTGTCCACTCTCCAGCTACAGAAGAGAGACTAGATTGTGTATTCACATTTTTGCTTGTGTTTGTTGGTTGTTCTGTTGCTTCTCTAATACTTTTGAAGGAGTTTTCTGATTAATGGGGAATATGGAACTTGGCTACGATACATTTTTCCCCCTAGATCAATATTTGTATCTCTGAAACTCCACTTTCGTGTCTGATTTTACACATTGTATGATTTGATCTCTCTCTTGTGTCTGGCTCACAAAGATACATGTTCTTAATGTGGACCTGTTCAGGAGTTCTGTTTTAGCGGGGACACTGTGTCACTTGGAGAATAACCTTTTATGTGACTGCACAATTTGACTTACAGTCTTCACTATTTCGGTTAGGCGTTTTTATTTTTATTGAAAGTTGATCTGATAATCATTTTTAAACAAAGTAGGTCGCACACTGCTCGTCATACCAGCAATCATTTTTGCTTGTTCTAGAGGTGGTGGTTTTGTCGACGCCGCTTATTTATGTACCATATTTTCCACTACAATTTACTTTGTCTACAGTCTTGGTTGGGGTTTCCTTCTATCATAATTGAGTAGGTTTTACCATACGTTATACTGGAGGAGGTGGATCTTAATGCTTTCAAATGGCCATCTTTATTATTATCTCCATCATGCCTGGTTCTTGAGCTCTCTTCACTGCTTGCTTCGGTGACCACTGCTTTGGCTTCCTGCTTTAACTTCCCCCTCTGGCTTCCTGGACTCCTCTTTGTTGGATTTGAAACTTTGCCAGTAAACATGCTTACTGATGTATTTTTTCTCTCAGCCGGAATCTGTATAACTTTGTCTGTACCCTCTTGCAGCAAGTAAAGGCCTCGGGTGTTTTGGAAATCTTAAAAGTGGGAAAATCTTTGAGTAAACAAACACAATATAATCAACTCTAGAAAGCTGTAAAAGAGTGGTGGCACGCACAAAAATAGTAAGATTTTAGGAGCCCAACATAACTTCTGTGTACAGCTACATTGTTTCTAGGGGGCCAATGCAGAGTCTTAAAAGTTGGACTACTTTAATAAGAAACTACACAGGCTGTGATCAACCTTTTACATCTGTGCACAAATGGTTGACTGCCTCTTTGTTTCTAATGTATAATCCTTGTTTCACTTCCAATTAGAGAAATATTTTTCAGATTCCTCTCCCCTCTGCACCAGGGGCTATTTCTATTTGTGGGGTATTAATATTTATAATTGCATGGTGCTACCTAAATAATGCTGCACCCAGGAACCTGCTGTGTTGGTGCTACTGAGCTCTGACAACAGACCACAGATTTTACCTTCAATAACCCTTTTTGGGTGACTGCCAAATTTATCTTTCAGCACAGTCTTTGCTCTCATTGTATTATTGTCTTCCTGCTTTCTATGCTCCTCGCCACTCCCTAGGTTTCCCTGGCTGCACTTTGTGTAGATGTTGTTGATTAATAATGCCTGACCCTTCAAAAGTTTTGCATCAGCTGTGTTTTTGCTCTCACAGTATGATTACAACTCTTCAAGGATCATGCTTGCCTTAACTTTCGCAGGCTGTGCTTTGTGTGGATGCCCATCATCACTGCCCATACGCTCTTCTTGAACTCCAGGTGTGTCTTCGTTCTTCAGCTACCATTGCTCCACCACAATGAGCTCATATGGCTTGTGCTATGTTAGACCCTCAAGCCCTGTTTAAGTTGTTGAGCTCTGACAGCAGTACCTCGCACAAATACTGCTGAGCTCTAGCAATAGAAGTGTTCAGCTAATGTTCTCACCACGGGATTACTTCTCTGTCATAATTACTTCCCAGTCACAGGTCTGCATATTGTGAGCTCAGGCTGCTTTTCCTTGGTGGCCCCTCTTATAGAGGCTTACATATTAGATTCCTAGGCCACAAGGCATGCAAATGAGCTCTGACAGACCATTATCCTACTAGTCCCAAGCTCCATCTTTCTGTGTGCTCTTTAAGATCCATGGTAACACTGCATGGATGTTGATGCATTGTGGTAGCTGACCCTTGACTAACAATACCCAGTCTGGTCCTTGTTTTCTTAGCACAACTCCCATGGAATGAGTTCCGCATTGTGTGGTCTTTGAGATTCCCAGGCAATACACCACATGGTAGTTGCTTGGTGTGGACAGCGTACACTGCACTCTATTTACTCTCCAGCTCTGTCATGGTTGCATGCTGCAATTACTTCTTGTGATGAGTGTCATGTTGTATGTTCAGTGACACTGCAGGTTTCACTTTGTGTGGCTAACGATGGGCTCTGACAGCTGACCTCAGGCTCTATTTTCTAGCTCTGTCTTTGATCTCTTGCTTTGATTCCTCCCTTGTGATGTTATGTGCTCTTGAGAGAGACTTAGGCTGGAAAGTGTGTGAAGGTTGTTGGAATTGCCAGCTGAAAATTACTCTGCGTTGTCTCCATCTCTGTGTTTGCTCTATTGTTTTGATTACTCCCGGGTGCTGAGTTTCATGCTGTATGCTTAGTCACCTGTCCAAGCCTCACTCTGAGAGGATGCAGTTAGCCTGTCAGCCGTATGGCTCCTGCGTGCTCTTTCCAGGATACCTGGCTCACGTCCCTCTTTTCCTTGATGTCAGGTGTCTGCTTCGAGGTTGCTCAGGGTTCGTCCAGCTGGCCAGCTCTTTCTGTCTTGCCCTGCAGCTGGTTACTAGCAAAAACAGAGTACTTTCCTATGTGACAAGACAATGCAGAGGGACAATGGGACAGAGAAGCACACTCCGAGTTCAGCAAAGCCCCCGGCGCTAGAATGAAAATAAAGGGCCAGAGGCACCCTTGAACAGTAACTCAAGCTTTCTCCTCAATCACTCCCGCTGTCCTCTTATCTTACTGGGCTAGTCCCACAATGTCCAACCGCAGTGAGGAGGGGCAACGCCAGGTTGATAACTTTCAGAAATTCTAAAAGTTTCTGGCAGTATCCCTGGAAACCTGCAACACCCTTTTTCCAGCTGTAAACCTAAAAACACTTATCCATTCTATTTTCGCATGAGCCCTGCTGTGAACAGAAAGCTGGCCCCATACATTGATAGAGTCTATGCAAATGCAGACAATTCAAATATTCAAAGACTTGACATAAATAGAGACCTGGTATATTAAGGGTCTGGTACAATCAGATAGGTGGCATAATGAATGCCTTGCTAGAAACTAAACCAGGTCATAATATGAGGGGGTCTTACAAAAACTCGGTCATAATGACAACCATTCCATAATTCCAAAATGTTTTCACTTCACTGCTTGGCACCAAAAGGGACAAGTAGCTTTGTCTTTTTTTTAACAAAACAAGTAGATTTCTGAAGCATCTTATCCCTTGCTTCGACACTCCTGTCCAGACCACTACACATATATAGCAACCACTACCGACATATGATAGAATTTTAACATGGAAATAGAAAATACATCGAATAAACAACTTACAAGCTGTTTAGATTTTGTAGGGAAGTAAAATGCATATTGTAGCATAGGGATATGGATATGAAATAAGGACATGCATAAAATACCTGTGTATGGGAGTAATCTATTAACAAGTAGAAATTGCTTGTCTTCTATGTTAAAACACAGCAACATACAACTTTATTGACTGTGGAGCATACAATGAAGATTGTGCACTACTGTTAGAACTGGGATTTCTGACTGGCTGAGGTATCCACCCAAGCCAGGTAAAATTAACAATTCTGGTCAAGGTCAGCTAAGTACACACTAAAAGATAGCCTGAGCTCACCCTCTGGTAGCCTGGCACAGAGAAGTCAGACTTATTAAAGAAGCTATGTGTAAAGTATATGTGCAACACACAGTAACACAATGACTACATCACAAAAAGACTCCACGAAGGTTCAGAAAAATAAAATATTATATTATGAACAAAACAAGACCAAAACGAAAAAAATCCAATATATAGTAGTCAAGATATTGAATTTCAAAATAATAAGCAAAAAGTGGCACTTAGAAGCAATTAGTGCTTTAGGGGCTTGAGGTCCCGCTAGACCGGGGCAAAGTTAAAGTTTGGGCCGACCGCGATGGAGTGCAGGACAGTTACAGGACCAACGCAGGCCTCAGTGAAAAAAGTACCTTTCCTGATTGCTACAGCGAGATGTGTCATGAGATGCGTTGATGCAGGTCCGGCAAGTCGAGGATGCGTCTATTCTCTCCACGCACTGATGGCGATGTGTTGGTTCCAAAGACCAGTGCCGGAGTCGAGAGGCATCGAGCGATGTACCGAGTTTCTACACGTAGTTGAGGGGACATGTCAATCTCTCCAAGCTGCAGCGGTGGTGATACGATGTCCGATGCGTCTATGTTGGGAGGCAAAGCGCTTGTTCCGATGTGATGCGCCGATTTTACTCCAGTAACTGGGTCAATGCGCTGGTTCTGCTACGTGCAGGCAAGAGATGCGTCGAAGTCCACATTGCAAGTATCTGGGCATCTTCCAGTGAGCCAAGCACAGGAGCAGGGGTAGAGACTTTGATATCCCTCAGTCTCAAGCAACAGGAGTCAAGCCAACAAGCCCTTGGAGCACACTGGTGGGGAAGGCAGAGTCCAGCTCTCCTTCAGCCAAGTCAGACAGCAGCAGGCAGCAGGTCGCAGTGCAATCTGTTGATGTGGGGGTGACTTCAAAGCAGCTCCCTGAAAGTGCACAGGCCCCTCTTTCAATCCAAACCCGCCTGCCGGCTATCTACGGGGGGTAAATCAGCCATTTGTGTGGTGATAGGACACCAACTATTCAGTGAAGTATTGGTGCCTTTGATGTTGGGGTGACTTCATAGCAGCTTTCTGAAGTGCACAGCTCCTTTTTTCAATCCAGCCCTGTCTACCAGGCTATCTATTCGTGGTAAATCAGCCCTTTGTGTGGGGACAGGACACTACCTATCCAGAATGCAGACATATGTAGACGGGTACTTAGACACACATATCCTTCCTGTGTTTGTATCTGTCTAAAGGGAACACACAAAGTGTAGCTGTCACCCATCCCAGACATGCATTGGGGACAGGCTGAAAGGCACACAAAGCAATAAGAGCAGAGAAATGTCAATTTTCTTAAAGTGGCATTTCTAAAACAGTAATGTTAAATCAAACTTCACCAGTATGGAGGATTCATCATTACCATTCCAAAGATATAAAACATGAAGTAGCTACTCCTTTCTGATCAGGAATTACCACTTAAAAGTGTATAAGGGAATTCCCAATGATAAACTATGAGAGGAGAAGGCCTCGCAGTAGTGAAAAACGATTTTAGCCATTTGTCAATACCAGGACATGCAAAACATAAAAGTACATGTACTACTTTTTACTTACATAGCACCCTGCTCTTAGGGCTATCTAGGGCCTACCTTAGGGGTAACTTATTTGTAGCAAAAGGGAAGTAAAAATCTTGGCCAGTATTTTAAATGCCAAGTTGAAGTGGCAGTTAAATGCGCACACAGTCCCTGCAATGGCAAGCCTGAGATAGGTTTGAAGGCTTACTTGTGTGGGAGGCACAATCAGTGCTGCAGGCCCACTGGTAGCATTTAACTTACGGGCAGCGTGTAAATGGTATACCACTTTGCAAGGGACTTACAGGTAAATTAAATGTGCCAATCATTTATACACCAATTGCACATGTTTAGGGAAGAAGCACATGCACTTTAGCATTTGTCAGCAGTGGTAAAGTGCTCAGAGTCCTAAGGCCAACAAAAAGATTCAGCAAAACGTGGAGTTCAAAAGTGAAACGTTTGGTGGAAGACCACCCTAAGGATGACAGAGCTAACAACTACATTTCACTTTTGAAAAATAAAATGGTAATAAAATGTATTTATTACCATTTAATTTTTAGCAACCGACTCGTCCTGAACTGAGTGACAGGGCGGGGCGGGGGCAGTGCTTAAGTGCTCAGTGGCAGCAGCAGGAAGATGTGCGCTTTAAAGTGTGCATGTCTGTTTGACTGGCCGCCTTGAGAAGGCTAGCCAGACATGCACATTTTAAGGTTCTCTAACCTAGATGTCTTAGACAGCTGGGTTAAAAAAGCATAGGTCTCCAGTGCTCTTAGGAGCGCTGAGTGAGGCCGCTCCCTACAATCCTGGCACGTCTCTCATGCTGGTTAGAGCAGAGCCAGGGTTGGTTAGGGGAGTTTGCTGTTGGGTCCCGCATTGAAGCCTACCAGAAGGCCCAAGGAGGGTGTTGCGTCGCATTGGAGGGAGGGTTTTTTGTCAACCACCCCCCCATCCACAGTACATGGTAGCCACCACTGGTTCTTATAACGTAGCTTGAGCAAATATTTATATTTATTTGGTGGAAGTAATTCCAGTGACACCTACAAGTAAGGGTCTTCTAAAAACATCTTAAGGTGCTCTGCTAGGTGGCCCCATGTGAGAAATTGGGTTGCTGCTTGAATGGAGGGTGGCCCCTGTTCAAGCAACAGCCACAATCCCTGTCAGGGTGAACCACAAAATTAACTTGCTCTTAACCCTTGGTAGATTGGGACAGAAAGTAGTAAGACTTAACTTAGAGGCAATGTGAAAAGTATTTATGAAGCACCCAAACAGTAGTGCATTGAAAACACAACACAAGAAAAATCCCACCCCAATTTACACAAATAGAGTAAATTGTAATAAATTATTTGACACCAAAATTACAACAATCCAATCAATAGAACCGGAGGTAACAATTGTTTTAATTTAGGGCTAAAACTAGCGCCTAAAACATCAAAGCACCAACCATGGACATCTAGTCCCACGAGACCGGTTCAAAGTAAAAAAAATATGACAGACCACGATGGAGCGCAGGTCGGATACAATAAGTGGATTGGGCCCAGTCTTCGGATTAGAAAAAATTCTGAAGAAAATATTCTGAGAATATAGAGTTCCAGGAGGCTGGATACCCCTTTTGAAAAGTACCACTGAACAGGATTTGCTGCTGCAGAAAAGTCTAATACTACGTCTAATACTGATGGGATAAATTAACTATAAGATATGCTTGGCTGCAGGGAGGCAGAAGAAATGAATGGCCCCTGCACTATAATTGTTCATACCCAACAGACAACAACCTGTTGACTCTCTATATAGAAGGAGTATTGCCTAATTAATGCTGATTGTTGTAGCATAATTTGACTGGATTCTACTAGAATGCACTTTCACCATTTATGTATTTATGATTTTTTTGCCTTTATTTAATGTCTGAATTTCGTTTAAGTTCTGATGATTGTCTATTATACATGTAATTCACTGTGAAAATGTTGTGTCTTATGGTTAGGCATGCTTTTACAAATGTAAATGAGTTAATAGCAAAAAATATAAATGAAAAGCAAATAAATGCTTAAGAACATTCAAATAAGTGAATGCTCTCAGTCTGGTAAATTCATTCCAGCACTTTAATTGTAACGGTTGGGACCCGTTCTTGTGTTTGAAATTGTTCTGGCCCTACCCAAACTGCTTCGGGCCAAACCCCCTGTTGTTCATTGCAGAAAAGAACATAGCATTAGCCACCGCAAAGTCAGGCCGATTGGCGATGCACCTTGGGTGGATAGACGAGCAGTTTGGTCCCGGTCTTCCCTCAGTTCTCAGAGCAGTTTATAGCCAAAACGTTTTAAGTCCCAAGTTTTAGTTTTTGGCTATCTGGGCATCTTTACCACCACAACCAAGGTTCCAGGACTGGAAGGGCACCACTTGGGGTTCAGGACTCACTCGGGCTTAGTGAGGTACAGATTCAAGCTGATGCGATCCCTTTAAGTCCCTGAGGCTCTGATTAGGAGGCCAGCAAACTAGACCTTGGAGTCACTCTGGCAGACCTGGGTTCAAGTGATGAAGCAAGGCTCAAGTAGCAGGGAAGGAAGGCCTCTGGGGTGGGGGTTGAAGGCAGGCTCCAGGCAGCAAAGCAGTGCTTCCAGGTGCAGTAAAGCAGTCTTGTGGGGTACACTGCAGGCCAGGGCAGCAGACAGACCTCTGAGAGTCCTTCCAAAGGTCCAGAAAGTGAACTGAAGAGTGGGTCTTAGGGTCCTATTTTTTATACCTGGTGCCTTCTTTGAAGTAGGAAAAGTTTCCAGACGTTTTCCTTTGAAGTGTTTGGAATTTTCTGACATCCCTGCTTTGGCTCCAAGCTGGCTACAGGGACAATACAGTGGTGACAAGTCCTTTGAGTGAAGGCAGAGCAAAGGCTATTCATTTTCAATTGGGACTGTGTTCAGCTCCGTCCTCCATCCTGCCAGCAGGTGGCCCATTCAGGCATACCCAATTCCTCTACTGTGTGACTGTCTGGGAGGAATTAACAAAGTCCAACTGCTAACTACACCCAATCACGTGACTTTTGGCAGGCTGCAAGTACCAAATAGCAAAGGGCAGGAAAATGCCAACTTTCTAAAAGTGGCATTTTCAAAATTGTAATTTAAAATCTGACTTTTCCACTAAAGAGGACTTTTAATAACAAATCCATAGATACCAAAGGAGAAATGCTAACCTGTTACCAATCAAAAGTTAGCACTTATTATATATAATAAGGCAACCTAATGCTATCCTATGGGACAGATAGGGCTCTCAGTAGTGAAAAACAAATGTAGGAGTTTTTCACTACCATAGCATGTAAAACGTAGGAGTACATGTCTAACCTTTTAATTAAAATGCACCCTGCCCTATGGGCCACCTAGGTCCTCCCTTAGTGGTGACTTATATGCAATAAAAGGGGAGTTTTACGCTTGGCGTAGGGGTTATATTGTCAAGTCAAACTGGCAGTTTAAAATTGAATTCAGGCTGCAATGGGAGGCCTGGGACAAAACGCTGTATTTCAGCCCATCCTGAACTTTACCTGACCATTATTGAATAAAAAGAGCAGACAATTTAAAACATATTATAGCTGGCAAACAAATACAGCGATTTGCAGAAATCAGTAATTGTCACAAGTGGGATGAACTACAGCTAATTAGGCAACCTTTTTGGATCTTTTTCAATCAAATAATGAGCATAAAGCCAGGCACATATTGCAATCATCAAAATGAGTTTCTGTGTTGAACTGTCAAAGGTCTTTGAAGGATCGCCTACTGGAGAATAGGTCTCCGCATTTACACCACTATCTTTGGTTCGCATGGTTGGAGCAGGCCATTATTTTTAAAGTAGGTGCCGTAGTATCACCCGGGGCACCCACAACATTTACTATGTTGGGGGCTGCGAGGGGAGCCCCAAAACCACCGCAGCCCCTGTCAACTCCCCGCCAGCATCTATAGTGGGTGTAGGCAGCAGACGGACATTATTTTGAAAGTGGGTGCCCCATCAGGGCAATCACAGCAGTTTCAAACTTGGGGTCTGTGGGGGGAGCTCCAGGACCCCGCAGTCAGCACCTACTGTGGGTCCCCAGCTGGAGCTGGCTCCATTCCTTTGCTCCCATCCGGGAAGGAGCAACTTTTTTCTCTGCTCCGGCCAGGCAGGTGCAAATTGTGTTCCCTGCCCGGGAGAGTGTGGGTTTAGATTCTCTGCCCACACTCTTCCGGGCAGGGGACAGCAGTGTCCCGGGGGATGTGGTCCCTGAGACACTGCTTTGACTGGGTATCCTAGGGGATTGAGGCCCCAGGGGCCAGTCTATGGCTCAGGGAATGGGCCCGACACCTCCTTCCCTATAAAAAAAAACTGGCCTTGAGATGGGTTTCCTGTGGCCTCTCTGAGGCTGTGAAAGAGTGGGCCACACCCCCCCCCCCCCCTAACCTTAAATAAACTTACTGGGCCTCTGGTTGGAGTCCCTGGGCCTTAAGGATTAGGGAGGGGGACTGCAAGCCTCCACCTCTAAATATAAGATCGGCCAGAGGATGAGGTCCTCAGGGACTTCTTAAGGCTCACAGACGGGGCGGCTGCACATCTCCTCCACATAAAAAAGATTGCACTGACCCGCAAGGCCCTGGCCCACTCCGGGGTATTATGTTTTGAAAGGGCAGAAGCCAGTGCTTTTTTTTTCTTTTCAGAACCGCAGATCCTCTGCCGATCCACAGTCCCATTAAAAAAAATAAATGTCTTTGGCCTCCCCTCACCAGGCCCGGGAGGCAGGATTTCCCAACACTGCTCCCCTATATGCTTTTTAAAAATCTTTTTATAAGACAGGGAACTGAATCCCTGCGTCCTAAAATTGTTGCTAGCACTTTTTTTGTGGAGACGGTGGCAGCCAAGCAGATCTTATCTTTTGAACTGTTGGATCTGCTGATTGTTCGCGGAGTGATATATTCATACATTTTGAACCTTAATTTCTCAACTACTGAAAGGATGTACCCCGAATCACCAAGAGCATGCCTTCTAGGTAAAGATCAAGCTCTCTGCTGAATTTGGTGCAAAGCCATTCAGTTCTTTTGGCTGTAGCTGTATAAAAGTTTCCTGTGGGAAAATTGCATGGGCAAAATTAGTTTTGGGATATCCCCTTTTCTCGGCTCCCACTTGACAGGTTATTGCAAAACTGTCCAGGAAGGAGCGGAGGTGAATCAGATTTTTTGGGGGGAAAGTTTAGTAAAGATTTATCAAAGTGTGCCAAAGTTATTAGCAAGCCCAAAAATCTGCTTTCTATGGAAACATGTTATAACCATAACCTATACCTATCCAGTGCGGACCGCCAATAGGATGGATATTTTATATACATATATATATGTATTACCTACTGGCGGTCGCCAGTAGATAGTTATAGTTTGAACCAGTGGCGTAGCTAGAGCTTGTGGCGCCCGGGGCTATCCTTCAGATTGCCGCCCCCCTGGGGGGGTGCTGGAGAAAAAGGATGGTGAGCACCTGAAAGAGGTCAGAGACACACGTAGTATCGCCGCAAATAGTTACCTCGATCATGCAAGTTACATGCACATACATGACACGGTCCAGGGCTAGACAGCCCCTGTCCCCAAAATATTGCCGCCTGGGGCGGACGGCCCCCACCTAGCTACGCCGCTGAAGGAAAAGCAGAAGGAAACCCAAAACTTACATCAGTTCTACCTACTCTGCTTGTGACATCTCACTCATAAAATCACAGCTTGTGCAGGACCCTTGTCCCCTGTCCCCTATCTACCCCGTCCGTGACCTCAGCAATGTCTGCAGACCGGTCCACCAAACTGGGTTTGACCACGATTCCCCTGGCAGGACCTTCAGGATACTACAGGTGAGTCCAATGCACCTGATCACTAGACTAACTTGAGTTCTGTAGTTGGGGCAGTACCAGCCCTGCAGTGAAAGCCTTCTCACTCCACCCAAGCCCCCCATGAGAGCTCAGTAGACGCCATCCCACGTGCCCCTCCCAGGAGAGAGCAGTGGAGCCATCCACTGCCCCAGCCGCAGAAGAACTACATACCCTGACCCCACCCATCCCAGGAGAGAGCAGTGTAACCATTCTACTCCTCCCTCCCGCCAAACAGAGAGCATTCAACACCAACTCAGGGTCGCCTACGGTCACTACAGTATAGTAATGTGAGTTTTTAAAGACTGTCAGTGCTCCGAAAGCATTTCAATAAGCTGGAGTGTCAGGCCAGAGAATGCAGTAGAATGTGAAAAATTCAGTTTTTACCAGGCCAGAAGGGGGATCTGACCCGTGGCCCAGCGTCGAGACAGCCTTGACCCTGGACCTGTCACTACAGACAGCCCCATGACCGCAAAAAAGATGTAAAAATCTATAGAAATATTTTCCTATTTTTGTGGGGGGAAAAGGGTATACTAGGAGGAGACAACCCACGGAATCTGCAGAAGGAACCGTGGCAATGTATACTAATAACAGTTTAGTTTCCCAATGTAATATTACAATGAATTGCACCCAAGGTGCCTCGTTTCAATATTCCTGAAAGTTTAGAAAGGAAAGTAATTGAATGCGAGTCCTGATATCATGGTATGTGCCAGTCCTCACAAACATCTCTTGTTAGCACATGAGTAATGCCAAGGTCTCTGCACTTTCATATCGCCCGCGCTCTTTTTGTGTGCGTTACTAAGAACACGCAGGTGTTGCTTGCCACATTCACTCTTCAGCTGTAAATGTCCACTTCAGCACAGACTTACTTTGCTGAGCTGACGCTGTAATCAAAAACAAGCACTGGCAAAGCCAAAAGGTCTTGCTTCTGAGAGCTATTGATTTGGCAATGCTTTGTAGCCATGCTGTACAGCATTGCAGATGCTTTGCAGTGTGGCTAAAACGAATTTTAAATGGCACTAATACACAGCCAGGGCTAATGCACTTTTACCCGATACTTCCCCTTAAACTATCCCAACCATCGGATATCCCAATCTTCCCTCACACTGTCCCCTTCTACCTTCAATCTAGCACTTCTATGCTCAAATGATCCCCCCCTTTCAACCTAACCTCCTTCACCCAAACTTCACCAAAACAACCTCTCCAAAAACAAAACTACCCCATCTTCTCGCTACCCCATACTTTTAGACTACCTCTCCACTCAAACTACTTCCTATTGTCAAAGAACTCTGCCTACAGTCAGAGTATCTCCACTTACTACCTTCTAGAACAAAGTCACCCCTTCAAACAAACTACACCTACCTTCATGCGAACTCCACCTTCAAACTACCCCTCCAATGCTGAAACTACCTCCAGTTGTAAAGTATTCCCTTCCAACTTCCTCCCCAGCATAGCTACCCTATATTTTGTCACATCCCTCCTGACCTCTAAATACTTCCAACTTTCAAACTGTCCCCACTTCCTACTACTCCTATACTCAGTCTCCCAGTATCAACTTACCCTGCGCACTCAGCATGACCCATTTTACCTGAGCAAATCTTCGATGTCACAAAGTCCGCCTCAATACCCCATGCCCCTTCCCTTTCACTATACCAAGGATTTCTAGAACTGGGCTTATTTACTGATATTGAAATTCACCCTCTCTCCTCTTACATTTTATTATTCCATAAATTATAATATATATGTAACAACATAATGTTGAGTAATCTAATTCTAGTCGCGTAGCACAAAACCCCTTAGAATTCTTGTAAAGTGGGTGTAATGGGGTAGGAACCACACCAACAGGCCTAGAACTCCAAACAAAGCCATATCAACCTAACTAAAGCCATACAAACTAGCGTAGCCCAGTACAAACAACAGACAATGGGAAATGCCAAAATATTTCAAAGCATATTAGGTGTGATATTTGCTAAAATTACACACAGTGCCTAATTTACCCTTAGGAGTCTGTCTGCACAAAAGAATTACATTCGAGGGTTTACTCAAAACACAAAACTCATACAAAGTATTGTTTCTCTGTCTTTGCATAAATTAAAAATCATATTTGTCACAAATAACAGAGTTATTTGCATGTGTGTGGCTGATGCCATCATTGTGGCACAATGCGCAGTAAATACAATGCAATGCTAATTTTGGTTGTGCAAGGGAGACTATTGCACATAGTTGCATAGTGTGAATCTTGGTAAATCTGCTCACAAGTGTACTGAATTTAGAACGTGCTAGATCAGTAAATGCACACAAACATAATGACCCCTTCAACACCCAAACTACTCCATACTCCTACTACCTCTGCCTTTTATTAACCCATCCTATATTTACACTATCCAACCTTTAAATTACTCCTTCTACCCTCACATTATATCACCAAAACTCACACACTACACCAGGCCCGGCTCCAGGAACTTTTATTTGGGTGGGCCAAGGGTGCATTCGGGTGGGCCACTACAGGCCCGATTTGTCGCTTATATGTCTAGCCAGGCCTGCTTCCAGCCCTCCTTTAGCTCTTCTTAGTCTACCAAGGCCCAGTAAAACACACTCTTTTCCAAATCTCTTTATAAATGTTATTACTCTCAAAAAGTGTTTTTTTTCTCCATGATATGTCCCTTTGATGGGAAGAGGAGATTTCTAAGGTGGGAGTATCAGGCAAGTGACACTACTCAGGCTCCCTCCGTGCGACCTTCAGGAAGAATCCCTCTTCATTACTACCTCCACCTGACCCCAGACTCTGCAGCGTGCTCCCTTACAGGCTTGCTTATCCACTTTTCTAACTCCCCTCTTCAGTGCATCTTATCTCACAGCTGACCTTGGGCCCCAGCCCCAAATGAGCCACCATCCAGTTGCATTTTCATTATTCCTGGTAAAAAAACATTAGTAAAATCACCTTCAAACTTGAAGCATTGAATATAGCAGTAAATGTAATTAGCATGAACTTTACAGTTTTCCTAATCACCCGACTGTTAATTAAATATACGAAAACAGAAAGGCCATGACAGGGTTGGATTTAGTGCTGGTGCAAAAGTCTTTTTTGGGGCCCTAACAATGACCTCTTTCTCCGTGGATACCTTTACTACCACCCTCCAACAGTGTCCTTCATCTCTCCGCAGCCCCTCCCCCTCATGACCTCCTCCTCAGACTCCATCACTGCCACCCTCCACCAGTGCCCCTCATCGCTCCGTAGCCCCCGTACCCCATGACCTCCTCCTCGCTTACCTCACTGCCACCCTACACTAGTGCCGCTCATCTCTCTGTAGTTCCCCCCCCCCACCCCATGACCTCCTCCTTGGCTTCCCTCACTGCCACCCTCCACTAGTACCCCTCATCTCTCGGTAGTTGCCCCACCCCATGACCAGCTCCTCGTATTCCCTCACTGCCACACTTAACCAGTGCCCCTCATCTCTGTTGCCCCTCTCTCATATGCATTCCATTTGTTGTATAGCGCTACTCATATCAGTGTAAGGTGTCACAGTACTTTACATAACAGCACACATTATACAGAGAGAATGAATCAGTCTACGGGGAATGTCACATAGGCCAATGAGGATTACAAGTGTAGGAGTCACATGTCATCCATGCTGGTGGGCAATATATTTTACTAGGCTTTGGTCTGGAGAAGCACAAACTCAGGATTTAAAGAGTACTCCAGTGGTTGGGGGTTGGCTTTACTGATAAAAATGTATGACTTCCCAAACAAACTCTTTTTAGCGACATCAGAATAATGAAAAACTGGAGAAGTTCTAACTATATCACAACACAAAAAAAGGTGAAGTTTGTATGCAGCTCTTTGATGACAGTTCTGAGTTCACTGTCCTATTTTAGGATTGTAACTTCTGAACGGCAAGTAACACAAGGATCTCTGTGACAAAGGCAGTAACCCACCGAGCTACCCACATAAAATACAGTTTATCTGCATTTAAAAACTAACAGACAAATGATTGCTCTCTAGCAAGATCATAAATCACCAGTTATCTGAACATTTTTTATTATTGTTGTACATCGGTTGCAGATTCATTGCCATTGCCCAGGCCCACCCCCTAGAACCGGGCTTGCACTACACTCCAGTTTGAAAAACTGCCCATTCAGACGCACACTGTGCTCTCCTACCTTTAAAGTAAAAGTACACTTTATATTGGTAAACGGGTGTCATGCACCATAGCCGATTCATCCACGTCATCGGGGAATGGTGGTGGGGTGCAGGAATCCATCCCAACCCCTGCACGCGCTCTCCCTGGCTGCACCGGAAGTTGTGGGCTGCTGTCAGACCCCCACAATTCTCACCTCGTGTTTGCCGAGGAATCCCACAGGGACGACAGGAGCAACCCCTACCTGAACCCTTCTGTTACTGGAAGGACTGAATACACTAGCCAGTTGCAGGAGGGAACCGGGGGAGATTGCCAGGAAGGGTGGTGCGAGTGGGACTGTGGATGACGTGACGGGGATACCCTTCGTGGCTCCTTAGGCTGTGTAGAAGTCCACGATCCCTAAGGCAAGAGAGGAAACAGGGGTGACTATGGTACAGGGTTAGAGCGGAACATGCACACCCCCCGAGCGTTTGGGGGAACACAGTACTAAAGGGAGCAGTACACTCTTCTGGTTACCTGTGAGCGCGGTGTTCTTGTACAGATGAAGTTCAGGCGTTGGTATCAAACGAGGTCCTTGCGGAGAGTGAAGAAAAAGACCCCGAAGGTATGCCAGGGTCCGAGCGCTCCTGCGCTCTTAGGAAGGATCAAGTACCAGGAAAGCGCCACTGCGCTAGAGGGAGGAAATACAGGTGTGGCGACTTCGTGCCGTCGCACAAGTCGTGTGTGAAAGTAAGCAAGGGAAGGCGCCACTGCGCTCTGGGGGGACAAGTAGGCAGTTCTGGCGACTTCGTGCCGTCGCACGAGTCGTCTCAACAAAGGTAAAAGCGCAACTGCGCTCTGGGGTTATAAGGCAGAGATGGCGACTCCGTGCCGTCGCACGAGTCGTCCCAACAAAGGAAAAGCGCCACTGCGCTCTGAGGTAACCAAGGCAGGTATGGTGACTCCGTGCCGTCGCACGAGTCGTCTTTAACAACAAAGGAAAGCGCCACTGCGCTCTGGAAGGTAATAGTGTATAGGGTGGCTCCGTGCCAAGTATGATGTAAGGCGGGATCTTTGGGCGCCCTTGCGCGGTCCGGACCGACTGTCCGGTTGCTGGAAGAGCCTTCGCTACGCTCCTGCGTGTCTGCGAAGCTCAGGAAATGAATCCGAAGCGCCGAGCCTGCCGTCCTCCGTAGTGATAAGCTCAGGTAACCGGAAGTGACGGCCGGCCGGCGGCGTCCACTACGTGCTGCCGAAAAGACTAGACTGCAACCTGCCGGGACCACCCAGGGGGAGGAGTCCCGTGTCGACTGAGGAGTGCCCTGCTTCTGGTTTACGGGTGAGGGGCGCAAGGAAACATGACAGCTGCTCGACGTCGCGGTGCACGCGCTGGAGGCGGAGCTTGTTCCACCGCGTGCCCAAATAGCCTAATCTGGCAACGTGGTGCGTGTGCTGCAGGCGGCAATTTGTTACTTTTCCTTTTTTGCCAGCACGTGAGCAGTGCTTGTACGTGAAACGGCGGCCGCGCGGCACAGGCCCGTTGCGGCGGCCTTTATAATTTATTTGGGTACACTGACTGTCAGTGTCTCCAAATAAATTATAAAGGCCGCCACAACGGGCCAATGCCGCGCTGCCACCCGCAAAACAGTACCGCCTGGGGCGGTCCGCCCCCACCGCCCCCCCCTAGCTACGCGCCTGGTTTGAACCTAGTTTCCATAGGAAAAGCGTTTTTTGATTTGCCAATATCTTTGATATATATATATATATATATCTCTTGTATCTCGCCTCATTCGCACTCCTGTGGATCAGGAAAAGACGATGCGGACACAGAATACTAGTGCAATTATTTAATTTCGTGCCCTGCACCACCGCCATAACGCGTTTCGGCACTCTGGAGGCCTTGATCACATGACGAGCTGGTGGAGTGACTTCACATATTTAAAGTGACAGTGCTCATTACTGGTGACCTATGGTTGTCATAGACATGGAAGAGTCGTTCCATATTCAACATGATTTAAATGCATTGGTAACTTAATACATAGGGTACCAATATGTTCAACAGTTCATGATATAAATATCAATAAATATGCAACTACATAAATAAATAGATACACAACTGTTAAAAAATATATATTTTTGTTCAAAATGCCCTAATACATACATGTTAAAAGGTTGATCAAATACCAACTTTTCATGCATAAAATATCCCAGACATAACAAGAAATCTCAGGAGCTTAGCAGCTCATGTGCAATGGTTGAACAATTAAGTCCAAGTGGGCCATGACTATGATCCATGTCTAATCATCAAAAAGTGCCAGTTCAAACTGCATAAAGTGCCACCTATAGAACCCAGAAGGGTTCTTAATGTGCAAATGTGCAAAAATTTATAAAGTGAAGATTAAAAACATTGCAGAGGCAGCAGATAAAAAGCAAATTTGTATGTGCATGCAGCTAGAATCCTAAAGAGAAGTATAAAAATCTTCACTAGAGTTGAGACCATTGGTGTTTTACAATCCAACTCTAGTATATATCTTATCTCAAGCTTCCTCAGGAGAGCTTCGCGGTCACCTCCCCTTCTCAAGGGGGGGGGACCGTGTCCACAACAAAGTATTTGAGATCACTCGCAATTTTGGCATGGAGCTCTCCGAAATGCCTTGCAACTGGGTAGGACTGATCACCGTTATTGAGGGCCCATATGTGCTGGAGTATCCTCTTTTGTGTACCTGCAGCTTCGTACTTCCTACGTACTGCAGGCCACAGGCACACTCCACAACATACACTGCAAATTCTGTTTTGCAGATCAGTTACTTGTTTATGTGAGTGGGCTCCTTCCTGAACGGTGTAACGTATTCTGATTTGCTTACCCCATGTTTGCAAGCCTTGCAGGTGGTGCATTTTAGGAACCCTTTGCTAGAGTCTAGCCAGGAGCTATTGTTTCTCACTTCTGGACTGCTCTTGACTAGTGAGTTGCTCATTGAACACGCCTTCCTAAAAGTTATGTTGGGAAATCCAGTCAGGTTAGCCCCCAAGACTGGATCATTTTTTACAAGAACCCAATTTTTGTTGACTATCCTGCGTATTGATTTGTGTTGGCTACTGTACGTCAGGATCAGTCTAGAAGGTTGTTCTGAAGGTGTGTGTAGTCCTGTTTTACTATCGGATCTACAAGCCAGGGCCTTTGATCTGTCCATCTTGCTGGTTTTCTCTATGGCTTTGTGGATCACACCCCGAGAGAATCCCCTGGCCAAAAACCTATCACGACTTTCTTTTTGTGCAGTTTCACAGTCTGAATCAGTACTATAAATTCTATGAATCCGCAGCATCTCCCCAAATGGGATGCTACGGACCAAATGTGCAGGGTGGTGGCTAGAGGGTATTTCCCGCTGTCGGTTTTCTGAAAAACCTTGTTTCTAACTTGTCCTGTATGACCATGATCTCAAAATCTAGAAAACAATTAGACTCCCTGCTAAGTTGACCTGTGAAGTGTAGATTTAAGTTGTTGTTATTAATTTGCTCAATAAAGTGGAGGGCACTCCTCCATGCCCCTCCAAATTATCAGCAAATCATCCATGTACCTATACCATCGTAACACATGGTTGGACATTGTTTCAGCATATATGAGACTGAGGACTTGTACCTCCCATAGTCTCATATGCAAACAGGCATAACTAGGGGAGAAACAAGCCCCCATAGCCAAAATCTCTCACTTGTTGGAACACCTGACACCGAAAAAAACAAAGGCTAAACTAACATTATAATTAGGTGAAATGTTCAGCAACAATGTAACATTTTAAACTCTAAGAGCCAGAGAAACTAACCAGTTATTGTTATCTCAAGTAACTATAACTTGTGACTTAAGGTAACTATAACTCCCGCCCCCACCTGGCACAATTTTCTCATCAATAATTTCATTGGAAATGTTGCAGTGATATAATCAATGATGTCATAGAAGATGTCACGAGTGATGTAATATGTGGGGTAATTAGCAGTGCATGGCGAGGGTGTGAGTTATAGTTACCTTAGGGCATGAGTCACAGTTACTTTAGATAACTATAACTACAACTGTTGAAATTCTGTGGTTTTTAGAGTTTAATAACTTTACATTGGTACTGAATATTTCACCTAACTATAACGTTACTTTGACCTTTGCTTTTTTCAGTGAACTTCCAGGGTGTTTTAACGTAAGTTAATAATTTATTGCCATACGTAAATCCAACTTCCCTACTATCTGTGGCCAATCCCTGCGGCCAATCCCCCACATGCAGTCAACCCCACGCTGCACGCGGCTTTCAGCTGTGCACAGAGGGCGGTTGGCCGCATGGCCTAGACTGTGGCCAAGCCCAGTGGCCAACCCAAACAATGGTAGCCAACCAGATGCTGCACAGGGCTTTCGGTTGTGCGTGGCAGGGTGTTGCCCACAGGGACTGCCCACCATCCCACCGCATGCAGCCAATCTCACACCGCGCACTGCCTTTGGCCATGCACGTCAGGGGGTGGACATAGGCCTGGCCTGCCATCCCCCATTGCCCTTTGTCCCCATTCCCCAGGGTCCCATGTACTTTATTTGCCCCCAAGCCTTATTAGGCCTTATGGAGCCTCCACCCTGGAACAGTTTCTGTTTTTTAACGGGAGGGGGGCTGCCTGGCATCGTGACAGTGTGATTGAAGCATGGGACAGATCATTTCAATGTTTTCAATTATCACAATACTAACTGAAATATCCACGAAAACATTTATATAATTATTAAGAGTAGAAAGCAAGGCATCTCAATTGGGTTGAGCAAGTAAAACAAAACCTGACGATTCACTGTAAAGTAATTTCCTGTCACTCCAGCAACTTTCCTGAATCCATTTACTGTTTTGCACTCCTCATGTGCAGTGCCATGCCTAATTTTCCATGATGTTACTTTCGTTCTCATGAACAGCTGGGAACGCAACAAACAGACAATTTTGCGTGGATGTTTACAGTGAAGCCAAAGCCGTTTCATAAAAATTGAATGAAAACATCTTAGCCGTACTGAACTTCCACCCTGGTCGGAGCATCCATATTGCAGTGTTTAGACCAGGCTTCTCCAGCGAGTAGCTTGTGAGCTACTAGTTACCCTCCAGCTAACTGTAAGTAGCTCTCCTGTGTGCAGCCCGGTGAACAAAATAAGAGTCTTTTTCTTGGGTGAGTGAATATATGTATACCAAAATTGAAGTGTGTATTCAAGACGAATATGTGTGTATTTTCAGAATTCGTATGATGATGTTTTGGGTAAAAAGGTTGAATTTCCAAAATATATTTAAAGCTGAAATTTGAGTAATAAATTAAATTTTGTTGGGTAGACTTTTTACTAATATTAACTGGATACAAGGGATGTTGCAGCTCTGGTTGTTATGCGTTACCCATGTAGAGGCATTCCACATTGACAAAGCATTTTTTACATCACTGTTACAACCATATCTGATCCACTGTGAGGATCACTGTGGGTACTTTTGCATATGGTGGCCACTAATGTAATCTTGTTTTATGTGGTTATTATATTTCTAATAATAATAGTAGCTCTGGAAGAATTTTACTGAACATAAGTAGATTTTATTATACAAAAGGTTGGAGATCCCTAGTTTACACACTGCATTGGAGGCATACAACATTTTTCATGGGTATTTAGATTTTGAAGCAAAACACAATACCCTGTGTGAAATGCACACTAAACCGACTTGGAAACAGGGTCCGTCGCTAGCTGGGGAAATCGGTGAGGCAGCGCGGGAAGGGTGTGGGGGGGGAGGGGGGGGGGGGAGAATACTTATTTTTTTACTTACCTGCAGCCTGATGTCCGCCCCCTCGCCGTCTCTTCAGACAATGTTCACACATGCTCCCAGAGTCCCCTGCGCCAATCAAGACACTACTCTCATGCTGGTATTACCCAGTATGAGAGAAACATAGGGCTTGGGCGGACCGGGATGGTTCCATGCTCCAGCATGGACTGGGAGCCTGTGCTCCAGAGCCTGCCGATATCTCCAAGCAACAGCCTGGAGATATCAAATGCACATGTCGGTTTGGTCGTCCTAAGACGGCCGGTCAAGCCTATAAGCGCACTGGCAGTGCCCTGAGCCCACCACTCCTCCTGCTACTGATGGCCCCACCCTCAAGCCTCAGCGGCAGCTCTGGAGTACAATAAAATGATAATAAAGCAGTTTTATTAACGGCTTTATTATCATTTTATTTACCTCCGCCCGCTGGTTCCAGCAGTGGGGCTACGCTCCTCCGCCACGACGGCGGAGCCGCCCCTGCTTGGAAGTGTATTCAGAGGGAGGTCCATGAAACTCGTACCATTAATAGATGAAAGCAATAATCAAACTGTCGGAAGAAACAGGACCAGCTTTAATGCTGGAAAACTACCACCAAAGTTTATTCTCGATTATACAAAGCAGAAACAAAACCTCTCACCATCCAGGTTCTTAAACATCTCTTCAACAAAAATTAAATGAAAACCATTTGAAACACAATTCTTTTTTTTGCATTACAACTTTGATACTAGTAAGAAAGAGGAGTTACTTGGCTGTGAAGAAACACAGTATTTCACTGGAAAAAATTCTCAAGGTCAGAAACTCCCAGAACATAAATAGCTAGCAAGCACAAGGGTTGTTTTCTAAACCAAAATAAAGAGTACACAATGTGAAAAAATTGCACGGCAAATTGAGACTAGCAATAAAATGCTGCAATCCAACATTGGTGTCCAGTGTTGGTCCAGGTGGGCCAGATACAGGCCCAATTTTTGCGATAAAGGAATCTTTTACATAGTCAGCTGTTACCCAGAATATCAGGCATAGACCCACCCCTTTTGGGCTAACATAGGACACTCCTGAACTATGGAGAAGCTTTTTGACTGAAAGAAACATGGGAGGAAGACTTAATTGCTGCGTCTGAAATGAAAGGGAAGAGAATGGAACTCACAAACTGTATTCCTCTAATATAACTATGACATAGCTGATACTCAAATCGCTTCTCCAACAATTAACTTGACTAAGTAAAACAAAAAAATAGCAACATTTATTTCCACTTCAAAACCCAAATGTAATAATTTCCTTTCATGCTGAATTTTGGTATAATTTTTCCTGTGAACATTATCACTGCTCCTGCAGAGTATGAAAATTTAGGATGAATAAACAACATCCATAACTGGTACAGAAATTCTTCCCTAAAATGCCCGAAAGTATATTCAGGCTCTTCAGTAACCAGAAAATTAGTAGCTGAGCCCCCCCCAGACAGGGATGAATATGCAGTGCATCAAGAAGAAAACCAGAGATGGCTTCTTTTATTAATTTTTACAGCTAGGTGCAGTAGAACCATTATATGTTGCTGCCTCATACAAATCGTCCATGTTCAAAAATAGAGAAAGAAAATTGCAATAATAATACAGATCAGGTAGTTATAAACAGCAATTTTAAAATAAACTGCTTAATTCACACTCCTATTTCCCTCCCAGCACACTATTATGATTCGTTAACGCATGTCATTGGGTTTAAGTGAGCATTCGGTCATAATGTGCAAGTGTACGATATAGGGGTAAGGATAGGGGACACATTTCATGGTTACTCACTACAGGTCTAGGTTGATGTGTGTCTCTGCGGGGTATTTCTCTCCTGCCTATTCATGCTATGGCCTCTCAATTTTCTCCTCTTGTTGAGTTTATGAACGATATTTAATTATCACCTCTCATGTATGTCAGCAGGGGGTCCCAGATTTCTCTTGGCCTGGAAGTCAGTGGTAGGAGTTCGGCGTAGGTGGATAGTTGTTCCTTACACTGTGTCCAGTCATTTAGCCATTCTTTAAAATTGAGAGCTAGGAGTCTGCCCCATCGGCATGAAACTCTGATCTTTGCCAACTGCAGTCCCAGTGATACGAAATTTCCTAGAGATGGCTTTTATCAGCTCTCCCGCTGTAGGAACGGCTTGGCACAGGAACAAAAGAGGCCCACAGGTGAACCACTCGCAACCACGCCTTGTCAATGAGCGTCTATGAAGACATCATGACCACAGAGGGTGGCCACCTTGCTGCTGGTCATTAAGGGCACTTTTTCAAGTCTGTAACTTTGTTGTAGCCTTTTGTTTTTGCTTCCACTGAACTAATTACAATAACATACCTGAAAACAACGATTTGTAGGTGAAAAGTTCAGGTCTGGAGACCTGGAGTGAGTTGGTCAGACTACTGAAGGAAGACTGTAGGCAACATCTCTCTCGCACAGCCTGTCAGCACAGCACTGGCTCTCTGTTTTGTGGAGAGCAGACAGCGTGGCTTTAGGGGCAGAGGGTGGTGTGGGAGGGTGGCAGCATGCCAGATATTTGAGTCCATATTTTGGGATGGGAGAAATGAGGCGTGTTTTTACCAGGGTGGTGAAAGAGGAATGGCAGGAGGCCAGATACTGGGGTTTTTTGTTCATTTTTGGATATGGGAGTTTTTCTTACGATAATGGTGTGATTGAGTAACAGAAAGCTACCAAGTATATTTTGTAGGGGAAAGGGCAGAAGAGATGGGTGAAACTACACCCAGTCAATGCTTTTTAGGTCTTGCATATCTTTTATTTGCTCACAAAAAAACTATGATAGGCTTACAGTCCACCCACTGGATGGCTTTATTGTTCCTTTGCTTGCTTCTTATTTGATGGCTTGCCTTCCTCTTTTTTGAGTTTGTCCCTGCTCTGAGCAAGGCCTCATCCTCTTGACTGACTGACTTGTATGCTTGCACTGCTCACATTAATGGAAATACTTTTTTTTGTTGTTGTTAAGGAGCCCACAATGGTGTATTGTTTTCTCAGGTGCCCTCTCCTGTGTGCTTCTCCCTACGCCAAATATCCACCCTGGCGTTCCATGCTGCTCTTTGCCTTGTGCACTTCTCCCTAGAGAGCAACTTGCACTCTGTTGCATGTGCTTCTCTTTTCACATGCCATATTGCTGTCTCCCTCAAGTACTTCTGTCACCATCCCCATGTTGCTCTCTACCTAGTGTCCTCCTTTTCTCCCCCCACCTCCTACCTGCTCCTGCAATGTCCAGAAGTCCTTTTTTCTTCGAAAAAACATTTTGGGGAAGACCGGGCTGCAAATTGCTGCCGGTCCCTCTGCTTTACAGAATGCACTTTAACACAATTTTTTTTTCAATTTACTGATCCAACTTGGGTAAATAAAAACATAATGTGTCTGAGCCATTTTATAGATACACATATCTGATGATAACGCAATCAACAGGAGTGTCATTGTGCCTTTTCATTTTTATTTTGGCCTACGCTGCATATAATTTGCAAACAGCATTTGCAAAGCAAATAATAGGTCCAAAAGTAAAGACCTACAGGGTTTGCCAATGCTTGTTTAAAATACAATTACATGGGCAGGGCTGAAAGAGAGGAGGCTATTCAGTGCATGGCGTACACACAACTTGTCTTCTCTCCTGCAAGTCATTAATAGAATTAGCTGTGGAGTGGAAGAGGGTTGGGTGGGGCTTACATAACATAAAATGATGGATGGGTCGCTCTTCAAATCGTGAAGTCCACCTTACGTTTCCAAGGGACGTCACGGACAACTCGAGCTTCAATTTTGCTGTCCACCTGATATCACTTAGCACACCTTTGTGGAAAACAATCCCATTATTGATAGCTGCACACCTATAACTCAATACGTGGCTATCAACCGACTTTTTATCCACTTCAGCAAGTCATCTAAAAGTTACATACAGTACATACAAGCACAAGTTCACAATCGTCAAATGCCGAACACTGTAATACAGAATAAAACCGTTTTCATCACTGAGAATCTGTCTATAAAGACCACAAAAATAACAGTACCTCTTTTCAAAGTCTTTATTTAGTTCATGTTTATTTACAGCAAAATGGCCTGCAACAAAACAACGTCCGGAGGCATCTGGCGGGACTGGAACAGGCTATATTTAAATAGCGCGGCGCTGCTCCTTGCACAGACACCAGGGATCTTAGAAAGAGTCACGGCCTGCAGGTTTTTTTTTTACATCTTGGCTCTCACGGTGATGTAATGGAAATGGAAAATTTAACACATGTGAGGCTCCAGCTGACCAGTCCCCGCCCGCCAGGCACGGGGATGAGCAAAAATGCTGTTTAATAGCTTGGGGAACAGAAATGAAGACCAGCTGAGGGAACTAAGAAGGAAGCTTTCTAGGAGAAAAACATTTAGAAACCTGAAAAGAGGGCTCAGCGTATTCTGTACTGGTCCACTTGGCAACATAGACCAAATCAATGACACTAGCCCTATACAGACAGCACCAGTCTGCCAATAAAAGGCACATGTGTGCCAATATTGCAAATCAAGGTTTAACTTAGGTGAACAAAAGGTCGACTTACCAGTCCCTATTCACAAACCTTAGGAAACGCAGATGTTGTTGTCCATTAAGTGGACTGTAACTGGGGAAATTCTGCTAGTGGCATAATGTATGCTTAGCAGAATTTTAGCTTTCCCAAATTTATAGTTACTGAAGGATTTCTTGAGCGGTGGGTATTTATGTGAACAAAATTATTTAGACTGAGGCTTAACAATCTTTCTCTCAGAGCGTCAACAAGGTATATTTTGTTAAAGCAAAGCTAGCCGCTGATTTTGTTCTACGGTATCAGCTTCATATCTGGGATCTGTCGTGGTAAATAGGGCTCATGCAAGATGAAGGTTACAACCGCCTGAACTGCAGTTTGACATAAGCAAGAGTTAGGGAGGAACAAAGCCAATACACTGCCCCACATCAGGGGGTTTGTAGGCGTTTAGGGGCTTAGGACCAGATGTATCAAAGGGTTTTTACCCATTCTGTGTCTATGGGAAAATGTGTTCGTACATATGGGCCTTTGTTACAAGCAACTTACGCAGCCGGTGCGTCACTTTTTATATGGGGAAAAAGTGTTGCACCAGCGGCCCAAGGGGCTTGTAAATACGCCCCTTAGGTGTTACTTAGACCCCACCACTCTTCCTCAGCCTCATCTATGTTCTAAAGTACAGATGTAATAATCGTGAGAGCTGCCTACTCTACACTTCACGCAGAGAAATTTATGAAGAGTCGAGCTCAGTCATAGCGATGAAATGGTGACATTTTGTCTACAAAACGGCAACATAAGTCATCCATCCTTACTGGGGGATCTAGCTATGATCGACAATGCCGCTGCACCTTCAATTGCTGAACCCCCTCATTTAAAGTCAGGATAACATTGTGGTGTGAATTGTTTCTCAGACCTGAAATAAAGATACTCACCCCTCCCCTTTAGGAGACGGAAATTACACCGTGGAAAGCAATCTGGTTATACCGAGGAACAAGCAGAAAAGCACAGTACTTAGGGGCAGGCATTCGGATTGCCATTTGGACCACAGGCATATAGTGTTTAGCAGGTTTTCATCAGTTTTTCAATCTGATGCATTATATCATCTATACACAAGTTGTCCTTATATTGAGGTAAACGTGGTGTATGCGCACTTTCCCTAGAGATAAAATAAAACTAAGGGCCTGATTTGGATATATGCGGACCAATTACTCCGTCACAAGGTGGACGGCTATCACACCCACTGAAATCTAAATCCCATAATATCCTATGGGATTTAGCTTTTGGTGGGAGGGATATCTGTCCCCGTTGTGACGGAGGAACCCGTTCGCTGATATCTAAATCAGGCCCACAGTCTAATGCTCATTTACATCATTACTTGTGCAAGATGCAGATGATGTCCCCTCGCACCAGTGCTCATGATGCCCCGCTAAGCTTAATTTTATGCCTCACTCACACTGAACACTGTTCTTATATGCCTGTGTCTTTGTCGTGCCACAACAGTTAACAAGCATGGGCAAAGCCTACAGGTCGCAGCAATGTCCGAGCTATTGGCCTTTATAATTATCATTTATTTTAGTTTTATATAGCGCGAACATGACCCTTATGGGTATCACAAAGTGGATGTCTTTTAGCCATGTAGTCTAGCCGCACATCTGCTGTTCAGCATGGCTGAAAGTCACTAAAAGCCCAGAATCACAGGATGTTGAGCCGACGACGAGTCACTTCACCCTCCCCCCCCCCCCCATGTTGAGTTTATTGTCCTGCTCCTCATAACACAAAAAAGCGCTATGAAGCGGCCTGCACTGGCCGCATCATAATATTATTTTTTCAGTGACTTTCAGCAAGCAATGAGGGAGGTAGAGGAGGGACGGGTCAAGCATGAGGGGCTGTGGCAATGGGCAAGTAACTACAGGAGAAGTTGGTAGGAAGCAACATTAAAAGGGCAAAAAATAAATACCTTAGTTGAAGCAGGAACAGCAACAAAAATGAATATGTCATTGTGGAATGTCACTGGTGAGCACTTAAAGTGCTCGTGTTCGCGCTATGGCAAGACAGAGGATAGAGCAAGCGCTCCAATACCATTGAATGTAAAGTAAGTGGCGAAAATATAAAACACTCCAATACCTTCGGGTGGGGTTGGTGCTTCATAAATCTAACATGAGGAGATGAAGGACAGAGCGCTGAGACTTTTCAGACACTCACCCCCAGTCACAGATCTGGGTTGAATCCATCATCGTTCTTTAGCTCACCCCGCCACACCAGTTCAGACCCAGCCATATGCAAATCAGTCTTGACCCTGTTCCTCATGGGAACAGTCCAGCCTGAACTTCCAAGCCAGGTCTTCTCTGGACTGGAAACAAGCATCCTGGGACCGGCTTCAGGGTAACGCCCCTCATCAGCCAGGCTAGCTTGAATCCAGTGGCAAAGTGAGCAAGGGACCCACGTCTGAGCATACCCTGCCAACTTAGGGCGAACAAAGCAAACACAAGGAGATGATGGACGGAGCACTGAAACTTTTCAGCCACTCACCCCCAGTCACAAATCTGGGTTGAATACATCATTGTTCTTTAGCTCACTTCGCCACCCTAGTTCAGACCCAGACATATGCAAATCATTCTTCTCGCTGTTCCTCATGGGAACAGCCCAGCCCGAATTGCCAAGCCAGGTATTCCCTGGGTCCCGTGCTCGCTACGCCTCCGGTTTCAAGCTAGCCTGGCTGATAAGGGGTGGTGGCCCAAAACCAGTCCCAGGATGCTTGTTTTCTGATCCAGGGAGGACCTGGCCTGGCAGTTCGGACTGGACTGTTCCCATAGGGAAAAGAGTCAAGGCTGATTTGCATATGGCTGGGGTCAAACTGGAATGGCAAGCAAAATAATAATGGATTAAAGCCAGATCTGCCACTGGGGGAGAATGTTTGACAATGTTCAACTTTCCATCCATCTTCTTTTTGTGTTGCTACATAAAACTGCACAAAAAAGTAACTGCTGCTACTGCAATGAGTTCCAATAACTTTGGATGGTATTGGCACTATATAAAACTGCACAACAAAATGTGAAAAGCAGAGTCGGGGAGGACGGGACAGTACAACAGAGGTGAGTGGGGCAAGCAGCGACCGGCTGGAGGTGGACAGGCAGCTAACAGCAAATGCTAGCTGCCACAGGGATATTAAGTCATTTGGCTTTAATCACAAAGCGTGGAATTAAGGCAGAGGCTAAGGAGATGATACGGTGTCCTCTTGGGAGAGGATGTGGCTTAAAGGCCCCAGCTGCTGACTACACAGCTGGGAAACCAGGTTTGAGTTTCGGCGTTGGGTTAACATCCTGGATGCAGAGCTAATCACCTAATCTCACCGTGCCTACAAAAATGAACGTGTCCTTGGGTAAAGTAACTGGTGTTAATGTTAAATGCTCCAATACCTTCGGGTGGTGTTGGAGCTATATAAAACTGCACAAAAAACAGAAAGAATCACAGTGCTAAGCTGGTTTACAGTAGTAAACACGAGGAAATACATTGCATCAGCAAACACATTAAAAGGACTACTTTAGTCATGAACACTGAGGGGCAGGCAAACCTTGATTATATCAAGACTCAGCCTGGCTCCTTTGAAGAGAATTAAAGTTAACCAACAATGGCGCACAGAAACACTTCACCGGTGAATGCGGTAAAAGTAAGAAAGAGTCCCAACAGGAGAAATTTGAAGAAATTAAGTCCCACCCTATGAAATGAGAAGCAACAAGGTGAGACACAAACAGCTCAATGATTTGGCACAGAAGAAACGTGGCTATGCAATTACTGCAGAAGACACAGTACTTTTGAAGCTCTGACATGCCCTGTGATAACGCATAACTGAGTCACTTGATGTCTAATTTTCCAGCTATAAACACCATTGCCATATGACCACATGCACACACACCTAGTACTCATATGTGCAAAAAATAAACAGAGACTACTTGTATGCCAAGTAATAGCAGTCATGCACACATGCTCCAATCAGCACGTCAGCACCACTCGCTAGAACTAAACAGACTACAATGGGGGTTTAAAGCAGTGATGTGGTCAGGGGAGGGGGTGATTTGTCAATGGGGCAAGCACCAGGAGGTGCGAGGGAGCAAGCAGCTATAGGAGGGAGGAGGTAGCGAAAACTAAAACCAGCAACAATGGCAAAAGCAGTGACGGGTGAGGGGATTCTCTGTGGACAGGGCATGAGGGCGAGTGGGAGGAGATGGAGCCGGTAAAAGCATGAGTACTGTGTAGAATGCAGAAAAAGAAAGAACAAAGTAGGTACTAACATGGTGGTAAAAACTAGAGCTGTGGATTTTTACAAGAACTTGGTCCATGCAGTAGGGGTTGGCTAAACACAATAAGAGGCATGACCATGCACACCAGGTACAAATGGTGACAAAGAATTTGAGACAGACGATGGAGTGAACACATGGGAAGCTTGTGGGCGGGCTAAAGCTCACAGATTAAACACGTCTCTTCGAGACGGCACATGTGCTGTCTAGCCGAGACCTTAAAAATCAAAGGATTACACCGAGTCTTAAATAAGATTGTGTGGTTATGTCCAGTGGCGGCTGGTCCATAGGGGGCGCTGGGGCGGTGCCCCACAAAAGAAAATACTTGCTCACTCACTGTCTGCAGTTCGGGCAACGGAATGTAAGCAGATGAATTGAGCTTTCAATTCGTCTGTTTACATTTCCGGGCCGGGCGGGTGAAAGTGCGCAGGTCAGCTCACAGCGCAGGCGGGGGAGAGCACTCAAAGCAGGAGTCTAGAAGATGGTGGTCTGACTGCGCATGTGAGTGAGGAGCGTTGGTCCTCACTCTCATTCACAAAGCATTAGGTATGTTGCGCATGCCCAGTGTAGTGTGCAAGCCTCTGAATCGGATCCTGCTCGGGCGGTGACGCGTTTTTTGCAAAGTCGCCCCATGCCCAATCAAAAGTACAAAGTAAGTAAACAAGGGTCAGCCGCCTCCCGTCGCATCCAGTCTCTGTCCTGATTTGGCCGTTTAGTATTTGCAAAAGAAAAGAGCGGGGAGATTGGAGAAGTTAGTTGCAGCACCTTGCAGAGCAGAGGAGACGCGCAGGACCGGAGGAGAATGGAGATGCCTGGTAAGTTTATTTTTTTATTGTATTCATTAAATTAAGGGAGGCCTACTGGCTAGAAATTGATGCCACTCAGTCTACTCTAAGACCGTCATTAGTAGGGAACACCATTAGTAATACCGCACTCGGAAGGAAGCACGATGAGGATTCTTTACTTTTTTCGCTACACAGACACAATGTCGTTATTACTAGCTCGGGCTCAACCTCTCCCTAAATTATGGATTTTAAAGAACGATCCAATATGATTGCATATACTGTGAGGTGTAAAAGTTGTCTTTCTTATTGACGCATTCTTTACAATTTATTCATGCCATTCTTTCATTCAGCATTTACTTGAACGTGGTTTCAGCTGTTTCAAATGATTTTCTTAAATCCTTCGCCGATTCCCATTTTTCTAGCAAACGATTTAACAGTATCTTCCTCGGAGCAGGGTAGCCTTGCATCCGATTTTCAGGATTGGTTCTTCTGAACTGAATTGCTTTCATAGTATTTCAAAAGCACTGTGGCGTTTGGAAGCATCTCGTTTTCTAGTGCAGGTGGCTCTTTCACAGTACTTCAGTTTCCAATCAATTATGTATTTACGCATCCATATATCAGTTACTTTTTATACTTGTTATATTCTTATCATTTTACTTCTCATCCTGACCATAGTCTTTAATTCCTTTGAAAGTGCAGTTTCAGACAGGAGACGAATACATTGGAAACCCCTTATAATTAATAAGTAATATTACAATATGGCGAGCAAGGTTTGCATAACTATACAGATATTATGTTTCTCCCTATTGAAAGCAAATTAAGAAAGCACTTTGTTATTGTAATTTGTTTATATATAGTGCTCCATATTGTAGATTTCCGATTGCTAAGAACTGTATTTAGTAGGCATTACCCAATTTAATAGCACTCGATTCACTGGTCAGATGTATTATAGACTCCGGCAATCTAGCTGTGATTCAAACGTGTGACTTGCAGGTGACAGAAGATTCTAGCAGCCACAATAAATTAACCCACGGAGCCATCTTGCTGGTAAAAGTATGTGAGCTAATTTCACTTTAACGCATCTCACACATAAAGACATTAAGTAGATCTGTTAGATGTCCAGTTGCTGTTGTCATCAGAAAATACGTGTCAGTTCTCTTGATAATGCTACATAGGCTCCAAAAACAAACAACTTGTAAAAACCGATTGCTGGATGACATAATAGCCTGTAGTTTTTCTCATTTTATACACGTTTGTTGGATGGTTATTGAGTTGCACTACCATTACTGAAACATGTGACGTGCAGATTGCTGAGTCTTCACTGTAGTTGGTGCAATAAATCACTAATTTAACTTATTGGCGTAGTTTACATGCTCATAGAAGCAAAATCAAATCTACTACAACTTATCAGATGCATATGGAACAAAATCATACAATAATAATCATTAAGCACTTTCATTTTCATAGTCGATAAGTCAACAGAATGGGAGAACAGTGGATGTCTTGTCCAACTGATCGAGTTTATGGTTTCCCCCAGTATATCTTTTTTGTTGGCAGGCTCGAGCTACTGCTGCTGCCAGTACTTCACGTCCTTTCTGCAAGGCAGGCTTGCACTTCTGATTCTTATGCTTTTCATATTTTGTGCAGTGTGCTACCACTTTACTGGCACCACTGTTGACTATGGGTCTGCATTTGTGTGGCCTTGACAACATTTAATTGAACATGGCTGTGCTTTACAGCTTCCGCCTGAGACTGGCCGAGCAATGGGGTTTCTACTAGCTGGTCTTGGTCATGTGCTGAGACTTGACCAGCCTATGTGGGCCTTTGGGAGCCTTTGGGTGGGGGTCTGAGCAGTAATCACTGAATCTTGAGTATGTGTGCTGTTCTGCCATATCTGAATGGAGACACCTTTGTACGTGTACATGGGGTGCACAGGCCCTCAGGTCTGTGGCCCCGCCTGTTGGTCACTGCACTCTAATTATTTTTGCCCAACCAAGAATGGACGCAGATGGAATAGTTTGGGTTTGAGGTAGGGTCAGGTATTGGAGACTAGGCAAGGTGCCTGAAGTGTTTAATCTGAGGCCAGGCCACAATGGGGGAAAAAGATTTCAATGATCGAGCAAATAAAGCATTTCTGAAGGAAAGAACAAAGGTTTTGTAATTAGCATCGGGTACTGAAGCGTGTTCCCTGGTAGTGCAGTGGGAAAGCTGTGCACACTACCATGGTCCTTTGTTCCCAAAAACCGAAGAGACATCAACGCTTATTTTTTTTCATGATTGGTGCATTGTTGACATTTCACCCAAATGTCCTTATGAGGGGCTGTTCACCAAAAAGAGTTATAACAGTTTCTGTTGTGAGGGACCAGGGCATAATTGATGTCTCTTGTGACATCTATGTGTGAGTCTCAGTGCCGGCAAAAGTGTGCGAAAATGTGGTGTTGGAGTGCCCTGGTGGAATCATTGGTGGCGCTGTGACTAGAGAAATAGACAGTGGGTCACTTCTGAAATAAGATACATATTGGCAAAGTTGTGTGTTGATTACAGATTTACCATAACAGTCCAATGGGGGGTGATTCAGGTTAGGTTGAGGTGCTCTGTCAGAACTGGCTATTGGATTCATCTCTGGGGTGCTTTGTCACACCTGGTTCTGGAGTTCCAGTTCTGGAATAGCAGCATGTGTAAGTCTGAAAAGACGTGGAGTCAATAGGTGCATTATAAATGGCCTCTTCGGAGCTCAGCACTCGAGTACCAAGGTTGCTTCAGGTCATAGCTGTAGTCACCTGGCTAGCAGAGATCTGTGTGGGAACTTAGAATTGGAAAAGCAGAGGCATTTTCACCTAATTGTTTGTTAGGAACGAGGTGCTTTCGCAGAGCTGTGTGTTAGATCCTAATACTGGAATACCAAGGAGCTCTGCGAGTCATGAATGTGGTGCAGTGGATGCTGTCTGGAGTGCCAGTGATGGTTAGAATTGTGGTGTGTAATGATAAAGAACCTGCGCCTGCACCATCCATTTGTACAGAGCCCTGAGAGCTCTGGAACCAGATACTTGATAACGTCACTGATTTACCAATAGTCCACTGATCTATTTTTCGAAGTGCTGCTGTCCATAGATTTATTTCACTCTGCATTTGGGACAGCTATTGATTAAACCTAGTAAAGGCCAGCTTCAAGAGCAGGACATGAATATTCAACAACATAAGACCACACAGTGTTTTGAAATGCATGCCAGATAACTGCTGCTGGTCAGGAGCCCATTTCTTGTGTTTTCCTGTAATAGAAAAACATAACTATAGAAATGTTTCTGACGCTAAGCCCTGCTGGCACACAACGTGCATATTGCTCAGAGGTGCGTGGCACTGGCAGGCCCAAGCTTCAAAAACATTTCTATCTACATGTTGTTATATGACATCCCTTTATTAATGCAATAACTACACTTTCACAATTGCTTTATTAACCTTCTTGCTTCTCAAATTTGCTTGAAAATGCACCATTTACTCACTCTTTTTTCAAAATTTTCTCGGGGAGTGAACCCCCCCGAACCCCCCTTAAGCTGTTCGGGCTCACTCGCTACGCTCGCTCGCCACGGTGCCCTGCCCCACCACTTTCAAATGTCACCAGCCGCCACTGGTTATGTCCTGGGTTCCGAGGTACTAGGTAGAATGTGATGTGTCATGGAACCCTGAGACTGGGATTGTTCTAGGTGTGTCAGTTGAGCTCTGAGAATTTCTGTACAGGACATATTTCTTTGTGACAATAAAGTTGCATGTTCACCTTTGTGTGGAAGAAATCATTTCAAGTTGGCAATAAATGCTTATACCCACTATGTGGGAGGTGTTTGTGAGCAATGGCAGCACGTGACAACTTATGTACCTAATTTTAAGTTTTGGAACTTTGGCTGCTCTACTTGATTGGAAATGCAGCAGGGCCACAGCAGTGGTGTTTTGCTGATATTAAGGAATAGAATGTAAAATTAAGAGGAACCCTCAATTGAGCAGTGGTGTGAATGCCGTTCACTGTCTGGATCACCCAATTGGTTCCCTTCAAAGGAGTGCGAGCGGGATCATGTGCTCAAACAGCTTACCTCCTCTTGTCTTCTCAGCACTAGCAATTTTTGTGTCTCTGCTGTATTTTTTTTAGAATCCACGCAACACTCTGGCCAGAAGCTCTCTTAAACATGAGTGTTCTCTGAGTGGAGTGTGCTGGGAATGTGTGTTGACATCCTTATCTCTATGTCACTATGGGGGGAGTGTGCTTCATAACAGAACAGGCACAAAATCCATGTTTCTATTGTTGAGTCCGCTCATGTAAAGGGTCAGCAACATAGAACAAGCATTGGCATAGCCAATAGGTCTCGCCTTTGGGACCATATATAAGTATTTAGTTATGCAGCACAATATCCTTGGTGCAACAACATCAACTGTTGCATGGCTTAACACTTATAAGGTCCCAAAGGCGAGACCTATTGGCAATGCCAATGCTTGTTTAAAGAGATTTTGGGCTGAAACACACTGCACATAAAACTGCTGTTGTTGTTACTGTTAAAAGACAACAGTTTGTACAAAGCAGTATCAAGAGACCTACACCATGAGGTTGCTCTTTAGCCAGTCCTGTTTCTTCAGCCAACACGACTATGTATGCTGTGGCTTGTAGGACAATGTTTACAATTGAAAATCTAAAACTACAAGTCCCAGCATACATAGGGCAGTTGTCTAAAAATCCTAAAATCTCCTTTCCTTTAAAACTGTGAAGTAGCCCATCCGATAGTCATCGGAAGTAGCTCATCTGATGGCTTATTTGTCAATGTGCCCCCCTTTAAAGCGACCCAGGATATCTCATCTTATTTAGTTTTTCTGTTAAATGAACACAAGCTCTACTTTGTAGCCTAAATGTTTGGAGATGGAGTATTTCCAAGGGCATTTTAGTAGAGGGTTCCGTGTTTACATCGACATTATTAATGGACACATCTCAGTTGATCCTGACTCGCATTCTAATATGTAACGTACGATCAGAGAAGCTTGCAGGGGTGAGCAGGAAGTGTCTTCAGATAGGTTGCTTCCCCTCATAATTTGTGGGATCCAGTCAGTTCTTTGATTGTTATTCGTGAAAATAATCGAGGCAACATAAACCGGTGTTGTAGCCTCGTAAAAGCCAAAAGGTAAAATAAAATCTACTAAAGTTATCCATTTCAAGTTACGTCAATGAGTATTCCTGAAAAAAAAAATATATATATATATATTTGAGGCTGATGTATGTTTTTGGGGCAAGGTGAGCTTATCTCACTTATATCAGGCTAACAAGTATCGAGCAATGTAGTCACCTCACCAGAAAACTAAATTGCGTTGCCTTCCAGAACTGCCTATCTGGACTATGAGAGACATGACAGGTGCATATTATACGGTACTCGTGTCAATGCACAAAGACAGGTGCTTGAGCTAAACTCGTGAGTCACTATTATAAACATGTGCATGAGTTAACGGAAAGACGCTGTAGATGGTGACTGCCGTGCAGGGCGCAGAGCACAAACAGGCATTGGCCACGAAAGTCATCGCGATCACGATAGCTGTGAAAGCGAAAGTGATCTTGATGACGCGCTAAAACACGCAAGGGATGCGCGCGCAAGTGTGCGTGCTTGTTGCGCGTTCTAGCAAGCTGGCTAAAAAGCTGGGGGGACAAATGCTACCACCGGCCACAGCTTGCGCGCGCCCACGCACATGCACTGCAAGCTGTAGCCGGCAGTAGCATTTTTTAAAGTCCTCTCTTACGAAAGTCTCTCCGAGCAGCGCATGCGCGCTGACTCAGTGAGACCTAAAAAGGACCACATTCAGAACTCTTCTAATACTGACAAAGGCTAAAAAGATATATGCATCATCTGTGCCAGGAATTATCATTATGAATGTGATTTTATGGTGTTTCATATCAATTGTGGATATCAATTATTTGCACACTTGTCATCAACATATTGTGCTAATTCATTTTGCTGTTAAATGATTTGTGGGATTTTTCTTCACCAGGAAATAGAGCAAATCAGCACTTTCACCCAGTTATTTGCAAGCTGGCAATGAGACCACTTTAGCAACTGACAATTTCAGTTCTTTTTACATTGTTACCTTAGGATAAGCACGTTGCAAAACGTAATGCCTCCAGCATCGTAGTATCATCTATACATGACCATGGAGATAAACTAGTAAAGTGGAGACTATGGTTAAGATCTTTTAAGGCTTATTTGGCAACAAAAGATACTCAAAGATACAGATAAAAAAATTATATAAAATGTAACTTAGAGGTGGAGATCAAAATGTCTGATGACCTTCCAGAGTGCAAATCTCCTGAAGGTGAAGATTCTGAATTTGACATTGCTACTGATGAACTTGATAAACATTTTTTTGGGGTCAAAAAAGTTAGCAGTCTGCTGGTTTTGGGGAAGAGTACCAATAGTGGGAAGTTTTTTCACATTGATTTTTGCCTTCCCTAGCACAGACCAGCTTTCTTATGTCCTATAATGCCCTGGACGACATCAGTCCCTTCTTCAGCAGGTACCATCTTCTGCTGGCTCAGCACTGCTCCTCCTTCTAGTTTCGGGAGATAGTAAAACCGACAGAGAAGAATCGCAGGTGATCTGAAGAGGAAGCAGGAAGCTTGTAACTTATCATTTGAATACCATTGAAGTCTATCGGAGCAATATCTGAACAATTCCTTGATTGGGCTAGACAACAAGGAATATGAGGAACACTTTTTTCTCCTTTTGAGCCTAATGATCATAGGAGTATTGAAAAGAGATAAGATTTTCTCCTCGAAACGGTGCTATGGGATGAATTCCAATACCAGATTGATTGTTACATAATCAAAATTCTGTGCATCTTATTGAATGAAGAAAAAAGAGGCAAAAGTCCAGAGAGTTCAGACAGCTTGTTAAATTTCATATCGGCACCCTAATATAGGTCCAGGGAACATCATACACTTTCCCTACATCAGCTTCCGTTATTTCATATGAACGAGCCTTACGAGAGTACATAACTCCAAATAAGGACAGAATGCCTTATATGGCCATCGCGCCTTATAAGGGATGCAGCCTTTTATGGACTAAACCTTTCACCTAGTTCCATGCCGAGGGTGGGTTTTTCCCAATCGATATTGCTAAGACGTCATCCTTAGCGCACATTAATAATTGATGAGTACACTCTCCAGGGGGTTCACTTCACCTCTCCCATCGACGCACAAGGTTTAATCCCCAACGTCATCCTCATACTGAACAATGGGTAACACACGTACATAGACTGTATAAATACAGCCCCTCTTGCTATCAGAAAGCAGGAGGGAACCGAGACTTCGAGGCCGACACACTGACCAGAGACGTTGCGGCTCCGGCTTCCCATTGCTCTAGCTGACAATGGTCTGACAATCCCTTACGGGGTGTCCAGTTGAAGTCCAGGATGAAATCCCACACTCTCACTATTCAGGTATGGGGTTCCGACTAAAGCCTAGTGGGATTCTTGGTGCTTAGGCTTAGGCTCTATAGCACCTACTTACATGCTAGGTACACTTAGGTACATCTAGTCAGGCATCTTAGGAGTACGCACTTTATTTTATAAATGCATTTCCTATTCCTGTATATGTTCAAGACTAATTGAAAAATAGTATTTCTTTTTATTCACTGTACTGCTGGTTCTATAGCTCTGCTACTGTATTACAGTCGTAACAGCGCACCTATTTTACTTGAGAAGAGCAACGGTACAATAAATACTTATTGTATAAACGCTCAACTGTTTCTTCTCTGCATCTCTCTGAGAACAAAACAAGCATGCACGAGTGACTGGGTGAAAAGTAGTATATTGTTTCCATGAGTCTGAGGTTATTCTCTCTGATAGCAGGAGAGTCTAGTGGCACTGCGAGCTAGCAAATGCAAACCATAGGCTAACATATGCGGCGGGGGTGCACGGAGTCAGTCTGCCACCAGACCCACAGTATATGTTATCCGTAAACAGCGTAGATCATGCATGACAGGGTACTAATAGGACTACACTACATGGTGCCCAATGTGGTATATTGAAGGCGCACTTACTCAACAGTAGAATCTGAGTAGCCCAGTCGTGCTTATTTCTCAGAAACCGTACTTACAAAACCCAGAGACGTCTGGAGTAAGTGGGAAAAACTCCGCCACAGCTGAGTAGGCAAGACATCCTGTGTATTGGCTGTTGGTTAATCAAGCTTGAAAGGAAAATTTCCCAAAATTGTGCATAAAACCTTTTTATCCTGTTTTTGGACAATAATTCTGTGTCTTGAACACAATGGGGGACGAGGAAGGAGTTTTGAACCAGGAACCTTATCAGACTGGTCAGGTCGACCCAGATGCAATAGAAATTGCACCCAAAGTAAGACAAACTTTAACAGTTAAACTACTCAAACATGGGTTACAACCCAGAGGAGATGTGGTAATATTCATGATAGAGGCACTCGAAGACTACAAAACAGAGGTATTCTACTCATGGGTTATATTCCCAGCAGCCGATGCTGTAACAAAAACCTTTCATTATTACATACATGATGACATTCCAGCGGTCTACACTCCTTTTGAGGAGACAGATTCCGCGTACTTTCCTGGAACATATTTTATGGTTTACTGGCGCCCTACCCCACATAAAAAACAAAAACAAGAGCAAGGCTTGGTCCTTTAGGGATTCCAGGAGCAACATGGCTGATATTAGCGACCTATGCACCACATCCACACATTGACACAATGGCACAGGATGAACTACTTGTTCAACACAAACAGTTGATAAAACTCTACAGAAACATGACACATTTTGTCTTGAGGACACTGGCGGTCCAACCAACAGTAATTACATCTACTGCAGCTCCTACACAGAGCTCAGGTACTAAAATTACTCCACAAACCTGACACGCGGTAATGGGCAATGTGCCCACTAAACGCGAACAAATTCCTTTCTGGGTAGCTCAGAAAATAACCCAGTTAGAAGCAGTATTCCCAAATACAACACCATTTGAAAAACACTGAATGTTAACAATCTGTTTGCCCATGGGGATTACACCACAGTTAGAGGATTGCACCTCTTGGGGTACAGTCTTTGCTGTAATATATACCAGAACACATGGTATTCCTGCATTAGTGGTAGTGCCAGATATATTAAGACAAATACAAAACGACTATGGAGCAGAACCTGCCCTGAACTTAGGGATGAAATTGTTAAACAACTATGAACAGGTATCAGCCATAATAGTAGCTAACATTAAAGGGGAAGCAGCATCAGTGGCAATCGCCTAAGGGAATTCTCTCCATTAGAACAGTAAATGTAAATGTCAAGGTACTTATAGAGCGCACTGTCACCAGACGGCCACCTTGCGGTGTCGCCTCTGCGGTTTCCTGGCGCTGATACTCATACCGCTCTGGAACCCCTCCTGGCTTTCCCTGTGAAGTGTCCACTCCTGGGCACCCCCAGGGTGAAGCCAGGCATCCTTAGCGCTGTTGGGGCCGGTGTGGAGGCTAAGCAAGCTATTGCCCAGAGTTGCAGCGTGGGGCCCGTGATTAGAATAGGCACCGAGGCGAGAATAGACAGGTCCGAGGAAATTGAGCCCGAGCCCCGCCGAGGCGGGAATCGAACCCTGGTCCCTGGCCAGAACTCTGCTTCAGGGTCTGCCACTCTAACCATTGAGCCACACTCCTCCACCAACAGGAGAATGAACTGCCCAAAATAATTGAAACAGCGTATTCAGAATTAGACAGGGATAGTGTTGGGGAAAATCATTGAAACCTCATCTACAGGGAAGTCCTGAAAAGGACACTTTTAAACAGACACCTATACTTCTTCTAAAAAGAAGTGGGATAAAAAAGAAAACTCTAAACACAAGAGATCTCAGTCCCGAGGTAGGACTCCTCAACAGGAGCACTCTGAAAAGAGATACAACCTTAGGAATAGGGACAATATTAGAAAACCTGACAGTTATCAGGATACTGATACACGTTCCTCTTGTTCTTTCAGGGCTCGAAGAAAGGCTCTGAAAGAGAAGGACGGCCAGAACACAGAGAGGAGCGCACACAGTCCAGAGACCAGCAGCGCGCTCAAGACTTTACTTCTAAGAAAGAAGATAAGCAAAATCCAAAACCTCAATTTAAGAAAAAGAAAGTTGCTGGTCTGAAAATCAGACATGCCCAGAATTCTGAGGACACAACTTCTGATCAGGGAATGGGCTCGGACTATGATAGACAGCACGGCAGAAGTAACAATAGCTCGCCTGAACCTGAAGGAATTTCTGGTGACAGCGGAGTTGAATGATTACATCACGGTGGAAACACCAGACACCAGGGTGAGCGTCCCACATAAGTTATATCAAGAAACACTCCGGCTGGAGGGGGACAAGCCCAGGAAAGTATAAGCTATTTTTTGGAAGAACTTATCATCTGGTTATGACATCCTGTTATCAGAACAAGATTGGCCGCCTGCATTTGTAATTGAGTTCCCTAGGGGAGAAAGTATAATTTTTCCTGCAATTTCCAACTAAGTTCCGGTTCACCTAAAACATGCCTACGCACAGGAGTGGGTAATAGCCCAAGCTCCAGCATTGTACAAAAATCACGCAGGGTGGGATGAGAACTTAACCTACCCCGTAATACCGTTAAAAGTTTCACCTAATGCTCAGAGGCAATACCCAATAAAGCAAGAAGCTAAAAAAACAGGCCAGGGAGATCTTAGATCAACTAGAGAATACCAGGGGGTCATTGAAATATGTACCTCACCAATGAGCAATCCTTTGATTCCTGCTTCTAAACCCGATAATACATATCGTTTAGATTGTGCGCAAAAAATATAAACCCACACTAGATATCTCAAATGGATTTTTGTGTCAAAATATAGCGCCTGAAAGCAGGTATCTAACAGCCTTCAGTGCGTTAGGGTCGCAGCGACAATTCTGTCTGTTGGCACAAGGGTATAAAAACAGCCCAGGTGCATTTTCAGCAAGAGTAACAGTCACTTCAGCGTTCTCCTATGTGGATGATATTTATCTGACTGACGACGACTTGATGAGGCACTTGACCAGGGTAAGCACCATTATTATGGGATTTGCCGCAGAAGGCTACAAGTTCAACTTTAAAAATTCGAAAATAGCCCACCTCACTGTCCTATTTTTGGGATAGGAGTAGTCAAGTAAAGGCAAAAGCCTGGCAGCTAACTTTTTGGAAAAGTGTGTGCTGCTTCAGCCTCCAAAATCATTGAAAAATTTACAATCAATACTAGGATTCCTAAATTTCGGGAGGACATACATTTTAGATCACGCACAAAGGGTAAAACCTTTCTATAAATTAATACAACCTGACTTTTCAGCCAGAGATTGGACACAAGAACATACTAACATTCTTCGTTTACTCCAGGAAGACATGATCGCATCAAAACACTTACAAACACGTGCAAACGTACGCCACTTAGTGATCCGAATAATAGCAGGTCAATGCGGGTACACTTATTTGATCTTTAATGAAGGAAAAACTGTACCAATCGCTTACAAATCACACCTGTACACAACTGCAGAAATGCGTTTCACTTCAACAGAAAGGATCCTGACAGCAGTTCAGACTGCTGTGGGAAGAGAAAGAGCAGTGGCTCAGGGGAAATGCATCATTGTCGTGACTCCAGTACCAGTTTTAGAAGCTGTTACAAAGCTCAGCATCCCAAATGCGAAAGCGTTACATCCTAGGTGGATACAATGGGCGAATTCTCCAACTGCAACAGACGTTGAATACAGATTTGATCCCAACTTAAAAACTCAGGCATTCCTGCAATATGAACAAGAATATCCTCTACCTAATAAAATCTTGCCTCTTGAACAGTATGAATATATTATATACACTGACGGATCTGCGCAACCTGCCATAAGGAGTAAGCAACAATATTTTTCACCATGTGCTATTGTTAAAGGTCGCATGTGTGATGGCAAGTTCTATCCTAGTTGCACAAAGACGCAATCTCTAGGAGACTGCACGGCTCAGTTGGCAGAATTAAAAGCACTAATTCTGGCACCTTGTAAATACCGATCACGAATTCCCCACACTAATCGTGTGTGATTCTTTTTACTGTGTACAATCGTACAATGAGTACTTACAACATTGGGAACAAAATGGGTTTAAGGACGCAAAAGGTGGCACGATTAAGCACAAAATACTATGGGAACAGGTAGCAGAAATTAAATCCGAGTTACCAAGGACGCATGTGATCTATACACGGAGTAATCAACGTGATGGCATACACGTTGAAGGGAATTTATTGTCTAATGAAGCCGCAAAGGGGGCAGTTCGCACAGCTTCCATATCTGCACTGACTCGTGCGAAAACGATAATAGATGGAGATATAATGATAGCTGTCAATGCATCATGCAAAGGCAGCACAGCAGTACCTAAAAAATGTCCACTCAGACTCCTACAAGTTAGATGCACAAAACATTCCATATGCTCAGATTCCTGGAGTGGGGGATAGAGTAATACCAAACCTCTCGCATGTGTGTACTTGGACCACTGCGGCCCCTTACAAACGGACGGGGCTTACAGGTATATCATGGTGGCAGTGGATTCATGCTCGAGATTCCTATGGGTTTGGCCTCAGTGTTCTGCTGATGGTCCAACTGTTATAAAAGATTTGCGAGTCTTTATCGGTACATACGCAGTTACACTTTGACCGTGGCCCTGCGTTTAGCTCTCGGTGTTACAAAGAGGCCATGGAAGGAATGGGCATAGCATTGCGGTTCTCATCTGTGTATCATCCTGAGGGAAATTCAGTTGTGGAGAGAAAAAACCGGGACTTTAAGCAATCTTTAACAGCTAGGGTATTAGGCAAGGGCGGTAGTTGGGTCACACACCTGTATGGGGTACAGCGGCCATTAAATAACCAGCCAAGAAGCTCTCTAGGGGGTGTCACTCCATATGTGGTCCTCTTTGGGACACAAATGTGGGTACCTGATCTTGATTGTGAAGGCGCAGTGGCGGATGAAAAACCATTTGATATCCATGATCGTTTGGCTGTTTTACAGGATCTAAAAGAATCCATGACAAAACAAAGCAATGTCCATCTACAGCAGACCGCCACCGAAGAAGTCACGGTAGTCACGGCAAGACCTGTCTGGATCCCAAAAGTCGGGGATATGGTCAGAGAGAAAATTGCGGAGAGAAAAAGGAATTTAGACCTTCTTCCAGAAAACCTGTCCCAGTCCTTGCAGTACACAGAACAAGAACTGTGTTACTCCCGCCTCTTGCCGGAAAAAAGGAGAAAGATTTGTCTTGATCGTTTGATTAAAAATCGACTTAATCAAACCACACTATGTGGCCGATACTAAACAGTAGGCCTAGTGGACTCCGATGAAGCAGACACCCTCCTCTAGCTACAATCCAAGAAGTTCATACAGAAAGACTCATCACGTTTGAAGAGCCACCTGTAAGGAATGAACGACTAAGCAACAACGCTATGGAACTTGTTCCACTTGAACCATAAAAATTCAAATTCAAAATGAAAATCAGACTAATTCACAAGTCGCAATTAGACCTAATACAGATGTCTATATCAACATGCCTCGTCAAGAGGATAGAGACATTTCAACAAATCCTGATGCAATTCAAAAAATTGATCAAACTGCTACTGGCTATTTCATTAACTTTGATACGTTTTCTCTGGATCCTTTTTTTATTTTTTATTTTATAGCCACGAACAAAAAAGAATAAAATTGCAACAAGTTACATGGACAGAAAAATTTCTTAAAGAATATACCATTATACCTAGAGCAATCATAAACAACTAAGTAAGAAAAAGCGAACTCAGAAAAATAAGTAAAAAGCAAAGAGAAGAAGAAGCCGGGGGGAAGCAAAAGAAAATCAAGACCAGAGAGCATGTACAGACAAACATGAAAAAACAGGGACATAGCCACATTGTAATTTACAATAAGTTAGAAATTATACTCTCAATCCCATTTTAGGCAAGACCATGTCCTTTCGAATTTACGCCAAGACCGAGGGCCTCTGGCTTTAGCTAATGCCATCTCCATTTCATAGATGTCTCTTCGTAAACCCCAGAATTGGTTAACACTTGGGCCCTTGCTCTGAATCCAAGAATGAGCAATGCATAGGCGTGCACAAGCAGATACAATAGAGACAAAAGATTTAGTAAAACAGCCTAACTCTGAAAACATTCCCAGAGCAAACTCTTTCTCAGTGATTACTTTGTCGTACCCAGCCCAGACTGCAAGAGCAAGAGAGATACCAGCCCAGAATTCCTTCAGTTGACACAAAATAACATGCGACATAAATCCGCAGCGAATTCCGAACATTTCGGACAATATGATTTTGGGTTGTTTGAGCTGGTAGCCCATTTAGATATTTTCTCCGGAGTAGAATACAACATGAAGATTAATCTGGTTTGCTGGAGTTTCAGATTAACTGAAGTTACTGCCGAGTCTATTGTTTTCAGAGATTCGTTAATCTCCTCCTTAGTAATATTGCAGTTGAAAATCCGAGTTAACTTGGCCGCTATCTGTATCCCATCGTCACTAACCGCCTCAATTAGTTTCTGATAGGCTTTGCCAATGGCCCCTCGTCTGGATGCCCCAAAGAAAGCAGACAGAACTTCAAAAGAAGAAACTTTTAGCTCCAGCTCTAACATGCCTAAGCCTCGAACAAAATAATCCCTGATTTGCAAGTACTTTAAAAAATATCTGTGTGGCAGGGAGAATTCCTCTCTCAGAGACTGAAAGGACCGAAAACCCTGCCCATCATAAAGATGACCCAGCCGGGTCACACCCTTACATTGCCATCCTTTGCCAACACAATCATGAAAAATACTCGGCAGTAGAGTATTCCCCATAATGCAGTATAGAAATGCAAATCAGGAAATTCGTATGCCTTGGAGATTTCGTGCCAAATACTAGCTATGTCCCTTACTATCTTAAATCGCACCCTCTTAATAGTTCGGATCGGATGTTTTATAAAGCAAGTACCCAGAGTCAGATCCGGAGGCTAGCTGGTATGAAAGCCAAGTGGGACCGATTTCGAGTCCTTTGACTAAACTCTGTATTCACCCGTAAATGCGGCCCAAAAGTATAACTTAAAATCTGGAAGTTTAAAGCCCCCCTGCTTAAATGACAATTTTATATATCGTAAAGCTCTCCTTCAATGGGATAGTGCGAAAAAAATACAAACATTTTGGGAAAACATTCATTTTGACGATGTTACATCTCCCATATATACTCAATGGGAGCCGGTCCCAGCAACGCAGGTTAGCAACAACTTTCCTCAAAAGAGGTTCATAGTTCAAATATATGCTATCCCTGACTTTACTACTTAAAGTAACTCCCAAGTATACTGCACTGTTTGTGGTACCTAAAGCCGTTGGGAGAGTATCGGGTTGAAAATTGAGTAATGTATGTGTTTTATTCAGATTAAGCTTATACCCAGAAAAAAGTCAGAATCGCTGTGCCTCGGTGGTTATGGCAGTTATCGGCTGGCTCGAGAAGACCACAATATTGTCCGCGTATGCTGTTAATTTGAGATCTATCCCGTTTAAGTAACTGATTTAATATCAGCACTGGATAATAGGTGTTTGATAAATGGCTCAATGTAAATAGTGAACAACAGTGGGGATAGCGGGCAGCCCTGCCGTGTGCCCCGGTGTATTGCGAAGAAGGCGGATGACTGGCCATTGAGTTTGATTGCAGCAGTTGGGCTCCTGTACATTTTTTGTACAGCCGAGATAAACCTTTGACCTAGGCCCATGAGAGTCATTGTTGTCCATAAAGCTCCTCAGCTAACTCAGTCAAAGTCCCCGACTGCCTTGCCAGCGGGCAGAGCTATGATTGCATCCTCGACTTCCCGACCCCAATATCTTTTTGCAGAAGCTCGCGATAAAGAGGGTCCAAAACCGGCATAGCACACTCCTGTATATAGGCCGAAGTGGCTTGCTGATCGAAGTGACCAGAATCACCATAGAGGTCGGCGTAAAATAGCCTAAATTGTTCTAGAATATCTGTAGATCTTGTATAAGTCAGACCACCTACCCCTTTAATTGTTTTGACAGATGATTTAGCCCTTCGATCAGCGATTTGATTAGCCAGCAATCAACCCACTTTCTCGCCATATTCGTACTGGTTTGTTCGCAATTTGTGACAGCTATGTGCAGCTTTGTCCCCTACCCTTCTCATAATCTTGGCTTTAGCCTCGATAACCTGCTGGTAAATCACTTGTTCAGCAGGATCTTTAAAGACAATGGCTGTTGCATGTAAACGCTCAAGATCTAAACGGCGCTTTTGTTCTTGCTCCAAATTGGAAGAGTCCTGTCGATTTTGTTTAATAATATCTTGGAGCATGGTGCCTCTAACCCATGCTTTAAGACAGTCCCATACTATCGCAATAGCAGCCGTCCCCCTGTTGTTATCTACATGCTCCTCTACTATAGTTTTAAAAAAATAAAGATTATTGAGTAGATGCCTAGGAAAAGTAAATTCCCTAACGGGTTCATGGGAGTTAGGCTGCAGCTGCATTGTTAGCATGACCGGGTTATGATCGGATGTAATTTTGGGACATACAAGTGCATTCTGTAAAATAGCCCTGCCAGCAAATATCATATCTATCCTTGAATACTGTTTATGCGATATGGAATAGAAAGTAAAGCCCGGTATATTTGGAAATAACCTTCTCCACATGTCCTCTAACCGAAGCAGATGAAGGAGTTCTAAGACTGCGGTCCTGGTTCTATACATTCTGAAAAGTGCGGCAACATTAGTAGTATCAATTTTCCTATCCAAAATACAGTTAAAATCTCCCATCACAATCTTTTCACCAGGCCACTCAAGGAGCTCAGAGGTTAACTGAGAAATGACATCTGGGCAATCGATATTCGGACCATATACCATGCAAATTGTAAACATACGCCCTAAAAATTACCATCTGCTAAATAGCCCATCTCCCCTCAGAGTCGGCCACAGATCGGAGGATGATAGCCCCACATCTCTTAGATTTTAAGAGAGCCACCCCCGAGTAGAAATAGTTTGTGATGTGCAGACAATAACATCATACCCTAACTGCTTTAGCAATGCTCTATCTTTGTAAGCGATATGTGTTTCCGCCAATCCCAGTATATGAGGCTTGAATACGCGTAGCTCTTCTGCAACTAATCGTCGCTTATTAGCTTGATTAAGCCCGGCTACGTTCCAGCACATACATTTAAATTGAGACATCGGTTAATGCAAGTAAACCTGGTCCCATCGTCCTCTCCCCAGATGCTCGTCCTTCCCTCCAATGTTTGTCCCATGTTTAATTCGATAGACTGTGGGTTTTTAAATCCCCCCTCCACAACCTCCCTCTCCCCGACCCCCACTCCCCTTCCACCTTCACCTCTCCCCTCACCCCAGTACCTACGAAAAGGAATCGCCCCCTTCTTGGCTGTCCCATGCTGACAGCATGCTGAGGACGCCCTCTCGTTCCCCCAACCCATACCCCCATGCCCACATCACCCAGAGCAACCCAGCACAACCCGCCAATACGTCTTAGTGTCGTATATCTAACAAGACAGCAGCCTCTTTCAGAGTTGTTTAACGTTATAAATCTAAGATATTATATCCAAAAGGAAAGAGGGAGGGGAATTTTCAAAGAGAGAAGAAAAGTATGAAAGGGAGAGAAAAACCCCGACTCGCTTCTCAAAGTCAATCCTTGCCGGTTGCTTGCCATCTTGAAAGAGCTTGTTTTGCGTCCTGCTCATCAAAGAAAAAGTGCTGACGTCCATATTTTACAATCTTAAGACGAGCAGGCTCTTGTAAGAACACTTGTGAGCAGACATTTTTGAAGGGATCCATCAGCTGGCGAAGCTTCCATCGTTTATCCATGGTTACCTTGCAGAGATCGGACCGCACAAAGATGGACATTGCGTCTACCCTAACTGGAGATGACAGACGTGCCTTAAAGTATATAGCTTGGCGTAACAAAAAATTGCCGAAGCAGACAAGAATAGGTCTAGCAAAATTAGGTTTAGCACAATTTCCTGGGGAAATTGATAATGGTAATCGATGTGCACGTTGCACTTGCGGGTCCATGTCCCAATCCCAAAGATCCGGGAAGGCTTCCTGCAAGAGTTTGATGATAAAAGTCCGTGGATCACTGCCTTCCCTCCCCTCTGGAATGCCAAAGATCCGCAAGTTCTGATGCCTCTGTCTATTTTCGAGGTCCTCGATCTTGGACTGCATTAGCGACATTCGAGAGTCCCGAATCTTTACCCGATTGACTGTATATGAATTAGATTCCTCGACTGCGGCGACTCGTTGCTGTAGGTCTGTCACTTCAGAGGATAACAAACTGACTTTTGACGTTACCTCTACCAAAGCCGGTTTAATCACCTTGCTATCGCCACTCGCCTGTTTAAAGTATGCCTGGGCCTCTGCTCTCTGGGCGCATAAGGCTTGCATAATGCTAGAAAGTGATGGTTCTTCTCCTGTCTGCTCCAGATTGCAGACAGTAGGAGCAGCGTTAACGGTATTGGTGGCACTATAGAGTTAGTTACTGGGGAGAAAACTGGGGGCATCGGTGGACTACCACTGACGGAAGATATAGATTTTTTTCCCCCGCCATCTGCTTGATTAATATCGGCGCTAACCTCCTCCGATACTTCTGTAGGAGTAATTGCTGTACCGCTGACGTTAGAGAGCCTGGAAATAATATTTTTAACTTCTCCTTTTGAAGATACCCACTTCCGCAGTGGGCTAACCCCAGGACCAGGTTTAGAAGTATTAATTGAAGCCTCCTTTAAACATCGTATTGTATCAATCACTCGTTGCTTTACCCCCCCCCCTCTATTCTTCCCACTTTTGCCACCTTTACATATCTTGGTGATTTTAGGGCTGTTAATTCTCAATTTTCTCACGGCACCCCTGTCGGGGGCACTGTCACTATTATCTCGGCCGTCCTCCCAGCTTTGGGCCATATTATACCATCCCATATCAGGAGCAGTCAAAGTACTGCAAGGACCGATTGCCCCAGCATCAGAGACAGTATCAGTATCAGCAGATAAATTGGTGAGATTATGGATCTGTTGCCCTGCTTTCTCGGATTGCTCCGACTGTAATTCACTGATGACTCCGGAATTGCCGTGATTTTTCCTGCAGTTATCCCTGCTGCTCCCCTTCTGGGGGCTTTCCCCCACAATTGACTGATCAGGAATCTCCGCAGGGTCCTTACGTTCCTGCACAGTTTGGTCATTTTGTCCAATAGGTCTAACCGTAGTTGTTGCGGGACTATCCATTATTTTATCCCGTAAACTGTCTTTCGCTGACATACACTGACCAGCCAAACTAGTTACTGAGTTGGTTAAGTTGAGTGCTTAAGTGCAGATAGATGATGCGTAGAGACAGACGTTGCCCTAGCGCTGACCAAACAAGCCTCACTACTTCTAACATCTAGAATTGCAGCATTCAGCACTTCGGCCATGACAACACCCGGAATTAAATTTTCGGACCCACATGACCGAAGCAGTTCGGTTGCTCTCCCAGATTGAAGTAATTTCAAAATTGGCTTATCAAGCTGTGCCCCTATCCCAGACTCAGCCCTGGAGCTAGAACTGGCGGGACCAACAGTATCAGCGTGGGTTAGAATGGCATCAGAAGAAGAACTACAGAGGCTCTGCTCACCGATTAATGAAGTCTCTACACAGTTTCCTTCTTTATTATTATCCTTCTCCTTGTCTTTTACCTTGTTGGCGATTTTTCCAGCCATACTTGCATCCAGCCATACTTGCACTCACATTTGCATTTTAATTGCGGCGACCTTTAGTCGTGCGAGGTGGGGCCATGGCCTCCGTAGCTGCAGCAGGTGAAGGAACACTCCCTGGAAACCGTGAGAAAAGCCGGGGCAGTACGTGCAGTGTACGCGGTCAGGGAGAGCCGGAAAGCCTGTAGTGGAGCCGGTCGCAAGGACCACTATGCAGCTCGGAGCGCAGATACTCCCTTAGCAGTGGAAGAAATATGGCACATTTGCCGGTTCAGGACGCCGTCAGATACAGGCGAGATGAGCAGGTCGAGCGGTACCGGCAGGTATGAGTGTGCTGGGTGCTAGATGACAGCACACAGGAGGCTCGGTGAGGGATACACGGAGAGCATCCTCAGACCGGCGGCGCTACTCCGCCATCTTCCCTTTTATTGTCTCGTTTTCTCTGGATCCAAGCGAGCCAGAAATGACGCCAGCCGAAACACCATTCAAGCAAGAATTGAAGAACTTTCTTCTGTTTCTTCAAAAAACATACCTGCTATCACCTTGGATTGAACTTTGGGAAATTTCAGGGAAAATGTTTTTTCTGCTATGGCTAGGTTTAGTATTGAGTTTTAGTATGCTTATTAATGGACATTATCTGCAACAAGATTCCACAGCCCGAAAGGTCAACATCCTCCTGAAGCCACACACACAGTCACATCGTGAACAAAGAGACTTGTCATCAGTAAACATCACAGCTGTTCCTATACCCCATGGTATAGTATGGGACAAGGTTGATTTCAACATATTCGGACTGATCGAACTTTTAAAAATTAATCATGTATTTAAAATCTCATTTAGTGATTTTATTACCTCCAGTACATTTTCTGATGATTGGGACACTGAAACAGCTAATAACATGTTATCTGATTTAGAGAAAACTGCTGCATTTTCTAATAATGAAATGTTAGATGGTTCATCAGATTATGACAAATTGTACTGTTATCAACATTTTGGTCATCATTTCCTGCACAAATCCATTTCACCCAGGAATGTATTTGATACAATCAGTGGGAACATTGCCCGACACCACCAAAAACTAGTTCACAAGCGTTTGCACAAAAATTGGCATACTTTTCAGGATTTAACACAACAGATCTAGCCCCATTTTACGATAAGGTTGTACCAAGATCAGCTCTGAAAATGATGTTGACAAACACCAAACGGATTTAGTTTGCTTCCTTTTTGGCCCAAGTGTCTGAACAGGGTTTCAACCTATGGAAAGACGAAATTGACACGAAATCAATCTGGGGTTCGAGAGACTGGCAAGTCCAGGGTACAGAGGCACTATTTAGAGCATGCCTCATTCCACAGCAGATGATCTTTTTAAATGATAATGTGCAACAGGAATCCTGTCTTGAAATAGCCAAGATGAAGGAACTGAACTCTCCAAAGTTTCCAACACCAAACCATTGGTGGCAGAATTCTTCTCTAAAGGAAGGGGCAACCATTGATGACATACTATATTTAAAATCTTTGCGTGCAGGCCTTGTGCCTTGGCGTTTTATAAACAGTACGTCTCTGTTTTCAGAATACAATATAATTGATACACAGATAGAAATGGCACAAAGAGGAGCTAAATATACAATACTACAAATTGAACAAGCATTAAAAATGCAATAGGTCTCGCCTTTCATTAAGTTTATAGCCATTTGCTTTGCTATACCATACCATTAGCAAAGCAAATGGCTTTAACTTAATCAAAGGCGAGACCTATTGCATTTTCAATACTTGTTAAAATCGGGTAATACTACCTTTTTTTTTTTTAAACCAAAGATCTTGATTTAAAAACGGTTGCTGGACATCAGTTAAAGATTGGTGCACGTGATGGGATCAAGATGAGCCTTTTTGAGAGGCCATGAAATACAAGAACATTAAAAACAACCTGCAATAGTGAAATGAATGGGCAAGGATAATAAAGAGGCATGAGGTGAAATCAACACCAGACAGCATTGGTATTCGGTCGCCCTGACAATCAGAAGCCACCACAGAAAGCTTTTGATAAAAAAACTTTGGGCCTCAGCACTTTTTCTTTAACAAATTAAGTGCTGATATGTACCCAATGAAACGGTGTATTAATAAGGGCAACAACAAATGGGCTATCTAATTTGGGACCTGGTCTTTGACTATGGTAGAGGAGGACAGCCTTGTAATGCCGAGGTTGGATTATCTTTAAGATTATCTGTATGGTGTCATCGTCTGGCCGAATTAGCGAACTTCTGCGTAACATTTTCGAGCGCATGAAGAGAACAACGATTGGTGTTCTTTTGGGTTCAAGAAATACCCGCGTAGATTTCCCCACAAAAGAGGGGTCTAACTGCTTGTCAAGACTGATTTGCAAGACTTTTTCCGGTGGCTTTACCAGTTTCCTAAGCAGAATTTCTCTTTAAGGTTGGTTCGGCATAAAATGATTGACTATTCGTGATTTTCTTATGTTTGCTTCGGTTTTCCAAACTGCGTCGGATAAGTGTCTGCCACGGCCTGTGGACGGTGACCCTTCCGGGGAGGTTGGAACCCTTTGGAGTGCGACGGGCCGGCCTCCTGTTACTACACACTCCCGGCCCTGGCGTGTTTACCTGCTCCCTAATTGCTCTGACAATTAGCTGGCACATCACACACTTTATGTCATAAAGCTTCTCCGGAGTCATTAGACACAATTTATGGACCCTCATAAAGGAGGGTATCGGGCGATAACGACCATAAACAGCAAGACACAGCCTGGTGAGCGCGAGATGGCGGCGAAGTGATGCTGTCACAACATTTTAACTAACTACGGTGATTTGTGGCCACTTTCACTAATTCACTCGCCCACTCACTCTCCCAGTTCCGGTCTCGGGTGGGTGTCAGCGGGTAACTATTGTAGTTTACGGGCAGCAGTCAGTATGCCCCCTGTTGTCACTGGTGTTGGTTAGGGTTCAGTTTACCCGCTCGCGATCCCCTACACTCTCGGGCTAGGGGTTTCTTGCTGCCTTAGAAGGTGTAGACTGTAGAGAGAGTTGAGCTCCCTGCTGCCTCTGGTGATGTTCAGAGTTTCCTGCAAACCCTTCTGCGTATCCCCCTTCCAAGTAAAAATAATGTTCAGTGTGAAGCAATAACATGCCCGGGAATACAAAGACAACTGCAGGGACTATGACTCTAAGTGTATGTCTGCATGCGTGTGAGCATGCGCATGTGAGACCTGGAGCATGTGAGTCAGGGGCGTAGCTGTCAATAGTGCATGAGGTGCAGCGCACCGGATCATGAAGGACCCACTCCATACCAATTGTAGCTGGTTTTCATACAAAGCAAGGAAGCGTGTTTTGGGAGTGGGGAGTTGTTTTTTGCTTGTATTATGGCCCTGCTACGTCACTGATGTGAGTTTTTTGGGGGGGAGGGGGGGGGGGGGGGGTTTGTCCCAGCCAGGACATTTAATCTGAATCTGGCTCACCGTGTGCTGGGAACGAAGATGGAACTTTTTCCTTCCCTTTCTTTTTCAAAATAACTTTTCAAATTGACACTATCAGAAAGCATGGCCTTCTAAGTACGCTTACAGTAGTTCAACTTGTGTGATCAAACTCATTTGGAACTGTGATTTGCGGAACTTTACGACAATGTCAAACATTACCAAAGAACATTTTTCTCTACAAAAAGAATTTTTCTTCTTGTTTTTAAACTATTTTTAAATGACTTTAAAACGTTTTAGAAACATTTTTAATGACCGTTTGATAATTTTATACACTGACACAGTTATGAAAATAAGTCTCTCATGATGTATATTATTATTGTTAAGTATAAGGTGGAGGAAACCGAGACTTCGAGGCCGAGACGCTGCGGCTCCGGCTTACCATCGCTCCAGCTGACAGTGGTCTGACGATCCCTTACGGGGTGTCTAGTTCAAGTCCAGGACGAAGTCCCACACTCTCACTATTCAGGTAAGGGGTTCCGACTAAGCCTAGTGGGATTCTAGGGGCTTAGGCACTATAGCACCTACTTACATGCTAGGTACACTTAGGAACATCTAGTCAGGCATCTTAGGTCTACGCACTTTATTTTATAAATACATTTCCTATTCCTGTATATGTTCATGACTAATTGAAAAATGGTAGAACAATACTATTTCTTTTTATTCGCTGTACTGCTGGTTCTATAGCTCTGCTACTGTGTTACAGTCGTAACAGCACACTTATTTTACATGAGAAGAGCAACGGTACAATAAATTCTTATTGTAAAAACGAATATTTCTCCTCTGTATCTCTCTGAGAACAAAACAAGCATGCATGAATGACTGGGTAAAAAGTAGTATATTGTTTCCACTAGCTTGAGGTTATTGTGTTCTGAGGTAGCAAAAACTAATCTCTCTAATAGCAGGAGAGTCTAATGGCACTGCGAGCTAGCTAATGTAAACCATAGGCTAACATATGCGGCGGGGGTGCACGGAGTCAGTCTGCCACCAGACCCACAGTATATGTTATCCATAAACAGCGTAGGTCCTGCATGACAGGGTACTATTAGGACTACACTACAAGTTGTCCAGGGATCGACTGTTCATTTCCTTCAGGAAATTCTTTACTTTGCTGCCATGACCTCTTTGGCTAGGTGGGTGAGATGGGTCATGCGAATGGTTGAATGGTGAAGAAAAACTTTAAGAAACTGGTCAAATTGTGTAGTTGCTGGTGATTTTAAATAAAAGTACAATCGTCACCTCTAGTTGAGCTACAGAATATGCACGAACCAAGCTACTGAGATAAAAAGTTTGGATTCAATTACAGATCCAGAAGCAAGCATCATCCACTTTTAAGTCAGCAGTTAATTGTGCATTATTTACTTGTTCGTGTAGGACGTGAATAAAAGGACAGAGATCACTACTTAGTTACCAAATTGACAGCCACAAGATTCAAGATGTCTAACTTTTCTCCTCATAAGTAAACAAAGTAAGAGATTCTGCTGCAAGTGGGAAAGGGAGATGTACAGAAATGAATAATCAAATTATCACAGAGCCATTTGTAGTTTCAGCTGCAACTTCCTAGACAGGGTCCTGGGATGTGCAATGTGGCCAGTGATTTATTTTTGGATGGTGTCAGTTTCAATTTTAAAAAAAATGGAAGTGTAGTGCTCCCCTTCATTTCCTAAATAGATCTGAGAGTTTCATTTACAACAGCAATAAAAATATACACGTATAAATGTTACAATTAGGTGACCTGAAAATGTTGGAGTACAAGATCAAAGTATTGTGATCTGTTATGTCTACACTTTTACCCAGGATCTTCCTACTCTTCCTGTCATTTGCAAGACATAGTAACTTTGAACTTACGTTTCTCTGCTGACCATAACTTTTATATATACCATGCTTTCATATTCATGTTTTCGTTTATTTTGCCCTTTGCAGTGTAGCCCATTCCTACCGTACTCATCACATATCTGTAATGCTTCTGAAGACACAATCTCCTCCCATAAATATCCTCACAGATTTTCTGTCTCGCGTCCAACAGGGATGGTCGCGTGCAAAAGCAAAGGTGATGCTAGGGACCGGTAATAGAAATAGCCAACGCTGTAGTTCTGATCATCTAAAATATAAAAATATGAATATGGGTGGTGGAGCATGGTGGCTGGCTCAATGGCCACTCATCTACAAATCTCCCTGAGCTGAATCTGAGCCCATACTGCTCGGGGGTGCCCATAGGACTCACAGCCTCAGGCTGAATGCTGTGGAGAATGCAACAAGTGGGGATTCAACAGGTGTCACCCATTTGAAGTGTGAACCTGGGCCAGACCTGGTGATGCGGTGTCAGTCAGAGGAATACAGGAATCAAGAAAAGGAGTCAGACTGTAGCCAGATGAGGTGCCCGTGGCTGGAGTGTCAGCACGGAGAATGGGTGCCACCTTTCCAGATTAGTAATAAAAGACCATTGCATAACTGTGGTGGTCACAACCCCTCCACCAATTGTAAGAGGGTGTTACTGAGCCAGAGGGGATGCTTGGAAGAATAGCCATGTTGGTGCTAGGGCCTGTCGGAAGGAGTTTGCAAGGAAGCTTCGCAAGGAAGATGCACAACCACAGTGACAGATATGATGCTGCGATGACCCAAGATGGCTAGCAAACAACTAATTTTTTTCAGCTCCACACGTGCAAAAAGAAGAACCCTGAGATGAAAGTGGCCGATAGGAGTGACCTAGTGAAAGCCAGAGATACAGGGTGGCAAACCTGGATGCGGCATTACCTACATTAGGCAAAGTGGCAAATGCCTCTGCTGTTGCTTCATTTCCTTTGGAGAGGATGGAGAATAAGGTGGGATTCATAGAGTCACTGGCGAAATCTTTGTAAATTAAAGAAAAACAGCTCTGAAAAAAGACTTGAGCTGTGGACCTATGTGAAGAATCTAGAGAACAAGGTGCGCGTGATGAGAAGCTTGACAGGTTAGAAATATCAAGGAGCGCATTGCATGTTAAAAGTCTTGTGTTGACATCCTGTGCCTCCAGGAGATTTGGTCACGGAAATAATACAATCATTTTTTACTGAACACCTTACACCTGAACCTACTTAGTAAGTTTTTAAAAAAAAGCCCATGTGTTGACGTGATGGTATGGAAGGGCCCGACCACGACGAAGGCTGCATTAATAAAGCAAAATCTCTGGGTGGGAAACCTATGCGTTTTACTTTTCCATATTTCAACGCCAGCGCTCAATCAAAAGAAATCACGTGCAGGTTCTGTGCAAATTTCTCGATCCAGCCATCTCCGCCACTCTCAGCTCTCTAGAAAAGCTTCAAGGGCTTCATGGTGACAAGGCTTCATGCAATGAAACATCAATCATTTCAGGATACTGTGCACAGGGATGGAGTAGTTTCTTACCTGTAACTCCAGTTCTGTAGTAGGGGTATCTCTGTTATAGTCATAATCTATGAATAGTCCCCTCGCCCATGTGCGGGGACCCCGGAGCAATCAAAATATCTCTTAAGCTGTCCTGCATTTGCAAACCTGCAAAGACACTTAAGAGACAGACAAAAATAATACAGCCTAAGAACAATATGGCTGCACTGGCCAGCACTTCCTCTGAAGTGAACACAAAAGCCAAAATAAAGTTTAAATGTCATTTTTATTCACATCTGACATGTTCCTTTATTGTATCACACTCCCTTCACCAAAATCCCTTTAAACAATAGAGAGGAAGGGGTGGACAGACAAGCCCTATAGGCTGTCATTATGTGTCTGCTAAAGGGATACCGTGCCTTTAAGAAACTCTCCAGAGACCCCCGGTATCCCAGGATGCACAGCCAAAGCAAGTTACTTTCAGTTCTTTTTGAAGGTGTATAACAACAGGCCTGATACTGCCAGAATTACTCCACCGGGGAGGAGGGAGGGTCGCTTATGACTATAACAGAGATACCCCTACTACAGAACTGGAGTTACAGGTAAGAAACTACTCCTTCTGTAGTAGGGGATCTCTGTGTATAGTCATAATCTATGAATAGAATGGCAAGCCCATCCCAACCAACAAACAGAGGTGGAGTAAGAACCAAACACCAACAAATCACTGTGCAAACAAATTCCTCAGCGAAGCCTGTCCAACCTGCGCATCTGCCCTAGCATCAGAGTCCAGGCAGTAATGCTTTGTAAACGTATGGACCGACTTCCAGGTGGCAGCCTTACAAATGTCAGCAATTGGAACATTCCTAAGCAAAGCTGTAGTAGCTGCTTTGCCCCTAGCCGAATGCGCTGTAGGCTTACCCCCTAACGTCTTATTAGCTTTCTGATAACAAAGCTGAATACAGGACACAATCCATCTGGAGATGGACTGTTTTGAGGTAGCTAGACCAGTTCTTACTGAACCATAATTTACAAATAGTTGATCCGACCTGCGGATGTCTTTTGTCTTATCTAGATAGAATTTCAACACCCTACGCACATCTAGTGAATGCAGAGACCTCTCCGCCGGAGAGGAGGGATGCTGAAAAAATGTAGGCAAAGTTATCACTTGATTTACATGGAAATCAGATATCACTTTAGGCAAAAATTTAGGATGAGTACGCATCACTACTTTAGACGCATGGAATACAGTATACGGCTCTTGACAACACAGAGCCTGAATCTCACTTACCCTCCTGGCCGATGTAATGGCCACAAGGAAGGCAGCCTTCCAGGACAAATGCTGCAAAGAAGCCTTATGAATAGGCTCAAAAGGCTCCCTCATCAATCTGGACAACACCACGTTCAATTCCCATGGTGGAGAAGGTCGTCTAACAGGGGGAAACACCTTATGCAAACCCTCCAAAAAATCTTTAATCACAGGAATTTGAAAAAATGAGGTTTGGGAAGGGCCCTTTCTATACGCAGTCAAAGCTGCAAGATGAACTTTAATAGACTGAAAATTAAGCCCAGATTGAGCTAACTGCAGCAAATAAGGCAAAATAACATCTTCTTTACAGGATGTAGGGTCAATGTCCTTCGCCTTGCACCACAAAGAGAATCTCTTCCACTTATAGGCGTAAGAAGTCCTTGTAGACGGTCTCTTCGACTCTTTCAAGATCTCCATACAGTCCTGAGGTAGGTTCAAGTGTCCATACTGTACTAGCTCAGGAGCCATGCTGCCAAACTCAAGGACGAGAGATTGGGGTGAACCATCTGTCCTCCGAACTTCGTGAGAAGGTCCGGCCGACACGACAGGCGCCGGTGTGGCAGAACAGACCGGTGAAGAAGGTCGGTGAACCACCATTGCCTCGGCCACTCCGGAGCAATCAGGATCATCCTGGCTCTGGATTGCGACAGCTTGATCAGCACCGCCGGAATCAGGGGAATGGGTGGAAAGGCGTAGAGAAAGCTGTTGGACCAGCTGATCCATAGGGCATTCCCCAGTGTCCCTGGTTGGTAGTACCTGGACGCGAAGTCGCGGCATTTGCTGTTTTCTGCCGTAGCGAACAGATCGATATCCGGAGTGCCCCACTCTGCGAAGACGTCTCTGAGCACGCCGTCGTTTAGCACCCACTCGTGATTTTCTTGAACGAGCCTGCTGAGCACATCGGCTTGGGCATTCTGCACTCCCGGCAGATGGGTTGCCGTGATCGTCAGGTTCCTGGCCACCAGCCAATTCCAGATCGTCTGTGCCTCCCGAGACAGCGTGCGTGAACGGGAGCCCCCCTGCTTGTTGAGGTAATACATGGTAGTAGTATTGTCCGTCTGAACAAGCAGGGAGTTCGTCGTGAAGGAGGGATGGAACGCCTTCAGGGCCAAGTGTACTGCTCTGAGTTCCAAAAAGTTGATGTGGTAAGTCATCTCCGTCTGCGACCATATCCCCTGAATCTGAAGAGGGCCCGAATGCGCTCCCCAGCCCTGGAGAGACGCATCGGTCACTATGGTCTGGACCGGAATATCCTTGTGGAAAGGAGTCCCCTTGCAAACATTCTCTGAGGAGCACCACCATTTCAGAGATTGGAGAGCGTGTTGGGACAGATGAATCTTGTCCTCCCAACGCCCCCGCCTCTGGTCCCATTGATCCTCCAGACATTCCTGCAGAGGCCTCATATGCAGACGTGCATTGGGGGTGATAAAGATGCAGGAAGCCATCGACCCCAGTAAGGAGGACACCGTCCTCACTGTAGGAGAGTGGGCTGAGAGGAGGTGCAGGGCCTTCCCACGGATCGATAAGCGTCTCTCCTCCGAAGGACACACGCTTGCGTTCAAGGTATTGACTGAGGCCCCCAAGTACTGGAGACACTGCACAGGAATCGGCACTGACTTTGACATGTTGATGTGCAGCCCCAGGCGATGAAGCAAGGCAGCTGTCCTGTTGAAGTGACACTGTGCTTCCCGGAACGTGGAAGCCTTGATCAGCCAATCGTCCAGGTATGGATACACAAACACTTTGGTCTTCCGCAAGTGTGCTGCCACCACTGCCATGCACTTGGAGAACGTCCGTGGGGCAGACTTCAGACCAAACGGGAGTACTGTATACTGGTAATGGTTGTTGCCTACTAGAAACCTCAGGAACTTGCGATGCTTTGGTGCGATCGGCACATGAAAGTAAGCGTCCTGCAGATCTATGGCGCACAGCCAATCTCCTCGATGCAACTGAGGGTAAATCTGATGCAGGGACAACATACGGAACTTTTCTCTGCTGATCCACTTGTTTGCTTGACGCAGATCTAGAATAGGCCTGAACTCGTTTTTGTCCTTTTTTCTGACGAGAAAGAACCTGGAGTAAAGGCCTGTTCCTCTTTGCCTCAAAGGAACAGCTTCTATCGCCTTCTTCCTTAACAGGATGTCCGCCTCCCCCTGGAGCTCCCGTACCATGAAGGGAGAGCGCACTGGTGGAATCTGAGGAGGCGGGCTGGTGAAACGAAGACTGTATCCATTGCAAACAATATTCAGCACCCACTTGTCCTGAGTTATTGTCCTCCACTCTGCCAGGTAGAACTGAATACTTCCCCCCACCGGAGCGGGTAACGAACGAGGGGGAAGTGACCTTTCAGGGCTTCGACCCGGTCGGGCCTTTGTTCCCCGACGAGGATTGATGCTGGCCTCTGCCCCTCTGGCGTTTCTGAAAGGACTGCCTCGGGAACTGCTGTTGTTGCTGGTGCTGCTGTTGGTGACCAGACTGGCGCCCTTGACCGCGTTGCTTAGAATAACGCCTGCCATAGGAACGGAATGACTTCTTCTGCTCCTTGGGTCTTTCCAACCCCACGGCCTTCAGGGTTTCTGCTTCGGCCTTCATGCGTGCCATCTCGTCATCCGCATGAGACCCGAACAGCGTCGAGCCAGAGAAAGGCAAGTTCGCGATCTTTTGCTGCGCTTCAGGCTTGAGAGAGGTAAGCCTCAGCCAGGAATGTCTCCTCATGTGCACTCCATGACAGTACCCATGGGCCGCCAGCAACGAGACATCCCCCGCCGCACTGATGATCTGGTTGGAGACCATCATGCCTTCGTTCAGCACCTCCTGGAAGTCCTCTCTTTTGTCCCTAGGCAGGGAGGCAGCAAACTGTTGCAGAGAGTCCCAAAGCAATCGGTCATAGCGACCCAGCAGGGCAGAGGCGCTAGCGGCCTTCATAGTCGTGGCCGACGTAGAGCACATTCTCCTCCCCAAGGAGTCCATCTTGCGGCTCTCCTTATCCGGAGGAGCCGTGGAAGAGGGCGTCGTGGAGTGTTGTTTACGAGCCGCCACCACAATGACAGAGTCCGGGGGAGGGTCCACCCTGAGGAAGGCCGGGTCCGAATCAGGGGCCCTGTACTTCTTCTGCAACCGTGAGGGAGCAGACTTCACCACCGCAGGAGTCAAGAAAACCTCCATGGCTGGTTCCTCCAAACCCGGAACCAAGGGAAGGAGGGGGCGTGAGAGGTGAGCCTTGTGCAATGTCTCAAAGATCACCGAGGTAGTGGGAACCGGGACTGCTACGGAGATCCCCAATTTCGCCGCCCCCCTCATCAGCACATCCTGGAAAGTGGCAATATCATCCACCGGCGAGATTCGGGTAGGCGGAGTCTCCGACAGTGAGGGGGAGAGCCGTCCATTGCCAGAAGAGTCCGTATACCACGTGCCTCTGGAACGAGATCTATACCTCCGTCGCCCATGCCTCGTGTGAGTGGACGACCTGCATCTACTCCGTGACCTCCGGCGAGATCGAGAACGCGACCTCTGTCTGCGAGGAGCCTTAGGAGCCGCCGGTAGCTGAGGAGACGGTGGAAGCTGCGGCACTGGCGGTGGTGTAGGCCGCTTAGGCGGAGGAGGAGGAGGAGGAGGCGGAGGCGGAGGAGGCGTTGGAGGCTTCCGAGGCAGCGGCTGGGGGAGAGGCTGCGGAGCCCCATCACTCCTTGCAGGGGAACCAGGACCAGCACTGTCCGGACTCCCATCCACCCTTCTCTTCTTGGCGGGCCTATCCCGTGCTGAAGTAAACGAGGGGGAGCGCCGTCGCCTCCTAGATCCACGACTGGAGATTGTAATCACCGAAGACGTGTTCCCCGATGTCACCGACGTCGAACTGATCGTCGACCTCGTCCGTCGTCTCCTCGCCGTCCGGCGTCCCCTCGACGTCGACCGGTGGCCCCTCGACGTCGACGGTGAACGACGTCTCCTCGACGCCGATCTTCTTCTTCTCGACGTCGATATCCTTCGCCTCGACGACGATCTCCTTCGCCTCGACGGCGAGCTGTGCCTCGACGGTGATCTGTGCCTCGACGGCGATCTGTGCCTCGACGGCGATCTGTGCCTCGACGGCGATCCGTTCCTCGACAGCGATCTGTGCCTCGACGGCGATCCCCTCCGTCTCGACGGCAGTCGCCGGTGCCTCGGCGTTGATGTCGTCGGCGTCGATCCATCGCGGGGCTCGGTACGACGTCGATGGTGTGTCGACGACGACCGTGGAATCCTCGACGGCGACCTAGTCCTAGGTCTCGCCGGCCCCTCTCTCGACGTCGAACGTCGAGAACGCCGCGATCCCGAGCCCGGGATCGACAGCGAACACACCGGTGCTTTACCTCTCGCCGTCGACGTCGTCGCCTTCGACGTCGAACGCGATCTACCAGCTGGTAGGCGTCGTTTCTGCTGCTGTTTCTGCCCGGAGGTCCCTCCAGTGGCTGAAGCATGGGCAGAGGAAGGGGAATGGGATCCTCCATGCCCCGAAGTCCCACCTGTCCTCTGCTTCTCCTGTCCCTGGAGGCGAATCTTCTCCCTGTCCCTCAGGGTCCTCTTGGAGAAGGTCTTGCAGATGGCACACGTAGCAGGGACATGTGAGGAAGACAAGCAGAGGATACAGACATCATGTGGGTCCGTCTTGGCCTTTTTCCTCCCACACTCAGGGCATTTATCAAATAAAGCCATGCTAAGAATGAGCAAACTGCACCAAAACGCAGGATGCAGTACATAAAGGCTCTAGACGTCGAATGAACACACTATATATCCAAAAATCTAAGATTTAGTCCAAATATCCACCCAAAAGGGTAGAGCTCAAGCTCCAGGGTCCTGCTAGCAGGAGCCGGAAAAAAGAAATGAAAGTAACTTGCTTTGGCTGTGCATCCTGGGATACCGGGGGTCTCTGGAGAGTTTCTTAAAGGCACGGTATCCCTTTAGCAGACACATAATGACAGCCTATAGGGCTTGTCTGTCCACCCCTTCCTCTCTATTGTTTAAAGGGATTTTAGTGAAGGGAGTGTGATACAATAAAGGAACATGTCAGATGTGAATAAAAATGACATTTAAACTTTATTTTGGCTTTTGTGTTCACTTCAGAGGAAGTGCTGGCCAGTGCAGCCATATTGTTCTTAGGCTGTATTATTTTTGTCTGTCTCTTAAGTGTCTTTGCAGGTTTGCAAATGCAGGACAGCTTAAGAGATATTTTGATTGCTCCGGGGTCCCCGCACATGGGAGGGACTATTCATAGATTATGACTATACACAGAGATCCCCTACTACAGAACCAGTTGTTTGTAGTATGGCGATAAGTACATTTTCTGAGCTGTTTAACAAAGGCGTCATTGTTACCAATAACAAGATTGAAAACACAACAGTGTACACGTACACACCTCTCCCAATTTCCCTGACATACCGACTTCCCACAAATTATTCTATTTATTTTCCAAATACCCCAGGAACCAAACAAACCTAACAAAATGGATGCTGGTCTACTGGCTTTGGGGAAACTGTTGCTTTTTACAGTTGAACCATCAAGATCTGAATGGCCTAACAATTTGTCTTTTGGAGTCCAAAATACAACATATCGTTCATGCGACCTGGAATCGGGCGTCCACATTGTCCTCTTTCAAGCTCTCGCCATATTTAATGATATAACTGAATTTACCCCGTACTGCTACACCACAACAGGCTCTTTGGTCAACTGACTGCAGCCCAATTATTCCTTGATTCGTCCCTGCATTGATGTTCGATTCAAAATAAAAACAAATACCAGGCTTAACCTCTTCAGCGCTGCGCGGATTCCCGCGCGGTGCTGAAAGATCTGAGCGCGGGCGGGGCCATGACGGAACGGTTCCGTCATAAGCACAGCCCAACCGACGTGCATGACGGAACCGTTTCGTCATCGGCGTCGAAGAGGTTAAAACATAAAACAAAACTATATTTTGTATACGGAGAAAGGGAAGAATTGTCTACCAGCAAATGCACCGTTTAAGACACAGTTCAATCTGCAACCGTAAGAAAAGAAAATCTGAAAAAAAGGCAATAAATATATTCAGTGAAAGCTAAGCCAGCTTCAAATATGGGTTTCAACATTAAGCTGCACCACTGCCTCGATAATAAAACTCTGAGCCAGCACAGGGTGAATGAATTTCCATGCTTTTTCTGAACAGTGCAAAAACATGATTGCTTTTTAACGTGCATGCAGTCATTCCAACAGTAATGGGTAAAAAAAAGGCAGGTACTCACTTAGGAAGCAGCCTGAAATCCCCAGAGTAGTCTTCATATTTATAATTCACCACATGCCAGTCCGAGTTGTAGGTTTTGATGCACTATATCCAGGGAAACAAATTCCATAAAATAAGCGAAATCAATAGGGCTACCTTTTTCAGAAATATACTGTGTTAAGCTTTTGTAGAAGAATTATATTGCATGAAATAAGCAAACCAATCACGTAGGACAAAAAGTGTACTGTAGGGTTAAACATCTTAAATGTAGCAAAGGAAGGTATAAGCGTTAACCTTCTATATAGTAATGCGTAATAAACCTTCTAGGCCTTTTAAAAATAAAAACAATTTAATCTGCAGTTTTAAGATAAACTTTAAACACAAGAATGCATTAATTTCTATAGATCTGGAGACAGACCCAGAAAATATTTTTCACAACTAAAAATTCTTTTGAATGTGACCACAAATGACAGACCCTAGTTCACAGATTCATGACTGGTGAATAATTGCGGCTGGACAAGGCACTTACAAAAGCAGGACAAGCACTGGGGAAGCCAATAGCTCTCGCCTTTGGGACCTATTGGCTTTGCCAATAGTTTCTAGTCATGCTGTAAAGCATCCCCAGTGCTGTGCAGCATGGCTGAGGGAAAAAACAATGATGCGACAGCCCACACACTCACATCATTTTTTCGGCATGCGCACCACACGTGCGTGCCTACCAAATGAGGCAAGCAATTTTTTTGTTTGTATTTACTGATCCGAGTTGGGCCCATAAATAAAAAGAAAAAAAAGAGTAAAAGCATTTTTTTTATTGTTTTGAAAGCCGGGGTAGGACGGAGCTTAAAAACATGTGTCGGGGTGAAGACGCGACATGGGTGAGGAAAGCAACACAGAGAGAGCTGGTGGGGGAAGCAACACAGAAGGTATGGGTGGGGGTAGAGAAAATTAAACCAATGAAAAAGAGAGCAATGTGGAGCACTGAAGCTGGAGGAGAAAAGCAAATGGGTCAGAGTGAGAGAGAGAGCAATGTGGAGCTGCGGGGAGAAGCACAAAAGGGCAAGTGCATCACGGAGGTGGCAGGAAAGAAGCAAAAGGGTGTGAGAGAGCAACACAACAGGAAGGGTGAGAAGCACATGAGGAAACAGCTAGACAAACTCATGAACGTGTGGCATGCTTAAGAGAAAAGAAAAAAGTAGATCCCCAAAAGCAAGCAGTGGTAAGACACGAACAAACTGGCAATTCTCCAGGGGAGGGACAGACACAAGATGGACCAGGCAAGTTACTGAATAAGAAGCAGGCAAATGGGAGTGATAGTAAAGCCAACCAACGATGGACAATGGGTGGGCTGCAAAGACTTATATGTTCTTGGTAAACCCACAATAGGTCCTTTAGAATCAGACAGCTGTGCTGTCTCATAGGCTCGACCTAAAAAACACTGACGTTGTGAGGGCGGGTTAGAAGGACAGAAAAATGATGAATCCCAAAGGAGTCCCATGAGGTTGCCCTCGACGTTGCCCATGGCAAATATATTTAACACTCACAAAGTCACAACTTTCAGGATTCTCACAAACATGTCCTCAACAATTCCCAACACGACTGAACATATAGACAGACCTAAAAAGGAGAACAAAGGAGCTAAAATATATAGTTGTACTTTTTTGCTAACTCTACGAATAAAGAGTATCCATACTGAATACAAATCCCAGATGTAAGGTTAAGCCTGACAGGGGTATGCAGATGAAACCATGGAAGTCACAGTTATCCTTGGGGCTTTCATGGTCTACCACAACAGCTTCGCTGTGAATGGGTCAGTTTCACAAATATCTTGCTATGGCTCACTCTTCTAGTAGTGGTCATGTTTCTAACCACTTTGCCTGGAAAGAATTGAACACACTCATTTGGCAAACTGTCCTAAGCCTTCAACTAGGCTGATGGGCAACTGGGAGGACTTGGAAATATAAGCTGGAGCTTCTCATCTGACTTAACATTTTCTACACTAACCTGTAACAATTCAGCTGGCGTTGGTGCTTTCAGAAAGCGGAGTGCAGCCCATTTCCTCTTGGCCAGGAAAGTTCATTTGCCCTGCTGCTGAATTTACCTGTATAGAAACCCTCAGTCCTCATATCCTCAGTGTTTATCTTTGCTGAAGCTTGGTTTCAGTGTTCATACATACTAAGACTATGGAGGGTAAAGGCCTGAGAACCAGACACAAATAATTCACCATTGACACTAAGGGCACGAATACGATGTTGTTAGGAAACGGTCCCAAACTAATCGGTTCCGGACTAGTTTCCAAACAAACCGGGTCCTGCGAGTCCAGATGACCGATTACGATGCTTCCCAAAATCGTTTGGACGGACTCACGTTGACTTCAATGGGAGCCTGTGTTCTGAACGAGAACACAGGCTTCCATTGAAAAAAGGAGTGGTTGGGGAAAACCTTGCACCCTGTGGTGGGCACCCCATGGTGCCTGTCACATTGTGAAAAGAAAAGTAAAGCGATTGCGCACTCCAACCTCGGACGCACTGCTGAAGGCCAACAATGTATCACAAATAAACCAAGGTGCTCAAATATTTAATTCGTTTATTCCAGGTTCTCCAAGATATTCGTCTGGATTCATCAAGTTACACGGTAAACAATCGTATAATTAGCTTCTAAAACGGCAGATGTGCCTCAGGCCTCTTTCTGTTGCATGCCTTATACAATATTCATATCCTTAGTGATTATTCTCCAATGTATTTCGGGCTTAACTTATAGCCCTTCTTCAGGGATTCACTTAAAGTTTAAAAAGACATGACCATTAGATTATACGTCCCAACTGCATTTCACGTTTCAACAAATTACTCATTTACGTAACCCCGACTTTTTGATTGACGTTAACCCGCTATACGTATTAACATGCTTAAACCAAGCTCCCCTCTAAGTTCCCAACCGTTGTTATGCCACTTTTTCATACAAACACATTATACCATATATCATCTTGGAGTAACTGGAATAAACGTGGCTTCAGGACAGCCCACGGTCGGGCTGCACGCAATTATCTTTGAACTATGGTTAAATTATTGAAGTTATATTACCACAGAGTGCACTTGTTCAAACCTTCGCTGCCTGTCACATTGTGCCTGGCTGGAAAGAGGGGTCCCTTGGGTACCCCCACGGGCCCCAATCGGACGCCTGCGGGTGAAGGGGGGCCCACAACAGGCCAACAAAGACTGATTCCGTCAGCTGTTTCATCTCAGACAAACCGAATCGGAAAGGCTGTCTGAATCGGTCATCCTAAATCGCTCATCCGGAAACCGTGTCCATAGAGCTGTACGAATCGTCTCAAAGACTCGGGCTGTCAGGATGTCTTTCGGGAATCGATTCGGATTGCTCAAACGGATTCTGGGCATCGTAATCAGTCATTGGGAAATCTGTACAATTCGATGGGAACAAAGGGTGCCAAATCCGATTCTGCAATAGAATCACATCCGGAGCCTTTCATAACAACATCATAATCAGGCCCTAAGAGCGTGATGGTTGGAAATGGTCCATTTTGCAGGGTTAGCCCCAAACGTTTTGCTTCTTCCTCTCATTTTTTCCTGACATGTTGTTGTTGGCTTTAGGACTCCAGGCACTTTACCACTGCTAATCAGTGCTAAAGTGCATATGCTCTCTGGGAACATTTTTATTATGATTGGTTATCCATGATTGGCATATTTGAGTTACTGATAAGCCCCTAGTAAAGTGCACTGAGTGTGCTAGGGCCTGTAAATCAAATGCTACTAGTGGGCCTGCAGCACTGATTGTGCCACCCACATGAGTAGCTCTGAAAAGATATCTCAGGCCTGCCGCCGCAGTGTATATGCGCAGTTTCTAAACTGCCATGTCAACCTGGCAAGCGCACCCACATGTCAGGCCCTAACCTTCCCACTTCTTATATGTTAGTCACCCCTAAGGTAGGCCCAGGGTACCCCTGTGGGCAGGGTGCAGTGTATGTGAAAGGTAGAACATGCCCCGATGTGTGTGGCATGTCCTGATAGTGAAATACTGCCAATTTTGTTTTTCACTGTTGTAAGGCTATCTGTTCCCATAAGATAGAATAAGGAGTTTGCTTATAACATCTTATAAGCATAACTGTCCCTGGGAACCAGATAGGAAAATAAAGTTAAGTATGCCTGAACTCAGAATGTTAAAATGCATCTTTTAGTGAGGGTGATTTTTACATTCTGTCTTTGTAAATACCACTTTTAGAAAGTAGGTATTTTCTTGCTCAGCCATCCAGTGTGCCTCTGCTAGGATGTGTATTGACTGTCTGGCTTTGGAGTGACAGGGGCTGGGAACGTGCAGTGGCTCCAGGGAGTCTGGATGAGTCAGCGCTAGGCTGAATATCCCTGGTCTGCATTTGGAGTGGTGGGAGGAGTAGCACCTGCACCTGAATGGGGATGTGCCTGCCTTCCACAATGATGGCTCTGCCCCCCTGTGGTGTGTCTGGAGCCAAGGCTCACACTGACAATTGAGGTTATTGTGCACTTGCAAAGTGCCCCCAGAACTGGTTTGGACTAGGCTCAAAGCCCTGGGCCATGAAAGAACAAAGACATTTACTGTATAAAAAGAGGGTCACAGACCCCAGACTTTTAGATCATCCTTAGAATTCAAGAGGACCCTTTGCCAAGGAGAAGAGCTGGAGAGGCTGAGGAGAAGCACTGCCCCTTTGCTATGTGGGGTTGGCCTGCAGTTGCTGTTTCTGCCAAGGAAAGGTGAAGGACTTTGCTGTGTGCTGTGTCCCCTGCTTGAAGGCGATCTCCAAGGGCCTGTGTGTGCTGGTCTCCTATTCTGAAGTCTTAGGGACACAAAGACTTCACCCCCAGCTCCCCTGACCTCTGTTGATGTCAGCTCTGACCTGCCAGGAGGTGCCTGTGCAGTATTGGACCTCTGGAGGCTGTTGCTGCTGTTTGAAAGCTGAAAGAGAAAAGGAACTTGAAGAACTACAAAAACGATGCATCGCTCTTCTTGCAGCTGTTTTTCCAACGAATCTCCATGGCGCGAGAAGAATTTCCACGCATCGCCGTGCCGCTGCAAACACCAACGCAGCGCTTGTCACCGCCGTAAGAATCAACACATCGAGGGATCGCAGCTGAAGAAAACCGCCGCCGCTGCATCGATTACTGACGCATCCCGGATTTTCGCGCATCGCACCTGTGCGGCACGTTTTCCCTACACATCACCAGCGGACCGGAACCATCACAAAGAATCGACACATCACTTCCCCCTACAGACCGGATTTGACGCATCACTTCTCCTGCGTGCGTGCAGCAGAACTGTTGCATTGCCTCCCCAAAGTCTCAGGAACTGATGCATCTCTTTGTTTTCGAAGTTTCTTCACTCTATGGCTGTTTGGCCTTGTGAATTTTGACGCAACTACAGGTACTTTGTGTAAAAGTCACGCATCCATAGTTTTCTATGGTGCAAGCTCTTGAAACCTTTTGAAAGTCATATTTTTAACTGAGTATGTAGGATTTTTGTAATTTTGGTCTTGTTAAGTTTAGATAAAGTAATTTTATTTTTCTAAACTGATGTGGAGTCCATTTGTGGTGTTTTCACTATGTTACTGTGAGTGTTGGTACAAATACTTTACACATTGCCTTTGGGATAAGCCGGTCTGCTTGTGCCAAGCTACCAAGGGGGTGAGCAGGGGTTATCTAAAGTGTGCATCTCCCTTACCCCGACTATAAGCTAGGGTCCCTATTTGGAAAAAGGTGCCTACCTCTGCCAACTAGAGACCCCCATTTCTAACAGTGATCCTCTATTTTAATGTTGTTTTCATCATCAGGATAGCGGTTGGGAGTGATAGATAACCAAACATTGCATGAACCATGTCATCATCCCATTAATTGCATTGCTATTTATGATGTTGTGTTTTCTTGTTTCCAGGAGTCTTTGGGTGTTGCTGATCATTTAATGATTGTGAATGGTCCAGTGTTCATATCCCAAAGATTATAATTATTACTGTTTGTGATGTCTGTCCACAGTATGGTGCACTATGTTTTGTACGCTTAGCAACTCAGAGAATTCCACTGCATTTATAATCATTTTTGAGAAATGACAAATTTCTATGTGGGTTTTTTACATTAAAAAATAATCCCAAGTTGGGCATTCCCAGCTTTATTGCAACAGTGATGATTGCATTGCAAGGTGCTTGGACTCAACCCTACAACGTATATTTTGAGGAAGGTCTTGGCGGCTCGGCCGGGAGAATCAACAGGGCTTGGGAGTCCAACTTACCATTGCAGTTAGAGAACCAATTACCCTGGCTGGTGGGTAACACCAGTATTCTCACTACTGATTGTTTTGGATGATCTGTGACAGCAAGGATCAGGAAAAAAAAAGTCTGGCACTCTTGTTTTCCATTTTCCTATGATGTGCTTTCACAGTACACAGATTTATAATCTGGAACCTCTCTGCTGTACTGGTTTTAATCCACCTTTAATTATTGGGGAAGACATATGACTTTGAGAAAGGGAATAAGTGCGTATGGTGAATTCTCACTAATAATGTACAAAGGGGTAACAGAAAATGTCAATTTTGATGGCTGAACTTCTCCTTTAAGTACCACATAATCTCCAAGTGTTTCTACATCACCTACTGCACTATTTGGAAATCTAAGGCCCGGTAAATGGAAAGGATAATCTCAATTACCCTTATTTTCTTTGATGTGCTTTAATAAACTTCGTACATATTCTTCTGCCCCTTGGGCTTTACCAGCACAGAATGCATGACTGCACCCAACTGTACTGGATCCAAGTCCCTACGTTTCTGACTACTCTTTGTGTCCTTAACCGCCCTAATGTTTCACCAGGCAACTTATGAGCCAGATGTCTTTAAAGTGGCCAGCCGCCGGTTTAATTGTGAACTAAGAAAATGCTTCTGTCAGATACCGTGGACAGGGATTAAGGCACCTGATGTAGATTAGTCTCTTGATAATGATGGCTAGTTCATTGAGCATAATCCCATATTAACAAGGATCCTCTTCAGAAGTGTCAAAAACTATGACATGCAGTGAACAATCATTGTGATTTTCATATTGATTTCCAAGTTGGGCATACACCGGGAGGGGTCAAAAGTACCTAAAAATCTTTCAGCACTGATGTTACCAGTGGACCCTCAAAAATGTGGAGGAGAATGCGTACAGCTTAATTCCCTTGCAGCCCTACAGGGTCAGAAAGCATCGTCGCTATGCTGGAATACAAGTGAGCACGTACCTACCTGAAATAGGAGCGTGATAGAAAACAGGTCCCAGAAACAGTTGAATGAACCTTTGCCAGAGAAGTGGACAAGCCATCTGTAGCTTGCTGCTGACAAGGATTAGCTTCTGGTGTTAATCTAAACATGGAAATGTGGCATGACCTTTTGGGACTCTGGTGTACAAATGCAATAGATTGGACATCTGGGTTCAAAGGCCTACAAAGGGAGGTGTGTTCTGAAGCAGAAGAGGAAAGAGTGGGAGCTGAAAGGATGTGGTGTCAGATAGGAGGAGACGTGGAGGAACACAGAGTGAAAAAAACAGACCAGCCAATCGGAGACAGAGAGGTAGAGCCGAGAAGACGCAGTGGCGTAGAAGATCAGGGGGGAAGGAGAGGCAAAGTGCAGGTGAAGATGACACAACCCTTGCTAGATCGCTTGTCACGAGAGAGGGGTAAAGTCTCCGGGCACGATGGCTCCAACCTACGGCCATGGCCTCAGTCAATCATTCACGTCCTTGGAGGTGGATTTCATGAGAAAGCAGTGAAGGGAGAACACTACTAAAAAGAGGGCGAAGAGACTGGACAGGAAAAAACATACAACAAGGAACACAGGAGAAAGGAAATTCACAGGACACCAAGGAATTTCACTAAAAAATACTAAATAGCTAGAGGATTTAGATAATAAGCAATATTCCTCACTGAACCCCTATTACTCTTTGGCTAAAGTTATTAAATCATTTTGGTCACCTGTACCCCCCAAAACTGATTCTTGCTCGTCTTTTTATTTCAACCAAAGGTGAAGACTCCTTGGCGGACCCAGCATTACCCAATGCCAGATGCCCACCAGTCAAACGATAAGAGGGTTGTTTGTTTGGGTTTCAACTCATATTACCAATACCACCAAAGAAGAGACTTAGTAAATCACAATTATTCCCGTAGTATCTTCTGTGACCCCATGCCAAGGAGCAACAATTCCATAACAGGATTGTAAGTATGTTGCACCCTCGAGCTTGGGAGACCGATATGAGAAAATTCCCAGGCTGAAGCACTCTGGTGGTTAGACTGACCCAGCTAACTAGACCTCAAATCACTGCATGCCACTGATAGAACATTTATTTTTGGCTCATACACAGTTCACTGTACCTAGAAATAACATTACTAATCCTTTGTCTGTAAGAATGCACATTTGCAAGAAAGCTGCAAATGTTCCTGTTTGACAATTTTACTTACACTATTTTGAACTGTAGTAAAGGAGCTCAATGTGCTTAAGTGTGTTTGGTCGAAACTCCTTGGCGCATTTTCCATGCGGCAACATGTTCCTTATTTTATCATCTGTGGCTGACCAAGTAAACTTTCTTGTGCAGGAGACGCATGTTACAAATCTCCTGACAAGTGCTCCACATGATCTGTTATGTTGCTCACAAACAGTTAGAATCTGTTGGGGGATAGTGTTGCACCTCAGAGTGCCACTCCTTTTAACATGTTGTGGAAAACTAACTAAGCAGCAGTCCGGGTGCTGCCATGAAAACCAAATGTGCTTTTAGCTAGAAGTGAGGTAGGGATGGATTTAGCAAGAGGGGCGAAGAAAGCAGAGACGCTGCATTTGCTAAGAACCATGACAAAACAGTACTGAGAAAAATGTTTGAAAGCCTCTTGAGCTCGTAGGAGATGCAGCTTCATTATCATGCCTTAGAAAATGGATGGAACTCACGTGGTACTAACAAAAACGCTTTGCTTCTTATGCTATGCCCACAGGTTGCCTATAAAGATGTGATGAGCCTGTGCTTAGAAGAGCTCCTCTTTTTGGTATCGGCCAAGGGAACCCCAGGGCAACTATGTTCTCGTTTTTGTGATCACTAATAAATGTATACTACATAGTCTCCCTAAACTGCAATGTACACAGTTAATTTTCTTCCACAAACTTCAGTTCTTACTGCATCTAGGAGAAGGCAATGGGTCTCTGCCAATAGTGACAGCAGCGGATTATACATTAAATAAGGTTTTTTTTACCTGCACTCAAATGGGAAACTGCCTACCAGCAGCCCTTTGTACATCTGAGAGGTTATGTCATTAATGAGACCTCAGCCTATTATGGTTGATCAGCATGTTAGTGCCCTGGAACCCGTTACGGGGTTCCCTTCTGGATATATTTAGCACAAAGGAAGTGGAGTGCGCCACTTATTTTAGAGGTTGTGGGTTCTACAGTGTTCTCGTCTCTGTGCAGCTACAGGCCTGCTCTGCACTCCTGACCTCCCTTCCTGTAGAATTCCATGTAAAGCCAAGTGCATGTGTCTGGGATTAAATTCACTTGAATGCAGCAAACTGATCCTTTCTTGACCACTGGACCTGGAGCAAACCAGTTCCAGCAAGCAGCAACACTTAAACAATGACATTGGCCAGAGCTGCACACACAAAGATCTGCTACCTTCCAATCCTCCACACGCTCCTCAGAGACAAGCCCCAAAAATTGCAAATGACTGTCCAGAGGTAGTGAGGATTTCAATACTCTCCTCGAAAGTGACAGCTCACATGGCTAGCTAGATGCCCGAGAGCTGTGGCAGAACCGAAAGGAAAATGAACTGTGATATGTCCGGCATCTGCTGTAAGTTTGTGGCCACATTTGAATATTAGTGGTTTTTCAGTATTCACCTTTTAATTCAAGGTGCTCTGCACACTTCTGTAGAGGATTTCTGGGATATAGGCAGAATCCTCTACTTGCCCACAACCCACACACCAAAGAGTGTACCCACAAGATGGAGGAAAGACTCTGCGGCCACAACGTGAAGGAAGAAAGCAGAGAAAAGAAGCTCAGTGAGGAGATAATCTGCTGTGCCGTATGATAGAGTGAGTTTGGTTACTGAGAGACCCGGTGTGAGGGGTTTGAGAACCAAGTCTACCAATACCAGAATGCAGTGGCCAGTCTGACTGAAACATAAGCCACTGTGGCCAACAGCATGTGAGAGCCATGTGCATTCCTGCTCATCACTGCACCCGAGAGCCAATGTGACTGACCTCAACTCACTGCAAGGGGCCCGCGTTCTTCTAAGGATATAGTTACACCTGAGAGTCGCTGTAACAAACTAGAATTCCCTGTGGAACGACTGCAAACCTCTAATTCACCATTGCCTAATATCCGTATCATCAGCAAGCACAAGGGTTTGTGAGCCTTTCTGCCTTCCACCAGGCCCCTCTGTCCTTCAAAAGCCTTGCTTGCTTCAGTGGAGCGTTGCTGCTTTCCAAACTTCACATGCAAACCGTTAGAGAAGCCACTGGGAAACCCAGCCCCTTTCCAAGTCCCCCCAAAATATATTTGTGCTGTAGTACCGAGACTCCGAAAGCTAGCTGACCGTGACTGCTCTTGCGCGCACCTTAAACTGCGCACTGGTTATAGCAATTGTATTTATCTCTCAGAGTGCAGCTATCTCAAGAGGCATGGATTTAGTTACAAAGTAACTGCAGGGCTTATTTAGCAGATTGTATTTTATGCCATAAGACTTAATCAAGTTGCCAATCATATTTTGTAAACTGTTAAATATATATATATATATATATATATATATATTATCTACTGGCGGTCGCCAGTAGATAGTTATAGTTAGGACCGTGTTTCCATAGGAAATCCGCAACATTCTATTTGGAATAACTTTGGCGCCGGTCGACGAATCCTCGCGAAATTTTCAAAACTAATGGGGCGCTACGCTCCGCTCCTACTCTGAAAGTCTCGGGGGGATTCGTCAAGCGGGGGCTGAGAAAAAAGGGGGGTCCCAAAACGCGTTTTCCCCATGCATTTTTCCATAGGACCTTTAGACACAGCTACAGCCCGAACGGCTGAACAGAATTACTTGAAATTTGGCAGAGAGGTAGTCCTCAGGTCAAGGATGTGCCTTTTGTAGGTCTGGTGTAAATCTGTTCAGTAGGTCCTGAGAAAATAGCATTTAAATCAATATATATATCTGTAAGCGCGCTCCGTGCGCTTACCGTAAGCTTACCGTACGCGTACGGTGCCGTGCGCGAGCTGAATTCTGATTGGTGGTTACATGACTGTAAACATTCGAATCGGTCGAAATCAGGAAGTGTCGGCCGCCATTTTCTGTCTCTCGCACTGAGAAACAAAGGTGGGGAACGTGAAACGGGGGCAACGAAGAGAGTTGCAGACCCCCTAGTGTTTGTCAGGGGGTCCAAAAAGGACCCAAAAGTACGAAAAATAAATTTAATAATTTTAAAAAAAAATCGCGGGGTACGCGTACGGTAAGCTTACCGTACGCGCACGGCAAAAAAAATAAAAAAAAATAAATAAAGAAGTAACAATCACATTTATTAAATAAATGAAAGGACCCACAAGGGAGAAAAAAACAAATGTTACTGCGTAAAAAAAGGCGAGGCGCGCACGGCATGGACTGCGCAACGTGGGCGCTCGGTGCGCGAAGCGCACCGAGCGCCCACAGCGCGCGCACGGTGCGTGAAGCGCCCCGTGCGCGCAGGGTGTGTGCATAGTGAAAAACCAGAAAAAAAAATTAAAAATAAATACATAACTTAGCATTTAAAAAACCGTACAAATTCACTGAAAAAACCATAGGTTTCACACACGTTATAGTTAGGAATTATCATTTACAAAACCTTGCAAATTCACTTAAAAAACCATAGGTTTCACACATGTTATAGTTAGCTGTACATTTCACTCGTAAAAAAACCAATGAAATTCCACGTTATAGTTAGATCAGGTAACTATAACTTGCGCGACCGCAATCCACAATGTGTAATTTCAGATGTCATCATTGATGTCATAAGTGATGTCACTGACCATGTCATGAGTGATGTACTATGTGACGTCATCAGCAGTTTATTGTGGGCGCGCAAGTTATAGTTACCTGATCTAACTATAACGTGGAATTTCATTGGTTTTTTACGAGTGAAATGTACAGCTAACTATAACATGTGTGAAACCTATGGTTTTTTAAGTGAATATATATATATATATATATATATATATATATATATATATATCTATATATATATATAGATATATATATATAGATATATATATATAGATATATATATATATATATATATATATATATTAGGCACAATCCTGATTTACAGCGTCATTCCACCTTCTCAGGAGTCACGAACAGGAACGGACCACCACACGGTCAATTCTTTTCAAACTTCAAGTGCTTTATTCCACAATTCAGCCAGCATGACGCGTTTCGACCTGGGAACCCGGTCTTGATCACATGACATGCTCTGACCACCCACGTGATTAAATACTGACATGTTTGGGTAATAGCTCCTCCCAATGAGTGTAAACATAAACAACAGACTTTAGATGTTTTTTTAAACACATATTTAGATCCTCAATATATTATCCACAATTATGGGTTAATGTATAAATATACATAAATATGAGTAATATATATATATATATATATATACACACACTATATATATATATATATATATATATATATATATATATATATATATTTTATTAAAAAGATGTATACCACTTCAGCACCATCTTTATTTATCTGCGCTAGCTTCCGCTACCCCCTAAAAACCAAAGCCTAAACAGTACCTCCATGACATTACAACATTGCACGGTTCCTGTGTTTGCAAAAGAAATCTGCATTAGTTGTCACGAGCATCACCTAACTTCTCATGAGTAAGCAACCTGGATAAGTGGCCTGGCTGGCAGATTGAATCTTTAACCTTAACAGAAAAGTTTACGTAACTTAACTAAAGCTCAGGATGTTGATGCATGGAATGACGTCCAACTAGCAGTACTAAAACCACAAAAGCACGGGTGTGGGTGCCTAAGTGTGTGTAAACAAAATAAAATACCAGCAGTGCTGACCTCACTGGCAGTGGAGCGTCCCTTACGTCCAAACCTAAAACGACTCGAAGGTTTGACACTCTGCTGCACATGTTACACTTTTAACCCGGCTAAGCGGTGTTTCGGAAAATGTGCCAGCCTTGCATTTCTCCAGCTGCTACAACGTAGCTACGTCACGGCTTGGACTAACTTTCTCGAAGTATCACCTTACTCTGGGCCTTTGTGAGTGGAAGCGCGCGCGCCGTTGCCCGAGGCGACGCGCGCGCCGTTGCCCGAGGCGACGCGCACGTGCATGCAGTACCGAGGAGGCAAAGCTGCGCAGGTTCTTTTAATTGTACAAATAAATATTAATAATAACGGTGCATTGTTCTTTACATGGACTCAGCACGTGCAGGTGGGCTATTCTCCCGTGAAGTCTTGTGATTGGCTTAGACAGGAAAACACTGCATCAAATCACAGCCCACACACCTCATGACGCATTATTATATTTCAGAAGGTTTCCCGGAAGATACTTGTTCTACCATTGTGTATGTACTGCAGGCAATATGATAAACGCTTAGTTTTCAGACGGCAACATATTTATATAATACCCACATTTCAGAAGCAAAAAATAAAGCACTCGACCAATGTGTCATAACAGGAGATGGGAGTGTTATATATTATTTCGTTCCTATAGAGCCATGTGCGCACTCGTCTGTAAGCGGCTCTTAAATTGATTCCTTAACTACAGGTAACCTGATTCCCCTTGCGTGAATTTTTGGTTTACTAATTTATTTAATTTACCAGAGGTGCAGAGCAGTAGTGACCTTAGCAGGATTCATGTCATTTTTTTTCTGCAGATGGTTTTCAAATTCTACCGTAATCGTTAATACTTTATCTTGCAAAGACTTCGCGCAGCTCACTCACCTCCTTAACAAACAGGCTCTCCGCTTCCTTCTCGGCATTGTCGGGGACCGTGGGACATATATAGCGACCCTGTCGTTTCAACGTGGCCGTCTGTGGAAGCAACACATGCGTTTAGTCATACACAGGTAACATCTTTTAAATAGGAGTTCACAGTGGCCGTTCAATGGTATCTAGTGTACACAGTGAATGAGTAATGAGAAACGATGAGAACATACAGGTTAACACATAATAAATTAAAATGTGCATTAACATTGCGCTATAATGCTTTATGAAAACACTAGCAGACTGAGTTGTAAAGGAGAAAAGCAAACTCTTCAGAAGTCTTTCAGGTGGGTGGTAAATCCTGCAGCTGGTTTCCTCATTGCTGTTTGTTCGTTGCTGTGCGCGTGAGGTCAGGAGAGGGGCAGCGCACAACGAAAACACACGGGACAAAATCTTTAGAAAAACGGCAGCATAACGTCGTTTATGATAATATTAGCGAAGTAATTACACCGCGCTCCTTCCTCGTTTGCAGCAGGCTGCACGTTCTAGCAATCGAATTACACTTTTGATTCACTGTACTGCACACTCAAGTTACCAACTCTCTGAGAACCAAATGAGATTGTTTTCTCCAGAGACACACTCAGAGTCACGCAATGGGGAAGAATGGGTGGGACACAGGGACTCACGCGCCTCAAATGAAACCCTGGCAGCTAGGATTCATGCACATGTTTGGGTTTGCAATCATAAAATTAAAAAAATATACTGCTCGCTTTTTTGATAATCAGAACCTGCTTCAACACTTACACACGCACACACACACACACACGTTGAAGCAGGTTCTGATTATCAAAAATAACAGCAATGTATATATATATTATACAATGTACATTAAATGCAAGTGAGGAGTTAAGGGCAGAAGGAATTAATGCAGCATCTTCAAATGTATTTTTATAGTTGCTGTCATGCAAAGACAAGACAAAGTAGAACAAAAGGTGTAATGCTAGGAAAAGGAAATAGAGAAATGAAGCTTAAATTAAATGGTTAAAACATTTAAAGAAATGCCATCAAACCTATTCTGTGTGTTGGCTCTTTCCTATCTCTATCGTGGCCAACCAGATGGAGCAGCCTGGAAAGTACCCCTTGGTGCCACCACCATTCAACCTGAAGAACATGTTACTTACTATCAGTAATGCCCTTTCTGCTCGATATTCTATGTGAATGATAAGTCCTCATGTTGTAAATATCCCCAAGTGACACACTGCATCTAGAAACTCCTGTAATAGCTCCTACATTCCAACAGGTGACATGTCTGCCTGCATCCTCTTTGCCAAAGCATAACAGTTTGATACAAAGGACAATCCGTCATGACTAGGTCCATTTATGGACCATTTCATTATCTACTGGGGACTCTTAGAACCGATAAATATAGAAGCTAAGTCATGGATCCAACTGGTGTAGCTGCTCCTCCTGCTTAGAAAGGTGCAGCAGAGAAGAACACAAGGAGTATGATGAATTACCCTATATGAAATGGTGACACCACTTGTGGAAGAAAGGATGTGCGAGTCCAAAGCACCAATTTGAGGGTAAAAAAATAAATAGACATGGTGCAACATTTATTTCATGAATGAACATATCGAAAAACGCTCCAAAAAAAGCAACCTGTGCTACAGAAAAAGATGGGGTTGGATTTGTTGATGGAAAAATCCAGGGCTGACTAACACTATCATCTTTAGAATATGAGCACACACTAGCTAGCACACACTAGCTATTTTGAACTCACTTTCAATGGAAAAATGTTTAAGTACAGAAAAACATAAATCTTCAAAATGGAAAGATAGGCTGTGATCACAGACATGCCCTTTGTAATCCTGCGGGGCTGATGCAAGACGGTGATTTGGAAGTGGTCTGAGCTCACTACAAATTGGCAATACTTCCTGTGTCAATACAGCATCAGACATGAAAGTACAGGTTCTGCAGGTCCAAGCATTCTATCCAGTTCTCGGAGTGCAAGGCTAGTAGAACGAGTGAGAGTTGTCATTTCGGAGGGAGCAAGTGACCGGCCTCTTTTTCGTCATCCTCGTTATGAGGGACATGTTCAAGGTTCTGCAGAGCATCAGAGTCTGAAGCAAAAAGAGTCACCGTCCTCTGAAGATATTGTTGCTGATGCAGAGGAACAGGGAGAAAGTTGTTTGTGAGTGGAGTTGAATCTAGTACTGGTGCATCTCAGTGATGTGGAACTATTTAAAAAATGTAATTGTCCAAGGGACAAAACACTACAGAAATCTACTTGCCCTGCACAAAAACCTAGTTACCCTGTTTATTGCCTAAAACAATTAAATGGGACTCCAAGGAATGTACCTCTTACATGAAAAGCAGTCTATGGAACTACTGACTTTATACAGTGAAGCGCTCAAAAGGAAAACTTTCAAATTTCAAATATACATGTTGAGAAAGGTACAGGCAAATCAGTATTACATGTTTACATAATATACATTTTTGCATATGGTATTGGCAAAGAACATAAAATACAGTAACACGCATTCTAGACCCAAGCTGCAATATATAAACCATCTGTGATCCAGCCATAAGTCAGGACGGGAGATTAACGTTACCCTTGAATATGTCTCAAGAAGAGCTGAGTATTCTTTGGCACAGTGGACGATGAGTTTTCTAATTCTTCAGGGAAGGGCAAAGGCAAGGACTACTTTCTTGTTAGGAGACAGCTCTGCAGATTTCAATCACACTTATGTGAAAGCATCATCTCACAACATGAGCAAGATTCTCATTTGGGCGACTGTAACATCAGAGCACATGATGGTAATATGAAGACCCTGCAATTAGTTGACCGATGCTGCACTCCGATTATTACTACAAACTACAATTTCACAAGAGTTCTGAAAAAGAATTTCAGAACATGTTCGTGTCCGTGTCTTAGTGTGTACTTTCCATAATCACACGAATACTATTAAGAAATTGCTGGTAATGCACCGGCTAACCAGTCCTAATACGCACTACTTCAAAAGAGTCCTGTGGGCTCTACTAATTGAAGTCTTAGCAGCAGTCCTATAGCATAAAACACAGTAATTGAGAGAAGCTCACAGCCATTCAGAGCCTGTTGAGAAATTAGAAAGCATGAATCCTTGCAGTGCCGGAGAATCCTCCCCCTAGACTTTCAAGGTTGGATTCTGATGCATTTCAAAAGAGAGATGTCCCCTTGATCGTGTTCTTGGCAATGGGTCAGTAGGATCTTCAACAGGCCCAAGACCCAATCTGTGTAACAGAGGCACAAAAACGACTGTCAGGTCTCCCCGCGGGAGACCGCTGACCGAGCCTGGGAAGGCTTGAGCAGATTCGAGAGGCAAATGCATTTCTTGTGCTAGCTAGGCAAACCCGGCACAAGAACACAGTGTGTAGCAGTGGGCACAGCTGAAAAGGCTTCAATCTTGTGAGCAGCTACTATCGGGCTTGAAAAGTCAATGCTCGCTTAAGAATCTGGTGTATTGTGGCAGGCTTTGAAGTGCGGCGGTACAAACTGCAAAGACCTTCCCCTGTGAAAATGAGTTGGTATGCTTATGATGCACTGTTGAATGACTCCTGCTTTATCGGAATGGACAAAGGCTTGGGAGACATTTCAGAACCTTTCAGACTTTTGTGGTTGGAGCTGAGAGGATTCTCTGCTGATAGCTACTACAATACCGTGGGAGAATTAGACTTCTACAGCAAAATCCACAGGCGGGAGAGCTGCAAAGCTATTCTGCATGGACACCTCAATGTTGATTTTGGGAGGCTGCTTGCAGGAGTGGTCAGCAATTACAACAGTCATTCTCCAGTGAGGACAGTGTGCCCAACAAAATGCAGGTCACTATTTACAAGGGCCAGAATGTACTGATTGTTAACCTTTTTCTTCTGTGTGAGAAAGACCCAGAACCCCCATGTCCGATAGAAGTCAAAGTTATATTAGTCCATCAGAACAACTGTTTTTGTCTATTCAACTTGTAAAGCAATTAAAGCAATCAAACAGCAAATATATCTGCAATGTGGTGTGGCCCAAACAGAGTTCTTATCAGTAAGGGTCAGCTTCCTAAAAAGGGACCCCAGGACTTACCTTCCTTGAATCAGGTATGCTGTGCTTGCGGCAGGAACCCAGGAAGAACCATGAAGAGAGTGGCTGAAGGAGAAATCTTATAGCAAACAGAGCACCAACAGCCTGATGAAAAAGTCAAGAGCAAGATGCTCTGACTCCAAAGCATTCCTCAGCTGGACAGCAGAGAGTGATCTGGGGGATGCAGGGGGAGACCGAGGGCTCGGATGAAGGGTGGCACAGGAGAGCCTAACCGTGCACAGGGGAGCGTGAATTTGTTCTATATGGAGCTGTGCAAACATGCACTAACCTCCAAAAGGGGGAGGGAGCACACTGCCAGGCACACCAGCACACAATTAGCCCAGATGCATTGTGGTAAATGCAGTGAATGGTAACAGTCCCTTTCAGCATTGCCAGCACCCCCTAATGCCACTTGCTATTCTCTACTGAAGAAGGACAACAGTCCTGAAATGTGGCTAGAGATACACAGCACTGGCTGCACCAGAAATGTGTGAATACTAAAGACTTTGAACTGAAGTGAGTGTTGTCATGCACTGCATTTATCACAATGCATCCGGGTTAATTGTTTGCTGGTAGACCTGACAGTGTGCTCCCTCCTCCTTTGGTGATCGGTTCCTTGCTGAGTTATGGGCTGACAAGCTCTGGGATGCACCTGTGCTCTGGGAGTGGTACTAAACCCGAGAAGACTGTGAGCAGCATTGCCAACACCCTCACATTTCACTTGCTATTCTCTACTGACGAGCCCTGAAACGTGTCTGGAGAGAGACCACTTGCTGCACCAGAAATGGTGAATACTAAAAACTTTCAAGTGAAGTGGGTGTTGCCATTCACTGCATGTACCACAATGCATCTGGACTAATTGTGTGCAGGGAGGCCAAACAGTGTGCTCCCTCCTCCCTCTGTAATGTTCTCTAACATCCTCTTATACCGGAAGTTCATCTCATGAGTCAGGAGAAAGGGTACTGGGAGGAAGAAGTGGTAAGTTATGCTAGAGGTGAAGAATGCACAGGCTACGTAAGGAAAGACTGGCAGGGGTGAGGGCCAAGACGATAACTTGGGGAAAAGTTGAGATTTTGGGGCATTTACAAGAAAATAAATAAGACTGGAAAGTAGCTGCGAGGGAGGAAACAGTAACCTCCAAAAGCTACTGTTGTGCTCATTTTAGCATATGGTGGTTGCACCAGTTCCCAAAACTGGCAACATCCTCAGTATGGGTCGAGCGCATTTCAAACTGCGGTGGTGTCTCCCTAAGGACAGCAGGTAAAAACAAGCATTTGCAATGCAATAGGTCCCGCATTTGTAAAGTTAGAGCTATTGGTGATATAAATTACACTTTTTTATTTATGTCGTTTTATTTGCAGTGTAGTGTTTGTTGAAAGAAAGTAAGCACACGCTACAAAGTATGGAAGCATATTTCCAAGCAGGAAGCGTCGAGGGAGTGAAATCTTATGTAAGACAGTAGTAGGAAAGACGGGAAGTGGCGCGGCGACTTAGTGGGGGAAGGGAACAATGTACAAAGAGAAAAATGAAAACAAATTGGAATAAATGAAAGAGAGTTAGAGCTATTGGCGTTGTAAATGTCAATGTCTTTTACCAATGTGTTTAGGTTTGGATTGGAGTGGATGTATGGGGTGCGGAGTGGAATTATGTGGGTTGGATTGGAATTGTTACTTGTGGAACTAAGTGGGGTGGAATTGTGCTGTGTGTATTGTATTTGTGTAGTGGAACTATGTGGTATAAAGACATCTATATGTGTTTTATTGTAAAGAAACACTGTGTTTAGATATATATAGATTACCGTGCTCTTGATCTCTTCCACAATGAACTGTTTCTATAAGAAATATATAACTGCAAATTTCTGTACAGTGATCTGATGCCCATGAGGCCTGGTGCACGCTGTGGAAACCCATAAAAATACTTAAAGAAAGAAAAACGTAATCGCGCGTCACCGACATTCTCTGTAACTTAAGCCCACCCTTGGCTGGTGTAGGTGAATCCTGCAGGAATGACATTGAAGAAGCGCTGCCATGGGAGGGGTCGAGGGCATCTCTGAAATGCTGGCCCCCCCCCCCCCCCCAAAAAAAAAATAGGCCAATAGTTAACCTGAATATCAACAAGCCGGCGCTAAGCGCCATCACTCAGTAGAGGCGCAGGCACAACAAGCCCCGCCAGAGGCAGCAGCAGAGTCCAGGAAGAGAGACTCTGCTCAGAGCCTGATGCGCTCACCATTGAAAGGGATGTTTTGGAGCAATAAATGTAAACTAGCCATCGGTGGGTGGTCACATTACATCGATACAGCAAGGCGCCGAGTCAGGATACATTGTTTCAGAAAAAGGGCTGGCGTGTGTGAAATAGAACACCACAAGAAGTGTGTCAGAAAAGGAAAAAACACGATTCAGACTAGGAGTTTGAAATCCATGCTGTTCGCTGCGCATGCTTGAAATGCTCTCACACGCCCACCAAAAACTTAAGGCTGTAGACAGACCCGAATCTTAGAGAAAATTAACGCTGGCCCCACTTACTAAATAAGATTATGCAGCAATTCCGTGATTATTTACCAATTTATTTTGGGCGGCGCTGATAGAAATAGTTTTATTGCCAGTTTTGATGTGCGCACACATCCCCCTAGGCCTGGACGTGCAGCTGACAGTTCGCGAGCTGTGACAGTAGAAGTTTTATCTGCACCTATTTGACGCCGGCAGCGTGATGACTAAAGTTTGTGGCCATATCAGGTGAATTCTCGGCACTCTGAAAGTAAATAATTTTAAAATCTCCATTGTCGATATTAAGGAGTTATTTAGCGCTTTTGTGTTTACGTGCATGCTGCATTAAACAGTCCACTTTAAAGCCCTCCACAGGCTTAAACTGCAGGTAGCCCAAGAACACACACAAGACACAACTATGCTCATTTTCTGATTAAGTAAAGAAATGAACAGCAAACGCAGAAAGCAAAAGGCATTTGAGAAGCCTGGCCATCCGGAAATCGCCAGGGCTTTGAAAAAACGAGAGCTTACTGACAAAATGGTTAAAGCAGGATGTGAGGGGCGAAGTGGGGGGGTTATTGTGGCAAGCAACAATGGGTTAGAGGTGGTAGTATGGGGAGGGCATCGCACGCAGAGATCAAGTGGAGATTAGCCGAAGCAAGACATGAGCAGGAAACCATTAAAAACAAGCTTAGGCAAACAAAAAGAAACAAGCTGCGAGGGGTTGCGGAAGAGTGTGTCGTAACAGCAGGCAGGATAAAGTAATTCAAGAAAATAGTGCTCACAGACTGTATATAAAACATATGGTGTAACAACACATGTAAGAGGGCAAGTCCTCATAGGAGATTGCAAAAAGAGAAAAGGTGGTACTAAGGAGGGACTACTAAGCCTATTCACAAATCTAAAGCAACCATTTAGAAAGAACAGTCACTGGAGCAAATTGAAAAGATGGGCAGAAAATGGGAGGAGCTTCAAGTACATACTCGAATACAGCATGTCTCGAAGAGACAGCGCAAACGCTGCCTAGGCGTGACCGAACAAGTAAAAAAGCCACAGAGACGGGAGATGAGCTGTTGAACTGAAAACAGGGAGGATAAATTAAATGTCTGCTTCTCCCAGTACTTCACATGAACCCAGCAAGTCCTCACATCAACATGGGGCACTCCAGCCCTGAAACGTATAACACAATGAAGACACTTGGAGACATTCACAGGAAAGTTAGGGAAGGAACCTTCGGTTTTGGTGTGATCTTGAGATGGGTGAGGGGTTGTACAGAGATCCTGTGATGGCTAATGGTTTGTACCGAGCTTAGTGAAGACAGAGAAGTTTGACAGGGAACACAAATAGCAGAGGTGAGAGTTCAACTGAGTGAAGGAGAAAGGACAGGGTCAGACGTAGCTAGATATGGTGCAGGGGTTAACTATGGAGCAAGAGAGGAGTATTAGATACAGTTTGAGGTCATGAGTATGTGAAGCACACTGGGGCTAGTGTTGGTGCCTATGCGATTTCTGACCCCAGGACTGGTGGGTTCTGTAAAGGACTCGAGGTAAACGCCCTCATGTTGTTCTCTGGCTACTATCCTGCTCAGTGTCTCTAGACAGCATTGCCATGTTGGCTCCTCCTAACCTTAGTTGCTTTAACAGGCCTTTCTGCCTGTATGCAGGTGCTTTGCACGCACTATGCAGCCATCAGAAGAGAACCTTCGGTGCCGTCTGCCCGGGGGCTAAAGCCAGCGCTAAGTGGTCCGTTAAGGTCGACATGAATCCAAGGTGCAGCTGCAGTGTATTAAAGGCACTGGGAAGAGACGCAAATAAAAGCCAAAGGACAGACTCAGCAACACAGGGAGGGGTTCACAGCTTGAAAGCCAAACACATCTAAGTTTTCCTGATGTGAGGAAACACCCAGGCCTCGTTAATCTATCCACTCCAAGCCGAGGGGGAGGACAACATCTGACCCACCACACTCCCTCCTCAACTCTGGCCTGCTCTCCAAGAAGCCCTTTCTTTGCCCTACATTAACACTCAGTCTGGCCTTTTACTAATCTCCACTTGGGGTATATTTAAGGTGAACTTTCCAGATGTTCGCCGGTATTAGCACACACAGTGCACCTCGCCTATGAAGATGCAGCCTTAAACGGAGACAAACCTCCAACAGCCGCCTATTTAACTATACTGTTTGGTTTCAGAGCAAATGCTCTATTTTCCTGGGACTCTGTTAATTATTTGTCAGAGCGATTTGCTCTTAAAGTGTTCCCACTATATGCTCTGTAAACAACTGGATATTTACTTCACAGGTGTTTTTGATGATTAACATCACAACTCCACTATGCCTAAACCATTACTGAAATGGTGCTCACAGTGAGAACTAAAGTTACTCCGCTCAGGTCCCTGTGAGAGAGCAGATGTTGACAGCAGCTGTCTCTTGCCACTCTACTCTCGAAGTGATGATCCCCCTGCCCTAGTGCTCTGAAGCCTCGACAAAGGCGAGCTTAGTGCTGCTCTTAAACACCTACAAAGCCCCTCAATGTGTAGAATACAACGCGTTTATGGTAAATATCCCATCAGAACGCTGCCTAAAGGGTAAATCTGCACGAGCATGCTCTGTCTTATCCCTTATGTTTTTTTGGCCACCTTGTTCACGGATGCTGATGAAGTGAGACATGCTGCAGAATGAATCACCTTCACCAAGCAGCTGACTTTCTGCTGACAAATATCTCTGTATAGAGGAGAAAGGCAAACAGGAAGGCAAAGAGGGACAAAGGGAGCATACAGCTTGTTTCAGGCATCTGGTTAGAAGTGAGAGGCCTAGGGAAGGCGGATGGCCATGTCACCTGCAGCGTCATCTTAGAGGGGTACAGTCCCTCAGTGTTTCTCTCCTGCCGGGTGAAATATTTTTTTCAATGGCCTTTGGTTATCCAGGTACATCATGGCCACTGCGCCAGTTCAACCCCCTAAGCCCATAGTGATGCCATGTCTGGGCTAAGGGTGGGTATTTATAAAGGCTCACAGTCCTGCTAACCCTCTTTTTTGGCAGCAGCAGACAGAAAAACACACCCAACCATCATCCACCGCATCCTGCAGGGAGTATGAATAATCTGCCTTTCTTTTCAGCGTTGCAAACCCAAATCAAGAAGCTTAAAATTCCCCCCAGAAATGAGAGATGGGGACGAGGATTTGATGTCCTCAGACCATTAGGGGCCATAAGAAGAAAGCAACAGAGACCTCTTTATCCCATACAGGACAGTTGTGTCCTGTAAACGGTGGGTTGGCCTTAGTTCACTAAGTGTTGGCGTGGGCACAGCAACTCGACAATTGCATGGGGCCGCAGTCACAAAAATGGCAAGCACCGGAGGGCAAAACACTACAAATTACAATGATTCCTTGTGGCTCCTGCCTGGGTTCAGGATGGGTGACAGCTTTTAATCTAAAACAATGCTGAACACTGGATCACCCGTAAGGTAAACCTACCTGTGTATTTCTAAACGTCAATGCATTTGCAACAGTTTTTTCCCCCAACAAAATAGCATGTGGTCTGCTTTGTGATGAGTAATTTGTGTACTTAGGGACTGAGGCACATGGAGACAATGTGACTGGCCGGACAGTCAGACTTTCGAGGATTCTGCGAGGCCTGGGTGGAGCAAATGCCTAGAAAGAAGCCCGTTGGAATGCAGGAGAGACCCAAGAAGGCTGGAGTGGGGGGCAGATTAAAGGTTAGGGCAGGGAAACAAGGGGGAGAAAAGAGGTTCTCTATTCCCCTCCGCCTTGCCCTCCTGCTTCTTACTGGCAATGTTTTTAGTGCTTTGACGGGAGCTGTGCTGTCCGGCTCCATTGATGTCTGTCTCGGATGGGCTGGGAAACAAGGTCAAGCTGCTATTTCTGTAGTCACACTTTCACAAGCAAAAGCAGCGTAGTGCCCACCCTGGAGCCCATCCACAGGCTGGCATCACCCACTGGAAGCAACGTTTTATCTAGGGGTGGGCTCAGGGTTGTGCCAGCCAAACACATTAGTAACTACAATCATGCGTTTTCGTCGAATAATAAGCCATCCCATATTTCAGGCAGTGATGGCATCTATGTCTGACTAGCTGATTGGCTGTGGGCACCAAGGTGCAGCAGTTCGATTCTTAGTTTACCAAAAATGTATGTTTAGTTGTCCCTTGAACAAAACAGTAATTAAAAGTCTTTGTATACATACCCTGCTGAAGAGCTACTGACAAAAGTACCACCCTACCGATTAATCTCCTCTACATTGTCCAAACTCTAAAGGTTGGCTGTTCTTCAAACCAGAATATAATCACTTGTCATTAATAGAGAAGCAATGAAAGGGGTAATTTGAATCTCACAGCAATCTTATTTGAGTCCATCGGAGAATCCACATGAATTGATATAGGAGGACAATAAGATCTTTGGTAAGGATCAGTTTTGCAACGGAGGAATGAATTTGTTACAGATATGTGAACTGAGTACATGAATGGAGTATATTGTGAGCCCTGATGAAGCTCCTGTGAGAGTGACACATGTTGGCTGATTTTTTAAGAACAAAATTTGAATAAAGAATAATTTTTATACATTATGAAGCTTGAAGACTCTATATCTTAAATAAACTTCTTTGTGATTTGAACCCTTACAATTGATACTTTTATATTTTTTGCTGTGCTTCAAATGAGACTGTTGTGAGATTCAAATTACCCATTTCATTGCTTTTCTATGAATGACAAATTGAAAGTTTTTACTCTGGGACGATATGTAGATGTCTTGGGCATCAGGTGATACAAATTTGAGTGGGGTGGCATTTGCAAAGGAGTCGAACTGCAGCCCTGCACCAAAGGCATAATTGACAGAGGTTGTCCAGGTTCTATTGCTGCCAGCAGGAGGACCATGTTTGGGGTCTGAAGGATCAATAGAAGGATTCGGACGAGCTGAAAAGACTACAGCATGGCCTCTTTGAAGGCTGAAATATGCTAAGGGGTTTGGTCTGGAGAGCTTGCAGCGCTTCAGCACCTGGGTCAGATTTAGATTAGAGTTGAGGTCGGTCGAAGCTGCAGCCTGTCCTTTTACACACCCATTACAGGGGCGGCCTTAGGCATGTGCAAGCTGTGCACCTGCACAGGGCCACCAAACCCCAGGGGCCACCACGAGGAATCGGATACAATACATATTCGTGGCGGCCCCTGGCAGGGATTTGGCGCATGAACGACTGAGGCGTGCTAAATCCAATGTGATGCACGCTGAATGGTTGTTCTTATACTCTTTTCCTTTCTAACCCAGTCTCGTCTTTGTGTGGGGTGGGCCTTGTTTCGGGCTCTTCTGGTAGGTCTTGTGCTTGTTTAGTACTTTTTTTCCAGGAGAATCGAGCTTGTTTTAATAGTCCAGATCTGGCACCTCCGGAGGTTCGCATGCGCGCACATGCGCAGTGCCCGCGAGTCCTGCAGCGAAGGGGTTACAGAAGCACCACGCATCACTGGCGGCAGGAGGGGTGGCAGCACCCGTGCCCGGCGTGCAGCGAGCAGCACCGAGACCGGCCGAGTCCATGCACCGGCGCGCCTAGAGACCCTGGGCAAGAAAGGCCGCCTTGCAGAGGATAGCATGCCAGTGTGCAACCTTTGGTGCCAGCTGCGAGGTGAGCAGCCCGAGGGTCAGGGCATGGGGAGAGGGAGTGAGGAGGTCAGCGTGTGCCACTGCAGAGTGAACCCGAGGGAAGGTGAGCCATTGGACGAGGGTGTGGGGAGCCCTGGGGAGGAGGGCAGATCAGGCGTAGGAATGTATCCCAGCCCGTGGGGGTGAGGAGCCGGGGGCGTGGGGAAGGTTGGGTGAGGATGTTATTGTAGATGGTGTGTGCTTTGGGTCTGGGTGGAGGTAAGCCATGTGAGGTGGCGAGCTGGAGGTATTCTGGTGGTCATGGGAAGGGAGGGCATGATGAATCGTGAGAGAGAGCCTCTCTCTCACGATTCATCTCTGAGAGGGCGCGGGTCAGAGAGGTGGTCACCGTGTGCCAGGGGTAGGGAGTGGTACAGATCGGCGCTGTATGTTGAGGGAAGAGTGAGTCAGGAGTGCAGGGGCGGTGTTTACTTGTGGCTGAAGGGAGGCATGGTGACTTTTGGAGGTGTAACTTGGGAGGCACGGTCGTATTTGGGGGAAGAGGAGAGCAGGGTACGAGGTGTTAGACGTAATGTTAAGGATTCATTAAAATGATTACAATTACAATCATGAAAACAGAGTATGAAGCTGATACTTGTGATCTAATGAGTGGATCTGCCTGCACAAATCTTTTAAAACATCGAGTGTTCGAATGTACTTGGCATTTGGTTATGTCTGTTTATATGGTGTTGAGGCAGACATGAAATGCAAGCACCTATGGATGGAAGCCTGGAATAGAATGGCAGTGCCTACCCATGTTAACTCAATCTAATGACCTTTTGCAGAGACCTTGGTAGGAGACTGGCTTCTTGATCATTTCTTTAATTACATTCCAGTGCTTGTCATGTGACTAGCAGAGAAAACTAGTTTAACTAGTCCTCAGTTTGCAATTGGTGAAGCAGCCTTCTCTGTCCATACTAGGGGCATAGTTACCATTGGTTCAGCAAGTACAGTGGTACTGAGACCCAAAACCCTCAGGGGCCCATTGAACCCTGATAATTGCTATATTTTACTTCCTGAGCAGCAGCCAAAGGGGCCATTTTCCTTGCTTATGCCACGGCCCATGGGGTCGTTGGTACGCTGTGCCAGTGATTCGTACGTCTGCTTGAAAGTTGTCTCCTGACTGGATGTTCCTTGCACATTAATTTTGCTTCAGTGAACCTCTAGTGCCTTTTCATTGCCTTAGGACTCACTGTAATTAATCCTTGTTTAATAGGTGCTCTGAAAACGAGCAGAACTGGTTGCTGGAATATGGCACTATACAAGAAACCTTAATTAAATATATTGTATTTTGTCTTTTGACAATGTGGTAAAGTGGACGAGTCTTTGGTTACCTGTAGGCTGTCTTCAGGATCAGTTAGTGACGTACTGAGACAGGTCTCTGTGTGCCATGATTTCAAGGTAGCTTACTCTCTTCCTGCTAAGGTCACTTCCCAAATAGATCATGAACTATTCTCCAGGCTCTACTGTTCTCAGTGGACTGAGAAAACAGACCTTGTATGCCAAGTCACATGATCTACCCTATAGTTTTATAACACTCTTCAAATAAACCTTCCATATGTGGCTAGTCCTCATAATGTGTCATACATGTAGTGGGAAGGGTAATTACTATCAATCAGTCAGGGTTTGTAAAGCTCAGCTGCTTCACACATAAGGGTCTCGAGGCGGTGTGGGATTCATGCTGCTGGATCATGCTGCTTGTTGGTTGAACAGCGAGGTCCTTACTGAACTGCTGGAGTGATGGTGAGGCTCTGAGGTGCAGGGGGAGGGTTTTCAGGTCTTCACTGCCAGGTGGGAGAAGTAGCGGCCTCCACTGTTTTATCAGCGGCTGCATTGGGTGGCTGCTAGGGAGATGGTTCTGGAACATATTTTCCTGGTAGGTTGGTGGAAATTCACTCGTTCATTAAGGTATGCTGGTCCTTCATTGTGTAGTCCAGGGAAGACATGGCTTGGCAGTTCGGGCTGGACTGTTCCCATGAGGCACAGGGTCAAGGCTGATTTGCATATGGCCATGTCTGAACTGGGGTGGTGTGGTGAGCAAAAAAACGATGGATTTAGGCCCAGATCTCTGTACTGGGGTGAATGTATGACATTGTTCTGCATTCTGTCCATCAACTGTTGTTTTTGCAAGAAAATAAAAATGACACATCAAAATCTTTCAGCAGCCGCCACTGCTGATTGTCTTCTTTTTTTCCCTACCCACTGCTAGCTTCGCCCGCTGCATTGCAAGCAAAATGAAGAGAATTCGAGTACACAAATCTGGTTATTCGAAACGAAAGAGAAAGGTGGCTCAGCAGGCTTTCTTAGTGTCACAGGAAGGAGCAATCCTGAACTTTATCACCCAAGGGAAACCTAAAGATGGAGAATCCTCTGGCCAGAGTACTGCTGATGCACTAGGTAAAACAGGCGCTGACGACCATAAAGAAGAACAAAAAAATGATAATATCCATGAGCAGAATGATACTCATGAGCAGACCAATGAAAATGAACAAGGTGACTCTGAAATTGATGCAAACATGCAGCAATTACCAACTCAGGATGAGGATTATTCCAAAAGACCCTCAGACAGAGAAACTGAAACATCATTCATCGGTCCATCAACATCTGGCATTCTGAAGGAGGTTCAGAGTTTACAGACGGATGATGCTGGTATTGAAAAGGAAGCCAAAGAGCAAGACCATGTTACAGACCCGTGTTCTGAATATGATTTATGTGATTGGAGGGATCCTACTTTGTGGCCGAACTCTCTTACGGACGCGCAACGTGTTTTTCTTGTTGAAAGGGGTCCCTCCAGAGACCCAGATTCTAAATTAAAGTATCCAAGTGATGAGCACTCAAAAAGTAAACGTTGTTTTTCTGTTACCATGTTACTGGTCATCTAACGCCTTTTCTGGACGTTTTATTAAAACACCTTCCTGAGCTCCACCCCGCCCGGACCCCCTCTTCCGGGGCCCCCTACCTTCGCTCCCTGCACAGGGCCACCATGAGCCTAGAGCCGCCCCTGCCCATTATAAGACTTCTCCCTGGAATGGGAGTTTCTAGAAGCCAAAGACCTTCACTTGGACTTCTTGGACTTTGTCTTTGACTTTTGACTTCTCTCTGGACCCTGATTTGGTCAGACCTGAAGAAGGTGAACAGGACAGGGAATGGCCTTGTTACCTACAGAAGGGCCGACTCCAATTTTTGTGCTCAGTGATACAGAGTTTGGCTTCTCATTTGATGATGATCTTTGGACGCATCAGGAAGCAATTGTTTCAGGACTTGGAGTCATGTTCGATGATGAGATACAAAATGCAAACATTGTGAAAGGCTGTGACTGACATCTGTTAACAACACACATGGCATGGTTTGAACACTGTTGTCTTAAAGGGTGACATCTCTGTACACTGTCAAAAATGTATGAAACAAACATCAGTAAAAATAGCCAAACCTGGTAGCAGCAGAGCTTCGAATTCGTACCAAAGGGTGCAGAGAAGGAGAACTTGTCAGCAGGCAGGCACAGCACCTATATGCAACTCTGTGTTGTCATGTACAAAGACGAGGCTAAGTCGCTATGAAGGCTGATGGCACTACCTGTTAGGGAGAAGCAGCTATTGCAAGAGTTTCTAAATAAAGTCTGGTGCCTGGGCTTAGGAGGATTAATCTGCTGTAAGCGCTATTCATCAGAAACATTAAGTATGTGCAACGCCTTGCAAGTTCTGCTGACCCTCTTCCCATAAGTAAGGAAATTAAAAAAGGTACGGCTAATTAGGCTGCAATCAATTGTTCTTTATTCCTACCTTGGAATTAATGAGATAATCTAATTTAAAGATACTAAAGTATTGCTATCGTTCCAGGTTATTCCTAAAATCAATTGAGAAGAGACTGAAGCCATATCAGGTTGAGAATGCAGCAGCTAACACCGCCCGAAGACATCTACAGAGGACCCATATGGAGCAGGTGGCTAAAGTGAAGGATGTTGATTCACAATTCAATGATTATAATCCCACCTCAATTGTCTTTTATTTATCTAACCCGAGAGAATACAAATGGGTTCAAAACCTACTTTTGACTCCGTTGTCGCTATTCTAGTCCAACATTGTGGAAACAACGTACAAACGCTCCTTTCTCCTCAGCCTCTGCGGTACTTCCATGTAGGTGTCCCAATGCCATTTGTAAATTAAAATATCTTCATCTTTCTCTCAGAAGCAGTGTCCCGCATGAAGAGCAATCAATAACAGAACTCATTATTGTATGCGACCCAGAGAACCAAAACAATGGCAGTGCAGTGGGAGCTCCAGCTCTTGTACTAACCAGGAGTTGGGTCATGCCATACTGCAGCTGTATTATGGTTGCATGATTAATTCCCTACAGCAGTGGGGACACTGGAAATCTGAGGCACCAATTTCTCTACACCAAAAACAAGCAATACACAATCCCAATTCAGCCAGCGGTTAGTTAGGGGATGGAAACAGCTGTTTGAGTCACACATTTTAGAATTTCAAAGTCAAAAATTAAATCCAATGCTATCAGCCTGGGACAGAGGTTATATCATCTACATTGGTCTCAAATAAGCATGTCCATTAACTTCAGAGGATAGTGTCATAGTGGTTAGATTCTGTCTATACATAAGGAAGTCAGACCATAAATAACCAGCTGTGAAAGACTGCCACAGGCTCCCACCGGAAGTAAGGGTTACATTCACAATGCTCTGCAGTTAGTACAAGCCTTCTGGGGAAAAATGCTAGAATTTCTCTGAAAAGTTTCCTTCCCTTTCTTCTTCTAGTCAGAACCTCATGTCTAGCAAAACAGACAGAAGAATTTTGCCTGAACCCCGCCCAGATCACAGGATCGGCCTCAATTCATGCTGAGCGACGAAGTACGGATCAAACATACTCGGAGCCTGCCCTTTGGGACCATTCATTAGTCGCCTAGTGTCACTCAGAATTGCAAAGTTGCTTTTTGGCCACATGATGCCTATGGTACAAATAAATACAGATGCATAAATATATAAATACGGTGTGGAAAACAATTAAGAAAAAGGCCCACTGAATCTAAAAAGACTGACCAGTGTAATAGGATATTGCGTGATTTTCCCAGATCCATAACCTTTCTATAAAACATGTAAACGTGTTTATTAAGTGTTAAATTGTAAAAAAAAAAAAAAAAAGTCCCAACAGAAAGTAGAAGTAGAAGGTTATAGACAAAAACACCATACTTGTGAATAAACTTATAAGTCTGCACTCTTTCATCATGATTTGACTACATGCTAACCTTAACATGCATTATTATCTTCCAGCCCACCCTGTATGTGCTATATAATGCATCTCAAACAATGAGGCGCTTGCTTTTAGATATGGTCCTCGGCACTCTGCAACACTTAAAGTAGCTTGAATTACTTCCCTTTCCATTACACAACGGAATAATATAGACACGCCATATCATAATGTAGCACCCATTATTAATCAAGGTTACAGAATTATTATGAACTCGTGCATGTGTTCTTGAAGCACCTGAATATCTTGAATACCTATACAAAAAAATCCAAACTGACTGAAATTACTAGGTCCTAATGTTTATTAAAACACCATTTTTGATCACAGAGTGTTAGCTCTCATTCGACAAACTTGCAACCTAGCTACACTTTGCAGATGTAAAGCAGAAAAGCCACCAGCCCCGCTGTTTTTAAACATTAATAATTAAAAAAAAACAGGGAAAGAGACAGCAGGATAGTTCTATTTAAGTACAGTGCTGAAAAACAAGCGGAGCCCACATTTTAGGCAAAAACAGCAAGATGCATGTGGTTGTCAGCTCTACACTCTTACGGGGCCAAAGCTGTGCCAGTCAAAATAATTTTTCAAGGTTGGCACAGTTCGCCCCTCTTGATATGTGCTTAAAACCACTTACAGATGCTGTGCGCACATCAAATGTTTCCTTTACATGATCCATTACATCATGGCGCACTGTTTGTTCACGATGACGAGCATTAATTAATGTTGTCAGCACCGCGCGCTGCTATTGGCAGAGCTTCTGAACTTAATATGAAGCTGGTCAGAACTGGAAAGTCATGTCCGCTGTGGCTAAATGAACTCGCGTTCGGCGTGGTGTCCAAGCGACCACACTCCCCCTGCAGAGGCTGCACCCGGAATTGACGTCACCTCGCCTTAGTCGACCAGCCACAGCTGGAGCCTCGCCCTAACAGTCCATAGACACCGCATTTCTACTAAGACATCAGATACATTTTTATAACAAAAGGGATCATCAAGACGGCTAGAAGGAGGGTGCAGTCAGGGGTTAGCGGTGCCATGTGTAGCAACAACAGTACTACATCAAATGTATTCACTTAAACGGCAGGCAGTGAGTGGCACAGAGGAAAAACGAACCAGTCGTTTGCCGAATTTTCCAATTATCTTAGCTAGATCCCTTCACTCAAACATAATTCGCAAACTTCCATATTGACCGCAGTATAAACTTTTGAAAATTCCATAATGCCCAATTAGCAAATTTCTCAGTTTTCACAAAGCGTCTTCTAGTACTTTTTGCTATTTTCCAGAAAGGGTCTGTTATGCACACACTACAGATATCATTATGCGGCAGTTAGCAGAATGCATGATGTTTCATTGCTGTCTCTGGCTGGGTCTTGGCTCGCTAGCTGATGTCATGGAAAACACCCTAGGTGTTAAGCCAATGGGTGGTAATGAAGGTAAACAGGAAGTTACACCTTGGAAGTTGTATGTGATCCACCTGTCTTAGTGGTACCCTCTTGGCAATATCACTGCATATTATCAATCTTCTTTATAGAGAAACCCAAAAACAGAGGAGATGCATTTTCTCATAGTCTCCGAGCTACTGGATCTTGCGGACATCAGAGGCTTCAGTAGGACGCTTGGGGTTCCCTTCAAGAGACCACAATCCACCACTTCCATAATCCTTGAACATGTGTCTTTCTGCTACAACACACCACTTGAGAAAAGCATTATAGCAGCCAAAAATGTAATATGGGAAGGCTTTATATGTTCTCCTCCAGGAGAAAAAAGTGGTGTGCGGCAGTAGAAAAATAAAGCTGACGCATGGAACCACTAGCAAGCAGTGTTCTATGATGCCATGAGCAACATGTTCCTCGCGACGTACACGTTAGATACCACGGTGCTAAGGGATACTTACACCTAAATGTCTCAAAGTGACGTAGATAACATGCTTCAAAATATGTGCATTTCCATCGATTTTATTACTATAGAACGTGTTCTTTGGCAAAGGAAGCTATTTAATTCCGTGCCACGAGAACTGAAAGCTGTTGCATTTATATAAAGTCAGTAATGCTACCAAGCTTAATATTTTAAGTGCAATTTCTTACATAACATAGGAACAATGAATAAAGAGCTTTGATTATGCTTTGAAAAAAGCCCCAAATTACTTTAGTGACAGCCTTTATTATTGAGTAAATGAGGGTTAGGCGATTTGCAATTTAAAGTAATTTAATATTCTCAATTTAAGAAAAATCTAGATATAAAAAAGCAACCAATGATGAAAGGCATATTATGTAGATTACGGACTCTAAAAATTGTTTTCACCGTTGCAGTTATTATGTATGGATTTACTCTTTCAAGAAGACGAACATACACCCTCTCTCATTGAAACTTATAACCTATTGAATGGTTGTCTATCTTGGATGACTGTGCTTGGGTGAGGGGAAGAACAGATGTTTTATGAATGGTATGCGTGTCACACTCCTACAACGGTACAGTTAATGATCGAGGGACTGAGGGAGTGAATCTATATGGGAAAGTGCTGCATTATGAACAATAATCGTACATTCTGATGATAATGTAAAACTACTGTTTTAATTTTTTACCTGTGATATCTCAATGAAATAAAACGTAGTTTTTGATAAACAAGAATTCTAACATTTCCTCAGTGCCATGACATACTGTGTCCTAACATCTGACGACAATTTGATTCTATGTCAATAAATAAGAATTAAATCCCTGGAATTAAATAGCCCCATAAATTAAAATGCATGAAATATTAAGGAAATATTTTATGGTGTGATAGAGAATTCAGTGCCTTTACTTCCTTGAGATTTTAAGGCCTCCCAAGACCATGTAAGGACATATACAAAGGGAGGCAAGATATTTACATGCCAAAGCACTAGGGGCCAGATGTATCAATATTAGGAATAGCGATTACATAATTGCGATTTTCTGAGAATCGCAATCAAGAGATCGTTATTCCAAAATCGCTGTTCCTAATGTATAAAACTCAGAGTTTCATGTAGCGATTCCTAGTAGGTCGCAAATCAACCTACCTCATGAATATTAATGATGTTAATATTAATGAGGTAGGTCGCAATTTGCTACTCATTAGGAATCAACGCCGTCACAGGGATGGTGGACTGCTGAAGTCAGAAGACCACCATGTCTGTTATTGCTTTTAAATAAAGCAGGTCTTTTTTTATGCAACCAAACGGGGCGCGTTTAAAAAGAAAATTTTATTTTTAAAAATGTTTGTTCAAGAAGATGCATTTCTCTTAAACAAACTTTTTTTATTACACAAATTGAAAGGGGTTCTGAGTGGACCCCTTCCCATTTGCAAATGCATTACCACTGCACTTCGGTAGTCAAACTATTAACATACTGCAAAATGAATACATACCATTCCGATACAGTATTTGGAAGGGACTCGCTTTCCAAATACCAAATTGATATTTGGTCGTAAACCAATCTTGCAATTTTGTAACGTACTACTAAATCAGTTTGTCTTTGATACATACCAAAATGCTTTTTTGCTGTCGCACAAGGGCTGATTCTGTGAATCAGCCCGTTTGCAACAAGAAAAAATCTATCACGTTGTCAATGTCCGTTTGCTTGAGGTACTGTCTTCACCCGCCTGTCTCATGTTGAAGGGCATTCTCTGAATTAGTTAGAAAATTGATGCCCTTACAGAAAGTTTTCTTGATTTTATGCGTTTAGAATGCCAGTATACTGAAAGATAAAGTCAGTCCTCAGAGACCTTACAGATTTAGTCGAGGATCAAGGATTAAACAAATCATTGGAGGAAATAGTTTAACCAATTTCAATCCCCACAGCCATTGGTAGCATGCGGAGGACCAGAAATGGAGCGTCAGAATCTGAAGGTCACACAAGAGGGTTTAGAAGAGCATCATTCCGGGTCGAGGGCAGAGCTCTCAGCTCTGTTTCCCTGAGGGTTTTCAAGACCGTTTTCTTGGTCCTCTGCACGAAGGCTATCAGGCACATGTTGAAAGCCCAACACTGCATTGCACTTAAAACACAACACCTGCTCTAAAACAGGTAAAGATTCAAGGACGGGCAGTTACACAGGCCCTGGAGCTCAGGCACAACACTGCTTGTGCTGAAAGAAAAAACCTGCTGCCCTTCAACTGGCTGCAGGCTCAGTTATCTGATAGAAGCTGATGCTCAAACCATGTTGACCGTTATATTTTTTTACATTCAAGACACCTGCCTTCGAGTGGGAAACTTAGCATTTTGGTTTGAAAATCCACATTATAACTGCAACCACAGGCGCATTAGGCACTTCCCAATATCCTGCCATACAAAGACCACTCGTGGGCCCACAACCGCATACACCCTTAACTAAGACATGGCCAAACAAACTGGTTTCTGGAGGGAGCGAGGGTTAAGGAGTTTGTTATCTGGATTTGGAAAGGTTCTCTCACTTTGTAACAGTACATATTTGCCTATAATGTCTGTTTATTGCCGTAACTCCGTAGACGGATCTGTTTTATTGCACAATACTGTATACAAAAACTTGTATTGATAAAACAGGAATGTAAACACGGATGTAATAGATGATGCAATACAGATAATTTGAAAACAATAAAATAAAAAAATAATAACTACAACCACAGACTGGTCTCGTTTTGAGACGACAGAAAATACAACAAAACAGAAAGAAGGGTTGCTCCAAGGGGAGTGTGAAGAAGAGTGCTCATTAAATAGAAAAGGTGTATAGGGAGGGGCTGTAATCCTGACTTCACCTGGTCATAGGTTGTTTTGCCTCCCTCCCCCCCCCCCCCCCCCCCCCGTCCGTCCTGAGGAAGACCCGCCAGCAGAGGATATAAACTACACTCCATGCGCCAGGGTCGAAACGTCGGGCCTGTAGCCAACTTCACCTTAACCCTGCCTCTTCACAGATGAATAAACTCTGTGCGCTACCAGGAAACAGCAAACACTTGTAAATCCATAAGAGACAGGCCCACTTGTGAGAATGGTGTTATTGTAAATCACGACCAGTTTACTAAGGACATTACTAAGTGAAATTGATTGTTTAAATTTATCATTTTGATTTCCCTCCCTATACATCTGTTCTAATTCACGAGCACTCTTCTTCTTCACACTCCCCTTGGAGCAACCCTTCTTTCTGTTTTGAAGCATTATTTGCAGTGATCTGTTATAATAACTGTGAAATTAAACAGTCACTATTGGAGCTATTTTTTGGTGCTTGTGTATCATTTTGAGGCTATATATTTAGTTGAATTGAGACTGATTGGAGTACATTTAGGATGCAATTTGATTTCCATGTGTACCATGCATATAAATTTTGACTTGATGAATAACGTTCAGAAGTAAAATCAACTAGAAACAGTCTAGGACCATTGTTTTCTAAACCGTATATTTTGTAAGTGGTAGATTGGACGCTGTTGAAACAGGAAGTAGCATTATTACCATAATGTAAATTTCTTGCTGAGCTTCATTGTAGAAACTTTTCAAACTTTAATTAACAGTATCTGTTTATCAGACTGAAAACCCACATTCAAGGTCATATCTTAAGGTCACTTTGCTGAGACCAACACAGATCAATTAAGTATCTGTGGCATGAAAAAAATACAACAAAAGGCATTTCACAGGGCAAGGTAACAATACCGCTTTACCTACAGTTTAATAAGCGTGTTTTGATAATTTTTTAGGCAAGCCAGAGGTTAATCGGTAGCATGTGTTTGGCCTTTTATTCAACCATGCCCTTTTAAACAGAAATTAAACAAAGAACCCATTTATAAAGAAAATGATTCGTGTTTTTCACATTCTGGTAGCAAAACGAGGTATTTAACAGTCCTAGCACTACTACAAAGGCAAGAAATTTGAGTTAACCATGGTATATTTCCAAAGGATTTGCTTTCTAAAACTACATTTTTAAACCTTTGCTTGAGTCCGAGGCCTGCTCTACAGGCCTCGGTCTACCTGTGCATATTTTAAATGGCTCGCCTCTCACTAAGCAGAGGCCTTTACCAGGAGGATCAACATTTGACTGGTTAGCTGGCTGTAGATAGGAGATATGAATTATTAATTTCCCGTTTCCTAGAATTGTCTCGATGCGGTTTTTGTCAACCAAGAATGTGCGGGACCTAGAGGCCCACCACTAAGACTCCTAAAACGTACATTTTCATACCTAGATGCTTCAGTTTGAGTCAGTACAGAGTTGGGAAAAAAGTTACCAAATCAGAAAACAGAATTAAACAATTTATCTGGAAATATAGTTTTGGGAGGCTAAACATTTTATCATTCATGCAGTTAATGCCTGCAACACATAAAAAGCCAAGCCAATGCCTGGAGAGAAGTTCATTTACGGTATTCAGATCTCCTGGGAGTGACAAACGCCAGAAGCAAGAACAGACAGACAATGGACTTCAGAACTGAAGAATCGGGGCAGCCAGAGGTCAGTTCTTGAGATACCGGGAATCAAAAAGCCAGGGCAACAATGAATCTACTCAAAACTTAGATTAGAAGGTAACGGGTTTCAAGCCTGGCAGGGCGGGCTCAGCCTTCCAGTCTTCTGAGGTCAATAATATAAACATCATAAATTGGGTAAGAATAACTTCTGTTATTCACAGAACTTCGATGTTTCTGAAATGCAACATGACGACCTATATAAAAAACACTCTTATTACACATGAAATAAATAAACGAGTAACAGTACATTACTATGTAGACTTTGAAATGCAGCCATTTAGTGTTAGATGGAGGGCCATAAGATGAAATTCATTCAGAGGACCGCCAGATTCACTTGGATGGCAGTTACAAGATCCATGTCCTGTCATCAACGCCACAATGTATGGAAAAAATGCCTCAGTCCAAACCACATCACCAATATATACTCGAGACAGTAATAAGTTGAATGCCCCATCCCTCCACTCAGCCACAGGCAGCTTGTGTTGGTGAAACTTGCAACTACAGATTTATTTTTAAAGTTTTGTAAAGCGCGAACATGACCCAAGCGGGTATCATATCGCTTTACATACGAGTAGTGGAAGACATAGTTAGCTAGCTGTGGGAGACAAAGTAGAAAAATATACATCAGGAACATACTGACTTATTAGCGGGCGCCACTTGTGGCCGTAGCAAAAGCAAAGGTAGCAGATTATTCGGCTAAACAAGAAAGGAGACCAGAGGGGAGAAACTTCTAGTTCAGGGCAGTGTTCATCAGAAGGGCTTTCACTACCCTTTTGAAGCCAAATGTTGAAGGAATCAGTTTTGTTTCCATAGGAAGGGAGTTCCATATTTTTGGGGCAATACCAGGGAATGTACGATTGTAGTTTTTCATTTTTTTAAATTTCTTCAGCTTGAGCAGCAGTGTGCTGGTGCTCTTAGAGGGCGGGGAGCCTCCCGATAGTTCGAGCTTATTTGCCAGGTAAAGAGGAGTGTTGAAGTGTAGTGCTCTATGAGTCATACATGCAATTTTTAACTGGATCCTTAATTCAAACGGAAGCCAGTTGAGCGATTTCAGGTCCGGAGAGATGTGGCTGGATAAAGCCAGTGATGAGTCTAGTCGCAGCATTCAGAGATGCTCTAAGGGGGGCTATACTGAGTTTCGGAAGCCCGCATAGAGTAGCACTGCCGTATTCTAGTCTTGAGATGACTAGTGCTTGCACAGCAGATTTGAAGTATGCTTATCAGAACATAAAGCACCAAGAGGACAAGCAATAAACAATCCGTGTGCTCATCAAAACTTTAAGCACAAACAGCAAGCAAACTCTGCACAGTACAAAAAATGTTTAATATAAAAATTGTCTTCTCACCAGAGAGGGGGGTGAGGTTTACAGGGCCCAAACCTGCCCCTGTCGAGCTGGTAGGGCCTACTTAGGAGTGACATATGCTGATAACGCCCTTCTTTTGTTCTTGGAATTTTGATTGACTCACCAGCAGCCAAGCATTCACGGATTCTGCCTGCTCTTTGGTGTTGCTAAAATCCCAGGTGCTAGGAAAGTGAACAAGACTGAGACATTACTTTCAAGGACAGAGTGTTGCCATCTTGGGAGACAGAGAACATAGGTAGTGAGTGTTCCTGAATGTGAAGTCAACTCTTCCAGACTTTAAATTATATACGACTAATGTTAAGCGAGGCACAAGTTCGCTTAGTGACTAGCAATTAGTTAAGGTATTCTCTCCAATAGAATACTAGCTTTGCCCTTCCACTTGCCTAACAACACTCAGTCGTCTTGTTACAAGCTGCAGCTCAGAAGAAGACAGATTCTACTTCCACTGCTGTAGAAAATGTAAATAGCTCTTCTCACTTCTGCCCAAATCCACTCAGAACTAGAGACAGTGACCCAGCTTGAACACCCAGAAGAGTCCTTGGTCTGCAGTGGGACTGCATCCTGCTAAATGAAGCCCAAATGCCACAAGACAGATGAGTCTGCAACCTAGAGAAAAGCACCTTTTGGTCAGGCCTTTGAAGAAGTTTTAAAGAACGTTTGGACCTGTGGAACAATCTGTGCTGATCCCACAGAAACTGTTCCTAAGAAGACTGTGTTGCATGCATCTCATCTTGACGACTTAAAAAAGTATGGATGTAGTAACTGTACTACAGTCCCAGGACCAGAATTAGTAACTTTACTGCAGGGAACACTAGGCTCTGATGAAAGAATAACTGTAGGGCTGAGGGTCCTCATGGGCACCTCTTTGGATTAGCTACTTGGAATAAAAAAGTGACTTCCAAGAGAAATGTCAAGACGGCTCAACTACACTGCTTGAGCTACCAAGAGCAAAATCGGATCTTGGGTAACTGTGCTTGAGTTTGTTTATCTGGGAAAGGCCATTTGTCATGCACCAGCTCCAAGAAATTATCAAGAAGAGACTGCACGTACTTGTCAGTCCCCCAGAGCCTACAGGGAGATTACATTTTTCTGACATATTCCATTAGTCCCAGAGACTATGACTATTAGTGAACCTATTGTTGTCTTTTTTCTCTTACTTTCCATTTTCAATATTTTTGTGGCTTTTATTCATTTCATATACACCCCTTTATATGAACCTTGCTTTCCGAACCTTTACTTTTTTTTATCTAATAATTGTATTTATGTTTGATGTATTGTTTACCTTGTGCTCCCTTGCATTTCTCTGAGAGCTTTCTGCTCGGTCAAATTACTACAAGGGGAGTTAGGGCCTGCCATTATTTTATGATTTGCATTTAAGGGGGGGGGGGGGCATCTGGTCAGTGTGTGCCAAAATCTACAACATTGTGAATCTTCATTGTACGGGGACTGACAACTTAAAACACAGCAAATAGCAACAGAGTAAATCACATGAGCTAACAAGCATTGCCGATGCCAATAGGTCTGGCGTCCAGATGACTGGGTGAGTATTTTGGCACACAGAGACCAGGGGCACCCCATAAATGCCAATCATAAAGAAAATAGCAGGCCCTGACTCACCTTTTAGTAATTTGACCGAGCAGAAGGCCGGGAGCGCAAGATAGTAATACATCAAATATTAATACAATTATTAGATACAAATGTAAAGGTTCACAAAGCAAGGTTCATATAAAGGAGTATATGTGCAATGAATAGAAGCCACAAAGATATTGAAAATGGAAAGTAAGAGACAAAAGACAAAACTAAGTTCACTAATAGTCATAGTCACTGGGACTAATGGAATATGTCAGAAAAAGAAGAATCTCCCTGTAGGCTCAGGGGGACTGACAAGTAAGTGCAGTCTCTTCTTGAAGAATTTCTGGAGCTCGTGCATCACAAATGGCCTTTCCCAGAGAAACAAACTCAAGCACAGGTACCCAAGATCCGATTATTTATGTAACTAGGCGGAATTCCGCAAAGTGAAACTCTGGTTTGATCTGAAATTCTAGGCGCAATTTAACTTTCAGCTCGTCCAAATATTTAAAAAGTTATTTCAAGGGACATGTTAAAATAAGGCAGGTTCACTTCCGGGAGCTCCAGCAGGACGGCGCCTAAAGACACGGCCGAAGGCGATGATGCGACGGGAGTGGACTCCAGGAAGGCGGTGCCTGGCTGGGAGGGAGGGGTATTTTGCACGCCGCAGGCTGGCGTGGGCAGATTTATTTTTAAAGGCAGCAGCATAAAGAACCTTTGTAATTTGTAGAGCTTGGCTTTCTCTTCCCAGTTCAGATATTCCCTTCGATCCCGACCTTTCTAACAAAAGAAACAAACAACAATTTGAAGCAAAAATAAATGACAGGATGTTTTAGGACGTAGGTTCCAAATTGGTAAAACACAGGCTCGTTCAAATGCTTTAAAAAGCAGCAACCGGTATTAAAGGAGTCTTTTGGCAGTAAACAGCTTAGGCAGCACTGACTTTGTAGGTCATTTATACTAGAATAACAAGCACTGTCAAAGTCAATAGGTCTGGTGCTCAGCCAGAAGTAATTAAAAGCAAACCTGAAAACAAAGAAAAGGTAGCAACTCGAATCGGAATAGCAGCCAGTCCTAAACTCTACAACTCCTGGAATACTGATTGCACGGAGACTGACAACTTAAAACACACCCAGCAGCAACAGAGTAAATCACATGAGCTAACAAGCATTGCCAATGCCAATAGGCCTGGCTTCAAAGGAATGTTGTATGGTAATGTTAAGCGTTACAAGTAAATGGCATATGTATTTGAATGGAAGCAAAAAACTGTATTCTAATATTGGTGTAGGTTAAAGGGTCCGGTGATAGTAGCACTGTCAAGCCAGACCTAAGAATATCTGTAGTTTAATGGCTGCCCTCCTCCCATCTGTGCAGCTACCAAAGAAAAACGCCCTACATTATCTAGTTGTCTAGGACACTTTTACAGAGTTACAATGTAATGTGTGTGCCCTTGAAAGTTCAAGCTCAACCAGCTGGAAAAAAAAAATGATCACAGCTGGTGGAGGGCAAGCACTTTTTTTGTTGAAGCACACAACCTCTGCCCAATTAAAACATCTAGTCCTGACTCCCAACAGGTAGGCGGAACCAAAGCTCCCCTTTAGTGGTACTCATATAAGTGTCCAGCATCTATCCTCTCCGTTGTGGTGTCCCCCAGGCCTCTGCCTTGAGCCCGACGTTGTTGAACGTATACGTCCGCCCATTGGCCCTCTTGGCTAAAGCATGGAACATCAATATGGTATCATATGCGGGCGATACCCAATTGGTATTCTCCTTCTACAACAACCTTAAACAGGACCAAGTGAAATTCCAAGCGAATCTTTTGCCCATCTCAGACTGGATGTCAAATAATTGCTTACAACTGAACTCTTCTAAGTCTGAGGTGCTCTTGGTGGGCTGTGATACCCATCAATGGGACAACCAATGGTGGCCTACGGCTCTAGGTACCCCCCCCCCCCTACCGAAAACCGTGGTCAAGAACTTAGGGGTTCTGTTGGACAATGCCCTCTCATTTGAGAACCACGCAAAGAAAAGTGGCGGAGACTTGTTTTGACATCTTACGAAGTCTGAAACCCATCTTGGGATACTTCGACGCACCCACCCGACAAACGATCATTCAATCTGTAGTGCAGTCTCGATTAGACTATTGCAATGGGCTCTTACACGGCGTGAACAAATCCGTAACTAAAAGACTTCAACGGGCACAGAATGCGGCAGCCCGCGCTCTTTTTGCCTTACCAAAGCACTAAAATGCATCTAATCTTCTCTGCCGTCTTCACTGGTTGCCGATTGAACAGAGGGTCCAGTATAAGACCCTCTGCACTACGCATAAGATCTTACATGGCCAAGGCCCTCAAATTCTGCAAGGGCTCTGTTCCGACTCGTGCTCTATGTTCCGCTGACTTGCACCTGGCTTGTACTCCCCGAGTGCGCAGGTGGAGAGCAGGGGGGCGCTCCTTTAGGGCAATGGCCCCTGCCCTATGGAATGCTGCCCCTCCTGCTGCTCGATGCACACAAGATCACTGAGCATTTAGGAAATTGATTAAAACCTGGCTTTTTTCTACTCTTTAGTTTCCTCTCTATAGCCCTCTGTCTGTTAGCGCTGGGACGCCCCGTTGTTGGGGCAGCCATGCGCTTTATACGTTTGCTTTACATAACATAACAGTGTCTGGCGACAGCTGCGCTGTCAAGACAGACTATAAATATCGGCTAAACCAGCCAGGGTCCCCATATTCAAGCAAGGGTCCCGCTTGTCTGAACCTTAGTGGTGGTTTGGCACAGACATTAGGGACATAAACATAGAATGGTGCTCCTCCACCAACAAAATTAGAGTTATGCGCAAATAATAAGGCATGATTCTTCAAATACAAAACTCTGGCTAGAGCACATATAACATCTTGTGCTTCAGGAAACTCTGGCTAGAAATGAATGCGTTTTGAAATCTCAAACACACATTAAACCCCTGTAAAGAATTAAATGGCTCACACGGTTGTTCAATTCTTTTGCGACGCAGGGGGCCATACCGCCGGACCTGTTGCGGGCGTCACTGGTGGTCATCCCCAAACCGGGGAAGGACCGGTCACAGTGCAGCTCTTATAGGCCTATATCGCTCTTAAACGTCGATCTCAAGCTTTACACCGGGATCCTGGCGAGCCGCTTGGCCCCACTCCTCCCGGGGTTAATAGATCAGGACCAGGCGGGTTTCGTGCCGGGGCGACAGACAGTTGACAACACCAAGAGAATCACACACCTAATAGACAAGGCGTCGCGGATCCCCGGGGAAAGAATGCTGCTGTCAGTGGACGCCGAGAAGGCGTTTGATAGGGTCCACTGGCCGTACTTGGAACAGGTCTTGGCGAAGGTAGGGATAGGAGAGAAATTCCGCTGTATGATCTTCAATTGCTACCGATCCCCGACCGCAGTGGTGAGAGTGAATGGATACGGCTCCAGGAGCTTTGACATAGAAAGGGGCACGAGACAGGGCTGCCCGCTGTCGCCTCTGCTTTTCGCACTATATATGGAACCCTTTGCGCAGCGGGTACGGGACAACCCGGCGGTGCGGGGGGGTGAAGTTCGGAGGCTTCAGTCACGCCGTAAGTCTATATGCGGATGATGTGATCTTCTCACTGGAAGACCCGCTTTCTGCCTTACCGGCCTGTATTGCGGAACTTACTTCATTAGCGGCGGTGTCGGGATTACGGATGAACATGGGGAAGTCAGTGGCTCTGGACCTCTCCCTAGCGCCGGGAACCAAAGCTCTCTTGCGGCAAAGGGTCCCGATACTTTGGTCTTCGGACTCGGTGTCCTATCTAGGGATCCAGCTAGCCCCCACCCTGCCGGCAATGGTAGCGGTGAACTATACCGCCTTGGGCAAGAGAGTCCGAGGGGAACTAACTCGATGGGACCGAAGCACCCTTTCACTGCTGGGGAGAGTGGCGGCAGTTAAAATGACAATCCTGCCTCAGATACCATACTTGTTTCGGGCGCTCCCGCTGCAGCCTCCGGCGGAGTGGCTTCGGAAGATGCAATCCGTACTGGGGCGTTTTATCTGGCAGGGCCGGAGACCCAGGATGCGAAGGGCGCTCTCGATGTTGTCGGCGGAGGCGGGAGGTCTCGGAATCCCAGATCTGAGGAAATACTTCTACGCGTCACAGCTGCGTTATCTAGTGGAATGGAGCCGCTGGGAGTCAGACAAACACTGGCTATTCCAGGATCAGGCGGTGGCGGGGCGGCCTCTACAGGAGGTACCATTCCTGTGCCGAGTTCACCGCCCGGCTAATCTTTACGCCTCCTACATCACTAGAGTGGCCCTGCGGCTCTGGGATGCCACAAATTTGGTGTATGGCATGACGTCCTTCCCTTCCCCGCTGACACCGATAGTGGACAACCCGGACTTCACCCCAGGACTAGAGAGAGGAGCGTTTGAGCACTGGCGACCGGCCGGATGCAGGGCTTTGTGCCATCTGTACGGCCCGGAGGGGGTCCTTCCTTTCACACGCCTCAGACAGGAGTATGCGCTCCCGGAATCCGACAGACTGCGATACCTGCAGGTCCGCCACTGGGCGCTGCACCCTCAAGTACGGGATGCGGCTGACAGGCGACTCCTCCCTTATGAGCGCTGGCTCCTGACACGCACATCCGACACAAAGCTAATCAGTGACCTGTACAGGTTTCTCCAGACGCCCGCTTCACACTTATATAACCCGGGCAGGGAACGTTGGGAACGAGAGCTGGGAAGGTCCTTAAGTCACGCCGAATGGGAGCAGGTCGCATACAGGGCCAGACACTCGGCCTACCATGCCGGTCTCACGGAGACCTTCACTAAGGTCTCTACGTATTGGTACTACACTCCGGAGCGCATACACGAAATGGACCACAGTCAGGGGGCGAACTGCTGGCGGGGTTGCGGGCAGATAGGTACACTGACGCACGCATTGTGGGAGTGCCCCTTGCTGGCTGCCTTTTGGAGGGAGGTGATCGATAATGTGGACTCACACTTTGACACCGAAATACCGCGCTTCCCGGCGTACACTCTATTAGGCCTCCCCAATGGGCTAACATATCCCTTAAAAACCCACAGAGGCAGACAGATTGCCATTGCTTTGGGGTCGGCAGTCCAGACGATACTAGTACATTGGCGTTCACCCACGGTCCCCACAGTCACGGGCTGGTTGCATAGACTGTGGCATGTGCTGGGGATGGAGAAGATGTCGCTGGCGGTGGCAGGCGACGCGGAGCAGTTCAACGACCTTTAGCAGCCGTTTCGGTCCCTGCTGATCACGGAGTTCAGAGAACTGACTTGCCCGCGCTATCTGAGACTCCTGCGGCTTACCGCGCGGGAGGAAGAGGTCTCTTGAGGGGCCTGCTGAGAACTGTCAGTGCATGGACTTAGGGACCGAGAGGGTCCCACTGGAGGCGCGCGCTGGATGGTGAGGAAGTAGGGGAGGGGGGGACTAGAGGGGAGGGGACATGGGGAGTTGGGGACGGCGGGATGGGTGGGTTAGAGGGGGAAGTTGGGGGTTTAACATTTGGTTCCTTATGGGGTATCGGAGCAGCAGGGGACCCTCCTAAGCAGGACAAGGAGTGGAGACGACGAAGCATGAAGGGGTTCGGAGCAGTGAGGGGCGGTGACCTCCCGGTGGTTTCTTATGACAGCCTATATCATAGGAGGGGCACGCATGGGGTTCGCTTTGGAGGACGGTCTTACAGCACGTGTCCGGGGAGGGGTTGGGGTCTCTTGGGTCCCGTTTAGCCTAATCGCGGGCCGGCCCTGCGGGGTTGTAGGCGGCATGCTATGTATAGTGAAGTCCTCATAACGCGAGTCACTGGGCTCTGAAACAGAATGGTTATTTTGGACAGTAACGTGCCGGCCCGCAGGGTTGTAGGCGGAAGTTACTGCTGTTGTCGGTGATACCTGGTTTGGATTACGAATAATAAAATAGATTTAAACCTAAAGAATTAAATGGTAAAGGTGAATCGTTTTAGTCAAAGCCCTCCATAAACTGCACTGTTGCATCCTGAGCTTTCACTGCACTAGGTGGGAATTGACAGGAGTCACCAAAACAACTACCTCTGCGGTGTGTTCGGTCATGTCAAAATTTTCAAGAATTACTCCCAGATTTCATAAGCTAAATTTTGATTCAAACTTTCATCCCAATTGTAGGAGGAGGTGATGCCAACTCAGTAAGTTTCTTTCACACATCCTTGGGATGAATTACTAGGACTTCAGCTGTGTCCTCTGTCCGAGAGACCGCTGTGCTGCACCCACTGTTTAATAGCAAATCCTCTCAACACGGTGTATAACGGTCTCTATGGTCCACCACATGTAGGGAGATGACTGGGGAATCAGCACAGGAGTACAACCGTATGAGAGCTTTTCAACAAGTCCAAGAAAGACTACACATATCAATTAAACACACATTAAGACAAAGGAGGATTTGATGCATTCCCAAGGGTAATGAGGTGGCATCAAGTCCCCTAGGACCACTGTTCCAAGAGTCCGCCAATAGGAAATGAAACCACGCGTGCTTCATGTACCCACTCAATTGCCCTTGAAGCGGTCAGAATGGTGTTGCCAGTTTATACCCTTCAGGAAATCCTGGTGTGACCAAGGTAGAGTCTTACATCCTTAATCCATACACCTATTGGGCCCTCAAGTACATTTACACAGGATCTTACACCTGCAGCAGAGACCCATCTCCCCCATGAACCCTTACATTCCCATTAATCCTGAGCTCTAGTTTTTAACCAAGAGTAGCCAATCCTTCCCCCCTTTTCAACTCTCACTCCCTTGAACTCTTGACTGTGTATGTACCATAATGAAATAACAAGGGGGATTATGAGGGACCCATCTGTGACTGTAACAACCTGAGCACAGTTTTACCAGCACACCGACAGGAAGGAGTCCAACACCAGGGCAGAAAGATGCAGAATTGTCACAAGGTTGGGATACACAGTGCCACCAAGGCCTCCTGTCAGTCAACCCAGATCTCTACGCCAAAGACACTTATCCCTCGCATCCGCTTACTTGCAAAATTTGGCAAAAGCTCCAAGGTCTGCCCTCCGACGGAGGCTTCTGTACTGACCGCCCACAAGTAAAAGAGAACAATGCGATGAACAGGGAGCACAAGGTGAATGAGAGCAACAGCACATGGCCACCTATAAAGCCTTAAGCAATAGCAGCAAGAAATACAAAGTAAACTAAAAGGGTCGACGTCTCCCAGGAACAGCCTCCATTTTGGGAAACCCTATCGCCTGGAAAGTTCAAGCGGGAGCCACGAAACTGTAATCTTATGCTACCTAAATACTGTGTAACACCATGGACGTTATTTAGAGGTTTGCCAGGCAGGCCCCTTGTGGCCCCTGGCACAGCCTTGGCGACCCTACCATCAGCAGTGGCAAAATCAGTGGCAGGAACAGAAGCAGCTCATCGTTATGGACGTCGGTGACGGATTTACTCACTTCGTTTTTTGTCATTTTTTTTATTATACTAATAATTAATTATATTACATTAATTAGCTATTAGTTTTATTACAAAAATGGAGTACAAATAACTGGAATAGAACTATCCCTGGCATGTGAGCTAAGTAAAAAAATTTTTTTTAAATCTATGCATGTTGTGTGGCTTGCAGTTTTGAGTGTGTTTATGTAAGAGAGTGTGTGCATGTGTGAATGTGTGTGCATGTGTAGGCAAAGTGTGCACGTGTGTGTGTGTAAATGTGTGTGCATGTGTAGACAAAGTTTGTGCGTGCGTGTGCGTGCAAGCAAGCAAGCATATGTGGTGAGTGAAAGTCAAGGGTAAGGGGCATGTGAAGTCACTTCCGCTATCTCTGGCATTTTGGTGAATTGACGTCCATGTGTAACACTAAATAACTTTGCAAGGGTTGAACCGCTGAATTTAACATCCTGATAGCCAGATTTGAAAAAAGGTTCAGCTTAAGCCTTTGGCTTGTGAACTGGTTCTCTGAGCTGTAATCAGATACAGGATCTATAGCATAGCTCTCTTCACAATTTCTTATTTCACGGGCTTACCTTTTGACCTTTAATAAATTATGACGAATGCATGGCCTCTTTGGAAGACTAAACTTCATGGATGACAAACAACAGATGCGGGCTAGATAAAGAATCCGTTCACGTTCAATAGTAAATGACAAAGTACTTTAGCAACCTAACCAAAATTTAACACAGGCCAAGGCCTAAGAAGGCTGCCATTAAAAAAAATATATATTTTATTTAGGATGTGCCACTTCAAACATGACCTCGACAGACTCCATTAATTTTAAGGAATGTCAAGTGAATTGCACTGACAAGCAGAAACAGGGTGAAACAAGGCGGTGACGTTTGAACATCTTTGACAGACGCCTATCTTTGTCTGATAAAGATATGCATTAAGTGGCACCCCCAGGACACGTTATATATGGCTATGCTTTCAAGAACAAAAAGTAGGTGGGTATCTCTTAGTGAATAAATGGGGTTTGTGTGAAAGAAAAAATTTATGTGAAAACACTGACTGGCAAACATTATGCTTTTACATCAATTCCCTGTAGGAATTTGGGGGGGGGGGGATATTTTGGGGTGAACCGCTTCTTTGTTACTCCTGAGTAAAAAAAGATCCGCTCAATCCAGCACAATAATACATTACTGCAAAGCGCGTGTTCTATCCCTTCTTCGTCACTTCTTTGCACGCTTAGGCGCTGCACCCCCGAGTCAAGGTACGAGCACCACTCAGGCCCACCATGCACAATACCAACACACTTCTCAGACGGGACACGATGCAATTCAACACTCTTGCAACCAAGCACGTTACAGAGCCGCAATGGCCCCCGTAGCCAAGACAGTTATATTTCTTTGCATTATAGCACATTTGCACTAGTTCTGTATACATCAGAAGTATTTTTCTTTGCCAGACAAAATCACTTTGATCATACTGTTCAGATGACTACGCTTCCCAAAAAATTCTCTTACGGCGAAATTTTAACCCTACTTTTTTTCTTGTGCTGTTATTGTTATTATCACATAAACTAAATCCTGTATCGTTTTATAATTAAATACCTTTTAATAAAAGACGCAACAGATGTTTATATAAAACAGTAAGAAATCTAAATATTGTGAGTAGCCAAGATAAAGACTATGCACCATGCAAGGTTTGAGGTAAAGAGACAACATAGAGAATGGATCGATTAGCTTCAGAAAATCTTAACCACTTCATGAGACCATGAAAACTTTGAAAGCCACAAACATCATCTCAATGTGTTCATGTTTCATGTTTTCTCTCTTACACAGCCAGGGAAAGCCTTGGTACCTGCACTTCATAATGGTCACAGAAGCAACGTGTTGTTTTCAAGTTTTTGTACCGTGGCACTTGAGTGCTGTCAAGGTAAAAACTATAGGAATGGGATTCTACTACAAAAGGATTACATGGCTGAAGAAGCAAGGATCAGAACATACTGGTGTCTTGCTTCCATTATTCTACACATAGGTTAAAATGTCCATTCAGTAGAATGGTGGCATATTGATCATTTTACTGCGAATGGAGCTTCACCATCGAGGAATGGTAGTCTCTGCATTGCCTAACACAGGATTTGCAGGAGTTGTTTTGAAAATAATCCTTTTGTTTTGCTATAAGCAGAACTAGCATATAGCTTGCTGGTGGCCCCTGTCCTCTACCTATTTCCCCTCACCACGCACCGATGCCCCGAGTTTCAGGCTCTACCTACCACCCTCTGTGGCTCAGATTTGAATCGATGAGACATACCAGGCAGGGGTGCACGGTCAGGCTCGAGCACCAAACCTGTCCAAGGACATGCAACGGTCCTGATGTTAGTCCCAAGGAGCAGTGTGTTTTTGGATGGAGGAAGATGGTGATGCAGTCAGCTGAAAAGTGTTTAGGAGGCAGACGTGATTGAGAAAAATAGCATGTTTCCACATTATTCCTTGCTCATTGCAGATGGCTTCCGCTCTGAACATCCCTCTACCGCAGGTCTGCTCCAGCGCTCTTCTCTGTAAGTAACTCTTACCCGCATCAGCCTCTTACTATGTATGAAAATCATCGATTCACCCTGCTATTCCACGCCTCGCAGCACACCCTTGTTCCAAGAGGTAGCCCACGCCACTGTATACTTTCCCCAGCTTCATTCCTCCTTCGTTCGGTTGAACAGCCCACCGTTTGACTCCTTGTTTGCTCTTCCAACCCTTGAGTTGCTTTGTGCCTCAACTTCCCATACAAGTCAGCGGACCTCCCTCTTCTCTCTTCTCATTTGCAGACAGGTGCAAAGTGAACTTCTGCATGCAGCTACATCAGTTCTGTCCTGATGGAGACAAAGTGCACTACGGATATCCAGACTATTCAGATTCTTAGCATGTAAACATTATTTGAGTCCTTCTGTGTGTGAGATTTGCATTCCTGCAGCCTGCATATGAATGGGGTTTGCACTGTTGCATCCTGTGCTCTGATAGGTATCTTTGTTAGCACAGAGTATGCCTGTGCTGATGCCTGGTCCTTAGTAGTGACTAAGTGAGACTGAAAGGTATGTAGATGGGAGGAGTGAGACCAGGAGAGCATTATCCACCGTCATCTACATCGCAATCTAACATCCACAGGTAAGCATCTCCCACATCTTCTCCTGTCACATGTAACTAACATCCCCTCACCCTCCTCCTCATGTAGGTCACCTCATCACTCCCACAGGGAGCCCAATCTCTCACATTCCGCTTTCCCCTGCAGGTTCTCTCACCATTCACCCCATGGTTTGGCACCTTGCAGTTTTGCCACCTCGAAGCGCCTGACCACTCCCCTCCAGGAGGTCTCCCCCTATCTGACTGTATACTTTAAAAAGATATTTAAGCGAAAAACCAATGGACAGCAGGATCCAGTTAAACAGCACATATCTACATTTTTCTATCTCTATAGACTTTCCCAACTCCAAGACTTGAACACTTTCACTTTGAAGATTGTGTTTAAATACACGTCAGGTTTCTGAGAAGCAGTACACAACAAAATAAAATAACACATTATATAGAACGAGTTCACCATGAGAACTTCCGGATTCTGAAGAAAGGTTTAAAGTTAAGGCCTCTTCCCCAGGTTTATAAAGATGGTAAAAAGGTGCATTACTTCTTGCATGGGTTCATTTAGAAACAGGAAAGCCCGGTAACTTAGTGACCTGAAAGGTGTCTATATGCCTCTTTGCTTTTTCATGGGCTGTTGCATACATCAGAGAAGTTTGTCTATTAAACATGGAAAAACTACCTCAGACTCAGGGCTGTTACACCTCACCCACCGCTCTGCTCTTCCATCCATCACACTTGTTATTCTGACCTGTATGTTTTGGAATGACCAGATAAGGAAAAACACCACTAGGTGCTTCAACAAAACCTACATTTTGAGTACCAAACCTTCTAGCGTATTTCAGACTCATTATTCAAAACGATGGCAGCTCAGTTGTAAACCAGCCACCAAGGGCCTACCCATCACAGAACCGAAAGGACCTTCTCAAGACCTTCCAACTACAGCTCTAGGCTCAGTATCACGGGCTCAACCTCACAGCGCTCTCTCCGGGTTCTAACTTGCAAGGCCTCTTTTCAGTTGCTTCCCATAAAATGGAGGCTCACACATTCAACATTCAGACAAATGAAACACCATTCTGCACTGGACCTGCACCCGGAATGTGAACCGCATTCAGTAGTTAATCAGACTCAAAACAACTCTTCTATCAACACCACTTCCAATCATACCTTTTATATAGAAGGCTTACATAACCCAAAACATCACCAAACCAAACACTACTACACATCTCATCAGCTAAACACATTAAATCAAGGGTCTCCAATGAGGAGCTCTGGCTCTTCTGGTATCTCACCAGTACTCCAGAATTAGCTCCCTGAAGGTCAGGTCAGCACAGTACCTAATTCAGAGGGTCTAACCATACTGAAATGCCAACATACACATCTCTACATCCTTGGGGTGGCCTCCAGTCAAACCAAAGGGAGAGCTACACACTTACGCACGAACATACACAGAGAGGCTGTGGTAACTGAAGCATGACCAAGTTTCTCCATTCTCAATTCCACAAATTCACAAGAAATTAGGCACTTTGCAACCCCCTCTCTATCTACAATATGTGTGAAAAATGGATCAGGAAAGAAGTGCCAACAATTGCCAGAATGGAGTCACAAATGTGCGGGACTGCTGAAGACAAGAGAAAGCGTGTGCGAACTGTGTAACAGCACACTATAGGCAAAGAAAGCACAGGCTGGATTTAAAGTGGAGGCCGGTAGCAGCCTTGTTTGTTTAAGATGGTGGGAGTGACGTGTGCAGGTATGTGTATTAGTTTAAATGTTTCAGGGTGCATGTATATGTAAATGTGCCTTATTATGTATGTGCTGTGTATGTGGCTTGCCTCATGTTCCTCCTTGAAATACACAGTCTCTACCTGGAAGCCATTTCTGCTGTCACGCAACACCAAATGTATCCAGTGTCCACAATCTAAGGTGTTCATCTCAGGCACTGGTAAGACTATACCTGACATAATGTTGGCACTGGCATAATAATGATAAATCTAGACATGTGCTGGGAATCCTTGGACTAACGGCAGCACTCATTGCCATACTGTGAGAATTCTTGGCCTAACAATGATCACATGCTCATGGCCATTCCTGGTGTAATAACGTCCAAGACTAACACCATTGTGGCCCAGACATATTGTGGGCGTCCTTGGTGTAATTTATGCAGTTTTGGCATTATGTGATGGCAATACCTAAGCAGGTGATGCAGAATCCATTAATGTGATGCATTTGTACTACTGAAATCATGACTGGACATTTGGGAACTATGCATGAAAAATGATTTTTGGGGCCAACATTGAGGTTTTTTTTTCCCCCCAAAGAAAAAGATACGATTTTTTTTACTGTGTTAACCCAAAATGGAAAGCGCATATTGGATAGCAAAACATGTATTCTGAGACACAGATATGCTGAATTTTGAAAACAGAATGATTGAAAATACAATAACATATTTAAACCTGCTCTTTGAATTACAGTTCACACTGAGTTGGGGAGATTTATAGCTGTATTAGTTCTTTAAGTCAGTGAGCACTTGCTGCTGTGGCTATTTCATTAGTCATGAGGAGGATTTTCATATTGATAAGGCTTTTCCTGACATTGTTTCATTAACCCAGTCTTATGTATTGGGATAGTTGCTGTTCTACTACAGTATTGAGTTTTAAACATCACCCAGCCAAACAATGTATCCAAATAATTAGCTAACATAAAACTCTGATAAATTATATATGGAGAAGTATAGTTTTATTTGCATTCTTAACTCTACATTTATTTAGTTTGACTGTATGGTCACGGTACCTAGATATGGTGTTACAGAACGTAAATCAATACATGTATGATACACTATACTGGTCACTATTGTGATTGTGTATATGATATTTAGGCATGACAATATTTTTTCACATGATGTATTGACATACATGCGAGCGGTCGCAACTAGTAATCTGGTAAGGTGTTGTCACTTTTGTGACCATACCTGACGTGGGCACTACTGCAACAATGTTCAAGGACATTTAGTCCTGAGCTACTATTTTATTGCTCACTACTAGCTCTTTGTATAGAAAAGGTTGGAAACCCGTGCATTAAATAGAGACCAGTGATTGATTTCACACATACATTTAAAGTGTGGTACCAACCCCATTAAAAAGCAAGACAGCATGCACTAGTTCAAACTTTAAATTGATTTGTAATTAATATGTTTTTAATAGGTATATCATGCACCAAACAAGAAACTAACTTTTCTTGCTATTCCTTCTTGATTATTAAAATGCACCTTCAACAATCAATATGTGTAAAATGTCATACAAAACAGGCAGAGGATTTTAGGAAATAGGTAGGGGAGTCCCTGTGTATGTATGCTGGGTTGGAAGTTTGAGAATTTAACAATTTGAAAATAACCTTCAGGTCGCAATTGTATACAACTGGTGTCTAAAGGACCCAGAAATATAGCTATGTTGTTATTCTTGGAACTAGTGTCCCAATATTCTTGAGACCACTCTCAACCTATACATTATTATGTATCGGAATCGCTAATTTAAAGTATTTTTGAAACACTCACAAAAGTTTCAATTGGGCTGCCACCAACCACTAAGAGTACCTAAAGAGTGTGATGGCAGATATATATTAAGCAGTTTATTCTCCGTATTTTAGCTCCCCCTTCACAATATATCTGGTTTCAGTCTTGTTGACATCCGGAGTCCATTATAAGCACAAGGCTCACTGCTATGCACTGTTAACAGCCGGGGCGAATACAATAAAGGCAGAAACTTGCTCAGCACAAGATTGTGTGATGAACTGTAACATTCCCAGATGAAATATTTAGGCGGGTGGAGAGACGAATTTGTGCGGTTACTAATGATCCATTTAAGCACAACATTTCAAAACATGGTGGGACATGAGACACACGGCTCATCTTAAATTAAAAAAAAAAACAGATCAGCTTTCAGTGAAAATACTTGATCAAACATCAAAGAGTAAATAACTAAAAGACAAAAGGGCAGATTTTATTTAGGTAATCCACCAAGAACACCAAGAAATTTTTATACGGTTAATAAAGAAACAGCCACATACAGAGGAGAGAAGCTGACTGCATGAGGAAAATGCCAGAAGTGATAAAAATACCCAGAAGGAAAACATGCAGGCGGTATAAGGAAGAGCTAAAGATTGAAAAGTTGTTTAGACAATAGCAGCATTTAGCCTCTACAATTCTCCCGGGTCTGTACTTTACAGAGCTTCCTACCCATGGTTTTGGGGGTACATCATCAAATGGGAAAGCATCAGAACAAGACTTCTAAGCATTAAAGGGTCTGACTATGCTTCCTAAAGTAGCACATGTATAACAATTTAAATTCATAACAAAAATGTATTATAACCATTTCTTAAAGGGTTCTGGGCATTTAATTATAACATTTATTGAAAAGTTAATTTGGAATGATGGCCCAATTGAAATCGTGATTGTTCTCGCATTGAATTAAAACTGGAAAAGCTACATGGTCACATTTAAACATTCTAAACACAAGTCTGTGATAACAAAATAGAAGGTCAGTATAGTTACCTTTATCCTGAGAAACAGCAAACTATGTAGCATTGCAGTAAGAGTTGCCACAGTGGAAATTGTAAACTATAATTAATCCAGGGTGTGGAGGAGGGATGTTTGATAGTCTTGTTGGCCAGTTATAAATGGTTTCTACAGAAAACAGCTGGTGACATCGACCATTTTGGTGATCTGCTAAACCGCTATGACAACATTTCATTTGACTGCAGGTGGACGTTGGAACCTGTTATTGGTGTCCAAAGATGTCTTTTGTGTATTGGGTAATAATTTCATTCAGCCAAAAGAGTTCCCCTAATTCTTTTCATCGAATAATCCAAGGTCCTTTGACTAATGGCACTCATTCTACAATAGGAACCTGTAGACAAAACAGTTTAAGTGGAATTTTCACAAGACACATATATACTGAAAACTATTAGTATTTAGGAGGATCTACAATAATTTATAAGATGCTTCCCAGGAGTCCATAAGTATGGCAAAAAATCCAGCGAATATTCCAAAATGACCATGAAAGCATTTCCCAATAGTGAAACAGACAGATTATCAACCTAAATGGAGTAAAGTTCTTGGTTCAATAGTGTTCAAAGAACTGTACTGTCTTAACCCCCAGATGGCTGAATGCCAACTTCTTCAGCTTTAATAAGGACAAAACTGTAGTCATAGTCTTTAGCAATTTACAAAACTCTAAAACTCTTGAACAAATGGCCAGTGACCAGGTAAACTTGGTCCACACACCAAAGTACTCCATTCTACATTCAATCTTTGTGCCCTCTACAACCGCAATCTCTCCTTTATAGACATTCAAAACACACTTCTACCAGCTAATGGCACTTTGAATGATTAGGTCACTTTCCCTTTCTACTACCGAAAACTGTGGTTTAACTCATTACTGCAACTCTCTATTTTTCCCTGTTCCTTGGAAAATACCACAAATACTTCAGATGATGCACAAGGTTTGAGATGAGCAGTTAGTCTTGTATCTCTTCCCATAGGACCACCCTCAACTGGCTTCTAGTAGCAAAATGCTCTTTTTAAGACTTAACATATGTCTTCCACAACAAATGTTTAGTTTTTATTAGAAGCCAGTTTACCTTTTTCTGTCTTCATGAAGTCATTCGCTAAGTTCCGAAAAAATGTTCTTATTATACGCAGGGTGCATTGGTTCCAGATGGGAAAATGTGTTTTCTCCATCCTTACAGAAAAAAATCAAATGCCTTCTCTCCTCCTCTAAGGGAGACAGAAAAAATGTCATGATGTTCTGGGAATTTTCAAAACCCTGCACTTTATATCCTCTATCTATCTCTGCACTGCCTCCTCTATCCCTTTCAGGTTGAGAAAAAGACTTTTGCGATAGGACACCCATTTCCCAAATCTTTAGAATTTGGTTTCACTCATACCTTAAACGTGGTCTGCATTCTAGAAAGTCATCATTATTGGGGCCAGTTTTCCTCACGCTACTGATGCTATTAAAACAATTGAAGGACCATGATGTTCAAAATACAAAACATCAAAGAATTAACAAAATTAGATTGTAGGGCATAGAAGCTCAAGTGAATGCAGCACCCTCTTGGCGGGTTGGACATTGGCAGGTAAATTAATGAAAACCTCTAACATTTGCTGGGTTTAGTTTAGTGGCGGTCGTCCTATTGTCCAAAAGAACTTGGCAATTAAACTATCTTTCATAAACAAACTGAGGTTCTCCTTTTGGGCATGTTGTGGTGTCTTGAGTATGAAGAAGTCAAACTAATAGTGAAAATGAGCATTCACAAAATATGACAACAGTTTTTAAACAAATTGTGTGGGCTGCATATCAGCTATCAAACTCAAGTGAATGGGCTAACCTTAATGTACAAAGGCCCACATATGGTAGAGGACCAAGATATTCAACAGCTAAAGTGTTACTGTACAAAACACATTAGTACTAGGGGAATATATTAGCAACTGTGCCAACCACAATGCATGCTAGTTTAGAGTTTAGGTCCATGTGGCCCACTACTCTGGAATAAGCTCCTCCATGAGATCTGGCAGCTCGACCTATCATTCTCATTTAGAAGAGCAACTTAGACAGACTTATTCCAGAAAGCCTTTGTGTGACTTGATGTAGATGTAAAATTATTTTCTGTTCAGTTTCTCCCTATGGCACATTCTGATAGCAGTGCTATATGAAGTGTTCCTCTTTTCCAGTGCCAGCGTATCAATGCTATAGGAGGCTGGTTGTACAGAAATTGAATTAAAACTGGAAACCAAAGTGGTCCTGCCACATGCCTTAACAATGAAAAGAGGTGTCTGCTCCTCACCCATGGAAGGACTACCTGAGACAAGGGAAAACTGCAACACCTGTAACACTTCTGTAATAGTTCTGTAGCAAGCAAGTGCAGAACAGAACAGAACTATTACACACACAATAAAGTAAATTGAAAACAAGCACCGGAAAAGCCTATAGGTTTGGCATTTGTCTAGCATGCTATTAACTTTGCCAATGGGTTTTGTTGTGTACTGGAGTGTGAGTGCAGACAAAAAAATCTGAAAAATGGATGGTAAAGACAAAATAATTGCTTTCTTTTTTGCAGCATCCATTTTTCGGATATTTCACTCTGCGTTCACTCCCCCTTGTTACGAAGCTGCTTGCAGACCCTCATGCAATACAAGATGCCTAAACAGCCTGTAGGCTGGGCCAAGATGTGATTCACAATTTCTCAAGCCAATGGCTGAAGGTTATGTAGAAAAAAAGCCAACGGATAAAGGATCCTGACCCATAGATCCTTAAAGGAACTATGTGTTACAAGAATTGCCATATGTGTGAAACCTAAAACGGTATTTCAAACGGAAATAAAAAAGACAAATACACAACATACAGCCCAAATAAAGTAAAACGTAGGACAAACAGTTTTTCTAAGAGGAAAACCCTGAAAAAAATGTATTATCTTGGTCCAGTGTACAGCAAAGGGTTTGAAGCAAAGTGCAATTTATCAAAGTAGCAAACGCCCATAATGGAAATATATATTAAGTTACTCATCATAAACGACCATACCCTGTAACACGGTTAACACAGTCAGAACAAAACTACATACCTTGCAATGGTGTCAGCTACGGAGTGGACACTATCAAAGATGAAGAATCATAAAAAGTTATTGGAGGGATCGGCTGATGTGGGGGAGGGAGACGGAGGGAGTATTTTAGGAAACACAGCAGGGATAAAGTGGAATTACGAAATGTGGGAGAGGGATGTCAACAGAATGGTTGTGGTGTTGGGGAGGGTAGTAGATGCTCTATGTGGTCTCAGTTTTCCTGACCTGGATTTATATGCAATACCCTATCTTTATAGTTTTTGTTTTTTAGACCTTAAAATATTTTTAATTGGGATCACTATGGATATCTTTAGTCCTTGCAGCATTTAAAATGTTTTGACCTTATGCCATTAGGTATAATTGCTGTCTTTTGCAGTTTCTGCCACTGCCCCTCTCACAGCCCCTATAATTCCCTAATGCCATGGGAAGTGGTCATCAGCTGGAAATAATCAGCTTCACAGCATATGACATCATACTAAGGTCTAGTTTCTTGGCGATTGAGTTGTATAGTTTTATGTGAGAATATTGTTGGACACTTGGAATGCATCATATAAGGAAATGCAGGTTGTACTTTGTAGGAAACATGTTCCTTAATAGATTTCCTGTATCAACATGTGCCTGGATCACAGCGTTGTTTGTGCAGCAGTGTTAGCTGGTGGGATCTTCGTGTTGGTGTTTTTTTCCCAATTGATCTCTCTGCTGTGGGTTCCGGACACATGGCAACTTTCTCAAATTCAGCCAGCAATCTAGCGATTATCATCACATTTTCCACTCCAGTCCCTTTCACAATGAATCAGTGACAATCTTACTTCAAAGACCATACAAGTGGTTATTAAGCTTCCTATCGGGCCAAGCTAAAATTCATGGAAAAGGATCTTTTGTGAATTATAGGGTATGTTTTTGAGAAATGTTCAAGCTCGCTTAGAAATATGTGAGCTGATCTCTTCAGAGACTCCCATCTGTACAAAAGGCAACAGTCTCTGTCAAAACACACCTTCAAAATGACAGGGCTTTTATGTCATCAATAACCTGTGGTAGTCTTCCAATTTAATGGGTGACAGTTATCCAACTGAATAGGCCTAGTTATTACTGGAACCTGTCAAGAGTTACCAGTGTGTCATGTGCTTTAAGTTCATTTCAATGTAATTTGTTTTGCTTTAATGAAGGACTTGGGCAATAGAATAGTAGGCTGAAACATGTCAACATTAGAGGATATGTTTTTTAAAATGATATATGATCAGTGAAAGAATAGCACCAACTAAAGAAAAACTTTATTTCGCACTATTCCTGCGTAACACGAATGCTTTACAAATCCCCCTCATTATTGTTTCTTTACATTATGTCTATTACTTGTATGTATGCAAAAGGTTAAACCTCATGAACTCATTTTGTAGTGCAGTTCATATGTTTCTTTATCAAATAAAGACAATTATCTATTTTCTTGCAAACAGTGATGCGTGCTTTGTGCCTTTTCTGCACATTGCACATATAATTGTGTGGTGGGTAAACATACACCAACTTTTCTCTCAACCTTTTTTCTCTCATTTTACCCAAAAATGTTTTTCCCTAAATCTTCTTTAGATAAAATAGATTTTCCTTTTAACCCTAGACTTAATTTTCCTAACTGCTGCTATGAAAAGCCGGGCTTTATCGACCTTCCTGAATGCTAGATGTCGTGTGTTGATTGAATGTGAAAGGAAAAGAATTACAAAGGTCTGCAATCAAATGGTGAAATACCTGTCCTATAGGTTTGCCTGACCGGATGCTTGATCTTAGCCTTAGGAAAATACTTTGACATCCTTCTCTGTTGGAAATCTGGGGCTTTGTTACAGTGCTCTGCGTGTGGCACATAAGACCTCCGGCCCAAGTGGCATGCAGAAAGTGTAAGATGTTTGGAGCTGCTGAGATGTGGCCTTTTCAATGTAAATGGAGTAGTTGACTTGCTGTGTTTCATTCTTGCTGGCTCCTTTTTGTTAGCTATGCCAGGAGAATTAAATTAGAGAGTTCCTCCCTCAGCCCCACCCTCTTCAAAGTCTACATGGCACCCCCCCTCGCAACCATCATCAGAAACCACGGGCTCAACATTGTCTTCTATATCGATGACACTCAGCTCATCTTCTCCCTCACCAAGGAACCCGACATCACCAGGCAAAACTTCCAAGTAGGGAAGGAAAGCCATCACAATCTGGATGAAGAACAGCTGCCTGAAACTCAACCCGGAGAAAACAGAAGTCCTCATACTTGGCTCCCACCCCTCTGCATGGAATGATACCTGGTGACCCCCCGCCCTCGGAAACCCACCTACCCCCACAGACCATGCACGTAACCTCGGCATCATACTGGACTCCTCGCTCACTATGAATCGCCAGATCAACGCCATCTCTCCGCATGCTTCAACACCCTCTGCATACTACATAAAACATTCAAGTGGATCCCTTCCGACGCCAGGAAAATGATCACTCACGCCCTAATCACCAGCAGACAGGACTACAGCGGAATCAACAGAAAACTTGTCCTCAACTCCAGACCAACCTGAATGCCGTGGCCAGACTAGTCCTCGATATCCCAGGGCAAAACCACATCACCCAACACCTCCGCAACCTCCACTGGCTCCCTGCCGAAAAAAGAATAATGTTCAAGCTGCTCAAACACGCCTACGAGGCCCACCACAACATCGGACCTCAATACCTTAACGGCCACCTCTCCTATCATGCCCCAAAGAGAAACCTCCGCTCAGCCGACCTCTCCCTAGCCACTGTCCCACACTTCTAAAGGACCAGAGCGGGTGGAAGGTCCTTCTACTACCTTGTAGCCAAGACTTGGAACAATCTCCCCTTTCACCTACGGTGAAGCCCTACACTGCACCAATTCAGGAAAGACCTCAAGACCTGGCTCTTCAAATGACCCCAACGTAGCTGCTCACATCCACCCCTCAGCACCTTGAGACCCTAACGGGTGAGTAGTGCGCTTTACAAACCCTGATTGATTGATTTAGTCTAAACAGGATAGAAAAACAAACTGAGTGTCATATTATGCTAGTAGGAATTTGGAAGAAACTAGTTTGTACTACTTTGGTGATGCGAGGTTCTAGTGAGAGGTCTTTGTTTAAGTTGATACTTGTAATGGAGAGTCTTCACCTGAGTGGAGGTAGGAGGGTTGTCCAGCTAGATGTCTAGAAGCACATCAGCTCAAAGAGTCAGATGATGGAGATAGTTGGTGATCCATTCCTTAACATCACCATTGCATGGTAAACTGCGGGCATCTTTGGAACTGAACGTTTGATCAATCGTTGGGTGTACCTGTTGTACTCACTTCCAGCAATATCTGATGAAAGCCCTGTACGGTTTGTCATACTGGTTACCCATGCTGTTGTACCATACCATGTACCTATTCATTTGATCGCTACTAACTATGCTGATTATTGAAAAATGGAAAAATAACAAACTGTCAATAAAGATATTTAAAAAACAAATACAAATAAAAATAAAATAAATGAGTATGCTCTGAAAGAATAGCTGGCAGAAAGAACTCCTCATGCTGCTCAGACGGTATGAGGAGTCAGAGGACATGTATAATGCTTGTGATCAGTCTACATGGAAAGTCGTAAACCAATAGAGAGCAGAACCTTGAAGGCCTTGGACTATAAATCTGGACAGCAGTTTTAAGTAGTTTACAATAGCGGAGACCACACAGCAGGGTGAAGATATGTATACCAGTGGACTTCAGGCCGCAAGATATTGATATTAGTGCCAACTCAGTTCCCTTCCTTGGATGAATGCCAGCTTAGGTGGGGTTTAGCAATGCATTTTCCCTGACAGTTAGTAGAAATGTGGCTTGGTAGACTATGTTGAAGAAAAGGCTGTAGTTCAAAGTGTGAGTTTTTTTGGCAGTTTAGAATTATTCTGAAAGAACAGTCTTGTGCTGAGAGAAGTTACACAAAGTATATAATAATATGTTTGCTCCTGGTTAGATGAGCTTTTTATTGACTATGTCTGGTAGAGAGAGAGGCAATAAAGATTTGTAAAACCTTTAATGATTTGAGATGGGTTATAGGGCTGAACCCTATAAGCGATGACTTCACTGTGTTATAGCTGACTGACATGTTGGGCTAATGATACTGGTGTCAGACAAGGGTGCATGTGTTGGAAGGCACATGCAGATGTTTTGGTGGGTGTTCTGGAGTTTGTGGATGGAATGCCTTTAACTTGTTGCTTAGTTCTTCAAAGTCCCACATGCTGCTCAGAACACTTGGATCACAGACTGCATTCACAACTTTGAAAAACTATTTTGGGGTGTGGCTTTAGGAGGCTATCCAATCTGTGTGGTGTGTTCTGTCACATTTTGTAGTGATGTCCTTTGGAAGGCCAAGTAGTCAAGTATAGGCTGCTTTTGGAAGGTGGTTATTTGTTTATGTTGAGGGCCAGTTTGAGAAGGTAGTTTGCCCTCTTGTGTTTTAACAATGTGGTTCTGAACCCGTTTGAACCTTACGTGAGCAGAGAGTACTTGAGGGTTGCCACTATGTTGAAGGCTTCGGGACAGAACTGTAACTAGAATTCAAGGAGTTTGACAAAGAATCATGCTCCTAGTTACGAGTTTTGAAGAGCGTTAGCTAGGATATTAAGGCTTACTTTTTTTTCATTGTTGGCTGTTCATCAGTCTGAGCTGCATGGGGCTCTGTGTGGTTAGTTAGTCAAAATTGTTAGAGGGATCCTGTAGTGTTCAAAGCATGGTAGTGGCATTGTTGGGCAGACTCAGGAGCCTGTCAGTTTTAAAGAGTGTGTTCAGTAGTTCAAGTTCTTGTTGAAGAATCTGGTTAGTTTGAGAATAATATAATGAGACAGATCCTCTGTGCCCCAACTCGAAAAAGATCAATGCAAGTGGCTTTGGATACCATGACAGCACTCAAGCTAGTTACAGTGGGCTGCACAAAACTTCTAAAATACACTGTGCTCCTCAAGTTCTTAAAACGTGCCCTAAAGATTTTTATGCACTTGAGTCTCTCCTCATTCACAAGGAAATCAACACCTATAGAGTAGTCAAGACAGCAAATGTATATCATATCATTGGTGATTATGAAATTTATAACAGATATCTAAGTTAAAAGGGTTTTTGTTAGCTGTTTAATATTTCATAAAAATAGCATAACGAGGCAGCATGAATTCCACACAAGATTTCTCATCGGTTTGGGTGCCTGGGCAGAAACCTCAAGGAGCAGATCGAACAAGTCATAAGACAGGCTGCCCTAAAATTTCTCCCAGGTAGTCTACTTTAATGAAGGAGCGCAAGCTGCTTGGGGCTGTCTTCCTAAATGTATCTTATAAATATCAGAAGAGGGGTCAGACACAATTTCCAGCTTCTCAACAGTCAGATTTGTGTCATTAGGGGACTTGTCTTGAATGAGAGTCTAAGGAATATGCAGGAGTACCAGCAAGGCTTGGGTCATGCATCTAATGTGGCAAAGGCAACAACTGCAGTCCCCGCGCTTGAAATTTAGGGGGCTGGCGGAAACTGGGCAGACCAATGTCAGGGAAATTATCAGTGTTTCAAAAGAAAGCAGAGTACCACACTGCAAAAGCAAGTACTGGGGAAAAAATTACTTGCAAGGACAATTCTCTTTCCACTCAGTTTGCAGAAACGGCAGAGCCAGTCAACAAAATACCATGAAAGATACACTACATTAGTGTTATGGCCAGGACCAGCTTATGCTGGAAACCTTGATAATTACCGCAATCCGCAGGTTCTCTGCTTCTCATTTCAACATGAACTTAGTTTCTACATGATATCTACAGCTAAGCACAATGGTGCAATTCATTCTATCATAATTTTGGTAGACCGTTATGAATACCAAATCCCACACTGACAATTACATGAACACGGAAATACCACAGTTTGAACTCTTGGTGCAAGCATAAAGTGACCAAGAAGGAAGACGGAAGAGGCAGGGAATTTAAAATTCGGAAAGAGTCATGTCTAAAGACCTTCTTCTAAGGCAATAATTCTGAATAACCCACTCAATTTTGAACTATACCAACCTGAATGGCCGAGAACAGCCTATTGGTTAGATCTGGAGTACATTACAAAGTTCTGTGTGCTAAAGCCATGTGGGGGTATGGTGAGCATAATCAGGAAATACCACAGACAGTGAAAACTCCTACCTCCCCCCTGCAACAGAAAGCCTACATGGAAGTTCAAAAACCAGGTCGAGCCTCAAACCTTTTTTTCTAAAATAAATGCTAGGGCCATGTAGGAAAAATGAAATAAAGATGAGCTCTGGAGAACCAGGAACAGTCAATTCACAAATCACATTTAAGAATAAGTGGGATTAAGGACCAGGTTGCATGGTACGCAAACCAAATGCCAAGTAAACAAAATGTTGGGCACTTTTGCGCTGACTTCCATGACAAGCAGACAACTAGCAGAAGGTTACAAACCATTTCATCATGTTGGGTGCAGTGCCTAGTAGAAAGGCTGAAGGCTCTGCCTTAGACTCTATGAAACTGGGTCAGAAATGCGCAGGGTGTGGACAAGACCAGGCTCAGGCCCATCTGGCTCTGGATGAAGAGCTTGGCACCAGACCACCTTCAGAAACCCTGGGTATAACAGAAGGCTGCGCCCAGAGGGCTGCAGTAGTCGGAAGACTGTGCTTTCAGTGCATGGAGAGAGTGAAGAGTGTGGATAAAAGCCACTACCTTCAGCCCAACTCTGCCTTGGGGCAGTGGACTGGGCAAAGGGTGAGGTCAAAAGTCATGCTCCATACCCAGAGCCTGCTGGAGTCCTATCCTGATGGAAAACAGGTGGGGGAACAAGGACTTCATAAAGTATACCATTACTAACCACAAACAATTTACTGAAGAAATGTAATTTAAAGAAAGTTATGCTGCAATACATGAGGTGAGATAAGGTTCCATTGCTAACCACAAGTTAGAATTTTATGTGCTGTTTACCCTTTTTGGGTTAACCATAGAGTCCCTTTTAACTGAAGTTTGATGTCCATGGAATTTCCTGTTCTTACTTTATTACACTGATCTTAATACTCCGTCTTAGAATTATTACCTTTGTTTCTGTGAATGCGTAGTAACAGGATCAAATCGCTTCTGCAATTATTAATGGATATCAAATATAATTTGCTGCTGTCAGTGTGGAGGAATTTGGTGCTCTAAACTCTAAGACACGCCGGCCGTCCTCCACCACACTGAATCCCGATGGGCAACTCAACCTATATGCCATGCACATGTCTTCTGAAATTATTAATGGGTTCCATTAAGACATCACCTCGGGCTGCTGGCAGTGACTGGCCAGGATACAGCTGACCTTAAAAAGACTGACATGTCATCCTGTTGCTTAGCTTTACGTGACTAAAGAACGAGTTACTTACCTTCAGTAACAATGTATCTGGTAGAGACATAGTCTAGCTGCAGATTCCTTAACTTAGAAAATCCCCAGGCGTCAGACTGCATCTGGAAAACTCTCCACAGCAGCACCTCTGCACGCCGGGGGCAGCTCCGCACGGCTCCGCCCTGACGTCGTCCACGGACGTGACGTCAGCGGAGCCATATATGCCCCTCCCGGCACGCTGACATCAGTTTTTGACGGAGAAACTTTTCCGCACCGCAACGCCGAGCCACCACCAAAAAACTGTTAGAACATGGGAAAAGTGTGCGAAAATGCATAGGAGCTAGGACAATTGACCACAAGACGTCACCAGGAAGAGACGTTGTATCCCCAATAAGAGATTAAAAAAATGTGGCAGAGTCAATAGACCTCAAACCAATAGAGCACAGGGGTGGTAAGAGACCCCAAGGCGACAAAGAAAGGGAGAGCGGGGGGTGGGAAAAACATGAATAGAACCCATACTGTACAACCCAGGGCGTACGTAGGGTTGGAAAGGATACATGACACATGAGCATCCCGTCCAATTACGAAAATGGGCGGAGTAGAGCTATGAAAGCATGATTAAGCATTCTGTGTGGGAGTGAAGTGAAAGCAGCACCCTGCTGAAGGATCAAGCCCCCCGAAGGGAGACGAGCGTAGAAAGCACAACCTGAAAGGTCCTCGCAGAACGGGGAGGACGGGCGGGCGTTAAGGAATCTGCGGCTAGACTATGTCTCTACCAGATACATCGTTATGGAAGGTAAGTAACTCGTTCATCTGCTAGAGACTAGCCGCAGATTCCTTCACTTAGAATAGGTACCAAAGCCATACCCATAGAGGAGGCGGGTCGGCTCACTGACCATGAAGCTCAGAAGAGAACGGAGAACAATGGAAGGCAAAGGTACCACAAGCCGACAAGTACAGCACGAAAACCCCTTTTGTGTATAACGGGTTGAGAGAGGGAAAGTCCAGAGCCAGAATGCGCGTGCTGGAGCAAGAGTTCAGAACTTCGAAAAGGGAAGATGAACCAAGCCTAGGGCCCGAGGGATCCGCACGATCCGAGGTGTTGACAGAAAGCAAAAAGCGATTACCGGTCGACCAGGTAAAGCAGTGGAAAAAACACTGTTGAACATGTGCCTGCAAAATACAGGGGGCAACAAAGGCAAAAGGCTGACTCCTGCCGAGCAAGTGCCGGTATGGACAAGAAAACATATACTAAATATGCTGGAGTTAAAAGGAATCTGATGAGACCGCCAGAAGTGGAACTGGACATAGGGTGTGAAAGATCCACCAGATGTAATGTGTCGTCTGTAAGCAAAACCCAGAGAGATGGCAACCGGTATGACAGAAAGCGCATACCGGCCCAGTATGTAGAATAGCGGAAGAAGAACTTTTCCAGCTGCATCAGCTAGACACATGTGACAACATTGGCAGGCGACCAATCCATGGCCAGAAGGCCGGTAGTAAATTAGAAGACACGCCAAGACCTAGGCGGTCTGTTACAACTGGCGAAACGGCCAATGGCACACAGCTGAGCGGCAAAGTAGGAGCAACACTGTAAAACATCGAAGCATACCGGAAGGCACCTAAGCACATCATGTGGAAGTTGGAACCACACAAAGAAAGGAAAGGCCTCCTGCAGGGCAGATTGAGCATCTCTGATGCACACTACATCAAGAGGGCAACGGCCCAAAAGGCGAACCAGGCAGCCGAGCACCACATAGAGGCGGTGGCACAAGCAGACCGGGTCAGTGACCACGGACACCGCCTGAAGGAAAGAGCAACATCCCTCCTTTGCTCGGGAAGAACCACGGTCCTCTGCAAGCTAGAGGCTCAACAGTGGAAACAGTCAGGATCAATGTAAGTGCCCCAGACTACAAGAAGCAAGTATTCCGAAGAAATACGTCCCCATGAAAAAAATCACAGTATGATCCAAGCAGAAGTGTTGAAACACCGCTGCGGGGCAGCAGGGAACGTGGAAAAAAACACCGTAGGATAAGTGGTGAGAAAAGAGGCCACATACAGCAGAGATATAAATGCTAAGCTAGTACCTTGGAGGACGAGCCCTATATATCCTGCTGTCTTGGTTCTTTCTATTTAATGATTTTGGAACCAACACAAAGACCCATCTTTTCTCCCTGGGACTGGCTTCCAAGTCTGGCAGTCAGGGGCTAGTGTCATACAGGGATCCCAACAACTTTTGGCACCTCTTTTAGGAGCAAAGACACAATTCAGACAATAAGACCTGCTGATTGCCTTTCAAGTTAGGGATTTGGTGTAGGACTGTAGTGGGTTTAAGTGTCTCCAATCCCGGCTTTCCCCCTTGCACTCTGCTACTCGGCTACACTACATACACACTGAATGTGAACGGTACCGCTCCGTATATCCCTTACACAGGCAGATGATGTGTGGGGTCAGCCCAAAACTCATTTTCGGCATAAAACTAACTTCCAGAAATCTACCTGGTGCTAGTTTATGCTATAACTGTCTTTAGGCAAGCTGCAATCCAAGACAAGCACTAGGAAATCTTCCAGATCCAGCCTTAGCATGCAGGTACAATAATTATTATTTTGTATCTAATTTATTTTAAGTGCAAGCGCATACCACAAAAATATAAAGAAAACAGACCACCACATAAATGTGCCCCCCCCATATCTTTGCAACAAACACATTGAATAATAAAAAAATAAACATTTAATTGTCTGTTTTACTGGTACTTAAAAAACAAGCCTTTTCGTTTGTCACGCACTTTCCAACACTTTTTTTGGAGGCGACAAGAAGCAATTGTCACCCATTGTGGCTTCAAACTGCAGGCAGTAACAAAGCCACAGAGTTAAATAAGCATAATTAGAAAGAGCTTTGTCTGTGACAGAAGAGAAGGTACCATTTTTAAGTGAATGTGAACAGTATGCATAAGCTTTGTACAGGTAAAGTGAAGCGATCCAATGGGTAAAATCGGCTTACTCATTTGCCCCATGCTGTGGTTAGAGCAAGCAAATTGTGAATATCAATTCAATATATAAAGCCTCCTTGCCAAAGCCCCCTTATATAAGCATAGTAGGTAGGAGTGTTATGGAAGACAATAGTCTGGTGAGTCAACTAAAGTGGTCTCAAAGGCCAGACCTAAAAAGCAGCTAATGCACGAGAACCATGACTTATGAGATGTGTTCAAAAACCAGAGTGACCAGGTTTTGAACACCAAAGGCCACAGAATTAATCGACAGAGCTCAGAAGGACAGAAAACACCAACAATGAGGCCTTAAGAGTGATCAAAATGAATCTTTTCACATTGTATCATCTGTGTTGACTAAACTGCTGTCAACTAGGGGGGAGTGTAGTGTTGGAACATTGGTCCTTCCACCATCTGTACCCCAGGTTTCTAGCTTATCGCCAGTTACTCGGGAAAACAACATGTTATGATTACATGTGTTATGTAATCATAACATTTGCATTCCTTCTCCATGGCTGCAAGCCTTGACTCTCTTCAGTTGGAGTTGGGAAACGTTGGAGAGAGACCTGCAGGACGCAGGCTCCTTTACATGGAATAAAGGCGGCTTCTTTTTATAATCATGGATGGCTTCAGACTCGTTATTGAATGTGAACCAGTGCTTCAGGGAGCAATGTAATTGCGCACTGCAACACATGAAAACCAGTTTCCCTCCATGTTCAGTCCATGGCCCATGAAAACTGGTACACTTGCTAAATGTATATACATTTACAGTGAACAATGGTAAAAACAGGGTTTGTCCACTTAAATCCGGGATAAATGGTCACCCAAACTAAAACAAACATTGGTAAAGCCAAGAGGTCTCGTCTTTGAGACCTACTAGTTCTGCCAAAACATTTTGTTGATGCTGTACACCATACAGCAGGAACAAATGGAGAAACAAAAGGCACATGCAGCTTGTTTGCATGCGTGAGGATGTATGCTCACATGTATAATTAAACAATCAGACGTGACCACACATGGGTACTTCGAGAAGGACTTGTGTCACTTTTTTTCTATTTACAGCTCCGAATGTATCAGTACATACATTTTAGTATTAGAAATGTTTAAGAAAATAGTTTACAAAATGTGACTGTGGGCGGTGGGGGCAGAGGGGGAGCACCGGGGAGCGGGTGGGGTATGGTTAAAGTGACGCACGAGAAAGAGCAACACAGGGGGGAGGGGCAAAAGCACACGTGCAAGCTACAGTAACACTGAACACGGAGGATGGAAGCACACAGGTTCTACAGAACAAGATGGAGCACAGGGGAAGAGCACACTAGAGAGATAACTGAAAAACACATGCACTCTTGTGGCGTGCTAAGGCAAAACGAAAAAAGTAGTACCCTAAAAGTGAGCAGCGGAAGTACATAACCAAAGAGGATATGCTCCAGGGGATGGACAAACACCAAGGCAAGCCTTCAATTAAGAGGCAACCAAAATGAGAGTGACAATAACACAAGCCATTGGTAAGCAAGAGTAGACTTTTAAGTATACAGTAAGGTCTTCATAAGCTAACAACCAAAAAACTGCACTGTCTGGTAGGCTTGACGTAAAAAGAAGAGAAGACCGCACTAACTCCAGTTGCTCTACATTGGTTGCTGGTGACACAAATATACATTTCAAAAATCACTCCTTTTGGCGTCTGTCAGTACTGCGTTCTGGTGCCAAGAGACTCTAAGGGGTGAACATTTGCTTATTTTAAATACATAGATCAATGGATGGATTTCAAAGTATGATATTTCTATTATCAGAAAGCATCTTAGCACTGTTCTTGCACTGTATAATCTTCCGAAAAGACGCAGGTGAAAAGGATATCTTTGTTAGAAGAATTTGAGGACCGGGCCCAATCCTTGCCACATTCAGTCTTTGTACTTCCAGATGTTTAAATGTGTGATACCTCCATAAAGCAACTATTGCCTTATTTTTAAGGTCGTCTTGTTATAACCAGTGTAACCATTTCCCTCAGAAGTTCTTTCACCGATTCCACAAGGGCCTTGTGAAGTGTTTGCACACATACCTTAATCATTAAAACACTAAGGTACTGTTCAAACTACATCACCTGAAATGGCGACGGCCTGTGAAATTATAAATTGGGCTACCCACTGTATGCTATTTTCTTACATTTCCGTCTGCATTTAGCAATATTTTTTCTATTGGTATTGTTCTACGTTTATTGTTGGGTGAGTGTAAAAATAGGCTGTAACCAGTAAATTTCCACATTTATTTATCGGTTAACAGTAGTCTCAGACGTCGATGACGGTAGGTTTTTAGTGCTCTAAATAATTATATACAATAAAATAATTCTCTCTACTAAGCATATTAGCAATGTGCATGTTTGTAGCCATTAAGGATTTATTATCCCTTTTTCTGACTCTATTCAGACTATAAGCACAGCTATGAGTTAGGTTAGGAGGTTACATGACAATAGTAGGTAGAGACATTCTAAAGAAGAGACAAATTATGTATTTTTCAGTTCATGAAGATAACTACAGATACCAAATCAGATCGTTTTCCATCTGTATTTGAATGCAAACAGTATTAGAAAGGGCAAACTGGGAGCCTTGTTTATAATGGATGTGACCGATCATCTCCAATTACGTCATATCACAAGAAACCAAGAAACAAAAGCAGGTGACAGCTTGAATTTGGTCTCTATGGAATTTTAGCTTAAAAGAAAACAGCTTTAGAAGGTCCAACTGATCACCAATTGGACATTTTAAAGAAGTTAGCTTATCAGTATAACCCAGAGCTTCCCAGAAGGGTTGGCAAGCTGCTGCAAAAGAAAATAGGACTTGGAAGTGAGTTTCTGAAACAAAAGCATTTTCTGCAAGCACATCTGGCAAGCAGCAATATTGTTTCACACAGTGAAAACAGAAAGGTATAATATATTGCAGATGTTGACACATTTTTCCTGTTCCGCTGTTACTTAAGGGAAAGGTTACCGAGAGGAGGACCGTACATAAAAAGGAAGTCCTCGACATTTACACTCCCACTGCATGCCCACCCTTGTTCGAACTATAAACACGAATATAATATCACAAAAAGTAAATAATCAAGAACATTTGCCAGATATATATCCCTTTGAGTAATAATAACAGTGGTTTTGTACTGCAGATCTCAGGGAATAAGAACTCCCTCCCTCCCTCCGAAAAGCACACCATGTCCCGTCTCCTCCTCATGTTACCACTGAGCAATGCCTAAGAAAGTTCACTTTACAGCCGCTACACTTCACAAATGTGAACATCTGTATTCTATTTCCACCCTTACACTAACAATTCTTTAGATTACAATAACAGTAAATTGACTTAATCTCAACACTCAATATGCACCGCTTAGCATAAATCACACAAAGCTCTTTCTTCCAGGACACTCTACTTAGATATAAAACCACATCTCCTACTCATAGTAGACATATCTTCAACCTATTACAAACCTACACTCCTCTTTCTAAGGTGAGTTGCCAAATTTTTTCATTATAAGACTCTTCTCCTGTCTCAAGAAAATATGCTTTCAGAAGAACTTTTGCAGGTTTCACCTCAACAGCGTCGATGCATTGAAATAAACTTTTAAATAGGATTGCTAAAAAGCTGTAAGGATTCCTGCATACAAGTAACCGATTTACAAGTAATTAATTATTCACATTGGATCATCAATATATTCATTCACTGTAGATCTCAATGGGCTATCCAACCATAAAATTAGAAATCAATATTTTTGAAGACTGACTGGCCTGTCCCTGTCTATGCTCATAAATCAGTTAAAATAAGGTGTAAAGTGATGGCAATATTGCTGCTTTGGAAACTTTCAGAAGTGGAATGTGGCCTCTGGAATCTTCCTTCTTGTCTGGTGCAACTTGGGGTGACCAGAAAAACTTGTTGCCAGATGAGAAGAAAACAAACACCGCCAGCTTAAAATGTGCCTCTGCGTAACGATTTGATCAAAAAGTATGCTTTTCTTTCAGGAACAATCAGTCGAGGTTTTACTTAGCTTGAGAAATGTTTGCTAGCGCATGACGAATAGGTACCATTCTGTAGGATCGGATTGGTGGAGTGGTGCACTGCTCGTTATTATGACAGTAGTGGTCAATTAATCAATGAGTCTAGATATATAATAAGTCTTGTTTTTTCCCAAGAAATAGATTGCCAGCCAACGCGTTTCGTTCACGAAGTGAACTTCTTCAGGGCAAGTATGGGCGCTCTTGTTGGATCGGAGCAGAAAGTATGGCAAATGTACAGCGCGGGGGCCGCCTTGATAAGGGCCTGTATGCGCAACGTCTGGCTGCAAAGCATGTAGCCTAAGCGTTCGCGTGTGAAGGTTTCTAGACTCATTGATTAATTGACCACTACTGTCATAATAACGAGCAGTGCACCACTCCACCAATCCGATCCTTCAGTTATCTGCTAAGCAGTTGGCACTCTTCAACGGCGAGTGCTGGAGTTTGTTTTTTGCACGCTCACCCTACATCTGACTACTATTTGACAACAAGGGAACAACATAGGGTAGTGCAGTCATTGTGTCCACCGTTGTTTGGAACTACAAATAGGTACCATTCTGTGGCTGCAGAACGATTGGGCAATAAATGCAATTTAAAATCTCAAAACCGTTATAGACCAGATTGTTTGATATGATATTTAAAAGAATGCTTTAGCATTGGTTATGCAGAAGCTTGCATGAGTAATTCAAGTGAAAAACATTCAATTCCCAAGTGATTTTTAGCCACCTTACCCGTGACCACATTTACTCAAATATTCAAGGGCAATGTTAAATAAGTCTTTTCAAAGCAATCACTGCTCTAATCCTTTAAAGACAATGTTATCATGGTTTTACCAGCCTGAAGCTCCCCAAGTGTGCTACAGCAGATTCAGTGATTTCCATATAAGCAGCTGCACTAATTTTCACAACCACTGCAAAGTTTTGCCTGTGTGAACTCCTTTTGAACAGTGCAGAGTCAGCTTCTTCTGCATTGGAGCAGGTGTGGATTTGGTTGGGCAAAGGTGCAGGTCCTTCACAAAAAGGGGAATGTCCAAGCATACTTGGGGGGATTGGGGGGTCAATGGAGTATAAGAATAGAGGGCCGACAGTCTCTTTGGATTTGGTGGGTAGGGGAGTTGAATAGGAAGAAGGTGGGCGCAGTGAAAATTCTCCCTATTTAAAGAGCAGTTTCCCTCAATATGGTAGGAGTGCGGTTATTATAAGAAGTGTATTTAAATCTATCTTTCTCTCTCTGTTGGCAAACGGTACTCTAAGGGAGGAAATAAATCTGTCCAGAAAGCTTGGTTGGCTGTGGGGGGTGAAGGAGGAAATGGTGGCATGACAGGTGGTGTACCATAATATTCCTTTCTCTCTCTTTTCAGATAGACCTGGGAGCAATGGTATACTTTCAAAAAAAGTGAATACTACGACTTGTACTCTTTGAAGAACTAGATGTAAAGTAAGGAGATACTACGCCTAGAAAAATGTCTAAAGTCACAGTTCTGAATCTATGATGTCTTATTTGTGTGGCAAGTTGCAAACATGCAGCAGGGATGTAGAAAAGAAAGCAATTCACTGTGTTGAACTGTGCAGGACAGATCGACAAATACGCAATACACAATATGTTGACTATTTTTATTTGCAAACAAATGATTTTTGATTCAAAGGTCTCCAGAGCTTTTCCTAACAGCAACTCTGTCCAGTTATTATTTTTAATAACTTCTTATTGACATTTTCAATTTTAATAACAGTGAATAACAAAAACATGCTTGGTTCTTCACCATTATTTGAGTTTGTTGTACATGTATGTTAAATGATGTAGTCACATTAATAAAGCACAAAGCTATATCTCAACCGAGTTTGTTTACTAAGCTTCTAGTAGTGATTGTTACCATTCAACGATCTGGTTATACGTTTCACATTAAATTACGTTTCCTGCTTCCCCCTCGGTAATGTCAGTCAGTCAAGTGCAAGTTTATTACAGCATGGTCAATTAAACATGGTACAATAAATAACATCAAATCAGCAATTTATACTATTACACCCTGCCACCCTAAAATAAATCTATTCTATTTCAGCACTCTTGACCTGCAAATAAATATATTCCCACAGCACAAAAAACATCTAAAAACTATATTACAATTAGAAATGTTATTGCTTCCAATCAAGAATTTACAGCGTACTTGTTAACCCCCCCTTTCCGTTCATAAACATAAATGATCTAATAGAATGTGTATTTGAATATTTCATGTTTATTCCACTTTTATGCACCACTACTTCCGCAACACCCATTTCATTTAAAAGCTTCACTATAAGACATTAGGTAAAAGGTTGCAGGTTGTGAAGCCCTTCTAAAGCAGCAACCACAAATCTTGTCATGGTAAGGCCAATACAACACTAAATTAACCTGTGATCAGCCCTCTGGTAGCTTGGCTCAGAGGAGTCAGGCTTAACTTAGAGACAATGTGTAAAGTATTTGTGCAACACTTCTAACAGTAAAACAGTGAAAACCCCACACAAAAAGGGTCCTACACCATTTTAGAATAAGCCTAAAAAGACAAAACTCCAGTGAGTAGAACCGGAGATATACAATTTTGAGGTTTTTAGTGAAAATAGCGCCAAAAAGTTTTTTTCTTATGTATATGCCTTATTCCAACCTATTTCCAGCTTTCTGGAACCATTCACGTTAATGTTATAGAAGAGAATGCTATGAGGAAGAACTGAGGTAACCAATCAACATTGGTTTTATGTTACTGCCAGAAGGCTAGCTGATCCAGCTGCTCTTGATTGCAGAAGTGCCATGTTAACTTCTTTTTAACATTTTCACAGAAAACATACTTAACAATTCTACATCGTACTCCTATTCCTCTGGGATGAACTCATTGTAACCTTTACTATAGGTTCCTTCCAAGCAGTTTACCCATGTCACTTTTGAGATCATAAAATGTACTGTGTTTTCCTTTCTTCCCACACCAAACTGAACAAATTCCAAAATTATTATTGAATTTCTAGAGGATACTGCAGATATCATTTGCTCCCGATTTGCATTACAAAAAAGCCTCTTTTTTTATCACAGACTTACATTCTGATCTTAACCTCACAACTTCCTCCCCGGCATACATCCCTCCTTCTCTATTTCTCCTACTCTGTCAATCTCTAAGAAGCCATTTGAGAAATCTACAATGTGATTCAAGCCATCCCTTATTTAGTCCATTAGTTTTTAACTTCCCATCAATGGTTCCTTCTGCCTTTCTATGTTCAGCTGTCAAACATTTCATCACCTCAATCATCACTTTCTTATGTCAATAATTTAAACTCAAATTCTTGAATCTAAAACTTGGCGTCCTTTACTTTGACTTGTAGGTGTGCAAGTTTTCTTACCTGTTCCTCATTTATATGAGTGGTGATTCCTCCTGGACATTCCACCAGTACAAACAGTACCCTTTACAGCTGCCTGACTTTATTTCATTGAAACTGCATTTCTAATGGAAGGTGGTTGCAACTATCCATTCTAAGAACTTGGAATTCTAAAATTAATCTAAAAAACCAAGTAGGTATAAAAATATAATTAATCCGACATTGCTGCATTCCTAAAGTGAATGTTTTTGAAGTTGGAGGGTCAATTGAAAAGCAGCCATTCAAATATAACCACCCACAGTTTCTCAAAGTTGATTGCCTATTTTGGGGGAATGTTGACGGTATACATTTCAAAGAAATGGCAGGAGGATTATGATAAACTGATAATATATCTTTCCCCCTTGGTAATTTAAATTGTGGATTCATTCAATTGAAACTTCCCCATTAATACAATAAAACTACTCTATATACTCAAATCGTCCTTGAACAAGTTAAACTGTCTCTCACTATACAACATATGTTATTATGTATACATTCACCACTATTATCATGTCACTAAGGCTGTGCTGTGATACAGCTAAACTGGACTGATCTGTATCCAATACCATTTGGTATTAAAGCAAATTACATCTCTTGAGACCTTAGTACAGACAAGACATAATAGAACTACCAAGGCCCGTCACATTCCATTTGCTTTTGTTTTGTATTTATTTGGATAACCCAAACAATATTGGCATTTCTCCATACAGCCATGTTTCTTGGGGACATATTACATCACGCTTAGCCAAGATTTCATCCATTCTCCCTAATTTTAATAATCTCTTTAAACCATGAAGATTTCAACCACCACCAAAAATAAACATGTGGGGGGAGGTGTCTTCTTTTCCTAGTCTACATTCCTTAAGATAGATTTTCTATTCTCATCTTGTTCATCTAACTCAAACATTCCTAATTATTCCTTATCTACTATCCTTTTCCTTTTGTTTCATCTCCTGTATTTTGAATCCTTATGTTTAGACTATCTTTATTCACATCTACTTGTCATCCTCATATGTCTTCATTCCCATCTTTCCATGCTACTTTAATTTGTTTTAATGATAAAGCAGCACTGTATTTTAAAAATGGGTTTGTTTATTGTTTTTCAACATTAGGAACTGTTTTGATTTTATTAAAATTGAGTTCTTGTTCCGCATTACATGTCAATTTCTTTACCACCTGAGAGTAGAAGAGATTATTGGTGACTTCCCTACGATTGGTATCCATTACTAAGCCCACCTGTTTCATATCTTTTGATGAAACTGATTTTTGGGAGGCACCTTTATAAATACATCTTCAGAAGGCTTTCTTTATTTAATGAGCTCAAATTTTACTCTTTTTACTTGCTGTAAGTAGATTCTAACAATTTCTAAGAGCTTATCATCAAATTCCCACCTACTCTGTAGTGTAGTCCCAATAGTACCCTGTCATGCAGGACCTACGCTGTTTACGGATAACATATACTGTGGGTCTGGTGGCAGACTGACTCCGTGCACCCCCGCCGCATATGTTAGCCTATGATTTGCATTAGCTAGCTCGTAGTGCTACTAGAATCTCCTGTTATCAGAGAGATTTGTTTTTGGCAACCTCAGAACACAATAACCTCAGACTCATGGAAACAATATCCTACTTTTCACCCAGTCACTCGTGCATGCTTGTATTGCTATCAGAGAGATACAGAGAATAAACAGTCAAACGTTTTTACAATAAGAATGTATTGTACCGTAGTTCTTCTCATGTAAAATAAGCGCGCTGCTACAATTGTAACACAATGGCAGAGATATAGAACCAGCAGTACAGTGAATTCAAAGGAATAGTATTGTTCTACCATTTTGCAATAGTCATGAACACATACATGAATATAAAATGCATTTATAAAATAAAGTGCGTACTCCTAAGATGCCTGACTAGATGTACCTAAGTGTACCTAGCATGTGAGTAGGTGCTATAGAGCCTAAGAACCAAGAATCCCGCTAGGATTGAGTCGAACCCCCATACCTGAATAGTGAAAGTGTGGGACTTCGTCCTGGACTTGAGCTGGACACCCCGCTAGGGATTGTCAGACCACTGTCAGCTGGAGCGATGGCATGCCGGAGCTGCAGCGTCTCTGGTCAGTGTGTCGGTCGTGAAGTCTCGGTTCCCTCCTGCTCTCTAGTAGCAAGAGGTGATGTATTTTTGACCCATTGTTCAGTATGAGGATGACGTTGGGGATTAAACCTTGTGCGTCGATGGGAGAGTGTACTCCTCAATTATTCATTGGGCTAAGAATGACATCTTAGCAATATCGATTGGGAAAAACCCACCCTCGGCATGGAACTAGGTGAAAGGTTTAGTCCATAAAAGGATGCAGTCCTTATGAGGTGTGATGTCCCTATAAGGCGTGATGTTCCTATAAGGCATTCTGTCCTTATTTGGAGTTATGTCCTTATAAGGCTCGTTCATATGAAATAACGGGGAGATGATATAGGGAAAGAGTACGATGTTCCCTGGGTACCGATATGAAATATAACAACTCCATCAATCATAGGGGATGACTTTGTGACTTTATTGTTAGCCCTTCCACTCCAGCCTTGTCCCTTAACCGGACAATTAAAACCTTTAATTACACTTATTTCAGCTACTACACCCAACTTTTACTATTCCCTCCCTTCTCTTGACTTTGACACTCAGGGCCTAAATACGATGTTAAGTCAATCGACACCGTCTCGGTCCTGGGACAGACGGACCTAGGATGCGACTGAACACGGTTTGGCCGCATTCCTACATTTCCCTATGGGAGCATCCATTATGGATGTTAAACTTCCGTAATACATGCTCCTATAGGGAAATGGGAGGTGCTGTTCCACCATGCACCCCGTATCAGGCACCTCAAGGTGCCTGCCTTGGGGTGCATGAATCAACGGGGGGCACCATAGGTTCCCCCTCGGCCCGCAACCTGAAGCCACACACACAAAGGGGCCCTGCTCAGGGCCCCCAAACACACTTTCCGACATGGTTTTTATGTCGAGCACTCCGACATGGACACCATGCCGAAACCCGTGCATTGTAATCACAAGGGTGGAAAGGCCCACCCCTTTGGGATTACGAGCCAGTTCCGACTGGCCGATAGGCTCCTTGAGCCCATTGAAAGCCAGCCGGAATGAACAGCCGGTTTAGTTTATGACCGCTAGAATTGTAATGCAGCAGTCGGAAAGTAATCCGAGGGGCCAATTATGATGCGGCCGGGATAGGTCCAACTGTCGGTCGTAGAATTTCCGGGCCGTATCGGAATCAGCCCTAAAGTGTTTGTCCATGACAAAAAACAGATACCCAATGCAATTCTTGAGCTAGTAGCCAAAATCGGACCTATCCACATCAGACAGGATACAAATAATCAACATTTTGAGCAGCTTTGTATAAGAATGCTAATCCCTCTCGTCTAATGTCAGAAACAGGTCAATAAATACAAAACATATCCCTTGCACCCCAAAAGGGGAGCTTGCATTGGATCCAGATTAGGAGTTGTCTCAGAAGAACAGAAACAGGGATTTCAGACCTTTTTGGATAATTAGCAACACCCACACCTCCCTTGAAGCCCTTAAAATTACAGATCACCGATGAAGCCAATACTGTTCAGCATATTGCACTCTAATATCAAAGACATGACTGAAAGTGAAAAGGAAAGTTATTCTTAAATCAGGCACGAACCACCATCTATGCTGGCTGCTATAAAAAAAAACACAGCTACTCCCAAAACACTTGTTCATGCTTTCTATCATAACGATAGAAAAAGAAAATGAATGAAGAACTATCCCACAGGATTACACCCCAGGATCAGAAATTTAAGGCTTACGATGCTGTCTTTACTGGGACCAGATAAGCACTACAAACTTGTGAATGATATGGGAGAAAATACCAGTAACTAAGCAATATGAATACTAATTCAGCATAATGGCCAATCACAACGAAACATGAATCACCAACATCCAAGTAAAGTTATGAAACCTAAGCGAAAGAAACACTGTAGCTCCAAGAAAATCATAGGATTCAAAATAAGAATACAATAGAAACAAAACTAGTCGTCACAGAAGAAAATCACAGGATGCAAAATAAGAACACAATAGAAACAAAACTAGTAGTCACAGAAAGAGTAACTTAACACGATAGCTGAAGCCGGACTAAAGAAAACGGCTGTACAGATAAAAGGGAGCACACAACAAGACATGTCTGAAATGTTATGTCTCTCAACAAGTGATGGAAAAATGTACAGAAGTAATAAAGACAGAAAAAAGGTTTTAAAAAAATGTAAATTACTTGTTTGGATGCCGACATCATATTATCACAGGCACGAAAAGCTAAACATAAAACCACAAACTAGCAGGGACTTGCTTAAAACACGTGACTGTCACACAACCCTAAGAGAACATTTTAACTCTCAGAGTTAACCACAATACATTTTCTTAATTGTCTCTCAAATAGTAGGTTGCACACCATAAAAAATGGGCAGTCGGAGAAATTAAAGTACATAAATTTGAACAGTCACTTGTAGAAAACAATTTATCTTAAAATGACCGCAAGAGCAATTTGAGGGTAGAACATTAAAAAAACATTGCAGCCTGAAAGATAAGAGTGACTCCTTTCAATCCATATCCTGGGTGTGTCGTCTTATTTTGCAGTACTGTAGATGTAATGTTAAGAATATTCAAATATATGATCTTTTGTTTGACGACAGAGAGATGTAAGATAGAAAAAACAGACAACTGAAGTGATTCAGAATTCTTTTCTATGAATGTAAAAGGAAAAAATGCAGAAACACCTCAATTCTGTCAATATATCAAAGCTGACTACCCCAGCAACTTCTCAGATAGATTAAGAACCAAAGAACAAGTTACTTACCTTCGGTAACGATATATCTGTAAGAAACATTAGTTAGTTATAGATTCCTTACCTTAGAATTACCCCCAGGCGTCGGACTGGATCCGGAAAGTTTTTTTCTTCAGCAGTACCTCTGCGTGTCGGAAGGTGATATTGGTCGGCTCCGCATCCGTCGTTGGCATCGTGGTCGCCGGGATGACATCGCGGCAGGTACTTAGACACCGCCCTCGCGCGCTGTAAGTTCTGTACACGACTTTCCGCGCCAGAAATGCAGAGCCATGCATGACACTGACCACTGTGCACAAATCTAGGTCCCTGAAAAGATATCCTTAACCCTAGAAATCAGTTAGCAGAAAAGGGAGGATGGGTGGGATGGTAACGAATCTATAACTAACTAATGTTACTTACAGATATATCGTTACCGAAGGTAAGTAACTTGTTCATCTGAAAGAAACACGTTAGTTATAGATTCCTTAGCTTAGAATAGATACCCCAGCAATAGCAACCCCGGTGGTGGGTCTGCGAACCAAGATCACACCAGAAAATCCTGGAGAACAGAACGGCCAATGAAGCCATCTCTCCGGACTTAGTTGTCCAGGAAGTAGTGTTTTGTAAACATGTGCGGTGATGCCCACGTGGCCGCCTGACAGATGTCATTTAGAGGAACTCCTCTTCCCAAGGCAGTAGTGGCTGCCGTCACCCTGGTAGAATGGGCGCGCAGCCCAACCAGAGGCTCTTTTTTAGCCAGAGAATAGCATGCCTTAATACACTAAACAACCATCGAGAAATGTTGCATTTGTGTAAAGCCCGACCTTTCTTGGCAACCACGTAGTTAACAAAGAGCTGGTCATCCCCCCGGAACTGTTTTGTGCGATACAGGTAGAAAGAGAGCGCACGTTTTGGGTCCAGATGGTGGAGCCTCTCTTCCTCTTTCGAAGGATGCGGAGGCGGAAAGAAGGTGGGCAAAGTAATGGTCTGACCAATATGGAAGGCAGTGACCACCTTAGGAAGAAAGGATAGACAGATCCTGAGAACCACCTTGTCCGGATGGACAGACAGGAAAGGAGGTTTGGAAGAAAGAGCCTGGAGCTCACTCACCCTTCTAGCAGAAGTGATGGCTACCAGGAAAGCAGTCTTAAGAGTCAGGAGTCTTAAAGGGCAGTTGTGAAGCTGCTCAAAGGGAGCGCACACTAAATAGGTAAGAACAAGGTTAAAGTCCCACTGAGGCATAACAAAGGGAATTGGAGGAAAGAGACGAGTTTCTCGAAACGGCAAACTACCGGGGACTTGAAAAGAGAAAGCTGATCTGGCAGCCGAAGGATGGCAGAGATGGCCAAAAGATAGCCCTTGAAAGTGCCCAGAGCAGAACCCTGCTGGGCCAAAGAGAGAAGAAATAAGAGAACCTCAGAAAGAGGGGCAGAAAGGAGATCCACACCCTTTGCTTTGTACCATGCAACAAACTTATTCCACCAGCAGGTGTATACCCTCTTAGTGGAGGGACGCCTGGCTGCCAAGATTACATCACAAACTTCGAGTGGCAGTCCAAAAGACGCCAACTGCCGTCGCTCAATGTCCACGCAAGGCGGTGGAGACTGGACAGGTTAGGGTGGAGGATCGATGGCCATGTTGAGCAGCTCGGGATACCAGACTCTTTGTGCCTAATCCGGGGCCGCAAGAATGATTGGGCCCGGTCACGCCTGATCTTCTTCAGCACTCTGGGCAGAAGTGGTATAGGCGGAAAGGTGTACAAAAGACCATAGCTCCACTCACAACGAAAAGCGTCGCCTAGCGAGTGCCACCTTGGAAATTCCAACATGCAGAATTGCTGACATTTCGCGTTTACTTCAGTGGCAAATAGATCTAACCAAGGCTCTCCCCACTGTCAAAAGAGACCTTGCACCACCTCCAAGTGAAGACGCCATTCGTGATCCATCATGCACCTGCAGCTGAGTTCGTCCGCCCTGGCATTCAGAGAACCTGCCATGTGTTGAACCACCAAGGATATGCCCTGATGTTCCAGCCATGTCCAGAGTCGAAGAGCCTCTTGACATAGGGTCCACGACCCCACCCCGCCCTGTTTGTTGCAGTACCACATGGCGGTGGTGTTGTCCGTGAACACCTGCACTACTCTTCCCCGGACAGATGGAAGTAATGCTTTCAGTTGGAAGTAATGCTTTCAGTCTAAGACGGATCGCCCGGAGCTCCAGAAGGTTGATGTGAAGCCCGGACTCCACAGGAGACCAGAGGCCTCTGATCTCCGCCTCTCCCATGTGGCCACCCTATCCCAGAAGGAAGGGGTCCGTCACCACTGTGTGGTCTGGTTGGGGAAGGGAGAGGGATTTGCCATTGACCCAATCCTGGTTCGTGAGCCACCACTGCGGGTGTCGAGCAGTGCCCTCCGAGATCTGGTCGCAATCGGACAGATTCCCCTGATGCTGCGCCCACTGGAACTTCTGGTCCCACCGCAGACCCCGCATATGCCACCTGGCATGATCGACCAGCAGGATGCAGGAAGCCATGAGGCCCGGCAGCCTTAGAATCATTCTGTCCGAAACCCGGGATAGGAATCATAGCCCGAATTTTTCCAGACTCGCTGTTCGGGAAGATAAGCCGAAACCGCGTCGTGTCCAGTACCGCTCCGATGAAGAGAAGATTCTGAGAGGGAATCAGGTGTGACTTCGGCATATTGATGGAGGACCCTAGCGAATGCAGGAGGTCGGCCATAGTCTGGAGGTGGGAGACGACTGCCTGGGGTGAGCCCGCCTTCAACAGCCAGTCGTCGAGATAGGGGGAAGAATGAAACCCCTGATCTGCACAGATAAGCTGCGACCACGCCATCACTTTCGTGAACACCCGAGGGGCGCTGGTAAGGCCAAAGGGGAGCACGGTAAACTCAAAATGCTCATGGTCTACCGTGAACTGCAGATGGGCATGTGAAAATAAGCATCCTGCAAGTCCAACGCTACTATCCAGTCTTCCGGGTCGAGGGCAGACAAGACCTGAGCAAGTGTCAACATCTTGAACTTCTCCTTCCGGAGGAAGCGGTTGACGTCCCTGAGATCCAAGTTAAGACGCAGGCCCTTGTCCTTCTTGGGGACCAGAAAGTAGTGGGAATAACAACCTACTTCTGGAACAAGAATGCGCTCGATGGCTCCCTTGGCCAAGAGAGCCGTAACTTCCTGCTTGAGAAGGGCCAGATGATCGTCCGACATGCAGTGGTATCGCAGTGGCATGGCAGGAGGAGTAGTCCTGAAGAGGAGGGAGTAGCTCCTTCGCACTATTTGCAAAACCCACCTGTCCGACGTGATGGTGCGCCAGCGAGGGAGGTGATGGCGAATCCTGCCGCCCACTGGCGTTTGATGGGCCTGAAAGGTCGGACTAAGAGGGATTGGAGGCTGCTGCAGAGGGGGGTTGGTGGACTGGCCCGCCCGCTGGCCCCCAGAACCATGTAGCGGGGCACCCCTTCCGTAGTCGCGAAAGGGGCGAAAAGCAGACGGCGCAGGGCGGGTGGAGAGGCCCAAGTACTTGCCCGTAGCCCCTGAGTCCTTGAAATGCTCTAGAGCGTTGTCTGCTTTGTCACCAAAAAGGCGACGGCCATCAAAAGACCTGTCAATCAAGGTGTTCTGAAAAGCCAATCTATCTCATCCAGGCGTACCGGCGAAGCGCTACCGACGTGGAAATGATCCTGCCCAGAGAGTCGGCGGGGTCTAGTCCACAACGGATGGTAAACATAGCTGCATCCCTACTGGCGGCAACAGCCTGGGAGAGCACTGTCCGGGCCTCCTCCGGACACTGAGGCAGAACCTGCGCAACCGTATCCCACACCGAGGGGGAATAACGGCCAAAGAGACATGTGGTGTTTACCGACCGTAGTTCTTAGCTGGTGAAAGAGAACATTTTCTTTCCAAGATGGTCCAGCTTCTTGGATTCCCTTTCTGGTGGTGCAGTTGGGAATGCGCTTTTGGAAGTGGAGTCTTGGACTACTAAGCTCTCCGGGGTGGGGTGTTGGGAGAGGAAAGTGGGGTCGCCCGGAGCCGGGCAGTGGCGTCAGACAATCATACTGTCGACGGGAGCTCCCGTGTTGGGCCAGGACCACGTGCCCAAAAGGACTTCGGTGAGGGCCTCATTAAACAGCAGCAAGGGCTCCGAAGAGCTCGCAGCCAGCTGAAGCACCTCTGTCAGGAGGTAAGTCCTGTCCGGCACTGTAGGAAGCTCGATGTTGAGAGCCTCGGCCGCCCTACACAACACCATTGCATATGACGCTCCCTCCTCCGTAGCCACGGTAGGAGGAGACAACATGCCAGGGTCAGGGGATGTATCATAACCACTGGCATCCCCCACTTCCTCTCTCCAATCCTGTTCACTGTCCAACTGGTCAGTTAGAGGGTCACCTGACCCCTCCCAGTCCTCCTCCCCATCCGATGGGTGCCATTCTGGTCAAAAAGGGACACCAGGAGTGAACAGGGGCACAAAAACCCCACTCGGCGTCGGATCCGGTAGTCGTGCTGGAGGGAGGTGCACCGGTGGAGACGCAATGAGGTCAACCGGCGCCGATCCGGATCCAGGCCTGAATCAAAGGGTGGCCTGCGGTGCTGGGGCCGGAGCCGCCGGCGAAGGTCTAGGCCCCCCAACTGAGTCCGCAGGGCCCGAAGGCACGACGGCGGGTTCGGGCCACTCAAAGATGGTGTGCATCGCCTCCTAGAACGTACGAAGGTGGGCAGGAGTCACTCTGGGTCCTGGAAAGTGAGGCAAACGCGTAGTCAACTCTTCGGGCTCCACGCGCAGAGCTGTAGGAGGGGCACCACCAACATTCTTCGTCGGGTCTGCCGACCGACGAGAAGGTCGAAGAGCGACGATGCTTCTTCGACTTCTTATGCTTCGACTTACCCAACCCCGAGTGCAAAGACTTCGAAGACTTGGAACCCGAATGGTGGTGGCTCAGCGACCGGTCCCTCGACCTCCCTCGTGAACGGGACCTCGAACGGTGCTGAGCCGACTGCCGGTGCTCAAGCAGCTTTCGGGACCGCTCCCGCAAAGCCTTCGGCGCAAACGACCGGCAGTCGGAGCACGACTTGGGGTCGTGGTCGCACTCCAGGCAAAGGAGACACACGCGGTCCGGATCACTCACCGACATCATCCGATGACAGGAACCGCAAGGCTTGAAACCAGGCATCCCTCGTGCACCGGGAGTCGAAGACTCGAAACGGAAGTTGACAAAAGTTGAGAAAAAGTCAGTCAAAAAGTGACTGTGAGTTACCGCTCTTCCCGGATCTGCGCTGTCTGGCGCGGAAAAAGAAAACTGACATCAGCGCGCGAGGGCGGCGTTTAAGTAGCTGCCGCGACGTCATCCCGGCGACCATGACGCCGACGATGGACCCGGAGGCGACCGACGCCACCTTCCGACACGCAGAAGTACTGCTGACAAAAAAAACTTTCCGGATCCAGTCTGATGCCTGCGGGTAATTCTAAGGTAAGGAATCTATAACTAACGTGTTTCTTTCAGATACGTTCATCACGGCTTGTGTGAACATGTTGGCTAACGGGTTCCACTGTGGCTTGCAGTGCATTAGACTCCTTTGTAGGCCACCGCGCCTGTCTGGTTGAATTTCAGCATATCCTATACCGAAAGATTGCCTGGCATAAATCGTGTCCTCAATACCATTTACAAAATTATTGCCCCACTGGGTGTACATTTTCTATGATTAACTCCAATGGGGTGATATTTTTCTAAATTATATTTAGAACATTATATTTATGCCAGAAGATATTCACAGAGTAATATTCGGATACCACGCTGTTCTGGTCAAGCCTCCATGACATGTCTAAGTCACTGTGCTGATCTATGTGTCCATCACTGTCATTGGCGAAAAGTTTACCTCGCTTACCGGGAAAGTCACTCCAACAAGGGGAAATAGCGCTACAGATAAAATTAAAAATTACAAAGAGTAACCTCACTTAGATCGCAAACTAGCCAGTACACAATAAGCATCACTGTCTCAATGAATCCTTCTCTCTTATCCAGCAACACCCATCTAAAACATCTAGAACAAGTACAACAGGTAGCTTGAGGAGTATCACTGATCTCGGTAAAAGGAGAAGAGGAGGAATCAGGAGCCCGCAGAGGACTCTAATATTCTTCTACCTAGAAATAGCTTCCACTTATAGAAAAGTATTTATTTTTGCAAAAAAGGCACTGCTTGCTTGCAACTAATTGCGAGTATGAGAACCGGCTGTTCTTACCTGTCAACGGTGTCTCAACCAGACTTGCACAGTGACACTGGCCAACAGACAGATAAGTACCTCTATTGGTATCAGTTATGGAAGGTCAGCTTATGCAATGCATGCATCTCTGCTTTACACATAATATTGCTGCTCACTGCAATCAGTTTTGTTGCAGCAAATCAGCATACGTTTTCCATTTAGATTAGTTGCAAAAAATGGGCCAACAGGAAAAATATCACACTTCTCAGGCAGTGGTTCCATCAAAACATCACTTATGATAAAGCAGTGTTTGAATATTTACAACTTGAGCCATATTTGGATTAAAAAAATAATGCAGTTTTTTCAAAAAGGGTTACTGCATTGTAACCAATCTAAGAAGAAAAAAAGGGGGAAAAAAGATGAATGCCTCTGCACAGACATGTTGCCAGAGTATCAAATCACAGTTAAAGCTGTTGGTTAGTATTAGAATTGATCCGGGTTAGCACCATTTTCTTAGAGCTGGTATGGGAAGGGGGTAGCTCTGTGGATCACTTCTTATGTTAACTTGATGAGGTACAGCTCTGGGCTGTGCAGTCAAATGATCCAGCTGAAATCAGTACGATCAGTCACAGTTTGTGTTATTTCACAGTCAGTGGCAGGAAGGCCCCAAAATAGCCCATGTACAACCACACTCCTCCATCACTTACTCCAGTTCACAGAAAGTGGCAAGAGGACTTGAGTGGTTGTGATCCACAAGAACACCATTCATCCCCCAAGCTTCACCAATTCACTGCCCCAAAATGAGTTATTATTCAGAAGCACTTTATGCTGAACAGCAATATTTACCATCCTGATGATCCACACAACCCAGACATTGGCCTTGGAACACTGAAACCAAAGAAAAGAGCTCTGGAACAATACACCAGGGAGTAGAAAAGACAAGGATTCAGGGTCAGTACAACGCAATGCAAGGCAGCCATCAGAAAACTAATTTAAAAGTACTACTTGACACGCCTCTCTGACTCTTGTTTCCATTCCAGGGGCCTCAAAAGGTCATAAAGGAATTCAGGAGCTCAGGGGTCACCACTATGGACTTTGCCCTCTCACAACCATTCTAAGACACAGTAACATCAAACCTTACTGCAATGCTGTAACCCTAGACCAGGGTTCTCCAAAGTCTGTATTGGAAGGGCCGGATCCATGCCAGATTTCAAGATCACTGCATTTATCAAAATGAGGATATGGACAAAAAAACTGACATGGATCCGGCCCTCCCGGACCGACTTTGGAGAACCCTGCCATAGACAAATATATACAAAGAAATTAATGTTCCTAACCTCTTTTAGCTGTCCCAACACGACCGGCCCTTCTATACCTGGCCTGCCCGTTCCAGTCACCGGACTATGCACAAGCATGGGTCACTATTCTCCGGGAACGTCCACAAGTGGATTAATCCAGCAGTCTGCGGCTGCCCCCAAGAATGCATATGGAGACTCTTGACTGATTGTGCACCCCTTACCACCGACTGCACTTGCTTTCCAGGCTTACATTTTCTCCCTTCTCGCTGGGCCCAACCCTTCCACCTTTTGAACACTCATGCTCAATGGCATAGAAAGGACACCACCCTCCACGGTCATCTATTTCATTGCTCTTCATTATCTCACACACCTCAGCAGGTTGCTTAGTTTCACTTGTTTTTCTAGTTGTTTTTTATTGATATCGTTTTTTGAATGTTTTTGGCTTTTCTCGCACCTATGGGTAAACCACATATCCTGTTCCACCTATGTATGTATATACCTTTGGAGACTCCACTGCTCAACGGGGGGCCCCCCTATTTTGGACCCTGAGCACCCACTATCTGAGACCACTGTGTAGACCATTCTGTTTGATTACTGCGGCACTGGGCGAGAAAGAAGAGAGTTATGAATGTATTGTACATTAACCCATGTGTAGAGCCACTAATAAAATATGTTCAAAACAATATCTGGTCTGGCCACTCCATGCCAACAATATCTACTCTGCTAATCCCTGTGCACCTACCTTCAAAGATATACTACTTTCAACATCAGCCACGTTACAGCCAAAACCACGGCCAATTTCCTAACCAACTCTTTTACTAAGGGTTTCACAACAGCCAAAATAAAACTGCTCCTAAAAAACTAGTTCTAAACCTCACCGACCTGGCAAACTTAAGAGTCATCATCAAAAGGCATTTCAAGTGTAAGGCAAATAAAAGAGTAGCCTTCAAACAACTATCAAAACGCTTCCAACTGTTCCAAAATAAGAATTAAGTTGCTTACATCTAACCACAACTCTCCAACGCTGAATCCTTCACAGATTAATGGGGGTCCCAGCCTGACAAGCTTGGACAATTGTGAATCTTTAAAAGATACAATAGTAGAGAAGATCATTATGCATGATGGCCCAACTGTGTTCCAAGCCAGGCAGGGAACTGATTGCCATCTAGGACAACCTCGAGTCTACACCTCACTAGGATGATGCTGCAGTGTTCCTTCTACTTGTCGTTTCCATGGGTTTTGGCACAGTCCACCATCCCACCCTAAAACATAAGCTAAAGGAACTTGCAAAACAAGGACGTACAGTGAAATTGATGGCATTTTTTCTCACAAGAAGATTCCACACCATTAACAAACTTTCCTTAAAATCTTCTCCTTTCACAGTAGTGACAGAAATCCCTAACAGAGTCACAATTGTACCCCTATTTTTCAACAAGCACCTCCAACCTCTACACGGATAATGCCAAGAAAGTCAACATTTCATGCTACAACTATGCTGATGTCACGCTGATCGCCCAGAAGTTGGAAAAAACAATTCATAAAGCAGTGAATAATTGAATGATCCACAACTACCTAAAACTCAACGTACCTAAAACAGAAATATTAACAGGTGGAATCTAGTCTGGCAGAGAGCCATAGGCTACGTGGACCATGGAATACCTCGTCCCACTGCCAACAAGGTCAAAAAACATATTCTAATCAAATGTACACAGCTCTCTGTCAGATAGATCAAGCAGTTCAATCCTCTTTGCTCACCCTCAAGATCGTGAGGTGCATTTTACCCCATCTTGAGTTTGCCTCAGAGGACACAGGTCACAACTGCAGTAATAACATTGTGGCTAGACTACGTTTATATACAACTGAGGGCTCTATGCAGGCTTCAGTGGATCTAAAATATTACCATATACTCCTCTTATACCTGCAATCATGACACCACATAACTCTGGATCTTCAAGCCGTTCACTAACTACCAGCGTTACAACAAACAAATGATGGACGGATTGCTGACAATGCATACATTCTCCCCCAGTCAAGAGATCTGGGTTAAATCCATCGTTCTTTTGCCCACTACACCACCCCAGTTTAGACATAGCCATATGCAAATCAGTCTTGACCCTGTGCCTCATGGGAACAGTCCAGCCCGAACTGCCAAGCCATGTCTTCCCTGGACCGGAATCAAGCATCCTAGGACCGGTTTCTGGCTATCAGCCGTCATCAGCCAGGATAGCTTGACTCCAGTGGCGTAGTGAGCATGGGTCCCACGTCTGGGAATACCCATCCCACTTAGGGCGAAAAGCGTTACAACAAACAAATGATGGACGGAATGCTGACAATGCATACATTCTCCCCCAGTCAAGAGATCTGGGTTAAATCCATCGTTCTTTTGCCCACTACACCACCCCAGTTTAGACATGGCCATATGCAAATCAGTCTTGACCCTGTGCCTCATGGGAACAGTCCAGCCCGAACTGCCAAGCAAAGTGTCTTCCCTGGACCGGAATCAAGCATCCTAGGACCGGTTTCTGGCTATCAGCCGTCATCAGCCAGGATAGCTTGACTCCAGTGGCGTAGTGAGCACGGGTCCCACGTCTGGGAATACCTATCCCACTTAGGGCGAAAAGCGTTACAACAAACAAATGATGGACGGAATGCTGACAATGCATACATTCTCCCCCAGTCAAGAGATCTGGGTTAAGTGGCATTTTACAACATACTTCGAATATTTTTGGAAAGCAAAATTCACCCAAAACGGAACTAGAGTTCAAAGGTAGAACTTTTAGCACATATCCCTCGGCCTGAAAGTCTTGTATCAGATGGTGCAGCATTTTCATCACACACCACTAATATTAGGAACATTCTCCCCACCTGGTTAAGCAAGCTCAGAAGCCAACTCAAATACTGAACATATAATACAGAGGGGAGTCCGGGGTCTTCCAGGCTGTTCAAGGCACAAGTGAACAGGTACCAGCAGAAGGCCTGTGTATAAGCGATGTTGATTGATTACCTCCTGTGCCTGTCCACAAAATTGAGACCTCCAAAGACTCTGCATATATTAAGCCATAGCCTGTTACCGACATGTAGCCAACAGGAGAAGGCTGGTATACTGGGGATATATACAGAAAACCTGCCTTAGCATGTGACTATTTTGAAAGGATTCAAGGACCCCAAGAAGACCAATTTTAATTAAATATTTGGCTCCATGGAGTGGAGGAGCTTTGCAGGAGGAGGATGCATCGGGTCAAGCCAATGCTAAGCCAATAGTCCTAGAGTTGGCTGCCAGCCTTTTAGCATTTCTTGTATTGTTTTGTGATGGTTTTGTAAAACGTTATAGTTAAAGAAGCAGCTGAGACTTCAAAAAGAAAAAAAAAACATTGTCTAAAAGCAAATATTTGTTTTGGTCTCAAAAAAGCAAACATTACCGTAGAACTCTCTGGTACTGATGGGAACTACTTTGGGTGTGAATGTGCTTCTTATCAAAGGGCAGCAGGCCATAAGGTATATTGAAGTCAGACAAGGGCTGAAGTGGGCTGACACATTTTCCTTTGATGTATGCTGGAGAGGGTGGAAGAAAAATGTGATGGATGCACATAATTTTAGAGAAATCAAAAGGCCTTGGCTAACACACACCTAAAAAAAGTAAATTGGTCTGGAATTGTCTGCCAGCTTCTTGACTTTGTGAAAGAAGGCAAGAAGGAAAGAAAGCAGGAACGAAAAAAATCAAGAAAGAAGGCAAAAAAGAAAAAAAAAATCAAGAAAGAAAGAAATTAAAAAGGCAAGAGAGAATGAAATTAAGAAGGGGGGCAAGGGAGGAAGGTACAGAGGCTGGAAGGAAGGAACAAATAATAGAAACAAAAGAAAGAAGGAAATTAAGAATGTTGCAAAGAATGAAGCAAAAAAGAAAGAAAAACAAAAAAAATATACAAAATGTAGACAAGAAAAATGATGGCAAGAAAAAAAGAAGTTAAGAAATAAAGAGAAAAGACAGTGAAATAGAGTCAGAACAAAGAGAAAGAAAGAGAAAAAAGAAAGAAAAACAGATAGTAGGGGCTTGCAAGATTAATAGAGAGAACTGATCAGCTTATATCCAGAGTTCGTGTGAGGTGATGAAACAGCAGCAGCCTGATAAAGAAGGACACTCTGAAAGGATTTACAGCAGCATTAGCAGGAGATTGGGTCTGGTAAAACTGGGATGTTTCCTGTGGTCATATCAAAAGAATTCAGCTATCACATCAGACTCTAAACACAAACACAACACTAAAGTTAAGAAGAAAAAAAAGTCTGGCATTGAAGGGAACTACCTTGTGTTCAGATGAGCTCCTTGTGAAAGAGCAAAATGCAGTCATTCAAAGTGAATTTAACCAGTGGCTTAAATAGGCTGACCCACTGCCCCGTGCTGTATGCTGTAGCAAGAGGAAGCAAATGTGAATGACATAACAACAGACCAATGGGTGAAGAGAGGTGGATGAAAGCCCTTTAAATAAGTGTACAATGCGTAGCGTTTAAGTAAAATCAAAAGGTCTTGGCTAAAGCCAGACCTAAAAAGAATGGCATGAAAAAATGTAAATATATAGAACTAACGTATACTCAAACACAAGGCATTCATAAAAATAGTGAATAATCAGACACAATGCTCTTATTTTGCAAGGAAACAAAGCGAGCCTGTGTGAATCGAATACATTTAGCAAAGACACAACGTAGCAGGTATCACCAGTTCGGAATGTTTAGTATTGGTAATGCGTTTATCAGATGATCAACAAGGACTTTTCAAGACAAAAGTGTAAAAATGTAATGCTAAAAAACGTCACAGAAACAGTTTTATCAAGTTATCATCATAAAGACAGCCTTGGCATGGGCAGTGAGGTTGTCGGACATCTGCCACACTTTTATGAAGACAGTGTTACCAGTAATACAAACATGCTCAGCATGATGTTATATTAAAAGCAGCTTGCTGTAAAACAAATTATAATAAATAAAAACACACACATTTTCATTCAGACAGATCCTTTTAGTCAGACTGCTGCAAACAGAATACAGAGAGGAGTGAAACAACTCCCACGCGATTTAAAGATGTAAATCATTAAATTCACAGATTATGGGATAGACGAGCCCTGCCCCTGGTCTCTTCAATCACACAATAGATGGAATACCCACATGACCACCCAAAAATCAAGTGGTTCCACAAAGGTATTTTGGCTATTGCAACCTTCAATATGCTCTAAAAGAACCAATTAGATCCATGGAGCAAAATTACAGTTCTGGGATATTACACTACTTTCTGCTCCAGACTATGAGCAAAAGACTAGGCTTGTCCTAGAAGAACAACTAGATACTGCCTGAAGCTGTGACTAAGCCCTATTCTGAAAAGCAATGTCCAGCCTCAGAGTATAGTCTGAACAGAAGCCCTCCTCCTTGGTCAAGATATAGTTGTCTTAGCTGTCAGGAAAAAGTCAAGTATAAACTAAGTCTTGGGAATGTACCATGGGAACCAGTCGAAAAAAGAGAGAAAAGTTCTGGTAAATAGAGGCGAAAGATAGACAAGGAAGATCAAAAGAAGTGTTTTCACTACAGTCTTCTAAAGAAAGTAATTGGCCAATTCATCCTTGCAAACCGACCTTAAAGACACAAGTAAATGGTATATTGATTTACTCAGCTAACTTGTTAAGCACCCATACTGTGGATATCAGCATATTACAGAGGTGCAACCATCCTGGGGAGATCAGTTGTGCTAGCATCTAAGGATGGGTAGATTCATATTTCCAGGGAGCAAAAGATTATAAATTAATGGAGTGTTTTCAGCAAAGCTTTAAACATGTTCTTGACACGTTTAGAATCTGCATCATGGGATGATATTCAATTTAACTTGAAGAGAGCACAGAAAGAAAAAGGAAGACGGATAGAGGGGAGACAGAAAAAGAGCAAGAAAAGTGTGTACATGAAAAGAGAGAGTGGGAAAACATTTGTGTGTCAATGAATGCAAGTGTAGGGAATACTCCTGACATCAACACAGACTAATGCAGGGGAAGAAAAACTAGACAGCCCTTGCACCTCATCATAAGAATCTTAAACTTGAGGGGGGGCGGAGCTAGCCGGCGGCTATGGCGGACGAGTAAACGCGGAGCTCCCGCTCTAAGCCCCTAAATATCCGAACACAGGATCCTGAACAGCGGCATTGAACCGAGAGCTGACGTGGGGGTTCCCTCCGGAACTGGGCTGGGTCACCCCGGGGGCCCGGCGGCGGCGATCGAGACCTGGTGCGCTGATACTGGCGAGTGTGGAGCGAGGGGGCGGTCTGGGCCGCGATCCCCGGGCTGTCCTGTGGTCCTCCCCGTCGTGCGTCAGTCGACGTGCGGCTGACTAGCAGGAGTCGGACCCGACCGTCCTGGTCCAACTGCCGAGGCCCCGGGAAACGGCGGAGAGGCGGAGTCCGGCGCTCCGGACACTCGAGCGGAGGGTTGCTGACCTGCATGGGGCACGGAGGGGCAGTTGTGGTGTTACCCCCCTCCCCCCTTCTCCCCTGGCTGACTTGCTGAGTGGGCCCTCTGGCGGGAGCGACTGCCCACGCCGCGTTGGACCTCAGGCACCCTGGAGGCATCTTTGATTTGGACGGCGTACTGGTGAGGTGGCGCCCTCCCTTGATACCCTCTGTTTGGCGGAAGCCCGACGCCAGTGCCGTGGATGGTCCGGTGAGCGACGGCGGCGGCCTGGAGTACTAGACTGCGTAACTGGCGCTGTGACTTGGCCGAGTGTGCTGGAGGGGCCGCTGGGGCTGTCGCGTGGAAGTGGGCGGCCAGCTGCCGCGGTGCTTTGAGGTGCGGCCGTCGTTGCTGGCGTTCTCCGGCTGCGGCCCCGGGGGTACCCCCCCTGTCCTGGATAGCAACGACATATGTGGAGGAGCGTGGAATAACGGACACGGGCGGGGAGCGCCCCACTTACATTCGGCCCTAAAGCGGCGACCGGACACTGGAAGCGGCGCGCGCTGCCCTTCGACTCCGCGACCGGGCCGGCGGCTGTGCCCGGAGAGGAGCCGGAGAGCGGGGCTGTGACACGGGGTGGTCGGCGCCCCGGACATCGAGAGGTGGTGGAGGTGGCCTGCAACGCGGCCCCCCTAGGATCGGGACTTTGCCCCGGAGAGGCGGCCACGAGCCGGCTGCTGACCCCCGGCGCAGCCATGGGCAAAAGCGATAAGTCACAGCCCAAACTGTCTTTCGACCCCCGCAAGCCGAAGGGGCCTGTCGAAGCTCCGCCGGCGCGGCCTCCGGAATGGGCAGCTGCGGAGAGCTCCATGTGCGCCGACATCAAAGCAACGCTGGCGGCAATGGAAAAGGGGCTGCAGGGCAGTCTGGCCGCGATAGACACTAAGCTTGATGCGCTCACATACCGCATGGACCGCATGTCGGAACGAGTGGATAAGAATGCTGAGAGGCTGGACGCGTCCGAGCAGAGGATAACACAGGTAGAGGAGACGCAGTCAGCATGGGACGCGGACCGCAGGCAATTCAGTAAGCTTCTGCAGGTCATTCAGGACAAGTCCGAAGATTTGGAGGCCCGTTCGAGGAGATCGAATGTCCGCATCACTGGTGTGGCGGAATCGACGCACACCGGTCGAATGGAACTCTTCGTGGAAAAACTGCTTCGGGCACTGCTTGGAGAGGACGTGTTCTCCCCAATGTTTGTTGTTGAGAGAGCCCATCGTTCGCTGGGCCCTCGCCCCAAGTCTGGGGCGCCTGCAAGACCTATAATAGCAAAACTACTGAATTATAGAGACAGAGACACGGCCCTGCGCGTGGCGAGGGAAAAGGGGAAGCTGCAATATGAAGGGATGGAAATCTCCATCTATCCCGACTTCACGGCGAAGGTTCAGGAGGAGCGCAGGCAGTTTGCACCCTACAAAAAACAACTCCGCGACTTGGGCCTGGACTATGCAATGTTATACCCGGCGCGGCTCCGAATCAACAGGCAGGGGCAATCGCACTTCTTCACGGACCCGAGGGAGCTTCAGCGATCCCTGAAAGAGTGGTCGAGGGAGCAGCGGCGTGGGCCGCAGGACGGCGCGGCTGCCCGAGCGGAGGTCTCCGACCTGGGGGAGCAGGACTAGATCACTGGCAGTGGCCGATTGACACGCTCTGTCTCCTGGCGGGGGGGACGTTGCCCTGTCGTGGAGGCTGCCGCTTCCCTGGCGGTACTGCAGCGGCTGGAACATTATTGTCGTGCAGGAGACGACGACCGCCATGGAGGACTCTGAGGCTGCGGCTGGGTGAGAACAATCTGTTGTGTTGGGGGATGCCCGGGTGTCGAAGCCCTAGAGTTGGTGGGGAGGCGGGGGCTGGTCCTCTTTCACGGTTTGGTCAAGGGCGGGATAGCCCTGCGGCTCTAATAACTGCGAGACTCTGGTTTGTGTGGCGCCTGGAGCTCACCGCACGGGCCGATTAGCGAGATAAATGGGCTATGGCCGGGATGTCTTACTGGGGGCGTTTGGAGGGTGCCGTGCAAGTTCAGATAAGCGGGGGGGCTCGCCACTGATGGGAATGTAGGGGTACCCCCCGTACCTAATGGAGGGGAGGCGATATTAGCTCGAGCTGCACTGAGACTGGGGGTTTAGCGGCGGGAGCACGGCCATATGGTGGACTCTTGAGAGTTTAGAGTAGCTGCTCATCGGAGGCCTCTGCCCCAGTGCTGATAGCTCTCATGGCCCCTCCGGGGGCTGGTTCCGGGATGGTTTTGTATGTTTGTTGTGGGGTAGGGAGGGGGGGGGGGGACGGGGGATCTGTCTGGCCAGGTTGGGGGCGGTCGGCTGTGGGTGGTGGGTTGGGAAGTTAGGGGGACGTTTCGCCATAGGCATCTGTGATCCGCACTGTCTCTTGAGTGGCAAGCTATTTGACTTACAGGTGTATGGCTGTTTCAGACTGTCTGGACCTGAGTGGTGGGCGGGGACTCCCATCTGGCCTATGTGCAGAGGCGGTTGTTGTATGTTCTGCCGGGATGACTGGAACGGGTGAACGGATGGGTGACACTGGTGGGGAGGCTCTTAGAGCGCTGACGTGGAATGTCCGGGGGCTGAACGATTATCGCAAACTCAGGAAAGTCTTAAATTATCTCCACCGGCATCACATTGACCTGGCGCTGCTTCAGGAGACTCACCTCCCTCTTACAAGTAAACTGTTAGCGGCGAAGGGACTAGTGGGCACCAGCGCGGCGGCAGGCTTTACGTCACACTCCAGAGGGGTGGTTACTTGGGTAAACCCACGATCGAAACTGCGGCTGACGTCGCTGACCTCCGACCCGGGCGGGCGCTACTTAATAGCGAGGTGCGTGGGTAAGGGCCACGACTTGATAGTGGTCAATGTGTACGGCCCTAATTATGACTCCCCTGAGTTCTTTGATGCACTGGCGGCACAATGTAGGCTGCACGTGCCCACTGGCATGGTATGGGGTGGTGACTTTAACTTCACATTCAACCCGGAGTTAGACCGCTCCTCGGGGCCAGCCCGCCGCCCGGCGACCGCCGCCCTACATATGCAGGCGGAGTTGATCAGGCTCGACATGCTAGACATCTGGCGGCATTGCCACCCGGGTAAAGGGGGCTACACGCATTACTCGGCATTCCACGACGTGCATACCAGAATAGACTATTGGTTGGTGTCCCGGTCACTGCTTGCGTGCGTTAAGGGCTGCGAGGTTTTGCCGCGCACCTTGTCGGACCACTCCCCTCTCCTGCTAACCCTGACAACCCCGCACCGGCGAGTACCGCCGTTCACGTGGCGGCTACCGCCGTATTCACTGTTGGACGATGTGTTCCGAGGGGAACTGGCGGACGAAATAGACTCGTTCTTCGAGATAAACACAGGCTCGGTCCAGAGTTTCCAAACGGTGTGGGACTCGTTCAAGGCTTATATTCGCGGTGTAGCAATGACTAAGCATTCGGGAGTGCTTAAATCCATCCGGCGGCGGCTTGGAGTCCTGGAGACGCAGATAGCTCAACTGGAGGAGACTCAGGGGGCTTCGGCGGACCCTGAGGTGGTTACGAGGCTGCAGCACCTGGTCACTGAGTTCAACAGTGAAGCGGACCGAGAGGTGCAACATATGGGGAAGTACGCCACAGCCCGCACCTACGGGGAGGGTGAGCGCCCGGGATCCTTACTAGCGGGGATACTGCGTAACTCTAGGCGGCCCATGGTCATTGACGAACTCGTCACTGCTTCGGGCGATGTGATTACCGATGAGACGGGGATCATAGAAGAATTCAGGGCCTATTATGCTGGACTGTATAAATCTCAGTCCTCTCACATGGAAGAGGAGATAGACGACTATCTCAGTTACCTTAAAATGCCGTTTTTGTCCAACTCGCGGCGGGAATTCTTGGCGCTGCCCATACAAAAAGACGAGATCTTGGAGGCTTTGGGAAGTATGCGGGCGGGCACTGCCCCGGGAGCGGACGGGCTGACGGTGGCCTTTTATAAGGCCTTCCAGGACCAGCTCCTCCCGCACCTTATGGCCCTTTTCGACGACATATGTTTTGAAGGCAGTATGCCTGACACGATGCGAGAGGCCCTGCTTGTTACAATCTTAAAACCCGGGAAGCCTCCCAACCAGTGCGGCTCCTATAGGCCACTCTCGCTGATCAATGTCGATGCCAAGATATATGCCAAAGTGCTGGCCACGCGTTTGGCGCTTCTGGTGCCGGAGCTCGTGGCGCCAGAGCAGGCAGGCTTTGTTCCATCCAGGAATCTCACGTACAATATCCGCACGGTCCTTGGAGTCATGCAACATGTGCGCCCAGAGAGTAAGGCCATAGCGCTCTTCCTGGATATGGAGAAAGCGTTTGACTCAGTGGAATGGCCGTTTATGGTGCGGGTGCTGAGGAAGCTTGGGCTGGGAGAGCCTTTTTTGCAGATGATTGGGGCTTTGTACTTTAGACCCACTGCCCGGCTGCGCCTCGGAGATCGTGTCACGGAGCCGTTTGCAATCACTAGAGGGACCAGACAGGGTTGTCCTCTATCCCCACTTCTCTACGCGCTGGTGGCGGAACCTCTAGCGTGCGCAATAAGAGAATACCACAGATTCGAGGGAATCAACTTTCCCTCTTATAAGATTGGTATTTCCACCTACGCGGACGACACGCTGATGTACATCAGAGACCCGGAGGAGAATCTTGCTTCTATCTTGCGGGAGGTGGTCCGGTTTGGGGCGCTGTCGGGCCTCAGGGTCAACTGGAACAAATCGCTGGCATTTCCGCTGACCCCGGCTACACTGCCGTTCCCTATGGAATACCCTTTGCAGTGGACAACGGACTCAATCCGCTACCTGGGAATCCGGCTGCACAGGGACCCGGAGGTCTTGCGGAGGGAAAACTATGGGGTGGCTTATTCCAAACTCGTGGACGAGGTAGAAGAGTGGAACAGGCTACCTCTGTCGCTGATGGGCAGGATAGCCATCATGAAAATGATCATCCTACCGCGATTTCTGTTCCTCTTCACCAACATCCCTATAGTGCTACCCAGGTCTTTCTTTGCACAGCTGACTCAGACCCTGATCCGTCTGGCCTGGGGTGGTAGACAACCTAGAGTCCAGTGGAAAGTGCTGACGTTGCCATACGAGATGGGGGGACTTGGAGCTCCGGATCTGGAGAGCTACTACAGAGTGGCGCAGGCGTCCCATTTGCATGCGTGGATACACGCCGAACCAGACGTCCCGCATGTGCTGCTGGAGCGCTTGTTTGCGGATCCGGTTCCACTTCCGGCGACGATCTTTCTGCCCGCGGATCGGAGGGTGGGGCTGTTGGACTCGCTCGGAACTACCAACCATGCGTGGCACGCGATTATGAGACGGCAAGACCGTGACCTCTTATACTCCCCGCTGATGCGGGTGGAGTGGGCGGTTTGGCTCCCTCCTCTGCGGGAAGCGGGGGTGACACGAGCATTGGGTGCTTTGGGAATAGTTAGGATGGCGGACCTGTTCCGAGACGGAGTGGCCAAGACGCTGGAGAGCGTCGTGTCGACGCAGCCGGGGAGTACGTTGCTCCAGCGCTTTCAATTCCACAGGGTTCGAGGCGCGCTGCTGTCTCTTTTGGGGTCGTCTGGGGCGGAGCCTCCCGAGATCCCAGAGCTTTCCTATGTCATTAAAACTACGGCGCCATCCAAAATGGTCTCGATACTCAAAAAGCTTGGGGATCAACACAGGGAGAACCAGTGCTCTGCAGCGCGGCGAGCCTGGCAGACGGATCTTGAAATGGACATTTCAGATGAGATGTGGAGGTACTGCTGCTCCAGTACTAAAAAGGTCTCTTTGAATGGTCGACACCGATTGATACACTTTAAGTTCTTGCAGCGGGTCTACTACACCCCTGAAAGACTACATAGGTATGGGTTGCGCCCTACGGCGGAGTGCGAGCGTTGCCATACCCTCGTGTCTGACTTTCTACACATGGCCTGCCTCTGCCCAGGTGTGGCCCGGTTTTGGACGGCGGTGTTCCGTGAGTTGAGCCAGATCTTGGAAAAAGAGATCCCCCCTGATCCGGCCCTGGCGTTGTTGGGCTACTCCAGGCCTCTTCCGCGGGCGCTGAGGCGACTGACGGACGTGGCGTTGCTGATCGCGAGACGCGTTGTGGCGGCCTGCTGGATGAGAGGGCCTCTTCCCACTAAGAAACGGTGGGTCAGGGATATGCTGTACTGTAGCACGCAGGCGGAAACGTATAGCGAACTGTTACCCCCTAGGAGTCGCCCCAAGAACTTCTGGGCGCTCTATAGAACTTACATGACAGCTGGAGACTCTGAGGAGGTTGGTCAGGGGGAGACACAACATGAAGCCCCTGGGGTGTGCAGTGGGGCGGCGGAGGGTGTGACACCGGATTAGGACCCAATAGTGGTGAGATGGGCTATGTTGTTAGTGAAACGTTTGGGAGAGCGGCCGGTTTGAAGAGGGAGGGTCGGGGTGTCCCCTGTATACGGCGTGTGCTTCTTAGCAGTGTGCTTGCGAGGCGGAAACTAGAACCGCAGGGTAGGTCTGATCTGGAGGCTTGGGGTGTGGTGTCTGGTCGGAGTTCGGCGCCTTGGTTTGAGACAGCGTGCACAAGCAGACACAAAACAGGAGGAGGCAGAGGCATGGTGGCGAACGGGGTGGGGGGTTGGGTGTTGAGATATGGTTTACGAAATTTTAGGGGATTGAGCGGACTGTTGGCGGGTTGGACAAGTGGGACGATTACACCACAGTGCAGGTTGGGGGTGAATACGTATTGCACGAGTTGGAAGTGATTCAGCCCGGACTGTTTTATGTAGAACTGCAATGCCGCCGGTCCTCCGGGATGTCGGCTAAATGGCTGTGTGAGAGATGCAGGACCGTAACGGACGTGCTCACTGGAGCAACCCATTGTATAAGGAGCCTACGGCAGTCTGCTATGTCTATTTACTATATCTCAATAAAGGTTGTTTTTTCAAAAAAAAAAAAAAAAAAAAGAATCTCAAACTTGACATACAGAAACCCAATACACATTCTTATCGCAAAAGGAATGCAGGTTTCGGGTTGAGTTACTGACCAAACTAACATAGTTTGGGCAAACTGATACCCAGAGAACGGATTCTCTTGTAATACCAAGCCTAAATCACCGCAGATGTGCAGCATAACTGATATTAAAGTTATGGTAAGCCTCGTTACAAAAGGCACTAACTCCAGATAGCGAACACTGACAGCATGCATGACAGTAGCTCCTATGGGAAAGAAGAGAGGTTTGACTCGGGTTCTTCCCCTGCTCCATTAACAGAAAAGCTGAAAATCTACATGTACAGGCCACCAGCAAAACATGTGTCATTGACTCTAGGTTCAGATGTTTTTAACACATCCAATCAAGAATAAGAAAAGAAAACGAATTGAGCAATGTCAGCTGATTGTCAGTCACATTAAAAGTAAAGTGCAGATTGACCTCAAGCTACGGGTAAAACTTCAATGCTCTTCAATACAAAGGATCATGGAGCGATGGAGCAGATGCCAATCCACAGATCTTCTACGCTATCTACAAACTCCAAGGTTTCTTCTTACACGAGATGCACAGCTAGAAAGAGCCCTGGTGTCTACTAGGAATGATCTGCCGAACAATGAACAAGCATCTAACATCTATCAGAAAGAGATTTAGATACTCGCGTCCTAAAGGCACTAATTCGAGCAGAAAAGAAGACAAAGCATATATTCGTATCACATTTCTGTGGAAACCACTGATGGCTTCTTCTTGACTTCTGACTCTGGGATTGCGCTATCCACCCCCTAACTGGAGACAAACAGGGTCACATCGCCTACTAGTCACTTGCCATGTTTCCTCCTATATAAATTGAAGTGTATTAGGTGGGATGGGAAGGATTTTTTTTTTCACTTATCATTTGTAAAGAATATTTGGACCACCTGGTTGTTTTTTTTGGTCGACAGACTCAACAAAAGTGACAAAATCAAGCTGTTAAACATTGTCGGACTGAGGGTCCATCTCCATGACCAAAAAAAACACCCCATTCCTTTTCCGTTTTCCTTTTCTTTCAACACGTGGCAAATGGAAAGTAAACATTTACTTGCACTGAACTCTCTTAGCATTCCATAGACAGTGGAACTAAAAATGCACCATTTGTAGCATCTGAAAGAACTCTGGAATTATAGTTTATCTATAATTTGGCAGATGTGGCACATCCACCAAAAATGTATTTATGCCTGTTCTGCCCTATTTAGAGTTTATACAGTTGCAAACACTCAAAATGGAGTGGACGAGACATCTGCCACTTTTTGAAGTATATCCTGCATCTGCCAAATTCTAAATAACCCCCATTGTCTTTCCTCAAGCTCTTTGATAGACGTTCAGTGTGTCCCACTGTGGAATCCATATGTGGTCAGTTGCACCTTGGCAGCCAAGGGACCACAGTCCCTGCTGTGCGAGCACAGTTTTATCTGCTGAGTCTCTGCGCCCAGCACAAGCAGCTTTGACTGAGTCACAACCAAAGATATATGAAGGAGGGTGAGATGGGAAGGGCGGAGGGTGAGTTACCAAGGGGGTGCAGGATCTAGCTGAGTACTCAACTCCCACTTCCGCCACCGCTCCCAGGATTATCATTGATGAGGACTGCAGCAAAAGGAGACCAAAAAATGTTTCAATTTTAAAGTCCATTCTAAAGTTACAGGGTTAGTCTATCCCAGAGGCCTGTTAAGGTGGCACTCGGTTTCTATCGCTTTGTCCGTGGATCTGGATTACATGACGAGCATCATGTCAATCAGACAACCAGGAAATACTGTATGAAGACAAAGAGTGTCTCTTTCCAGCTTTTGCATCCTTAATGTGTAACTGACATATGTGATTCTGTTCACCCATAAGCATCAATAAAAATAATTCTGTTAAGGAGGTAGTGGCCAAAAATTGATCTGTACAAGAAATTCAACCACACGAGGGAGGAATCTGCAGCCAAGATCCATCCCTGAAACTCGAACTTTGAGGGTTTCATAAAGGATGGCAACTCCCCAAATCCCACCAAAAAGAGCAGGATTACAAGGCCTACACTAAATAATGAAGCTGGGAAAGTAGTCTGCAATAAGAATCGAAACCATCAGAATTTGCCTTTCAAGGAGTCTATAATCACACTTTTATTTAGAAAAGCTTCGGAAGCAAATTGGGCCAACTGATGAGAGATGTATAAATCAAGAGAACCTGATGATGTTAGTAAGATAGTGAACTCCCCTGGCTGGGAGTGCTAAACAAATAGATTTTCAAGGATTTTAGCCCTGGACCAACCACCTGTACTGCTCCTGCACATTTCTGTACAGAGATCACGAGCGTTTTGGCAATGAGGCGGCCAATACAAGCAGTAATGGGGACCTCTCTAGACAGCAGACAGAAGCGCAAAACGACAGTCATCAGTGGGAGAACAAACTGAGACCATATTCCTTTACAGAAGCCGGTAGACCAGGAACTGTGATTCAGGTGAATTACAAGTGTTTGAGAAGCATAGCTCCTCGCCAAGGAAAGACAGGGATGTCCAAGTTCTCTGATTGGCTGGTATTCTTACACCACAGTGTGATACTGCTGAGAGGACAGAGCTGAAGCTGAGCATCATGGCAGAAATTCAACTTCAAAGTTCTGGCTCCTGGGCAGTCTCCTCCACTTGAAATTCCGGTGATACTCAGTGGAGAATGGGGAACAGATGTTCAGAGATGAATTCTTCAAAGGAGCACAATGAGACGGTTTTGAAAGACTGGGGAAGAAAAGACCTTGAGTGGCATGCTTGCATCCTTATTCCTTATTCTGGGTCAACATGACAAGATATTGTGTGTAAACACATTAACTGTCCATTAAAATGGCCCTGAATTATGGAAGCGGAGGTAAGAGGGCAAGCTAAAGAAAGGCTTTCCAAAAAGAGGTGCCAAGGTTTGGAAGCTTCCCTCAGGATAAAGAGCAGCCAGGAGAAGTGCCACAGTTTCCAGCGTTTGAGAAATCACCTCCAAAAAAGCAGAGGGTAAAAATAAACAGTTGTAAACCGACACACTAAGGGGCATATTAACAAGTCAGGCGATAAAATTATCGCCGCTTTAGCGGCAGAAAATTGCCGCTAAAACGGCGATAATGGTCTTGATAGTATGCTCTATGGAATTCCAATTGAAGCCCATGTTAGATGTCCTTCACATCTCACATGGGCTTCAATTGGAATTCCATAGAGCATATTATCAAGCCCATTATCGCCGCTTTAGCTGCAGTTTTCTGCCGCTAAAGTGGCGATAATTTTATCGCCTGGCTTGTTAATATGCCCCTTAATGAGGCTGCAAAGTCACATAACCTGATGTGATGTGTGTGGTGAAAAGAGAAATGATAAAGTCTGGGTATGTGCATGAGAAGGGGATTCCAGGGATCTTGTGTGGTGCAGAGATCTGAGAGTAGATTGGAGCCCTTGTTTACCGCCATGAATATCAGACTGCATTCGGAGGCTTACTGGATACCATTTTTAGCTCACTATAAAAAATTAGATGAATTGTTGAAGGTTTAGTTTGGGGCTTAGGAGGTATCCTAAGTATTATATTAAGAGATTAACATAGGCATGTCCCTCCCCCTCCCTATTCTTGCAGAGGCGGAGGGAGAGGGATTTGGAGGAAATAAAGTGGCCTCTAAGAATGCTAAACATTTAAAAGATGTGCTAATCTGGAGCTGGGCAGGAAATATGAGAAGAAGGTTCTGTAAGCCTGTATTTCCCTTAATTTAAAAAAAAAAAAAAAACGCAATTTATATTTCAGTCATGGTACAAATAAAGGGTTTGTTCACCAGAAAATAAGGTTTCAGCTTTTTCCACGTGGAAGGAGAAAAGAAGAACACCTACAACATTGATGCACAGATGCTTTATGCACAGACTACAGCCTTTAAGGGAATCGGGCGTCGGCCATCATTCTAAGCAGGTAAAGGTGACCACAGACTAAAGCCGCACCTGAAACTTCAACCAAGTTGTCACAAGGTCACTGTGACCTTCTAAATGGAGTTTCTCAGCACCATTTTGACTATCTAAACACAAACATTCAAGTAGCTCCCGCGATCACTGGAGCAGTTAACAAGCAGAAAAAGGGTGTAGCCATTGAAGCATACTGCTGCTACGCGCTGACGTAGTATGCTAGGTTTCAGTTCTATCTAGACATTCACATTATTGTGTAAAATACAGTCTCAGTTTAATCTAATGTGAACTTGTATCCCATGGAATAGGAATATGTGACCTTGAGCCATTATTGACATTACATTTCTGCAATATGTTTGTGGGTCTATTTATAAAACATACAACACAATGGCCTTAAAAATATGAAATACCAGGCTGAAGTTTACACTGCTTATCTTTGAACCAGACTCATGCTAAAATTGTACACCTCTAAACATACAGAGCAAACATGAGTACCTAATGTAAACAGTGCGGTGCAACACTGGAATGGCCAGTGTGGTGTAAGGTAAGATCTGGTACACACTCAAAGTACAGCTGGAAATAATATCTTTATCTACTTCATGTATATGACAGTACAACAAAGTATAAGCTCTGAGAGTCAAATTCTGGCTACAAAAGATAAGGGCTTACCTGAAAGTCATCATAGGGGAACAGTAGCATTTCCCGCAGTGCATCATTTAAAATCTGGGTCTTCTTTTGAACAATTATATTTTCATAGTCTATTGGTTCAATCAGCTTTGGTTTTGCCTAAAAAGAGAAGCAAGAAGAACAATCATCAGTAAAGAGCAGATGTCGCTTTACAAGACAACACACATCACAGTTCTGCTACCCTTTCCAGTGAGGGGTTGATAAGTCGCTTCAGCTACTGCACTTTTTAGCCATGCAGAGTACAACACAAGAAACACTCGGTACACAACACATTTGCAAGTCAGTGCAAAACCACAAAACTTTGCATTTTTTGGCTTTGAAGTTATAACGTTCTGCATCTGATGAAACGAGTGCTCATGCCAATCTGAGGTATGCGCCGCAGGGCATATGAGTCAGCACAACAACCACACAAGTAGCATAAAGTTGGGACAAGTAGTGAGAAAAAGGAAAAAAAGAGAGGGAGTTGGAAAAGAGAGTCTACCATCAAGATATGGAACTGCCCAGACAAAGGTCTATTCCAGCCCACAATACAATCAACACTTACAAGGGTTCGAAAAGCCAGTCTCCTAAAATGACCCTTCTGGCAATAACTGGCAGTACCCACATTATACACACAAATTAATTGCCATAGTGTGTCTGAGAGCCAAAAGAAACATAGCCTGTCAGTAGTAGTACACGGTCATTCACCGAACAGCCCCAAGGGATGATAGCTTTGCATGCATGGAAAAGGGAGTGCACTTCGCAAGGGGGTGCTCAAATAAGCACAATAAGATCTGGGGGTCCATGATGGGAACATTTTGGGCTAAAGAAAGCTTCACTTGATTGAAACATTAACTATAGATGCATAATCATAATATACAATGGGGAAAGCTTGTAAAATCCCCTCTATAGGTTTTAAACGTCAATTTTAATTTCTGTTGCTCGTTTGATACAGTAATGAATAAAACTCCACAAAAAGAGTGTTTAAAAAATAAATAAGTGGGAAGGTGATAAACAAGTACTGGCAAATCCAATAGGACTAGCTTTCAAAGGTATTAGCCAACCTTTAGTCTTTGCCAATATGTCTTACTAATGTCGTTCAGCATCACGAAAAGAGGGAAAAAATGTTAATTGATGATGTTCAACAGCATCAGCAAAAAACTAAACAAAAATTAAAATGTGTGCCAAGATGGATGGCCAGCCTTATACGTCCACATGCATCACAATCCATTCACACATACGCCATAATGCTGCTGCGGCCATTTTATAATTTGCTGATCCAAAATAAAAAACGCTGATCTTGGAGTGATAAATTGAAAAATAAAAATTGGAGCATAAATAAGCACTTTATCAAGAAAGGATCGACCTGGTAGCAATTTGCAACTACAGGCAACTGTGGAATTTTTTTAAATAAAAATATAGGAAGGGGTAGAGAGCAGTGGAGGGGCAGGGAAGCAATTTAACCCCACCAAGCGGTTTGGAGTAACAGTGTCATAAGAGGGGTGTGGCAGCAACATTGGAGGGAGGGTGAAAAAAAATAAGAAAATGCCCAGCGGGACAGGGGAAAGTGAAAGGGTGGGGATGTGAGGGAGGAAGCAGCATACAAGAGCGTGAGCAAGAACATACATGCACTACCATGGTGTGCTCAAACAAAAGAAAAGGTAGTTCCATTGTATTAAACAGTGAAAAGAAAGAAGACTTCCAAAAGAAAGGTTGGAAAAGAAGAAATGCTCCAGGGGAGGAACAAACACAGGAAGAAGCCATTGAATAAGAAGCAAGCAAATGAGATTGACAAAGTAAACCAGATAAATATTAGGCTAACCCAAAGCCCACCGAAAGTATTGGTATTCTATACCGTAGGTCTTTTGACAAAAGACCTCCAAATCTGCCGCTAGGCGAGACCTAAAAATAACTTTCTTTTAAATTTGCTGTGCATATTTGTGCTCTATATATGAAGAACTTAATTATTTGGATGCAGAGTATGGTGTTTGCACAGAAGCAGACCACAGTGTGCAGACACACATTTCCCAGGAAGAGAACAAAGCAGCCTAGCATATAAAGATCATTGGAGACAATATTTGATTTTTAAATATAGCTATGTTATCTTGCAAATACAATAAAAATTAAGAATTGGATCCAAAAGCTTGCACACTGAGGAACAAGTAACACAATTTGGTAAATAATGCAAAGTACGTATATCACGGTTAGTAACATCACCCACAGCTTTTAAGGTCTTCTTCCTTTCCGGGTGAACAAGGGTAGCAGCAGTTGGATCAAGGTGCAGGAGAAGCAGGGTTTATTTAAATGGAGGCAAGACAAAGGGTTTGGTTGAAAGTAGAGTTGGACTGGGATTGGCTGAATCAAGTCAAGCAGCAGATTTTACTTATTAAGGAACCACAAAACAATAATGCAAAGCAACATATTTTGCAGAAAAACGAGGACAACCAAATGCTTACAGCTTGAAATTATATACTGAATAACTGAAACCTTATTCCTTTCATCAGCAAACAAGGGGAATTTCTTCAACCAGTCTAGGAATTATCTATCATCCCCAAAATGTCCCGCCTTCTTCCTTCTGGAGAGTGTGTTAACACCCTAAAGTTAGCAAGATTATTAAAATCAAAAATTCTTGCTGTAGTGTCCATATGTAATTTGAGGCCCCGGGAAATGGTCAAATCATAATATTACTGTGTACCTTTCAGATTAAAATGTTAGTTTTTTTCAGTGAGACATCAATCAGAAGCAGTACTGTTTTCCCCAACCAACCCTATGTCGTGACTAATGTAGCTCTTGATTTCATCTGCTCCTTCAATAACAGATATGTTTCCTGCCTTGAAGACTCATATGCTGAAACCTCTGAAGGGTACTCTGAATGATTTTGCGAAGTTAGTTCTCACCAGCAAAATACTTTCCCTCCGATAGTGACAGCGTGTTTCAAAGTGTGTGGAGCACAGTTGAGGTATTCTTGTGGGGCTTGGAGATACCAGGTTGTGGGTTTTTCAAGATAGATTTAGGCCCATCAAGGTGGGTTGCCATGATCAAAAGTTACAAGTACAGCTAATGCTAATTTCTTTGTGCGCCCCCATATTCCTTCCCAGGTTATCAGCCGCAGCTCCCCCATTAGGGCAGAGGAGCATCACCCCCCTGCTGCCACTGCAACAAAAGTGAAAAATAAAACAAAATGGCAATAGAAAGAATTACCATTTTATTTTTCACTGCTCCCAGCCCGAGCAGTGTTTGAGGGCGGGGCCATTGCTGCTGACTGGCAGCAGGGGAGGAGTGATGGTCGCTCCAGTTTAAAGTGTGCATGTCACTTTGGCCAGCTGTCTTGTGACAGCCAGCCTGACATACGCACTTTATACCTCTCCACCTAGCCGGTCTTATACAGCTGGGTGGAGTGCAGGCCGAGGCCTCCAGTGCCTGAATGGAGAGTCGAGGGAGCCCACTACAGCTAATCCTGGCGCTGCTCTCATGCTGCATAACATTATCAGCAGCATGAGAGCAGCATCCAGATTCGCAGAGAGGAGTTGGCTGAGGCTCCAGGAGGGCTCACGCTGACTGAATTCAAGACAACACGGAGGACAAGGAAGCGTGGACAAGTAAATGTTTTAATATATTTTTATCTTTTTGGCCCACTGACATGCACTGTGAGAAATTCGCATTGCCTTCAGCTTCAACATCAGAGCTCTCAGTCACGGCCCGCTATAAAATCTGTTAGTGAGCCATGATTGAGAGCTGTAGGATTTGAGCCTGAAGGCATTGTGATCTATTACAGTGCCTAATGGTTTTGGCTTTCGACTCGAAGCCCCTCCACTGTTGAGGGTCACTACCCGCCACAGCAGGTTATGACATCTCGGTTGTTGCTTCGCTGTTTTCATTAAAAAAACTCTCACTGGAAAAGATAAGCTATGCTAACCCATTGGTTCAAATCAGATGGGACATGTCCAGTCTAGGCCTGGAAGGTAGAATCACCTTTAAAAAAATGTGCCAAGGGCAAGGTGCATGTGAGATGTGCAAAAAAACCATAAAGTACCTGACTAATGAAAGTAATTTTACGATTTTTTTTTAAATTGTAATATTTTGGGGGATCTGCTACTGTGAAACCAGAACAGTGAGAATACTGAGGAATGTTAGTATTTAAGAAATCAACTTTTGCTCTATCCATTTTCACTTGAACCAAATGGGATCCCCAAAATATTCACGTGGGGGAGTTACTCTGAAATGCTGGCTGTGTCCCCCGACTTTACTTCTAGTGAAAAACTTAAAAAGACACACTGCACTGGGGAGGAAGACTAAATGTCTTTGCATCACAACTTTTGGCCAAACTCGAGTGCCTAGTGAGAAGCTTGCATTGATAAGGACTGCAAGGCAGAAGACGTTAAACTAGTTTGAGCACTAAAAGCCGAGCTTTCAGCACCTAACAATCATGGCCCAGCTGCTTGTGATGATTTTGTCAAGAGTTGAACGCTGCAGCAATCCATGCCACTGCACAGTCTGACCTAAGACAACCACAGCAGGGAGAAGGCACTCCCACCAACACCGTCTACAAATAGTAAATGGAAAGGGACATATGATAACAAATCACAAACACTTTTTGCAGCGTGATTTGCCTGGGTACTCCTGCTCCGCTTGATATCGGGGCGCTGCTTGTATGAGCACCATAGTATGGGATTTTGTCACAGCCCCTATATGGTGCCCAAGAAGACCCTTACCAATGCTGAAACTAGATGCCTGCACCAGTTTTTTTTTATTTTACCTATAGGTTAAAAGCAATGAACCTCAGTATGTTCTACCATGCAATACTAAAGCTGCAGGAGTACCAAAGCATATCAACAAACCACTGACGAGAAACTCTGACCGTGTGTATCTGCAACACTAAGAGAAGCTAAAAGACTCCGCAGTCAAGCTTCTCCCCAAAAATAATGTAAGACTTATAATGCTTGCCTCTCAGAGCTCGGACTTTGCCCTGTAAACTACGGAATAGCCGCACCACCCCTCCATTTGTAGACCGTGTCAATGCAGGCAGGGTCCATCTGTTCCCTTGAAAACGCCAGACAGAATACATTTGTGCTACTGAAGGTAACTTAGAGTGAGGCTAAAAAGAAACATTACTTTGGCTAAAAAGAGATATTACTCTACTACACTACTGTGTAATAAAGTAATATTTTTTGAGGTCATAACACGTTGGTATTACAACAAACAAATGATGGACGGAATGCTGACATTGCAGACATTCTCCCCCAGTCAAGAGATCTGGGTTAAATCCATTGTTCTTTTGCCCACTATGCCACCCCAGTTCAGACATGGCCATATGCAAATCAGTCTTGACCCTGTGCCTCATGGGAACAGTCCAGCCCGAACTGCCAAGCCATGTCTTCCCTGGACCAGAATCAAGCATCCTAGGACCGGTTTCTGGCTATCAGCCGTCATCAGCCAGGATAGCTTGACTCCAGTGGCGTAGTGAGCACGGGTCCCACGTCTGGGAATACCCATCCCACTTAGGGCGAAAAGCGTTACAACAAACAAATGATGGACGGAATGCTGACAATGCAGACATTCTCCCCCAGTCAAGAGATCTGGGTTAAATCCATCGTTCGTTTGCCCACTATGCCACCCCAGTTCAGACATGGCCATATGCAAATCAGTCTTGACCCTGTGCCTCATGGGAACAGTCCAGCCCGAACTGCCAAGCCATGTCTTCCCTGGACCAGAATCAAGCATCCTAGGACCGGTTTCTGGCTATCAGCCGTCGTCAGCCAGGATAGCTTGACTCCAGTGGCGTAGTGAGCACGGGTCCCACGTCTGGGAATACCCATCCCACTTAGGGCGAAAAGCGTTATAACAAACAAATGATGGACGGAATGCTGACAATGCAGACATTCTCCCCAGTCAAGAGATCTGGGTTAAATCCATTGTTCTTTTGCCCACTATGCCACCCCAGTTCAGACATGGCCATATGCAAATCAGTCTTGACCCTGTGCCTCATGGGAACAGCCCAGCCCGAACTGCCAAGCCATGTCTTCCCTGGACCAGAATCAAGCATCCTAGGACCGGTTTCTGGCTATCAGCCGTCATCAGCCAGGATAGCTTGACTACAGTATAAGAATTGGCTTGGTAGTTTGGTTTGCCCTATTCCCATCGTGCACTGGGACAGGTACAGACTAATTTGCATGTAGCCAGGTTCTGAGCTGGGATGGTGCAGTGAGCTAAAAAAGGGTGATGGATTAAAACCATGATCTCTTGACTTGGTAAGAGTATTCTGCATCATTCAGAAACTCTGTCCATCACCACCCCCTTTTTCCCAAATCGATTTTATCCACACTCAGTGTGGGAGGGTATGCTCAGACGTGAGTCCCTTGCTCATTGCACCATCAGGATTCAGGCAAGCCGGGCCGACGAAGGCTGTGATGCCAGAAACCGGTCCCCGGAAGCTTGTTTCCTTCCCAGTATAAGAATTGGCTTGGTAGTTTGGTTTGCCCTGTTCCCATCATGCACTGGGACAGGTACAGACTAATTTGCATGTAGCCAGGTTCTGAGCTGGGATGGTGCAGTGAGCTAAAAAACGGTGATGGATTAAAACCATGATCTCTTGACTTGGTAAGAGTATTCTGCATCATTCAGAAACTCTGTCCATCACCACCCCCTTTTTCCCAAATCATAACACGTTGGTATGCCATTCAAGTTTATTTCCCCTGAATTCTCTATCCCACACCACTATGCAAGGGTAAGCCTTGATTGCTTGTCATCACTGCCTCCTGAGACGCAAACCTTAAACAGGAAGTTTTTGGTACTTCGTGAGTTCAAAGTAGTTTATAGTTCAGAGGCTGAAGGGACAACCGGCAATGCTTGTTACAATGACTGTCCAGGTACAAACAAGTTCCTTAACCCCTGGAGAAATAAAGTGGCATATCCCGTGCCTTCAACAACACTATCTGATTTTTTTTTTAACTTCACATACATGATAATAGTGGTTTCATTCAACTCATTAAAGCCGTATTGTGCTTTCCTATTTAAATCAGAGATTTTTCCATTCTTTTTTCCACTGTCACCAAACGCTGTTCAGCCATATTTTGTTACACTCTACTCAAGATGCTTTCAGAATTCATGCTCTGTTAACTAACTTATCATTCAGGTCTTCTTTTTAAGCTTATGCTTCTGTCAATAACTTGCCCTTCCTACTTTGTGTTTGGGTGCTCGTACTACACCTGTTCTCACTGTCATTTTGCTTTTCTCCCATCTCTAGGTTCTTGGCAATTGTCGGCCACCTATGGTGGACACTGCAGTTGTTACTCGTGTGCCGCGCCCCCTGGTCCACTACACTTTCACTGGTAACAACGTCCCCCCCATTGGAACACTCAACTCTCCTAAAGTAGATGGGGGGCAAGGTTTACTCCAGACAGTAGTAGATGGTTTGTAACTAAGATACAGCACAAATAATCACAAACTCAATAAACAGACAGAGCTATATCTTTTACTAAGAATATGTCTTGATTTGCATTTAGGAAAGATCTAGGGAGGAATGCACAGGGGATGAAGTAAGCTACAGGAAACTAAAATAAGCACAAAAACCAAAGGTTCTAGCACTTTCTTTGGCCGAGATATTTCTAGAAGGTTAAATGACCCACCTGGATCTGGTTCACATACAGAGACTGCGAGGCAATCAAAGAGAAAGTAAATGTTTTAATGTGACTGAAACAGAACCATTAACCTCATAACAATTGAAAAGAAACAGATCTGCAAGAAGGAAAAACAAACACATTTAACAGATAACCCGGACTGTTCTGCAACACTTGCCCGGTTTTAACAAAGGAGCCAATCAATAATGGATATTAACAACAAAGCGCAATCATAAAACAACATACTGGTGGGAACAAAGCCTCAGTAGTTGCACTGCTTTTGATAACCTCTATCAATGACAAAAAACACCAACAAAGCAGACTACCGGACATAGGAGCAGCCAGCAGACAAAGGAACAGAGCAAGGCACACAAATTAAAGCAAGAAGGGCAATCCTGCGACTACTGGGTTTGTATTGATTAGGAAGCAGCAGCAGGTGGAACCAGCAGTTGAACACAGAAAAATACAACAAGGCACACAATTTCATTGACTATGATCACCTAGTGATATGTCCCTTATGAGGATAATAATGCATGCCTGAGAATCTGAAAAAAAAGGAACTCAATGTGTAGAGTGAACCAGCCAAACTATTGTGGGGGAAATCAGGCCTGGTTCTGTGTGATGCAGGGGCAGGTTACCAAATGGTTAAGGTCAACCCCTGCCCCCTTCACCTCTCATGGGAGCTTCCAGGCCCATTCAGAACAGGAAAACCAGGGTTTGTTAATTTTTTTGGTCGAGTCTGCCAGACAGCAAATGCTGCCTGGTTGCAAAAGACCTATTGTCGTCTATTGTGGTCTTATCAGAACCTTACAGGGACTTACAGATGGGAAACAGCCTCAACAACGCGGGCTGAGCCACGCTTGCCTTAACCACGCATGTGCGTGGTTAAGGTAGTGCGTGGTCAAATATTGGAATGGGCGGGCAGGAACAGCAAAGATCAGGAGAGGATGCGGGCTGGGTTTTTGGTGGGTGGGGCTTTAGTTTTTAGTGGTGAGGGCTTGGTGTTTGGGTTGTTTATAGGGCAAGGGGCCAGGTTTTAGTGCAAGGGGGGGGTTGGGGTAGCTTTCAGGGGTAGGGAGTCAGTTTTTAGGGCTTGGGGGGAGGGGGGCTGGGGTCGGGCAGGTTTTAGGATGTGGGGTCAGCTTTAGGGCTCGGTCGGGGGAAGGGATAGTTTTCAGGGCTGGGAGCAGTTTTAGGCCTCAGGGCGGGAATGCTGCTCAAAAGGTACTTTACAGGTGTAGGGGACAGTTTTAGGGCTCAAGGCTGGGGTCGGGGTAGTTTTTAGGGCATGGGGTGAATTTTCAGGGCTTGCGGCGGGGAAAAGGGGCAGTTTTCAAGGCTGAGGGCAGGGGTGTGATCTTTACCACACATGTCCCTTTACCAATCATGTCTTTACCACAAAGTTGCATGGTAAAGGCATGCATGGTAAAGACGCGGTTGTGGTTGAAACCATGTGGTTCAGACATGCGTTATTGTTTCTTTGGTTTTTTGACACTCATTTGCTTGCTTCATAGTCAATGGTTTTCCTGGTCATTGCTTGTCCATCTTATGTTTGCCCCTCCCACAAAGCATATCCTCTTTACCCACTCTCTGATTAGTTGGCTTCTATTCGTCCACTGTTCACTTTTAGGGAAGTATTTTTTAAACACAATATGAAAGTGCATGCGTTTTCCTACTCTTCCCTGTGTGCATCTTAACCCTGCTCTCCAAGTTGCTAGTGCCATCTCCTCTCATGTGCTTCTCTCCAGCCAAACTCCCTACCCGAGCTGTGTAGCTGTCTTACTTGTATGCCTCTGCCCTGTTGCTCTCCCTCATTTGCTGCTTTTTCCCTCCTCCAACCCCGTTGCTTTCCCCACATCCTCTCCTCCGTGCCACCTACATCCACTCTTTTAATGTACTGACGAATCTTGGGCGTATAAATAAAAATAAATGAGACCTGCTACATTTTGTATGCGCGCACATGTACACTCACAAAATGAAATGCCCGTTTTTGGTGCGTCATCTCACTTTTTTGGGCCATGCTGCACCGCATACTTGCCATATGAATTACTGGTCTTCTCCAATTACCCTCTAACCCACCTTTTTTGGTGTCCACAACACAGCGTCATGCAGGCCCTCTGGCTAAGCTGGTGCTGTGTAGCTGCCTTCATCCTTTCGTCGTAACCATAATAATTTATACGCCTATCTCACACACCTTCTCCTTCAATATAATACTAGGTGCTGCCCCCCAAAGACAAGATATGAGCACCTCTCTGGTAAATTGACTACAAATCCAGAATGCGTCCCAAATCAGATCACAACAAATACAAGACTGCCAGCCATTTACGGCCCCCAATATAGCGTGCTATCCAAATGAAAAGTATCAACACTGTTCACTTCCTATAAACTATGTAAGGTGTATAGTCGTGAGTAGCTGGCAGCATGCATCTGGTATCCAACTTCTTAAATTTGGCCCTGGCGTCACACTAATTTAGCTTGTGCACAGAGGCCTAAGCCTGTCCTTTGACACAAGTGAGGTCCTGGGCCTTTCCTGACACCCTGGAGGGGCTAACCCATATTGACAGAGAGGGGACTACTGTCCCTGTCATGGGTTTAACACAGAGCGGTGGTGCTAGCGTGCCGTGTTTTTTTCAGTTCATCGTTATGCCCAGACCTTTTAATCGTTGTCACTGGAAAGGAGGCCTGGTGGTCCTCTCGTGTAAAGTTCTGCTTCTATGTGCTTACCTGACTCCTAAGACTAACATTCCAAATGTGTGTTGTCATGTTTGTAGTCTTGTGGGTGAGGGAAACAGAGCAATGGAGGCCTGTGGGATCCACTTTGGCTTCCGCTTTTGCAAAAGATTGAGTGAGGGTTGTTTCCCAGATAATGAAGGTATATTGCAGACATTTCTAAAGCTGGGGGGAGAAAAACTACTAATTGAAGTGGGGGAAGAGGAGACAAAATTCCTTTAGCAAGGTAGTTAGGCTTTTTGCTGACTAGTGATCCGGGAGCACTGCCATTTAGTCGATGGTAGGGGTGAAGGGTGAGACTACAGAGCTTATGGTGCAAGGTGAAGGTGACCCCTTAGGTGAGGCTCAGCCTTTTGCCTTTTCCCGATCACTCCTTCAGTTTGGCTGAGGACAGCAAGGTGACGAAAGCAATTCCATACCTGCTGCTCTTTGTAAATGTGCTATCCCATGACATCCCAGTTGTAAATGCTGAATGCTTGGATTCACAATTCAGTGATTCATAAATTGCATAGAATCACTAGACATGCCCTAAAACTGCTTCCTTGTATAAAGGATTTGTATTTTATTGCAACCCCGGAGTGTTTTTCGGTATTACTTTGGCAGAGCTTGAAAATGAGAGCTCACCATGAAGATCAGGTCTCTTTAAAAGAGAATATAGAAGGTCCCTCAGGAACTCTCGAACACCATCTGGATATTAAGAGTCCAACAGAAAAAGAAACACAGTGGAATGCCAAAATCTCTAAAAACATTCACATGACTATAAACCCACTAAATGCATGAACAGAGGGGGCAGGCAATTGGTTTAGAAGAGAGACACTACAGTCCATCTTCTTACTGCAAAGCATCTCATCTTCAGTCGCACAATTGTTTTTCCTTCAAACCCATTAAAGAAAATCATTATGCACCACTGTCACAAGATGAGCATGTGAATGAAAAGGTTGATGACTCTTGGCAGGGAAACGGCCTGAACAACGCGGGTAGAGCCAAGTGTGCCGTTCCTAGACAAGAGCAATCATGCTTGCTTTAACCACACATATCCCTTAACCACGCATATGCTAGATTAAGGCAATGTGCACTCTAGATGCGGAGATGGGCGGGGCCAGGAACAGGAAGGATCGGGAGAGGACGTGGTGAGGTAAGTGGGACTGGGGCTGGGTTTTGGGTGTGTGGGGTAGTTTTTAAGGGTTGGGGTAGGTTTTAGGGCTCAGGTTAGGGCAGGGGGTCGGGGTTGCTTTTAGGGCTCATGAGGGGGTCATGTTAGTTTTTAGGACTTGGGCAGGGTAGTTTTTAGGGCCCAGGGGGGTTCTGGGTAGTTTTTAGGGCTCAGAGCGGGGTCAGGGTACTTTTTAGAGTTCGGGCAGTCAGGGTACTTTTTAGGGCTCTGGGGGGAGGCTGGGGTCGTTTTTAGGGTTTGGGGGGGTTGGAGACGTTTTAAGGGCTCAGGGTGGGGTCAGAGTACTTTATAGGGCAAATGGAGGGTCGGGGTAGTTGTTATGACTAAGGGCAGGTGGCATAGGGTGTGATATTTACTACACACCCCTATACCAGTCATGTCTTTACCACAGAATTGTGTAGTAAAGGCCTGCATGGTAAAGGAATATGTTGTTCAGACGCATTCTTGGTTTAGGCAGCATAGTAGACATATGCGTTGTTTAGCCATGCATGCCTCTGTCATACAACCCTCTGGGCATACACTTCTCTAACCCTGGGTTTTCCTAATACAAATAACTCTAACTGGGTGTGTTCAGTCTAATGGGTTCAGAAGCAAAAACAAGCTGACAACTGCCAGGATTCACTGATCTGTTAAATCAAAAACAAGCCAACAACTGTCAGGATTTATTGATCTGTTATACCAAAAACAAGCCAACAAATTCCAGTATTTAGTGATCTGTTTTTATCAAAGCTCTGGTCTAGAAGTGTTTGCTTCCACGGGCTGTCCCTCTTGAGGGACCTAAAAAGCCCTCAAACAAGCTGGATAATTCATTGTTAAACAAAATACGGACAAAGTAGGGGCCTGGTATGGTAGCACTAAACGTGCCTCTCTCTGCATCTACCGACCACCTGCATGTCACGGGCTGCATAAACATTTACTCGTTTGCCGAAAATTAGTAAAGAGGGAATTAGGAATGCAGTTTATGGGGGAAAGTTTAGCAAAAGATCCTTAATACAGTTCAATTCATTTCAAACATTTACACTCGTTCCACAATAGGGTGAGTTTTGTCACATTTGTTTTTTCTACCCGAAAACCCCCTCCAAACGACACCCTTTGGGGGAGAAATATGGTGGGATCCACGCAAACATACCACCTTAGATACACTGTACACTATTGCAGGCCCCCAAAGTTATAAAAATTGCTTATGTGGCAGATATTTATTTTCATTCTATACTGAATAAATAAACAACTGTTGGTGTGTTCAACTCTAAATTAGAGTGACAGCGCCATCATGTGGCAGACTGTCACAAGCACCGGGGTTTACAATTAAGTGCCAGTGCCAAGCACCGGAACCCACTGGCTTAAATTAAGCATTAGGTAGAAACTTCCTGCAAAAATAGAAAAAACTGGCAATTACTGCAAGAACCAAAAAAAGAAGTGACAAAAAATGTTGACATTTTAGCCTGTTTCTGAAAGCTGGAAAGCGGGCAATCTCGTTACAGAAACTAATTTGCTGAAGCCATTTAAAAGAAAAAAAGTGACACTTTTTTACATGGCACTTCTTTCCTATTTGCAGGAAAACAAATGCCTTTCTGGTATTTTGTCTGAGGGCAAACCAGGGTAAATCACAAACCCTGAGCACCGTAATAATCCAGAAGATGTGAGGTAAAAAGTTGCAAATGTGGGCTGGATATAACTTTTGGAAACCTGGAACTTTTGGATCCTGTAAGTCTACATCTCAGAAATGCAGGGAAAGTGCACGATTTTAGACAAAGTTTGAGGTGTGCAGGAGGGCTTCTAGGTAAGATAGACTGGGGAGAGCCGCACAAGTCATGCCACCCTTCACTCCCCCAGAGTGTCTAGTTTTCGGCAATAAGCATGTTTGGTAGGTTTTCAAAGGTGCGAGCTGAGCTAGGCCCCAAACTCCACAGCTATCCAAAATGGAAAAAAGGATCGGTTTTGAGTTTGAAAAATTTGATCAGATTGTTCTTGGTGTGGTGGTTTGGAGTAAAAAGGGGTGAGGTGGTTAACAAAAGGCACATAAAGATTTGGGAAGTAGCCAAGATGTTGATGTCATATGATCAGCTACTTGAAGCAAGTCAGTTGATTAGCTGCAATGTTCTGGGAAAACTGCAAGGAGTTAAGTTTAAGGATTAGATGTCAGGGAAACAAGAAAATAAAATCAGTATAGAGGTGCTAACTGAAGTGATCTTTATGAATCATTGTAGCGAGAATCCAGTCTGCTAACAGCAGGAGCTTGCTGCAGAAGGGAATGCCAACTATCGAGTACTGAGCCATAGGCTGCATGGCAGAGAGGCTTTGCTTGTATGTGGTGTTTTCTCTACGCCCAATAACATAAGCTGGGCTTTAGTGAGGTTCCGATTGCTACTGACTATCCAATCCTGAATGAAATTAGGAAAGGTTTGGAAGAGTTTTTGATCAAGACTGTGTTGCCGTCTATATACTAAACAACAGGGGTGCTGCATGCTCCAAATAGTGCCATGCCAAGAGGGATGAGGCCGGAAGTACGCTCATTTTAAAACAAGCATTTGCAATGCAATAGGTCTTGCAGTTGTGAGAGTTTGAGCTATTGGCATTGTAAATGGCAATGCCTTTTATTTACGTGTTGGTTTTTAAAACATAAATAAAAGGCATAGTTATTTACAATGCCAATAGCTTAAACTCTCGCAAATGCGAGACCTATTGCATTGCAAATGCTTGTTAAATATTCGTTTAACAATGTCAACAAGAAAAAAACATGAAGGGCATACTCAGTTAAAATATACACCCCAGATGCCTGCAGAAGACCCAGAGTAAACACCAAAAACACAGCACCAAGTAAGAACTGGATTCAACTTGAATGTTTTCCATGGCACATTAATCACGCATAGAATACATAGCATCATTTGTACCACTGTTTGGCTAGATTATATTCCCATTTCAGTCAAGATTACAATATGATTGTGACATCACCTCCTGTGACGTTATCGCTATCGAAGAGGAAAAGAATGGCAAGGAGAAACATTAGCGAAAAAAAATGAAGAAAACAGAAAGGAAAGAAAGGGAAACCGAACTCAAATGAAAAGAAAGTGGTGGAGCAGGTAAAACGAAATTTTGTATACCTTCTCTATTTTGCATGATAAAATACAAATTACGTAACTTTCTAATTATTAACGTGTATTAATTGTTTGCCGTGGCCTAATTAATCAACCTCGGACGTTAATAAACACGATATTTCACGCGGGACTAAATGCAAATTGCATGGCAAATAACCCTAATGAATAATTGTGGTACGCATATTAACGATTGATTGTGTTGATATAGGAAATTGCATGGTTTATATTGCTTTTGTGACGTTTTGCGTTCCTGCTGGTTAGAAATGGTGAGTATTATTGCTTTAAATGTTGCTATAAGCTAGGAAAATACTAATATATAAAGGGATTAGTGTGGGTTTAAACATTAGAATCTTCATTTCCGTATATTAATTATTCTTTATGTTTGTTTCGCTTAAGTTGGCATTCGGGCCGACTAGGCCGCAATATCCAAAATGGAGTTTGGAAGTGGCCACCGTCGTGTGAACGCGATGTCTACTGTGCAGACTCGGATGGCACTGAAGATCTCCAGGAGTCCTTTGACCGAGTCACAGTGTTCCTCGTCAAGGATAGGAACGTGGAGGACTGCCAAAGTTCAACTAGTGTGACTGACGGAGAAGACAAAGGACACCTGTCCCAAGAAGCAGTAATATTGATACTTCGGACCCTTTTCGCATGAGAACTGTCCAAACCATGGGATGACATCTTCAGTAGAGCATGAGAAACAAGGAACTTTGTGAATACCGTCTGAAATTGCAAATTTTGATGGCTTGGCCAATCAGAGCCATTTCCAATGCAGAAAATGTAGCATGTGAACCAAAATTCATTATAAAAGGGGGGTTAGTAGAAGGGTTGTAGGTTGTTGCGGTCCAGGAGTGTGGCCCAAATCCCTTTCACCGATTTGCTTGCATGAGTGTTGGGTCCCCGAAGATCTTTGGAACTGTGTCGTGCTGAGCGAAAGAACTTTTCTCCGGACTGATTGGGATGTAGCCTGCATTCGATTGGAGGGTTACATCGGAAGAGATTTGATTTATGCAGGGCTAACAGGTTGCGGGAGAATGGTCGCCAAAATTAGAGATTAGGTAAATATAATTGTCATACTGATTTATGCCAATGTTATTAAAATTCTGATTAATTAAAATGATGATCATGCCAATGAAGGTGAAGTTAATTAGATAAACTAAACATTTATTAACAGAGAACGAGTTTGTGATTCTTTAAAGGGTATTGATGAAAGATTCTGAGACTTTAAATGTGTTTTAGCTGGTTCTAAATCACCATCAACCAGTCCAACTAATTGGTCCATCGACCAAGTGGTGGGGTGCCTTGATGTTAAAGTTAGGATTCTATAAGTGCAGATGTATAATATGTAAATACTTCTTCCTATAGGGAATAAGGTACCCCTCACATGTCCAGCGCCTCTTTCCTCCTGTGTGCAGAAGGAGTGAGATGTACGAGTGTTGGTGTTATGGGCCCCACCAATGAATGTTCGTGAATGAGTTAGTGTGATGACGGATCTGTGACACAGGGAGGATATGTAAATTTGCCCTTTCCCGCTGGAGCAAAAGCAACAAGAAGCTCGAGCAAAAACGTGTGGGCGAGGAGAGAGGCGCGCGCGCTTGGGAGAGCAGTCTGCTCATTTTGGAAGCACATACTCGTGCTTGTGGCGGGGCCCTCCGCGCTCCCGTAAGGTGTATGCCGCCACAAGCACGAGTATGTGCTTCCAAAAAGAGCTGCACGAATGCTAAAGGTCTCCTATGCAGCGCATGCGCGCTGCGTAGGCGAGACCTAAAAAGGTTGACTGATGTGTATACATCTGCAGGTCATTGACGTGATCATAGTAGTCCTACAACTACTGTATTACATTTTCAAGGAATCACTTGAATCAGGCCAGTACTATACTGGATCTTCACACTTGGTCGTCCAACCAATCACAAATACTTTTTTAGCCGGTTCACCTTCTTTTCAATTATTTGTTTTCGAAAAGTTCACAAGCATTATTCTGCCAGCGCCAGTGGGCACATTGATTCCACTCACACAGTCTTTCACAGCACTTGCAGGCCCGCTATACATCTGACCTCTATGCATTTTGGCTGCAACTACAGCGGCTGAAAATTGGTTTCCAGGAAAAATAGATAAAAGGACATGGAACAAGGTCAGAGTAAGGGGCAGAAGGTACACTGTTTAAAAATAAAACGATTAAACAATAGAAACGGAACTATCGTAATTTAGAAAGGAATTTACAAACATGCCAAAAACAACATCTGAAAAAGTCTTCACCCCACCCCTTTTCTCCTACAAGTTCAACAGAGGAAGGAAATGCAAGCAGTCCCAGTAGAGTGTAGAGGCAGCCATAGGAAGAACCCAAAAGAACTCTCCAAGGCCAGCTATTTCCACGGTTTTTTGATTGCTGCGTGCAAAGAGAAGCAAAACAGAACAATTCAAAGGCAACTGCGTGTTATAGCCTCCTTTAAACACCAACAATAGGAAAGTGACATTTTCACACTACAGCAATAGGTAGGCCTCTTTTGTGTGTGATAACACGCAAATGCAAGCATGCAAAAAGACAGATCTATTGGCCTTGCCAAAACATGGGAAAAAGTGACAAAACGTGATTAATTTCTGTACAGAATGCTTGTAGAAAGTAAAGATCTGAATGTGACAAAAGAATGTGTTGACTAAGTGAGCGTTTCCAGTGTAAAATGGTCCTTCATGCATTCCAATGGAGGCACTTACTAATAGGCAGAACGATACATCAAACAGCCAAGAGCATAACATGAGAGAAAATACTACTCTGTGCAGAGCCGAAGCCTCCTCCATGTGAATTTGTAAGAATTATTAACAATAGGTATCCAAAAACAAACAATATTTGTCTATTTCAGGATAAATCTAAGAGGGAGATGATCCAAGCCATAAAATATTTACAACTATTGCACGTGGTGGTAAAATAGAACGTCAGACAAGTGTGCTCGTCACAAAACAGCTCTATACATCTATACAATGCATCATGCTGCATGACACCTTAAGTCACAGGACCATAAGCTCAATTTTCTACGGACGCATCTAAAAGACCATTTCCAACCAAGCCTGACAATTTGGTTGAGGACATATTTACTATTTAGTTTACTATTTAAAAACACAGCTAAATTACAACTCTGGTAAATATGCTATTTTGTTACAACCTTTACATCCCACTAGCGTGCAAAAAACCATAAGGGGCTATAATTCCTCCCCATTTCCTCCACCACGCCATAAACCTAATCCAACCCACTTTCTTAAACCATCAGCCAAAATGAGGACACCAAGGATATCCCGTTAACATGTCATTACCTACCCCGCCAGGCTTTCTCAATATTTTAATGTGAAAGTAGCCATGGATGACACTGTCCTTCAGCACCTTAAGTACCTACAGGGTTACAAATTTACTACTATAGACAACTTCTCAAATTAATTAAATACACATTCCATTCTGGTTCATTCTATTCACATTTACTGTTCAATTAATGGAAATAACCCTCAAACAGCCTGTGCCCATGTGGGGTGTGAGAAGGGAGAACATGGGCGACTCACAAAGGCTGGCATTTTAGCGGGGTAATCAGATCTGTAATTAGATGCCAAGTGAATTTGGATTGTTGCCAAATAAGTGTTTAATACTGATGTACCTCCTGGCTTGTTATCGCTTATTATTCAGTGTTGCTTACATTGATTTTGGTGTTGAAATGTATGCCACTGCTTAGAAATTTAACCTCAACATTACCAGGACACAGCAGTAATCCTACAGCAGTCGAACACTGGAATCGGTTATTAGCATCACATTGCATCTATGCAACTATAGTGCATCTACGCTATATTCAACCATCCAAAGACTATTGAGCCAGTCTCACACTACAATGTGCAGCAGTAAACCAATTCCAAGATACAAATCTTATGATAGATTGACCGTCTCTTTACAGCAGTCATAGAACTACGCTTTCTGGGGTTCAGTTTAAGCTGCCAAGTGCAAATTTAAAGTCCCCAGATTAAACCAGAAACCACCATTATTTGCAACATCAAGCTATTCCAAGAAGGTCCCGACACACCCTCTCTGTGAACGGAGCCCAAATCAGTGTCAGGCTCCGAGGGTGGGAGGTGAGAAGAGGACTGGTGGGAGCAGATCTTGAGTTCAGTTGCTGCCGACTCCAGCACGGAGGGCCGCCCAAGGGATCTCCAAGCAGAGACCAACTCCCATATGGATCGGTGACACCTCTCTGAACCTGCCTCTGGGACCAGAACCTCTTTTGACAAAGAGTATGCAGTGATGGTAAATATTATTTGTGTTTGTACAGCGCAAAATCTGCCATTTGCCTTGCCACTTGATTAAAGCGGTTAGAACTATGTGTTGACACAAAATTGGGCCTGGTAAATTTTCCTGGAATATCCATGTTTGAGGAAGCTTGACAGAATGGGCAGAATGGAACAACACGACAAGTAGTATTTTATCCAAGTTAAAAGGCATGCTATACAATCTGTACTGGTGTGTTATGATATGTCAGGAGCAGGTATGTCAGTCTGACTGAATGTGTGTTGTTCAAATGTCAAAATAGTTTTGGTAAGAAATGTGCTAGATTTGCTTGTCGTCTTAGTGTGTGCATTCACAAAGGTCTCCTGTGTGTCCCTGTCTGCTCATATCACCTGGAGAATTAATGCATAGTGACAATGGTACTCATCAATGGGGAGCCGTGTTTGCGGAAGGGTGTTGATCCAGCAAATATGGTGTACAGATTTAACCTCAGATTCTTAGTAAAGAGTCTTGTTGCTCTCTAGGGGGGTGCGTCTCGCTGTCTGATACAATGTTTACTTGTCAGGTGGCCCTGCAGCACTGTATGGCTGACCTCTTGCCTTGGTCCCTCAGATGCCTGAAAGGATGAGTCATTTCATGTTTTGTCCCACCATCCTTCCACACAGGGCAGAGAGACCGCATCTACAGAGAGAGAGAGACCGATAGAGAGCGATAGAGAGAGAGCAAGAGAGAGCGAGAGAGATCGAGAGAGATCGAGAGAGCGCTCCGGACCTCCAATTATATTTCTACTGTGCGCAACCAAAACATGCTCACTATTGGATGAGACCCCATGCACATATTCCACACATAGCAGTAGAACACGATAGTGTGGACCCTCTGCTGTTGACGACTTTTATAACTGACCCGAAGAGGTTTACGCCGTGGGAAACAATACAAACTGTCTACTGCACCTGTCAGGCATGGTATACACTGGCAAATAGAGCAAACAAGCTCCCGATATACGCTAAGGCGCTTCCAATGGCTTGGTACCCCAAACTTACAGTAACTCATGAAAAGAAAATGTCAACATTGCTTGTGGAGATGGGGCTGACTACTATGGGAAATATGTTCCCACACAATAAGTTCATCTCACTAGAGGACCCATCACTTTGCGCACATCAATCACCATTAAAGAAGTTTGCATATCTGCGGTTACGCGTGGCAATTAGGGAGTTATACACATCATTCCCAGACAAACCCACACAACTGAACGCATTACAAATACTTTTAACAGCACCTACACGCCAAAATCTAGTGACACGCCTTTAAAATGCAACACAAGAGGAACAGAAAAGAGGACCAAACACTGCGGCTCACAGGTCGGAAATAGCACTTGGCGAACCGAAAGACAAACATGACAGGCGATATAGTTGCACGCAGCTCCAGCTCCTTACGTCAAACTGTAACTTGCGTATTATCCACTTTAAGTTCTTGCACCAAATATACTACACTCCGGTCAAGTTACACAAATTTGGACTTGGAGAGAACGATAAATGTCAGAGATGTAACACACCAAACGCAGATTTCCTACGTGTCATGGGCATGCCAGCAACTCTATATATACTGGCAAGACATCACGGACACGCTCACTGCCATGTTATTATAGCAGATACCAAACACATGATTGGTATGTATATTAGGTGTATATTAGGTGTACGCAAACTCAAGTTAGCTAGACGACGGAAATTTCTGGCTGTTGCACTATTGCTCGCTAAAAGGCGCATAGCTATGCGCTGGGGGAGCAACAGGCCCCCAAGACTCAGAGACTGGATTACAGACATGACCTACTGCAGAGAGACACTGGAGGTTTATGCAGAGGAATTACCACAAGCTTCATGACCCAGAGATTTCTGGGAACCGTTAGTACAGTACCTGCAATCAACGCAGGATGAGACTGACATACCATAATGGTGAATCAAGGACTTATAACACTCAGAACGCACCAAGGAGGGCAATAGAGCCAAATAGATGCAACTCTAGTATAATGAATCATAACAGATCAAGGCACAACAACAGTCCATAATATTGACACGGAGGTCATTTACTCACCATACATCAATGTATTGTAAAAATTGTTATATGTACCAAAATGCAAGAAATGCCATGTGTCCTTATACTAGTAACATGTAAGAATGATATGTGTTTGTAATGATACGCTGCTGTTGGACAAAAAAAGAGAGACAGAGAGACATATCAAGGCCAGAGCCTAGAACACAGGTAGAAACACTCTGTGAGCAGCTTCTACCACGAAGGTAAAAACATGAAAGGCAGGTGGAAAATATCACGCTGCCAGGCACAGGGCTATCCCGATACCATGAGTGTGTGTGGGGGGGATCCTCTTGTAACAGTATGGTGATGAAAGGCTAGTATGCATTACATCCAGGCTTCCAGAGCACCTGTACTACAGCTAGGCTTGGAGAGGATCTATATGGACTGTGGCAGGTTGGGGTGCCTATAAAAGTTACCCACACACTTCAGCCACAAGAGCAGTGCATTGTCCCTTAAAACAGATGCAGTTGTGAGTGTTGAGTGGTGCATAGGGGTATTGAGAAAGCACCAGTGCCTCTGGCTTGACTCCACAAGGGCTCCCTGGTCAGGAATCACTTTGTCATAGAGATATTCCTTTGCAGTTTATTTCTTGGTCAGCCGCCATTGAATGATTACGGCCTCGAGGAACACTAATAAGGAAGTTACAGGACAGAGGATAGGACTTGCCCAACTATCAGCAGCAAAGACTCGGTTCCCAAATGGTAAACACCTGAACTGGAGTTGATTAGCTTGAAAAGCAGTTGCTGCCATCGTGTGTCCTTCGCAGTTCTCTGGACATTCACAACCACAACTAAGCAGAGGGTTTTAAGGAGATGTGCAATAGGTTTTGTTTCCATGCCCTTGCCCAATTTAACACATCCTTTTATCCTGTCAATCTAGGAAAAAATGGTGCCACACAGCTGTCTGCTTCTACCGAGCTGGTGCAGAATTTCCAGTGAAAGACTCAATGCATGACTAACGATTTTGCAACACTTCACAGCCCTCAGATTGATCCATTGCTTAAGTTATCTCTGGTTTGCCACAGTGTTAATCACCTCTTGCATACAGATCTATTTTTAGGTTGAGTCTGTGCAGAACATGCGCTGTTCTGCGAGACATGCTGTATGCAGGTAGGGACTGGAAATTCTGCCCACTCTCCGCCCATATTTTTCATTGGCTTGTGTCATTGTCCACAGTAACCTGTGGCTGTTCATTGGTCAATTGGCTTAGTGGTCACTCCTCAGTATAGCCTTGTATCATTTTGCAACCTCCCATGGCGGCACCCCCTATTACGTGTGCTGTTACTCTGTAGGCTTTAATTACAGCCTCCAAGCAGTATTTTCGCAAATAGCTTTGTCCTGCCTGCTGTTGGACACGCTCTCTCCTAATGTTTTTATTAAACTTTTATAGCAGGGGCGCCAAAAGCTTTTACAATGCAATAGGTCTTGTATTTGCGAGAGTTTAAGCTGTTGGCATTGTAAACGACAACCTATTTCATCGAAAAAATTCAGAAAATTTACGCAACCTTTCCGCAGACTGCTCCTCTCAAGGAAGTTCCCATGACCACGACCCCTAACATCTTACCTCTGTCCCTAATCCCTGCCATCACCGCTGCAGACCTGACCAAACTAGGCAAGAAAGTGGAGTCTGGCTCTCCAGCGGATCCCATGAGCCCTTCCCATTTCATGTCTTCAATGGACTTCTTTTCATCCCCCATGCTGAACATCCTCAACATCTCCTTCGCCACAGGACTCGTACCCATCGCTTGGAAACAAGCATGGGTATCACCGATAATTAAAAAACCCACCCTGGACCCCACCAAGCCAGAAAACTTTCGGCCCATTTCCCTTCTCCCATGGATGTCCAAAATTGCCGAAACCCATGTAAATGAGTCTCTGTCGAAACACCTGGACAATCATGGAATCCTGGACCCTTCCCAAAATGGCTTCCGTGCAGGCCACAGTACGGAGTCTGCCCTACTAGCTACCTCGGAGCGTCTCCGGATGATTCTAGATGCCGGTCATAGTGCTGCGCTGATTCTCCTCGATCTCAGCGCAGCCTTTGACACGGTATCTCATAACATCCTGCTAGAACGTCTGGAGACTACCGGTGTGACTGGCCCGGCACTTGCATGGTTCCGATCCTTTTTCAAGGATAGATCATTCAAGGTGTCTGCCCCTCCTTACCTCTCTAAACCTCACCCCATCGCTCAGGGGGTTCCACAGGGTTCAGCGCTGAGCCCCTCCCTCTTCAACCTATACGTCCAGCCACTCACGGACGTAGCTAGAGAATGGGGGCTCACGCTTGTATCATACGCGGACGACACCCAGTTGGTTGTCACCCTCTCGGAAAGCCCGTCCGCCATGGCATCCAACTTCAAAGAGGGTATGTCTGCTGTGGCTCGCTGGATGACGGACAACTACCTCCAACTCAACGCCGGAAAAACCGAGGTGCTCCTCCTGGGCCGTAACATCAGCCTTTGGAACGAGCACTGGTGGCCGTCATCCTTAGGCAACACCCCACTCCCCAAAAGCTGTGTGAAAAATCTGGGAGTCTGGGTTGATGCCAACCTTAGTTTCCAATCCCACACAAAAAAGGTGGCAGCCACCTGCATAGGCCTTTTAAGGAACCTCAGGCCCATACTTGGGCTCTTCGATGCCAAGGCCCGCCAGCTCATTATCCAGGCCACCATTCTATCACGCCTGGACTACGCTAATGTCCTCCTGTTGGGAGCTAATAAAGCGGAAACAGCCAGATTCCAACGCATTCAAAATGCGGCAGCTAGAACGCTGGTTGGCCTCCCACGGAGGTGCTCAGCCAGAGCCACCATCCGCAAGCTCCACTGGCTACCCGTGGACCACAGAATCCAATTCAAGGCCTTAGTCATGATCTTTAAGATCGTGAAACTGGGAAGCCCCCCTCTGCTCCGAAGCCTTGTCCAACCCTACGCCCCTGGCCGTGCTCTTCGCTCTACCAACCAACTCCTCCTGTCAATCCCTAGGTTTCGACTTTGCCGAACTGGAGGCCGCTCCTTTGGGGTCCTTGGCCCCAAACTGTGGAACGATCTCCCCCTCAGCATTCGCACTATTGACTCCCTCCCTGCTTTTCGCAAAGCAATTAAGACTCATCTCTTCCCTGCTGCCTAGTTACCCCTCCCCCTCCACCTCAGATTAGTTTGTCTGTTCTTAGCGCCGGGACACCCCTTTGCCGGGGTAGCTGTTGCGCTCTACCAAATCAATCAAATCAAATCAAATCAAATCAATGCCTTTATTGGTCTGTATTAAAAACAACACATAAATAAAAAGGCAATGTCATTTACAATGCCAATAGCTCCAACTCTAGTAAATGCGAGATCTATTTGATTGCCAAGGCTTGTTCTACTAGCAGCTGAAACAGCAGAAACTGGCATCAGCTTAACTTATATGAAATACTCTGCTTCATTTGGCCTGTATGTGTCTCTTTACAATTTATTTGGATGAAACTGCTAAGGGACCATTATTGTGAATGTGTTTTGGAAGCACTGGCCCACCAAATTTGTATCGCACCAAAATGTCTAAATGCTGATAACCACTGACTGCAGAAATTATGAAAACACCAAATGCAATTCACACAAAAAATAGACACTGAAAACAGTAAGACCTAAACGAAACCATTGCTAAAATGATGTACAGCACCATGGTGTCAACACAGTATATCCTGTTTATTGAACATTCATCCATTCAATATTCATGAATGTCATAGTCTCTGAAGGCACTATACCACCTCCCGGTTTCCATCCCGTAGTTGTGCAAGCACTCCACCCAGTCGTGGTACAGGGATAGTTCATGAACTACTATGACTGAACAGTGAGCATGAGCAGTAAAGTCAACTTAATCCATGGGATCCCCAGGAGGATGGGGTTGAGGAGGCACTTGTGACCCTTTCCCAAGAGGTCCCCACAAACATGGCCGGGTGTTCATGCACAGCAGGCAGAAGTAGATCCGAGATGGATGACATTTAAGGCAGCTACCACTAACCTACCACCACCCTACACTGACAAGGGCCCAAGTTAAAATTGTGAAGAGTACGCCTACATGATTTAATTAATTAAATTACATAGCCGTGGGGGCGGTTCTAGGACGTCTTTGGGGGAAATTAATCTAGCATGCAAGTGGTGGAATCAGTCACTTGGTCTGGGGAGGCAGGGAGAAATCAGCTTTCTGGACCAAAATTAACATTTGGGCTTTACTTTTGGGTCACCCATCAGTAGGAGACACAAATATTTCTGGCAACTCACGTAGCCTTCATGGAAAATAACTGCACGAATATTCATCATAAAGGAAGTAATGGTTTAGGAACTAACCAGTATCTAGCAGCAGTCATCTTAAGGCACCACACAGGGTCCCATATGGTTATTCTTAAGGCAAGATATAGCACTTCAAGTATCAGCTGCAGGTTGAAGGAAAGTACTTGGCGAGGAGAGCAGTCTTCGCATAACGGTCTCTTTCCACCTATAACAGCTTCTCATACTGCCAGCAAGAAGCAGACTTTGATATTGAAAATGGTGAGCCGGCAACAGGGAGGGTCCACAGGGAGGATCATTTCAGCCTCACGAAAACCTGCTAACCCTGTCCAAGGGCTTGTTAGCAGAACGTGAGCAGTGACAGGTCCCGGGACAGAGGATGGGCACTCATCTGAGAGGGCCTTTTAATCAAACTGCCTCTATCACCTGCACATTGGGGACCACCTGAGGTCAGTGAGAGCATTAGTTTTCTCGCCGCTCCGAAGAGAACCTCGTACCGTAAGCCCTATAGAAATTGCTGGCTTTTAATCAGGGCGAATGAGTCAGTTTGTGCGTTACTCCTGGCAGCCGATGGCGAGCAACACAAAGAGTATCCAAGCAGAGCATGATGATGCTGGTTAAGTGGAACACACTGTACTGTAAAATTATGATTTTTAAAAGAAACATGAACATAATCAGTTTTTTTTTTCTGATAAAACCGTGAGGGCATCGTTACAGATGGTTGTAGTCAAGATCAAAATGTGGACCCAGAGCGTGAATAAGTCATGCCACTTCAAGCCACAAAACATCCCCCAGCGCTGAAGTCACGTTGCCACCCAAAAAACATCTGCTGTCTTCAGTCCGTGATCAGTGCTTCTCATTCATGCCTTGCTGTAGTGCAAAGGAAGTGCATGCATGCTACACGACACGGCATATTGCTTTTGGCAAAGGTACAAAATGGCCAAATTACATTTGCTGGCACAAGCAATCTGGGAGCGTTCACTCACTTCAGTCTCATGCACAGCATCGAAGTTTTAGACGGAAAAGGGGCAGTCACTTGTTCCTGACTAAAATGCTGCCCTTTCTTTACCCTTAACTTAAAAATCCCACTCCCTTATCTCAAATATGGAACCACACCTGACCACACGGCAGTATGTTCTCATAAGCCGCTTGTTTTTTGCGAGAATGACTTCCTCAACAAAAGTGGTGTAATAAGAAATAGTCCCTCCAGCCACATATTCCAAAGTGAAGGTGGTCTTGTCCCACACGCCACTTGTCTGTGTCTCACCCATCCTACCCTCCTGCCCACCTTCTGTAGCGGTCCCTTCTTTATGAGAGTCTTCTTCTTATGCTGTGCCCTTGCCTATACTCCTCCTCTGTTCACCCAGCCTATTTCCCTCATATTCCACTCCTAACCAGCCTGCAATGGTTACCTTCAAATAGGCGTGGCTAAAAGAAATGGGATAAGAACAATAGAACTGTAACAAGTAATCAGCAAACTGATGAGTTAAGTTAAACTAACTAGAATTATAGGAAAAGAGGAGCATTCTGGTAATGTGTGCAGATTACACCAGCAGCTGGTGACCAGTTCTTGACAAACCTAACCAAAGCCAGCCACACAGCTGTTCAAGATGTTCTACTGTCCTGAAGGTATATGGAGCGCCGTTAAATTCACTCGGAGGTCCCCTCAGAGATTCCCAGACCTACTAGTTTTGCAAATGCTTTTTTTAGCTCATCGCTGCCGTGTATTGCCTGAGGAGCACCATCTCCGCCTTATGATGTTGCACACAAGTACTCAACACTGCGTCAATGTAAAGGCACAGTAAAAATACAAGTTTGAACGGCATCATCAAAAGGGAGGGTATGGAATGATTCAGTGGCCGTTGCGCAAGCGCATTCCCTTCCATGCAGGTCATTTCCTAGAAAAGACAAGGCAGGAGGAGCGGCAGCAGCTCTTGCAAACTACCTTAGGTCACAAGAACCGAGCTCAAAGGTGTGGTTAAGACTGAAAAGGAAATGTCGACTGCGCCCTGGTGACTGAGCAACATCAAGACGCTGCTTCATTTAGAAGTCACCTTTTGGAGTATGTGGTCAACTTCACTGAAAAAATAAAAACATTCAAAATATTTTAGCGTTGTGGTCACTGATAACAGTGCTGAGGGTCATACCATGGAAACGCCCACACTCTGCCCATGTTTTCCACCATAAGTAAATTAACCCGCCTTTTTGTCAGCCTTTTTCCTTAATCCATATTATTCATATGTGAGTAGCCAGAGCATTCGTTCAATGTGCTGTTTAACAGCGCATGCTTGAAAAGAGTTTAGATTTTTCTCATTTATGCTTTTTAAACTGTACAGGAAAATCCAGTTCTACCCTCTTTACATTGACATGCATTGCAAAATAAAGAGAGGGACAGGATCATATACACACTTCTAAAAAGAGAACGTGCTCAAAGTCAATGGAAACTTTGGACTTTTTTTTTCAAACGAAAAAAGATTTCTAAATGAACGCCCAAAAACAGGCTTTGAATGTTTTTTAACGTAATGGCTGATTTCAGCCTTCTTACCTACAGGGGTCAACATAAAACATATTTCTGCTTGAAGAAAAAGACAGTCTTATTTAGTGGCTAGAGATGGTTGGCATTGGTAAAGGAGGATTGAAGTTGGAATGCCCAGTGACAGCTTGCTCTACCTGCTTCTACCACAAACAAATTCAAAGGAAAAACTGTATTCTTACATTGGATCTGGGGTCTCAGTCAGCTGCCTTATGGAAGTGGTAGCTCCGAGCTGTATTTATTACCCAATCACAGCTAGCTCGGAGCTATCTGCGAGCTGCATTTATTACCCAATCACAGCTAGCTGCGAGATGTATTTATTACCCAATCACAGTTAAGTAGAAGCATAATGTGATCCAAACCAGACTGAAGGACAGGGTCTCAACTCTCCGCTCCCCATCACCAGTAAGGTCTCTCGCTGTGTGACAGCAATGCTGCAAGTTCTTAGTCTCTACTGAAACCTATATAGTGATCACCTAGCGAGAAGGCAATGGCGTAAAGTATAAAGTAAATTGTGTACATAAAGCAGGAGGAGAGAGGCGATGAGATGAAAGAGGCAGGATATCACTTCCTACTTCGGACCCTCAGGGTGCAAAGGTTTTTCTTTTTACTGGCAAACAAGGTGATCCAAAATGCTCAGCTACTTTCTGGAAGAAAGTAATAAAAAAGTGAAAGAGTGCACCTCATCTACGATGGAATGAGAGAGAGGCTTCCTTTTTAAATTTCTTGACTTAAACCAACTTCTTGAAATTAAGAATCTCCTCTCCGCTAAGCCAGAAATTAACAGCTTCTCTTATGTCTTGCATGGAATTACTGGGAGAGGTACACAGGAGTGGGTGAGCCGATGTAGGAGAAAAATACTGAGGCCTTCTAAGCAAAGTGCCCTGCTAGCCTAAACTGAGGTACAAGAAAGGATGCAGCCGAAGAGGTTGAGAAGTACCAAAGGAGCCCAGTCCAGAACACAGAAGCCACAAGCAGGCATGAGACAACAATTGACACTATCCAGAAACGCCTCTCTAAAAAATCATCTTCTCTTGCGATGGATCCAGTTCTTAAAGCACTGCGTCAAATTGAAGGTTTATTCCCAGGACTTGATAACTAAAAATTTAGAATCTGTAAACTGAAAAATTAAACCTACAATCTGGGTAGACAAGTAAAGTTCATTGGCAATGAGTGCAAATAAGTGTCACAAGTTCCAAAACAGAAACCAAAATAGGGACAAATGCAAACTGGAAAACAACCATAGCAGTTGTTGCATTCGCCATACATTACCATGTATTTTATCACAAGCGGAGGTTCTAGGTCTGCCACTGGGATTTCGAGGGGTGCAGCATTGTGGTCACCAGATCCATGAGCACTATGGTTTCTAAGAGGATGTAGAAACATTTTAAACTACTCAATGATTCCCACTAAAGTCTATCCTAAGTTTTAGACCAGGCTCAAAAACAAAGTGTAGGACCAAAGTTCTTGCTGAGGCTTATAAAAGTGGCTCCTAGAATATTTTCGCCCGAAATTCAATCAGCTCACAATTTTGGCTTGTACAACAATGACACATCAGCAAACAAATACCAATTTTGCATCACTCTTGCAAACCGTTTTTTCGGAACTGAAGGAATATCTGATACCCTGAGCACAATTTCCAAGCGATTCTTCAATGACGTTTTTGAATGTACATTGAATTCTATTAACTTGATGAGAAAGAAACTAAAAAAGAAGACAACCAATACCAAAAAGTGAAGAATATTGTAGGGAAACAATTGTGTAAGTACAACTGAGGATAATTTGACTGCAACAGGCATCATGTCTTGTGCAGGCAAAAGGAGACAAACAGAAAATCCAGCCAGGTGCTACTAAGATAGCCGCTTGAAGGGCATGATTGGGGCAATGTAATTCATCTCTTATCCTGGCAACTTAAGAGACTCATCTTCCTTTTGTGAACATGAGTGATTTGAATATTTGTCATGCTGGGAATATGCCTGCACAAGCCATATGGATTTCCTACACACTCATCAGTTTACCAGAATACTCTCATCTTTAGAATGTGAGTCAGCCATGTTACAGAGCTGTGCAAATGCAAATTATTAAGGTATACATTTTTTAAGTCAAGCTTTGTTGAAAGTCTCTTTTAAATGATTTAGAATATATTAAGTAAACTACCAGAAAAAGCTATCCCCCTGGGAGCACTGCTTCAATGCCTAACAATCAAGGTAAATGAGTGTTTGATTTGTAAACATACTTCATTCAAACAGATACCTGTGGCACAATGTTATGGTAGTGTTTAACCACAGATTGTCTTAAGTACACAAGAGGAAGCGCTACTGCAATATTTACATGTGGGTGTTGCCACAACATAGTTCTCTTCGGTTTAGTTAGGACAGGGCTGGATATTGTAACATTGGACAAGGTTAATGTACATGCAATTTTACTGACAACAGTCGATTCTTGCCAGGTAAGAGAACTAATTCTAAGATGCTAGCAAAAAAAAGGGTGCACACAAAGGGTGGGGGCACCAAACATCGGCGGAGTGGGGGGGGGGCTGCAGTGAAAAGAGTCACATGACTCAAAATGGAGGGAAATGTATGAGATAGATCACAGGATAATGTAAAGACAGGCCAATCTGTGGGGGAGGGAGGTTCCAGGGGAAAACAATTGAGACTAAAGGACTCAAAAGGAACAGGTGGGAGATGTAAAAAGGAGTAATGATTTGGCAATGAGAGCAGAAGCAGTGATCATGTTCTCTATTCAGACCCCCCTTTCCAGTTTCAAACACCTACCACAGTGGTCAGATAGCATGAACCTTCCTTTAGTCTGTGTTAATATTCGTATCACAAATCCACATTCATCTCCTTTCTTCTGTGCGACTTTTAGCTAAAAAAGCCTATTTCCCCAATTTTACAGCCACAATGTGCAGAAAAACCATTGATGAGTGTTACTGGTGAATTAGTTATGCACAATGTTTCAGTTATTAACAAAACTGCATATGGATGGGCCCAATGACGTCCTGAAACAAAGCTGCTGTACAAGCAAATGTTAAGAAATTCACCCGTCCCAGACATTAAGTTTAATGCTTTCTGACTGCTAATTATCTACTGTATAGTTCCATTTCAGGCTAGTCTATATTCACAACAGAGAGAGAACTTACATCACCAAAACAAATGTATATCACAAACGTTAATAAATTATACATTGGACCGAGGCCAATTACCTGACTCTTGACAACATCACATTGCCAAATCTTATTACAATGAAAAAGAAGGTTACCATCTTAAAGCCAAATGCGACCATTTACCAAGCTGAAAAGCATATTTCCATTTCAAAACAAAGTAAAAGAAACAATTTTAAGCCTCCACTAAACACAAAAGATCAGATCAAAATAATTCTACCCAGGATCTTCTCAATCTTATAGCATGGCAACTTCAATTGTCACAGTCAACAATTGTCAAAAGCCAACAGCTTTACCCATGCTGACCCGTGCCTCAAGATATGGCACTAACTGCCAGTTACACCTCAATCACCTGTGGCAGCATGGCAAAAACAGTAAAGCCTTCCTCAGGCAAAAAGTATTTGGTTTACGTACCAAACAACATAAATACAAAATACAAGTTCAGCAATAATAACCTGAGATGTCCATTCCATTTTAGATAAAATGACAAACATTTAATAAAAAAGCATAATGATGAAGAAAATCATACACAGGGATCGTTAAGACAAAAACAAAAACTACACCACTGGAGAAGTTGTTCAATATAATCCCAAAATCAACACAAAAAATGCTAAAGAATGACAAGGTGCACTCTTAGTAGATGAACAAACGTCATCAGCCCTCCATGATTTGGCTCTTCACGGTCCAGTCAGTTTTCTTCTGTTTAAGGATTCTGGCCTCAACTTTGCTTTAAAGTTAACATGTCCAGTCCCAACTGGTCCTCTTGAATCTTTCGAGGCAAAGAGCAGCTTTATCTGTTCTTAGTAACCTCTGCACTCTCCATCTAAAGGAAGTAAGTTCCATAGCAGCAACCAGGCTTCTATGGCAGGAGCTGCATACCTTTCACCTTCTGGATTAGCAGGAGGTTGGCACAAACTGACCTGAAGACAAGTGCAGTAGCATAAGTCCAAGGCATTCAATTGTCTCCAACACCCCATATCTGCACTCTGTAAAATGTGCAGGAAGTCCGGCACATTTAAGCTGAGCCAGCTAATGCAAACTCAAAATAAAAATGCTTGCCCCTTTAAACACAACACATGTGGCTGAGACCACTTTAGCAGGCTACCGCCACTTCAGAAGTAAAAATAAAACATATCCAAAGCGAAAAATGGAGGTAACAGGGTACAGGATGACTTTCTTCACAACCTCTAATTGTATTTGACAAGCTCCCTATTGAGTCTTCCCTTTGCTGGTAGCTCATTCTTGGCTAGAGCTCGAATAAGAAAATATATTGTTGCCACTCGGTATTGAATCCTACACGGCTTTGAGATATGACCTCATTTTAAAAAAATTATTAGTAAGCTGTATCAACATATTTTTAAGAATAGTCAAAGACCTTCATTCCCTTGTGTTGTCAGTCACCTTTTTCTATCTAGCAATTACTGCTTGTGCACCCTTTTTAGTAATTAAATGTCACATAAAACACTGAATAGAGGTATGTCAGATAGAAAGGTGTATGTTCTACATAACAACTATAATTCAAAATCATATTAAAAGAAGATTAAACAGATAGGATGAAATACTGAAACTTGTACTGAGGCCACAAATCAGCTAATTTAAATGAAAACTATATTTCAACGATAAGATTCCAAGGAGCAGAAAAAACGCAAATTCATCTGAAAAAAATCAGTTTAACATAAAAAGAAAAGTGATAGTCCTCATTGTGGACCTAGTTTTGTCTGCTTAAATTCAGTGAACAGCAGAAGATCACAGCCATAAACACCATGAATTTGAAATTAAAAAAAATCATATTTTTTGGGTGGCTGTGCCTAAGAGGTGTACATTCTCACAATATTCAGGTATTACTAGCAAATGTAAAACTATGCTAATAGTTCTTTTTTTATTTTAAAGTACTTTAGTGTATTTTATAGAAAACTGCAAAAACCTAAGTTGCCATGATACAACAATGCAGAAGAACAAAAGTTGGAAAGGGCAGGTAAAGTGAATTAATCACTTGTACAAAAATGCTTAACGCAGTATAGGGGAAAGAAGGCGAGAACAAAGCATAAAACAAAGCATACGGTAAAACAAACCCTGAGAATCATATAAAACATAAGGGGAACAAAAGCAAGTCAAGATATTACAATAGTAAGCATACCAGAGCTACAGTAAAAAAGCAAGTGAGGGAGATCACCAGTAGCTTTATTACAGTTCCAACAAATTGAGTCAACTCTAAGAGACCTCTTGTGAAGCTAAAGGGAGTCCAGAATGTCTTATGTAGGAGCCAATATTGTTTAGGATAAAGAGGGAGTGGTTTTGTTAGGGACTTCTGATTTTCAAATCAAACTCCACTTGTCTGGAGAGATAGACCCACGAGTATCCCATTTCTAATGTGGCCTCACTCTGGTGTAACCCTGAAACCAAAATTCAGGGCATACCAATATTTTGGCACTCATGGGAAGCTAAGGCAATCCTTTTTGTGAAACAATTAGGTATCCAGCAGTCCCAAGCTTCCTTCAGAGAACTACAGCAATGATATAATCTATCAGATATAGACTTTTATGACTTTCTGAAGCTCAAAGCCAGTCTATCTAAAACTAAATGTCCCAATGTGGACCCCTCTCTCCTCTATCATTTCCTCCTTTAATAAAAACCGACCAACAATCTTTCAAAGGTTATTATCTTATAAAACCTAAACCCATGCTCATTTTATCAGCTTCATGTAAGTGAGGGGTTTACACAGCCTGAAAGGAATTATTCAGTGGAAAGTGGGTTCAAATTCACGTTTTGATCCATAAAGGCTGAGCTATTTTACAACAGGATATTAAATGAAGAAACAAATTAATGAGTGTGTCAAACGAAAGAGAGGTCAATTTACTTAATGCAGTAAAGACCTGTAAACAAGTCAATAATCATTAAATTACAATGCTCCACAAATGTCAGCACCACTGAGGCCAATAAACTGGAGTGTATGAGAAAGATCCTGTTTATCAGCAAGGCTGACATGTGAGAGCAGCATCAGACAAACGTCCCCCAACACGGAAGGGAAACAAACACAAGCGCCCCAGAAGCCTCAACCAAAGAACATGCCATTTAAGAGTATGCAGTGCCACCGAAAAAGGCTACATCACCGTTTAAAGCAGGCATGCCCAACCACAACCCTTTCACAATCCAAGAAAAGGATTAGAAACACGACTTCAAAAGCCTACACACAAACAAAAAAAATATATGTCGACGGTAGTGTGATATGTTGCAGACATACGGAAAAGAAAGTTGCCAAGCCCTCATCAATCTAAAAAACAGTGGCTAAAAGCAAAAATATTTTTTGTCTCAAAAAATACACATTCCGATAGTAGTTTCTAGCACTGAGAAAACTACTTTGTGTGTGGATGCGATGGTTGTGAAAGAGCAGAGAGCTATCACTCACAGTGAAGTTAACCAACGGCTGAGGTGAGCTTACCCACTGCCCCACCCTGCTGTTGTAATAGAAGTAAGAAAAACAAGCTACTGGCGTTGTCAATGGTATAGGTATTATAGGAGCGTGTGTTCGTCCAGTATTACCGTTGTGGGACTCTGATAATCCAAAAAGTAAAGCAAGAAAAGCTGGACCGAGAATCCAAGAGCAAAAACAATTATACAATGTTGTGCAATAGTTGAAGCTATGAAACTGCAGCATGTGAACACTTGGTAAATATAGAACAAAGGTGATCACAAAGAGGTTTAAAACCCAATAAAAACCTGCATATCAACACTTCACAGAATGAAGGAGAAGGCAAATATGGAAAGTGAGAACCAATAAACATTTGTCAACTGTAAGGTTGTGGCTTTCATTGAGACATTATGGAGTGAAATATTACTTTACTATTACTGTCCTCTTCTAAGGAGGGACGGTCACAAGAGAACCCCTCCTGTCACCCATTGGGATAACCACTAATTGTTTAAGTATTGCCTCCTGTTAGACTGAGGACACTCAGAGACACCAGCACGGAATAATCCTACACCTGTTTACACCATGCTTCCAGTTGCAAGGGAATTTGTCATGTGTACTACATCTGTGAAAGGTCTGTATTTAAACATTACTGTAGGAGTGGTGCACTATCTAGAATTTTCTTCTACATCCCATAGTAGTGGTACATTGATCCTTGAAGGCCACATGACAGGATAGTGGAACCAACCAGCCCACTGTGCCCCATCTTTGCTTTTTAGCCATGCCTCTCACCCCACTAGCAGTGCTTTTTAAGTTCCCATTGGTTCTGACTATCAAAAAGGAGACCACCATATACGCTCTTTTGACCACTGTTATCTTACATGTGAGCAGGGATTAGAGAACCAATTTGTCCATTACTTTATGCTTACCGAAGACCTCGCACTTTCGTTATCGTGGGAAAACGTTCATCAACTCTTTAAAAACAAGAGGCCTGCTCGCCAAATAGTGAAATTCAAGAACAGCTGGGTGGGGCCCAGAGCGACAGGACAAGAAAACAGCACAGGGACCGTTTGTTCTTCGGTCTCTAGAAGTGGGGGGCTTTCTCAATCTTTTCTATCCATGTTGTACAGCAGCACTGCTGTGGTGAGTGGTTGAAGTAAAAAAAAAATTACAAAAAATAAAATGCTAGGACGTGTGATGTGGCCAGGTTGACCGTGTTATAGCACTTTCTTTGAGGACATTGGGAAAAGCAGGATGAAGTGAGACAGGGAGTTTCACTGATCTAAAAAAAAAAGGAATTTAGATGCGTCAGGAAAATGGGCACAGAAGTAAAAGGGAACCAAGAGGAGAGGACATTGGGTGAAGCCGAGGGTGACAGCTGGCAAACAGCATGGCATAATCAGGACACAGGTAGAAAGTGTAAGAGGGCAGATAGGTAAAAGTTTGGAAGGGAGAAAAAGACCGGTGGCTGAGTGAATGTCAAAGTGGGGGCAGAGCAATGACTAAAAAGGAGAGTTAGACAGAAAAAGGAGGAGGAGGCATAAGGAGGATGGCATAGAGGAGGCAAAAGGAAATGAAGCAAGAGAAGGGAGGGCTGGGAGCCCACAATGTAGATACAGCATGTCTCGGTTCGAGAGCTGTCTAGAGATAAGACCTAAAGAATGTGAATAACACAGCAATAGACAAATCGATGAAGAGAGCTGTCTGAAAGCCCCTATAAGTATTAGGGAGATACAATTTTAGTAAAATCAAAAAAGCTCTTGACGGACACAAGATCTAAAAACAAGCCATTCTCCACAAATGCAACAGCCATATTTGTGTGACTATATTTGGAGGCTTATTCATGTCTTTGATACTCTAAATCAGTAATTTTCTATGACTGTTAAAATTGCAACAATTAACACACAACAAGCATGTATTCTCACCAGTGAGTCTGTGAAAATTCGTTTAGCATGCCACCTTATACATACAGCCAGTGATAGTGAACCCTGTTCTGTAGCTGGTTATTACACTACAACAATATTTCTGGCCAAATATTGCAGTCCATAATAATATACTGCCCGATATAAACGCTATAAAAAAGAAAACAATAAAGACTGTTATTGAAACCCAGGTTCAAACAAGGTGCACACTTGCATTGATAAACTTTTTATAAGGCACCATTCCCAGGTGCTCTGCTAAGCAGGTATGCTGGTTTCTCAAAGGCCAGGTCGGACTTGCTGGATTAGATGCACACTCAATCGTAACACTCAAGGCGCAAAGAGTGATGAAGCACAGGAGAGGCTCGGAGACAAGGCACCAGAAGACAACATAAAAACAAGCATTGGCATAGCCAATAGGTCTCGCTTTTGGGAACTTCTAAGTATTTAGTTATGCAGCACAATATCCTTGGTGCAACCACATCAACTGTTGCGTGGCTAAACACTTATAAGGTCCCAAAGGCGAGACCTATTGGCTATGCCAATGCTTGGTGGGGTTGTGTGTGTGTGTGTGTGTGGTTGTGTGTGTGTGTGTGTGTGTGTGTGTGTGTGTGTGTGTGTGTGTGGTGGTGTGTGTGTGGTTGTGTGTGTGTGGTGGTGTGTGTGTGGTTGTGTGTGTGTGGTTGTGTGTGTGGATGTGTGGTTGTGTGTGTGGTTGTGTGTGTGTGGTTGTGTGTGTGTGGTTGTGTGTGTGGTTGTGTGTGTGTGGTTGTGTGTGTGTGGTTGTGTGAGTGTGTGTGTGGTTGTGTGGTTGTGTGGTTGTGTGTGTGGTTGTGTGGTTGTGTGTGTGGTTGTGTGTATGTGTGTGGTTGTGTGAGTGTGTGTGTGGTTGTGTGTGTGTGTGGTTGTGTGTGTGGTTGTGGTTGTGGCTGTGAGTGCGGTTCTGGGTGTGGGTGCGGTTGCGGGTGTGTGTGGATGTGTGGTTGTGTGTGTGGTTGTGTGGTTGGTTGTGTCTGGTTGTGTGTGTGGTTATGTGTGTGTGTGGTTTTGTGTGTGTGTGGTTGTGTGTATGGTTGTGTGTGTATGGTTGTGTGTGTGGTGTGTGTGGTTGTGTGTGTGGTTGTGTGGGTGGTTGTGTGGTTGTGGTTGTGGGTGTGGTCGTGTGTGTGGTTGTGTGTGTGTGTGGTTGTGTGTGTGTGTGGTTATGTGTGTGTGTGGTTGTGTGTGTGTGGTTGTGTGGTTGTGCATGTAGTTGTGTGTGGTTGTGGGTGTGTGATTGTGTGGTTGTGTGTGTGTGGGTGTGGTTGTGTGTGTGTGGGTGTGGTTCTGTGTGTGGTTCTGTGTGTGGTTGCATGTGTGGTTGCATGTGTGGTTGCGTGTGTGTGTGTGGTTGTGTGTGTGGTTGTGTGTGTGGTTGTGTGTGTGTGGTTGTGTGTGTGTGGTTGTGTGTGGGTGGTTGTGTGTGTGTGGTTGTGTGTGTGTGGTTGTGGGGGTGTGGTTGTGTGGGGGTGTGGTTGTGTGGGGGTGTGGTTGTGTGGGGGTGTGGTTGTGTGGGGGTGTGGTTGTGTGCGGTTGTGGGTGTGTGTGTGATTGTGTGGTTGTGTGTGTGTGTGGGTGTGGTTATGTGTGTGGTTGTGTGTGTGGTTGTGTGTGTGGTTGTGTGTGTGGGTGTGTGTGGTTGTGTGTGGTTGTGTGTGTGTGTGGTTGTGTGTGTGTGTGGTTGTGTGTGTGTGTGGTTGTGTGTGTGTGTGGTTGTGTGTGTGGTTGTGTGTGTGGTTGTGCATGTGGTTGTGCGTGTGGTTGTGTGTTGACTGTTAAAATTGCAACAATTAACACACAAGCATGTTTTCTCACCAGTGAGTCTGTGAAAATTCGTTTAGCATGCCACCTTATACATACAGCCAGTGATAGTGAACACTGTTCTGTAGCTGGTTATTACACTACAACAATATTTCTGGACAAATATTGCAGTCCATAATAATATACTGCCCGATATAAACGCTATAAAAAAGAAAACAATAAAGACTGTTATTGAAACCCAGGTTCAAACAAGGTGCACACTTGCATTGATAAACTTTTTATAAGGCACCATTTCCAGGTGCTCTGCTAAGCAGGTATGCTGGTTTCTCAAAGGCCAGGTCGGACTTGCTGGATTAGATGCACACTCAATCGTAACACTCAAGGCGCAAAGAGTGATGAAGCACAGGAGAGGCTCGGAGACAAGGCACCAGAAGACAACATAAAAATAAGCATTGGCATAGCCAATAGGTCTCGCTTTTGGGACCTTCTAAGTATTTAGTTATGCAGCACTATATCCTTGGTGCAACCACATCAACTGTTGCGTGGCTAAACACTTATAAGGTCCCAAAGGCGAGACCTATTGGCTATGCCAATGCTTGGTGGGGGGGTGTGTGTGTGTGTGTGTGTGTGGGTGTGTGTGTGTGTGTGTGTGGTTGTGTGTGTGGTTGTGTGTGTGGTTGTGTGTGTGGTTGTGTGTGTGGTTGTGTGTGTGTGTGTGGGTGTGGGTGTGTGGTTGTGTGTGTGTGGTTGTGTGTGTGTGGTTGTGTGTGTGTGGTTGTGTGTGTGTGGTTGTGTGTGTGTGTGTGTGTGGTTGTGTGTGTGTGGTTGTGTGTGTGTGGATGGGTGGTTGTGTGTGTGGTTGTGTGTGTGTGTGTGGTTGTGTGTGGTTGTGTGGTTGTGTGTGTGGTTGTGTGTGTGGGTGTGTGTGTGGTTGTGTGTGTGTGGTTGTGTGTGTGGTGAGTGCAGTTCTGGGTGCGGGTGCGGTTGTGGGTGTGTGTGGATGTGTGGTTGTGTGTGGTTGTGTGTGTGGTTGTGTATGTGGTTGGTTGTGTCTGGTTGTGTGTGTGGTTATGTGTGTGTGGTTATGTGTGTGCGTGTGGTTGTGTGTGTATGGTTGTGTGTGTGGTGTGTGGTTGTGTTTGGGTGGTTGTGTGTGGGTGGTTGTGTGGTTGTGTGGTTGTGTGTGTGTGGTTGTGTGGGGGTGTGGTTGTGCGTGTAGTTGTGTGTGGTTGTGTGTGTGTGTGTGGGTGTGGTTCTGTGTGTGGTTGCGTGTGTGGGTGTGGTTGTGTGTGTGTGGTTGTGTGTGTGTGTGGTTATGTGTGTGTGTGGTTGTGTGTGTGTGTGGTTGTGTGTGTATGGTTGTGTGTGTGGTGTGTGTGGTTGTGTGTATGGTTGTGTGTGTGTGGTTGTGTGTGTGGTTGTGTGGGTGGTTGTGTGGTTGTGGTTGTGTGGTTGTGGGTGTGGTCGTGGGTGTGGTTGTGTGTGTGTGTGGTTGTGTGTGTGTGTGGTTGTGTGTGTGTGTGGTTGTGTGTGTGTGTGGTTGTGTGTGTGTGGTTGTGTGGTTGTGCATGTAGTTGTGTGTGGTTGTGTGTGTGTGGGTGTGGTTCTGTGTGTGGTTCTGTGTGTGGTTGCATGTGTGGTTGCGTGTGTGTGTGTGGTTGTGTGTGTGGTTGTGTGTGTGGTTGTGTGTGTGGTTGTGTGTGTGTGGTTGTGTGTGTGTGGTTGTGTGTGGGTGGTTGTGTGTGTGTGGTTGTGTGTGGGTGGTTGTGTGTGTGTGGTTGTGTGTGTGTGGTTGTGTGTGTGTGTGGTTGTGGGGGTGTGGTTGTGTGGGGGTGTGGTTGTGTGGGGGTGTGGTTGTGTGGGGGTGTGGTTGTGTGCGGTTGTGGGTGTGTGTGTGTGTGATTGTGTGATTGTGTGGTTGTGTGTGTGTGTGGGTGTGGTTATGTGTGTGGTTGTGTGTGTGGTTGTGTGTGTGGTTGTGTGTGGTTGTGTGTGTGTGTGGTTGTGTGTGTGTGTGGTTGTGTGTGTGTGGTTGTGTGTGTGTGTGGTTGTGTGTGTGGTTGTGTGTGTGGTTGTGTGTGTGGTTGTGTGTGTGGTTGTGTGTGTGGTTGTGCGTGTGGTTGTGCGTGTGGTTGTGTGTTGACTGTTAAAATTGCAACAATTAACACACAACAAGCATGTTTTCTCACCAGTGAGTCTGTGAAAATTCGTTTAGCATGCCACCTTATACATACAGCCAGTGATAGTGAACACTGTTCTGTAGCTGGTTATTACACTACAACAATATTTCTGGACAAATATTGCAGTCCATAATAATATACTGCCCGATATAAACGCTATAAAAAAGAAAACAATAAAGACTGTTATTGAAACCCAGGTTCAAACAAGGTGCACACTTGCATTGATAAACTTTTTATAAGGCACCATTTCCAGGTGCTCTGCTAAGCAGGTATGCTGGTTTCTCAAAGGCCAGGTCGGACTTGCTGGATTAGATGCACACTCAATCGTAACACTCAAGGCGCAAAGAGTGATGAAGCACAGGAGAGGCTCGGAGACAAGGCACCAGAAGACAACATAAAAATAAGCATTGGCATAGCCAATAGGTCTCGCTTTTGGGACCTTCTAAGTATTTAGTTATGCAGCACTATATCCTTGGTGCAACCACATCAACTGTTGCGTGGCTAAACACTTATAAGGTCCCAAAGGCGAGACCTATTGGCTATGCCAATGCTTGGTGGGGGTGTGTGTGTGGGTGTGTGTGTGGGTGTGTGTGTGTGGTTGTGTGTGTGGTTGTGTGTGTGGTTGTGTGTGTGTGTGTGTGGGTGTGTGTGTGTGTGTGGTTGTGTGTGTGTGGTTGTGTGTGTGTGTGGTTGTGTGTGTGTGTGGTTGTGTGTGTGTGGTTGTGTGTGTGTGGTTGTGTGTGTGTGGTTGTGTGTGTGTGTGGATGTGTGGTTGTGTGTGTGGTTGTGTGTGTGTGTGTGGTTGTGTGGTTGTGTGGTTGTGTGGTTGTGTGTGTGGTTGTGTGTGTGGTTGTGTGTGTGGTTGTGTGTGTGTGGTTGTGTGTGTGTGGTTGTGTGTGTGGTTGTGTGTGTGGTTGTGAGTGCAGTTCTGGGTGCGGTTGTGGGTGTGTGTGGATGTGTGGTTGTGTGTGGTTGTGTGTGTGGTTGTGTATGTGGTTGGTTGTGTCTGGTTGTGTGTGTGGTTATGTGTGTGTGGTTATGTGTGTGCGTGTGGTTGTGTGTGTATGGTTGTGTGTGTGGTATGTGGTTGTGTTTGGGTGGTTGTGTGTGGGTGGTTGTGTGGTTGTGGTTGTGTGGTTGTGTGTGTGTGGTTGTGTGGGGGTGTGGTTGTGCGTGTAGTTGTGTGTGGTTGTGTGTGTGTGTGGGTGTGGTTCTGTGTGTGGTTGCGTGTGTGGGTGTGGTTGTGTGTGTGTGGTTGTGTGTGTGTGTGGTTGTGTGTGTGGTTGTGTGGGGGTGTGGTTGTGCGTGTAGTTGTGTGTGGTTGTGGGTGTGTGTGATTGTGTGGTTGTGGGTGTGTGTGTGTGATTGTGTGGTTGTGTGTGTGGGTGTGGTTATGTGTGTGGTTGTGTGTGTGTGGGTGTGGTTGTGTGTGTGTGTTTGGTTGTATGTGTGGTTGTGTGTGTGTGTGGTTGTGTGGTTGTGGTTGTGTGTGTGTGTGGTTGTGTGTGTGTGTGGTTGTGTGTGTGTGGTTGTGAGTGTGTGTGGTTGTGAGTGTGTGTGGTTGTGAGTGTGTGTGGTTGTGTGTGTGGTTGTGTGTGTGGTTGTGTGTGTGGTTGTGTGTGTGGTTGTGTGTGTGGTTGTGCATGTGGTTGTGCATGTGGTTGTGCGTGTGGTTGTGTGTGTGACAGTAATACTAAAAGCATCTCAAAATAAAGGAACACAAACATCGAGTTTGTGGAACGAGCAAGCACATTGTAAGTCAAACGGGCGCAGCAAAGCATTGACACAACAACAAAACAAGATCACTTAGCGAAGTCTGAGTGCTGATAATGGATACACACAGCCCATCATCTTAAGAGTTCGATTGCAGCCAATGTACACTCAAACCTGCCCCCGCCTTGTGAGTTGCACCCCGCATTTCATGAGTTATAACTGCTGCACCCACCATAGTGCTTTGAGATCTAAAGCGCTACATCTAATCGACTAACCAGTCGCCAACATGCTGCGCTTTTAAAGAGAATGTGCCAAAACTTTCCAGCTTCGTCATCATGTCCTCATGAAAGCACCAACAAAAGGACTCCCTGAATGGTGCAACAGACATGAAGCAGCCGCTGCGATCAGAAATAAACACTGTGAACTTGTTGTCCAGTTTCACAGTAACATTTCCTTAATGTTCCTTAAGTCAAGTCACATAACAGTAATACTAAAAGTATCTCAAAATAAAGGAACACAAACATCGAGTTTGTGGAAAGAGAAAGCACATTGTAAGTCAAACGGGCGCAGCAAAGCATTAACACAACAACATTATGTTTGATGTTCTTTGAACGAGAACATCAAAGGGGCGCCGCGAAAGTGAAAGTGATCGCGGGCGCTTAGTGAGCATGACGAGGTTTGCCAGCCTCTACTCCTAACCGCGCGCCCTCGCACATGCACTGTAGTTTAGGCTGACCATGGTAGCACTTTTTCGAGCCCTCACAAAAAGTCTCTCTAGACCAGCGCATGCGCTGGGTCAGGCGAGACCTAATAGGAAAGGAATTAAACCAAATGGCAGGCATCTTTTGCGAATCCGGAATCAGCATGGTTCCCCCACTGTGTGATTTAAGGGGACCACTGGGTCTCTACCAATTCACAGAAAAAATAATAAAGGGAAAGGGTGGAAGAGGGATGAACAAGGAATCTCCTGTATGCCAACACAACATAAAGAGAGCAGTGCTGTTACAAGGCGGGAGGCACTGTTACACTGTAAATGAATCTAAAACAGGCTCAAAGTGCAAAAGAAAGAATAACTATATACAGAGCTGTTGCAATAGGTTTGAGGTTTAGGCTGTCCTAGACTCGTATGCAATCCTGCAAAATTGTGGTCAGCAAGTAAGGCATTGTGAGATCACAGTCTTCATCAGGAGCCATGCCTAAACTCTTACAGTCAACATGTTAAAAAATAAAGTAAGTTTTATTTTAAACAAGCATTTTGCCCGGATACAACCATTACAGAACGGAATAATGAACAACATGATCTAGTATAGATTCACACTGCAAAAGGAAAAATACCACAAATGGTGCAGATCATCCCAATAGATTCCATTCTCAATCAACCATCACTAACGAAAAATATAAACCAAACTGACACCCAACTACACCCTTTACGAGTGAGAGAATACAAAGAGCATGGTCTAGAAATCTTGTAGTAGCCTTTAGACATGAAGAAATATGGAGAAACTCAACTTTGCAACAGCGCGAGAAAAGAGAGAATCACATGATTAAATCCCTGAGACCAGATATAAAACCACTCTAGTAAGATTATTCACCCCAACATAACTAACCCCCAACCTACCTACCAGCAAATAATCCTAAAATAATCCATTCAAACTTTACACATTTATTTATGTTAAAATGGATTAAACTGCCCACAGTGGAAGTACCCACAATTTCAGTTCGAGTCCAAGATGGAACATGTAGGCATGTACAAAAAACAATAATAAACGAGTGGAGGTAAATGACATTTCCCACTAAAACAAAGCTTTTCAGTTCTGATTTCACCTCTGCATTATCGCTGCAATGAAATAGGAGTTGTTGCTCAATAGATCGTTCTCCACTTTGTAGCCTACAACATAAAGGCATAACGTGCCATTCATTCAATTCTTGGTTCTGAATTGCGCAGCCTTAGCTGTCCCTTTTCGTTAAACGTAGGCCATGCAGACAAGAAAGCATTGGGCAAAATTCCAGGTCAGGTCACAAGCTTACAATTCATTTCTAAAACGTCTATGAATAAAGCAAGGCCATCATGAAAAGCATGCAGGCGTAGAAATAATGATTTACACTTCAGTACATTTGGCATACTAGTTTCAAGCTTATGCTTATCTAAATTATTTTTAGGTTTTTCAAGCATTTTGGGTATGAAAGAAAGGCTAAGGGTTGTGGCAAGTGGAATTCCTGGCTTTATGATTGGCTAATGCTTCTGAAATAAAGTTTAGCTTGCACACGAAGATACAGTGGCATACTGTGCCATTTTCCTGCTTCAGACTTACAGCATCCTACCACTATCATGTCCCTTATGAACAGTATGTTAAGATACATCACAATCTGCAAAGGAATAATTATGCAAGACAGACTTACCAGACACTATTCTTGCCTCAGAAAGGCAAATGCCTTGAAAAACGAAGCACACTGATCAACTTTACGTCCTTCTTTTATTGCCACTAAAATGTAATTTATATTTCGTACAGTTAGGCTCAATTACCCCAATTAAAACTGAACGCTGATGCACCTTCAGGACTGAAGAAGGCCAGAACCCACTGGTCATCATTCATATCCACGTGGTACAACACTGACTAATCATCAATCAAGCATTTTGGCAACTGCTGAGACTGACCTCCCTTAGATGGAGCATCCAGGGCCAGGTGTCTCTACTGCAGAGGAATTTACACTTATTGGGCATATGGATCACCCCTGACTTTGGCTAGTAATTGTTGCTAATTTTGTGCCTTTAATGGCCAGTTTCCTTGGTTTTGGTTAATTGAAAATGTTAGACACCAACACTTTAGTAACTATTAAAAGCTTCAAAGTATGGAGTCATGATTACCTAGCATTTTCCCCATACCACCTGTGCTAATGCTGCCATACGGATGTATGAACCCTACTCTTCTATTTCTTATATAAAATACAGGTTGCAATTAGGGGTGATGCAAGTTTGCACTCTAGGTCAACAGCTCCAGCTATTTCTTGTATCAACAACTGATGTCCACTGCAAGGGGGTAGTAAATGTCTAGTAATTTAGGCCAAACAAACTGAATTCAAAATGTCACTGTGTGGAGCCCCTGCAATCACATTAGAAAGTAGTACTGAACATAGGGTCAACTCTTCTGAGAAATTTGCAGAAATGTAAAATCCAACTTTATTTTGCATTGGGCAGGGCTTTTCCTAATTTTCTCTTCTGACCCCTATTTGGATGCAGCTCACTTAAGTTAGGACTAACTATCTGCCTTCTATTCTCATGATCCTTTAACTTAACCTGCTCATGGTTTTAGAAGATTAAAGTCTCTGGTACTTTCCTCCCTGGGATCTACAGTGAGGAGCGGGTGTAGAAATCAACTTATGCACAACCAACCCTCTTAAATCAGCCCACCACTGACTAAGTATTTGCAACTGCAACTTCATATGCTTACTGTTTTTAATGTAGCAATCACACCATCAAATTCAACTGGTGATCTGCTGGACTTCCCTGACTCCCAAATGACACTTTTGTTTCCCCTTAACTTCACACAGGTGTCTCCCCAAAAGGCCAGTCACAAAACGTGTTAGCACCTGTCCTGAATTTATTCTCTTGTCTAGATGCCAACTGAAGCAAAAGCAATTACGTTGGTTGCTTGTATTCAATTGTTTTTGCTTACAAAGTTCTTTGGCCCCACTCGTTTTTTAATTCCTGCTATAAGTATAATTCACCAAAGTCCAATTCAATTCATTCATGCACAATTGAATGCCATGGGCTAACTGGAACCTTTGGGTCATTTTTTCCCTATAGTTGTTTTCCAATGTAATGGTTGATCCTGATCCAGATGTTCAAGTGCAAACAGTTAGCCTATTGGCGATGAGCTGTATGCAGCATTGTTGGAAAAGGTCTTTACTAAAAAATGCTAACCAAGCATTGGCAAAGCCAATCGATCCGGCCTTGCCAAACTGATGAAATGGTTGATTTTTATTATTGCAAGAGTATGGTAAAAAGTAGAAAGGAAAAATGTAAATATGACTTAACCTTAACATGGCCGCCTTATGCTTGCAAGAAAAGTTTTAACTTTAGAAATTATTCACCGATGCAGCTGTTTTACATGAGAATTTATTAAACAACAAGACTTTCAGTTGCACTCTGGATTTTATTAATATTGTTTGTGAAGGAGACAAGAACAAATCACCACCTAACAAGGCAGTCAATCTCATGCAGCTGCAATGTTACAATGTCATGAAAATACCTTATAACAAACTTTTAAAAGTAGTGCCGGCAAAATAAAGAGCTAGTATTTAAAGTTAGGATACAATAAATACGAGAAAAGCTCACTTTGACCCAGATTTGCAAATGAAATAAAAGAAATTAACTTTTTAGGCAGGTGCACAGGCTTTGTGCAGACACTCAAAGTGAATGACCAAGTAAGTAAAGTGGGATGACCCACAGTCCCACGCTGTGGTGTGCAGAAGCAAAATATGACTGACACAATAACAGACTAATAGCTAAAGCATGTTGACCAAAAGTCCCTTTATTCATTATATTACGTACGATATATTTTTTTGGGTGGGGGGGAGGGGGGTGGTGGTCTACAAAGACCACACCTAAAAAATGAGGTTCACTGTAGTGTGACTATATGGCCTTCCTTAGGGGTGGTAACTAGTGACAGGCAACAAAATTCGATTATAATAGCTCTGCAGCACAGGCACTACACTCAGGAGAGCCCCTCCACACAGTTCACCGCATTTGACAACATATCGTAGTCAGTCTCCTAGCAGTGGCAATAGATGCTACAAGAATGCGTGAAGCTAATATACCGAGTTCCGGGGTCCTGTTATCCGGCGGTGGGTTACCACAGACACGTCTAACTTTACACCATCCTGCACCAGCACTGCGGCACCCAATATAGACTCTTGGCCCCTTTCTGCAACACAGGGCACTTACTCTTCTTTAAGGCAAACTATAGCACATGGAAAGGATGAAATCCCTTGAAAGCAGCAAAACAAAAACAAGTAAAATGATCAAAGACGGTTTTTTCCATCCGCCTGTCAGTCTGCTCATTCGTTTATGGCCACAGCTGCCAAGAAACCCATCAGGTATGACACCTTCAGACAGCATTGGCTTTTTAATCGATAACAACCTGCTTTTTTAAGTAGAGAATGACTTGGTCCATTTAAAGTTTGGCCTTACAAATCACAGAGAGGGCGAGCTTATGGTGTCACGCCAGAGTTGGAGCTGCCTGACATCTACAAAAGATGAGTATGTGGAATGGTATATGTGCCCATGTGCTGCAGCTGTTCATGGGTGCTTGTTAGGTCTCGCCAGCGCGTATGCGTTGCTCTGCAAGGCATTAAGTAAGGGCTTTTGAGCTCTGAACACATGCTCGTGCGTGTGCTTTTTTTTCTGAGCCTGCAATTGGCTTGTGCATGTGTGTTTTTTTAAAACACAGCACGCAATTGGTGCAAGGTGGGTGATTGTCCTGCCTTGTTCGTTGGATGGCCTAGGGTCCTCGGGCACGAGCTTCAACCTTATCTGTCCCCAATTATCGCGTTGGCGGAATTGAAAAAAGATGGTGCTCGCTTTTTTTTTTGTTTCCCGTAAGAATGAACCTTGTGGTAGCTATAACCCCGCACACTGCCTCGGGCTAAGTTTTAGTCTTTGAGAATGGAGACTACACCACGCATCACAGATTTGGCTGGAATTAGTTATTTTACTTTGGTGTTTTGTGTTTTTACTCTGCCCATTATGTTTTGTTTCGGAATTGGTGAATTCGCAATGAGTATTCATCCCATCCCGTCTTCAAGAAGCCCATCCCTCTCTTGGTCGGCAGGGTTGCTGTGTGCCGACTTATGCCCCCCTCTTAGTGGCTTAACTGTTAGAGCTGCTTCTCTATACCGAAGTATGTACTGTCCTGAGCAGTGTTCTCCCTACCTAATTGTTCACAATCCTGAGCAGGCTTCTTTCTCCCTAAACAATTGTGCGAAATTCTGAATAGTTTTCACCCATCTGATTGTGCGCAATCCAAAGCAATGCTTTCCCTACCTGTGTACAATCCTGAGTAGTCGGCCCACTTTGTTAGGTGCATAATCCTGAGCCGTGAGCTCGCTATGTTAGGTGCACAATCCTGATACGTCAGTTTGCTGCTTCGTGCACACTCCTGAGCAGTTTGCCCCTAGTGTTCCGTGCAGAATTTTGAGCAGTTAGCTCTCGTGGGCAATCCCAGGATTCCACCTATGTTCAATGCACTGTCCTGACAAGTGAAGCCCCTTCCCTCCTCCACCCAGCCCCTATGCACAATACCAAGCTAGCACCTACTGTCCCGTTCATTGCTGATTCCTTAAAAGCCAATCCTCTCTCTCTCTCTAAATCTAAATCTCTCCTTCTCTCCAAATCTCTCTCTCTCTCTCGCTCTCTAAATCTCTCTCTTTCTAAATCTCTCAATCTCTCTCTAAATCTCTCTCGCTCTCTAAATCTCTCTCTCTATAGGAGCACTAGCCCGTGCTCATGCCACCCAGGCGATGATCACAGCATTCCCATCCTCCTGTCCACAGTCTTATGATTTGCACCATAACATCATAGTTTTGTTCATTTTTCTTTCTTTTTTTCTTAAGTATGTGTAAGTTACCTTTTCAGGTTACTCTCTTATGAGGGTTAACGGACTTTCACAAGAAATGGACTGTTTGCAACATGTAGTGATTGTGCTGAGCTTAAAAGCTGGTTTGCCACAGACCTAGTGAAGAAGCTGTAATCGACATGTGAAATCTGTAACTCTGGGCTGCTTGTATTTTCTTTCTGGTTTCTTAATTGACTGATGTTGCATATGTCATTTTTTTTTTTTCTTTTGAAAAACCTTTATTATTCGCAGTTACATCATCTCACAATGTACAGTCACCATCCAGGGTGACGAATCAGTTAAACAAAGTGCACATTTCCAGATGGTAGGACACAGCCATTCAGCCGGCAACCCGGAGGTCCGGCGGCGTCGTGCAGGTTAACATGTGGACAGGAATGAGGTGCGTACATTGTTAAAAGGGTAGGTCCATGGCGCTTTTTCAGTGTTTTGTTGTGGTGTTCCTGATGTATGTTTATCAGCGTCAGAGGATGGCGCTGTGGCCCAGCCCACTCCGCAGCTATCTCGGTTGCCACCCAGGCCCTGATCTGGAGTTGTGCAGGACATCGCGGGTACCCCGAAGTGTAAAGGCCTCCGGGCAGCCTAGCGCCAGCGTCGTGCTCATAGTGTAGGCTGGAGCGCGACAAGGATGCTGCAGTATAGCTCACTGCGACACATGTGGCAACGCGGAGATCCGGCGAGTCCAGTGTGCAGTTTCGCAGGCCATATCTATGCGTGTGCTACGCGGCGCATATCCGTCCTACCAGCGCCGCGCCCCCCAAGCCGCCAAGTGTCAGCGCACCCCTGGCATGCTACACAGTGCGCCCTGGGCAAGAGGTTTCCGCACTTTCCGGGCATATCCGCCCCTGGCAGGGGGTGCGTGCCTACGCCACTTTGTCATCAGCAAGCGGGGCGCGCTAGGGGGGGCAGCGCGCCGAAGGCGCCGCACAACGCATCTATCGCTTGTTATCTGTAGTTAGGTAAGGATCCGGTCCGGGAACTTAACCAATAAACAAACTGTTCCCCGTGTATGTGCGGCGATAGGAGGTGTCAAGGTTAAGGTCGTAAACTCAGGGGGGGGTCAAGGGGAAGGGGGGAGGGGGGAGGAGGAGATCATTCTGCTGTATAGCGCTGATGTTGCATATGTCATGCTTATGTTTCACTCTCAAAGAAAATTCTGATAAAAAGAATTTGAAATAAATCTCTCTCTCTCTCTCTAAATCTCTCTCTCTCTCTCTCTCTCTCTCTCTCCCTCTCTAAATCCCTCTCTCTCTCCTCCCCCCTCCCCCCCTCTTCTCAATGTTTCCTCCCCCTTTCGGCAATGTCTCACTTTCAAACTCATCCAGAAACTTTTATTATTTTCCAACTAGCGCTTTGAAACCCGCCGGGTGAAGTTCGCGCTCACCCACAAGTCCTCTCCCCCTACCCCGTTTCCCTCAATCGTTCTCTGTGGTAAGCGTTCGGAAGAACCCGCACAGCTACAAGGCGCTATATAAATGCAATTAAGATCCAGTCAATGAAAGATGGTTCACTCGGGGTGAGCATTACTCAGCAGCAAAGCAGGCTGTAGCTCTCTTTCTCTGGCTGTCTCTCCAAATTCTCGGAGTCGCAGGAACTACAATCTCAGAAGTGCAGAACAAGACCCTATAGACACAGACAAGTAAGCACCGGAGAACGCGTCATCGCCTTAAGGTGACGACAGCCTGACAGGGGCCGGATGCATGGGTCGCTCCTTCGCAGCCACTTTGGGACTCTACTGATGCATAGGTACGTAGGTCTGCGCACCAGTAATGGAAGAAGGAACAAGCATCTGCAATGCAATAGGTCTAAATACACTCCACATAATACCACTCAGTGCCATATAATTACACACCACATACTTACACTCTACTCAATGCAACATAAATGCACTCCACATAATACCACACAGTGCCACATAACTATATGCTACATAATTTCGTTGCACTCAATGCAACATACACTCCAAATACCACTCAGTGCCACATAATTACACTCTACTGAATGCAACATACACGCCACACAATACCACTCAGAGAAGGAAAAAGTTGCCAGCAGTGCAAGTACAAAAAAAGTAGAAGACATTTTTTATGTTAAAATCTTTTTTTACTCCGTTTATTTATCCATCCGGCACTCTTATTAACGTTTTCTGGTAATTTCGTCTTATTTATGGTGTGCTGCTCCCTCTTTTAGTGTTTTGTCTAGGAACACTATTTATGAAACATGAAATCAGGGGAAAGTGACGTCTCTCACTTCCAAGTAGCAGGTGCGCACAATTATCCTTAGACCCGTTAAGGTCTAGTCATATTTAATCTGTTTTATAAAGAAATCCATTTAATCCATTGTGTTTATGTTCATTTCATTTATTATTCTTATTCTTCAAATTGTCACGTTTACTCATTTCTTTAGTAAAGCAACTAAATCTTTTTACATATTCACATGTTCACACTACCCAATGCATTTCGGGTCAATGAAAAAGACCCTTCTTCAGGGGTCTGTAACAGAAAAATAAAGGAAATATAATGAGCAATTCAGTCGTCTAATCATACTCTTTCAGTATTTGACTCTATCTAATATACAAAAATTGTCAATGTATCTCGTTTATAATAAGGTTTTCATTATTCTGTCAGTTGGCGAAGTCTAAAAATCTTTACAACTCTATACCTTGAAAATCCAGTGCCTGTATTACCCCTGTCAATGTTTAAATAAAACACCTGAAAAGATAATCCTAATGAAATAAAGTTCGTGCTAACTACAATTCATTAACATTCAAATTGCAAAAAATATATCTGAAAAATGAAGACTAAAAGCTAACATATCTAAAAGATGAAGGCTGAAAGCTAGCGTAACTATTCTTTGCAAGTCTGCCGGTTACTTACTTCCATGTGCAACACGAAGTTCCCAACTCTCCTTCAATGCGAGTTCAGTTTACAAAACAGCCCTAGTGTGTGATATTTATACATGACTTAATTGGTTGAAAGCATGATGACACATCGTGCCTACAGCCAATCATATGTAGTGGTTACCAGAACCTATCAGATTCTCTTATTCGTGTAGGTGAAGCTCCCGCCTAATTTCAACCTATCAAGAATCACTTGTCAATTACACAAATGTTGTTGTAACTCGGTAGAGGCGCGCTCATTGGTCGCTCCTTTACGAAGTCAAAAACAAATTATACCTATAGTAATGGTGATTCTACATAAAGAATAAATAAATAAATGTTGTGGAAAACGAACCATTATTATAAAAATTAGAATTTAAACATTCTTCAACAGATAATAATAAATTCGAACTACTGATATCTATAGTAAATGACCAGTTTTGTCAAACATCTTCAAAGGTGTTCTCTATGCAGGATGGCAAACAATATATCCTCACAGGTTTTACAAAAAACACGATAGTTCAATTCTGTCATTAATTCCTTCCGGTTGCATGCTCGCCATTTTTCTGATCCAAAAATATTCTGCTCTTAATCTCTGTTTGTGAGTGTCCATCGATGAGTTTGGTTTGATCACTTCTAATATGGTGAATTGTAATTGCGCAATGTTGTGTCCAGCCTCTATCCAATGCATAGCCAATGTGGACTTGCGGTTTTTATTTCTTATATTGCTTTTATGTTCTGTGATCCTGATTTTTATTTTTCGTTCCGTCTGCCCCACGTATAATTTACCACAGGGGCATTTTATTCCATAAATCACTCCTTTTGTGTCACACGTGCTTGAATGTAAGAGTGGAATCATTTGTCCAGTCATCGGATGTCTGAATTGTTGACCAGTTATCACATTATTGCAATGTGTACAGTTCTCGCATCTTTTCATGCCTTTGTGAATCGTCTTAACATCTTGATTTAATTGTTTCTTGATTAATTCTTTTAGATTTTTTGATCTCTTATATGCAAAAGTGATTTGATTGGCTACTATGGGTTGTAAGTCAGGTTCTTCAGTGATGAGTGACCAGTGTTTTCTCATGATGGTGGTGATCTGTTTTGATTGAGCTGAATATTTAAGTACACATACTGTAAGTTTTTTCTCCAATCTTTCTTTTTGATGAAGTAGCAATTCTCTGTCCATGGACTGAACTTTGTTTTTGGTGTGTTGTAATATACTTTCAGGATATCCTCGTTTTAAGTATTTCATGATCTGATTGTCGATGGTGGAGGATAAGTCATTCGGATCTGATGTTATTCTTTTAAATCGAATGAATTGGCATTTTTGGATGTGAAGATAACAATTAGAGACGGCAAAATAACAACCAATGTTCACATAAAGGAAACTGACAGGAACAGTAGTTTACATTTCAACAGCTTTCATCACTACTCATTAAAGACACACCTACCACTATCCCAATTCATTCGATTTAAAAGAATAACATCAGATCCGAATGACTTATCCTCCACCATCGACAATCAGATCATGAAATACTTAAAACGAGGATATCCTGAAAGTATATTACAACACACCAAAAACAAAGTTCAGTCCATGGACAGAGAATTGCTACTTCATCAAAAAGAAAGATTGGAGAAAAAACTTACAGTATGTGTACTTAAATATTCAGCTCAATCAAAACAGATCACCACCATCATGAGAAAACACTGGTCACTCATCACTGAAGAACCTGACTTACAACCCATAGTAGCCAATCAAATCACTTTTGCATATAAGAGATCAAAAAATCTAAAAGAATTAATCAAGAAACAATTAAATCAAGATGTTAAGACGATTCACAAAGGCATGAAAAGATGCGAGAACTGTACACATTGCAATAATGTGATAACTGGTCAACAATTCAGACATCCGATGACTGGACAAATGATTCCACTCTTACATTCAAGCACGTGTGACACAAAAGGAGTGATTTATGGAATAAAATGCCCCTGTGGTAAATTATACGTGGGGCAGACGGAACGAAAAATAAAAATCAGGATCACAGAACATAAAAGCAATATAAGAAATAAAAACCGCAAGTCCACATTGGCTATGCATTGGATAGAGGCTGGACACAACATTGCGCAATTACAATTCACCATATTAGAAGTGATCAAACCAAACTCATCGATGGACACTCACAAACAGAGATTAAGAGCAGAATATTTTTGGATCAGAAAAATGGCGAGCATGCAACCGGAAGGAATTAATGACAGAATTGAACTATCGTGTTTTTTGTAAAACCTGTGAGGATATATTGTTTGCCATCCTGCATAGAGAACACCTTTGAAGATGTTTGACAAAACTGGTCATTTACTATAGATATCAGTAGTTCGAATTTATTATTATCTGTTGAAGAATGTTTAAATTCTAATTTTTATAATAATGGTTCGTTTTCCACAACATTTATTTATTTATTCTTTATGTAGAATCACCATTACTATAGGTATAATTTGTTTTTGACTTCGTAAAGGAGCGACCAATGAGCGCGCCTCTACCGAGTTACAACAACATTTGTGTAATTGACAAGTGATTCTTGATAGGTTGAAATTAGGCGGGAGCTTCACCTACACGAATAAGAGAATCTGATAGGTTCTGGTAACCACTACATATGATTGGCTGTAGGCACGATGTGTCATCATGCTTTCAACCAATTAAGTCATGTATAAATATCACACACTAGGGCTGTTTTGTAAACTGAACTCGCATTGAAGGAGAGTTGGGAACTTCGTGTTGCACATGGAAGTAAGTAACCGGCAGACTTGCAAAGAATAGTTACGCTAGCTTTCAGCCTTCATCTTTTAGATATGTTAGCTTTTAGTCTTCATTTTTCAGATATATTTTTTGCAATTTGAATGTTAATGAATTGTAGTTAGCACGAACTTTATTTCATTAGGATTATCTTTTCAGGTGTTTTATTTAAACATTGACAGGGGTAATACAGGCACTGGATTTTCAAGGTATAGAGTTGTAAAGATTTTTAGACTTCGCCAACTGACAGAATAATGAAAACCTTATTATAAACGAGATACATTGACAATTTTTGTATATTAGATAGAGTCAAATACTGAAAGAGTATGATTAGACGACTGAATTGCTCATTATATTTCCTTTATTTTTCTGTTACAGACCCCTGAAGAAGGGTCTTTTTCATTGACCCGAAATGCATTGGGTAGTGTGAACATGTGAATATGTAAAAAGATTTAGTTGCTTTACTAAAGAAATGAGTAAACGTGACAATTTGAAGAATAAGAATAATAAATGAAATGAACATAAACACAATGGATTAAATGGATTTCTTTATAAAACAGATTAAATATGACTAGACCTTAACGGGTCTAAGGATAATTGTGCGCACCTGCTACTTGGAAGTGAGAGACGTCACTTTCCCCTGATTTCAAAATCTTTTTTTAATCAGGTTTTTCAGTTGTATATAATGTTGTCTTTGTTTGTATAAAGGTAACAAAAATGCTTCACACTTTTTAATATAACTTTTCAACATAATACACAGCAGCCACAATGCTCTACAACATAGCCAAAAGTTCTGGCTAAACACATAAGGTCCCAAAGACGAGACCTATTGGCTATGCCAATGCTTGTTCCTGTTTTGCCTTTGTGTTTTTAATGTGCATATGTCAGCCTCTAACTATCTTGCTGTGTCTTCATATGTCCCGGACTGTTGTGTAGGTGCACTATAAAAACAACCCAAACCAACTGCTCTGCCAGCACTGGTCTCCTGAGCATGGTAGATGGTCCTGCAGTGGTCTTGGGTTGCTCTGGTGATGCAGCCTCTCAGTGATTTCAAAGCACTGGGAGCCACTAAGCACACAAAGCAAACGTGCTAAAAAGTGAACAGCTTTGGTTTTGTAAAGCAAAAAAAAAAATCCTCAGACTTCCCGCTTATGTAAATACACACCCAACAAGTACAGAATGGGCAGGAGCAGAACACATTTCCTTACGCAAAGAACAGACACTGCGTGTGCAGCAGCTGTGAAAGCCTCACTTACACTAAGGAAACAAGCACAGCACTGGGGGCAGCAGCATGGACTTCCAGGCATGCGTATATTGTTAAAGTAAACTTGGCAGCAGCTTCCCTCACACACAGAAAAGAGTTACATTGTCTTGGCAGCAGTGGTGAAAGATTCCTTACCATTTTTTTGCACAAGCGCTCACACACACACACACACACACAGACGAAGAGCACTGACCGCACTGCAACTTTCCCTCGCTCAGAACCGGTAGTACCAGCGGAGCCTTCCCTAAGGCACAAAGATACAGCGCTGAGTGGCGGCACCCTCATCTCACACAGCGCAGGCAGCAATACTGCAAGCTGAATGCACACACTGTGGGCTGACTGCTGTGGCACTGCTGGAGAGATGGAACAAAGAGGGGGATTGGGGTTTGAAAAGAAAGATCTTGTAGGGGTAGGCGGTACAGGATATAGTAGGGGTAGGTGGGTCAAGATATAACTGGGGTAGGCAGTACAGGATATACCGGGTTAGGCAGTACAGGGCTATAGTAGGGGTAGGCAGTACAAGATATAACAGGGGTAAGTGGTACAGGATATAACATGGGTAGGCGGTACAGGATATAGTAGGGGTAGGCAGTACAAGTTATAAAAGGGGTAGGCGGTACAGGATATAGTAGGGGTAGGCGGTACAAGACATAACAATGGTAGGCAGTACGGGATATACCGGGTTAGGCAGTACAGGGTTATAGTAGGGGTGGGCAGTACAAGATATAACAGGGGTAAGTGGTACAGGATATAACATGGGTAGGCGGTACAGGATATAATAAGGGTAGGCAGTACAAGATATAAAAGGGGTAGGCGGTACAGGATATAAAAGGGGTAGGCGGTACAGGATATAATAAGGGTAGGCAGTACAAGATATAACAGGGGTAAGTGGTAAAGGATGTAACATGGGTAGGCGGTACACAATATAGTAGGGGTAGGTGGCACAAGATATAAAAGGGGTAGGCGGTACAGGATATAGTAGGGGTAGGCAGTACAAGATATAACAGGGGTAGGCAGTACAGGATATAGTAGGGGTAGGCGGTACAAGATATAACAGGGGTAGGCGTTACAGGATACAGTAGGGGTAGGCGGTACAAGATATAACAGGGGTAGGCAGTACAGGATATAGATGGGGTAGGCAGTACAGGATATAGTAGGGGTAGGCGGTACAAGATATAACAGGGGTAGGCGGTACAGGTTACTCGAATGCCACGACTGTGCAAAGGAGGAATAAGATAGCGACTGGCACCGGAGGGGTGCAATGCAACTGCTGGAGGGCGTAGGTCCTGGGTTGGGGAGGCAGAGCACCATGGAGGGGTAACCAAAGTTGCACAAAAACAGAAACTGTTGTGGGGATTCAATCATCCCTGTAGCACAGAATCCTTACTGGCAGCTTCCCTGAAGCAAACAGTACATGTATAGCACTAACATGTAGTGCAAGCTTCCCTCACACGGAACAGGTAAAGGCTGATGGTTCACATGTGTGGTGGGAAGAAGGAGACATGTCAATGTCTCGTAGGGGCAGAAGTGCTGCTGCACCACTCCTTCAACTTCTGCCAACCTCGCCAGCTTGACCAGCTTTGACTGCAGGAGGACCAGCGTGCCATGCTCATATCAACGTGTAATGTGGTATTTTGCACGGTAGAAGCACTCTGCGTGCAGACACATGATGTGAAGCTTCATGCTACTTCCTGCCACAAGCCTCACTCTTACAGTATTCATGTTTCCTCGCACGAATGCTGTAGCACCCTGAGATGAAACTAGAGTCAGGAGAAAACATAGTGACCACTGTGCATCACATAGTAGGGTTATCATTTTTATTTCCTTTTTCAGACTCGCAATAAAACTATATCATTACAGGCGGGCACACCCATTTCAGAAAGAAATTAAAAAGCAAAGAAAGGGGGGGGGGGGATGAGCAATCCCTCTACTCCCAACATTCCATTTCGCTCCCTTCTCAACACCCAGGTTCCTCACTTCTCTGCTTTTTCTGCACACCCATGTTACCTCTTATGTTTATTCTATGGTCAGGTCTCTGCTACATTGGATACTCCCCCCCAGCCGGTACACATTTACGGAGTCTCATCTTTCCTCTTTTAAAAGGCTCAGCACACTCAGTCTATTTGGACAAGTGAAACCAATGCAATATTTATTGAGGAGGCAGACGCTGGTCCCCAGATTTTCCAAAATGTGTGTTCTCAGTCCCCGGCACCATATGCCAGTTTTTCATAACCCTGAGTTGCCACAGCCTTTACATTTACAATTCCTGTAAACTGAAGCCATGCTTCTTCGGGAAGCACCACAAATGAGCAAACATTAAAGAACACAGTGAGTGAAAAAACACCACTGTAGGGAGCTTATTTCTTTGACTGATGCACCATCTAGGACCCAAGGCTCCAACTTTTACTGATCTCCCCAACTCTGACGAGTTCCTTGGGAGCTGTAGCATTCCATTCCGTGCTTTTGCTGACAACCCCTCCATCAAAGACCACATTTGCATACTTAGCACCCGATTATCATCCCCTGCCCACTTGCTGCCAATGAGAAGCATGTTTCAAAAAGGAAGAATTTTACATCCAAACCACTTCTGGTGCTCCCCGGACACCTATGCACACCTCCCCGTGAAGCCCTCCCTTGTCCTTCAGCTGAGGTGGCCTCTAAAGCCATTGGTAGTGTGAGGTTGAAGACCAGTGTCCGCAACACCTCTGTCATAGAAAGGTGGCTGACCCAGAGTATCTTTCATTAAGCTAGAACCATCTCAATGTACCTTAGTATCCTTCAGCTGAGAATATCTTCTCACCAGCAAGTCTTACAGGTATTGTAGGGAGCTAAGGTGGCAACACTAGGCAAGAACTCATCCACAGAATCTTCCTCTGCATTGTTTGCAGGGAGTTTGCACTCGTGGGGGAACCTTGGAGTTTACAGTTTATGAGACAATGCATCTGATAATATTGAGTATTCAAAGGGAGTGAGGTCTAAGCCCTGCAAACGACTAGTTTGTAAAGCAAAACTAAAAACCATATTCTGCGTACAATTTGCCTCATCACACCACTCACTCCTACAGCGATTAGCCAAAGCCTTTCTTCTGCGCGTACTCGAGTCTTAACACAAGTGTTAGAGGCCCCGGCTTGCCTTTTAGGTGGATGATCCTTCGTGACATGTATGGCAACTCCTCTGGAAGTAGCAACATCCGGTTTAACTATTAGTTTAAGTATTGTATTTAGTGCCAAAATGCCCCATTGTGGCTGCTTCTGAGCACACAATGCAGAACAGAGTGTCTCTGTCTCTTCACTAGGGATATGAAACATGTGCAGTGCTGGGCTGGGTGTACTTAACAGGGACCAATGCACCTTTATTCAAATTTTAAAATGTGTACCAGCAGGATACAACTTGGATAAAGTGGTTATCTAGCGAGGACAGAGCAGACTCCATCTTAGAGAACAAAAGGTTAAAAGTGATTCTATAAGGGCCATACTGCACTATAAGTAATGGTAAAGTTGTTTCAAACCCCTACATCTTTCAGCTTATAATTCTCCTCCAAAATAATATAATTTCATGTGTTCTCCACTGGTTCCAAGTATCACCTCATCAATGTGCACCTAAGAATAATGCTAGTTCAGTGACTTAAATTACTTTTGCCCCAGAGTGCATGACTTTGGTTTTGGTGCCATTTGTGGGAACACCTATGTTCTTACTATACGCAAATACGACGTGGAGCCTCGTGTATATCTGGTTTAGGAAAGCGACATCTGCACAAATAACAGAAGGCCGGTCTTCATGGGAAAAGGCTTAAATGATTCAATGTTTAAGCAACAGAGAGTCATAGAAGATGAAGAGGGGGTGGGGAATAAGTTCCCTTATTGATCAAAGTCTTTCTGTCAAGAGCCACAGTGACCAGATACAGACTCTTGGGTGATGAAGAGAGAGGATGGAAGAAATGCTCTCTGAGCCACTCCATGCGGAGAGCATTTGCTGTCAAGAGCCTCATAATCTTCTACTGGTGGGAGGTGGGTTTTGCTGCACCACACTTCCATAGCTTGGGATCCAGCTGCCAAAGTGTTCCAAGTGGCTTGGAGCATTGCTTCTCTTCACCGAACACATTCAGCTCAGTGTTCGAAGCGGGCAGCAGGATCGTATTTTTGGCTCTGTTAAACTCAGAATCCCAAAGTAATGAAAGGTTAACCCGGCATTGACTCTCTTGGCTAAACAGAAAGCCAGAATTAAAATAATAAGACGGAGGAGCCAAACCTAAATATGCAAGGAGACTTTAACTGGAGGAGCCAAACCTAAATATGCAGGGAGACTTTAACTGACCACGGTACAGGATATGGAAAAAGTGGAATTCCCACTTGTGCACAATTTCATTAAGACTTTCCTTCCATGTAACAGCTGTTGCTTGCTGGATGCGTCTTAGAGCTGGGGGGAGAGGATGCGTGCATGAATGCCTGTGAAAGATGGGAGGGAGGTACGAAGGGATGCAGAGTACAACCACATTTGCTGAGGGGCTCCCAGCTGTGGAACAACATCTGAAAAACACGTAATCCACCCTGGCAAATTGCCATTTCATCGAAAGCCACAAACTGTAACCCAACACACTGAATGCGGCAAGGGTCTCTGCCGAGTTAGCAGTAATGCGTTTTCCTATGCAACTAGAGAAATCCCTATTAATGAGTTCTACGTCACTGCCTGCATGAATATTAAAAATAGGAAAACCACAGACAACAGATGGAATTGTTTTAATAGAAGTGCGAGCTTTCTCTGCTGTCACTTGGATTTCTCAAATGCCTTGGACGGAATCCGCAGAATGATCCTGATGTCATGGCTTTGAAAGGTCTTGCAAGAGCATTTACAGAGTTCACAGGGAACTTCTCATGAGTGGGACAATCCATGTTCTATGCGGGGGGATAGAATAAACTATTGAATGCTACTAAAATGCACAAAGCGGATGGATTTACCTCTTTGCCATTCAGCCAGGGTATAGAGTACACCCATCTTGCTAGAGGAGAAGAGTCTTCTGCATGAGGATAACGTCAGGAGGGCAAACACATTTATTCAAACACAGGAAGCCCCAGTTATGATCGCTGAACATAAAATCCACAGCCTCCTTTGAGGAGAGGTGAATGTGTACAGCATCCAGAAGTGAGACCGATGTCAACACGCAGCCTTTCCCTATCAGGAATTTTCCTTATAGTTATAGTAAAAACACTGATCAATTTGGCTGTGCGAGAAACAGGTTGTGCAACTGGGCTGAGAAGAAGGCAAGTCCCCTACTTATAGCCAGGGGCACTGGAATTATGCTGCCAGAAATTGCACTTAATGCAGCGCATTCCGGCCCAATATTGTTTTGCTATTTGATCATTTTAGCACATCATTACTGTCGGGGAAAGTTTCACCTCAGCAGTGTCACACCTGATTATAGAAGGCTGACCAGTTAACCTTGGCAAATGGTCTCCCTCTGCGCAGCACCACGTGCAGCGCTTCATTTTCTTTTTAAGGACCTTTTTATTCATTCAGGACAGAAACAATTTTTTTGGTTGATATCTGCAATTTTCTGTGCGGTAAATCCATAATGAATCCTAAAATGCTGCAGAATCGCATAATTCCAGTAGGCCTGCTTACAGTCCAGGAGGCCTAGCCGGCGATTAAGAGATAGAATGGGGCGGTAGTGAGTGTTGGATGGTGGGAGGGGCACTTTGCAAGCTTTTCTCTTCTAGGGCAAAATAAGGCGCACATGACCCACAAGGGTTCCCATCAATTTAGAGATGCCTGGGGTCTTCGAAGAGTTATACTTCATTTAGAGTAAGTACCACTCTCTGAACGTTTGGAACAGATGAGAGGTAAACCCTGGGAACCTGGATTTCAAGTCAGCTAGAGGGAAAATCCTTTTTGTTCTGATTGGCATGGGGTGGACTAAAGAGTACCCCTCCACATAGGACAGCGGTGTTTGCCAAGGAGAGAATGTACGCTGCCTAACTGCCCTTTCCAGGACAACTGCCACCATGGAAGACTGAAGCGACTTTTTCCCCTACATGGATAAAATGTCGTCAAAGGAGGAGGAATGACCACTATCTGACACAGGTATTACAGTGCTATCGCTTATTGAATCCAGAAAATCTTCCATTTTAGGAAAGAATAGTCACAGATTACCCATAGAACAAACGATGCAGGATATCTTGATTGTACAGGTTTAGAAGTTACTCACCAAAGAGAAAATAAATAAAAAAAATATTCAATCGTGCAAAGAAAGGTAGCTGCTGGGCGTATTATCACTCACAATGAAATCCATAGTTATGTACATTTTTAACATGAAAACACTAATGGGACAGACAATATCATATCGTGTTACGTTGACGTTTCTAGCAGAAAGCACTAACTACAATGAAACAGGAAAGACAAACGGGAAAACATTTGTCCACTGTGCAAGAAGCAGAAGGCTCTAACCCGAACAATGCCAAAGTTCTGTCATCAAATAAGATGTTTGCATATTATCAGCTAAAATGTTAGGAAATCTATATTGGATAGCCATAATTAATCTAAAGACAAATATATCCAATACTACACTGGTGCAAACAGATGTCTGCATACTATGAATCAAAGACTGGTGTCTAATGGAAGCAATTTTCAAGCAGTTTTATCATTGGACCGACCATAACCTTAAACAATTTACAGCCTTCCATTTGTTAAGATAAATCCTACAATGAGAAATAAAAATCAATTGTGGTTTTAGATTACTGTGAAAGTAAGTATCCTTCAAAACTATGCACAGTTTAGAGCCCATTCGAGAATCTAAATACTCACAGGTTCCTCAAATTTGGTCTACGTGCTGACAAATGATCTTGGAAGTTACTCTCTGTGCATCTGTTTTGAAAACAGTTTGCGTCGCTACAGAAGAAACTGAATACGTACATAGTTGGATAGGTTCAAAATATGTTTTTAACTAATACCATTGTGACTTTTGGCACAGCAGAGAGTACTAGGTAACTTGACTGGACCTGCTTCTAGTGCTCCAGTGCAATGGATTAAATGGAGGAGAAATCCAATGATGCTGTTAATTAAAAGTATTAGCTTTTTTAAATGTATTTGTATGTAAACTGTGACAACAAGAAATGCTGTGATGCATTACATCGTAGGCAGCGGAATTTATGCTAATAATTTATTTGAGATTTTAATTGGCGATCACCAGATCAAGTAAGTTAAACTATAAACTTTGCATTAAGAACACACAAGGCAACATAGAATAAGCATAGCTAAAAAAAATTTAAAGTACTAAAGGTGGGACGACATGGAGACGGATATGCGTATATGGCGTAACATTCTGAGATAACAAATTCTAAATATTTCTGGGAAAACAAAGGAAGGGGTTCTAACACAAGGATCAGGCTCTAGTTGGCTTCCTCCAAACACAGATCTTCCATCTACCATGTAAATACAGAGGGGAAGAGTTCAGATGCAACGTCAGAATTATTTAGGAGGAAGGAGGATAAGAATATGAATAAAAAAATCTTAACGGTGTGTGTGTAGATACACACACACACACATCAGACGTATCATTGGGAGCTAGTGTCGGAGCACAGGAAATGAACACAATATGAATGCAATATACTATACTATTTATTATATTTATATGGAGTCTGTACTCAAGAGACCAGGGTTAAGAGTAATCTAAGTTATCCAAGTTGTATGCGTTGATGAGACAAATAATGCCTTTTAACTAGTGCAGCAGAATACCATTTGACGGCCCCAACAGTTTGTGGAAAAATGGTCACAGTTCAATCAGGCAGCCATCAGGCTTCATTGTACCAAACCAAAACCTAACAGATAGGTCTTGAGAAATAGAAACCAGAGGTGGAATAAAAGAGACAAATGAACAGTGGGCAATGGATTACATACAGTAAAGGCCGTAACATGGCATAGAGGCCAGCCATCAAGCATTTTCCTGAAAACACCCATTTTAGAACAGCCCAATCAATCGGCAACCCCTTGTAGCTTGATTTCCTAGCAGGACCATGGCCCACCCCAACATATAAAGAATTTAATGAAGACGTTTTATCATTGATTTTTTAACATGGCGAAAGAGCACTCAGTTGGCAAGATGCTCCAAAGTCATGATTTACACAGATCAGTAATTGACATGATTGACACGTGGAGATGAAATGATCTATCCACAATCATGCACCAATTAGTGCAGTGCGAAAGCTAGGTGTCCTCTTCTGTAACCTGGTCAGTGGATTAGACTGCTGCCGGCCCAAACAATAGGTCTTCATTTCCTTGCATCAGTAGACCCACAAAAGGTTCAGTTGACGGTTCACCAGGTTAATCGTCCTCAATATCTCATAAGTTTTGGCATTTTGCAATTTTGGAATTTGGTGTCTTTGGCCACGTCTCAGGAAGTGAGGGAAGAGCATCACATCCTTTGCTACAAGCTGGGAGGGATCATCAAGGTGACTTCCTCAAAGTACGAATCGTCTGTTGGACCCCCACAGCAAACCAAGCCAGTTGCAACAGTTTAACCAGAAGTCCCAGTAACCCAGGAGATGTTTGGAAGTGTCACTTGAATATTACAACCACAAACCCGTTGCCGCTTACAAAGATAATAAATGACTCGTCTTGGGCCCAATCTAGCAGCTCTGCAACACTGTAATCACTGGTGTGAATACTTTTGAGACTCATTACTTTATCTCCAGGTGTTACTGCTTTAAGTCCCTGGTTTTATTATTACTTCCTGGACTTTTATCGTGCTCATCTGCACATTCTCCTTGTCAAGACTGGCTGTTGACAGCATATTTACTTTCTTATAAAGTGGCAGGGCAAGTTACTTCTACAGAGAGAGGCTAAAAAAGCACATTTGTCTTTTCAGCTATTCCTCATGCCATAACTGATTGGGTCCCTACTGCAGGGGGAGGTGCTCTTCGGTCGTCTCACTTTCCCACCACTGGGAAGACTGCAGTGAGGGCTCCATCTTGTGGGATAGGGATGCACTGCTGATTCTTGATGAGAAAGTTAAGTGCCAGGAGTCCAGCTGGTGTGAAATCAGGTCTCAAGGTAGCACCTTAACCACTAAGCCACATCTAGCAGGCACACTTGACTACCACCATTACGAGATATATTTTTGGATAGATGCTATGAACAGCGCAAGACTAGGCAGAATACATCTGTTGTGGTATGGTCTATGCACAGACATCCTGCAAACAGTGGTATGTGCTACAAGTAAATAATAAGTGATGATGGCCGGGTTATCTACCAGGATTGCTTTTAAAATGTCTGGGCACATAAGAATCCAATGTGCAACTTAATTTCATAAGAGTTGGTTGCGAAGAGACCCAAGGCTGTTGCATGAAGTCCCATGGACTATAAATGATGGTTCATTTCTTTCCAAAAACAGTGAAGGGGGAAGCATCAAAAGCTGCCCAATAAAGGCTATGTGCATGCATCGCTTGTCAGCAAGTCAGAATCTTCAGAAATGGTTAAGTGGCATAATGGCAAAAACTCAGTTACTATACAGCGCTGATCTATATATGACTGGTGAAGAGTACAGACTATGAAACCACCCTCATCATTAAATCCTGTAATCTACGTGTAATGTGTATATTTATATATATATATAGCCAGTCAATTTAGACACGACAAAGATTAGACTGGAGTGTAGGTGTCGCCTCCGGCGTTATCGGACCTGGAGGCCTTTTTATACATTCTCAGCTTATATCACTACTCCTACACTGGATAAGATACACAATAGACTGCTACTCACAGCTTAACTTCCTTTTTCAAATGCCTTTTCTAAAAGGTTTAAAGAACACCTCTGGAGAGCAACAACTTCTACAACTGTGCTTAATCAGTCAACAGTGGGAGGATCATCACAAATCCTTTTGGAACTGGATGACTTTTATCAGGGATCCACTAACTTGGGTTAGGCTCCTCGTCCTGTGTAAGAAATATGTCAACAATATCAGGAAACAAAAACTAGGTTAATGCTTGAAAAGCCAGACCTGCCGCATTGTTTTTAAAAGTCTAATCTCAGGGTGGGTCCAACACAGCCATGGAGGAGCAACAACGGATCATACGATTAGCAGTGCCTCGCGCTCCTTGTAATGCTTGACGCTTGCATGCGTTGCTTTATGCTCTTTTTGATGCTCGGTCACTTAGGCGGATACTGTGGGACACGGACAACCTTTGTCCCTTCTCTTCTGTTTCATCTCTACAGCGGCTCCATGTTGCTCCACTGCTTTTCAAGCAAAAACTGTTCCAGATGTAACAGGTCGTCCACTCTAACATGGGTCTGAGCAGGGTACGTGCTTAGAAATGCCCAGAGTAATACATTTCAGCTTCGGGGCACATGTATGAAGTATGAGGAGTAACCCAGTGCTACATTTTAAAAAATAGTAAGTTTTACTTTACCAGAAAGGAAATGTTTAAATAAGCTTTTCTTTACTACCAACTTAATGGAATGTTGTTGTACTTATTTCAACGCTTGTTAACTGCAGACATTTAAAAAATGCATCAGAATTCGGTACCAAAATTTCCTGTTCCCCCTGTTCAATTTTAAGCTAAAAAAAGAAAAAAAACTTTGCAGGGCCCGATACATTGACGTGCAAGTAAGTCTATGACTAATTCAGCTGAAACAGCCCAGAATACAGAAATCCAAGCTAATTATAAAGAACCTCATTAATGCATACAGAAACATTCTGCCGCAGAAGCCATTCTGGTCTGTGGGGACATGTATTCCGCAAAGGCTGCACATTTCCTCCGGAGCAGCTGTGTGAGGCCCTCTGTCGTGTGCCTCTATTTGCTCTCTGTTTTCAAACCGCTGGATGGATTAGCTCAGAGTAATGCTCAGCACAGCAGCCTGGCGAAAATGGGAACATTCCGCCTCGACTGCAGATCCCTAGAACCCACGCCCACGCGGCCTGGAGCTAAGTGCAAATACGGAACATTTCTTTAGGCAATATCTTGCCTGCAACTACCTCGTTTTTTAGCCTAAAGAGTTCTTTTGAATGACACTCCTACATTTGGACGAGAGCACAGAGCATCATTCAAAGCCAACAACCCCCTCCTTGGCAGGCTCTAAGGAGAAATGTCTACTCTATCGCTCATCTATGGATTTAAAACTTAACTGGGTAATTCATCAGGAGCCAGGGAAATAGGCCAAGTGTAAGAAGTAATAGGGTAATTGGGAGTTGGGCAGAGCACTTGTTTTTAGTGGTTTGATAGATTACCGCGGATCGCCCACAGGCCGGTGGTGTGGTGGTGTTGATAGTCAAGGCACTACTGAAAGAAACATTCCACGACTAACCAAGCCCACAGTTCTGCAGGGGAAAAGCTAGAAATGCTTCCACCAATACACGAGCAGCGTAAGCTATAACAGAACAGGCTGGAATGAGAGAACAGTGTTTTTATACCTTCAGAGGAAGGACTGGCATACTATGCGTCACTTACGCCCTTTATGGAAGGAATTAGCTATCCAAGGGGACAGATATTATACAAACATAGGTGGCTGAGGGTTACTGAAAATTTCAATAACTGATAAAGCAAAGAATGACCATGAATGTAAACAATACATCAGTGACAGACACCTGGCATGGTACTTTTTTTTTTTATAAACAATTTTTATTGGTTTTTGAAGGGAACAACAAGTCACATAGTCAGACCAAGAAACACACCATACTGTGACAATTACAATTAACATCAAGCCCGTCATCGTATTCAATTCAGTGTATACAGGAATAAAGAAAAGTGTGAATTGCTGCGTGCTCATTCTACTCTAGCGTCCACGCTTAGTTCCAAACCATGTACCCCAAATTCTTACAGGTTTAGCCAGACAACCCCTAGCCTCATACGCAAGTTTTTCTTGTTGCGACACCAACCTAACCTGCGCCGCCACAGTATCCTCGATGGTGCCCTGGGGGCCTTCCAATGTGCAGCATTATCTCTTTTAGCAACTACCACAGCAGTTCCCAACATAACCCTGTCCGCCCTGGAGCCCCCCACACCATCATCCACCCCCAAGAGGACCAGCAAAGGGGAGAGTTCCAGCGACGGTTCCAAAACATCCCACCGTTCAGCCACCTCCACCTCCCAATAAGGAGTGATGATAGGAAAGAACCACACCATGTGAATGAAATTTGCGGTTGCACAGGAACAACAGTAGCAGGTAGGGTCGGTCACTAGGCCTGCACGAAACAGCCTGGTTGGAGTCAAATATGCACAGTGCAGAAAACAGGTTTGCACCAAACGAAGCCTGTATGACACCACAATCACTCTGTGGGCCATCAGCACATTGTACCCATCATCCTCCTGCAGAGGCCCTATCCATTACTCCCAATGAGTCTTGAGGACGTCTAACGATCCAGGGGCATTAAAGACCAAGGTACGGTAGATCTGGGAGATTCCACCCCCCTTCCCAGGCCCCCATCAGTATCTTGACCTCTATGGGGCTGAACTCTGGGATGGTCATGCCCGATGGTATGTGGGCTCTCAGGGCGTGTCGCATCTGTAGGAATTTATGAAACTGGGCAGTTGAGAGTGTATAGGTCTGTTGAAGATCTTGGAAGGAGACCAAATGTGAGCCTGCCCAAATATCACCCAGAAGTGTGATACCTATGGTTAAACAGTGAGCAAACCCTTCAAGCAATACCACCTCTCCCAAACATGTGCCAATCCATAGTGGAGTATGTTGAGTGAGTTTCTTTCACCACCCTGTATGTTTCTGGGCCGCCCTCCAACTTGGGAATATCAGGTGGGTCACTTCCGGTTTCGTGCTCGGTATGGTAGTACTGTAGAGTAACGCCATTATGCGGGGATACCCCAGCGTACTAATTTCCTGCCTGTATGCCGGATCCGGCCATTCCCGGTCAACCAATCTTTAATGACCAAGAGATGTGTGGCCAAGTAATACAAGCATAAGTTAAGCAGTCCAAGACCTCCTTCATACAGAGTGCGCTGACAAGTGGGAAAGGCCAAGCAGGCCCTGGAGTTGTGCCAAAGGAAGAAGATGGCAAGTGAGTCCATTTCTCTGAACCAATGACGAGGGATACCTTGGAGAAGGTATAGGAATCTAGGTAAAAACATTGTTTTATACAAGGCGATCCTCTCCATGACATTTAGGGGCAGTGTCTGCCACTTCTTAAGATCTTCTGTGATCTTGCGAGTAAAAGGGGTAATGTTCAAAGACCATGTCACCTCGGGAATAAGAGCCACCTGTATGCACAGGTAGCCAAAACTGAGGCGACGGATTGGTATGTTAGTTTGCCAATCAAAGCAGTCTTGTGTGGGCGCCAGCGGTACCAAAACAGACTTGGCAGGTTTAACGAGCAGGCCAGTAGCCTAGAACAAGTCAAGTAAACTTAGAAAAACCTGGTCAATGAAGACTTCCCTGTTGTTCAAGGTCATTGCACAGAGAAGCTTTGTTTTAGCAATGATGGGTTAAGCAAGTCTAAAAGCTTGATGAATGTGGCCAATACTGTTGCGGTACCACAGCATAAACTGAAAACATCTATAGAACATATGAATACACTCCAGAAAATTACATTCTCATATTTCAGGCTTGAACTCGTTTTGCTAGTAGTGTGTCCTTCCATGTTACAAACAAAAAATGGTTTCAGACACTTGGAAACCAACAAAGGTGTGCACCCATGCAAACATACAACTCTCAACTCTGGGTTGTTCTTCAAAACAGACGTTCCCTACGTGCAATTAGTGACGGCAATGGAATTAAACCATTGCCTTACAGAGAAGTGTTCTGCAATGTAGGGAGCAGACCTGTCAGATCCTTCTAAACCTACTACGCTCAAAGCATAGTTTAAAGCCACATGCAGCATTTCTGTGTACAGACCAATGTCTGACCGTTCTCTTGGGACCATGAATATTCACAGTGGACTAACCACCCAAGAGTGAGGTTACAGAGTCTGAAGGTTTGGGACTGTCACCAATCGCCACACCCAACCCCCAGGCTAGATAAGATGGTTGGGACCTTTTCACATTGCACGTGGTGCAACAGTGTGACGCAGTGCTCAGAACTGGTACAAGTATACGATAACCATTCCCACCAGGTGACTAGGGGATGCTCATATTTGAGACTGGGGCCATTATTCCTTTTCTTTCTCTACAAATTGGTGCGTTTTTTGACTGAATTTATATTCAAAATACAGCTAGGTCACACAGCACAGCTATCTTGTATTAGGACTCACTTCCTCAGTTCAAATACCAGTGTAGCCCATGCTGCGTGTGTAAATATTTTGAAAATATTCCTGTGGACAGATCCTGGTGGTGGATTGTGCAATAAAATACCTCAAATGAATAAAAATCATACACAGGGAAATCGTTACGTTGCTTCACAAACAGCCAAATTCTCGTATATCGCAGCCCAAGTAAACAAAACAGTGCAGTTCTAAAAGCTAAAAAACACAAACCAATATTAGATAGTTCGGGGAAGTCACCCGGCCCCTAAGAAGAAAAGCGCCTCAGACCTCCAGCTTGGTTGGATAAAGTGAGGTAGGCAAGAGAGGGATAGAAGGAAATCATAGCAGAAGCAGGGACAAGCGTAGAGGGGTATCACAAGAGGTGCTTCCGTGAACTACAGTGAATAACAAACAGTTGCCTATAGATATATAGTAAACTTGCGACTTTTGATTTTGATAAGGCCATGGCCACCCTTCCGATATGAACTGCTACAACAATTCTTCGTGTTATTTCAAAAGTCAGTAAAAGGAGTTTTGTATACACTTTACAAAAGAGACAATGTCAGTCCAACAACGCGATTGGTGAATTTCTTATAAGACCTAACTCGCATCTGGTGGAAATATCAGTTGGCCAGCAACAAATGCTTCCCTCCTGGATCCAGCTGCTGCATTGTAGGGGGGCGCAGGCTGAAACTATTTATATGCACTGACCTGCATTTGCTTTTTGGAAGTGGAAATTGGGGTAGAATGGTATATGTGGCTACAGTTAGTACTTTTTTCTACCCATTAGAGTAGCCCTAATTCTTTTTTCTTCAAGACATCGGCTGTAGGCCAATGCCCAAAGAATCTAATAAACTGAAATTTCAATCGCCAATTGTGGGAAAATAGACCCTGGATGAAAAGCACAGGTTGCTTATATTAAAGTTCATAAGAATAAATTGCGAAAGCAATTAAAGTTGTGGAGCGGGGACTGAAACGGCAGAGTACAGTGACAGAAAATAGGGAGTAGTAAAGGGCAAAACCAAAGACTTCAGGTGTGAGATAAAGCAAACACTGCAAGGAGTAGAGAATTAGGAAGAGGTGAGCTGCGATATAAGGGATTAGATTAGTAAGAATAGATGCATGGTTATAATACACATACCTGAATCTATTGGGACTGTCAAACAAGCCACTCACATCACATGTCACAAACCAAAAACATGGGTCAGAGATTACGTCATGACAATGACGTAGGAAAAATATTTTTGCATCAATTTTTTAGAGCAATGAAGAACTGTACATTGTCAAAGGCTGGGCAAGCAGGGGATGTTCTTCAATAGATTTGAATTCTTGTACATTGCGGACAAAACTTAAAGTAACCAAGACACGCCGTAGCAAAAGGGGTCACTGCTACCCAACTCAACATCACTCGTTTCATCCTCACCAGCTGGGTGAAAGGCTGAAACAGGTTTGCTAAAAGTGAAACCTGTGATTTAAAGAGATATCTTAGCAACACATCGCTTTACATTGTGCGCCAGAACCAGCATCAGACAGAAGAACATTTCTGGAGCTGTAGAGATCATTGTGTAAAGTTGTTCCCTCGTGGAACAGTTGCTAATGTTTGTTACGTTTGTTCTTTGTCACTTCATATTTCACAAACGGGGGTTCCTAAGGGGCTCTGAATGTAACTGCATGCTGGTAGGAACCTACACTTTCAGAACATTGCTGTGGCGAGTACAACTGTACTACCAAACGAAGAAATATTCATAACCTTTTTTAAGTATACACCCTTATTGTATCGACACTTCATGGAGGCATAGTTACACACATGCTGGGCGAAGGAAAACCAATGTTTGCTTCTAAACCACTCCCTCAGAAACCACACACCCTTTCAGCCCTCTGTTTACTGTGGCAAGCCCCGGGTGCCAGGGCTTTCATCTGGACCGGTTCAAGTTGCCTCCAGGGAGGACGCAGCAAAATGGAAAGACAATACGTTTTCCATGTGAACCCTGCACCTGTCATTTACAATCAATGTAATTTTCAAGCGTAGAGAAATTGTACTTCAAACTCAAGCAAGGCAAAGGGAACCTACTATTAACAAAGTTTCAAAATCACACACAAAAAACCAAAGCAGTGTAAGAACACGATCAGGTCTCAGTTCGAGGGCGGACTCTCCACCAGATTTGTTGTAATGGTTGGATCTATTGCAATCCGAAGACCAGGGTCATAAGCCCGACCCAACAGTCGAGCACACAGTGTGACCCTGAGCAACCACTACATGTTCCTCAATCTTAGCAGCCAAAATTGGAAGCGTTCAGAAAAGTCAAGTGCTGGTTTGGGGAAGGTTCACAGACAGGTCATGTACGCAGGTGCACCACTTACTTTCCGTTGGTGCACCTTGTACCGCTGTAGGAACACATTTGCCTCCTGGACACAACTGCGAGATACACAACGAAATGATAGGGGTCTCTTACCCGCTCCTGCACGGGGGGCTCCGGCTCCACCTCGGGGGGCGCCGCATCCTTGTACTGCTGAGGAGACTCGATGACCAGCTCCTTCTTCACGCTCCTGCTCATGGTCCTCGCCTGCATCCCGGCCAGAGAGGGGGGCCCTCAGGCTGCGGGAGGGGGGCCCAGATCCCGGATCTCCTTCCAGCAGCGACGGCGGCGATGGCGCGCTCCTCACCGCGCGCCCGGCAGTGTGGAGGCGAGGCGAGGCGGCGGGCGCCCTTCCCAGGCTCACCGGGCTGCAGAGTGCGCACCCGGGCAGGGTGGGAATGCATGACAGATGAGGGCCAGCCTCTGCTGCGGGGGGAGGATCCGCTTACAGCCACTAGTCCAGGAAGCAACCCAAACATGGCTCCGCGCGCCGCACCAGCAGCGCGCGCTCACCCTGCAAGCAGCCACGAGGGGCAGGCGCGTGGGAATATACCCCAGCACTTACCTAACAACCCACCTCCTCGCACACTGCTCACGAGACTGGCGATAATCGAAGACTGCATGCGCCCACAATACCAACTTTCCAAACTCTGCAAAACAGCACAGGCGGCTGGCCCACTCAACTATTGTTGCTTATGTTGGCCATAACGTGGTTTTTCTCAAAACAGTGTTGGAAGCAGATTCCTTTCCACACTGAAACACAGACAGAGCTGGGAAACAAGGGGCGAAAATATTTGGACAGGTGTTTTTTCAGTGCTCCACTTCAGAGGCAACGCCGCCACATCCAGTCTACTCATTTACCAGTTCTTGTACATACTGCAAGGAATTAAGGCAACAATAATATTACTAATGTTATATGTAGCACTTAATCTAGGGGTATGCGAACTGACAACCATTAGTGCTTTTTAATAGGGATGGGGCAAACCAGAGAGCTCGTTGGAAGAGCAGAGCCAGAAAAGTTTCAAGGCAGGGTCGGATTGGTAACGCGGGCACTCGGGAAATGCCGAAGGGCAGGTAGCCACGTTCTAGCTGTGGGCTGCATTTTTGGGCAGCCTGTGGGCTGTCTGTGCTTGTAGGATACCGCCAGCAGCCTAGTGGGTGCCTGAGTGGCCTTTCTAGAGGCAGATGGGCGGAGGTATATATCCCTCCCTTTCTCTCGCTGGGCCGGCCTATTAAAGTATGCTGGTTGAGCGGGGGCAGGGAGCCTGAGCAGAAGTGGTCTCACTTGCATTCATGTGTGGGTCAGCAGTGTGAACTAATCTGTGCTTTTTAAAAATCTAAATGAAGTTAATAAAATATGCCCCCCACCCCCTTTCTTTTCATAAACTACGCTGAAGCAGTGTTTTGCGGAGAGGCAATACGCAAATGTCAACCACTTTTTTTTGGGTGTGCCCGCCTATTTTTGATACCAATCCAATCCTGATTCAAGAGTGTAGTTTGGCTGTACGTGCCAAAACATGCGTCACTCCAGCAAAAATAATGAATTTAATGAATCCTGAAAGAGTGGTGGTCGCTACATCGTGGACTTATCAGCATCCCTTTGCGAGGGATACCTACATCACATGCACACTTCAATGTGATCTAGTGATTTGTTTCACAAGCGTAAGACCCAGTGACAACATTTTTAATTTCGACTTTCACAGTTGACCAAACTGTATGATCCAGAGCAAATGAATTTTACTCCTAAATACGGCAAATATCGCATTAACCTAATACGGGAGCAGTTAACAATTGGATTAGCACTATAAATACCATACAGAAAGACATACATGCCAACATTTAAAAAAAAAAAAAAAAAAAGGCAAGTGACAGATTAAATTAAAAAAAAATAGTCGGGTGAATGTATTATTTTCAATTGTCTTCTATTTGGGGCCTGAATCGGGTCTATTGGCATGGGGAACAGCCATTTCAACACGTTTTTACCAGGCTTTGCAATTACATCGCATGCGTTACAACGAATGCGATGTTACAACGCGTGGTAAAAACCACGCATACCATTACATCGCATGCGCTTTTACAACGCATGCCATGTAATGGCTATCCACGTCGTTGTGAGGAAACTGAGGCTGTTTCCTCACAACGACGTGGACCTCTGACGACGCAGGAAGAAAGGAACCGGGAGCAGAGACGGCGACGCTGGAACCACGAGGAAAGAGGTAAGGCTGATTGTGCTTGGGGTGGGGGTAGTGGTTTGGGGTGGGAGTAGTGTGGGTAGTGTAGTAGTGTTTTAGGGTACTGTAGGGGTGGGAGTAGTGTGGGTAGTGTTGCAGTGTAGTATTGTTTTAGGGTTTAGGGTAGTGTAGGGCTGGGAGTAGTGTGGGTAGTGTAGTAGTATTTTAGGGTTAGGGGTAGTGTAGGGGTGGGAGTAGTGTGTTGTGTAGGTGTAGGGTTGTCACTTACCTTGCATACATTTACCACGAGTATAGCTTTACCACACATGCCTTTGCGTTGTAATGGCATGCATGGTAAAGGCATACTTGTGGTAAAAGTATGCGATGTAATGGCATGCGATGTCATTGACATCGCGTAGTAATACCCGTGTTGTAATGGCACGCGTGGTATTAGTAATGACATACATTCATTGGCATGTATGGTACTTGCAAGTGTGCTGCTGCAGGATCAGTTAACTGAAATGCAAACATAGGTTCTTTCCCCTAATTGTCAGGAGCACAGAGAAAGCTCTATGGCAGGCAGAGAGAGCGTGACAAACATGTTGTGCCACTGGCCTGCCAGAGCAGGCTACTGCACTGCATACTCCGAAACACAAAAGACCGGTCCCTGTTGGATGAAGCCCGCAGAGCAGTTGGGTTTTTGCAAACAGGAATCAGAAGGCAGGAGACTAGTCTTGAAATTGGTAGTCTCTGCTTATATGGAAAGAAGACATTGACATTGCATACACACACATACGTACAGATATCCTCCTCGCAATCCCTTTGGACAAAGGTCAATCACTGGCACACATATACTGAAGCACTCACACAGACGCAAATACGGAACTACCACATCCATAGATGTCTTTACAGACTCCCACCTTCACTACTCATACACACCACGCTCTCACTTTATCTGCCTATCCTACTCTGTGTCTTGCTTTCTTTCTCTTGATGCTGCCCACTCACAATGTGTCTCTTCTATGCACTTTTGACACCAAGAGACATGTAAAACCTTCACCCAAGGACAGTTTTTACTTGTTACTTGACGGAATACTTTGTTTCTCACAGAAAGAATAGGTTTGGCGTGGTATGTTGGCAGAGGGGCCGAATCCCATGACCTGACCAACCTGCCGCACTTGACTTTGGGTCTATGGAGTCGGGCATCCAAGTCTACTACACATTACTTAATGTTGTTACCTCGTGTAACAGAAGATACCGATGTTCTCAAGTCCTCTCACCTAATGTTTGCCATCATAGATGCGTACAATCTCCCAGAGCCTTCTACAAGAAAACGTAACGTGTCATTTAAATACGGAGGCAAGTGAGCACTTATTGAACTTGCCTGAGCCCACTGCAAAAGTACACACCATGACCAACATCTGTGAAAACACCACTGCCCGGCTTGAACTCAATCTCTGCATCAGAAACTCTGCTACCACCTACTTCAAGGAGCTCCATTGGCGACCTGTAAAACATTGTTCTATCTTCAAATTTCTGCCTTATCCAAAGAGACCTTCTCAATTTTGGTACTATTTACCTCCGGTATAAATTTTGACTATACCACCCGAATGCACTCTTCGAACCTCCGCCTCTCTAACGTCTTTAATTCCACGGGTCAGGAGTTACTGAAGGGCAGATGCTCTTTTATTCCCTTTTGAGAGCTAAATCTTGGATTTCTCTGCTGATATCCATCAGGAATATTTCTTGCCCTTCTCAATTCAAGGAAAAGCTCAAGACTCTACTCTCTCACTAGTGCTGCTCTGGTCTTTCTGCCGTGGCTAACCCTCTAGTGCCAGGAAGCCCTTGGGGGTATTTCTTGCATTATATAAATATTGCTAACGTGACAAAACATAACGTAATTGGAAGATTACCCAACATAACTACTACGCACTGTAGCCCTATGTACTATTTACAAAAACAATTATAAATAAGTCTATGGAGGAAATTATTTCAGTCAAAGCACAATTTTATGTACTCTGTGAATGCCCTTATCAGTAAACAAAACAAAAAAAAGGGGGGGGGGGAAGCAATTCTAATAGTAGTAACTTTTGTTGTCAAAGGTCTTTGCGAGCACTTTCATGCCCTACAACAGGGTTTAACGATTAGTCCATTTGAACAGCCTCTCCCCACAAAAATCTGCGATAACAAACACTTGCTTTTGTTGCATAGACAGGGATGTAGCGAGAAGGGGGTGGGGGGTCTTGAAGAATGAATTGAGAGCACAGGTGCCAAAGTCGTACAAAAACTCGGTTTGTTCTTGGATCTTGAGTCTTAGTGAATCTAAGGCCGAGCCAGAGGCAGATATCGGGCTCCAGCCTCCAGCTGCTCGCCCAGGCGGGCAACGCCCATTGGGCTCAAAGGGCTTCAGCCATTCCCCCTCATGTCCCCCCCCCGTCGTGTGTATCAGCCCAGGCTGACACGCTTCCCGGGCACACAGACACACACAGACAGTGTTTGAGCTGTTGTGGTCTGGCGTCTGTCTTACTGCAGCCGCACCCAAGTACTTCACAGGTCTTTAAAAGACTATTTACTTGTTAATGAGGCTTGTTGTTTTTCACCCCCTTCTTAGAGCCCCTGCATCTCCACTCTGCCTATTGCTGAAACAATCAGCCCCCCCCAAATGTTTTGTAGCCCCCGCCGAAATTTGGCTCTAGTTGTGCCTCTGTGCTCACCCACCTCTACTCTGCAACTTAGAATATATATATTTTTAACTTTCAGCAGCTTAGAGTTGTACTATGCTTGTCACGTAAAAACCCCCCACATAAATGACTAAAAAGCATGATAAAAGACCCTGCTTGACAGGTGCTGTCCCATTGCAGCTCACAAAGACAAGCTTATTGGCTCCTGACAAGCAGCTTATTTCACACTGCTGGAAGTCCCAGACAGGACTTCGAGTAGCGGGAATATTTTGTAATATGCAGCTTGTGGGTAGTCACAATTGTCTTTCCCTGTTGTAAGTCATTGCTTCCAGGCCCTAGTGGTGGCGTGGAGAATAATTCCATGCAGCTGGATGTAATTGGATTTATATCGAACTTACTACCCCTGACAAGAAATGTGTAAGCGCTTTACAGCAAGTAGCATCCTACTCCAGAACCCGAGGTCAATGGTTAATCTAGTGGTTATTGCGATTAGTCATGTGTCCGCAAGAGCAAATGGCATGCATTTACTCCATTTACTTTGTGCTACATTAATATAAGGAAGGTGAGATCTTTAGAAGGATCAATGGTGTTTCAGGTGAATGGTTGGTGAGATAGAGAGGCTGGCAGAGCATAGGTAATGTTAGATTACAGGGATAGGGATTTACATAGTAGAGGTTGTGATCTTTCAAATGATGTATTGGCCAATTTCAGCATTACAATTAGAAGGATTGAGGCAGACAAGCATGGGACTGAGAGGAGATTATACTCAGTCATAGAGGGTATACTAAGGGTGGAAAGTAAGAAGAGGGTCACTACCCAGAAAGAATGTACATCAGGGTCAAATTTTAGGTCTCGCCTACGCAGCGCGCATGCGCTGCATAAGGAAGAGACCTCTTGAAATCGGTTTGGTTTTTCGCTTAAAAACATGCACACGTTGCATTGCCTTCAATGGCAACGCATGCACGTTTGGCGATTCCCTTATGGGAGCGAGCGGCGCCATGTGTTACCAATTAGTGCGCTCGCTCCCGCAAGGTAAACGCTGCTTGTCCCTGCTCTCGTCTGCACTCCTCCCACCCACTTGTTTACCCAGCGTCAGCAGGCTATGCCGAGAGTGAGACGCATTTTTTAAAAATCTTTCTTATGCCTATTTTTTAGCGCAGTGCTCTGTCCCGTCGCCGCGTGATAAATGTCTGAATCAGTCATTATTACACTTGCTCCAAATATGGTTTAATAAGCCATTTTTTTTTTTTGCTGACAAATGGCCCCTTGCGTGCTTGTTTTTCGTTAAGTATTTGCAGATGAAAAAAATCAAGTGGCATAAACCACACATGTAGTTGTGCAGAGCGTGAATATATACCATTTATTACCACTGTTAAGGGGGTATGGACATCAAGACCCACGCAGTGCATCGCTTCATAACTTGTGCCTCCAACCTGCTCTCAATGGTTAAACAATCTCTACGTATATCTCATGTATGCCATGTCTGTAAAAAATAAATATAGTCCTGTAAAACGCAGATTTCTGCATTTATTACTATATCATGATGGGAAACCACCCACCACTTAGCATACCAGACCTGCATCTTCTAGACGCTGCTTCATCGCGGTTTCACACAGGCACCCGTGCAGTGAGATTGTGCTTTCAGTGGGCTTACATACCTGTTTGTAATGAACATAATAGTGTGGCATAAACCATACATAGAGATGTATGTTATTATCCCCGTTGTTGATGGATGTTGATGCAGATTGACCCCCCGCTGGTTTTGCTACTCGAGTCATAGTCCCTTCTCTACACTGAACAATGGTAATAAATAACCTATTACTCGGCGGACATGAAAACATAACATAATGGCAACGTTGTTTATTCACACAAGCACATGTAACTGCAACAAAAAGTGTTAGACTGCAGGCAAAAATGCATGGACGTCAAGACAACAAACTATCAGAGATAGTGGAAGTGACATCACATGTTTGAGTATCACTTTCACGCACACACGATCAGACATAGTTACATAACCCCACTTTTACACGCAAGTATGTCCACAAACTACATTTAAAATCATTTCTTTACTTGCCTCAGCTATCAGGGTAGGTCATATTCATGGGTTTCTTTTTCGTGCGAACACCTATACAAGGTTCATGTTTTTTTTTTTATTTTAAAAGGGCATGTACCAAAACATTTTGCTCTTCCCCTCGCGGTCTCATATCATGGTAAATTAAACCACCCCATTGTAAGACGGGTGCCACTTTTTTCAGTTACTCCTATGTTAACGTTGGAAACCATGGCGATGTTCTCTGCCTATTAGCCAGGATCGTTAAAAGCATGCTACTTACTAGCTGGTAGGTCACATAAAATTGTCTTCCTCCCAGCACATACTGGTGTGAAAGACAGCTGACAAACATGTTTTCGAGCAAGCAAAACAAGTGCATTGGCAAATTTCTAGAAGACATTGGTTAACCTCTTCTAATTCAACAGGCTTCTTCCCCATCACTAAGTGATTTAATCCAACCTTCTACCCCTGTGTGCCCATTGGCCCCTGAATTACAATTTGCTGCTTCGTGTTCAATCATCCATGACCATTGACCAAGACAACTGCCTGGAGTTTTGCCGTCTGATTTGAAGAGAACCTGAAGCTCTCCATCCATATCTCCTCCAATGCTTCCTCGACCTGGCTCCAAGTTCTGCATTACCCATCTGTATCGAGTGAGAAAACTCGTTAGCGCTGTGCTAATAAAGAACACAAATCTGTGAATTTCTTGTCTGCGCTCCAGTGTCCATTACAGTGTCTTACTCTCTCTCCGTCCCTTCCTCTCTCCCTCTCTCCGTCCCTTCCTCTCTCCCTCTCATCCTCTCTTCCTCTCTCCCTCTCATCCTCTCTCTCTGCCCCTCTTCCTTCCTCTCTCCCTCCTTCTCTCTGTCCCTTCCTCTCTCCCTCTACCTACTTTCCTCCCTCCGTCTCTTCTCTCTCTCCCTTCCTCTTTCCTTCCCTTCCTCTTTCCCTTCCTCCCTACCTCCCTCCCTCCCTACCCTCTCTCCGTCCCTCCCTCCCTCCTTCCCTCCATCCCTCTCTCAGTCCTTCCCTCTCTCCATCAATCCCTCTTTCAGCACCTCCCTCTCTGCCTTTCTACGTCCCTCCTTCTCTCCGTCCCTCCCTCTCTCCCTCCTTTCCTCTCCCTTCTTCCCTATCTCCTCCCTTTCTCTTTCCTTCCCTTCCTCTCTCTGTTCCTCCCTTTCTCCCCACCTCCCTCACTCTCTCCCACCCTCTCTCTCCCTGCCTCCCTCTCTCCCTCTCTCCGTCCCTTCCTCTTTCCCTTCCTTCCTCTTTCCCTCCCAACCTCCTTTCCTCTATCCGTCCCTCCCTCCCTCACTCCATCCCTCCCTCTCCCCCTCCCTGCCTCTCTCCGTCCCGCCTGCTCTCCCTCCCTCTCTCTCTCACTCCGTCCTGGTTACGCGCACAGGCACGAGCGGAGGCGCCATCTGGCTTTCCTCTCGCTCTCCCAAGTGCGCGCGCCTCGCTCCACCTCTCTGTGCCCATATACGTCTCCCTTCAGCAGTCACCTCCCTGCTTTTCGATGCGCTCATGCGTTTCACACTTGAGAGGATCCCTCCCCCTGCCAGCCACTCACCCATGTCGCTCCTGGCATTCACTACTCTCCCCCTTGGCACGCACCCTTCACCTCCATGACACTAGCCCTTCACCCCCTGGCCTGGCAGCTACCCTTCCCCCTCCTTGGCACTCATCCTTGACCCTCCTGACTCTTACGTCTCACCTCCATGCCACTCAACCTTCATCTCCCTGGCACTCACCCTTCATACCCCTGACCTGGCACTCAACCTTGACCTCCATGGCACTAGCCTTTCACCCCCCTGGCCTGTGGCACTCACCCTTCTCCTCTCTGGCACTCACCCTTGACCCTCCTGACTCTTACGTCTCATCTCCCTGGCACTCACTCCTCACCTCTGTGGCACTCACCCTTCACCCCCCTGGCCTGACAGTCAGCCTTGTCCCTCCTGGCATTCACTCTTCACCTCCCTGGCACTCACCCTTGATCCTCCTGGCACTAGCCCGGTTTCCCCCCAAGAACAAAAAATAACAAGCATTGGCATAGCCAATAGGTCTCGCCTTTGGGACCTTATAAGTGTTTAGCCACGCAACAGCTGATGTTGTTGCACCAAGGATATTGTGCAGCATAACTAAATACCTTATAAGGTCCCAAAAGCTAGACCTATTGGCTATGCCAATGCTTGTTATGCAGGGTTTTAGGAGTATAATGGGAGAAGGGTTTCCGAGATAGCAAGCAATTGGAGAATGTAAGCTGTAGAAAGAAACAACATTGTACCCAGCGCTCCATATCTAGGGCACACAGCTTAAACATGTGATTTTGAGTTTACACATCATTTAATAATTAAATGCCATCGCCTCTTGGGTGCCAAGCCTAGGTCTGCCCTTTTAAACAGGTCATGCGTCCTTGAGGTTACTGAGAATAAAGCAGGAGCAAAAAGGAACTTCAGTTAAGGTGAAGTCAGCAAAACTTCACCAAATTTCAAAAAGGGCAATAAGCCTTTTTAGAGTGGGAAAAGTTTTAATGTGAACACCCACAACACACTCTGTAGTAATCACAAGATGACCTGGAGTAGTGTTACTAGTAGACATTAACACTATTCACCTCAAGTGTGCTAACTTTATCAGCCTCAGCAGAATCACCTCAAGTGTGCTGCGTTTATCAACCTCAACAGAATGAAAGAAAGACTCAACCCTGCAGGGACCGGAATCATCAACATGTAGGCTATACACCGATTTCTGTTGTCCGTGCTGTAACCCACTTAGCTATCTTACAAGCTTGCTGAAACACTATTTACAATGCCCTTTTGAAAATCTACCAGATGAAAAGCAAATGACGCATGTTTCCATGGAAATGCTTAAAAAACAAAAACGCCCAATCTCGTTCCATAGCTGTGCTCAGCTCCGACAGTCACCGCGCACTGCTAGCAATCTGGACCCGACTTGTGGCTAACAGGAATGTGCAGGGACTGCAGGCTGCCACACTTCCACGGCCGGCACTGTTCTCACCAGCCGACCCTAGAGGTATCCAGCACCAGTCCGCACTGATCATAGCGGCCTGAAGACGAGCGCACAGAACCAACCCAACCAACACCGTATGTACAAATCTCAACCTCCACCAAAGATGGAGCTGGGCGTGGTCCCATTTCAAAAGGGATATCTTTGAAATGATCTCTGCACTAGCCGTGCCACTGGAATCATTTACCTCGCTCTAGCTATACGCTCGTAATCTAGAGAGAAGTAAAGAGAAAAAAAAGTCTCCCAAGCTGCTGGAGTTTTAGAACATGAGATCACAAGGCAGGGTCAGTGACCCCTCCCTAATGCTAAAGTGTGTTTGCAAAGTGAATCTCTGCTGATAAGGCAGCCCAGGGTGAAAAAAAGTGAAGCAAATGTACACTCACAAGCCCGAAATAGATCCGGGCCTAAAGGAGGTGGCCCACCGTGTCGGTCTGCAGTAGCTATTGCCATCATATACACGAGATAAAGTACGCCCTGACACTGAAAGGAGATTCTGAGTCCGTGGCCATATAGAGGAACAGAGCCCAATGCCAAATTCCTTTATAAAGTCATGAAATCCCGAGGTGACTTGCAACATCATTTTAAAGCACAACACAAGATACTTTATTCCGTATAGTACATGATCACACAATGATCACACCATTATCACCCCCCCCCCCAAAAGGCTAAATCAATGGTATCTTACTTCTTCAGCATAAAAAGTACAGTTACAAATATATTGAATCAATGTTGAAACAAATGTATATTCAGCTAATAATTTGTACCTAAACAAATCATAGGCTGTATAATGCAAGTCAGTGTCAGAAAAAGAGTTATAGTTCGGACGGTATGGCAATATGTGGAAAGAATCTTGCTTTCTGTAATGAACTATAGCAAAACAAACGTGTAGTCATGAATGGCCCCTTTCTGCCAATGACTTAATTTCAGATAAACATTTTAGAAGAGCTGAAAGATAGTTAATGTTTTCATTGCTGAAACAGCACTTGTGTGCTGCTCAGTGACCTGCCTGTCACACGGACTCCTGGTAAAGTCCTTTTCTTATCACCGGTCACTAGACTCAACTCCACTGGACTGGGGAAATCAGAGACGCACAGGGACCGCAGATTCCAGTGTATTTATTATAAGCAGCGATTAATCAAGGTGTAGGCCCTTCAGTGGCAGGCATGCTTGAGCCGAGCAGATAATTAATAAGCTGTCAACCACGCTGATTAGCATAATTATCTGTACCGTTCACTGATTGCATCCCAGAACGCAGGTGTCAAAGCACTCACCAGTCACTGCCATTTGGTCCCAATAAATCTCCAAACATACCCCCAGGAGAGCCACCGCGAACATGACTCCCACCCATCAGTATTGGCCCGGAATTTAAATGTAGTTGTTTTTTCAATCGTGGTGACAGCAGCCGCCCTGCCCACAAGATGGCCGCTCTTATGCCAACATTGGATTTTCACTACAGAACAATACAAATGTACCACGTGTTTTGCTTGGTTGGTGGCAGATTAACACCTTAACAGTTTCCTATAGGAAGCCGCTTGACTGTCAAAACAAGCTATGTGAATCCCAGTTGTAAACCCCATCCCAGGCCCCACCTGCCCCAGGGGAGAGGTGTAGCTTTGCAGCATTGCTCTGTGTTGGCTGGTGGAGCACACCATCTCATCTGTAGGAGGGGTGAATAACAGTGGTCGGGAAAGACTACAATTCGCATGCGGTGAGGCTGACGTTAATTCGTAGTCACTGCTTATCTTCGACGATACCGCACCAATATTCAAGGCAAGGGACCACCAATCCCTAAGAAATAGGACCACTTTAAGCTCACTTTACGCTTCTTTTGTACCAATCCCGTGACACACATGCTTTCCTTCTCCAGCTCGTAGTTGAGTTCGGGTCCTAAATTTCCAATAATGTGGGCTAGGGTGGGTGTCTTGAATAACATTTAACAGGAGTGTGATTGTCTGAAAAAAATGTGCTTTTTGGGAACAACACACCCATTCAGAGGACTTGCCCAAGAGGCACACCGGTTATGTACAATATTCTCAGACATATGACTGGGCTCACAACGTTTATGAGCTCGGTCACATCTCTGTTGCCTGTACGGTGTCGCTTATTCCAACACACTGAGAATGGAGGAAGCACAGCGGCCAGTAACGTGTGGTAATGTGCAAACATTTACTTTAGCCATGTTTGGTTCTTATTTTGAAGTAGATAATCCCTGAAATATTTTTAGGGGGTTTGAGGGAAATCAAATGCAAATATTTATGTACAGTGTGGATGGAATAAAAGGCAACGTGTAAATGACACATTAAAAACAACTTTTCAGGGGGTGCACATATTTTGGCGAATGATAGGTGATTATCGACAGACGTGTGTTTTTCTAGCAAACACTGTAGTTAGTCAAAATATCATCCTCCTATACTAACGCAGTCATCAATAATTCCTCTTTGACAATCTCCTTGCCACCGACGCAAAAATCCAACTGATGCCTGCACGCCTCAAAAAAACCTGACGTTGATGAATTATCCAACTGCTAAACTGTGGGATGGTCAACAGTTTCAACGGTTGCGGACAGGTCTAGGTGTATGAAAACAGAAGAGAGATGGACATGGTCATGAAGTTGAATGGACAAGGAAGGGCGAGTTCTGTGAAGTGGAGTGTCATGGTCCCAGACTGTCTGGAGGGCAGCAGGTCAAGAAGTTACCAGCGAAGGAACTGGTTTGCTGATTAAAACCTAAAGTTTAAGATAGTTTAAGGATAATGGAGGCAGAGAGGCAGGCCCATACATCGATTTGGGATGAGATGTCTGTGATGGGCTTAAAGGGGATGGGGTGCACGACTGCGGCAGATCTGAAGCAATGTGGCTAGATGCCAGTGCCTGAGGGGTGACTGGCGAGAGGTGCCAGGCAGGATAGAACATGAGAGGAGCAGGGCAGCAGGTTGATGATTTGGGAGCTCAATTCTGCCAGCCAATTTTGTGCACACTATCTGACATTCAGACAGTGTGCAGGGGTGGCAGAAGTAAGAATTGGAATCAACTCAGCAGGGTTTGAGTCACAGATGGTATGGATGAGACGTAGAGAGGGGATGCATGGGAGAAATGGATTATAAAGGAGGCGTATCCGACTGAAGTGTTACAAAGTTTGCTTTTATACCAGACATCTCGACAAAGTAGGAGGATGAGGCAAAGTTAGTGCAGTGCGAGGAAGTCTTTGAGGTGGGAGTGCACAAAGGGTGAAGGTGAGGGTAGTAAGTGCATGCTTATATGGTAGTAAGTGCATGCCTATATGGTAGTCAGCACATGCTTTTATTCCCCAAGATGGGCTGTTGTGTGGTTCTTTCATTATCAAAGTAGTGAAAATGAATGCATTTTAGTTTCAATGCTTTAATGCTGCAGGTTGTCCAGGACTGTGGACGAGAGCTGCGGTAGTAAAGAGTCAGAGGGACAATGTGCACCAAAGGTTGTTCTCACATGTGTCCCTCAATATTTGAAAGGAGGTGGAACTTGGTAAAAGAGTGAGATTATTTTATATTTCATTTAAGAATGATGCTCTGGCATACTGGAAATGTTTCTGATTAGTGATAGGAGTCTGGCATGGTGTCACTGAGGTTCGCGGCATGGTGAGTGGCATGTGTATGATGGAATGATCAGAGGGAAATGGGCAAACAGCAGATTGAGGTTGATAATGTTTTAGTAATCAGGTCTGGATTTAACGGTTTACCATATGACATAGCCGAAAGCCCGAATGAAAAGGCGCCGGGTGGTAGATGTTAGATACATTTGAAGGTACCTTACAGCAATTGCCTCTACAAACATGGCAACAAGATGTTGGCTGAAAAACCGTCAAACAGTAGAAAATCAAACTTTTTCAGCGCAATGTTAATAACAATGCCACCTTGAGATAAAATATAACAAAATCCCCTGACAGCGAGTCTTTAATACTGTCTGAATAAAACAAGTGAAAAACAGATGGATGATTGCTCTTTAGCAGACCACAGAAAACAAGAGGTATATGTATTCTGAAATCTGTGACCTAAAAAGAGGCAGACATAAGGTTCAGGAAAAACAAGGATGAGATAACTTTCATAAATGTTTGTGCAGAATCCACAGGGCTGCGAGAAAATCAGCATCTTGGCCTAAGCCCCCAATTATCAGTTATGAAGAAGAAAAGTCTTACTTTAAGAAAAAATCCACAATTAAATAAGTTGATCATATCATCATAACATTGTGGAGGTTCAGCTGCAGAAAGATGAGAAATGGAAAAAACACATTAGTTAACTACGCGTTTGAATTTAGAAACACTGGTTTTACTTCCGAGATGACTTATGCTGGGCGTTCTACTTTTTAGATTTCAATTTGATTTCCTGGTTTATCTTCACTGTCATTCCTTCGTGTCTATTGTTTTTTTTTAGTTCAGTCCAACACCAGGGGAGACTTGAGTTTGGACATATGGCGCTTGAGAGCCATTATTCTCAAGCTAGCCGACCACATTAGACTAATGCGCAACAAATCGGTGGAGCACTTCTATAATTGCTGAACATCTGACATAAGAAAATCTTCAGGTGAAATAAGCATATTTAATGCAGCTGAGACTTCTTGTTAAGTTTTTCTGGGAGTCACCAATGCTGCAAAGGAAGAGTTGTTTCATATTGAAAAATACAATTCCAGCTTTTTTTGCACTGTGGTGTGTGTGGGTCCAATCCATCTTTATTGTGCACATCATGCCACCTCAGTTTGGACCCAACAATATGCAAATCAGTCTTAACCCTGCTCCAATGGGAACAGCCCAACCCAAAGTGACAGGCCAGATCCCCCCTGAACCGGAACACAAGTAACCCAGGACTGCTTCACCCTAGTTAGGACTCATAAGCCAGGCATAGCTTGGTTCCAGTAACACAACCGGCATGCTGAGCAAAATGAAAACGGAGGCTGAGATTAATTCGAGCATTCAATCAATCAGTTTTTTGTACACTTAAGCATAGAGAATGGACCACCGAGTCGGTCCACTTCATCAACTGGCTAACTTCACTGTGAGTAATGGCATTCTGTCCTTTCACAAAGAACATCTGCACACAAAGTAGTTCCCTTAGGTGCCAGGGACTACTATAGCAATGTGTACTTTTTGAGACTAAAAAATATATGTGCTTTTTCAAATATTGTTATTATCACCAAGGGCTGCAGCTTCCACACCAATGTGTTATTAAAAAAAGCTTGGCAAAATAAAACAAGCACTGGCATAGCTAAAAGGCTGGCGGCCAACACCAGATCGACTTGCTTTGCCACCGCTTGTCCTGGATTAGGGCGTTCGTGAGAGTGGGACCCCTTAGTGGAGTGGTCTTTGTGAGGATTATCACAATGTATTTTTTTTTGTTTACTATGCGCCAAGAAGAGGATCAGGCGAGAAGAGAACTCCACAGCCTTTATTTAGCTCAGTCGCTCGTGGAACATCACTTCTTTTATAAAACTGTTTGCCATTTCTTATATGAAACTGGCCTGCTCTCATCTTTCTACCCAAGAGTGAAACTTGTTTCGGAGTGTTATGTCACATTAAGCATTTCCCATGCACATCCCTCCTCTGACCACACACGCGCGTCTCTCCTTCCAGGATACCTGTGTCATTAAACACATGCCGGGTGCTGTGCGCTTTCTTTCCTATCTGTGCCTGTACAAGTCTCTGCGAGCAGCCAGTCACCTGCTTCCCAAAGACTTGGGAGGGTAACAGATGCCAAAGAGAGACAACATGAGCACGTCTCCAGCCGAAAATACACTACGGTGCCGTTTCCTACCTTCAATGTTTTGTACAACTCCAATTTTTTGTTTAAAAACAGTAGCAAGGTTTTTGAGCTGAGCCAATCTCGCCAACGATCAAAGCATTTCCATTAGGGCATGTTAGTCCAAACATTTCCAACTCTTAATTTGATTTCGTATTTTCACAGAGGAGCAGAAAAATATTTGTAGTTTTAAAATAGCTGTCATGCCAAACTATCCCGACAATTTTCGAGAACAAGACCAACATTAAAACTCTACGTTTTGCCAAAACTGTGCAACAAAATTCATTTAATGATTCTAAAAACTCCCCCACCTCGGTTACTCCCATCACTAGGAAGAGACAACACAGACTGGCTCGGCCTGTTCCCGTGGGAAAAAGGTACATCCAAGAAAGTGCATCTCGAACGCCAAAAGAATCACACTGCAGGCGCGGATATAAATATTGGAGCTGTGTGACCAGCCACATGCACATAATGCATTTATTTCAGCTAAATAAATATAACGAGAACATTTAACAGAATCCGGAAGTTTTATATTTCGATTTTAGAGGAATGCTTTCCCTCAGAGGTCTTGTTGGCGAGATTGCCTGCGATATATTTGATGAGACGTATGTCACAATAATTAACCCCGTTTCAAGAATGCGTAAGCACCAAAGCTAAACCAAGGTTCAACTAGGTGCAGGTATCCCTAGTCTAAAAGCCAATCCACCTTCAGATCACTTTACCTTTCTTTTATACAAGCCGAACGCAGCCGCCGCTTCACCAGGTAAGCTTCAGTCCACAGTCACAGTTTCCCATCTACTGCAGACTGCAACCAGAACCGCTTTCCAGAAGGCGGCGTGCACCCACTACTGGCTTCCTTGATGATGGTGTGGTGGTGCATCACTAGCAGCCTGTAGGTATGCTTTGGGGTAGGTATTTATACAGGGTGTGGCGACGGGGTAAAGGAGGGGTCAGTTTGTGGGCCGGAGAGTGTAGCAAACTGTGTTGTCCATACAAGTGTCTGGTACTTTAGTGCGGTTACCCCATGCCAAGGAAACCACCTCACCCTCTTCATGTTTCCCCCCTGAAACCCATCATGGAAGTGAGAGGGACAGTTGGGGCTACACCCTTAGAGTAGCCACTTCCAGGAATGGATGGAGGAGGGTTGTGATATTTAAACCAAGAGCCACTTTGTTTTTCTTCTTTTGGTGTTAACTTTACGTAAAACTACCATACCGCGAACCCTTATCTAATTTATTGCACATAGAATGCAAAGTAAACATGAAAGGCCATTGTGATGCCTTTCTTATTCTTTTTTCAGAAAGTTTTAGGAGTGGGAGGGCGATTAAACAACTTTGGGCTCTTTCTTGTGGTTGCTTTCTGCACCAGAGCGAATGCAAGCCAATACCGTGAGGGGGTCTTACTCTCCTTGATGACGATTGTTCATATGGGCATATAATAAAGACAGTAAGGCTGTACTAACACAATACCACCGAATATAATAAACACACCATGGTTATAGGATGTCTTAATGTAGATTTATTAGTAAAACTGTATCCCAAAACACTTTTTAATCGCCAATATGTATTTTTAGAGCCATGACATAAATTATATATCATGTTTGACTATTGTTACTGAACAAAGGAAAGATGTTTCGAAACCTATATTTTGCTGGAATTATATATTTCTAATGAGTTTTTGATTTCATCCAAAGTTAGGCCTATTGTGTTCCTCAGAAAAAGCCTGGCAATGGCAATAAATAATCTAACCATCAAGCGACGCGTGTATTTTAATTATTGCCCTTCCCTCAACAAGCATTAGACCCAAGAAAGGGAGAAGAAAAATCATATTCAATGTGCAATCAGCTGTTCGTTGACACCTGAACATGTATCTAATGATTGGATGCTCGATTCGTGGAGCTTTGCTTTAGACTAGAATCCTATCTCTCAGTGAAGGGCCTTTGGAACAATTACTATTGCTGAATGGCTTTGGAATGCTTTGAAATTCTTGAGCATTTTATTTGGGGACTCTAATATTAATGTACTTTTGCTTTACCCTTTCAATGGCCTGCATAGGTGCACACTGTTCCCACCTTGGAATTTAAATGTGTTAGCTAAAGTACTTCCATATTCGGCCATTGCTAATTTCTTAATTGACACAAGGTGGTAATCCCCTGGAGCTAAAGTATTACAAGAAAAAGAACAAAACTGGAATTGCTTAAAAAAGCACAATAATGTTAAATATCAGTTCAACAAAAATGTTTCGTACACAGGAAGTTTTTTTAATGTCTGAAATAGCCTCATGCCTTACTTGCTGTTACTTACCTTAATAATTCATCAATAAATTAATTGGAAACCAAACCACAGTTAATGCGAGGCATTCATCAAAATACAAAGACTTGAAATAGAGTTACAAGAAGGCTAGATTTTCCAGGTTTTAATCGGGCTGCAACAATATATTAACAACAGAATTAAGCCATGGAATGAACCTAAACTCTCAAAAGGATAAGTACAAACCTCAAACAAAAAGATATGACTGAAGACATCATTGTATTGTGTGGTGCAATTCCCAGAAGGAAAAATTGGGGGAATATAAGCCAAAATAGATGGTTGCAGGGTGTGTATACCCTAATCCCACCCAACATACATATACAGTTCCTATTTTATCATGTTAATATAGTATTAATATATGCTGGATGGTATACTGTATATAAGTTTAATGACTTCCTTTGATGGCCAGCCTTGTTCCCTGTCTCACAGGACAAGTCCAAAGGAATGCAACATTTATAAAGGGCAATGTCTGCCATTTTCATGTCTTCACGGCGTTAACCGCTGTCACATGTCAATTTGCAGTAGCATCCGCTCCTTTCGAGTTGCCCTACAGTGTGAACGCTGAAATGTGGATGAGAGTCCAATCTTGTGACTTTCCACCAAAACATTTGTGATTATTTATTTAGTTGAGTCCCTCTCTCATCGCTCATGGCGTACTGACCTGGTTTCTGTCTACAGATCCCCTGTCCGGGTGTGGCCAAAGCTAAGACATACTGACCTTAACCAGAAAAAAACATCTAGATGGCCAGCCAACTGCATTGCAAAGATAAATCAAATATGCAGACATTTGCTACATTTCTGTTATTCTTGCTGCAGACACATGGCGTGATTTTCGCTGTTCCCGCTATTAGATATAACATTTAACAAGCATGAGGACACTGTTTATGTGAACAAAAGAAATAACACACTGTGCTAGATCACTATTTTTATAAGGAGAAACACTGTGTGCAATTCGTGCACAGGACACTGAATTGCTTTGGGAAGCTACAGCTAATCACACAAGGAAACTGTGATAATTTGTTTACTTACGTATAAACACACCATCACTAAAACAAACCTTCAACAACCATGACAACCAGTGAATTTCAAAAACACTACTCCACATTACTTTTGTGCACTCTAAGAGACTTCTATTTTTCAGAGAGGTTTCCCGTATTTTATTTTTATTCCATTTTGTCATGCAAGTAAGCGGCTTTCATAGTTGATACCAAGAAAAAAACTCCGCTCTGTGAAGAGCATGGATACGCTTGTCACATGCCTTTATTATCCTAGATCCTGCGTTTGGTCACAAGAGGCTCCAACATTTATCCCATATTTCACCACATTCTGCAGCCAACCTTTATTCTAGCATTGACGTCTCTAAAGATTGACACACGTCTATTCCCTGCTTCCTCCTCAGGACTGTAGGCTTTGTTTGTGGCCACCAATCCCACGAGCCTAAAATATCGCTTACAGGTATCAGGAATACTAAATGCAAGGAATAACTGGTAGCCACTCCAGCTTCTCAAACACCAGAAGAATTGCACTGGTGCCATGATCCACTGTCCATTACATCACCCATGAATCACTCCCGGGACTATTCCCCAGTAGATTTGCATCAAGTTCATTTTTATTCTCAGATAATTAAAACCGTCTATTTTTGTCAATGCGCAATATTGAGAAATCGGTTAGAAAGAAGGGAAGGTACAATATCCGACAATTTTAAAGCAAGTAGGTTCGTATCTTATGCAAGACCATGTTGAAGGATGGAAGTCCCAGATCTTCTGCTAAAAAAGCAGACATGCTGGGTTGCATCTCCTTTTCGGTTTATGCCGCTCTCCACAGCAGTATGCTTTCTGCAAGGTGTTTGAGTCTAGTAAGTCGGAATTCCAGAGCTGAAAGCCATATTTTTGGGGGAGTCAATTCATACTAAGATTTGATAAATGTCACCAGTAAACAAACTATTCCATTTGAAGTTAACGATCTTCAAAAAGATAGACTATTATCTTCCTCAAAAATTATTCACACAGGATTTCTCAATCTCCATCAAAGCTTTGAGATTCTGTATCTTTTTTATTGCGTGTTCAAACAATTTAAACAGCTTGACATAGAACTAAAATAGGGGCAAACATACATCGTTCTAGGGTATATATCCATAATCACTACAAACATGAGATGTGCCTCCAGTAAGTCTTGGCACATTAATCCTACACATAACAGTCCTCCACTGCAATCTATAAATGGGGTAGTAACAGGGATAGGGGAGGATATGGGGGGGAAGCCCATAAACAGACAAAAACAGAATAAAGGGGAGGGTTATGTGTATGTGCATACCCGCATAGTCCCGTTTGTTTGCCTCCTCCCCTACCGGGTTGGATGGGAAATGGTCTTCTCCAAGTTCACACGCTACCCCCTTCACCCCCCCAGGTTGTTTATAGAACAATGGGTCTCGCTTTATTGGCGCCCTGTTTCTTCTAGAGGGACAACTCCAAAGACCAGTATGGAGAGGACAAGGGGGGGACGGGGCCGCTGATAGGTCCTGTCGTAACTACTCTGACATAATATGGGTCCGTGCTGGTGTGACCGTAGAACAATTAAGCCCTGTGGATCTTGGCGGCTTTACGATAGTTGTGCGGGCATTGGCGTGCATGTGGGGGTGGGCATGCCAGAGGGGGGAAAGGTATGGGAGAGGTGGAGGGGAGAAAGGGAACTAGAGAAAAAAGGGGACATCCCCCTGCTAGGTTATTCGTAATAGTGGTGGTGAAGATGACAATAGTGACCATAAGGATATTAATAATAGTAATAATAGCAATAATACTCTGGGCGATATGAGCTATAACGTTGCTGAGTGGGTGGCAGAGAGAGGAGATTTTGTATCTTTTAATCACTACTTCATTAATGAGACTCAAGACTCATGTCAATGAGAACACTAATGCACTAAATGATAAACAGCGATTTATAAGCTATAAAACAGCATTGCTGATCACTTTGGGGAGTTCAAAGAACTAGGAAATAGTCTAAAGCTGAGGCATCCTGACAAAGCCAGTGTGCTGCAGACTAGAGACCTGACATTGTCGCAAGTCGATTGGGAGATGCACAGCTAGATCTGGCTTTCTAACTCCCACGGATCGACCTGCTCGTGGTTATAAACCAGTAGATTTAGCGGCAAGAACACAAATACAAAATTGTCAAAACACTGATTATGTAAGCTATCAATAAAAGCTAGGAATGGGTGAACACACAAAACCAGACGCACATCTCTGAGAAGTCTATAGAGGCATTCTGAAAGGCATACCTAATATCCCACAAAGACAGAATGGAGATTCAAAGTAAAACAGTTGAACAGAGCAATGAGTGCACAGGGAGACAATCTATGTGATTAACCAGTTTAGAAAATATGCATTTTCGGAATCATATGAACTTAAGTCAGCCAAAAGCCATCCTATAATTAATATGAAATCCAAAGCAAGTTAGCACCACTTTAAGTGGGAAATGATGGGTATCTTTAGGGCTGTAGCTTTCAAACTGTGTAGCAAATGGATGCCTAGGACAAGCAATACAATATTTGACAATATACATAACGGCGGGAAAAATAAATTTAAAGTTTTGTCATTTGGGAGAGTGGACAACCAGTTGTTTTCACTCTGATGGTTCAACAGTAAGGGCTTTAGGACCACTGTCTTATGGTGAATGCACTACTAGGAAGAGAAGAGACACAGACCATTTCTTTAGATGTTTTATGTGCATAATTGGACTCGGCATCTCATGCACCAAAGTGAAACTCTCCAATGCATCTGGGAGATCTACACGACGCACCGCAACAAGCTTAGAAAACAGCTTTTGGGTAGGAGACCTAATGGGGTCACAAAAACATCTTTGGTTGTGAACATATGTTTTGTATTCACTCTGTTTTTTTAGGGTATGACGTTTTCTTTGCCTCAATTAAGTATGTGTATCATGTAACTTTAATGAAATGCATCCAAGCACAAAACTATAAAACGTGTTGTTCAAGGACGGAACATGATTTACATTAAACACTGAAAAAACAACCTGCACACTTGAAACAGCTTTAAAAAAATAACAAAAAATACTAAATTTTAATTTAGACAAGCAGACATCTTGTAGAAAATACCACAAATCTACAGCAGTGTCTCATTTTAAAGTTTTGGCCTTAGCGTGTAACATGACCTGCTTATTTCATGGGCCAGCCTTACAAACCTGCTTGAAAGTGGGGGAGCTTACGCAGTTTTTGCACGTATCCTGTTTTTCATTAAACTTGCAGCTTGAAGCCCACTTATCTAAAGAGCACAGATTGTTTTCAGATTATGGTCATTACTGTTTTGCTTGAACTTTGGACACCGCCCAACATTTTGTTGAAACAAAAGCATCAACACAACCTGTCAGACTTTCCACTTGTTTAAAACACCAGCCCCCAGGGATTACTATTTGGACAATAGCCTGGACCTACACAGAGCAAACGTCCACCCTACAGAAATCAAGTATGTGCAGCTGATCTTTTTTTTATTGTTAGAACGGAACTGAGCTCGTTCAATTGGAATATGAACTAAGGCTATCTTCTGAGACCTTGATTAAAAGCTGATGTGCCATGATTAACACATATAATAAAAATACAAATTCTAAATAACCTCATTAAGAAACTGGTTAAAAAGAGAAGGCATGCAAAAAAAGGTGAAAATAATTACATTAAAGTGCACAACATCAAGCAATTAAGGTGATATTTAATTTCACTCCTGAGTACCAGAAGTGAAGATATTAGTCGATTACACACAAAAATACGTTTGTTTTAATTTTCAATTATGTTTCACTTTAACAAACGTCCTGGGGCATAACCTTCCTCAGGAAGCATATCCGCGTTGTTTGCACGATCTGAATTCACAAGGTTGGGACTGAGTGCATTCTCTAATGACTGCTAGCCCCACTGCCACTTGCATAGCAAAAGAATGGCGATTCTTCACAGAAATAACCTACTACGCGTCAATATCCTAAATCCTCATTCTCAGCCTATATTGTGTGAACTGGTATTTTCACCATCTTTGAAAAGATTACATTTTCTAAAAACATAAAAGAAAATAAACAGCACATAAGCAACAATAGCTCAAGATCACTTGAAGTATGACAGCTAATTAAACAAAGGATTTCAATAACTACCTTCTTGAAAGACCCTAATAAACATGAGACGAAAAGACATACATACCTACTAAAACTGGATTTCCACTGCACTGGACAAACAGATACCAACAAAAAACAAATTAAGGAATGACCACATTGACACCACCATATGGATTAATGATAACATCAAATCAAGAAGTTAAACAGAATAAAGCACACTGCACACATATAAAAGAGCCACAAAAAATAAACACTACTCCACAGGGATAGCTGAAAAAGACTGCCACTCCAAAAAGACTCCACAAGCAGAATTCTACAACCCAGAGTGAAAAAACACAAAAACTCCACAGTCGCAAGACTTCTGTGTCAAAATCTCCATTGAATTGATATCAAACATTAAACGTTAGAACATTACCTTGAAGAGAACACGAACAACACCACACCAACACATGACCCAACCATTATAGAAAGAGACAAAATCAATCTTCGATCACTACATACTTTCATTACTCTCTAATAAAAAGATTTCATCAACATTATCATCACAAGAAGGCAATCAGGTTCACCTTCAGACCAATCACCAATAAAAAAATCTTTAAAGATATTCTTCGCACAACCTCTGTAGGGTGGTTGCTAGATGCTTATTCAACAAAGTCCCTACAACTAGGTTAATTCCTAACTGAGTTGAAAACCGCTCACGTTAGACCACCCCACAAACAGAAAAACTCTGATCTATTCAACCAAACAAGCCCCAGATCTATATAAAATGGAACATTCGTAGGAAAAATATTTAAAAGAGCAGTCTTTACCGAATTTTCACATTTTATGCAACATAATGACTTAATACGAGACCAACAGTCCAGCTTCAGACCAGTAAGAGGCATATAGTCAGCTATATTAGCTTGGGATGATCTAAAACTCACAGTGGACAAGAAAGGAGCGGCCACCCAATTGCTTCTGAATTTACCAGCTGAATTTGACATTGTCCACCACCACACAGTACTACAAAGACTCCATCGTCTTAGAGTACATGAAAATAGTCTAAAATTGATTGCTTCTTATGTCAAAGACAGAGTGTTGTTTATGTATTGTTTACACCTACTACCTTTCACATAAGCTCCTCACAGTGGTGGTGGCCCTCATTTCCCCTCTATTATTCAACATTGATCTAACTCCCTTACCGTGCCCAATTGAATTATTGAAACTCACTTTATACAACTATCTAGCCGACAACCAAATCATATAAAAAATGGATGGAATACCTCGGATAGTCAAAACCTGATGGCTGCCTTTCACACCATAAACTTGTGAATGATAAATAACACGCTAAAGCTTGACATCACAGAAACAGTGATCATGATCTGCGGACAATGGCAAGAATAGCAGCCTACCGCCATATGAGCCAAGGACTTCGAGGCTCCTCCAACAACATCATGAGAAGTTAGAAACCGAGGATAACTATGGAATAAGACAAATCCTTGATACCAAATGTTAACAACATCAAAAAGAGTGCCTTCTACACAATGAAAATACTGCGTCACATCTTCCCATACCTTGGGTACCAACAGAAATTGCATGCCATTCTCACAGTCATAATCTCCGAGCTTGACTATGCCAACATGTAATTCCTTGGTACACCCAGTTTCATCACATTAAAAATATAACATAACAAGTGTATTTGTTAAGCGTACGCTCAGCCACAGGAATCTTAGCGCTGAATAACAGATGTTTCTTGTTATCCAACTCAATGGTACTCATTTTATCGACCTCAGATGGGTGAGTGGGCCCGCCGGGATTTGAACCTGTGACCATGAGATCGAACACAGGCCCCTGCAGTGTACAAATACAAACTAATACAAAAAATACAACTAGTACAAAATGCTGCTGCATAACAACTTTTCCACCTTTACACAAACAAAAGCATGGCTCCAGTCTTGCAATCACTCCACTATTAATAGCTAGAAGGACAATGTTCAAGGCATTTTTAACTGTCTACAGAGCCACCCACGGAAAGCGACCGCTATACCTGCAAGTTAAATGTAAGCAATGCAAATAAAAACAGGACTCTTTGCTCTAGGCTTGCACAACTTATTTCACCTTACCATGAGAAATCCAAAGGAGGTAATAAATGCTGAACATCCAAATGACACTACCACACTAAGACACGTACTCACGAGTGAGACTATAATTTCTGCGCTTGTTTATACAGGCTATGTTGATAATGTTTTGTTTCACCTACTTCTAACTACTGACCCCTTCCCCGCCTCCCTAGTTGGGCCTTACTATCCTTACCTACTTGGGCACTGCCAATTTTATATGCAACCTCGATTGTTACAATGCATATCTAAAAACTAATAAAAATATAACTAAAAAAAGAAATTCATAGGAGATATTGCTTTCTTAGAATAACCTCTTGAACTCGCTAACAGCCAACACACAAACCTACAAAGCATCCAGGAGCATACACACTTCAGAACACAGTTGGAAACATGGCTATTTCCAAGACAACCAAATCCCACTTTGGTGGCATAGCACCCAGAAAGACAGTCGCATATTCAAGTTCAATGTTCAGTTTGTTATCCACAGATATGGTATAACCAACCAGTAAACTACTTTCTATATGCTGGTAAGCTAGAAAGAACTGACCTATGGTTCCCCTGGGTATAATATAGTTATGTCAATTCATGTATAACATCTCAGGACCACACTAATAATAACACCATAACAATGTGGAGCAAGCAGCCAACTATAAATTGTCACTCTTACATCCATATTAAGACATCAGCTAAAGGGCTTGCCCATTACAAGTACTGTACCAGCCAATAAACCAGTCATCACCAATTGAAAAGGTATGTAATAAATGCTGAGATCTGTCACATACTGCTGGTCGTTGAGTACTTTAATCTAGTCCACAGCTGCAGGTCCCAAATATCTATACACTATGCCACTTCTATACATCTTACAGTGATACTCAAGATATGACAGTGATGAAGCCCATCACAGCAGATATTTCTACTTTTTTTCCTGCCTCCAATTGTGCCAGCTCGTGACCAAAACTATAAACGAAATCTCAGGTTGAACAACCCAGTGCAGTAACCAGCTAAGCAGAATATGATAATAAGAAATACATTAAAAATACCTTAAAGGGACCTGCAGAGCTGCTCAAACCAGAAAACTTACTGAAAACCATAAACTGTCTATCTAGCTCTCACAGCTCAAACACACTGCTATTGCGCTGCATCCCAGAACACAATCACCTCACCGGTCATCATGCATGACATTGGAACAATTTTCATATAGATTCACAAAATAAAGAGAAGAACCTTTCAACTTCATACCCTACATGGTGCAGCTTGCTGCCCAAGTAGGCAAGCGCTTCAGTGCCCCATAAGTCCCATAAAGGAGTAGTAAGCACTTCATAAATGCTGCAATTCAATAAAATACAATAGCATAACCAGTTTAAGTCTCTGAGTGCCCTGTAGGTCACCAAACACTTTTGTGTTTTTTTGTGTGTTTTGTTTTGTTTTCTCTCTCTCTCTCTCTCTCTCCCTCTCTCCCTCTCTCCCTCCCTCCCTCCCTCTCTCGTGAGAAATCTGGGGTTCAAATTGTCAAACATCTTTTGCTCAATCCCCAGCTAAAGGTAGGTACCCCAACCTACTTTTTCAGTTGAAAATTCTATCACAAATCCTTACGAGTTTCACTCTCGCAGGCAGGATATCAGTTACCACAGGTTCAGTGGTTTTACAGGTAAGTCGGTGCAAAAGGCCTTTACCTGGATTTCCCCAAATACTCACTCCAATGCCAGCAGGGGACAAAATATGAGGGCTTGTCTTGTCACCGGTGCCTCCAAAGCTGGATCTCCGGAGCTCTGCAATGATTCACCATGCTGGATGATCACTTTCAGTGCTTTAAACAGAGTTCACAAAATTGTCTATGTTAGATATTACAGGTTCTCTGAGAATAAGCTCCCAAGACACATTTCTAGGTTACTGCCTTTGATCAGTGAATCCCTTTTGCTGAAAATTCCAGGATGATTGAAGCAACACAAAGGGGCATGGCATTTTCATAGTAGCCTCTTATGTCTCCTACAGGCTTTTCCGTCTACACTATTCCTGATAATCTGACGTTCAGAAAGAGACTAAAAAACTTGATTTTTATTTTGCAGTTTTACTTATCTGATTATCTTTATAGTGTGTCCTTCCTCTCCTGGGATCATAAAATCATTCAGGATGCAATTTAATAGCCTGAATCAGTAAAATTAGCCAAGTTCAATGATTTATCTGATGAAGCAAAGATTTGTTGCAGGCCTAGTCAAATTGCTTGCATTTCTCTACAGACTTTCAAAAGCAATATTTCTTCCCTTAGATTTTTTTACGGTCAGACCTAAAGACAGCTTCAGCTGTCTTGTCAGCCTCAGGTTTCCCAAAAACAAAATCAGAATAAAATAGTTGCTGCTGCCAACATGCAGCCTGAGGTATCCATTGGCTGTCTTGAACCGTGAGCGATGGTATTCTGCCTCATCACATGTGCAAACCTGCTTTAAAATGAAAGCACTGCAGTAGTAGGCCCAGTGTGCCTGGGCTACTGTACCACATTTTGTAAAAAAATTCTGGGAAACTTATTTTCCACATTGCACAGCTTTGCATAGCTATCAAAGCCACACCTACTGGCTTTGCGAATTCTTATTTCCTACGGGGTTGTCTATTCCCTCTTTCCAAACTCCATCCACTCCACAGCAAAGTCTTCAGAGAAGATGGTGAATCATTGGGCAGTGTGTAGCTAAGATGTCGTTTTCCTTTTAAATAATTTGACAACCTATTTTCTTTCACTCTTCTTTTTTTGTCTTCGCACTGCAGTTCAAAATTCAAAGAATTACGCTAATTCAACCAAGTTCATATATCGAAAGTATAAAGTAAGATTGATGTAAACACTGTACAGCTCCCAAAACAAGTAGCTGCACAAGTTAGGCTTTAGGCATTTTTCCAATGAATTATAAAAAGTTCCAACAGTAAATGAAAAAGCTGTTCTGAAACACCATGCATTCTGTTCCACAGTGAGACCACAAGTACACGATCCTTTTCAACAGTCAGCAAATACATTTTACTTAAACTATTACCATAGCTGGCTTCATTAAAACACACACCGCCTACTCAAATGTATCAAGCTCAGCACCAAACTCTAGTCAAGTCTAATATCTGGATGGACTAGTCTAGCGGTTACTACACTGAACACTGGCCAATTCAGTTCGAGAGGTGATAAAATTGGGTAATTCTGCATGCAAGAAATGTCTACACAAGGCTGAGCAACAAGGACTCTGTTGGATCCAGTCCACCCCTCTTCTTCATGAAACAAGACATCTAAGATGAATCCTTGGCATGTCACTGGGGTGCGATTGGTGCTCCTACCCAAGCATTCCTTGACAATAACAGCATTTCCACAGTAACAGCTAAAAATGGAATTGAAAGGTATTCTACCACAAACACAATGAGCAAAGAAAGGTGCAAGGTACAGAATTTCGGACTATAGCACCCCCTACATCATGGAAACACAAATATCACTCTCTTCAACAAATTGGACACTGGATTTTTTTCAATGTGAAACATTTTGCCCACTCTGCCTAATCCAGTTATTAGTATAGCGTTGGTCAATGTCCCAAAAACAACAAAACTATTCAAGTCTTTCATGACAAGCAAATAGAGACACTGATACCTCTAGAGAGAAAAGTGTACCATGTATGAGTAGTTTCTACACAGATAGGAAACTCTGCTTTGTACTCCATAGGACTGCCCTGCTGCTTGAAGCCTGCATGGTTTCTCAGAGGACTGACCTCCTACTTGAGGCCTGCCTTGTTCTTCAGAGGTCTGCCCTGCTGCCTGAGGCCTGCCTTGTTCTTCAGAGGACTGCCCTGCTGCTTGAGGCCTGCCTTGTTCTTCAGAGGCCTGCCTTGCTGCTTGAGGCCTGCCTTGTTCTTCAGAGGTCTGCCCTGCTGCTTGAGGTCTGCCTTGTTCTTCAGAGGACTGCCCTGCTGCTTGAGGCCTGCCTTGGTCTTCAGAGGCCTGCCCTGCTGCTTGAGGCCTGCCTTGTTATTCAGAGGCCTGCCCTGCTGCTTGAGGCCTGCCTTGTTATTCAGAGGCCTGCCCTGCTGCTTGAGGCCTGCCTTGTTCTTCAGAGGCCTGCCCTGCTGCTTGAGGCCTGCCTTGTTCTTCAGAGGTCTGCCCTGCTGCTTGAGGCCTGCCTTGTTCTTCAGAGGTCTGCCCTGCTGCTTGAGGTCTGCCTTGTTCTTCAGAGGCCTGCCCTGCTGCTTGAGGCCTGCCTTGTTCTTCAGAAGACTGTCCTGCTGCTTGAGGACTGTCCTGCTCCTTGAGGACTGTCCTGCTCCTTGAAGGAGAGGGGACCATCTCTGTGAACACAGAATTATCAGAGTGACTCCAATGGTCAGTTGGCTGACCTCCTGTTCGGTGCTACAGGGACACAACAAGCTCCAGAGGCCTCCCAGCAACTGCACATCTGACCTGATGCACCTGGCCCTAGAACTGGACCTGTCTGAGCCCTGCTTGCCTCTGCTAGAGTGAGTTCCTGATTCCCAAGAGGCACCTCCCCACGTTCTGGACACTCAGCTGGCATCAGTTGAGCTCCTCTTGAGAAATCCTGAAGTTCAGAACCCTGTGTGCTAGACTTTGAGAAGGTAACTTTTTCAGCTGAACTAACCTGGTACCTGTGTCTGGCCTGCACTCCATCGCGGTCCGCTTGAACTTGAGACTTTGTCCCAGTCTAGTGTGACCAGATACATACAATTAGCGCTTTCTGCACCTTAGCAGTATTTTTACTTAAACATTGCACATCTCCATGTCTACTGATTGGATTTTTGTAATTTTATTTATTTATTTATTCAGTGTTTTATATAGCGCGGGCATGACCCTAAAAGGGTATCAGAGCACTTCACATTTACATAGCCTTAAACTTAGGAGAGCAAGTTGACCTGAACTTAAGTAAAAATAACAAGCGTGCAAAAAATTGCGAGAGACCATTGTGCTACAAGATCAAATGTAAATATACATCGCTTTGAGAGAGAAACATTTGTGCTTTCATACTCATATATACAATTCCAAACAACTACTAGAGGTCAATTGTATTAAAGGGTGTGTGACAAAAAGAGTGTCTAGTCTACTGTTACTATGGGAGGAATTTGCTCATGAAAAAGGACTTGGCTTCTTTTTTAAGGTAGAAATGGACGATATTCTTCTAATGTTCGGGGGGGAGAGTGTTCCAAATTCTTGGTGCTGCATTTAGTCGCATTTTATTAAATTTCCCTTTATTTTTCTAAATTGTTGTGCAATATCTCTTGTGCTGTTTTTTCACTTTATTACTGTTTGTGTGTTGTCGTAAAAAAGGAAACAATTGTGGCCTAATGGTTAAGATCTTAGACTCTCACTCTGAACGTTAAGGGTTCAAACCCAGGTTTTTCAGTGGTCATGTGTATGGTCAATAAGAAAGGGGGTAATGAGATGGGTAGTAATTGAACAATTGGATAAGGGCACCATCAACCTACAAAGTCGCCTTGTAGACAAGGAGCAGCGCTGGGTCTACCACTTATCTATACATAAAAACGGTCTGAATGACAACATCCCATGGAATTCACTAAACAGACCATGAATGATATATCATGGTAACTTAAGGAAGCATTCCAGACCATCTGACCACTCAGCTATAAATTCCAACTAACCATGGGGGACAACTGGATCACCATACAGGGCACAAAATTGAAATTTCTAGGTTCGCAAAAAGGTTCCCCAGGGTAATAATTGCATGGTCTGCATCATTTCCTGGTGGGTGTGAAGAGTTGGTCCTTCTTCTTGAGGCCTATGCAAATTGATCAGGTGTCTTAATAGTCATCTGAGGAGATTGTTAAACACAATGTTTTTCAAGTAAATTCCCCACAGTTGTTTGCAAGGCGATGCCTATTTCGACGAAGACAGCGTTCATTTATCCACACAGGACAACAAACTGCTTATTGAAACCTTGTGCATTTTACCGTGTGCCATTGCTCACTCACCTTGGAATACCAACTTCTTTGGTTTGGGGGGCCTGGGCAGTCAGTTGACTGTCCAGACCTGTAGAGAGGGTAGATTTAGGATTGTCCACAATGCAGGTAGACACCTTAATATCATGGCAGTAAACGTCAGGTGAACTAAGGATTTATTTGGCTTTATATCTTATCCCAAACCAGGGCCGTACTACTGTGGTGTTCAGAGAGGGGCTGCGGTCGGGTGCTATTGAGACTGGCCCTACCCCTCCAGGGTACTGTATACCATTGTCCTGGGGATGTGGAGAGTTGGTGCTTGCACCAGGGTACCATGGTATGGCCTAGTTGCTCTGGCCCATCCCCGAAGCGTGCCAGGGGGATCCCTCTTTTATAGTTGGCTCTGGCATGTTTGGTTTCTGATCTCAGCTTACACGCTGGGCAAGGCTCCCTCAGGGGGAGGAAGCAGGTCAGTTTGCCTTGGAGATATCATCTGAAGGAGTAGGAGCTTTACTCAGATCCAAGTCAGTTAATGTGTGCTGTAAGGGCCAGCAAAGTGTTCAACAAGGACTCAAAAGGGTCAGTTATGAGATTCAATATCAAGCTTATTGTCAACACTGGAAGAAGCCACATTATGTAAATAATAAGAACATCATCATGTTATATGTGAATAAATACACCCTGAGAATTTTTGATTATCCAATGTCACACTCCATCTCAGATTGTTTCCATTATCAGTTATCACTGGGATTGTATTAGTAAGATTTGTTGGATAACATGTATACTTGCCCTTTGGGCCTTCTTACCCCCAAGACTGAGAAGGGTCCCCGCCTGTGAAACTGTGCCTTCGTAATAAGCAATTCTAAGCCTAATCAATGCCACAAGAAAATGCGCCCCTCATCTCCCTTTCTCTGCCTTAGCTGAGATGTTTCACACTCTCAAAGAACCATTCCTTCTTGCCTACGAAAAGTAATTGCATACCTAAAGTTATAAAGTTGTGTAAGGATGCCTTATCGATGTCCATCAATGCCAGTCGCCCCACTATTATTTTCCAGCAGTATAAGAAAAAAATAAAATTATAATAACTCAGTTATCATTTTATGTTTTTCTTTTAATTTTTTTTGGTAAACAGATTTTATTCAGTAGCATCACAATATTCAAGAGCAATACAATGGGAATCCAGAGCTTACATCGTACTCTAGACAATAATTATCCACATCTATATACAATGATCTCAATCCACAGACTCCAGATGATCGTCAGATGTGATCCTTGCGCACAATGTCAAAAGTACATTGAGGTCAGATCAGTGTCCTCAAGCGAGCCATGCTCTGCGTCCCTTCAGTGGATAGCCGACATCCTAACAGTCTGTTCCATTACGAACTCACAAAAATCACAACAAATAAATAAAAGAAACCTCCCTCTCTTCCCCTCCCTCCCACTCAACTCCAACCCACCTCGCCCCCTCAGGCATGTGGCTCAATCGTCCACTTCTCCGTTGAGAATAATATCCAGTCATACAAGGCATCAGGTACAATAATTCCAGTTGGAAGGGGGTCTAAAAATGGTAAACCCCTATGCAGTATATACTCTCAGACGGCCATATTATGTGCACAGGTAGGGCAGCGTTCCCATCTCCACATCCGGTTCTACTCATTTAGGGGGTGGTTCATTATCATCACTCGGTTGCTTGAGCAACTCTACTAACAGCACCCACGCTCTCGCCGCGTCCAGTGTTTTTTCACTGCCAGTTCTTTGGGCCATTTGCAGTCTAAAGATCCCTTCACAATCTTTATGTTTTTCTTTTAATGCACGGCAGCTTTGCGAGTTGGAGCGGGGCTGACAGAGCAGTCCTGGGAGTGGTTGGCCCCTATTCCCAAGAGCGCAATGGCTGTTTGGCCGGCCCTCTCGGGCCGGCCATAACAGTCATGTGCACTTTCCCCCTTCTCCACCCAGGCTGCATTACAGCACATGCCCAGGCCCGTCTGAGCGCCGAACCACGGCGCTCAGAACAATCACAACGCTGCATTGCAGCTTTGTGATTGGCTATGGCGAGACTGGGTACTTCCAGGCTGCTTCCTATTACTGCCGGCGGGAGGAGAGACGAGACCGGGAGGAGAGACGAGACCAGGAGGAGCGCAAGGAGGACGCGGCAAGCAGGTAAGTTAAACTAATGTTTTTTATTCAAGCTCACTATCCCCCTCCCCATCCACCCCCCTCGCCGACGCCCCTCCACCCCGGCCCCTCCACCCTTGATCGGTGCCGGCCGCTGCTGATCAATGCATGTGATACCCAACATTGAATTACACTTTGAATTGTTGCAAAACGATGTGTTCTGACATATTATGTCTTAATGGTGCAACGCATCATTCAAAACAGTTTTCTTAAATCTGTTTCACACCGTAATTCTACTAAGGGTGGGCGGAATTTGCGAAAGTGCCTTTTGCAAAATATCGCGAAACGGCAAAAAATCTCCGCGATCACGCGAAATTTTGCGTGTTCGCGGAGATTTGTGTGTGCTGATTAATGTGTTACTGAATTTGACCTTCAACTCGGGCACCTGCTTTATTTATATCTGTAAGACTTACAGATCTAAATAAAGCAGGTGCCCGAGTTTAAGGTCAACTACTATAAGTGCTTCCTGTTGGGGTTTAATTTTTGTGACAGGAGCATCGTGCCAGAATGAATCCTGCCCTGCATATTTATTCAAGAAGATGCCACCGTTTTGTGCAATACCTCTACTCAACTGGAGTACTTTCTACTGGCTAGTGAGTAAGTACTACGCTACCTCGTTGGGTAAATGTATAGTGCTTTTCCTACACTACAGCTGCGTAAAGGGCCAGAAGAGTTGTCTACACTAGCGACCATGTGTGTCTGTATCGTTGCCACAGCACCGACAGGCGCCGGGGTCCCTCGAGTGAGCTGTCCATCATAGTGGGGGAAAGGGCGGGAAGACGTTGCACACCGCTGGTGTGTGGGCCGGTGCCAAACGAGCGGGGCTTCCATGTAGTTCACATGCCTCTTGTTTATAAAGGGCCAGAGACCGATCAGAGTAGCAGATGAGGAGACAGAACCTCCTGGTGTCAGGAACTACACGGGGATTGCGCTCGAGAAACTCATGGGTGCACAGAGTTCCATCAAGGATTAGAGCAAATTGTTGACAGTAGATATGGGGAGAAAGAACACCTGTCTAGCCTCCACTGTGTGCTGATTAATGCGTTACTGAAAGTGACCTTCAACTCGGGCACCTGCTTTATTTATATCTGTAAGACTTACAGATATAAATAAAGCAGGTGCCCGAGTTGAAGGTCAGACAAATACTATAAGTGTTTCCTGTTGGGGTTTAATTTTTGTGACAGGAGCATCGTGCCAGAATGAATCCTGCCCTGCATATTTATTCAAGAAGATGCCACCGTTTTGTTCAATACCTCTACTCAACTGTAAGGGTGGGCGACAATTTCCGTTCCATCGCGGAAGTTTTGACATTTTCGCGTTCCACGCGGATCGCGAAAATGTCGAATTTTCGCAATTTCCGCGAGCGGAACGGAAATTGTCGCCCACCCTTAAACTCTACATGATTAGCAACATGTGTCATTCTCTGACTTGCTCAACCCAATTGCAAATCAACATTCAATGTAAGAAAATACCCTCAATAAAGCTAAAGCCACACCACTCTCGGGCCTTACCGTTTCTGAAAGTTGTCCTATCTTCCAAGCTGTCTATCAAATCCCTAAAATGGCAGCCTGTCTAAAAGTGTGTACAATCAATAAACCTATTCTGGTGTGTACAAAGCTCCTCAAAGGTGTTGCACCATCGGCGCTCGATGAAAATGCTCATGCTACGTGTACATGAGCATCATCAACTAGTGGAACTAAAGTTCTGATGTTTCTAGGTATGCCAGTTTCTCTCAGCGTGAAGTAGCTTTCTTAGCACCAGTCTTGGCAGCTTGAGACAGCCTGCCACCTGGCAGCCAACTACTTGACTCTCACTTAAAATTATTATAAGCATTCAGAAAGGTTTTTTAGGCGCAGGAGTGATTAACAGGAATGATGGGTTTTGGCATTAGTAATAATTCTTCCCAAGGTACTTTAGGAAGAAACTTTACCCTAATACCTTAGCAAAGTGATACTCAAAGTACGGCCCGGGGGCTGCATGCGGCCCTCGAACGTTTACATGCGGCCCCCTGGCAGCAGCAGCACGGGGCTGTTGTTTACTCGACTCAGCACTAACATGAAAAATAAAAGATAAATATACAGCAAACACTTATTTAGAGGTTAATTACAGTTAGGGAAAGGAAGTAACTAGGCCCTTCACTTTAGGAACACCTTCATTTGTAAAGACAGCCACTAGATATACATGCTTTGCTTCCCTTACACCCCCCGCTGGCATCAGTGCGGCCCTCGGTCACACCATAGACCAAACTTTGCGGTCCCAGGGAAAATGTTTGCGAGTACCCATGCCTTAACAAAACCAGCAGTTAGTAGACGAGGAACGAGCCCAAAGGTGTGACGCACGCTTTCCTCCAGGTCACACGCTTTCACTTGAATGTGCAGTTCAGGTGCCTGGTTAAAGAAAGGATGAAAGCTGTACTCCATTCTCTTCCTCTTCCTTCCAATGGGGTGAGGCATACATTACTCAAAGAGCAGATGAGCAGTCACATCTCTAGGTAAGGAATGTAAAATATCATGGGTTACCAGCAAGCACTAAACACAGGTCACGCTTCTCATACCATTGACGTAGAAAGTTAGAGAGACCATGTTGAGGTAATTTCAAAAAGGACAGATTAACAGTCTGCACCTCTTACTAGCAACTAAGGGTCTGCAAACTAGCACCAACCAGAACCAGCAAAATGGGCTAGTTATTAACTCAGCCAAAGCTTCTTCCAGACCATGTGAGGCCCAGAACTAGTACACTCGGAAAAATACTAAGTAGAAGGAAGATATTATATTGGTAGAGCTTTTCTATTTCTTTTTTTATCGTAAAATTATCACTTCTATAGATGTCGAAGGTATCATCAGCATTTCAGACCATATTTGCATAAGCAAAAGCTCAGCCACCAATTGAGGGCTAAGGCCATCCATAGGCTTGCTCACGGCTGCATGTAGGTTGAAGACAAAAAGTGAAACAAAAAGGAAGACAGGGTTTGAAATACAACACATTCAGATTTTTTACTGTAGGAACTCCCACCTTTGAATAAAAAGCAAACTGTGCACTTATTGTACCACTCTTAACATTCATAATACATGAACTGTCAGTCTTTAGCGTGTGCACCAAAGTTATAAATGCAATATCCGTCTTTAGATTAATTACAAGCCTACAGTCAGAAAAACAAAAAGGTGTCTTTAATGTCACAGTTACTCAATATATAAACTGGGATATAACAAAACCACCAAAAACCAATTCACCGACTCACGAAAACTCTGCACGAAGGAATTGCTAAACTCTGAAATAAATTACTAGGTCTACATAATTTACTTCTCATGTAATCTAGCGTATGATAACATAACAACATAACATGTGTATATGTAGAGCGCACGTTCACCAAAGGTCTCTTGGCGCTGAATAACAGATGTTAATTGTTACCCAACTCAATGATACTCATTTTATCGACCTTAGATGGATGAAAGGCTGAGTGGACCGGCTGGGATTTGAACCTGTGACCATGAGGTCAAACACAGCCCCCTGCAGTGGATGCATTAGTCCACTGAGCCACTAGAACCGGCACCAGAGGACCATGAAGAAACTGCACTTGGGAACATTATAGAAGCATCCACAAAAAAGATTCAGAATATCCACTGGACGGGCGTTTTTTAAAAAACATGAACCTAATCAACAATTTTCCTTGCAGGGCATTGAGAGAGTGGTAAAGAAAACTAGAGGTGGCAACCATGAATGACAGCAAGAAAGCCTGACAACCCTTGACACAGTTTGTCACAGTCACAATACAGAAGCAAATATGCTTTGCCGGATTATGTAAGGGTTACAAATCAGAAGGATCGTCAAACATGATACTCCATCAACAGAACAAAATTCATCATAAATGCATTAATGTTGGTAAAAGTATCAATCCAGGGCGCCCGTCAAGATGGCCGCACCGAGGTGAGGCTCCAGGACGCCCGACCCCTCGCGTCCATCCTACATCCTTTGGAGCCGTCCTAGGTCCGCCCTAATGCTTGCCGAGGGCTGAGGACTTGCTGCCCCACCTCCGTTGAAGTTTTCAGCAGCTTCCAAGTCGCCGGAGCGGAGATAGACGGCCCGTTAGACGCGCCGGTGGCAGGGACGCACTCGGCCGGTTCCTCGGCCGGCAGTGCCCCTCAGGAAAGCCCGCGGCGTGCCACGAGGGGTGGAGGCCGCGAAATCACCAGCGGCTGACCGGGAGGCAGAGGAGCCTCTGGAACGCGACCGGAGCGGGCACGAACCTGCAAGTAAGCTGGGGGGGGAGACGGCGGATGGTGCACACCCCCGAAGCTGCTGCACGGTGGAGGCTCACGACCGGCCCTGCCCGGCGGGCGGATCGGCCCGAGCTGTGTGGTGCGGTGCTGTGTTAGGTGGGCCCGACGTGAGGACTGAGTCCAGATCTTGCTGGTGCTGACGCCCGCTTCCCCCCTTGGATGCCAGACATGGGCTGTTGCCGCCTGAGGGGGGTGACTCCTCCCGGCCCCTCATTTACCTGCCTGGGCTGCCCACGTGGGGGACTCGGACCTCTGCCATAGTCCCCACGTGCGGCGCCGTGGAGTTCACCTGGTGCCTGTAGTGCCAGGGTGGGGGTCAGTTGTGCCGGACCTTCCGAGTTGCGCCACTGCCTGGGCGCCATCACCGTCGGCGGGGAGGCCCCCCCCCTGTCACGCCTCGTCACCCCTGCTCGGTGCCGCGCCTGGACTGGCGGCCGCGGGACTCCTGGCTGTGTAGGCCGTGCCCGTGACCCGGAGCGGGGGACGGCGCTTCGGAGGCCCGTGGGCTGCGTGCTGTGGGACGACCTTCGCGGGCGAAGACTGTGAGGTGAGGCCGGTGGTGCGGTGAGGGCGGCTCGGCCCGGATCTGGCTGGCGGGGGAGTGTACCGAACGGACTTGGGGCGCTCTCTTGCTGGGGCTGGGGGGCCACATCCCCCTCTTCCTTATCCTCTGCATCCCCGTTCTTGGCCCGGACTGTGGTGCTGTTTCGCTTGGCGGGCGGGAGCAGCCTGCTGGTCCGCCGCAGGGGCCATCGCGCCCGGCGCCCGCTCCTTGGGCCCACCATGGGCAAAGAGAGAGGCCCCAGACCGCCGGCGGCGTCCCACCAAACGAGGATTGATCAGTTCGCGAGCTCGGAGCCGCCGGGCGCGGGCGGAGGGGAGGCGCCGGCCCCGAACAAGGACTTGGCTACTATCCTGCAGGCCATTGACGCCTCTCGCACATCCTTGGAGGGGATGGTTGGGGAGGTGAAGGTGGATGTTGCGCTCTTGCGGCAGGACCTCCGCAACGCCACGGCCCGCATTACCGAGACAGAGTCCCGGATCTCCACGGCGGAGGACGACATTCGCCAGCTGTAGGACCAGGTCCGAGAGCTCACCACCCACTCCAAGGAGCTGCACCGACGGGCAGAGGACGCCGAAAATCGCACCCGCCGCAACAACCTCCGCCTGGTGGGCTTTCCGGAGGGGGTCGAGTCTGGCCGAGCCGACGACTTCCTGGAAACCTGGTTTAGGTCTTGGATGCCGGCGCCCAATCTGTCAACCTGGTTTGTGGTGGAGAGGGCGCACCGGTCGCTTGCGGCCAAGCCTCCTGTGGGAGCCACCCCGCGCCTGTTTATTCTTAAAATCCTCAATTTCAGGGACAGAGACGCTATCCTGCGGGAAGCGCGGGTGAGCGGCCCTTTGACTTTCAACAACCACACCATCATGATCTTCCCGGACTACACCCGGGAGGTCCAGGAGCAACGCCGCTCCTACACGGAGGTGAAGCAGAAACTGCGCTCCCTGGGCCTCCAATATCAGCTTCAATTCCCTGCCCGCCTGCTCGTGGTTTTCCAGGGCAAGACTCTGTTCTTCGACACTCCCAGATCGGCTTGGACTTGGCTCACCGAGGAGAGACCTCTGCGTCAGCCCGGATGGGTATCGCCCACCAATGTGCCCCGGGCCCGGGGCGCAGCTGAGCCCCGACAACAACGGCGTAAGAAGCGCACGCACTCCCGGCAGAGACGGGGCGCGGCGATGGCTCGGACCCGGTCTGCGAGCCTCTCAGGCAGGACAGTGAGAGACTCCTCCGCCTCATCTGGAACATCAACTCAGGCGGCTGGGGGGTCCCGGCGCCGTCTGTCGCCTCGGCCAAGCGAGCCTCTTACCCCCCGCAACGTACAGATTGACTTGTCGGATCTATCCCGCAGCCCTGCTATATGACTTCCTCTTTGTTTCCCGTATCTGCCGGGGAGGCGACGATCATGCCCGATGGCGGGGGTGGGGGGGCTCAGCAGTCTCTCATGCTTTCCCGCAATGACCTAGGACGCTTCATTGGAATCCGTGCCTCAGGAGGGGTCCACCACGCTCTTCATACCCGAGCGTTCACGTTTGGGGTTCTGTGACTATTGGTTTTAGTTAGGGCGACAGATGCTTCCGTTCTCGAAGTGTAGGGTGGGGGGTGGGGGTTGAGCATTTGTTGGTTGTTCCTCCTTGGGGGATTGTTTTGTTTGGTTTGGGTTTGTTTTCCACTGAGCCGCTTAGGTAACACTGTGCATCGCATGTCAACACACTGCCCCATGCAGCCGCCCAGGCGCGCTCCACCGCCGCTCGCACTGCTCCTATTGTGCAACACTGCGCACCGCATGTCCTCGCACCGCCTCGCGCAGCCACCCATGCGCGCTCCACCGACGCTTGCTTCCCCGCGCTGTCTGCTGGCTTCCCCTAGAGCGAGGGCCGTAACCCCGACGTCCCATGGCCGCTTCCCTGCCGGAGCGCTCCCCTCCCGTAGTTACCATGGATGACATAGCTCCCAAGGCTCAAATGCGCATCTTGTCTTGGAACGTGAATGGCCTTCTGGACCGGCTCAAGCGCACCGCTATCCTTAAATATGCCCAGCGTGCGGAGGCCGATGTGCTCCTGATTCAGGAAACTCATCTGCTTGGCGAGAATTGCCCCTTTCTGGCGCGCTATGGGTTTGATCGGGTGTGGCACTCCGGGTTCGCGCGCGGATCGCGGGGGGTCGCAGTCCTGCTGCGCCGCTCCCTCCCTTTTGTGTTTACCCGGGTGATCCATGACCCCCTTGGAGTGGGGATTGCCGTTTGCGGCACGCTTGAGGGTCGGCCGCTCAGTCTCATCTCCCTCTACGCGCCGCCTTCTGGGCTGACTCAGGCTTTATCGCAGGCCTCATCTCTGCTGGCGACTCTCCCGCCGGGCACAGTCGTTCTTGGGGGAGACTTCAATGCCGTCTTGGCCCCTCACCTCGACTCCTCGGGTCCGGTTTCGGCGCCCCGAGCCGCGCGGGCGAAGCAGCTGGCGGGCTGGGCGGAGGCTCAGGGCTTATGCGATGCCTGGCGGACCTGGCACCCGCACACACGGCAGTACACTCATACCTCGGCCGCCCACCACACCCATGCGCGCATCGATGCGATTTTTGTCCCCTCCACCGATTGTGTGAGCATTCAGGACATCCGCATCCTCCCTAGGGGAATATCCGATCATTCTCCGGTCCTCCTCGGCCTGGGACCCCCGCCCCGTGTGGCTCGTCAGATGTGGCGCCTCAACGCTTGGTTCCTCCAGGACAAAACGCTCCGCAGGGAGGTGGGGTCCGCGTTGGCGCATTACTTCAGTGATAACGATGGTTCGGTCTCCTCTGCGGGCACCCTTTGGGAGGCCTGTAAAGCCACCGTCAGGGGGGCGGCCAAAGCCCATGTGGTGAGATACCGTCAGAAGCAACTCCAGTGTCTCACTGCCTGTGAGGCCCGCGCGCTGCGACTGGAGCGCTCTCTCTCTGAGTCCGGTGACCCGGCTGGGACCCGGCAACTGCGACTTCTACGAGAGGAGATTCGGCAGCGGTCGCTTGACGCGGCTAAACTCCTCTGGCAATCCTCGCTGGCGAGGGTATACGGGTGGGGCGACAAGAATGGGGCATTGCTGCATCGGCTGGCTACCTACCCCAGGGCATCGCGCATTATCCCGGCGGTGGCCGACTCGACCGGAGTGCTCCAATCCTCCTCCGTGGCAATAGCGGAGGCTTTCGCGCAGTATTACTCACAGCTCTATCGGGCTAGGGTGTCGGACCTTTCCCTGGCCTCTTTACTTGTCACTCATGACCTGCGGCTCCCCCAGCTTATGTCGGACGACTGGGAGAGTCTGGAGGTGCCCATTTCTCCCGAGGAGATTGGGGACGCGATAGGGCGCACGGCCGCCGGGAAGACCCCGGGACCGGACGGCTTCCCCCAGGAGTTTTATGCCGCTTACAGAGAGCACCTGGTCCCGCGGTTGGGTGCCCTCTACGCTGAAGCGGTCACCAGGGGCTCCTTCCCTCCGGAGGCTGACATAGCCACGATTGTGGTCCTGCCCAAGTCTACGCCGCCTCCTTGTGATCGGTCGGCCTATAGGCCGATCTCTCTTATCAACACTGACATCAAGCTTTATGCAGCGGTCCTGGCCCAGAGGCTCCGGCCCTTTTTGTCGTCCTTGGTGCATCCGGACCAGTGCGGCATTATGCTGGACCGGGGCGCTCGTCACTGCCTTCGTCGCCTTCACGTGGCCCTGGCCCATCGCCAGCGCATATCTCCCTACCTTGCCCTCCTGCTCGCCGACTTCGAGAAAGCTTTCGATTCGGTTGGGTGGTCCTACTTGTTCGACGTCCTGGCCCACATGGGGTTCGGTCCCAAGTTTGTTGGAATGGTACGGGTCCTTTACGCGCACCCCCGCGCCAGAGTGCTGGTCAACGGGGCACTGTCGAGACCGTTTCGGATCGGCCGAGGAACGCGGCAGGGATGTCCGCTTTCGCCTCTCCTTTTTGCACTTGCAATGGAGCCCTTCACTGCCTTGATCCGAGCGGACCCTCTCCTTCGGGGCTGGGAATGGCCGGGTCTCGAGCCGGACAGAATAGCCCTCTACGCGGATGATGTCCTGCTGTACCTTAGTGATCCGGCGCGCTCGGGGCCGCGCGCACTCCAAATCTTGGGCCGCTTTGGCCGCACGTCTGGCCTCTACCTAAACCCGCGTAAATCGGTCCTTGTGCCCCTGCACCCCTCCCGGGAGTGCTTTGATTGGCAGGAAACTATTCCCCTCCGCCGGTTGTCTTTCAAGTACCTGGGCATCTGGGTTTCTCTTCTCCCGGAATTGAGCTGGGCTCTTAATGTGACCCCCCTCGTCAAGAAAGCCAAGACGGACCTGGCGTGATGGCAAGCGCTCCCGCTCAATCCCCTGGGGCGGGGGGCGCTATACAAAATGATGATCCTCCCCCGGTACCTTTATGTATTGCAGAATGTCCCCGTTTCCTTCCCGCGGCCTTGGTTTCGCGAGCTAGAAGGGTTGGCGACCAGATTTCTTTGGGGTGGCGGGAGACCGCGGCTGGCCCTGTCGGTCTGTCGCCTGCCTACTTTTGATGGAGGGCTAGGCATGACCAATCTCTACCTCTACTACCTGGCCACCCGCCTTCTGGTCGTTCATGATTGGTTCGGGGGGGGATGGTCTGACCCGGCCTATAGAGTGGAGTTAGATGCCCTGGGTTTCTCCCGTCTACAAGATCGCCTGTATGGTGCCCCCATCCCCACCTCCTGTCCCGACATCACCAAGGCGGTCTTCCTGGCTTGGAGAGCGGCGCTCCGCCATACCCGGTGGACCGGGAGGCTGACCCGCGCCACCCCCCTATGGCATGGGACATGGATGCGGGAGGTTGCGGACCTGGAGGGTTTTAAGTCCTGGGATCTACTCGGCATCTCCCAGCTGGGGGACGTCTGGCGGGGGGGGTCGCATGTGCTCATTTTTGGAATTACAGGCGCGCTTCTCCCTCCACTCGTCTCAATTTTACAGATACCTCCAGCTGCGACATGCCATACGCACTTACACCCCACTAGATATTAGACTGCCAGATCACAGCCCACCGGAGGCTCAGGTCCTGTTGGGTAACCTGGGAAGGGGGGGGGGGGATCTCAAGGATACACCGTTCCCTTGTCAATAATACCCCCACGCCCCGGGAGGGCTTGAGGGAGACCTGGGAGGAGTGGGTGGGTCCCCTGGACGAGGTCGACTGGCGAGATGCCCTTATGGCCCCCAGGCTGGTGATGGCCTCTGCTAAACTGAGGATTATTCAAATTTATTACCTCCACACTGCCTATCTTACACCGGCCCGCCTGTACCGAGCGGGCCTATCGGTCGACGCAGCTTGCCCCCGTTGCAGCTCTGCCCCGGCGGACTTTATCCACATGGTATGGTCTTGCCCGGACTTGGGAAGCTACTGGAGTGGAATAGAAGCGGACCTCACGGAAGTTTTGGGATGGGCGGTGCCACATAACCCTCGACACAGCCTACTGGGTATCACAGATGGCCTAGACGGCACGCGCGCAGAGAAGTTATTTCTTATGACGGCACTCATGGTGGCGAAGCGAGACATTGCAGCAGCCTGGAAGAATCCACAGCCGCCTAGCTTGGCCAAATGGAGTGCTGGGGTGGACTGGTGCGCGGCACAGGAGCGGGCTCTCTACCAGGCGAGGGGCTGTCTTAAGAAGTATCGTAGGGTCTGGGGGAAATGGCTGGGCAATGTATTGTGAACATGCTGGTGGGGGGGTGCGGGGGGAGAGTTTGGGGGGTGGGTGGGGAGGTGGAGTAGTCCTGAGCTGTGTGGAGGTAAGCCGGTGGTTCGACAGGCTCATTGTTTTCTGTTGTGTCACTTAAAGCAATAAAAATTTGTTTATCAAAAAAAAAAAGTATCAATCCAGTGTGCAACTATACAAGTCTACTGAAATATGATAAAAAGTCCTCTATTACTTCACGGGGGGCTACGAGTAGTTCACAAAACTGGCGCTATGCAAATTAAATTAAACCTTATACTTCTTGGGTCAGACTCAGTTGCTTATTTCTTTATTGTAATTCTAATTTATTAACTTATTGTTCCTTTATACATTTTATATTTTTCAATTGAATTTAAAAAAAAATAATACGAGTACATACAATATATACAACAGTATACAATTTGATCCAGTATATAGTGCTGATTCTTTGATCAATGTTTTCCATTTTTTGTTAAAAAACAGTAACAAATGCCTTTAGACTAAAAGACACAAGAAAGCAAAACTCTATACACAGACAGCTTTCAAAAAGAAGATAACTCATACCAATCTCATACCCCAATGCACTCAACGCCACTCTCTCCTTGCCCGCATACACATTCATTCACTCACTTGTTACATCATAACAGCCCAACTCCTGATTACAATCACTATCCAAGGACAACGGGAAAAATACTATTTTTTCTAGCCGTTGTTGTATTGTAGGTTGGGATCTTGTACACTCCAGTCTACGTACATTCCGGTGGAAATCATATTTATAATGCATCTTCTTCAGGACCTCCTGAGATAATCCTGGTGGATCAGAAACAGGTTATCTTATAGGTCATGGACTTTCCTACTAAGTATCTGGAAAGGTCCGGGCCATAAATGGTTATTTTCTTTTCTGATAACTGTATCATTGTCTATTTTTTTTCTTTTTTTAATCCAATGAGTATGTCCAGAATAATGTATAACTCCCATGGGAGTGACTTGGTTCCGCTTGTGTGAGAGTCCAAAGAACCCTCCGTCACTCTATCACGGACTCCTCATGACGTGGTGGTCTAACTTGCATCTGTTGAGTTAATGGAGTGATCCTATTCGCTGAGGATACTAACTATACAAGTCTACTACAAATGTTTCCAGGTTATTGCTTTTATAAATATTAGATGCTTGTAACTAGGTCCAGCATATAATTTCAGTTTATAGGCTGTATGTTTCACGGTTATAAAGTGACACATTGTCTAGATGTTACAATTGTTAGCCTACCTCAATTTAATCTGGTACAGGACACACACACTACACTGTAGACAGTGTATATAAGATTTAACCAGCTATTAGCTGCATGCACTACCCTTATGAACTTTGAGTAAACCCTACAACTGTCAACTACGTTACGCACTAGTCTTCTCCACGAGGAGATACTATAACAGGATGATTCCACCAACTAATTATTCCCTCTAGCTCAAGAACGGAATAGGTTATTTCCAAGTAGCCATTTTCCTAATAGCATTTTTTTTTACTCCATATCTTTACATATATTGTAGTGCATAATCTATTCCTGAATGGTTAGAATCATTGTTGAATCACTAACTCAATAAGAACGTTTACCAGACGTGTTAAGAAAATGCTTTCCAAGTGGGAACATTAAACCATACAACAGGATCCAAAATTCTCCGACAGTGTTTAACCGGAACCTAAATATGCACCTTTATGTTAACTGATAATTGGGGCATGCTTCTCAACTGTCCCCATACAATAAACCAACAATATTTGTGTACTACACTATAAAGCAAGACAGTCTCTAAGCACTAAGGCCAAAAAACAGCGAATGTGGCAAGATTTGGGAAAGATGCGGTTTTAATTGTTGCCAGTAACCCATGGTTGAGAGGTATTCAAAGGCAATGCTGAACTGTGATCCCTGGTCAGTGAATCATCTCTGACTTAATGCCAACACCTCAAAATGCACCCTTTCCATATGTGCATGCACCTGTGTCCACATCCTATCACCGGCGGTTATATATCGTAAACAATAGCACACATTATTTAATCCCTTTCCACACATTGTTGTTCAATGTAATAGCCAAGACTACATATCTGTGATCGCCCCCGCTGCAAACATGATCTGTTACCAAATATATTCTACAAAGGTCATAACACCGATATCACTGAGATGTAAAAGACATCACACTACAGCTGTAATCTTGAGTATGCACCAGGTCAAAGGGTTTTGTGACAAAGTACTTATGCAACAAGTACATCCAATCACACCTCAACAGTCTGGTGTTAAACTGACCTGTGACATTGCAGAGCATCACCAAACTCACAATCTTTGTGCAAAGATGCACAGTCGCATAACAGTTTATACTCATAGACAAAAGATCGTCAAGGAATATTGAGGACAAAAAAAGCAATTTACATTCTACACACCAATGGATTTCATTTTTATCTACAGTGTCGGACATGCCTCGCTCTGAAGGCATCTACACCGCTATCCATCGCTTCTAGACAGAAAAGGCTCCAAGAGGCTGCTGGTGGGAAAAGAAAGAAGCTTCATTTTCAAAACATCTGTGGAAAACGAGGAAGGAAACCAAGAAGCAAATGAAGTGGACAAGGACGCCGCTTAATTTCCTGCGCAACGAGAGGCATTGTTCTACCAGAGGCTGATCACCTGCGCCATCTCCATGTGTGTCCCACACAGACAAAGGAGTCCGGAAGACGCCCTCCTCATGTGCTGGTTGAGGACGCAGAGGCCAACCAGGAACAGGTCTCAATCAATGTGACCATGCGCTCTATTATGACTCAAGATGCATGGGCGACATCTTCAAAGGTATCTGCATTGCTTTTCACTCTGTATTCTCCAGACACATGTTTTGGGAACCGTAAATCCAAATAGCACTGTCTTACTATTACTAATCACTGAAGTATGAATCAAAGAAATAAGTAAGAGTTTGAGACAGGACAAATCGAGACCAGCAATGAATGTTATTTTCAAAAAGCGGAATCCATCCCCTCACCTCATATTGCTTTCCCTACAGACCTCAGGATCGACGCTGGACTGCCTTGCACAACCTTGCTGTCCCTGTTCTTGCCGTCAGCAACTCGCCGGACCCGCTGCGCGGGTCCCGCAGCGCGCCAACACAGCGCGGGAGCTTGCTGGACGGGGCTACCTACCATCTGGGGGAAAAACCTACCTGGACCGGGGCTGCGAGCAGCGGGGACTCCATTGCCCAGGAGTCCCTGCAACCCCAATCATCAACACCTGGGCTGCTCTCCCTGGCCGCCACGCCCCCTTGCTCAAGCTCCTCCCTATTTCTACGAACATAGTTTCCCGCTGCGCGGAAGCACGCGGGAGCGCCCGGGGCTAAGCCCGGGCAAAGGGCGGGCCGTTTGAGGCCGTTCGAGGACTAGTGAGGACGGGACGGGCCACTCCCCTAACTCCTACGGCCCGGTAAGACTTATGTGACAATATTGCCATAATTACTCTGATTTTCTGGACCTTGTATTGCTGATAATTCTAACTTATTTATTTGTTTCTTGAGCCCCTTTGGTACTTGTCCATAGTCCGCAAATATGCCACTAGACGCTGGCAAATCACGCACTCTAACCGTTAATACATTTAATGGTCCTGTCTCTGGCACAATAGATCAGTTTTTTAAACGTGTTACTACAGTTCTGGAGAAGGAAATTGCGGATACGGAGAAACGCCTATCCCTTGATTTGTTAACGGGCAAACGCTCTTCACTTGGCCAAATTGGAAAAGTACTCTCCCCGGAGACAATGAATGAGGGTGTAGGCTCTATCCCTGAGAATGACGAAATAATTTTACAGACAAATACCTCAGTCACGGCTAGTATCGCTGACCACACAATTGGTTCATCTATATCAGGGCTGTCAGATTCCCCGAACCTAGCAATTTCCCCCGCACCGCCAATAGGGCCTCCCGAGATTAAACACATTGTAAGAAAGAGGAAAGGTGCCTCTGCGACACCATTTGTGGCGAAAAAACAGAAGACCAAATCCAAAGTACAACCCTTGATCCTTACTGACCCAACGACGATAAAAAATCCCCTTACAAGCATTAATACAATAGGGCTAGCCACCGACGCGGACCCTTTGGCCGAATTACTCACGAAAATAGAGACAATGGTTAAGTCCCTCTTACTCCCCCTTTTTGAAAGGACTAGATTGATTACCCTACAATTGGACGATCTGGGTAAACAAATAAAAGGGAATAACCTGACCCTAACTGATTATCTAAAAACCCAGACTAAAACCACCTTTTCCACTTCTCCCCCCATTCTATTAGAACAACCATCAACTAGTGGCACTTTAAGGAAAACATTTACCCCGATGGGCAGAAAATCTGTTGGAAAAGCACTGGAAAAAACTGTGTCCACAAGCAAAACCAAGTGCACAAAGAACAACACAGAAAATGATAGGGAGATAAGGATGGATAGTAGTTCCATACTAGAAACGACAGGAAATGTTGAAGATAATAAAAACAAAAATACAAATGTCCCTAAGGGAAAAAGTAGTACCTCATTAACACACACATTGGATAATGGAAATGAAGAACAGCCCCCCCTTCAACAACCCACTGCACTATCTAGAAGAGTGGATCTACCCCCAGAATCAGCCCCATACACGTTTATCATGACTGGGGTTCCTGAATTATCAGATGGTTCTAGGGAGGACTATTATGCGTTAAAAAATAAAACCATCTATTGGCTCAATCAAAATAGACCTCTCCCTGCCCACATAAATGGGGAAATCTTAATGGTGAGAAGAACGAGCTGGGTGGGTACAAGACCAAAAGAAAGGAAGGAAGGGGGACGTGATAATTGTAAACTTTAGGGACCACAGAGCCGTTAGATGTATCGGCGACTGGTACGAACCTAGAGGAGGAGACGTTATCTCCACACATTATATCAATTATTTTTATCCACGAGAACTGATCTCCCATCCTAGACCTTATCCAGCAACTAACTCTCTGCAAGACTGGATGGAGGCAGATCATCAATTTGCCCATCAAAATGCTTATAATCATTTGTCTAACCCCCAGTTCTGGAGAAGCTCGAATAATAATCAATACCCACTCCAGCGATCAAAACCACTCTATCAGAGCGATTATGTAAACCAACATCAGAGGTTTAAGATACCTACTTTTAATCGCTTCTCAGTTCTGGGTGGTTTGGAGAATGTAGATTGACTTAATGCCGAGCAGGCACGAGTCCAAAGACCGAACATGCCAAGTCAATCTACTAAAAATGACACTATTCTCCAAAGAGAAATTGTAGAAATACAAGAAATGGTAAACAGTAATTCCTCCCCAGCACCCATCCAAACAGTGCATATAGGACACGACATTACCACTCGTGGGAGAATTTGTAGTAACCGATCTAAGTACCTGGCTGATGAATCAAAAAAAAAACCCAGAGAATGTCTCAAAAGTAGAGGCAGCCTGCACAAACAAATGTTTAGTTCCTAGAAAGGACGATAACATAATAAAAATTATCTCCTGGAACATCGCAGGACTGCGAACTAAAATAAGGGATGGGAGTTTACAGGATTTTATACAAGATTACCACATTGTCTGTTTGCAGGAGACATGGTCCATAAATGAAGAGCATTTATTAGGTTATAAAACCCATTTCATAGCGGCAGTGGCAGGCATTCATGGTAGGGCAAAGGGGGGTTTAACGATATATATAAAAAATACTATAATTGGGCTAAAAATAATATCGCTCAGCCTACATTCCAACTACCAGATATTGAAACTCTCACTTCCGAAGAATGGGACAATAATTTTAGTGAATACATACGACAATGTCCCGGAAAGCGAGAGATTAAATTTACTTGGGCCTCTTCGAAATAAACTTTCTATTCAGACAAAAAAAATGCAAGGAGCCGACGTACCATGCATTGTTTGGGGTGGTGATTTTAATCACCATCCCTGCGAGGCAAAAAACAGTAACATCTGTGGCATGGCAGAAGAAATAGACAAACACACGTCCCACTTCTCTCACTCTAAAGTGGGGGATTTCCTAAATGAAATGTTATCAGAACTAGGACTTGTAATTTTAAATGAAACTGACATTGTATCTGGCAAAGTACAGCCCACCTATCTGGGTAGGGGATGGGAAACAACAATAGACTATATACTGGTCTCAGCAATACTTGAAAGTAAGGCTAAGAGTTTTAGGCTGTTAGTAAATACCTTAAGTGACCATACTGCACTTGCATTTGATTTGGTCATTGACCAGGGGCAATATAATTCACATCCAATGATGACAACACTTGCTCAGAATAATATCTATCTAGCAAGAACAAATGGCTATGCCATAGGATGGGGAATGATTGATCCAGTGGCCATGACAAACAAAGTGGTTCGCGAGACATATCCAGCAATAGTGAAGTGTCTTGAGAACGATACCACCGAAGAAGAGATTCTACTAAATTTTAGCATAATCATGGAGAAAGTAAAGGATTTTCTAACCCGTAATATAAAAGTGAATAAGCCCAAGAAAAAAAGATGGTTCGATCATGAATGCACCTTGGCGCATAAATCTTTAAAAAAAGCGCTGACAAAACCTCTACGAGATCAAGAGGAAATACGTGGTTTAAGGAGGCGCTATCGTCTAGCATGTAAAACCAGGAAAAAACATTTGAAAAAAGCGCTCTGGGACCAACTATATGAGAGTTCCCGGAACTGGAACAGTGAACAATTCTGGAAGGTAGTAAGGACTCCCTTTTTGACAGACACTAGTGATCTGCCGAAAGTTGACGTAGTGATCGAGGGCCCAATATGGGCAAACCACTTTTCTAAAGTATTTGGTAAAGTAGTAGGGGAAGACCCACTCGAAGAAAATAAACAGATCTCACAAGAAAGTGTATTCCCGATCCTTTTAAATTTTGAGCTAAACGAAGTCATAAACGCGGTAAAAAAGAGTAAAAGCGGAAAAGCCCCTGGCCCAGACGGTGTGCCAGTGGACTTTTTTAAGTCCAACTTAGATCTGTGGGCTCCAATCCTAAAAAAAGTGTTCGATGCAACAATGAAGTGTGGTCTTATTAAAACTTGGTCCCAATCAATCATGGTCCCTATTTTTAAAAAAGGGAACAGGGAAGACGTGACCTGTTATAGGCCTATCTCATTATTGGACTCACTTGGCAAAGCTCTAGGCAGAGTGGTCCTTCAGCGCCTACAGGAATGGGCAGACGACCACAATGTACTATCTGACATTCAGTTCGGTTTTCGAGAGGGATTTGGAACAACGGAACAGGCCTTGAACCTAGCTTTATTGATGGGTAAATATGCATCAGCAAAGCAAGGAAAGTTATATATGGTCTATGTCGATCTCTCCGCAGCTTTCGATTGCGTTTCCCACTCGAAACTGTGGTCAGTGCTCTCTAATATGGGCATAGATATTCCCCTTGTACATCTTCTTAGGGCTCTATATTCCAACGCCTCATCAAGGGTCCGTTTTGGGACGCAGGGCGAGCTATCTGAACTCTTTAACGTGGAGAGGGGCGGGAGGCAGGGTTGTGTACTGGCCCCCTTTCTTTTCTCCCTCTATACTAACGATCTTGAGGTTGAGATGTTGAGAGGGGCCCAGGACCTTCCACGAGTAAAAAATCGCCCCGTCCCGGCTCTCCTCTACGCGGATGACGCAGTAATACTGGCACGTACTCCGCGAGAGCTGCAGAAAGCTTTAGACAGATACTCAAAATTCATGGGTACCTTGGACCTTAAAATAAATATAAGAAAAACGTATGTGATGGTGGCAGGAAAGGGGAAAAAAAAGGAAAAGCCCATCTACCTTGACGAAGAGAAAGTAGATTCGACTTCCCAATACCCATACTTAGGGGTGATGACAGACGACAAACTCAACTGGAAAGCGGCCATTGAAGCCCGCAAACATCAACTTCTGCGAGCTATCATTGCCTTGATAAAATTTTCCCAGAAGCTAGGAAAGCGGCCACCGGTAGAGCTCCTCCGCATTTATAAAGCAAAGTGTCTTTCCATCGCACTTTACGGGGCGGGTCTGTGGGGACATAAAAACACCAATGCCCTGCAGATAGCAGAGAATACATTTATGAGATTTCTCCTGATGGCCCCCAAGCGGGCATCCACTTTTGCCTGTCATGCAGAACTTGGCCTTTCCCATATTGAAGATCTGGCCAAAATCCAACCTCTTTTGTTATGGCGACGTATTTGGACCTCAACAAAGAATTTATTTACAAAAGAGATTGTGGCGGATTGCATGTCCCTGGAACATGTGGGAAAAATAGAATGGCTGCTTTATGTAAAAAATTTCCTTACTGATTTGGGCCTTAATAAATATTATATCGATCCCCAAAAAATTGCTGAGATTTCCAAGAAAGATTTAAAAATAAGGGCCCTCAGCCACTTGGAAGAACTAAGGACGGGCAAGGAGATAAATAAAATATCCACTCAGCACTCCTTGACAGTCATGACCACACTTGAAATGGAACCGTATTTGACTTATGTTGATTCACAATTTGAACGCTTTTTATTGACACAATTCAGATTGAATGTTTTCCATAGACTTGTTGCCTTTCCAAAAAACTATAACTGGAAAGAGGGCCTAATGGCTTGTCCGTGTGACGATTTATCGGAACAATCAACAATGCATACGATACTGTTCTGTAAATTTTACTCTATGCACCGTAAATTATGGCTAATCCCTTTGCTGAGAACACTGGGTTTTAGAAGGTGTCGCATTGCCATGTTGTATTTGCAATTTCTGAATAACCCATTGATTACTAAAAGTGTCAGCACGTTTTTAAAATGTATTTTTAAACATAGAGTAAATCTAGATTGAATCAATTTTAATCAATACAATCAGTCTTTTATAAAGTGTATATTGTGTATGATATATATTTTTTATGTACTTTAATGGTTATTATTGTTTTTATAACCGAATAAAGACTTACTTACTTACCCTACACATATGTTTGTTTCATGTAGGCTGCATTAGAAGAAGGACTAATATGATAGCACATCCATAATCCGTCTGCCCTACTACATTCGGCCCCACTTCTTTCTCCTTGGCACCGTATTTAAGTGATTCCTTTCTTAGGCAGCCTGCCTTCTTCCCCTCGCCTCCCTGTCCGCACTCAGTCACGCGCGCACTCCTTCACCTCACCGAACGTGGGAGTTCCTAGTATGTAATTAAAGAATATGTTAAGTGTTAAGCTGTTAATATTTTATGGCGCGTATTTATATTTCTTTCATAAAAAGAGTTTATATGAACAAAGCTAAAAAATAAATAAAAAATGCTCCGGACACATACAATATAATGAGGCTGGATACCCTGGACATCCGAGAGTATAAAGGATTTAAAACTGCTCCCGAGAGGGGGAGGTAAAACAAAAAGGAGGTTTTGAGAGGGCCTACTGGACCCCATGCCGGACACCGAGGGCAGCTACACAGCACCCTTCCGACCGGTGCATGCAACGAATGGGGTTTGATGCTAGCATCTAGAACGTAATAAAGAAAACGCCCGCACTGATTCTATGGGGTTATACGGTACAAAAGGGGGTGGTGATGGACGGAGCATCAGAACCAATCAAACACTCACACCCAGTCAACAGATCTGGGTTTAATCCATCACCGTTCTTTAGCCCACTCTGCCACCCCAGTTCAGACATGGCCATATGCAAATCAGTCTGACCCTGTGCCTCATGGGAACAGTCCAGCCCGAACTGCCAAGCCATGCCTTCCCTGGACCGGAAACAGCAGTCGAAGGCACTCATTCCCCCTTTTGTACCGCTTTGTTCGCCATAAGTTGGCAGGGTATGCTCAGACGTGAGTCCCTTGCTCACTTTGCCACTGGATTCAAGCAAGCCTGGCTGAAGACGGTTGAAATGCCAGAAACTGGTCCTAGGAAGCTTGTTTCCGGTCCAGGTCCAGGTCCAGGTCCTGGCAGCAACACCATAAAAACATACCGAAATCCTCCCAAACCCAGATGATGCTGGAGTACAGGTTATCCAATTACCCTTCTGCTCCCTATATGTCACTGCTAAAAGCAAGGAAAGGATTTTGCGCCACAACTTTTACGAGTATTTGCTTCTATGTTTTGGCCCTATATTTGTCTAAGAGGCTCTGGATTCATTCTTCTGCTGAAATTTTAGTTTTGTCTATTTTCCTTGCCCTTCTCTTCCCTAGGCTCAGTATATGGCAGTTCCGGTATCAGTCTGTAGGTGCACCATCTCCAGTTATGCCAGCGTCATATCACTCACTTAGTCTTGTTAAAGAGTTTTTTATGCCCATTGGGTTTTTTCCTCCTCTTTGTCACCCAACTTTGTGGTTACCTGCTACTTTCACATGGTCTTTACTAGACTTGGGTCTGCGCCATGGTTATAGGCAACGAGGCAATGTAAGGTCACAGCTACTATTTCTGGAGGTGACACCCATATCCATGCCAAGTCACACAGCAAATTGGGCGTACTTAGCGTTACTTCTGATAGTAAAGAGGTTCACCATGTTGAGTATACAAAAGTGCAATATTCATTGGGAAATGAGGCTTATGAGCTTTTTTGCCTATGGCATAAGCTTAGCGTATGCCTATGAATAATCTGCCGGCATTTATATTAGGCAATTCAGTATGAAACAAGAGAATTTGGTACAAGGTCACCTTCCAACTTCCCAATGTGTGCTGGCAGCGAATTATCTCCACCGTGCTTCCTTACGTAGAACATAGCAGAGCTGTAAACTGCGCAGACTAAGTCTACCTTCCCATAGAATAAAGGGCTTAGTTACAGTACAATTGTTCGGTCTCCTCCTACAAGTAAGCTTTTACCCCAAATCACCGTTTTACTGCATGCAGAGAACTCCTTATCCTAAAGAAAACCAGGAGTTTAGGCTCAGAAAGGAGCCATCCTCCCACAGACTTTGATCCAGGGTCCCTAAACACAAAAATGATAGGAGCCTTTTAAGAATACAGAGTTTCTCTGCATATGGATCTGTGGCCAGATTCCACTTCGAAAAGAAGTGTATTTGAATCACACCTTCTCAACTTGGAATGACAGGCAAAGTCAGGTCCAGAGATCATGAGCTACATGCCTGGCTGACACCACACAGCTAACATGTTTCTCTTAAGTTGAAAACTCGCTATTAAATTCCTTGATGGCTTCCGCAGTTACTGGAGGAGGGAAATAAAGTTATGTTATCTCGTCCCATCTCCCCTCGGCATGACAGAAGGACGTCACAACCAGCCACCAGCACAGGATGAGTGCTTACACTCCCGACTGGAAACGCCCCCGTCTACAGGCCTCCAGTGATTCACACGAAAAATCTCTGCCCTGCCATCTGCGTGTAATTAGTTTTTCATCAGTGATAACAAAAGCCGCGCGCTGCTGACTCTGAACCAAATCACAGCACCGACCTGAAAACGATATGACCGGGTGACCAGCCAAATGCTCGAAGTCCCACAATCTGGGGGAAAGGAAGGCCTCGGATACAAGCTTGAGTAATGTAAAAAGATCTGGGTGGCAATCTGCACGCAGCACGAGGGGTGGGGCTGGAAATTAAACAGCCATGACTTCATGAGTGAACTCAAACCTTTCACGTAGGCCAGCAAGAACGGCCAGTACGTTAAACATCAGCCTCCGACATCTGCAGGTCACGAGCTCGAATCTGTCACAGCCTCGCGCCATCTGAATTGCGCAATAGTAAAACCTGCGTTTTTAAAAACTCACAGAAAAACAAAATGGATGTAATGCGAATTATAAGAAAAAGAATTATTAGAACTTCGTACACTTTGATGGCAACGTGCGTGACTCCATTTTAGATTTGGCTACATTCATGTAAGTTAACCGTTTTTCGGTTATTACTACCAGCAAATTACACGTGATTGGATTTCATGCATATTCAAGGTAATGAAAATACTTTACATTTAAAAACAGTTTGTACTTTAAATAATTCATTCGTTTTTGGAATTCTGAAGAATTATTTCAAACTTATTAAAAAGTAAACATCTATATTTTGAAACACAATTCATTTTTGACGATTTCTAAATTTATTTTAAAACTGCAAATTATTTTATTTCATCAGCCAACTTCAAAAATTGCGTTAAAAATAAAAATTGAGGAAGACTTGTGTGAAATTGACGGCATGTCTCAAAATTCTAACATAAATGCACCTGTTGCATTTTTGGCTGAACCAGGAAAACCATCTATGAAGTGGAAGAACTGGCTACGTGCATTCGAAAACTATTTGGTTGCAATAGATGGTAAAAAGTACGAGCCTGAGAGAAAAAAAGCTATTATGTTTGGGTTACTCGGTACTGCTGGTCAAGAAATATTTGATAGTTTACCTGAATACGAAGTACAACCTGGACAATTCATACCTTTAGATGAATTTCAGGAAGCAGTAAAGAGGTTGGAAAAGCAATTTGGTGAGGAACCAAATATTATGGTAGGCAGGCACCGTTTTGCAATGCGCAAGCAACAAGAAACTGAGACTGTGGAGGAATACATAGCCAGTCTGAGAGCGTTAGCCACCAAATGTGAATTTACTGAAATGGTAGATGTATATATTCGTGATCAGTTTGTTTTCCATTGTTTTGAGAAAAAGATTCAAGAACGACTTTTAGCGTGTAGAAATCCTTCTCTACAGGAAGTAATTGATATTGCTAAAGGTATAGAACGTTCTTTAGAAAGTACAAAGGAACTGTCAGCACATAAGAATCCCAATGCAAATGTTTTTTCAATCCAGGATAAAAAGAAAAATTTTGTGAAAAATGTACAGAAAAGCAAACAAAGTAATGTGGTAGATACTAAAACATTTGTTTGTTTCAGATGCGGTTCTAAAAACCATATTGCAGATTTTCCAGGATGCCCTGCGCTGGGTAAGAAATGTACAAATTGTGGTAAAGTTGGGCATTTTGCAGGAGTCTGCAGAAATTTTAGATCTAATTCAACGCAAAATGCAAGAGTAAGTTATGTTGATGAGTTTAATGAAGAAATGTGTGCTAACATTGTTTTAACCATTGAAGCAAATGATGGCACAATAAAAGGGCCATTAGGTGTTGCGCATATTGGTGAAGTTGAGATAAACATAATGGCAGACTCAGGTTCTCCTATCACCATTATTTCAGATACTAAATATGAAAACAACTGGTCACATGTAGGATTATTAGTTTCAGATGTAAACCCAAAAGCTTACGGTGATTATGACATTAACATGTTAGGTTATTTTCAAGATAATTTAAATGTTAAAGGAAGGTCAATTTTGACAAAAATTTATGTTGCAGAACGTGGCAAAAATATTGTTGGGTGGAAAGACCTAGCAAGGTTAGGTATTATGTTGAAACCTGGTGCAGATGATCCAATCGTTCTTAGTGATGTTTTGGTTGCTTCTGTCCAGTATTCTTGTGTCCCTTCTTCATCTCACAACAGTTTAGATGCTGTTCTGAGCAAATATAAATCGGTGTTTGAAGACCGCATTGGATGTGTTAAAGGTTACGAGCATTCTATCAAGTTAAAGAAGAATGCGATACCTATCAAACACAAGGTAAGAGCTGTTCCCTTATCCATTAGAAAGGAGTTACAAAAATTACTTGATAGGTTAGTCAAAGAGGAAGTGATAGAACCAACGGATTCCTCTGAGTGGATTTCCGCTGTCGTTATCATTAAGAAAAAGAATGGCGATTTACGCTTATGTGCCGACTTGAGGTCACTTAACAAAAATATTTTGGTAGATTGCCATCCGTTACCGAAAATTCAGGAAATATTGGCATCCACATCTGGATCCACATATTTTTCATTAATTGATCTCAAATCGGCCTATCATCAGGTGAAGCTTGCTGATGACTCTAAAGATTACACTACATTTGTTACCCCTTTGGGAGCATTCAGATTTATTCGACTTCCTTTTGGTTTAGCGTCATCTGCAAGTGTTTTCCAGAAACTTATGGAAAGTATTCTCAAAGATGTTAAGGGAGTTGAAAAGTTTCAAGATGATGTTTTGATTCATGCCGCTACTGTGGAAGAGCATAACAGCATTCTCGACACAGTTCTGCACAAGTTTGTAGAGAGAGGTATGACTGTCTCTAAAGAAAAATGTAAATTTTTTCAAAAAGAAATTGAATATTTAGGCCATTTTATCAGTGGTAAGGGTATTAGACCAAAATTGGATCTTGTGAAAGCCATTTCTGAGGCACCTAGACCTGAAGATAAAGATTCTCTACGGTCCTTCTTGGGCCTCAGTGAATATTATTCACGCTTCATAGAAAGTTATGCGGAGAAAGTAGAACCGTTACGTAGCCTTCTTCGTAAAGGAGAAAAATTTGTTTGGTCAAGCAACCAAGATTCAGCGTTTTCAGCAATCAAACATGCTATTGTTAATGCACCAACTCTACATCCATATGATTCGGAAGGTAAAAATATAATAACTGTTGATGCTAGCTCAGTAGGCATTGGTGCAATTTTTACTCAAAGAATTAGGAATGCTGTTCACACTGTAGCTTTCATTTCTAGGCGATTGCTTGATTCAGAGCTTCATTACAGCACTATTGAAAGAGAAACTCTAGCCTGTGTTTGGGCAGTAGAAAAACTGAAAATGTATCTTTGGGGCAAAGAGTTTGAATTGGTCACCGACCACAAACCTTTAACCTATATGTTTGATGGTTATGGCAGGGGTAATGGTAAGGCCTCTGCCAGACTGGTTAGACTTATTGCAAGATTACAAGAGTACAACTTTACCATTAAACACATACCAGGCAAGGAAAATATCCGTGCAGATTTTTTATCCAGGTTACCTCTAGAATCTTCAGAACCACAAGTGGAAGAAGACACTGAATGTGTAGTGGCTTCTGTAGATATTCTGTTGAACTCTGAACAGTCTTGCACTGAGACGGAATGGTTAGAGCTCAGCAGCAGAGATTATGTTTTGAAAAAAGTTATGGAATTTGTTAAAGGAAACTGGCCACCTATGAGAAATTTGACTTCAGAGTTTAAAACTTATTGTCAAGTGGAAAATGAACTAAGCATTGTAAATAATTTACTTTTTCGCGGTGATTTGTGGATTCCTCCTACAAAATTGAGAAAAAGGTTAATAGATATAGCACATAGGAGCCATCCTGGCTCAACACTAACTAAGAAAATGTTGAAAATGTATTATTGGTGGCCAGGAATGGATGCAGATGTGGATTTATTGATTGATACATGTGTAGTTTGCTTGAAATCGGATAAGCACTGGAAGACAAGAGTAAATGAAATGCAATTTGTTTCCATTCCCAACACATCTTGGAGCAAAATAGCTATTGATTTTGCAGGTCCTTTTAATCTTTTAGAACCTGACTGCAGATTCATGATAGTGGTTACTGACTACTACAGCAAGTGGATTTATGTTGAATTTGTTACAGTGATAGACACTAATGCGGTAATCGCATTTCTTGAAAAATGTTTTGCTGTTGAGGGATTACCTTGTATTTTGGTGTCTGACAATGGTAAACAATTTATCTCAGAAAAGATGTTGTCATTTTTACAGCACTATGGTGTTGAACAGGAAAAGACTCCTTTTTATTCACCAAAATCCAATGGGCAAGTAGAAAGAGTCAATAGATTCTTGAAAGAAGGCATTCAACTTGCCATTGCATCCAAATTTCCAGTGAAAGAATTCATTCAAGAGAAGGTGAATGCGTACAACAACACAACTAATTCAGTTACTGGTTTTTCCCCGTTTTTCCTTATGAGAGGCAGAAAAGGTAAAACATTGCTGACACCAATGTTTATTGAACTTAGGAAAAATCCTACAAGCTTTAAAGAAGTCAATGATAGACTTATAAAAGTCAAAGAAAGAATCCAAGAGCATCAAATCAAATCTAAAGCTTACCATGATAAAATACATAGAGCTATCAACAAAAGCTTTGCAAAAGGAGATTGGGTTATTCTACAAAAACCATCCAAAGTACAAAAAGGAGAATCCAAATTCACAGCTCCGTCTGAAGTTATTGAAGTAACTCATAGTTCGGTTCTATTGGACAAATTTGGATGGAGAAGCAAGAGTGATGTTGTTAAACTCAAACCTGGTCAAAGAGAACTCATTGAAGAGTCTTTCAAAAATAACATAGAATCAGAGAATGATTATCTATGGTTACCTTCAGAGTCTTGTATTGATAATCATAAGGTGATGACAAATACAACATGTGTAAATAATTCTTCCGATGCAAACGAGTTTGATAGTAGTTGTCCCTCTGTATCTGTTCACTGTTCACCTGAAAAACATCAGGAATCTGAGTGTGGAGTAGGTAGGCAAAGTCCTCAGATTACAGATGTAGTTACTTCAGAAATTAATGTGCCATCAGATGTTGCAACTTCTAATCAAAATGTATTTGAAGGTACATGTACCACCTCTGGTAGAATGTCATGCATTCCCAACAAGTATAAGGACTATGTTTTGTTTTAACTTATTCATTTTTCTTTGTTATTGGCAAAGGGAGATGTTGTAGTCCTTCTTTCATTACATTTAGTTTAGGCCAAGTTTGGTTGCACTACACTAGCAACCTAGCTGTTACCTGTGACGTTCATAGAATCCCCATATGGTATTTAACTGACGTCACCAAATGCCTCGATTCCTTCGCCAGCTGACCGTGCGTCCGCACACACTTTGCTACTGCCGCTGTGGGCCTTGTTATTGGAAACTTAAATAAATGTAATATATTTACTATTGTGTTCTTGTAAGTTATATTTAAATATAAATATAGTGTATTCCACTACATGGCTCTAAGGGCTTTTGTCAGGCAACAAACCCCATTTTTATCTCTGGCTGGTGCAGGACATTTCCTAGGTAGTCTACCAAACAGACACAGTGAGGGGCCCCGCAGAATAAACAGAACATGTATTCCATAACACATATGATGTGCGAGGTGTGCGTTACAAACAAATTCTTAAGGCACATAAGGCCTGCCTCGATTTTATTGGCCGTTCCACTCGTATTCAGAGACCCTGGAATTTAAAGATGGCTGCTCCGTTTTGCGGATGTAGGCAGCAATCCTGGTTTCCAGCCACAAGGTGTTATAGTTAAGTTTTGAAATGTTTCGTTTTAATAGATCTAGGAGACACCTTTATATTGAGGGTTTCACACACTAATAAGTCTGTGCAAAATGCTTGATGCGTTGAATGAGACACACAAAGCGGGCTAAGGGAAGAAGACAGCACCCGGGCCAGGGAGGCGCAGCCAGACCGATGAGGGACCCGCGATAAACCCCTATCGGGGGAAGAACCAAGGGCAGGTAGCAGCAGAGCCTGGGAAAACACAGGGTGACGATAGGTCAGCTTGGTTTGAAGCGATCAATCGGCAGTGCGCCCTCTCCCCCCCTAGAGCGCTGAGCAGGGTTATAAGGGCATCGGCCCACCCCCCCAAAGAAAGCATGTGCTTCGCCGTTGGCCCACCCATCCACACCAGTAACGGAGGTGTTGTAGTCACGGATGACGAATGGGCCCAGGTGGTGGGGACAGAGGCGGGGGACAGCACAAAGGAACAGATGAGAAAGCGCAATAGCCAAAGGAGCAGCCGCTCAAGCGGCTTAAGGCAGGAGCACGGGGAGCAGGCTACGGGTCAGCAGAGGGCGGACACGCCACTTGCAGCCCAGGTTAGGCACAAGCGAGCGAGAAAGCAAAAGACACACAATTGATGGACGGAATGCAGAACAAATCAAAAAATTCACCCCCAGTCAAGAGATCTGGGTTAAATCCTTCATTCTTTTGCTCACCATGCCACCCCAGTTTAGACCTGGCCAAGGTTAGGCACAAGGGCCACCTACAACACTTGGCAGCAAGGTGTAGCCTAGAGGCCGCAGCAGGTGCTAGACATTTGCTGAGAAGGGGCATTCGCTTAGGGTGCTGGCACAGGGTGCTGTTATGGACAAGGACGGGACTTGATCTACAGACAATGTTGGCAATAATGACATCATGCTTCAGTAAATGTGTTTGAGCATTCCTTTATGTGAATAAAGAGAAGCTGTTTTGCACCATCAAAGGCTCATCTCATCTGTTACCGCATGGGAAGGTGGGGTGCATGTAACGGCCGGGGAGCTTGCGGGCACTCGCCCGTCTGGGAGGGGATAGGTTTACAAAACGCTTAGGCCATGAGCAGGAAGCAAATTACTCCTGGGGCGAGGCAGACTAATCAGTGCTGGTGCCATCAGGAGTTGATACAAAAGAGGTGGGTATCCGCTTACTACAAACCTGAAAATGACTGCAGCTGTAATAGCTGATGTCATAACTTCGAGGCATCTGACTCTTGACAGGGGACGCCATTTATTATGAGGTTTTATTAGACTTAAAAGATATGGCAAGAAACGCCGAGCCTAGCGTGGGGTGGCAGAGTGGGCTAAAGAACGGTGATGGATTAAACCCAGATCAGTTGACTTGGGGTGAGTGCTTGCAATGTTCAACACTCCGTCCATCATTTCCTTTGGTTCAAGAAACGCCGAGCCTGAAAGATTTTTTCCCTGGGCCACACTTCAAATCAAAATATGCAGCATTAACACCATGAAGTAAAAGGGTGAAAACGCTTTCTGAAACCAATGTGTGTAATATCATAGTCTTCTCCCCCACTACCTAGAAGTGGAGTTAGGTCTCCAGCTTTAACTGGCAGCAGTGCCGCAGAGAAGTCCGCGTGCATTAACAGTTTTGGTTACGCGAGCTCTTTGCAGCACCATTTGATGGTCCCGAGTTCCCTTTCTTTAAACATTGAACACATATTTGACTTATGTCACATGTGTTTTAAAACACATCCATGAGGACATTTTGGCGCCCTTTAAGCTTGCAGTGACTCATGACCTGCTAATACATTTTGTGGCTTGATTAACTTTAATTATAGGCCCATCGAGCACAGTCCTCTTGAGTCTTTCCACTCCCGGACACTTTTATTCGGATTCTTTTTCTACGGTAAAGGACATCTGCCCATTGACTGTCTTGGTAAGCTCTTACATAACTGCACGTGGGTTCGACTGCCCAATCCACCATATCTTCACCAATTAAGTATTTTAGACTATGCTCCCTAATTATATTTTTACTGATTTTTGTGAACACGACAGTCTATAAGTAAGTAAACCTTGATCACCTTAACCCCGGTCATACCTTTGGGTATAAACTGGCACGACATTAGCTTTGGGTGCTTCTTTTTCCTTCCACGTTGTTTGATAAATGCCTGTTGACACTAATCCCGATGAAGACCTGCGCTAAGTTATTTTGCCAGGTTTGAAATGTCAACAACAAAAGTGCTTTGGACTGCATCAATTACCAATGTTAACATTTGAGTGGAAATATTAACTATTGTAATATTCTACTCTAGCCCAACTAACACCAAGCACATTTATGTCACCGATTTCACTTCGCAGGAGGACTGCGTCGGCACTTTAAAACATAATTTTTATTGAACCTATCATGGCTTTATAAACCCACAATATCAAACTTTGTGTTTGCCATATGGGTTTCTTTCAATAAATTACTTAGAACTTGTGAATGGTATAGAGTAATTTATGAGCATTATGTTTGTTCGGAGTAACTAACTTTTTTCTCAAGTACTGAAATTCAATTTCTAATGATTCTAACAAAACTGTTCTATATACGTTACATCCGAAATGGAGGCCCGCAAAAAGTTAGTTAATGGCATGTGTCAGGCTCTGTTTTTAATTGGTAAGCCATTTTAGGTGGAATTTTTCATGGTCAGAGTGAGATTTTAGCATCTATTCCTCGTCCGACACTTTTCTCTCTCATTTGCGGAGGGTCAAAGTCTGATGATGAAATATGAAGTCCCGGAACACAAAAAATGAGTGCTATTTCCACAACCTGCAACCACTGGCACAAAGTTAGCCCAGCCAAATCTGCCTTTGAAGCCACCACCATTCTGTGGACTTTAGAAACCATTGGGAGGGATTTCCTTCTTGAATCACCACTACCTAGCAAGCAGGCGAGCTGCCATCCTGCACTGTGGATTAATCTATGCAGCAGCGCTGGCTCCTTTCTCCATGCATTAGCCAGGCATCCATCTTCAGGGCTAAAAATACACCGCTGAAGACAAACTACGGCTTTGAGCTATAAAGCACTCTCCAGGGACCAGAGACTTGCTCATCACAGCTGACCTCTACTCGCCTAAACAGCTAGGTCATGAATTATTGGTATAAGACGGTTATAAACAGTAACCATGATTTCTGTTGCACTCTTGAAAGATGCCTAGTCATAATTAAACGATGGGAGTTGCTTTCTACAGTTGGCAATTCAACTGCAAATTAATGAGCCATGCAAGCATATTTTTAAGATAAAAAATATGTTTTGATTCACAATTAAATTGAAGTTGGAGATCGAGGAACAGCTAATGGCTTGGCAAGTTCACATCGGCTTTCGCTTCATTCAGAAGCTGATTGATTATAGCTGTGGTGCTATAGAATTTTGCACCCGGAGCCGGTTCAATGCTAAGGCTGCTCTGGGCATCTGCTTTAGTGCGCCATGCCAGGAGGCTTCTACATTGCAAAAATGCAGTAAAAAATGCCTTTTTCTAGTAGAGAGAGGCAATGCCCCAAAACCGAAATACCATTAAGGCTAAGATTCAAAAAGATAACTTATCTGATCTATTAACTCCAGATAAGCTTACCTAGCAACACTTGGTGATCACATTCATGAGTAAAACACCCAACACTAAGGCCCGATTAAGAGTCTGACGGTCCACAGGGGCGCGGCAGGAGCAGTCTCCCGACTGCCCTATAAGGAGTCCATACTGTGCAGGAACTGTTTGTGGCGTTCCCATTGCAGTGCCCGTTTTTAGAGGCACTGCATCGGGAAGGCCCAAAAAAAGCACACCAGACAGGCGGAAACTCCTAATCGGGTGGGCGGCTTTGGCGGTGCAGAGTCAAAATCATAATCAAGCACTACGTGTACATTCACTAAAATGATGTAAAGTAATATTTACCTAAAGGGGAGGGAGAGGGGGAGAGCGGGGGAGAGAGAGAGAGAGAGAGGGAGAGGGAGAGGGGGAAAGGGGGAGAGAGAGAGGGGGAAAGGGGGAGAGAGAGAGAGGGGGAAAGGGGGAGAGAGAGAGGGGGAAAGGGGGGGAGAGAGAGGGAGAGGGAGAGGGGGAAAGGGGGAGAGAGAGAGGGGGAAAGGGGGAGAGAGAGAGGGGGAAAGGGGGAGAGGGAGAGGGGGAAAGGGGGAGAGGGAGAGGGGGAAAGGGGGAGAGGGAGAGGGAGAGGGGGAAAGGGGGAGAGAGAGAAGAAGAGGGGGAAAGGGGGAGAGAGAGAGGGGGAAAGGGGGAGAGAGAGGGGGAAAGGGGGAGAGGGAGAGGGGGAAAGGGGGAGAGAGAGAGGGAGAGGGAGAGGGGGAAGGGGGAGAGGGAGAGGGGGAAAGGGGGAGAGAGAGAGAGGGAGAGAATGTGTATATATATATATATATATATATATATATATATATATATATATATATATATATATATATATATATATATATAAAATGTGGCGCATTCTGGAGCAAGCACACTGTCGCAAATATTACAGAAGCATGGTGTGGTAGCATACTGCCATTTGCAGAGAGCACATTCTTGACTGAAACTGCCATTAAGACCCAGATTTACTACTTCATGCAACACAGCGCAATGGGGGAGAGCTGAACTGCGCCATAGTAATAAGATATGGCATTGTTCATCTCTCCCCCTGTACTAGTGCAGTTGTGACAGCCTCGCACCAACACAGGCACCCTTGCGCCATTGTTGGGTGTTGGACAGGAAAGGTTTTTCTCTCCAAAGGCAATTTCACATTTTACCCACTGACAATATAGGAAGCAAATAAGCAAACGCAAATGCCATGACATTTTACCTTTATGCATTTTGAACTACATTTGCTACATTTCTGAGTGAGTAAATGTTTACACATGCGAGTTCGGGAAGCTGCAGTAGTGGCAGCTTCCCAGGAGTACTCTTGAAATTATTTTTCAAAAGGCAAGAAAGTATTATATATGCAGCAAATGTAAAGCCAGGAGAGCAAATATTCGACTTTCGTGGACAGTGGGCCATCAAATGACCAAATATTGTGTTGGTAGTCAGTTTCTTTGGTTAATCTGAATGAACCGACAGTATTCTACCACCTACTCTTTTTCCTATGCTTGTGAACAACCTTTTCTGCATCGGTTTTCAAACCGGTTACAATTTGCATGCATCTGTCTGAAAAGAATAGTAAAAGCAGCCCTTTGGGTAAGTTACCTGCTTGTGAAAGTCGGGAATAAAACTGAAAAATATGTATTTTTCACCTTAAAATTCCCTCTGCTGATAAGGCAGCAAATATACTAAAATGCCTTCCGTCACCCTAAAATTAATGCCACTAGCTTATCTGGACATACAGCCAGATCATTGCAGGTGGGAGCCTGGGCAGGGTATTTGTTACCTACTCTCTTTTTTCTGTTCGGAGCATTAAACCGATGGTTACTTTTTATGCAAAATGATGAAACTAAAAAGAATTGATATATGTGCCGACTGTGTAAATGTCGCTAGAGAATGCCAGTTTGAAAATTCAGTGCAAACTGAGTCACAACTGGCCTCAAAAAGTCATCTTTCCAGGCCCGGGCTGGCTACCCAAGAGACGTGGACCAGTTAAGAGCTATATTTATCCCCTTTAATAAAATAACCATACTCTTTGGGATTCTGTGACCTACTAGCAAATTGGAGAAAAAATATTTCCATTCATATTTGCTGGATTAATGCTTGTTTGTGGCACCTCTGCAAATTCCTTTCTTTCAGAGAGTGGAAAACAACTCCTTGAATATAGATTTGCTATTTGCAGATTTTAACAAGGTCACAGTGGAGAAAATTAAGGCGAATGTGTTTTAATTTTTACTAAAGTCACTGGCTCTCCTAAAAGGTTATCAGACCTGGAGGAATGGGGGCCAAAGAATGTGCTGGGGGACAAAGAATGACATGCCTACTCTACAAAGAGAGCCTCCATTATTTGACTTGGGAAATGGATGAAAGAAAATAACACAAAATATACATGTAAAGTCACAGAACAAAGAGCCATAAATCTAAGAGTATCAGTTGTACAGTGGCGGCGCCATACTCCACTGCAGTCCAAAAAGTGTTACAGCCTTCAACAAACACTAGTTCCATACCTTGTAAGAACATCTAGAATCCAGGTGTTTTGAATAGGAAACCTGGAAATGAATATGCCCACTAGGGGCTGACAAAGCATTACCCCACTTTCCCTATAACTTGTAACCACGTGACTCCTCACTACAAGTCAAATCCTGGTTCTTGGTCATTTTAACCTCAGAATGGACCTTCCAGGCGCCAGACCAACCTTTGAATTAGGATGAAACATACTTTTTCGAAGTAAGATCTTTCTTCAGAGTAAGATCCTACTCAAACATTCCATCCTCATAGGAGGCCCCCAAAACAGAAGGAAAAGGCAGCTGAATGCAACTATTTAACAAGCACCCATGATGTAACAATCAGAAAGGATACAAGAGTGGATATTACACCCAGGGTGTGTTTTGAGATAATAAAGTTCATTGTATGTGTGTCTGCACTAAAAAAAACAAATAAATACAAAACGAAAAATCACAGAAACTGTGCTCCACATTGGGTCATGTCCACCCAACATTAATCGAGAAGATAAAAAAACACATACGAAACAAACTGACTTCATATTATTCCTACATTTGACAGAACACTAAAGTCTGTAGCTTTGTCTTCAAAAGGGTAACTAATTGTTCAAAAAACATCTGTGACCCCATCACAAAACTTTATTCGGTCTAAACAGACCATAAAATTACCTAATAAAGACAACAAATCATACAATATTATACGAGAGTCTACGCACAGCACAGATTCAATCATTAAATCTCCCATACCTCAAAATTCGGGCCCTTATGACTTCATACTATTCCTACATTTGACAGAACACCTAATTCTGTTTTGTCTTCAAAAGGGTGGATAAATGTTCAACCAACATCTGTGTATAAAGCGTGTCCAAAGAAGAGGAACAGAAAATACCTGAAGATAGGGGTATTATTCAAATGGCTAAGGGGTACAATGACACACACACTTTCATTGAAAAGTTTGCTCCTTAGGAGCCTTTATCATACAATAAAGAAAAAATCACAATGCATGGTTCTCCTGGGATCTAAAATGTATTCGGACTAAAATGAGGAAAACAGAGATCCTGGTAAATGAGTCCCACAGGTACTAAGTTCTTGGAACTAAAGGAAATATGAAAACAATTAAGAAAGTTAACTTTTGAGCTTCTCAAATTCAACTATTCATAGTCTCCCACAGAATGCATTAACTAAAGTGAATTGCACATATATAGGAAATGAAATATCCTTTTGCCGCCAATACCCATTTCTCCATATAAAATTTATAGAAGCCACAAAAGCACAACGTAATGTTATCTCTTTTTCTAAGGAGCAAGACACTTACTTGTATTTTTGCAAGGGCTCAATAAAATTCAGAATTGAGAAAGGGGCATAGCTCTACTGACAACTATAAACAGCTAGGGGTTTAACTTTAAGAAAAGCTGGCTCATATTCTTGTGTATCACTTTAGGCAAGACTTGCAATTCCAGAGTGAGACATACTGCAGTCAAGTATTCAAGAACACAACCAAACTCTGGCTCCACCTCCTACTTGGCCATCTTTTCAATTTGCCTTTTGGCCTCTCGCTCAAACACAACCGATGTCTCCAAAATAAAGGCAAAGATGTGGATACAAATGTTAAGGTGGCAATGTACTATGGTAAAAACATCTCCCTTCTTCCCTCTTCTACGAGTGTTAAATAACATTTTAGTGGGAGAAAAGTAATATGATTAACTTATTTAAACCATAAAAAAACACATTTTATGGATACACAAGGCGGGTACTAAAATCTCTTGCCGATATGGTGGAGCCCTATCCCTCCCCCTGGACCCAACCACTTGACTCATACACCCCATCAGTCAGGCAGTCTAGTCAAATGGGTAGTGGCAGAGAGAGACCTTCTTTCCAGAACAATTGCCACTGACCTGTGTAGAGTATCCCACAGGCAAGAAACATGTTGACACGCAAAATATGAATGGTCATAAACAACCCTCTTGCTTTTAGTTTACCAATGGCAGACACTAATGAAAACAAGTAAGAAGTCAACACTATCTACTTCTAGCAATTCTAACCCATTAACTTCCTTCTAATAACAAGGTGAAAAGTAGCCACTAGACAACATCAAACAGTCGCTGCAGAGTCAGAATACTGGCCTTTTTGTTAATAGAAAAAGTCAATCTGTCAAACCATCTCCTAAAAACAAAGCACTTAAAGATGAATGCCTATTTTTTTGGGGTAGGATGGAAATGCAGAGTTAAGATTTACTAAAGCACATAAGGAACATGTCTTTCTACATCGCAGAGGAGTTCCACAGAAGACATTACATTATGGGCTGGTCAAAGGACAATAATCATTAAAAAAGTAATTATCAGATTACATGCTGTTTTCTCTCCTGCTTAGGAAAGAGCCAAAGTGAACTAAAAGCAGCCTTGAAATCGTTTCACTACTATTCACATAATACACTAAGTGTGCAATGGTGTCTGACCATCATGTCTGACGAAGCAAACAAAAGGAGATGATGGACGGAGCACCATAACTTTTCAGACGATCACCCCAGTCACAGATCTGGGTTGAATCCATCATCGTTCTTTAGCTCACTTCGCCACCCCAGTTTAGACACAGCCATATGCAGATCAGTCTTGGCCCTGTGCCTCATGGGAACAGTCCAGCCCGAACTGCCAAGCCAGGTCTTCCCTGGACCGAAAAAACAAGCATCCTGGGACCGGTTCCAGGGTAACACCACCATATCTGACTATCAAAAGGAGGTAACAGGAATGAAGTGCTTTCCTCCAAGAAGTGGGGGGTAAACAACTGATTTTAAAGCTACATTTTCGAAATAATCCATGGACTGTACAGTCCGGCACAGAGCAAGACCCAATAAAATTTTCAGTACTTCAGGCAAGGTGCTCAGGAGGATTCTTTCTTTGCTGCAGCACAAATATGTGATTATTCTTTGAAAAATGAAAGTCGTTCATTAAATCTGATGGGATGAGCAATTCCAAGATATTAAAAGGCCCTATTTCGAGTCGAAGGGAGGATTGAACCTATGCCATGTAGGGTCAGACTAACCCACCCGATCTGGAATAAAAGGTAAAATACGACGGGGAGGAAGGGATGCAGAGAAGCGATCTGCTATTACAAGGATGCAGCCATTTTGTTAATATGCGTCACAGCCATGAACCCAAAATCAAACGTGAACTGAGTTTTGGTTTATTTTCAAATGCAACAAATGGAAATCTAAAAGGAACAGGAAATCACAGAGCCCAGTACGATTTCAAATATTATATATTTGAATCCAAGAAAACATTTTCAATTTTGGGACGATGGAGCTTTAGAATATCCAATCTTTCATGACCACCAATATGAAGAAGAACAATAGTAAATAATGCAGCATAATTAGAGACAGAAAGGCAGGCAGCACTGTGTGTTGATGATATAAAACAGGACTGGAATGATTTTTCATGGCAACAAATGACATCTATGAATGCTTAAAACAAAGTACTGTGTCTCAAAAAAGGAAGGCCAAAACATGTCACATAAAAATTAGGTGATTTTTATATAAAGTCACAGAAAGTAATGCTTAGTTGCATGGCTAACAGTTTGAGGCAATCATCAGAAATCGAAGTGTACACTGCAGTCCACTTTGCTAGGGTCACTTAGATGCCGAATAAAATAAGAAATAACTGGCCATCAATTGCAACAGTCTAAATATCACCCTATAAGCAAGGTTGGTTATTTTTGAGACAAACACCAGATTACATACAATACAAAAGAATACCTTTCATATGTACCCAACGCTACCTAGCCGCGACATTTATTAAACACTGATAAATGAAGCAAGGATTTTATTGGCCTCTGAATGTGAACACAACCGGATCCATCGAGGCATTAGTGCAGCTGGTGATCCTGGAAGAACAGGAAAGAGTCCAGCCTTCTTCCCGAACTATCCAGGAACGGCTAAGTGCTGGCTTGACTGTCCTCTTCTGATAGGCAAGAAACAACGAGGTCAACCCAACACACTTGAAGCTAGAGACCAGACAACATCACTGACCCTTCTTGAGGGACTTGAAAAAGATTATGCATATGATTTGGAAATAGCAAAATGAATGCTTGGCAGTTTTGGAAGGAGGCGGCGCTTGTGTTGAAATCACCACCTTGCATCCATGAACAGTTAGTCCTTCGCTCTGTTCACCAGGAAGAATAAAGCCTAAAGCACACAGCAAGGAAAGCAGACAGAACAGCGGGGTCGCCAAGAGTCAGGATAGACCACGGCTTAGAAACCTGGAGCACACCGCCAATCACAAAGGTATGTTCCTAAGCAGCTTAACCGAGAGAGACAAAAAATAAGCATAAAGCCAAACAAAAAGGTAGTGCAACCCGAAAACACAGAGACGAGCACTTAAGGGTTTATTTGAAGCATCTCTCTGCCTCCTTCCCCTCCACTGTTTGACATCCAGTTTATAAGCCAAGATCAATGTCTCCTGGAGTTAAAGCACTCTCTATCGACATTTGCAGGCGGCACATCAGGGGAAAATGAGCGAGCTATTATGTAGGATCTGCATTGTGATACTGAATAGCTTATGTCAAGCAATTTCTCCAGTCAAGATATTTTCAAGGTTACAGTACATTTAAAATATCAGAGACCACGAAGAATCTAGGATTTAACAATTTAAATGTTCCTCTGTAAAGCACTCAGTAAGATATGCAAGAAACATGTTCATGTTTAATCATGATATTGCAATTGACTATCTGCACTTCTACTAAGACACACACACACACATACACACACACTCGATTTGTAAAGATTTTAATTAATCATGCACAAATAAAAATAAATAAATACTTAAATACACACACACGCCAAGTCACACCTAGTGTAACGAAAACAAGACGCATTTACCAGCGCAGAATGGATCAGAGCCGAGTCCTCCTTCGCCAGACCGTGCGCCGTGTACTCCAGGGCATTGCTGTCGCCCTGCTGCTTGCAGATGTGGGCACAGTTCCTCTCGAACACGGTCCGGATGCCTTTGAAGAGGACCACGCTGGTAGTGCAACCCATTCCAGATGTGTACAGGGCGACATCAGCAGCAGCCCTCGCTCCTCTCGCGGTGTGCCTCCCCCAGCATCAGCCCAAACATCCTCCCTCGAACCATCTTCGCGAGGTGTAATTTGCAATGCATGGCCGGCCAAAACCAAAGCAAAATCAATCTTTTCCTGGTGCCCTCGGGAAAGCTCGTTCCAAAAAAAAAAAAAAATCAGGTACGAGAAAATAAGAGAGGGAACGCGGTCCGATATTGTACCTTACAATTCCCCCCACGACCTCTCATGAGCATGCCATGCACCATAAACTTACATGAGATGCTGATGTGAAAAGGCAGTGTGGGCTGAACTGCACCGAGCCTCCTATGCGATTCTCACGCCAGCTCCTGGAGGGACGGAGTCGGCTGCACTTGCTGCTGTCTGCCACAGAGCATCTTCGGCAGCCGCAAGACGCTGCCCTCCCAGCATGCCTTGCACGATCTAAGAGCTGACAAGAAATGCTCTTTCTTGGCCTAAATACGCTGCTTAAAGCTTTGGCGTACGTTTCAGAGCCTTAAAGAGAGGGAAAGAGAGCAAATGGGGTGCTATCGGTACCGCGGCTGCTATGGAAACGCATTAGATGGCCCCTTGCAAGCTCAGCTCGCGCAGGCACGCGCCTGCACCGATAATGGTTTGCTGACAGCTAGACACAGGGGAGCGCGGGATTGACACTACAATCTACTCTACCTCTTTCGGCGGTCTCTGCGGAGGACACGGTTTGTAAATTTTCATCGGCAGGAAAATGACTTTGCTTAATCCGTGGCGTGTGACAATGTCACGCGAAAAACAACACGGTGGAATGATTTTCTAGTTCACGTTAGCATACACCTCCTACCAAACACGCGAAGGCGCATCTTGGGTGTGTAAGATCTCACACCTTCTGAGGGTTTCTGGTGACGCATGGGCGACGCATGGGCCACACCAGCGGCGTGGCATCCACATTTATAGAAATATGAGTGGGAAGGATGGAATCCTCACGGGCAGGCAGCAAACGAAGCCCACATTTTCGCCATGAAGGTGCCAAAAAAAAACCGCAATATGCACTTGCAAGGGGAGCCCAACCCCACGAGAGCATTCAGCACGTAGAACAGCAAATCAAGTCAATATTTCTACAGTATTTGCACTGGCCGGCAAAGTAGAAAATAATGGTCGTACAAGGCTGCAAGTGCAACACTGGACATATCATGGCGTGTCCCCGATTAGCAGATTCAGCTGAAATTTGGAACGCCTTTTCCTCCACTAGGGTCTTAATTAAGACTGTGATGGGCGAGATCACTGGTCCTAACTAGCTTTGGCCAGCCAAGCAAACCAGCAGCAGGCCCTTAGGGACCAATCCATTCCTTAAGGACATTTTAGAGTTTGGGATTTTGACTTCCACCCAAACCTAATGGAAGTTTGTGTAATTAGTTTGCAAAAGGAGTCTGCCGAGTCCGGTTTGTGAAATGAATTCATGCATTATTATGAAGGATTGACACCAACTTCGCAAATCTGCTGCGCTACAGTCTATTGAAGACAAAGATCAAACAGGAGCTTACAAAATGAAGATGACAGGTACTCTTACTGCCAAGACCGTCCATAGGATGACTCCCAGGACGGACGGAATGTACTGGTGTCGCCTCTGGTCAGCATCAAAGTACATCTTGGGCCACTGATCAGAAGTTTACATGAACGAGCACTTGCTGTAACTTCTCTTGACTTGCGTGCCTTTGCGTGGCATCGAGTGAGATGGACACTTGGCACCTTGTTTCTATCTGGTACCCAGGTAGTATTAAATGCGGTCTCTGGTGCTATAACGCATGTACCTCACAATAACAATTGCTCGCAGCATCTGTTCAATGTCTGCAGAGTCCATGTGGTCTCCAGTCATGGTCATGTGTTTTGTGGCATATTAGTTGGGAAGTTAGTGAAGTTTCTTTACATTGCAAGCCTTCCCCTCTTGCAAATCCAAGAAACATTTGTACTGATTGACAAGAGTGTTGAAGCAAGGGTTGAAAGCATATCTTTGACAGTACTGAGAAGTCTTACAGGCTTTCCTGTATACAAAAGACATTCAGTAACTTCTCAGAGTCTCACCTAAAAGCGATTCAATTCAGAGCCTGTGTACAACAACAGATCAACACAAACATTTATGCTGTTACATTGAGTTAGCAGGGAATACATGCCAACAAGAGCCACCGCATCAAGTCACAAAGCAATAGAAGTAATATGAGACTGGCAGTGGCGGATCCTCCGCTAAGGCGGAGGAGCGTCGTCACACTGCCTTCAAGCAGGAAAAGAAAGGAAAAAATAAAATGTTATTATCATTTTATTTTGTCCTTCTGCTGGGGCAGCTTGCGTGAGGGGGTGGGGCTGCAGAGCAGGGGAGGAGTGGTAGAACCCTCCTTAAGTCCACAATGACTGTTTGGCTGGCCCTCTCAGGCCGCCCAAAACATTCATGCGCACTGTCCCTGTTCTCCATGCAGGCTGCATTACAGCCTGCGTGGAGAACATGCCCACCCCTCCAGGCCCTAGCTGACCGCCGTGTCATGGTGCTCAGAACAATCACAACGCTGCATTGCAGCGCTGTTATTGGTTAGGGGAGCCTGTGTGCCAGATGCTTCCTGATCCTGGAGTCGACGAGAGCAGGATCGGCAGAAAGGTAAGTGTTGTGTGTGGTTTTTTTATTGGGACCCACGTGCCCCCTTAGCCCCCCCCCCGCCCCCACGCCAGCCCCGCCACCCACAAGCCATGCCAGCCGCCCCTGGAGACTGGATAAACGAAGGGAAAGGGATAAGTACAAGTTTATACAAGAACATAAATGATAAAAGAAGGAGAACGTTTTGCCACTGACAGAAAGCATACAAGGATCGGAATGCAATAGTAAAGGTACATAGTTAGCAAACACTGGAGATTCACACTTTAAGGGACACAGCGGAAGCTCAGTAAAAAAATAATTTAATATGTTAAAAGATAGGCCCTTTTGTACTAAATTTACAGGGGCAGGGATACACTGCAGCAATTTCTTTACAGTGAATCAGGATCCAGCACAGTTTATGAGACATCAAATAAGACTTGTGACAGGATACGTAATCCCACAAGGTCATACATTTGGGGGAAAAAAATACAAAAAAAGTGAGGCAATGCAAGATTGAATGCCATCATCCCCAATGTGTAAGAAAGCAACAGATGTCTTACTACAAATGACAACTAAGATCTACAAATGGTTATGATAGTCACAGAAGTGATGAGGAAGGCAGTTCTACAAGAAGCAGCCAGACGAACGAGTCTGACAATGAAGGGACACACAAGAATCAGCCTGTGGAAGGGATCGTACAGGAGGAAAACTACTGATATAAAAGTGTCTGCTCCAAGAGGAAGGGACAAGAGGTACAAGAAATCCAGGGAATGGGACTACAATGCTGAAGGTAGTTCAGGAAAGGTAGGTGAAGTCACAAGTCAGATGCAATCAAACCAGATGACGGGCCATGGGAGACACAGCAATGTGGAGGACAATTGCTGAACCCAAGTAAAGAAGAGAGCAGGCTTTGGATTCGGTTATTAGAATACTGGTAAAAAATGACCAGGGAGATTTCTTCAGAAATGGAACAGTGAATATTAGTCTTGCAGTAAAGTGAGGTTGCATGTACGGAAGGACAACCATAAGTGTAGCAGTATTAGAAGTTCTTGGTATATATAACAGTGGGATATGGAGCCAGGCTTGGTAAACAGAAAGCTGAATGAGTAATATTTTATATCAGAAACCAAAGGTAAAATTAAAAGGAAAAGAAAAAATAATTTAACCTAAATAGGTAAACTATCAAATAGCAAGGAAAATGAGAATAAGGAGCCAAAGAGAAACACTGGAAACAAGTCTTGCTGATGTCAGTGATTCAACCAGGGGGTTAAGGGTATCGTTTTAAAATCTATTTGTGCAAAAGGTACTTTAACTTCTGTAAATCAGTCAGCAGTAAAGTGGATTGGCTAGAAATACTATTCTGCATCACATACAAACGTAAACTTGGCACCAAATACACATCTACATGAATTGAGCACCCCTCGCTCCAGCTCTGATGCAAAACACCACACACTTCTCACATAGTTGAGACTATAAACAAACATTCATAACCAATCTGGCACAACAAACTGGGTAGCCTCCTACCCTGCCCCAAGAGTTCTGTGGGCCAAATCTCTGGTATTAAGCACAATACAAAGGCTACAAAAACAGGGTGATATAAAAGGTTTAAAAGTCTTTGGGGAAACTGCAACTGCACATTCTTCCTGCGTCTTTCAAATTATTTTCTGACAAAACTGAAACTATCAGAAACAATATCAAATCTCCCTCAACATTTGCTCCAGCCATGCATCCAAAAGTCTGAACTTGAGGAAGACTTTTTTCAACAGTACATTCTAAATATCTCAAGCTGGTAATCAGAACCTAACATGGACAAGATACTTTACAGATCATATTCCACTGATGATCATCAAGACCAAATCTGATATTTTCGAAGCACGCAGAGTCGCACTAATCAAGGCATCCTCTTGGAAGGGATGTTCCCTGACTCACTAAACAGCCAAATAGCACCGATTGGAACAAAAAAACAAAAGAAAAAAAGCAACCTTAAACCCTTATCTTCTTGCTAATTTGCGACCAGTGTCTAACCTTCCATTATGGAAAGCAATGGAATGCTGTGCAGCCAACCAAGTAACTACTTATAAAAAAAAAAATAAACACTTCCCTGAACCTTTACAACCCAGATTTCGCCAAGGACACAATATAGAGATATCTCTATTAAAAGCACTGGATTGTGTTCATCGCATCTCAATGGTGGGCATTCTGTCTACTCATTCTATTGGACCTACTGGCAGCCTTTGATACAATGGATCACATGAGCCTAAAATACACACTGGAACATTACTTGGGCTGCAAAGTGTTTGCCCTCGATTGGTTTACTTCCTTTCTTTCTTAACACCTTCAAGTAGGGAGGCTAGGGAATTACTATTCTAGAGAGACCGAGATAAAGTGTGGGGACCCCCAAGGTTCTATCCTCACATTTACATTCTATATCTTAAGCCTTCCACCTTATTGTCAGAGATACTGAAGAATGGTCAATACGTTTTATATTCCGTCACAGTAATTTAATTCTGGCACAGTACTTTTCCAGTACTGACTTAGTTTGATCCACAGGCATTTCAGTGCTAGTGGGTAAAAAACTACTGCAATGGCTTTATAAGGGTGTTGCATGGGGCAGAAGTTACACATAGACCCCTTTTAAAAACGCTTTCGTTCGTTGGCACATGCAGTGCTGCATATTAGTTTAAGCATGGTGCACTGATCCTTTTATTAGCTATTCAATCATGCATCCAAGCAGACATTTTCAGCAGAACGTGTGGGTGGATACCATGGACATGCAGCAGCAAATCTGTCGCAGTGACACAATAATTTTCAACAGGTGACCTTAGCACCAGTGAACATTTTTCTTAACTCTTTCCTGCGGCAATCAGCTTTTCACGGTGCTCATGTCTCTCCCGACTACATTCCTCATTGTCAGTGTTGTGTTCCTCACACCTATTTAGCTCTTGTCATGCTAGCTTACTTACTCGTCACCACCAATTTTACCCTATTGTTGCCGCCGGTTTAGTCTACTCTCCGGTCCGCCGCAGCTTAGGCTGTTTGATTGGAGAGTGTGTAGGTACGTTTTGCAGGAAGACTGTGTTGTTCTACTTCTTGACAGCTCCTCTACCGCACCGGCAATTGGCGGTATAGTGCCCCGTCCTAGATCGGTGACGGCATCTATATAAGACGCATGCTAGTGTGTCGCAGGCACGCTAAAGGCAAGCCCGTCTGCGCCCGGACGGCACTAGGGGGCAGAGATACTGCAGATTCTGAGTTCCATCTTATCTCGGACGGTTGTATGATGTTACAACGCATTCCGTTGCAACGCATGCCTTTACCACGCATGCGTTACAACGCAAATGCCATTCCCACGCATAACCTTTACCACGAATATTCCTTTACCACGCATATTTTTACAACGGTTTTCTTTGTAAATTCATGCATGGTAAGGGCATACTCTTGGTAAAGGTTATTCCCCCACCCCAAAACCCTTCTTACAAATACCCCTCCCCTTAACCCTAAAATCGGACCCCTGCGTATTTTTTTTTAATCTGAAATTCCCCTTACCTCTCCTCGTCGTCTCTTCTCCAGGATCTTCGTTGTTGACGTCGCAAAGAGGAAACGGAAGTGTCTTTCCGTTTCCTCTAACGACGTCGATTGCCTCCACGATCGGTACTTTATCAGGAGCGGTTTTTTCGGGGGGGGGGGGGGTGGACCCCCAAGCCCCCTTTTCTTTTCGCACGCATTTTTTGGGGGAGGGGGAGACCCCCCCAAAGCCCCCTTTTTTATTTTAGCCTTTACCACACATGCCTTTACTACGTATCTTGTAGTAAAGTTATGCGTGGTAAAGGCTATTCGTGATAACCACGCATGCATTGTAATGCATGCGTGGTTAATGTTATGCGTGGAAACGCCCGCTTTGTAGTGGCCGTTTCCCATCTCGGGCATGGTAAGTCACTATTCACATGCCCAACTGATGGAACTTCGGCATACAGGCTCTAAGCTGGCTTGTCAGACTATGCTGAATGTTTACAATAGCACACGGTTGGTCACTGCCCTGACTGTAATTTTCAGTTTAACAGCTGCAGCACTAATCGACTTCCATCACCTGATGGGGGTATGCTTGCTCATGAAGCTGTAAGCCTTCGCTTTGACAGCCAGATATCTCTCCGCAGAGCGTTTCTTAACACCCGGTCCTTGAAGCAAAAACTTGAAACACATGACTTGATTCTTGAATTATCTCTGGACTGTTTATTCCCAACAGAGAGGACCCTGGTCCTGATCTGGTAGACACTGTCCCGTAAGGCTACACGATCTTCATACTTAACCACCAGGGCAGCAAGCGAGATGGGCTTGCCATTATAGCATGTGATGGACTCTGTTGCACCTTAGTTTCAGTGGCCATTACTATATAGAGGATTCTACAGAGGCTGCCTTTTTTAAGCTCAAAATCTCTGCTAATGAAACCTCTCTAGTCTCCTGGTGTACCGCCCTCCGGGCTCCTGGGACAACTTTTTAGAGACCTGGTGTCAGATCCTGGAACCTTATCTGGTGCACAACCAAGCTACCATCCTTGGGGATTTTGATTTCCATCTGAACACTCCCTTATCTAAAGACACATCCCCCCTCCCCCCTTGAATTAATGTCCAATCTTGGTTTCTCCCAGCGAGTGTGATCGCCTACCCATACTGCAGGTCACACTCTCAATGGTATTTTTACCACCTATGAGGATCGGACTGTCGAAGTATGTTCACCACCCTTAGCCTGGCAGACCATCAGGCTATCTCATTCACTTTTCTTTCTCCACACTCCATGTCGGGGTGAGCCTAGCCTTACCCAAGCCCAGCACTTGCAGAAATCGGACCATGATTACTCCTGATAGCCTGGAAGAGACACTAAAACTCTCCAGAGCTAGATATGTCGACTTCTCTGGCTATTCTGCAGAAGGCAGAAGGCTTTCAAGTCTGGGTCACCATTGCCTCGAAAGGCATAGCCCTTCTTAAGGTCAAAATGGTCACTAGAAGTAAACTGTTCGTGCCCTGGTTCTCTGTTGAACTTAAGGGTCTTATACAGGAATACCGCAGACAATAGCAGAAATGGAAGTCTACTTTAGGCCCTGGGGAAAAAGAGAAGCATTAGGCCCTCTTGCTGCGTTATAAACGCGCCATCAAACTGACCAAATCGTCCTTCTTTACAGAGAAAATTAGGGTGGCTAGCAACTCCCATAAGCTACTTTTTAAAGTAGTAAAAGACCTGTTCATCCCTCATTCCCAGGGCATGCTGAATTAATTCCAAGACTTCTGTGACCGAGTGGCACTTTACTTCCGGGATAACATTTTGAATATGTACTAGGACTTTAATTTACCAATGGAAAGTGAGTCCCTTCCCGAAATTGTCACTTTGTGCCCTCAGTCTAATAAACTCACTGAATTTCCCTTCATCTCTTTTCATCAAACCAAAGAGTTGTTGTTGAGTGTTAAATCTGGATCTCTGTCTGATCCTTGTTTACCTAAAACTCTTTACCTTGCCCTGGAACTCATTGCCGATTTTCTGCAGAATGTGTTTACCTTTACACTGCAATCAGGAGTCTCTCCCACCCCCTGGAAAGAAGCGATCGTTACTTCGCTACTTACAAAACCCAATGCAGATCCTGAAGATCTGAAAATCTTCTGCCCTATCTTCCTGTTACCAGCACTGGCCAAGGTTCTTAAAAAGGTTGTTAACCAGGAACTGATTACATTTATTGGATCTCATGACATCCTTGACTCCTCGCAAAATGGTTTCAGGAGTGACCACAGTACAAAGTCTATACATATTGTGGTTGCAGACAGCATCCATCACTAGGTTGATCAGGGTAGAGCAGACATTCTTGAGATGCTCTATTTGTCAGCAGAATTCGACACCGTCTTGCTGGTACGTATGATCCAACATCTGCAGCATATAGGTGTTGTGGGTCCACACTAAAGATCCTCTGCTCTTTCCTTACCAACAGAGTGCAAATTGTCAGCAGTGGGGGATGTCAAGGTGGAAGCTTAAGCCTTCCTTTTCGGTTGCCACAAGGCTCGTCCCCGAGTCCTACTCTTTTTAATGTGTAAGTTGCTCCGCTTGCTGAATTGGTGCGCTCTTTCGGGTTCCAAGTGCTGTCATACACATATGATACCCAGTTCATTGTGTCGATTTGCAACGACCGGACTTCTGTAGCTGAGAAGTGCAATCATTGTATGTCTGGCATGAGTAGGTGGATGAAAGACAATGCCCTAAAACTAAATGCTACACTGAGGTATTGGTGTTTGGCACTGAAGAGTCTACTTGGTCCAACGTCTGGTGGCCGTAGGTTTGTGGCCCTCTTCCCACTCCGGTCATATCAGTTAAAAACCTTGGTGTTTTATTCGACAATGCCTTGAGCTGTGATACTCAGGTCAGTCACACTACTAGCACCAGTTTCCTCATCATCAGGACCCTGAGAAAGATCTTCTGTAATATCCCAGTGGAACTGCGCCAATCAGTCATCATCACACTAGTCAACTCGCATTAGGATTATTGCAACTCACCTTATCTCAATATTAATGCTTTCTACCTTAAACTTCAAGTTGCACAGAACGCAGCTGCCTGACTTATCCTTAACATCCCGAGGCGCCTCTCAGCCATGGCTATGCGTTAGTCACACAAAGGTGTGGTTTGCATTGTTTGTTATCAGAGCAGTGTTAACGAACAGCACGCTGTTCTTGCGATATCCTTTAATGCGGATTTTCCCTTTGTGAGAATCCAAGGGTTTGACTGAAAGGGCAATTCTGGTCTTATATTTTCATACTTTAAATAGGTCTGTGCAGTTCCTTTTTGTTAAAATCCACAGCCAGTGCAATGCATTTTTGTCTTTAAGTTTCTGCTTTGCAGAAAAAGCTTCTGGATTGGTCACACTGCCAGTGTCAACTCCTCACTAGATAGGAAAGTCTATTTTTCCAGTAACGCCTCCTGCAGACTCCCGCCACGCTGCCTTTGCCTTTCACACTTAAGGCCCGATTACGATGTAGGGTGGACTGCCACCGACAGGCCGTCAGTGGCAGTCTGCCCAACATCCAGGGTATCGGTCTGATCGCCGGTTTACAATACTGGCGTTCGGAGCGATTTGGGCAAGGGAAAAATACACCCGCCTCCGATAGGCTTCAGAAGCCCTCTGGGGCAGCAGTCAAAGCCTAATCCCTACAATAGAGGCGGTGCCTGGTGAGGGATTCGGATATCAGTTTCTGACACCCTTTTCATGGCGGTCCCACCGCCATGAAAAGGCTGTTGGAAAGGGATTTTGGGTGCCCCAAACACGGTATCCATACCCTGTAGGCCTACGCTATGTGGCCAGGGGAGCACATGTGGTGCCCCCAAACATCCATGCACTGTGTGACCGGCACCACATAGTGCCTGGTACACGGTGCATGAATGTTTTCAAAATGCTTTTTACTATTGCGGCTTGTGCAGCGGACCTTTTCCTGGGTCGCTGCACAAGCCGCAATAGTAAAATGCATTTTACAACCGCCTGCACGGCAGTTGAATTGTAATTGGGCTGTCGGGACCGCCGACTCCTTGCCAGATGGTCTCATGCCCGAAACGATTGCAGTCGGACGCTCATCCAACCGCCATCACGAGGACCTGACTCTTATAATAGAAAATAAAAGAGCTTCCTCAGACGCCTCGCTATATTTCCGCATCCAAACAAGAGTCAGTCTGAAGATCAAACATACATGAGATAATGGGAGGAATGTGTAGGAGAGTAGGCTCTGCTTATTATAGTTACCCCCACATTTTTGCTGATGTTTCACTGTTTTCGACTTAGACTGGCTGGGATCCTGCTATCCAGGACCCCAACCTAGCTGCTTTCTCCTCTAAATTGATTGCATGTACTTTAAGTACACTCCAGATTGGATTCTGGGGTACCCTTAAAAGTCCCTAGTATATGGTATACTATGTACCCAGGGCATAGGTACCCCAGAGGCCTCTCAGGCGCTGCAGCATATATTATGCCACCCCTGGGATACTGTTTAAAATAACACCACAGGTCTGCTACAGCAGCCTGTGTAAGGTGGTGCATGCACCCCTTACTTAGATATAGGTTCACTATATCTATCCTATATCACTGCACACATAAACCTATCAGTCACCCCTATGGCAGGCCTTATCAATCATGAAGGCAGGGTGCTGGGTTTTATGTGTGAGGGTGCTCCTCCATGAGCAGATCCCCTCTGCAGCCTTCGGAACCTATTTTCCGTGGTTGTTTGTGATGCAGCCAACCATATACTCTTAAGTGCATTATAACCTAGAGGTAAATGCTAACTTTAAAACGGCTGCATGGAAACATGTTGTGTTTGGTGTCAAACATCTTGGAATCATACCTCCCCGGCAGTAACTGGCGGGGGAGGTATGATTCCACCCTCCTAGAGGGAAAACAATTACAACACTGGTACACCGGGTACCAGCTTAACAGAACCTGGCATCACATAATGGATGCCGCCAGCCACAGACACGAGTCTGCCCTCCTGCTGCTGGACGAAACTCCAGCAAGGGATGGCTTGACAATAGGTTTCCTGTCACACGGAGGTGTGACCACCTCCCAGACAGGCTTAAGTGTATTGGGGCTGGGTGGGTGCACTCAGGGTGCTTTGATGTCTGCACTGGGGGCACATTTGGTGTCCCTGTGCATAGTCCAGCTCAAACCGGTTGCAGGAGCCATTTGCTCCTGCTCTGGCACGAAACTGGACAAAGGACATGGGTCTAGCCATCCCTCTGTCCTGACCCTCCTATAGATGGGTCCCCAGAGTTTGTCCCATCCCTTCCTTGAGTATAAAGTAGGAACCCCTGACTACAGGACTTAAGATTTTACCGGACTAAACTCTGCTACAGAAACCAAGTACTTTGACGATCTGCACGACTGAAAAATAAAGGAGTTACTCCCCTGCAAGGCAGGCAACTGAAACGCATCTGACCGGTTTGCATCTCCGAAGCTCCTGATGACTCCGAAGATTTCTGCAACACCGGAGGTGGGTTCCAGAGGTCTCTGAGGTTGATCTGTGCCCTCAGCAATTCTGAGACCCGTATCCCTTGTGGGGACCATGCAACCCGAACCCCTGTTCACTGCGTATATTTGCAGCAGCATATGCTTTTTGGCGACCCCGGAGGCAGTGCTTTGGGCTACTTGTAGTCCTGACCCCGAGCAGGATTTCCACTGAAGATTTCCAGCCTACACTCCACGAGTGTTCTGTGGGCTGGTATTTTGTGATTCAGCTCGAGGTCCCTTCGCGATCCCTCGTCCATCGACCTGTGGGTCCCTGTGAAGGTAACTTTGACTTTCTTTCCTCTGACCGCGTGGGTTGCAGTTGCCGTGGCTTGTTGGTGTTCAATCCGGACACTGAACCCCCCCCCCCCCTGCACTCGACATCCTTCGTGGGACAGCTCACCTCCAGACTTAGGTCGTTGTCGACGTCTCCTGGTCCCCGTGGCTGCAAAGTCAAGCTTCACCTCTTCTCACCTGAAACACCCAACATCGATGGGCATTCGTCTATCGTGCCCCTGGTCACTGTGAAGAGACCCAGACTCTGTCCACTCTGCTTTCAGGTTCTTCTCAGCTCCGATCCAGGCTTGGATCACACCGGACACTTCTCATCTTTACGGCAGCAGCACTTCTTCGCATCACGCCATTGAAATCAACGAGCATTTCCGACACCACTTGACCCCTATGCACCCGCTCCCCTGGTAGAGGTAACACAGGTACCTCGGTACTCTCAAGGGTGCTGGCCTTAGAACCTTCTATGTTCCAAAGGGTTTGCTTGAAGTCCTCTCCTAAGTGTCCTTAATCTTTTAAAATCCCAACCGCTACTTTCCCATAGAGTTGTATGGAGCTCACGTCTGTTCTCACACTGCACCCGTCCCCCGTGGATTCCCTGTGTCACTACCTTCGGTGGTTCCTTGGGGTCCCCGCGATTCTACCTCCTCTAGGCACTGTGTCTAGTCAAGTCGTGGTTGTTGTACCACTTTCTTAGTATATGGTTTGGTCTCCCCTTGGGGCCCACTGTTTATTGTGCTATTTACTGTTGTTCTAGCGCTTTAATATTGTGTGCCTTGTTCTCTAATCTCACAAAGAGGTTAGTAGAGAGTATTTAGTAATAAATACATATATTTTATATATTCCTTGTGTGGTTCTCCTTTCATTTGGTCATTCAGGAGGTTATAATCTGGTAAACCAAGCTGCTTTACATTCCTTCGAGACTTAGCCTGAAGGCTGCTCTCCATACCTACCATTAGGATAGCTTTCAATAAAGGTTGTCTTTAACCTAACTAGTGGACAGCATATACCAGGCCAACTTCTCGCAGAATGCTTGCAAACAGTTAGTACAGTCAGTAACTCAGGTCGCATTCAATCCTATCGTTTTTCACCCACTGTGCAACTCTAGACAAAGGCTCGTCCTATGCAAATCAGTACAGAACCGATTCCTCCTGGGAGCAGTGCTTTAACGCGTTGCTAAGTAACAGTCTCAAACAGGTGAGGTAGAATCAATGAATCCATCAATGCTAAAACAATTTTATACTAATAGTGCTTCCCGCACCGAGTTCACTAAACAAAGAGCTGCATACTGCATGGATTTCAGTGGGATGTATTTCTCATCAGATGGTGCACTGTTCAGAAAAAATGAATAAAAAGGGCCATTCACTCTCCTGCTGACTTAAACTATAAGAGATTTGTGACAGGAAACAAGAAGGGGGTATTTATGGAGCTATCAAGAGACCAAGAAAGCGCAAGACGTGTCAACTCTGCTGGAGGCTTTATCTATGCACACATTCATCTCAGCAATCATTTGTCTACAAGAGCAAGGAATTCACAATAAACAAGTCAGAGCAGGGGAATGTGGCAATAGAAGGATATTTATTGCTTGAAAGCACAGAATTGTTTTCAAGGGCAAAGAATAATAGCGCATGTTTTTCTAGGGTGCTCCCGTATTTTTCTCTTTGAATTCTTTGAGGTTAAAGTAATCTGTTTCTTTGTTTACTAGGGAAACTTTCCACACATAAGTGTGGTAGGTACATGGATACCACTGCTAATCACGCTATGAGTGACACCTTCGGCAGGTCCGGCCCTTTCAGTCAAAAGGACTTGTCTACCCAAGTACATTGCAAAAGTGAGGAACCAGGGATATATCGTACAATCCAGTCTGCACTGGTTTTCTGGAGAGGTATCCCTTGGCTCAGCCTTTGGGCGCTTGACCAGAGAAGCAAGGACGTATTTTACGGGAAGGGAAATGGCATTTTCAACGCGGGCTGAGGCACACGTGCAGTTTACCCGCAAGCGGAACCATGCTTGCCTTAACCACGCACATATGCCTTAACCACGCGTATGCCTGGTTAAGGCAGTGTGCGATCTAGATGCGCAGATCGATGGGCACAGGAAGAGGAAGAATCGGGAAGAGGACATTGTCTGGTAAGTGGGCTAGTGCCGGGTTTTAGGGAAGTTGGGGTAGTTTTTAGCGATGGGGTCGTTTTTAGGGCTTGGGGGAGGGGTCGGGATGTTTTTAGGGCTCAGGGGGTGTCAGGGTTGTTTTTAGGGCTCGGTTGTTTTTAGGGCTCAATGGGGGGCGGGAGTGTTGTCAGGGCTCGTGGGTAGAATTGGTTTTAGGGCTGAGGGGGGGGTCGGGATTGGTTTCAGGGTTGGGGTGTCAGGGTTGTTTTTAGGGTTCAGGGCAGGGGAGCTAGGGAGTATTCTTTACCACACAAATCCCTTTACCAGTCATGCCTTTACCACAAAATTGTATTGTAAAGGCATGCATGGTAAAAAAATGCATCGTTAAGATGCATTTGTTGTTCGGGCAGTGTTGTAGAGGCACGCGTGGTTTAGTCATGCGTGCCTCTGTCATACAACCCTACGGGAAATATGTGTATGATGGGCCTCTGATAACTCACATAGAAGTACAGTTAACACATAATAACGCAAAAGACCCCACAAAGTTTAGTACAAATAAAAATATTTTTTTAAATTAAGGTTAAAGAAAAACATGATTAACAACGTTTTAGGAGATTCTGGACCTTTAGAGCAGCCCCCCAAGGGAACAAAGAAAGCTGCTAGAAAAGTGTTCAGAAAGGAGGTTATGTAGAAAACACAATTCAGTGTCAAGCCAGTGGGGGAATAGAATTGTGATGAGGAACAGTGAAATGAGACGTATACATTCATTAAAGAAACATCCAGTATTGCTAGATTTAAGCCAGAGGTCTTCAAACTTCTTTGCTTTGAAACCTGCCTAAGCAAATATTTTTGAAGTCGGGTCCCCCCTCCAAAACTTTATGGCAAGACTTGGGGGAGAAAGAGTGGTGGGATTGTTATATAATTTTCGGTTTACTTTTTTTGTGGCTTCTGATCCACAATAAGTTTTATAAAAGAGAAAGTACATCAAACAGAAATTGACCAACAAAAAACTCTCCTTCCCATAATTTGGGTGATGGGAGCCCCTGACACACTGCCCCAATGCAACCGCGACACCGAGTAGCAGCCATCTCCTCTACCTCTTTCACCGCTTCCCCACCATGCCTATCACCATAATCTTAAAACAGACTCTTGGCCTCTTTAAAAAAAAAAAAAAAAATGAGCTCCGACGTGTTGGCTGTATCTTTTCAGCAAGGGTGCCTATACACCTAATGCCAGCAAGGATAATGAGCCACCCTGCTTCTTTTGTTAAGTAAAACAGTCATAATTATGATACTGTGGGCCCCTCAATCTCATGGACCCCAGCGCCCCTGCACCTCCTTCACTAATAAGAGCTACTGCTTCTGAAGCGGGCAGTCTCCTCTGTCCCTAGTTAAAACACAGACCTGTATCTTGCCCCATCCACCGCCCTATCATCTCTTAGGCCAAATCTAAGGTATCTCCTCGGCTTCAATTTTCTCCTCTCTTGTGCCATTGGTCCATGGCCCAAAGCAACAACGGCACAGCAAGAGTGTACAGGGCCCTTAGTGCAAGGAAGGGTAGTAAATCAGCTATAATTGGGGGTTAGTTGGGACCTCACACCCCTGGGCCCAGCTCCACTGCACCTGCAGCACTAATGATACGTACTCTGCTTCCCACTTCACTGGACCATCACTCCTAGGCCAGAGTCTCAAAGCAGGTTGTCTGCAAAAAGCCGGATAACTCGACCCATGCTGCTTGGGGCATGTTCCCAGCACAGCAAGAGTGACCAGGCCCCAAATGCCAGCAAAGAACATGGCGCCTCATTCCAGTTAATGCTAGTAACACAGGCATAATTGGGGTGTAGTGCCCCTTCACCCCATTGCCACTGCCCCTTCTGCATTAATGGTAGTGATGGTCCAATTAGAAAATGAGCGTGCATATCTTGCCACCTTCCTCAGGACATTTCTCTGCAGAGACTCACTGTTCATTTGTAAACTAAAAACAATTAGTATGCACATAGCACCATCTTCTGTAGTCCATCTGCTACCTAAAAGGAATGTAAATGAGTGCAGCTGGTTCATCCTCACATGTAAAGGCTGGCTGGGAGCAAGCACAGGCTTTAATTTTTGCAGTCAGTCACTTGGAGAGTCATGGTGACAAAGATGTATTCTTCTGAGAGGTAATGTAAGGGTGCTGAGTTTCGAAAGTGTTCTTTAAATGGACATATAAAAATGTTTGCACCAGGAACACCCTGGCTACTTATTAATATGTATGTTTTTGAAAGCAATTGTTTTATTTTAAACACTAAATAATTTTGTGGCAGTCTATCTTATACTGTGTGTAATACAATTTTAAAATAATGACTTACATATCTATTGTGCTTTTAATTACAGGCTGGGACCACACAGCGCTCTAAATACACAAGTCAACTTTGCGCACTGCGTCAACCAGGATTTAATTCTGTGACTCTCTGGTCTCACAGACCGACAGATCCAGTAATTGCATTAACCAATTGTGGTTTCAGAACATACATGAGTGCATTTCCCACTAATTAGTTTAATTTGTATTAATTTTCCATTTAAGGTGTGTACATTATTTTATATGCAGTTGCTTGATGGCAAAAAATCAACAAAATACTTATAGATTTATTTATTTTTTTAGCCACGCCTTTGACCGCACCACTACAGTGCTCGGGATCACAGTTGCCATATTTTTTTGTAACTTTTTATTTAATGCAACAATCTCTCAATTGTTAATGCGGTCTTTGAGGTGCCTCTCTGCCTGAGCGTGAAAGGGGGCTAAACAACAGATGCACTTCAAACGCTTCATGTAAATGAAGACAGTCTGGAAACGCGAAGAATAAACAAAGTCGCACTTCCAGGACAAGTTCATTCACAAGTGCTCAGTGAGGCATTTGCGCCCTATGGGAACTCAGCCACGCCCCCCAACCTAACTCCCCTTCTCCCTGGGGGGCATGCCTCGCAGCATTAAGACCGCCGACTTAAGCTCTCCCACGTCTGCATACTATATAAAACGTAAGTGAAAGGTTACAGAGCCTGGAGTTACGTGCCCTTCTTCACCGGGACTCAGTATGGCCTCCAAATATACAAGTGCTGAAATGTGTTGCAGGTTTCAGCCAGCATTTGCAGGTGCCGGCCTTTTGCCACGAAGAAGCAGGCGCCTAGCCACCATGCGTAGGTGCTCGGCTCTCACTACACACATACAAGGCCTTACACACAATATGCAAACTGACAGGCTCTTTCCCGAAACTTTCAAGCAAGCAGTTCTTGGCAGTCAACAGCTTCACACAGGTTGCAAATTCTCAAATTCTTTTGTCACTGAGTCCATATTGTAATGGATGTGTTGCAATCCTAAGGGACAGTTTCAGGGGCAGAGTTTCCACCTTCCTCTTCTTTCAGATTTCAATGTGGTTCCTAAAAACTGAGGCCCTGGTAAGTGAATAGGAAGGGTGAAAACCTACACACTAAACATGAAGCTTTTCTCCAGCCACCCCACAATTTCTGTGGTACATGTGCTCCTTTGAGAGTGTTCCTTGTAGCAGGATCCTCACAGAGGTCTTTGGGGTAAACCAAATTCAAGTTGAGGGGGAAGCTTCCTGGCTCCCAGTTCCTGCCACCCTTCAAGCCCTCTCTTTGTTAGTCTACCCCTGCACTGTAAACAGAAAAGGGGATCTTATCTTTTCCAGGTCAACGGCTGCCAACACTAGGCAGCTGACGACAGAAAGCCTACCTGTGCCAAGAATACGAAAAGGCAGTCCAAAGTAATAGCTAGTGCTTCGCAACACGGGTATCACTCCAAGGTTTACCTCTTTCTTCGATTGACTAGTAATTTTCTCTAAAGGCCCATCATGGGTGAGTTCCAACCCTACTCTTACGCAGTCACTTGCAGTATGTACCTGGGCTGCTCAGACAGAAATGTGATTTGGGTGAAAATTCAAAGGCTGAAAAATAAGATGCTTTTTATTAAATCACAAATAGAGAGCGGCACTCTGCAAGTATAAACGAGTATTAGTCCATCATATCGTATAGAAGGCATTCAAAACAACATTTCAGATATCCCCAAAAATTCCACATCCAATCTCCTAATGTAGAAAATGTCTTTATTGTAATTTCATCATTTTTCATAGAAAGGATGACAGCCCAGCTAACGCATTTTGTTCAGTTGAGAAACTTCCTCAGGACTTTTTTAAAGGTGAGGGAAAAAAAAAAATCACACTTGAGGAAACAAATGCTGCTGGACAGGAAGGAGGTGCGGGTGGAGGCGTTGTGTTTGATCTAGTACAGATTAAGAACAATACAATATTTGGGAAGCAAGAATGACACTGGGTCCCCCTTGGAATGATTAATAAAGTAGGACACTAAGTACACAATACAGAACACAGAGTACAATTTGGCAACTCCAACAGGATATTAGCCAATACAAAAAAGCCATATTTCAAGTCCATCTGAAACTGAAATCATTGGGTGAACCGTATATTTCCTCTTAGAGGTAATCTCAAGTGTGAATTGCTTTTCACATTTAAGAAACCCCTGACGAAGTTCCTCCATGGAAGGAAAGTGTTGACTAGCCCAGCATTTTTTTCATGAAAAAGAGGAGGAAATTACAATTAAGACGTTTTTCACATTTGAAGATGGATGTATCATTTCTGGTGATACCCAAAATGCTGTCCTGAATGCCTTACTACTAATCATGTATACTTGCAGAGTGAGTCTGTCCTTTGTATTTCATTTGAATGTTAATATTTGATTTCTTAAGCAGCTGGACACATAGTGAGTTAAGCACCACATTAGATAGTGCCATTATTGTAGCTGGTGCAATATGTACATCCTATGACAACTTATTTGTGTATTTAGAAGATAAATGTTAAATTTCTCTAATAAATCTTATATTGACCCCCATACTGGATAATGCATCTCATATCACCATGTGATTTTCACTGGCAACCACCAGCACAAAAATTATTCAGAGAAATAAACGTAGATTATCCTTTCCAAAGAGAATGACTGCAGTACTGCTGGCTGCCATGACACAAGGTTGTCCAATTATTTGACATTTTAGATGAGGGGAAAAAACTTGTCTTTTGTCTCCATACAACATCTACCGCTCTTGAGACCAAGAATATGTAAAGTCAATGTGCAATGTACAAGCTAATAAGGTATTGGTACTTTGCCAATTGTTTAGTGCCAGACGCTTAACTTGCTGCAGCAAGCAAGTCCCATGTTACAGGGTTGCTCAAAAAAGGCATAAGGGATAATGGTTTCTCAGTACAGTGTGCATGGACCTGGGACTTCAGAGAGACCAAAAGGGAAAAAGTAACATACATAAACCAGAAAAAACCATGGACAAGTGTCAAATAGAAGCTAACAAAGTGAATAATTTATCAAACATATCCAGGAGTACTCCTCAGTCTATCTTTGGGCACCAAAATCATCAAAACAGGTGAAGCACTTTTGTGATGTTGAACAATGATAAAGGTTCACCCCAGCTGTGTTAATTTCTACCTCTATTGGTGGTGCTGTGCTTTTTTTGAAAAATAAAATGGTTTACAAAAAAAAACAGGTGAAGCACTGGAGGATAAAAAGCCATATCTTGCTGACTGCATTGCACATGACATGGGGCCACTTAACCGCTATTCAAGAATAACTACTTAAAAAGGTTTGAAAGCATTTGAGATACAAAATAAAATACAATGCTTCAGTGGCTATTAACTAATCTCTATAAACTTGGATAATTACCTCCTACTTCCAATGGCTCTTGTAATCATTACAGTTTTTCTGGGGAGATGCCACACAACTTTATGATACGAGAGAATGCTCTGCGGTATCAAGCAGCTTTTACCAGTCAATGACTTCAAATAAGTCATCCAAGCCCTAGATGTATCAAGATAGGACTATGGCAACACATTACTACCAAACCCTAAAATTCCCCTGACTCTCCTTAAAGCGCCCAGATTGGTCACCGATTCCAATTTCCGGACTAGCCCTCGATTGAAGCAAGGAACATATATGCTAAGGCACCACAAACTACCACAACCTGAAGCTTCAAATCTCTGGGGCAAGAGACAACAGAGCAGTACTGATACTCTTCTCAAAACACCAGCCGTCCAAACTCACACAAGGCAGCGCTATGTGGAACGCTCTTTGAAGCGCATTGCTGTGCTAGGCACTCACAGACGTTAGTCCTATGTGGCACACTCCTGGAACGCAGCACTATGTGGAACGCTTTTAGAAGTGCATTGCTATTTGGCATGTTCATAGAAGCGCAATGCCATGTGCCACGCTCCCACAACGCGGCACTATGTGGAACGCCCCTAGAAGTGCGGAGCCCTTGGCCTCGCAGTGCTCATTCACACAGAAATCCCACTTACCACTCTGGAGCCGGGGTGAGAGTCTGGCGCGGGGTCCAGGAAAGACTTCGGGGAACGCGGAGCCCCTCCGGAAGCGCCGACGAGCAGTATCCGAGCGAGGGTTCAGGGCAGCATCTCTGATATCTCCAGAGGAAGACTGCCCAGGAGTCTCTTTCCTGCCCGTAGAGACACCCGGTCCTCCAACCCCCGCACTGACTGAGGAGTTCAGGGCAAAAATGGAAGGAGGAAGGGGAGGAGAGCTACAGAAAGAGGAGAGTGGTAAAGATTGGGAGAGGATGGAAGAATAGAGGCAGAGAGAGAGGAGACGCAAAAAGAGAGGCTGCTGATGCTTAACGCGGGAGAGGTGTGATCAACAGGATAAGAGAAGGAAAGAATGAACGAGGAACGGTGAGAGAGACCACTTGTGACGGAAGAAACAAGCATTGGCATAGGCGAGTGGTGCGCGCGCGCCGGCAAAAGTGGAAGCAGGGGTGCGCGCGCGACGGCGGAAAAAATAAAAGCTCCAGATGGCGCCTTGGACGCTGAAAGCTGCCGGCTGCGCGCGTGAACGCACGCTTGTCGCCAGCCAGCAGCACTTTGAGGCACAGCTGCCGTACAAAAATTACTGAAATAGTAGAGTTGCAATTAACACATCTGTCTTTAACATGGAGGTGGACATTTTATTATCACAATTAGCTGGGGTGTCAAAGCAAGGAACATAAATAACAGCGTGCTTCTCCTTGGGCACAGTCAGAATTGGGCAGAAGAGTGTACCAGTTACTCTGAGGCTCCTACTACAGACCGGATCCCAGGGGACACTGGCAGTAAGGCAACCATAAGATCTCAGGCAACAGATACACCTTCATTGTGCTGAATGACAAAGAGTTCGGGCAATGAGGTTAGTTCAGATGCAAATTGATGGTAGGCCAATGTCAGTGTGAGCAACGCGGATTGTAGCAGTGAGAACAAGGAGACCAGTTCAGAGGGTTAAGGTGAGGCAGATCTACCTTGGGCATGTGGGGGTTAGAAAATAATTTTCTCATAACCTGGGAAACATAGCGCACGTATCCAATCTGAGATTAAAGAGAATATCTGGAAGGCTGGCTTTATTGAGATGTTTTCACTGATAATAGGCAAGAGAAGGGAGGTTGAATCATAGCCTAGTAAAGACAACAACAACAAAAATCGAACAAAGGTAAGATACCTAAGTTTAAAGAAAAAATTACAAATTGGTAATTTGACTTTCATGTGTATCAGGCTGTGCTGTTAGAGAAAAAAAACACAAGTCTGCTTCAGAGTTGTTTTTGTTTGTATGTGAATAAGATTTTGAAGGCACTTCATGAAGATGGGGGCACTGACTGGTTAGCTTCAAGCAGGATTTAAAATGGGTTACGGTAAAGTACAGGGGTATCCGATGGGCTCGAACCTAGGTACCTATTTGGTTGGGATCTGTATCTGGCAGCAATTCTAACAATTATTATTACAACAGTGGTTCTGTCGGGTGTAGCTATTTCTTTGTAATTGAAAACAATCATATAAACAACAAATCAAATGATTGCGCAAAATTACAGACAACATTCAACATTCATTTATAGTTACTAGGAAAGGATGATTTAACTAGATTCAGAGTTTATCAAAAAGAAATGTTCTAATTCAATACAATCATTTCCAAATGGAAAGGCGGTCTAATGATTCAATCAATGAAAAGGCGCAAGTGACCAATATTTACTGTGACAAGGTGAATTAAGTGCAGATGTGACATAATCAGTGTATACAATACGTAAGTGATCATGCAAGCTAATAAAGAGATATTTACAAGTTGAAAATATGAAAACAGTGTCCAATTTCAAAGTATAACACAAATGTCTCAAGCTCAGGAATTGGTCTACATTAGTTTTTCTAAGCAATGAGACCTATTGAGGATTGGACATTTAACAACCGTCGACGTTTCGACCCTAACAGAAGCAATGATATGGAAAAGGCAGTGCGGGTCTTCTTCAGGACAATTTGTAAGTCTGACAACCGATTCGGGTAGTATGAATCGATGCCATAAACATAATGTTGGAGGCTTAACCTGAATGTTGGTTGGTCCTGTGGCCAGATGGAACCCTCAATGGAACCCGCCCCACCCCCCTCTCCCCAGTGCAAGATTCTAACACTGTCATTCATCGTAGAAGGCTTTCTTTATAAGGGAGTGCAACCTTCAGGCAAATGCGGCATGGTTCTGGGAACTTTTTCCATTTTGCTGAAGAGCTAGAGGTCCCACTTGCACGGGAAAAACACAACAACCTAACCTACTTGGATTGCTTTTCTCTCAACTGAGACTGGCCCCTAAATGGTTGTGTGCAGGTTGTCATTGGAACCAATTCGGGCATTCATCCAGTAATAGATCAATGCTTAGCACACAAGAAGGCCACCTTACACCAGCTTCAGGTACTTGTCGGGCAACTGAATTTTTTCAATCAATTACCCCTTTCTCCAGCGAGGGCTATGGCTGATGTGAAACACAAGCATTGTTAAATCATAGTATCAACTGAAGCCAAAAATTATTTGAGGATCTGGTATGCCTTCTTGATTCAGTTTAATGGTCCTATTGCCTGCCTCCCCACCACTTCACTATGCCGAGCAAGTCATTAGACCATTACTCCGATAAGGCAGATATGCTGGGCTTTGGAGCCATATATGGAGGCAATTTGTATAGATGAGATTAGCCAACCAAAAGTGCTGCATCTATATTGGTCAAGCACATTGCACTTCTACAACTGTTTCCCAGTGTGGTTGCTGCGCCTATTTGGGCTGCACCTTTTAGGAATATTGGTGCAATAGTCTGGTTCAACAGTACGGCGCTGGTGGAGCCCATTAGCAGGCAGAAGCAGTCTTGCAATTTTGTTTGGAGGGACTGGTCTTGTTATGTTTCATTTTCAGGTGAAATATTTCCCAGAAGTCAAAACAATACAGGTTATGCTTTGTCTCACTAAGTTGCAGGAAGGCAGAAGACCCCATTCCCATGCAAGTCAATGATGGAATTCCCCGACGAGATACTGAAGCTTGGTGGCCTGCTTTACCAGAACCGGTAACTGCACCTTTAGCAAAGAAACTGTGCAGTGCTTAGCAAACTGCCTTTCTTTTCTACAGGACTTTTCTGCTGGGGAAGAAGAGAGACGAAATGTTTTCTTTACAGTTTTTTATCCTCTTCATTTAGGAGCTTCATGCACAGGGTAGTGCAGTTTCTTTTGCAAGAGCAGCTCTTTGTCCTGAATTTCTTTGCCTAGCTAGTAGGATCCATAAATAACTCTTCCCATTTCTTATTCAGGAGGGTCCCAATAGGATGGTCAACACTTGCGGGAAATAATGTGGGTTTTATGCTCCCTTTGGATATGCACAAACTGCATGCCTTATTGACACAGCTTCATATGATCTCCACTTTTCCTTAGGTAAAAAATCTCTTTGCTGTAGCCTTTTACGGGGCATTCCAGCTCAGGGATGCAGTAGAAACTTCATCTCTAATCAGAAGGGTGGGCTACAGCTGCACAATTCAAGTTTGGAAACTGACCAAGTGGCCAGTGAGCTGTGTCAGAGGAACAGGGAAGGAGGGTTGCGGTTTCCCGTTCTTAAAGCCTCTAGTACTCTGGATTGCCAAGAGCTGCAGTTAGACAATTCCTCGGGTTTCGACTGTGCAGTTATTCCATGAGAGTACTAAGGCTCTGTCTCAATAGCATTTTTCTGCCGTATTTTCTTCAGCTCTGTTCGCTATAGGGGAAATCCGCAAATTTCTCCTCTCAATCTTTTAGGATCGTGAGAAAACTATGGCGAAAGAGGCAGGTCTTAGTAATTGGCAGTTTAAAAACGTAGGAAGATAATCTTCAGCCTTCTACTAGTGCTATGCGAGTCCTGGCTGGTTGTGGTGTAGCTCAGATTACTTCTTTGCTTTGTTGTAGTAACCCTCTTCATTCAACTGTGTATAGGTTTTAGCCCATTCACTTATCCGGCATGTAGTTTGCAGGATAAAGCAAGCCAAGAGATTGAAAAGATAAACCGCTAAGGATAACCTCCTTCATGAGTTTGGGCATTGCATGTCTACATTGGTCAGAACTGTGCACAACAGAGAAAATAGTGATACGGTAACCCTCCATCTTGTGGGTAACGACTACTCTGGGCTACAAGCAACTTCTTGCAGTATTCTTGTAGGTGGGCCAAAGATCCCAAAGAACGTACTTTGCATGGTGCCGCATGAATTCTAAGAAGGAACTGGAGTGTGGGTATTTGAGTTAGGGTCATGATTAGGGGCCTTAGAGAAGAAATGTCAAACCTTTGTGCAGATACAGGATGGGTGTAACACTTTTTATATGCTAATTAGATTAGAGGTTTAGGATGTTTCATTAGGACATCGTACATTTATCTGAGTTGGGCACTGACATATTCATAGACACATCATGGGCTTTTACTTCAGCTCTCTTGGTAGGAGTGGAGGGCGAAGGACCTTGATGCTATGGTTCCCATGCAGCGGGAAGAAGTAAGCATAAGAGAAATCACTACATAAAACGGGTTGAGAGTAATAAACTTACATTAGCACTGGGTTCTGTGTCAATTTCACCTGGGCGTAGGGTCTACGGGCGAGACTCTTTGTAGCTGTGAAGGGCATAGGGGTTTTTTGCCCACTGATCTCATTTTTACAAATAGGACCCCTCAGTTTGATGGATTATAGGGGGGTGATCAGGCCCGGGACAGGCAGTGGCCTGAGATAGTTCCCCAGTGATGCAGGCGGTTCCACCTGTGTGTCAAGATGGAATGGGAACATGGAGCGTGACTAGTGTTGTGAAGCTAAAGAATAATCTCTTTTGTATAAACTGATCATCCTGTAAATAATACCATTTTTAAGGTTAACTTTGTTTTATTGGTTTGCAAGCATTGAATAAAACATTGCTCATTATGGACATTCCCGTTTCCCGTCTGCAGAAATGCCCCCCCTTCCTCCCGCAAATCAAGCCCTCCCAGACATGTGTGAGCTCCAGCGAGTCAGTCAATGGCCATCCGGGAGGAGAGGACTGCTATAGGCAAAGCAGGGGATCGTCCAGATTAAGCGTTATAAATTATCCCTAAAACCCCCCCTCCAAACTCCCCCTCCATCCCTAACTCCCACCCACGAACCGATGTGCTGTGTGAATGCCTAAGGAGAGCCCAATGTGTGGGTCGTCAATTATTGTGCAGAAGGATTGGATTAGGTCGCGGCTGGTGTTTCCATGAGCCTAAGGAGGCGAAGGTACTTTGGGCATGTCACCTCGTTCATTTCTAACGCCAGTAGGGACAATAAGGGGCATCGGGTGGTTCTAAATGAGTCAGCTGAGTTCGTTAGAGTGGCTTGAATGCGTTCCATGCCCACAATATACCACAATTTATGAAGCCATCCTGTGTGGGTCGGTCGGGTTTGCGAGCCCCATAAAGAGAGGATGTGTTGGACAGCTGCTCCCAGTGCAAGGCCCATCTGCCTCCCTCGTAGCGACTTCAGTGGGTATGTGATCGGGTTGGGTAGTCCTAACAGTGTATAGGCAGGGAATCAGGGAATATCAGTCTCGAATTGCCTGTCAATGTCATCCAGAACAGAGCTCCAGTATCCCGTTAGTTCCATACAGTCCAAGAATAGATGGGTCAGTGTGCTCTCCCCATCACAACCCCGCCATCACGTCGGGCTACGGTCCGGGTTCCCTTTATGTAGTCTGGTTGGAGTCAAGTACCAATATGTGGCAACTTTAACTGCAGCTTCCCTGCTAGCCGTATTGCAGGCCGTGTGGTTGGCCCGGAAGAAGATATCGCGCCATTCTTTCTCTGTAAGATCTCTCCCTAGTTCCCGTGCCCAGCGCCTTTGCCCTGCATAGAGAGAGGGGGAGCTGGCGGCCGGAGCATAGTGTATAGCTCGGAGATCATCTTTTTATCAGAGGTTTTCGTCAGGAGCCATCGTTCGTATGTTGTGAGCTTCCTACCAACCAATAATACCTTTTTTAACTGTTTTAGTGTAGGTGTGTGATATTTGTCATGTTTAATTTGATGTACAAAATTCTTTAACATGTTTGTTGTATGTACTTACTTCTTGTGCATAGTAGGAATAGAATACTTTGGCTGTGTTTTGAATAAATACACCTAACTATTGGCTAAACCATAAAGGCATTGAACTGCATTGTCACTGACGTGATTCAGTGTGGGGTAGGGGTTGCAACCAGGTTGGATACCTCTCCACCCTGTGTAATGGTACTTGAGATCTCAAAAAAGAGAGTTTCCCAGGGACCAGAAAGGACTGGGTGTCAGATATTTATCAAAAAAGATTCCTTTCTGTGTATTACTCTTTTAGTTGGTGACCATGAGGCCTACACATTTAGATCAATAACCTTTGATTTTTGACTGTGACACTGGACAAATATTATTACTCCAGACTAGAATATACTTTTTGTTACTCTCAAAATTTATTTTTCATAGGAAAACACTTATATTCAATAAAATCATATTTTAAAATTGCATTCAATATATACTCTGATTGGGTGCTCTGGTACAATCTTATATATGCTATCTAACAATTCCGTATAACGGTATCTATCTCAGAGTCACACACAGTTCAAATCATGTACTTTCAAAATTGCAAATTAAATACTACACAAATACATTTCATATACTTTAAAAAGTCCCACTGTCGACGCGTTTCGGTGCATAGGTTACAATAGTAGCACCTTCCTCAGGACGGACGAAAATTTAAAACCAAAGTTTTGTTCTTCTTTCTAAAAAAGAGAATGCATATAATTAATACCATTTCCCTATGGAGAGTTGATTCTAGTTCTGGGCTATGCTGTTAATGTCACTATTACATGTTGTCTGCCCTTACTTTAAGTGTAGGGGTTGAAGTCCTTCTGTGGGTGTTCAGGACGACTTTATCACCTCTCAACTTTTGTGATTTTAGACCACTTGCATCATAGTCAGTGGAGTCATAGAATTCTACAAAAAGAGCATGGAGTTATTTCACCATACTTTTTGAGCCTATTAGCCTATTCTCATGCTGTTAAGCAAAACACTTACTTTTAAAAAGTCACGTTGACACATGTTCAATGGTGTCTTAAAGCAGGTACGTCTTTCGATATGCACCGCCTGTATTCAGTTGTTTAGCTGTGCCTGTACCTGTCATGTTATTCCGGTACAGGTATCAGGACACCACTTGAAAAGGTGCAGGGAAGGACAGCCTGAACTTAAACATTAGGCGAAAAACCTATTGGTAGGTATATGGATGTATTTGTTGAGAATAAACACCAGTGCCATGACATCATTATTTGAAGTATATAGCATTATCTATGTACCTTACAGGCACAGCTAAACAACTGAATACAGGCGGTGCATATCGAAAGACGTACCTGCTTTAAGACACCATTGAACATGTGTCAACGTGACTTTTTAAAAGTAAGTGTTTTTGCTTAACAGCATGAGAATAGGCTAATAGGCTCAAAAAGTATGGTGAAATAACTCCATGCTCTTTTTGTAGAATTCTATGACTCCACTGACTATGATGCAAGTGGTCTAAAATCACAAAAGTTGAGAGGTGATAAAGTCGTCCTGAACACCCACAGAAGGACTTCAACCCCTACACTTAAAGTAAGGGCAGACAACATGTAATAGTGACACTAACAGCATAGCCCAGAACTAGAATCAACTCTCCATAGGGAAATGGTATTAATTATATGCATTCTCTTTTTTAGAAAGAAGAACAAAACTTTGGTTTTAAATTTTCGTCCATCCTGAGGAAGGTGCTACTATTGTAACCTATGCACCGAAACGCGTCGACAGTGGGACTTTTTAAAGTATATGAAATGTATTTGTGTAGTATTTAATTTGCAATTTTGAAAGTACATGATTTGAACTGTGTGTGACTCTGAGATAGATACCGTAATACGGAATTGTTAGATAGCATATATAAGATTGTACCAGAGCACCCAATCAGAGTATATATTGAATGCAATTTTAAAATATGATTTTATTGAATATAAGTGTTTTCCTATGAAAAATAAATTTTGAGAGTAACAAAAAGTATATTCTAGTCTGGAGTAATAATATTTGTCCAGTGTCACAGTCAAAAATCAAAGGTTATTGATCTAAATGTGTAGGCCTCATGGTCACCAACTAAAAGAGTAATACACAGAAAGGAATCTTTTTTGATAAATATGGTACTTGAGATGCCAGTAGTGTCCTCCAATTAGATCCCCAAGACCTGGGGATACCAGGAACCTGTGCCCCATTGAATGCAGTTTTGGGTGTCTGAAGTTACGCTGCGCCAGAAGTATGCAGTCCTGGTTGTGGCACTGGCGTACTTGCATAATGTGTGGCAATGTTTCCAATTTTCTTTCTCACATGTGGCAACCAACCATCCTGTTTTTTCATTTTTGTCCTGTATTTGTGCGATCTATTCTGTTGCCCATGCTCAGCTGGTGCGGGCGGAAAATGCCCCGCTTTTCACAATATTGTGTGCCCAAACTAAAATTGTTTAGTTACGTTGTTGACCCGACATTGTAAAGTAGTACTTCTTGTTCCAACAGCTATTCATTACTTTACCACCAAATTACACTTAGGTGCACTGACCATGATCAAGCACAGTCTACCAGTCCTCCCAACTACCATCCAGTCAACTTGTTTTCAAACCATAGACTTACAGATTTTAAACTGGTTCTAAATACTTCCACTCTTGGACCAAAAAAAGAATAGGAGCAGAGGAATGCGTTCAAAAAGTGATTGCATAATCGCACACAAGTTTTCCCAAATGGGGAGAATTAAATGTTATGTCTGGGGTGGTGTCTGCTCACACCCAGAGAATTTCCCACTGTGTTTTGGATCCTGTCAACGCCTTTTTTTTGTACAGCAATCGTAACAAGTTACAGGCCCACTACCAGGCCCCCACAAATTTTGTATAATGGGAAATAAGGTAGAAGCAGCCTGTGGAACCCTTGTTTTTAAGGTCCTGGGGAAGAAGGTTGGCTCTGGGTGGTATCCATGATGGATACGGACGTTGACCATTTGAGTTTCAGGTTTTAAGACTATTTCATTCTATTTGATGACAGTTCCATATTTTGTAAACTTTTCTCCAAAGGTGCCAAGACTTACTTCAGGCAGTGGTAAATGGATAGAGATTAAAATACAGTATGGCGTAGTAATAGCTCTCAATATGTCCAGAAAATGCGACACATGACTCACAGTCACCCCGCTCCTCAAACACACATCTTCCGGTATCTCCAAGTGTGCAAAGTGTCTCCACGCGCACGTCAGAGCGTCCTGTAAAGTGATGACGGAAACGTGGCCACCCAAGTGTATGATCAAATATAATTCTTGTTGAAACTTGGAGAATACATACAGTCTTCAAAGCAAAACTACCACTAAGTTACTGCATTATTGTTGACAGTGAAGAACATACAAGGAAAGAAAGGCAGCATTATGCTGTTGTTGCAGATCCTATTAACAGACCCTCACTTGGTCGAGGTTAAATGCTTCAATCGACAGTCTTTACCTGAAATACTGCTTTAGTGCGTAATGTTGCACGTATATGTTTGCATGTATGCATATGGTATTTCTATACGCAAACCTAGACAAGAGCTGCTGTACGTGGTCATGCATGCGGTCATTGCCTGCGTATATTTACTTACGTCCAGGTGGAACAATTCGTTAATTTGAAATGGAGGAAAAATGCCATACAGCGGAGCTACATTGCTTACTCACGAAGTGCCCTTAAAACTATAACAACACAAGAGCGAAAAGTGTGTATTAGACACAACTTAAACCCGGAGGTGTGCGCGAGGTTATGTTACAAGAACGACAACAGCATCCAAGTTGTAGATGGTAACTATAGAGCGGCGTCCAACCACACTGTTTTCCCTGTAACGTGAACCTTCTCTTTATACAAACACAATACCACCCTTCAGCATCTTGTATACAAATCTAAAAATAACATGTACAAGCACTCATGCAAGGAACCAGGAAATGCCTCAATAGGGCGTGGCGATAGATTTCTTAAACCCGAGCACTGAGGCTATGCACTTCTAAACAACGAGCTCTGCGTGCAGATGACCCCATCTAGTGGATAACCTCCAAGACGCAGCGTGATCGTGCACTGATCTGCGAGCACGGGACACGCACAGGCTCATACGACCGCTCCGCGCGCGCAATACACCCCGTGAGCAACTTTTCGGAGAGTCCCTACCACGAGCGACAGGGACAAGATGGCTGAGGGACAGATTCATAACTGATATTAACTGAATTAAATCTATGTCATGCTAAGGCGCACCAGCTCCCAGAAACTCGCTGCACGATGCCATTTGCATTAAAACACAGTTGTGTTACCATAATAATTTACCTGAAACTCTAAACTGTTCGGTTATTTGGGACCACTATTCAAAAAGGCCGGCGAGGAGGGGAGCGGGAGTTCTGGAGAAACGTATGAGGGAATTATGTGCGGGTTTAGTTCTATTTTGTGTAAAATTCAAACTAAGAGATAAATAGGATATTTTTTTCAAAATAAAACACATTAAAATATTATCATTCCTATGGGCCTCTAGGCCCATAGGAATGAATGGGTAGCAATTCCTTAATTGCGACTCACAATTTGCAAGTCGCTATTAAGGAATATTAAGAAGCGCAACATTTTTTGCGATTCCTACATGCAGAGACAATTGCAATTCTTTAATTGCGATTCTTTAAAAATCGCAATTAAAGAATCGCAATTGCCTATTATGATGCATGTGCTCCAGAATATCCCTTCTATCTCAAATAATTTCTTGCCACTATCTACCCAGTTTGGGTTTCAGTGTCAGAATAGGTGTGTAAGTGTAGCTGTGGCCCGGTACTTCCTCCAGCATGAAATGGTGCTCATATTATTCCACATCACAATCTTGTCTGGGGTACCATACCAATATGTGAGTAGCACGCATTGTTTCCCGCCTTTTGACAATCCATTCCAACGTGCGCACCTTATCATGAAGCTCCCACCACTCATTGTCAGTGAGGTCATGCCCCTGCTCTTTTTTCACCCAAAACCTTTGGTCTGGATTTGTGTCAATCGGCGACGGCCCTTAAATTATGATGTCTAAAGCTGAAATTACATGGCTGTCATGGTTCATACCCTTCATCCACTTTTAAAAGTTGGTTTTTCACCAATGATGGATCTGGAGATTGCAGAATCTTTCCATCTCTGGGAGGTCATACTGACTGTTAAGGTCTCCAAATCGTTTTATCTGCCTGTTCGCAAACAGCGAGCCCACCGTTGCAAACTAATTCGGACACCAGCACTGGAATCTATGTTTCTCCATCACCAGTTGAAGCATATGGGTGAGAAGGGGGAAGGAAAGGAGGTGAATGCAAGGTGTGTGCTAATTTTGATCCATTTCACCAACGTGGCTCAAGTGATGAGTGAAAAACACAGCCCCCAGCTCCCTTGCGATCTTGTTCTGTTGAAGACGGTTCAAGGTTGACAAAAACATTCATAAGTATTTTAAATGGTTGCAAATAGTCAGTTCAGTCTCACAGGAACTGCCCACTTGAAGCTCTCTCCTTGTCCTTTTCATGTTCTTAATCTTCCTGGATTTCCACAGGTTTCAATGAACAACCCACCCTAGTCCAGATTCCGCAGCACCTGGTCCCCTGGGTTACTCTTCTGAGACTTCTGGGTGGACTCCTCAAAGCAAGTGCCATGGAGGGTGTATCATTTCATTCCTATAGGTCGTTCCCTGCCACAATGGAGTGCACTCCACAGGATTGTAGTAAGGCTGGTTGTATAACGGTTGCTACTCTGATGACCCACAATGGCCCCATCACAATTTATACTATGGTTGGTTGCATGACACTAATTCCAATGGGTGCTACAAGACACTCCTGGGTGGACTCCCCACAGCATGCACAGCGGCTGGTGGTAGCATAGCCATTCCTTTGGGATGCTACATACAGCTCTTAGGAGGACTCTTTAGAGTAAGTACCGGGGCTGCTTATGTAATATCCGTTCCCATAAGTTGCTGCTTCGACGCTTTTACATAGACCCCTACACCAGAATGTTTACTGCGATTGGCTGTACAGTGCTAATCCGCGAGGATGCTCCTCTGCAACTTCTGGGAAGAACCCCCGCTCAGAGCATATACTAGGACTCGTTCCATCCTTTCCATCTTCACGGGTTGTTCTTCTGCCCTACTGGGTAGATTCCCGCTCCAACCACAGCATAAACCGCAGCTGGCTCTGCAACACCCTTTCACACTCTTCTCTTCGACCTCTCTTTGGACTGTATTATAGTCAGTGGTTGATGGGGTGCTTCATACACAGAAGTGGTTTAAACTGTATGACATAGACCACGCATAGATGGTAGGTCTCACTGTGCTTGCATGGGGGCATATCTTCTCACACTTGGGTAGGTATGCACAGCTTCCCTCCCACAGACTCTGGTTGAGCTTTCTCTGACATACTCGCACGATACATGACACTGCACACAAGTCACAAAACGCGCGCACACACTCACTCCCTCTCTACCCACCCACTTACCTGCTCTAATGCTTATGCGTCCTATTGCTCACCCCTTCTATCTTCAGCCTCTTTCTTAAGTACAGCGTTCTGACAGGCCGTTTGAGCTTTGTATTACGCGAGCGAAATGGTCATTTCCGTTTTTCACATTACACGTATGGTGCATATTACCCCCCCCCCTCCCGATTACGCATTTTGCATAATTTTCAGCTGCAGAAGGTTGCACTGAGGAAAAACGCCTTTCAGGAACTGTGTAACTGATGTGTACCACGGCTGCTAGAGGTTTTCTTCTCGAACTTCACTGGAATCTCGTCTGACTTTTGAGTGCAAGGTATGCCCTCGTGAAATTTAAACGCATATGGCTGACATAAAGGATCTCCTAATTTGCGCGAAAACTCCGCGTATTTCGCGAGGATAAAGGTGTCACAATTTTGCCCAGGCATACACGCTACCTGCCTACAAACGTGCTGCGACACATCATCAGGGGTATGAAGCGCTATATAAATGCAACTATAATTAAATACTACACTAATTCAAATCTACACTAACCAAGACTCCACCATGAATATTGAAAATGAAATATGGAGACGCCTTTTGCGTAGATCCTCGCGTTCCTTTCCATTTTTCAGAGTTGTTTTTTAGCTCACTAGCACCTCAGTCATACAAACCACTCTAAATTATCGAGAAGACATTAAATTCACCTCCGGGTATCTATTCTAACTCTAATAACCTGAAATACCAAACCATTATTCTGCTTCCTGTCAAAAAAATGTGCTTGCAGTCGACGAATTTCTACCTTCTGGCAGTTTTGTTCTGTGTTAAACTGTTATATATATGGAAGGACTTTTCTAGATTACATGGCATTTTTCATGCTGCTGCGGTATTAAGCTTCGATAGCATGAATGCTGCGCGAGACATAAAAACGTTTAAATACAAAACAGATCATTATTATTATTTTTTTAGGAATGTGTCCGAGTATATAAAACGCCCGTTTTACTATCAAGCGCTTGAACTTTCTACGCTGCCCATTAACCAACAGACTTTCTTAGGACAGACTTTTTTGTTTTGTGATGCCCTCCATTTGCAAATATTACTCTTAAAAGGAACATTCTCAAATAAGCAATGTTCCAGTAGGCTGACGCACAAAGTCAGAAAAGTTAACTTTGATGAATTAAGTGTAAGATGTTTAAGTTTGGTACAGCCACATAACACACAAAATCATTTGAGTAAAATATGTGTAAAACTGAAAGACTGCACCCTTAAAAACCACTAAGAGCACTTCTCACTATTCCCAAGGAAAATAGAACTGAAGACTTTTGCTTACAATTTCTCAAAGTTCATGGTCTTTAGAATTAAACCCGAAAAGAAGCAAACAGCAGAATGCACAATATATACTTGAAAGCAATTTTCCTTGTAGCATAACGTTCAAATAATATTTCGATCATTAGTTTCGTGCAGCATGCGCCTTCCTTTCTTTAATGTGCTACTGAATACAATTCAGTGAAAATAAATGTGTAGCACAGACAATATGTGCAGCCGTGGTAATGGCCAAAAAGAAAAAACACTGGCAGACATTTTTTTGGGCAACTAGAAAGCCACAAACTCGAAGGCCATTGTACTTTCAGCTTTTGTTGCAGTGGCCTAAAGTGCTATCAAAAGAATAAACTGGCCAAAGCACATAACAACTTTCAACCCACTCAGTCACGAAGGATCCTGTTAACATTCCCAACACCATCAGTTCACACTCAAACCACATTTCTGCTAGTCAGGGTTTCCATTATTTTCATAGTTCTCCAAAGGCTTGCATGCACAGAAAATGAAATAGCACCATCCGACCACCAAGGAGCTCCTTAAGACGGAGCTCGATATGTATTGGTGGCCGTGGAAGTGCCATTCATGTCCTAGAAAACATACACAATTAACTTATTAGCACATAACCAGTCAGCTGGTCCAGCTTTCATGACAGGGAAATGCAATCACAACATCAGACAGCACTAGTCTGCCTTGAGCCAGCAACAGCCTACAGGGCAAGTGCTGTCCGCCCGCTACACAAAGAAGCATGGCGCCAAGCTAGGGAACCTCCCGGTAAGTCCACCTCATCTTATTTACCTTCCACACGTCACTGTGCACTGAAGAACTTACAAGGAGTTGTCGACTCTTCTTTACCCTACACTAAAATACTGGTCCTACTTGAACTTTCTGATGCAATAATTTGATTTATTGACTAGTTGAACAAGTATTGGCATAGCGAATTGGTCTCACCTTTGGAACTTATTGCTTGTGCCAATGCTTTTTAGCAATGCATGACAGCACTAGTAAAAAGCAATGCTTTTTGCCGATGCTACTCAGCATCACCCAAAAAAGGCACAATAAAGCAGCTGCTGTTGGTGGTTGCGTCATTTTCTAGGTGTGCATATGCGTCATCACTTATGTGTGTGCCTACAGAATGGAGCGAGCACCATTTTCGTTTATTTTTTATTTACCGATCTAAGATGGTTGGTGTCACTTAGATAAGTCAATTTAAAAAACGGTTTTGTGGAGGGCCAGCAGCAATTTGTTGCCTTTTAAAAAATATATTGAGAAAAGAGCAGAAGAGGCAGTGAGACACCACATGAGCAGATAGAGGACAGTGGGTTTTGGAAAAGCAACGAGGAGTGGAAAGGGGGCGCAAAAGCAACATAGGGGGCCTGGAGAGAGGCACAAGAGGGAGACAGCAAAGGGAATGTGGGAAGAAGTAAACAGGAGAGAGAGACAGCAGCCATGATAGACAGCCGAAAAAAGATCGTGGGGATTGGTATATTTGACTGGAATGGAGAGAAACACAAGAGGGGGAGAGCTGGAAAACACATGCACTCTGATTGGGTGCTTAACCAAGAAGAAAAAATAGTTCCCTAAAACAGAGCAGTGGAAGGACACATGTCAACTAGCTAAGAGCACGGTAAAGATCTCCAAGGGAGGAACAACCAGAAGAATGACTAGAAAAGCCATCAAATAAAAAGCAAGTAAATGAGACTGACAATAAAGCAAGCAAATGAGACTGACAATAAAGCAAGCAAATGAGACTGCCAATACAACCAACCTACGGTAAGCAATGGATGAGCTGTGAGTGAGTGTAATTTGTTGTAAAGCCTACAATAGGTTTTTCGCAACTAGACAGCTTGAGTTGTCAGGTAGAATCAACCTAAAATAGTATGCAGCATACTGCTACTAAAAGTGGGTATCCTAGCGCTTTAGAGTCTATGCAGGCAATATCGTATAAGATGGTTTGAAAGAGTAGACGATTTTTTAGCAATTTCCTAATGGCGAACAAATTCTCAGTCTAATTAAGGTGTAAAGGCACATCTGAAGTCAAGGTAAAATGATGGGCAGACTCGCCAAACGAGGGTCAGTTGAGACTCTGCAGCTGCTGAACAATCACCCAAGCACTCATCCCCAGCAAGCAAGACTACGGAAACACAGTTTTTTGGAATATCTGCCCAAATCACCAAGTTGCTTATGACCATTCAGAATGTAGCAGCCGGACTCACACTCAGCCTCCCTGCACAGACCCACATCTCTCCCACCTTAGAGACCTCCAATGGCTCCCCATACACAAACACACTCATTTCAAATTACTTTCACACACACACAAAGCACTACACAATTTAGGTCCCACCTACCTGAACAACTGCATCAGCTTACAAGTACACTTAAAATAACATAACAATGAAGCAGCCCAAATTTGGAGGCTGACACTCCTTTTACTCTAATTTTTCTTCCAATAAGTAAACATATTCATAAAACAAATTAGAATTGCATTTTGCTTCTTTTCACAGGATTGCCTTTTTGGAGTACTGTAATATAATTTAGAAGCAAATGTTCTACTGGCTGAGGTTGAACAGAGGCAGGCATATATACACAGGTCACTTCGTCACCACTATGTAGTCTGGCCAGTTGTTATTCTCTGCAGGAAGGGTCTCTCATTGAGAGTTCAGTGTCCCTGTATGATCATCAGGCCCTTTAAGCCTTTGGACCTTTATGGAAAGGCACGGCTTCATGTATGCCTTTTTGAAACAACCACTCCACGTCCCGCTATGGATATCAATAATAGAAGACATTTTCAGTGCACTATAAATAACATGCTGCAGTCATGGTTAGACTTACCAATGCAGTGTAAAAACATACAATTGGAAAGTGTAAATATTTGTTTATCCAAAGACATTCATTTTAAACTGCACAAGGTATCCCAGAGATGGCCTTGGGCGGTTATGTCAACATATGTTTCTCATAGTGCAAGGGGAGTCTTCCTCATAGATTTAAGTTAGCTCGATGAGTTGAGTGCTCGCTGCCAAGAGCTGTATTTAACTGGTAGGAAACGGGGATAACAGGTAGAAACAAACAGTAGAAATAACACAAGCGGTTTATTTAGTTGAATCTGAAGGTCTTGGCATCTTTCGTGATATTTGGCTCCAATAGATTCCTCAACTGTACGTTTATTTGTGTTATGTAATGTAATTATTTTGGTAAAGCGCTCTTGCGCCGGTGAAAAGACGTACTGTAATGTTTAAAACGATGAATACTCCTAGATGTTACCAGGTAGGATGTATTAATTTGTACCCAAGATAACTGTTTACATATATTCCTAGAAGGTAATATAGTCTCATCTGTCAAAGACACAGGGGAAGAGCGTTCCAAGCTTTACCGAGCTCTGACGCCATCTGTCCTAACTCCTGGTCCCACTGCCTATAGAGGTGGGCGAACCCTGGTGCTCTGGCAGGTCGATAAGGCAGGGCTCCTGCATGGAGAAAGAAAGTAGGACACGTCATATTTCCCATGCATGTATCTATAGCTTCACGTATGTTATTGAAGTACAAGGAAGAGGGGGGGAGCAAGATGGCGGCAGAGCCTATGCTGCTTGACACACTAATGCCGGTCTCCATCTGAGACGAAGCTGGACCTGCTGTTACCATCCGAAAGTTGGAGTTTGTATAGCAGCATAACATGTATTTAAATTACTGCTATTGGAACCTCAAAGGCACCTTACCTATGGACTGCCTACTTGTATCCCTTAGATGCTATGGATCAGATTGCCTGCTGCACTGTGCGCTTGTCTCACACGAGAAGTGCTTGAACTGTAGACTACTCCCAGCGCTCCAGAGCCTTTCTTTGTGCTTAGACAGAGGACAGGATGTAAAGATGCCGTCTCCTGAAGATGGGCCTGAACTGGGGGCTGGTGGTTCTAAGGAAGTGGACGATCAAGGGATGGGCCAAACTACTAAGCCGAACAGCTGCCGAGGGTATGCGGTCTGCGGGAGTAGTCCAGAAGAGGTTTGCTCGTGGCTGGGCCACAAACATGGTTTCTGTGGTGGAAATTCCAACTAGCCCTTTACTGGTCCTGCCACTGATCATGCTCTCCCTTCGTTCTCTTCCTGTTACTTGAGTTTTAGCCCCTGTGTGTCTCCGTAGCACTCAATAGTAGATCGAGATATCAACACAATTAACTCTTGTGTAGGTCACCCAGCCTACACACCTTTTGCACTAAATCTTTCATGTTTTCTCTGCTTTTCTTTCATGGGCAAGAGAGACTGAACTGTGGAGGCAGACTGAGGTGGGGGAAAAGCAAGTGAACGGGGATTGGAAAGAAATTAGAGTGAGTGAGGCATAAAGCCAAGAACTTTCTAATGTCGCCTAAAGTGGCTAACCAGACTCCCAAAATGTCATGTAACTCGCAAATGAAAGTCTCAAGGGACATCCAAACAGCTAAAAGGGGCAATGTTTGTGATTCTGGACCCAAACTATTGAGCTCTGCCACGATGTTTAAGATACAATCCTCACTGCTCACATAAGCCAACAATTTCTATCTCCTCACCATCACCATTAGGTCTAACAGTGGTACCACTAGCACACAATATCCTGTCAAAACCAAAGACCATCTATATTAAATTCCATGACCCTCCCGCCTGTTAAATAGTTGCAATTGTGAATACCAAAGAAAATTCAGCTACAATAGCAAGATGATTCAAATGATCCCTAATTCAGTGCTTAATTTGAGCCTGTGATTGCCAGTGGGGCCCACCGGCACTTATTTTTGGGGAACAGCATTTATTTTTCCACATCAGACATTTCACGAAAGCAAGAGGGAAAACACACAAAGCAGAAAGATTGAGGAAGAGAAAAGTAGAAAATCTGCCACAAAGGAAGAAAGCAAGAACCTGCAATAGTGAGGTGAAGGGACAATGAGTGTCTGGTAGTAGATTGGATTTGGGGCTACTAGCCTTGGTATCTGGTGCACAGATGTTTAATTGCACTGGACACGGGCTTCTGAGCAGAGGCTTGGCACTGGCACTCATTCCTTTACAAATTAACCACTGCCTGAGATGTTTCAAGTACTCCAGTCCATGAACCTTATACACATCCCATCAATCCCAGAGAATCAGCTGCTTGGTAGTTTGCAACATTCAACTAAAGGGGATTCACAAGAAGAGAGTAAGAGCCCTAATGTCAATAATCAATGAAACATAGGTGTCATCTCAACTGAGACATAACAAAGAGTACAGTCTGAGAGAAAGACTCTAATAAGATAACCAAGATTTCTTGGACAATCAAGAATGTCAAGATTTATAATGAGAAAGAAGCAGTTTTCAGCAAAGTAATTCCCTCAATATCAATGCATAGGAGACATGCCTACCAGGCAAATTTAGATAAATCAACTCACTCTATGCAAACTCAACATAAAGGAAAATTAGCACTGCAGAACAATTGGAAATGTGCTTTACCATCAAAATTAGTTCTGTCAGACATCAGGCCCTTACTCAAACCAAAAGACATTCTGCTTGTAAGACAACTACTGGGCCAGGCCACACAAGAGCTTCGTATGAGCAGAAGATAGAAGACACAGCATTAAATAAGCCGTTGACTCCATCCTTGCTACAAACCAATTCGATCTAAAGCAGTCTATGCAGGACATAGACCAGGGTCAACTTCTGGTTGTGAATAGTGCCCCTCATGTTTAAAATGACAGGCAGACGTCACATATCTGCATAGTACCAAACACTACAATTAATACTTACAATTAAAATGGTTCATTGTTCATAAAAGGGGAGCTAAAGTTGCTCTAAAACCACTATAAAACCTCAATAGGGAGAATACAATTATACCCAAAAGCTCTACCATACCGAAGGAAGAATGGGAAAATATAACATCAAAGCAACTGCTGCAAAACCCTCCAGGAGAATTTGCAGATTAAACCTTCCTTTCAATGTCGGAGAGAGAAACATTCTCTGAGGGTGACTCTTGAGGCAGAAATCTGGAAGAAGCATTGTTGTGAATCCTACTGGCTACTCCACTGACTTGGGACCCTGCAGCATCGGGGCTAAAGCCTCACCAGCAGCTATTCAGCGATGGACCTCCGGAAAATCTCAAGAGCATGGACAATTCATCGACAATATAAGAGATGCTTAAACTAATCAGGACATTCATGCAGCGACTTCAAAAGAAAACACCGACTTAATGAAACTGAACACATTGCATCACAGACAGCCAGATACACAGAAGTTCTTTCAGTCCAAATTCGGTTTCAAAGTGAAAGAGAAGCACTTTAAAACTGGCAAAGGAGGAATAATTTGCAAGTATTTGCCATAAAAGGAGGAAGTGACAAAGGAGACCCTCAAGGGCTTTATGACAGAATTGCTAACTAAAGCCGTTTGGGTTCTAAAAGAGTATAACTTCACAAAATGAATTTAGAGCGCACATAGCATCCCACTGCAATCATTCAAAGACACTTCTACAACTCACCCGTTTACTATTCATTTCCAGCACTATGGCCTACTCGACCTCCTGTGCAGGAAAGCCGGCTCACACAATCCAATAGTATTAGACGACAAAACTTCTCACATGCCACAATAGATAAATGCTGGCATGTGAGAGGTATGATTGAAACGTTTAAAGCTAACCATGTAGAGGTAGTTGTAGAGGAGCGACTAGACTATTAGTGATTTATAAAGGCCAAGCAACTTTTTACTTAATCTGAGCTGGCAACAACCGAAAAGGATTAAAACAAGGCCGAACAGAGCAGGCCAGGTGTGGAGTGATAGAAAGCCAATTTAAATGCAGAGGGCAGAATGAGAGTGTTAATGCAAAGTTGTTATATTAATGAAAGCAGGGTGTAGATGGGCCTCAGTGGCTGCAGGAGTATGGGTAACCAAATGAGCAGGAGATCCAGGGAAGGTCCACACACTGAGAGCAGGGAAAAAAAGGTTATGGGAGGGCAGTGAGGTAGCTTTCAGAGAGCATGACGGTGCAAGAGAAGAGCAATGGGCACAAAATCAGCAAAAATATATATATATTTGATAATATATATCTACTTTGTAATGACAAGCTAAATTCACCTATATGAGATGTTGACTTGAAATAAGAAAGACAAATGGCACCGCGTGATGAAGGAAATCCAAGCATTTCCCTCCAATAATCCTTTGTCTACAGAAGTGCCATCTTTCTAAAGAAAAAACAGCAAAGCTTCAGGGCTCACTGATTTGCAAACATTACCTTTGCTCTTGCTGCAAGATTTCTGTCTGGTGTGGAAGAATGGGATCGAAAGGGTAGTAATTACAGTTCTTAATCAAGATTGATAGACGGAAAATCCAAGCCCTATGAGCAGTAGCCCAAATCAAAGCTTGTGCTAAATGGGTAACTATCTGCTTCCTCTATGAAGCAAACATTAGCAGTGCACGGTTTGTCTAAGAGACTGCAACAGAACTAGCGAAAAATCACTTTAAAGTAGCGCATGAATAATTAAAACCTAGAAAATAAACACCATTTGCATAGGATCACGTTAGAATCATAAACCAAGAGACTGCAGTAGTTTAAATTTTAAGGAAGCCTTACGAAATCTTAGAAATACTAGAGTTTCCGCTCTGGTAACCTTAAAAAAGCGGCACACTAGAGTAATTTTGTAGGGAACATTCAAGGAAGTGTTTCGGAGGACTGAAGCCACCAGGCGTCATAGTTCATTCCGATGAAAGGGCTTCAGGGCTTTGCCTTCTCGAGGAATATACACATTCCAGGGATGCAACAGAAGGGGCCTGTGGCATGTGCGGGTTGTGTGCATCTCTAAAGCCGTGCCCCAACTTGCCACAAAAAGACACTGGTGTCCTAGGTCTCATATGAAACAATTCCTTCTTGCAAACTTATCTAATCTTCCTTTCCATGACAGCTGTCAGCAGGTTCCTAGAAGGCCTTCATGCAGAAAATCGCGACGGCTAACTACAACAAACGCCCCTACTAGCGCGTCATCACTGTCCGTCCACGCGCAGTTAAGTGAGTAGGGTCATCCCGTTCGACCACTGCAACAATTTCAACGCTCAACCGCCTAAGAAATATTTTTGTGGGCCAGCTAGCTAGATAAAGTGATGTTAAGGTTTCAGCAGATCCGCATGTTTGTAATGGAATATGAAAAGATTACAATTTGCTCCAGGAATATGTGTAAGCTTAATATATCAATGCAAAAAAGTGCAGTTTCAAAAAAGTATTCTCATCCCAGTAATATTTCGGGCAAAACTTTTGAATGTAATATTATTTTCAGTGCAACGAGCATAAGAAAGTAATAATTCCAATGGCCAGTGCTTCGTTTTTGCCAGTGGAGGGCACTGGAACTCGTTTTTGTTGTCAAAGTCTTATTTTGCGTGCTCCTTCTGTAGCCCAGAGAAAAGGTCAGGTGAGAGAGATGGAGACAGTAAACTCTCGACAGAGGGCCGTACGGGTGAAAAAGAATGTGCAGGCGTGCGATAAGGCGACGGGTGGTGAAAGACAGAGGCACGGAGTGGAAATAAAACTGAGCGCCTTGGCATTCGGCGGGGTGGGCGCCTAAGAAAACCTCCGCGTTGACACTTGCGTCGCTGCCTGAAGCAGCATCCGAACTGGGAAACACCGCGTTAGCAATCACAGCTCTAAATTTGATTCTGAAACTATCACAGCGCCCTCGGATGGGAGTTGAACGTTAGACTTTGAAACAAGAAGCAAAACGATGCACGAGACTGACAGCGCGTGCCTTATCGCAGTTCTTTATTTAGACATTGAAAAGGTGCGGGCGGAGGCGGTGAGAGGGGCTGCGCGCTATGCGAAAAATGCGCCGACACTAGAGTGTAAACCTCGGCTATTCTTACACTGTCTATTTCCTTCCCCGTAGGCAAATCCGCGAGAGAGGCCGAGTCAAAAAAGAAAGGGGTAAAAGGGTTTCCTGCTGCCTAGAAATCTGCAGCATGGTTCGGCCAGGTGGGCATCCGACGTGCTTGACGTGGTTGCCTCGGAAGCACTCCACAGGGCAGGAAGTTGCTCATCAGCGAATGCGTCACGAAGCGTCGAGGGAGCTGCGGGATAGCAGGAAGGAGTAAGCCAACAATTGAGGTGTGTCTCCCATCTACCGTTCCCCTGTCAGCCGGGGTGACTCAGGCAGCAGCTTTAGGCAAAGCCTCATGCCAGGAAATCGGCAGCGAGTTCACCAATCCACAAATTACAAGCACACATCAGAAAAAGCGAAACAAAGAAACATCCCACCACCTAAACGAGGATGTTTACAAAACAAATTAATTACCGGTCATGTTGCTTACTACTAGGCAGATTTTCTGAGAAAAAATAGAGAAAACTCTTTTCGTTTCAATGCACATCATGGTAAAATATCCTTACTGGTACAAAGAAAATGCATTAATTAGTGTATCCTGAAGATATGGCTTATATACATCAGAATTACTAAAAAATAAAATAAAGAATGGCAAGAAAAAATGCACCAGTAAAGTATTGAGTGCTTGTGGTGTAAAGTATTGTCTCACCAGCCCTCGCATTGAACCTCACTTCTATGTAGGCACATGGGTCACACGTGACTAGGAAAATGTCATGAAGCTGGGAGGAATCAACCTATGAATGACAGTTGAATAGGCCAATGCATAAAGAGGGCTTATCCAAAGTCCATCTGTGTATGTAGTTTTTATATTATGATTTTTTTTTTAAAATGACACGAGTTAACTTATAATGCTCTCTCTAGACCAGACCTAAAAACGGAAAGTGAGATCTGCCCATTATAGTAACCACTAAATGCACAATGAAGGATACATGTTTACAATGGGTCTCAGTTCCATTTTCTGGAAAAACTCAGTTGCCCTTGAAGAGGCAGAAAACATTAAACTAATGGCTACTTCCAAAACAGTTTGGTCTCTGTAACATGACAGCTGTAACACTGCCTTTAATATGGCCACAGCAGTAGTTGCGTTTTCCTTTTGCTGCTTAACATAAAGCACTTAAAGCATACTGACAACTCCACTGCCTTTTCCCACAAAATCAGTGTAGCTCTGAACTACAAAGACAACGCTAACAGGTCAGTGATGCACTCACACTGGCCCCCAAAAACATCTAATACAGTGGCAAAGAAAACAAATACACCGGAATAGAGGGATTGGACACAGGGACACAGGGACTCTACAACTGGGAAGATAATGACATTGGGAAATTCTCTCTTTTGGGACAGGAAAAACATGCATGCATGGGCAGTGAAGTTCATAGGCTAGACTGAGCATACAGCAGCTGCACAAAAGGAGAAAACAACATTGATACAGGAAAGGCACAAACACAGAAACAGAACAGAATAACACTTCTACATGTAGACACATCATGCAGGACAGAGAACCTACCACCTTTTTTATTTTTTAAATATAAACATTTCTCAAGGTCATACATGTGCAATAGTCATTGTATAACGTACAGAAGTACATAATAAATGTCAGTATAGTGTACAATTAATATGGTTTATTCATGTAGCTTGATACAACAACTCATGCAAAGAGGATGCATGTACATAACAGCCCTCGCCACACTAGCACAGGCAACGAAATAACAGTAAGATAATAGCATAAAGGGCGCTGCCTAGGGTAACTGCATTTGAAAAATGCTAATGAAACAGGGTATCTTGAACTAGGAGAGTGGGAGGTAAGTGCAGATTACGCAGCCATGAAAGAAATTTGCAGGGTCCAGGACCGCAGTCAGCGGAGTCGATGTGTTATGCGGGTGTTGCTAGAGCAAATAATAGGAGACCAGTGTTGCTCTACATGTTCTATTAGCAGAGGAAGTAGGTAAAATAAAGGAAAAAACAGGGAATGTCATATGGGATGCGAGACACAACTTTTCTGGAAGGTTACACGTGCAGGGAAGTTAAAGAAAGCAGCACCCTCACCCACCAGGATAGTCACTACAGGGTGGAATTAGCGCAACACAACAATAATAAATGGGGGGAACGTGTATTAAGAGCGTTTACCGAGGAAGAGTGTCCTCCATAGTGAGGGAACACAAATTCTCTATGAGTTCATCCTAACTAAGCAAGAGAGGGTATTTCTGAAGGCCTTTAGCCTCCTCCTGGCGGACGAGAGTGCCTTGAGCCTCCGTCCAGGACGTGACCACTCAGAGCGATGTGACCACAGACGGAGGCACTGTAGCCTTCCAGAGGCAGGTAATGGATCTGAAAGCTAGTGTGAGAGCCACGTCACAGAAGCAGGGCATAGCATTATGTTTTTTGGGAGGTATGAAAAGTCCCAGGGCAGTTATGTCCTATCTACACAGGTTGTTGTGTCCTGACTGTTTCTGCAAGTGATATGGAGCTTCAGCCTAGAAGTGTGACAACGCAAGGTAGGCTCAAAGCATGCACTGTTTATCGGCACCAAGCACCTGACAACGAAGGCAGCAGAAGTTTGCGCCTGGGAAGTATTTGTTGATCTTCTGAGGGGTTAGGTAGGCCCCATGCAATATGTAGAGCTGTATGAACTCTGGGTGAGTTTTTCTAGACACAGAAGAGGGACAAGCGATGGTTAGCTCCCAGTCTGTGTCATTGAACTCCCTACCAAGATCAGTCTCCCATCTGTTCCGTAGTTAGACCATGTGTCTTTTGCACTTCAACAGCCACTTAATGAGGTGACGCCCAGTGCAGATTGTGCAAAGTGATTGCGGTACTTCATAAGTAGGTAGCTCCGCAACCACTATCTGCCAGCTGTGGCGTAGAGTGTGCAGTAGTGCATTAAAAGTCAGAAAGTGTCCCTGAGACACACCGTGATGTTCTGTGAAATCATCGAAGGGAAACAGATTACAGTCACAAAGAGATTTCCTAGTGTCTCTATGCCTAGATCATGCCATTGCTTGAGGTTGTTGAGCACTGGTATAGTACCAAAAGAAAACAGTCTAAGGAGCAGGATGTCCGCAGCATAGGGGAGGACATGCCTTGTGACATGTAAGGATCTACTGTAACATAAGTGTGCCACATGTATACGATGTGGGGAGGGGGCATACACTATGGCCCACAGGGCGAAAGTACCGGAGTAGATCAGCAATAGCCCACTGTACCTGCGCAGTTATAATGTCATCTAGGCATATGTCCTCAAACCATTGACAAAGCCACTGGAGTTCAGAGGCAAGGCGATAGGGCTCAAAGATGGGTGCTCGGAGGCCACCCTGGCCAGGAGGATGCAGAAGGTTCGCCTGTGCAACCCTTCATCAGCCTTGCACCATATTAGTTCATTTAATAGAGTGTCAAGGGAACGGAGGACTGTTGTGTTTAAATATAAGGGCAGGTTGGCAAAATAATAAAGGATGCAAAGATGCATGAGCATATTCGAGAGGGCAATCTAGCCTATTACTTATAGTGGCATGATTTGCCAGAATGCCACTTGCTCCCTGAGCGCAGCAATGGCCCATTTTAAATTCCTGTCAAGTAGATCACGATCCAAATGGTACATGCGTATACCTAGGTATTTAAAAGTGTGCTGCCGTCAACAGAGAGTGGCACCACCCATATGAAGTTGGACTGCGGGAGCTTAAAGATCGAGGGGGAAGAGGCAATATTCTGCCAACTGACCTGTAAAGCGGATGCTGCATAAAACCTGAAGCGCAAACGCAATATCTCGGCAGTCTGCAGCAGCGTCCCTGACATATAGCAACATGTCATCCGCGTACAGGGAGACTGCATGTACTCTGTCTCCCAAGGGTGATGCCCAGTCGGCAACCCAGTGACCGAACCAGATGATAATAGGCTCCATTGCCAAGGCAAATAAGAGTAGGGATGCCTCTGCCTGGTTCCGCTGCAAATTGAAACCGGCCCCTTAATGTGGTGTCCAACACCAACCCGCCTCGTGGAACGCACATACAGCAATTGTATGAATTTCAGTATGCGTGTACCAAATCCCACCCATCAGAGCAGCTATATGAGGTAGCACTATTCAAGGGAATCAAATGCTTTCTCCAGGTCCATCAGGAGGCATGCATATCTGGGGTAAAGTGGAAAGGTAAACTCCATGACACCAAACAGTCAGAGTATAGTCAAAGATATGCTGCGACAAGTAGAGAACCCACCACCTTTGTGCCACAATGTATACTGGGAATGGATACTCTGCCACCTTTATTGAAGCACAAGACCAATTGATCACCTTCACACAGGTTTTGGTGGAATGTCACAAGACACCTGTTATGATGCCTTGAAGGTAGGTTTGGAATTTAATTCTCACAGACCCCATCTCCGTGAAAAACTAACCATGTGGAAAACAGCAGAGAACATTTTGACAGCAAGGACTAGACGACGATGACTCGCATAAAGTAATTAAAATCACATTCATGTCAGTTGGGCAGAAGAACACACAACCCAACAAACCCTCCCTTAGAAATCCCTCCACTTCAATACCTAAAACAAACTAACAGACAGATAGACACAAACACACACACCCTAACCCCCCCCACCTATGATTCCCATCAAGGAGGGCTTGAGTGGGAAAAAATTCACCTTGGAAATTGCACTCTGCACACCATGGCCTATAAAATTGCACAGGAGCCAAGGAATTGATGAACAATAAGCTATAGGGCACATAAGATCGTAGAGCATATGCACACATACACAGTGATCAGCGGGTGGGAGAAGGCAGACAAAGGTGAAATCAATGACATAATGCAGTTAAGACCACAGTAAGATGTGAACAAGTCTATGGAATGCTACAAGATGTATCAGAACTCGGCTAAAGGATATTGAGATCTGCCTTGGATATTTGGTATAGAGTCAGGAGGAGGTGGGGTATTGGATATTATTCGGATTTTGCCGCAGTTTCAGACTCCGCCGGAACACCAGAATGTTTAAAGGATGCTCTTAGTCTTCCACTCAGAAGGTTGAGGGTTAAAACTTGGTCAGATTTGGTATCATCAGGAGTGCACCCCTGGGAAGTAATAAATGCAAAAACCAGTAATGAGCTGTCCAGATTTAAGTTTATTCAACTATCCTCCTGGTTTGTGGCGTCTACAAAGGAGATTGGGGGTGATTACGAATATAAGCTGTCACTCCAAGATATCAGGCCTAAGAATAAAGAAGTGGCAAGGTGGTATGAGGGATTCTTAGTGGCAGAGGAGGGAAAGTTGCCGCCCCCTTATGCGGTATGGAGAGGAATTCTCTCAGAGGAGGTCATCAAGTCAGTTTGGGATAGTTCATTGAAGACTTTGTACTCAACTGTTAAACCTGCTAACTTGAAGCGGAACCATTTTTTCACCATTAATCGCCTTTATTGGACTCCGCATAAAATATCCAAGTTTGCCCCTCAACCTCCCACCAAGTGTGTGAAGTGCGGCTGCATAGGAGCCAATGATGTCCACATCTTCATTGATTGCCCGTGAACATTTTGGGACAGTATAGAACTAGCATTAAAAGGTATTTTCAATCAGGAGATCAAACTAAATACAGTACTTATCCTCCTAGGAGACGACGGAGCACTGACTTTGTTGTTGAGGCAGCCTCACTGAAGGTTGCTCTTTTATTTGATCCTTATCACTAGGAGGGAAATTGTCTGAAAAGGATGGATCCCTTGCCCCAGACAGCAGAAGACTGGGTCAGGGCCGCAGTCAGGATCGGCTGCCTTGATCAGGGAATTGCAAGGAGTACGAATTTGTCCATATGGTCTGACTTTCTGATTTGGTGTTGTTTCTTGGGTGTTGGCTTTTGTTGTGTATGTTGGCTATCTGTCCCTATGGTTACACCAACTCACTGACATAGGTCAGGGTCCAGGTGGAATTGACCAGGGCAAGTGCAGTGACCGCTGGGCGGATAGTTAGACGATGCGGTTTTCTTTGCTTTGCAGGCGCTTTTTGGTGATATGAGGGAAAAAAGATGTATCAGAACTCAAAACAATGTGGAGTATTCCACTAAGAATTGCACATGGAGAAAAAAGCATGCATTGGAAATCAGCACAAAGAAAGACCATACATTTGAAGAAGCCATCCTAGAAGGAACGTCTCACTGAACATTTAGCTTATTAACTTAGTAATACAGAGCTTTAGGTGGCATAATATTGCTTTTGTTTAGCAGACAACGGGGTGATTTTAAGTTGAAAGACACAACCATTTTGCTTTGCTCCCAAGGACACAGAACGGGTTCCAAATGGAAATAATTTGTTGCAGATATTACTCTGAAAAAGCTATTTAGGGCGATTAGAGGATTTGGAACCATGCCAAGCTATTGTTTTCTGCGTTCTTTTAAATCATTTTTTCATTTGTGCTGGAACGGTTTGAGAATCTGTTCTTCCCGATCCCATCTGGAGTGGAGTCATTTATAGTGTTGCCACCACACTGAACTCGTAGCCAGGGTGAGATCACTAGAATTCTCTTGGAAAATGTGAATTCAATTTGTTAGTGCCTTTTTTGTGATGGCAATATGTCTGGGTGAAGAATGATTTTAGACTTGTGGGGTGACCAGACACAAAGGCTCAAACTAGTCGGCCCTTTTCTCCTGTGCTGTGTGCATGTCACCAGGCTCTTTACTTAAGGTGGTTACACCCAGGGGCCCCTGCACCACGCAGGGCCCACCAACCCTTCAGGAGGCCCCTATTTCGCCCAAAGCCTATGAATATTTGTGAGATATTGGAGCCTCAGGGGTCCCGTATCACATTCTAGGTGGGCCCATCATTTTTTTCGGGGGGGGGGGGATAACCAAGAGAGGGGGTTGTTACGGTATTGCCATTATGTTCAGAAACAGACCAAATCTGTACTATAAATGTGTGATGCAAATACTGTATTGGCTGCCAGTTGTGTTACTACAAACCAATAAAAAGAGTTTAAAAAAAAAAAGAAACAAACAAAACTTTGATGGATGAAATGCAGGAGATGACAAGACAAAAAAAAGATAAGTACTCAGGTTGTTAAGTAGTGGTTAATGTCCATTACCTGGCACCATTCTACTTTAGTGCCTCATAAAAGGGATCTCAGATTTACTTCTTCATGAAGAAGTAATGTATTCTTAAGATTACTGTCAATAGGGGTCTAATGTATATTTACAAGAACTTGATGCAATTCATCTTCTGCAATTCGAATACCAGTTTTGTCTTCCCTTTCGTCCAATACATGGACGTAGGAAATGCCTTATTTTGTATGTTCACCCTCAAAGTTTTGGACTTTTTCTGCTGGTTCTTTGACTCGGAGAGTGCACTGAAGCCTGCTAACCAGACTTCAGGGACAGTGTTCTGACCCTACAAAGTATATGTTTGATTGGTTTACACCCAATTGGTATGAATTTAATTACGCGTTCCTAGTATATGGTATCAGTGGTACCCAGGACCTATAAGTTAAAGTATCCCACCAAGCCTGCAGCACCTATTGTGTAACCCTAGACGTGAAACCTGGTCTCTCAGCCTCCCTCCCACAGCAGACTAGCAGAGCAGTTTTAAACTACTAACTCCACTTTGCCGTTTAAAATAATAGCTAAGCTCAAACCTACCTCTTTAACATATATAAGTCACCCCTACAGCAGACCTATCAAGTCCTAAGGCAGGGTGCTACATATTAAAGAATAGGGCATATATCTTTATAGGTCCTAACAGAAAAAAAAAAAAATTGTTGTGTTTTTTACTGCAGAAATGTTAATCCCATTGGCGAGTACAGGGTTATGCGCGGACAACTCTGCTGGGCTAACTTCTGACTGGGACTACTAAAGTTGATACTTCAAGGTATCAAAATGACCGCTGCAATAAACCTGGTTTGATGCCAAAGTCGAATGTAATATAACTTTAAAAAAAATGCAACTTCTAGAAAGTTGCCACTCTGTTCGTTGCCTAAGTCTTCCTGTGAACACTCGCAGATGATTGCCACAAGAAAGCCTTATGCCTTCCTGGGGAGAAGTGTGAATGACTCCAAGGAGTATGAACAATAGAGGCCTGCCGTTGTATGAGGTGCCACCTCTCCCTGGTAACAATACACACAGGGTGTGGGCCCAAAAGGTGAGCTTTAAAGGGGACACCACCTTTGAAGGGCAAATGGGGGCCACACATAAGACAGGCTGCTCTTTTGTTGAGGTAGATGGGCTGGTGTCGGGGACAGAGAGGGGAGACAAGTTGCCAAACCGTTTTTTTCCATAGGCATGTAGCCCTTCAGTAGCCACACCAAGCTTAACACACCTAGAGAGGGGTCTTGCCATCTTGGAAGTGAGCAGAATAGTGATCTCTGGGATAGCTAGATGCCACACTTTGCAGGAAGTGGTACAAAGGCGGAGAAGGTCCTTGTAGCCCATTGGCTAGTAACTGCTACCTCCCAGAAGGGCACCTTCTGACCATACATATGGCACCCAGACATCACATCTGGACTAAAGGGAGAACCAAAGGAGGACTTCCCTGCTGTTTCCTGGACCTGCCAAGAGAGGCTGCACCATCTACTGGACTGCACCTGCATATATTTGGGCTAGCAAAGAGAAGATTGCGCCGGTGGTACCTGGCTCATGGAAAACGTTCCCAAGCTCCAGACAGAAGAGGTGAACTCCAAGAGTCAGTTGACTGACTCCGTGCTGCAGCACCAAGCCCACAAAAGCTGAAGAAGCCCGCTCCAGCCAGTCAGTAGCCACAATTGCTTCACGACACTGACTACTGGCATGCAGCCCAAACGATCAAGCCCTGATGCTCAAAAGTGGCACCCGAGACTGCTGAACCAGAGAGAGTCATCAGAGTGCAGTTTGGTCGCCTAAGACAGACACTAGCCTTTACCAAAGAAAACCACTGGTTTTGCTGTGACCAGAGACTAGTAGTCCGTGGCAACTGGACTTCAGCTGGGTCAAAGAGGACTTCATGGGAATCGACCCATATGGCCAAAGTTGCCTCACCTGGACCGTGGACCGAGGTGTGGCCCCAAGAAGGCTTCCGTTGACTGCACAGCATCCTCAGCAATTTACAGCATCTTCAGCATCCTGTATGCTTTGCATCAGGACCACACTCTATCGAAGTCTATGGCCGTTCGACCATAGCACCTGGAAAAGGACTGGACTACTTTTGTGCCAAGGTAACTGTCCTACTACTCCTTATTAACCCCACTGACCTTCTCCTTGTCACATTTGGTCACACAAAGTGGGCCAGAGTATCCAACCACAACTCTTTAACAGTTTTACAAAGTTTCCAACGCTTGTTTGCATTCCAGTGAAAGTGGAGATTTATATTTTACTTAAAAATCTGTATCTGCGGAAGTCTCTGGTGGATTTTGTTAGTTTTGATATCTAAAAATTTTTGTTGTGTGACTTTCCTTAGGTACTTCTAAATGCTTTACACTGGTTCCTTTGTTTAAGCCGGACTACTCTAAGCCACAACTGCCCAGGTATGAGCTAAGGTTTAGCAAACGAGCCAGACTGGAGCCAAGTTGGTTTCAATAGTGTATTCCATGGCAAGGTCTAACAACCATACCATATATTAACACCATAATTTCTCACAAATTTTATGCACTCAACACTCAAGAACTAGTTCAAGCAATTATAATTTTCAGAAATACTACTTTTACTGGCCACTTGACGGAAAAGCTTATCATATACTTTAACATTCATCTGAGTCAGTAGACATCCCCTGCAAAAAATCTCAATTGTAACTATCTGAAAAAAGTGTTAGGATGCTGCAAGAGAAAGAAAACTACCCATCTCCTGTATCTAAATTCAGTAATTCGACCCTTTGCCCACATCATATAGCCAATGTTGGTGAATTCACCTCAGAGACTTGAGTGTCTCCAGAATAGGATGCAAATTGATATAACAGAGGCTTTGCAGGACTCATAATCCAAGCTTCTTGAACAACCTGGGGTTCTTAAACTTACCTAAAACCAAAAGAGGCCAAATTCCACTGTCATTTGGTTGACTATACTATAATCATATGACACAGGGGCAGTGAGAGATAGCAATCTACCCAAATATTGCACCACAGAAGTTATATAATAATCCTCTACATTTGGAAGAGCCTGCCTACATTTATCGTAGGCCCTAGCAAGCATACTGCAAACAAATACTCCTACTTTTCCCAACCCCGCATTAGGACCCAAATAACAGATTTGATTTATGAAAAAATTAAAGATTAATATAAACTGGAAAGGTTTGGAAAAGAAATAAGCATTGTGATAGGATGAACATTTTTCTTAAGTTTCTGTCCCACTAAGAACAGGGGACTGTGCTCCACGTCTGAAATTCCTTCGGATCTTGCCTAGCAAGGACTTACAGTTCCCTTTACAGAAATCTTGTGTTCAGTTATTTAACATGGCCCCTAAATACTTTACCAGATTAAATATATTTATCTTACCTCCAGCGACTGAAGAATATGTTCTATACAACCCTGAAGACCGTTTTTAAGTTTTCCTAACCAATATCTAAGTAAAGGGCTCATTTGGAAGTTCATAGCTTCCATATATTTCTTGGTCTCCTTTGATTTCCCTGGCAAGGGGCTAAATATAAACAGCAAAGCACCACTGCCCGGTGTCCCTCCTGATATGAATGTGACCACAGGCCCGCTGATGATCCGGCGTAAATCTGTTTTCAGGCTGGGATATCAAATGGAGTACTCTTAAAATTGGTGTGAGTTCAGGAGGAAGAAATTTTCCGCAGGGAAAATGTTTCCCCATAAAGGAAAAAAATCAGGAAGTGCAAATGCCCTTATGCATAACAATAATGCATTTTGAAATTTACACTTGTCGCCGGTTTCTGCATGCGAGTTCTCATGGAAAAAGCTGCAACAGTCACAGCCTCCGTGGTGTAGTTCTGAACTTCATGGTAGATTCTAATTAAGTCAGAAATTTGCACCAAACATAGGAGTAATGCTAAAGGATGAACTTTCCGAATTTCTTTACAATTCAGAACTCTATGAATATTATTCAGTAAAGTGGGGGGTTTTCTGGGCCAGGTTTTAAGATTTATTGAGTAGGGGACACCAAAAAAGCAAAGCATGGTGTAAACTTAAAAGTTATAGGGCTAAGTAGCATACATGTATATGTTTTATTGACAATAAAGTCAAACACTTTTCAAACAATTAAAACGTGGAAATGTAAATCACATCCTCAAACCAGCTACCACGATAAAGTCAAAGCAAGACCATACGGTGCAGGGATTAAAAAGAAAAGAATTATTAATCCCTTTGACCTCTGTCACAAGATTACACGCCCAGGCATGTCTATGGTTCAATCTACAGCAGGTTAACAATGATTAGAACAGCACTTTACTTTCCACAAAGGATTACGTGGGTATTGCTCCAGAACAAATATAAATGAAGCCATTTAAATGCACGTACTGTCATTCTGCCAAACTGCCATGGTTTACATTAACCCTGAAGATGTTTCGCTTTAATCGCCATGGTTTCCAAAACAGTGTTGATAAAGATTATGCTAACAGTCTAGAAAGGTGCACTGTACAATTTCAACCACTGCAGACTGCCTACGTAAATTAATAAAAATAGCACACTGAATACTTTGACTTCCTGATGAAGAGAGCTCGCTGATATTAAAGCAGTGAAGTGTACTCTTCACAGCGGATTCATACCTCACCCGTACCGATTCAAACGTTTATCCTTCCAAGGTATATTAATATAATGCTATTAATCTGCGTAACAGCAACAACTGGTGCATTAACTACAAGATAACATAGCAACACTGGAGCAGCAAGCACAGAACAAAAAATAACTCATTAGTTTGTCGTTTCAGTTCTCTGGCTTCTGGGTTTTTCCTGGCAAATTTGTTTCTGGGGCAAACATAGTCACTCTGAGGCAAAACAAAGCAGGGAAGAATAAGATCGCTCTGTTTACTAGAAGAGAACAAGAGCACGTTTGTTTGGAAGTTGTCAATGGATTAGGCTGTGATGAGCAGCACACAGATGAAACCATCGCTAACGCGCCACACAATTTGTGATTTCTCGTTTGGTGAGCTCTATGTAGGACTTGAGTTTCTCCTTGAGTACGAGAGGTGCTTTTTGTGGACTGATTGTTTCTTTTATCAATGGGAGTGGAGTATACTAAAGACATTTATAAAGTAATGGTGATCTTTATGTAACAGCTGGTTGGTGCTTCTGTGACCAGACAGAGAGCCCCTGCACTGTTTTCGCCTCGGGTTACCTAAACCGTCTTCAGGAGGATTATCAGATAATCACAGAAAAAGTAGACAAGCTTGCACCAATGGGCGACGAGCTTACCTCAGGGACATCCTGTCCCCTTTCTGGAGGATCGATATGATTGACGGACCACACAGCAGAAACACACCCCAAACATCCACTCCCCCACTGAACTAAAGGGATTCTAGTGTCTTGTATAATGTCCCTCTTTTCAAGTGTTTACTGTGGGCTAACTGGGCTCACTCAAATTAGTTTGGATTGCTTAACGATATGGTGTGGCCCTGAGCAGATGAACCCATTGCTTTCTAGTGAACCATTGGTAACCCACAGGTTCACTAGAAAGCAAGCAATATGATTATTTAGCGTATGAGGCTGGTATGCAATCAAATCCCCGAACACCCACGCTTTTGAAAAATTACATAAAAAGTGTGAAGTCAGGATAGGAACCCATCCTCTACAACATTAATTTCAAACCGAAATATATTAAGTGCAAATATATTTCAATGAAAGAAATGGAATTACAACGGTAAAGTTAAATTGTTCATTGCAAACGTTCCGAAAATTAGTAGTGAAAGAAAATAATCTACTGGGGGGGCGGAGCTAGCCGGCGGCTATGGCGGACGTGTGAGCGCGGAGCTCCTGCTCAAAACCCCTAACTATCCGCACATAGAATCCTGACAAGCAGCATTGCACCGTGTACTGGTGTGGGGGACCCCCTCTGGCACTGGGTGGTGTCATCCCGGGGGCCCGGCGGCGGCGATCGAGCCCTGGTGTATCGATACTGGCGAGCGGGGAGTGAGGAGGCGGACTGGGCCGCGATCCCCGGGCTGTCCTGTGGCTCTCCCCGCCGTGCGTCAGCCGGCGTGCGGCCGCTAAGCGAGAGGTGGACCCGATCATCGCGATCCAACAGTTGGAGCTCGGGGAGCCGAAAGTGAGGCGAGACCCAGCGCTCCGGACGAACGAAAGGGGGGACGGCCGCGGTGGTGCCCTCCCCCCCCCCCTCTTCCCCTGGCTAGCGAGCTGAGTGCGTCGGCTGGAGGGGACAGCTACCCTCGTTGCGACGAACTTCGGCCGCCCTTGGGGCGTGGACCCGGAGGCCCCCCCGAGGCATTTGGACGACGGGCTGGGGAGACTCGCCCCCCCACCCGCTGGAAATACAGGGGAGCGGCGCAGGCCATCAGGGCGCGCATCGGAACCGCGCCAGGGAGCTGAGGAGCGGCGGACGCCTGCGGACAGCTTGGAGGTTGGTTCGCTCGCCGCCCTACCCCCCCCCCCACATGCGCTAAGGGCGCTGAACTGAGCACGCGGGGGCGGCGGAGGGATCGCTGATCATCCTGGCCCGGGTCTGAGTCCAGAAGCGGCGGCGGCCATACAGCGGTGTGGTGGAAAGCCTGTTGGGTGACGGCGGTGGCCCGGAATACTGGCCCTTGCAGCTGGCGCTGAGACTTGGCCGTGTGTGGTAGAGGAGCCGCTGGTGTTGTCGAGTGGAGGGGTGCGGATCTGCTGTGCACCTCAGCGGTGCGTCCCTCGTGGCCGGCGTTGCTCTGCTGCTGCCCTGGGGGCGCCCTCCCTGTCCCGGACGGCAACGCCATAGCTGGAGCAAGGGGAAATAACCGACAGGGGCAAGGCGTGCCCCATATGCACTTGGCCCCGAGGAGGCGACCGGACACTGGCAGCTGCGGGCGCGGCTCTTCGCCACCGGAGTGCGACACTGAGACGCGGGGGGGGTCGGTGCCCCGGACATTGAGAGGTGGTGGCGGTGACCTGCGGGACTGGGCCCTTGCATTGTAGAAGCGGCCACGAGCAGGCGGCTGCCCTCCGGCGCCGCCATGGGCAAAAGTGACAAAACACAGTCCAAACTGTCTTTTGACCCCCGCAAACCGAAGGGGCCAGTCGAGGCTTCACCGGCGCGGCCCCCGGACGGAGTGACGGCGGAGGGCTCTATGTGTGCCGACATCAAAGCAACACTGGCGGCAATGGAAAAGGGGCTGCAGGGCAGTCTGGCCGTGATAGACACTAAGCTCGATGCGCTCACATACCGCATGGACCGCATGTCGGAACGAGTAGATAAGAACGCAGAGCGGCTAGACGCGACCGAGCAGAGGATAACTCAGGTGGAGGAGACGCAGACAGCATGGGACTCGGACCGCCGGCAATTCAGTAAACTACTGCAGGTCATACAGGAGAAGTCCAAAGACTTGGAGGCCCGCTCGCGGAGATCGAATGTCCGCATTACCGGCGTAGCGGAATCGACGCACACAGGTCGAATGGAACTATTTGTGGAAAAACTGCTGCGGACACTGCTTGGAGAGGAGGTGTTCTCCCCAATGTTTGTGGTTGAGAGAGCCCATCGCTCACTGGGCCCACGACCCAAGCCCGGGGCGCCGGCCAGACCTATAATAGCAAAACTGCTGAATTATAGAGACAGAAACACGGCACTCCGTGTGGCGAGGGAAAAGGGGAAGCTGCAATATGAAGGGATGGATATCTCCATCTATCCTGACTTTACGGCGAAGGTACAGGAGGAACGCAGGCAATTTGCACCCTACAAAAAGCAGCTCCGCGACTTGGGCCTGGACTATGCAATGTTATACCCGGCGCGGCTCCGAATTAACAGGCAGGGGCAGTCGCACTTCTTCACGGACCCAAGGGAGCTGCAGCGATCCCTGAAGGAATGGTCGAGGGAACAGCGGCGTGGAATACAGGATGACGCGACTGCCCGGGCGGAGTGCTCCGACCTGGGGGACCAGGACTAGCTCACTTGCGGTGACCGCTTGATGCGATTAGTCTCCTGGCAAGGGGACGCTGTCCTGTTGCGATGGCTGCCGCTTCCTTGGCGGCTCTGCGGCAGCTGGAACTTTGTTGGAGTGTAGGAGACGACGAACGCCGTGGAGGACTCTGAGGCTGCTGCTGGGTGAGAACGTTCCGTTGTGTTGGGGGTGCCCCGGGTGACGCTGCCCCAGAATTGGCGGGGGGGCGAGAGACTGGTCCTCTACCGTGGTTCTGATCGGGGGCGGGATAGCCCCAGTGACCTTAAGCAGTGCGAGACTTTAGGGTGCGCGGCGCCTGAGCGCACCACATGGGCCGAGAAATCCCCCCTAACTAGGACTCCCCCGACTTCTTCGATGCACTGGCGGCACAATGTAGGCTGCATGTGCCCGCTGGCATGGTATGGGGAGGTGACTTTAACTTCACATTTAATCCGGAGTTAGACCGCTCCTCGGGGCCAGCCCGCCGTCCGGCGACCGCCGCCCTACACATGCAGGCGGAGTTGATCAGGCTCGACATGCTCGACGTTTGGCGACATCGTCACCCGGGTAAAGGGGGCTACACGCATTACTCGGCATTTCACGATGTGCACACCAGAATAGATTACTGGTTGGTGTCTCGGTCGTTGCTCGCGTGCGTTGCGGACTGCGAGGTGTGGCCGCGCACTTTGTCGGACCACTCCCCTTTGCTGCTAGCCCTGACCACTCCGCATCGGCGGGTGCCGCCGTTCACGTGGCGGCTCCCGCCATATTCGCTGCTGGACGACGTGTTCCGTGGGGAACTGGCGGACGAAATAGACACGTTCTTTGAGGTCAACACAGGCACAGTCCAGAGTTTCCAAATAGTGTGGGACTCGTTCAAGGCTTATATTCGGGGGGTAGCGATGACCAAGCATTCGGGAGTGCTTAAATCCATCCGGCGACGGCTCGGAGCTCTGGAGACGCAGATAGCTCAGCTGGAGCTGCATCAGGGAACTTCGGTGGACCCGGAGGTGACCACGAGGCTGCAGCGCTTGGTCACTGAGTTCAACAGTGAAGCGGATCGGGAGGTTCAACATATGGGGAAGTATGCCACAGCCCGCACGTACGGGGAGGGTGAGCGCCCGGGATCCTTACTAGCGGGAATACTGCGTAACACAAGGCGACCCCTGGTCATTGACGAGCTTGTTACGGCTACGGGCGATGTGATTACTGAGGAGGAGGGGATCATAGAAGAATTTAGGGCCTATTATGCTGGGCTGTATAAATCGCAGTCCTCGCGCATGGAGGATGAGATAGACGACTACCTCAGTTACCTCAAAATGCCGTTTTTGTCCAACTCGCGGCGGGAATTCTTGGCGCTGCCCATACAAAAAGACGAGATCGTGGAGGCCTTAGGAAGTATGCGGGCGGGCACTGCTCCGGGAGCAGATGGGCTGACGGTGGCTTTTTATAAGGCCTTCCAGGACCAGCTTCTCCCGCACCTTATGGCCCTTTTCGACGACATCTGCCTCGAAGGCAGTATGCCTGACACGATGCGAGAGGCTCTGCTTGTTACAATTCTAAAACCCGGGAAGCCTCCCGACCAGTGCGGATCCTATAGACCACTCTCACTGATTAATGTCGATGCTAAAATATATGCGAAGGTGCTGGCCACGCGTTTGGCGCTTCTGGTGCCGGAGCTCGTGGCACCAGAGCAGGCGGGCTTTGTCCCGTCCAGGAATCTTACATACAATATCCGCACGGTCCTGGGGGTCATGCAACATGTGCGTCCAGAGAGTAAAGCCATGGCGCTCTTTCTTGATATGGAGAAAGCGTTTGACTCAGTGGAGTGGCCGTTTATGGTGCGGGTGTTGAGGAAGTTTGGGCTGGGAGAGCCTTTCCTGCAGATGATCGGGGCATTGTATTTCAGACCCACTACCCGGCTTCGCCTCGGAGATCGTGTGACGGAGCCGTTTGCAATCACTAGAGGGACCAGGCAGGGCTGCCCCCTCTCCCCACTGCTTTACGCGCTGGTGGCGGAGCCCTTGGCGTGCGCAATAAGAGAATACCACAGATTCGAGGGAATTAACTTTCCTTCTTATAAGATTGGTATATCTACCTATGCGGACGACACGCTATTGTACATCAGAGACCCGGAGGAGAATCTCGCCTCTATCTTGCGGGAGGTGGTGCGGTTTGGGGCGCTGTCGGGCCTCAAAGTCAACTGGCACAAGTCACTGGCGTTCCCGCTGACTCCGGTTACATTGCCGTTTCCTATGGAGTATCCCTTGCAGTGGACGACGGACTCGATCCGCTACCTGGGCATCCGGCTGCACAGGGACCCGGAGATCTTGTTTAGGGACAACTACGGGGTGGCTTATTCCAAACTCGTGGATGAGGTGGAAGAGTGGAACAGGCTGCCCCTCTCGCTGATGGGCAGGGTAGCTATTATGAAAATGATCATCCTACCGCGATTTCTGTTCCTCTTTACCAACATTCCAATAGTGCTACCCAGGTCTTTCTTTGCGCAGCTGACTCAGACCCTGGTCCGACTGGCCTGGGGAGGTGGGCAGCCGAGAGTCCAGTGGAAAGTGCTGACGTTGCCATACGAGATGGGGGGCCTTGGAGCTCCGGACCTGGAGAGTTATTACAGGGTAGCGCAGGCGTCCCATCTGCATGCGTGGATCCATGCTGAACCAGATGTCCCACATGTGCTACTGGAGCGCTTATTCGCGGACCCGGTACCACTCCCGGCGACGATCTTCCTGCCCGTGGATCGGAGGGCAGGACTGTTGGACTCGCTCGGAGCTACCAACCACGCGTGGCACATGCTAATGAAACGGCAGGACTGTGACCTCTTATACTCCCCGTTGATGCGGGTGGAGTGGGCAGTTTGGCTCTCTCCTCTGCGAGAAGCAGGGGTGACGCGAGCGCTGGGTGCTTTGGGTATAGTTAGGATGGCTGACTTGTTCCAAGACGGTGTGGCTAAGACGCTGGAGAGTATTGTATCTGCACAGCCGGGATGCACGTTGCTCCAGCGCTTTCAATTCCACAGGGTTCGGGGCGCACTGCTGTCACTTCTGGGGCCGACTGCTGCGGAGCCGCCCGAGATTCCGGAGCTTACATATGTCATTAAAACTGCGGCGCCGTCCAAGCTGGTCTCGACGCTCAAAAAGATTGGGGACCAACACAGGGAGCCCCAGTGTTCTGCTGCGCGGCGAGCCTGGCAAACGGACCTCGAAATGGACATTTCGGATGAGATGTGGAGATACTGCTGCTCCAGCACTAAAAAGGTCTCTCTGAACGGTCGACACCGCTTAATACACTTTAAGTTCTTGCAGCGGGTCTACTACACCCCTGAAAGGCTACATCGATATGGGTTGCGCCCCACGGCGGAGTGCGAGCGATGTCATGCTCAAGTTGCTGACTTCATACACATGGCCTGGCTTTGCCCAGGAGTGGCCCGGTTCTGGACGGCGGTATTCCGCGAGTTGAGCCAGATCTTGGAAAAAGAGATCCCCCCTGATCCGGCTCTAGCGCGGTTGGGCTACTCCAAGCCGCTTCCGCGGGCACTGAGGCGACTGACGGACGTGGCGTTGCTTATTGCGAGACGAGTCGTGGCGGCCTGTTGGATGAGAGGGCCACTTCCCACTAAGAAAAGATGGGCTAGGGATATGCTGTACTGTAGCACGCAAGCGGAAACGTATAGCGAACTGTTGCCCCCCAGGAGTCGCCCTAGGAACTTCTGGGCGCTGTATAGCACTTACTTGACAACTGGAGACTCTGAGGAGGCAGGCCGAGGGGAGGTGCAGCATGGAGACCTGGAGGTCTGTGGCGGGGTAGTGGAAGGTGGGCCACCGGATTAGAGTCCGATAGAGGTGAGATGGGCTATGAAGATAGTGCGGCGTGTGAGAGAGTGACTGGTTGGCGGGAGGTGGGTTGGGGTGCCCCCTGTATGAGGCGTGCGCTACCTTGCGGTATGATTGCGAAGCGGAAGCTGGAACGGCCATGCCGGCCAGGCCTGGACGCATGGTGTGTGATGTCCGGCAGTAGTGCGATGCCCGGGTCAGGAACAGCGTGCATGAGTGGACATGAAACGGGTGAAGACAGTGACACGATTGTGAACGGGGTGGGGGGGCGGGATGTTGAGATATGGTACACGAACATTCAGGTGATTGGGCGGACTGCCCGTAGGTTGGACGGAAGGGCCGGTTATACCACTGTGCAGGCCGGGGGGGCATCCGTGTAACATGTGTCGGTAATGCTGCAGCATGGGCTGCATTATGCAGAACTGCAACGCCGCCGGCCCTCCGGGGTGTCGGCTAAATGGCTGTGTGAACATTACAGGACTGTCCCAGACGGGATTTCTGCAGTAACCCTATGTATACGGAGTGCACAGCAGTCTGCTAAGCTTATTTACTATATCTCAATAAAGGTTTTTGAAAATCAAAAAAAAAAAAAAAAAAAAAAAGAAAATAATCTACTACAGAATCAGACACAGTAATCTTACTACTTTCGTATATTCTTTTTTATTTATCGCTACTACTGTGAAAGGTACAAAACGGGCGTTACATATTTAGAAGGTTAATCTCCCAGGAGGAAGGCGAATTCATCCAGGAAGATAGAAATATGGAGGCCACTAAAAACAAATTTAATTGTAACCTTCATATCGATTGATGTGCCAGAAGGAAGACGTGTTATTGGAGGCTAGTACCATTCATAAAGCTAGAAAATAGACATATGTGCGTCTTACCCTGGGAAGGACTCAGAAAGTTGTTCTACACGTAAAAACGAATTTGGACTAGCCTGGCAACCTCGCTGATGAAAAGAATAAGGGTCAGGAATAAAACTGTTTGAAAAAAAGGTTACTGTTATTTAGAAAGGGTAGGTGCAAATTGGAGATTGGCAATGTTACTCGCCAGAGCCATTAAAAGGTGGTGGCCAGCATATTGGTTTGAAATTGTAGAGGTGCGGGGTGGGGGGGCGGGCGGGCGGGGGGGGGAATGACACATTTATCAAATCCAAACTCAAGAGAATTTGATTGCTGGTAATATCAATTACTACAAAACCAACAAAAAAATAAGTAGACAGTGAGTCACACTGCGCACAATGAAATTTAAACACATATTTCTAATTTGGCATTCAATTCTCAGCAGTAGATGAGCAAAGATATTTGAAAATATTTACACAATTGACAAAAAATACTGGACATGAAAAAGTACTAGCGCCTCAGGGAAAAAAAGCAAAGACAAAGAAAATATTATGTTGAACATTTATGATTTTCAAGGAACCAAAAAATAATTTAAATCACTTTCATTCGCCAGCAGGAAGGCAGGGGCTAATTAATAGTAGTAAGGGGAATATCAAGTGGAGCATGTGATACCAATAGCGATAACCAAATTGAATGCATTAGTGTGTATAAAGAATAGAAGAGAAGAAAGTCTCATGTTTAGAAAAAGTCTGCCTTTCAATAAATTCTGATTTTTTGCAGCAGCTGTTGAGTCTCATGATCCTAGTCTCATTCACTTTGATGACCAACCAATTATTATCACTGTAATGAGTTTCCTTTGTGCATAAATTAACCTCTAATGCAGAAATTGCTGTTTTTGCTTTCAAATTGGTCTCTACCATGAACAGCAAGGACCTGTACTTTTAAAGCAATATATCACATTTGCAGTTTTGTTTAGAAAGAGGCAGGTTGGGAGGGAAAAGGTGAAGCTATAAGGAACAACAAGATTGGGAAAGAACTTTGAGATTGCACAACATTTACTGTAGACACTTTTCTTGTTTGATCTAAGTTGGTTAGGCAAGGTAAATTTGGTGAATACCAGGATAAGGAATTAAAAGGGGTAGTTTCATGTGCTTAGAAGACTTACGCATTTAGTACATGAAGGAGAGCCATGGGGGGGGGGGGGACATAATTCATTTGATTAGCATAGTTTCACACTCAGATGGCTATATGACTCATGAAAATAGTTATTCTCGAAGTTAAGAGGTCGTAACGCTCAGCAATACTCTCCTCCTGCTTTAGGAATTAGAAGCAGATGTGCCTCTACTCCACAAGACTCATCTCACCGCTCGAGACTCCTCTAGACTTAAATCTTGTTAGTTAGTATTTCTCCTGTGCCTCCACCAGAGAGGTATAACTATCTTTTAGCGCAATACTTCAACTAGGAAATCTCATATGTCAAAACCGACACGCAAAGTTTATGGCTTCTACTTATGCTTGAAACCAACTCTTGTCTATTGGGCCTCCTAAAAAAGCACAAAAACTACAAGATGTTTCAACGAGGTGGGCCTATTAGACATTTGGTTGGAGCAACATCCTACCAAAGCGGACTTTACATTACATTCACATGCCCCAAGCACTTATGCCAGACCAGACCGCTTTTTAGTCTCTACAACTCTTCAGGAGAATACAAACGCCTCAGAGATGGCAATCTCGCTCTCTCAGATAACACACCCATATCAACAAATGTTCAAACACACTACCTAGATCTAGAGGACAATGGAGACTCATGGAAGGCATGCTGAGAGACAAACATACTACGGATAATCTTGCAGAAGTAATAACAGCCTATCTAGACGTCAACCATAATGGAGAGGTTAGACATCAACATGCTTTGGGATGCTCTCAAGACTTTTTTTAGAGGTTACTATATGTGATATCATTCGCCATCAAAAAACACAGTAAACGTTTGAGGGAAAGATTAGAAGTTTAAGTAAGTAAACTGGAAGGGATCCATAAAAGAACAGTGCCTGGAAGGTAAGGCACCAACTTCATTGCCATATGGAAACAAGTTAAAGCTCTAAATAGCACAATGCGCAACATGTGTTGTTGAAGACTAAACAGAAATGGTAAATCTGAGGTAATAAGATATGCAAGGTCTTCTCGAGCAAGCTTAGAGAAGTCCATGTGTGTTGCAGAGTTAATAATTTAGGGGGTGAAATGACAAGGCATGAGAAACAAACTGAAATCGCTAGGGCTTTCAGGGCCTTTTATGGTAATCTGTAATTAGCAGGATCTACACAGAGCTGGAAATCGAAAACTGCATAGGGAGCTCATAAATTGCAACCCTTAACAAAAGCCCAATCAGAGTACCTAGATAAGCCTGTTAGACCAGAGGAGGTTATCACCTGTATAAATAGACAGCATGGTGGAAAGGCCCCTAGACCTGATGTGTTCCCCCCCACTCCTCTGTTCTATAAGACCTTTTACCATCTAATGTTTCCATTATTGGCAAGACTACAAAGCCAGTTTAATCAGTAGAACATAGCCACTAACATAATATCAAAAGCTAAACTTATCGTGATCCCTAAGCCTGGAAAAGATCCCACAAAATGTAGCACCCACATGTCCATTTTACTGCTAAACACAGCTGCCAGAATATTCACAGGAGTTGTGGCTGCTAGATTGTACCTGCTGCTGCCAGGTTTAATCTAACCAGATGAGTTAGTTGTATCCCAGGACACGTGGTGATAACACCAAAAAGATCCTCCACATTATTGACGATGTGCACAGAAAACGAAAGGATTCCTTCCTGCTCTCATTAGATGCAGAAAAGGTGTTTTGACATGGTAAATTGGACATTTCTAGCCTACGTCTTATAAAGGTTAGAATTTGGCCCTGTAATCACTTCTTTAGTGCCTTGCCACTACATGGGTAAATGTACTAAAGTAAGCTTCAATGGAATAACCTCAGACACATTTTGGATTAGGAGAGGTGAGAGGTAGATGTCCCCTTTATCTTCGCCTTCACAGAAGAATTATTGGCAGATAGAATTCACAGCGATGAGGACATACAGGGAATAAAATAGGACACAACATTCACAAACTCACAATTTACACAGAAGACATCCTGCTGAAGTTGATGAACCCGGAAGGATCGATATTCAAATGAATATGGTAGCATCTTAGGCTTCAAAATCAACTTCATTGAATCAAAAACGCTGAACTTAGCACTCTCACAGGAGAAAATAGATGACCTCTGCAATCACTTTGTGAGAGCAAAACAGCACATTGAGTACCTGGGGATTAAAATAACTGGATCCTTAAAGAACCATGCACAACCCCAACCGTGGCACGCAAAAGACTTATCATGGATGGGCCACATAATAATAACAAGCATTGGCAAAGCCAATAGGTCTTGCCTACACAAGAGCTATTGGCTTTGCCAAACTCTATCACCTATGAGGTACAGCAGTGTGGCTGCTGTGCAGCATGGCAGAAAGGTAGAAAAAAAAGCTATGACGTGGCCAGCGCTGGCCGTGTCGTAGTACTTTCTTCTGGTTTGCTGGTGGGACAGTGTGGGAAGGTTCTCCATTCTTGACAACAGGAAGCAAGTATAAAAAAAAAAGACCAGTAAAGGGGGCAGGTGTATGTGGAAGCACAGCCAGCGGGTTAGGGTTGTGGATGCGGTGTCAGCAACACAGAGAAGTGGTGCGTGGGAGGGGAAAGAAGAAACACAGCAAAACTGGAAAAATAAAAACAAGGTAGTAGCATGCCATATGGTCCAGTGTCACCCATATGGACTCTGCCTTGGCATGCATGGTCCAGCTCAGCACTGGCAGGTTGGCCGGAGGCAGCTGGAACCATGAAGCCTTAACATCCAGCTCGCGGGTCACTGCTAGTCTGCTCTGAAGAGAGTAGACTCCTCCAACTGCTATTGTTATTTCAGATTATGAATCAGTACTCAGGAGGCATCCCGCCTTCACAGAGCTTTAATCCTAGGCAGCTCTGATGAATGGCATCCGTGAGGGGGGGAAGCAACACAGAGAAGCGTTTGATGGGAGGGGAAAGAAGCAACACGGGCAAACGAGTAATAAAAATAAAAAGTACCACCTCAATCACAGCACGAGCAGAGGAGAAACGATGAGGGCAGCAACACAGAGAAGTGTTGGGTGGGAGGGGAAAGAAGCAACTCAGGCAAAAAAAGTAACATTTTAAAACAAGCGCTCGCCATGAGGTTTTCGTTTGGCTTTTTCTGCCGTCCCACTTGGACAGCCTTGCCTGCTAAAAGGTTTCTTATCTTTATGGGGCCATGTGTTTGGCCCCATAAAGATAAGAAACCTTTCGCGACGCACAGAAGGCAGACAAGCCCGTCCAAATGAGACGGCTCAAAAAGCCGAACGAAAACATCACTACCAGCTCTTTTCCAATGGCTGGCCACCGTTTAGCATAAACGGTGACGCCGGCCAATGGAAAAGAGGGGCGGGGCTTAAAGCCCGTTACTGAAAATACCCCAAAACATTAAATCTCGCTAGAGACACTGCGCATGTGCGCAGCCTACGCCAGGCGAGACCTAAAAAGTACCTAAATTACACTGCGAGCAGCAGGAAGACTCTAAGAGAGAATGAATCTGTGGCTGTTCCACGCACCAGAGAAGAAACAGGAAGTGATGCCAAGCCTTTGCTGCCCAATTAGGAGGCAGCAAAGAAGAGAGATGAATGGTCAGCAATTGGCGGGCTCCAAGCTCCTTTTGGTAATCAATATTGTCTCACAAGTGCATGGCTCACGGAGGCTCGACGCTAAAAATGTCCATCCTGCCCACAGCTTCATTTCTTATGCAGGCCATTTCTCTCCTGACCCCCAATCTATTCCCTAAGGGAGTTCATATGGGAAAGGAAGAAGGCCAGGACTGCCAGACAGAGGAAGTATAAATATGATAAACAGGAGGGTAAGAGGATCGAGGACCCGAACATCTATAAAACACTATCAGGCATCCAAGCTGCAGTTCATTATACAGTGGAACCACAAAGAATTGGAGAAGCACTGGTGCATTAGTGACCAGACTATTTCAAGCACACACATATGGAAAGTCACTTGGTTCGGGAAAAAACAGACAGCATGGGGCCTATGCTTATCTCCAGTAACAAAAGCAATCGTAGAGGTATGAGACCAGATGGTACAGAAAAAGTGTCTGAACACCTTCTCATCTCGTTTCACCCCAATGAAAGATAACTTGATGAGCAAACCAGAACAATACTTTTTGGCAATCAGGGCAGGGACAGAAGCCCTTTGCAAGAGAATATGAAACCTTTCCAATGAGGCAGGCTTAAAAGACTTCGATGCACTTAAAATGGAATACAAAAGATACAGGTACGGGAAAATTAGGCACTGAGCGATGTGACCAACAATCTGAAAAGCTGTGACCAGTAATGTAAGAAAGGAGATTTTTTTTTTTATATCACCCATCAATTTTTAGACTGATGCTGCTGGGTTTTTGACTCTGAATTGCACAGGACCCTGCTGACAGGCCCCAGAGCATGTGCCAGGATTGCCAGACATAGGAAGTATAAACCCATAAAACAGGGGGGGGGGGGGTTAGAGACTCGAGGCCCCGAACATCTATAAAACACTATCAGGCATCCAAGCTGCAGTTCATTGTAGAATGGAACCACAAAGAATTGGGAAAGCGGCCCCTCAAAGTTTATGTTCCACTGGCTTATCCCTATTGGCATATTTAACTTAAATGTAAGTCCCTAGTATATAGACCAGAGTGCAACAAGGGCTAGAAAGAGAAAAGTCACTAGTGGACTGCAGCACTTATTGTGCTACCACTTCTATGACAAAGTGAAAACATGGCTATAGGTTTGCCAATGTAGCCTAGTCAGGCAACTTTCAAACTGCCAACTCAGCATGGCAAAATAACCCTTTTGCCATTCCAAAACCTTCCCTTTTAATATTTGCAAGTCACCACTAAGACAGCTCTTTGCAGGGTGCCCGATATTAAAAAGAAGGATATGTTGAATTTAAACTTTACAAGTCCTGACAGTGAAAACGTGACATTTTAGTTTTCACTGTAATGGGTGTCCCATTGGCAAACATGAAGTTTCAATAGCCCATGTGGAAAGTGCTAACTTTGGTTTGGTACCACCAAACCTAGTACTCTCAAGGTATCTAATTCATTGTTACATTAAGATCGACTTAATGGTAAAGTAACTTTTAGTACAAAGGTGGCTTTAGAAAGTTACTACTTTCTTGCCCAAAACACTTAGTAACCACTTCTGTTTAAATGCAGCAGTTGTCAACCAAGGCTGTCTGCTGCTGTCTTGTTAAGAGGTGTGAAGAGCTCCTAGGAAAGAGAACAAAGGGCCTGCTGGAGGGTAGAGGTGTGACCTTCTCTTGGCATCATGGCCCAAGGGCAGTAGCCACATATGGCACAGCTTCAAAGAGACTATCACCTCTGAGAAGCAAATGTGAGTAAAAGTCTAGATTGCCTGCTCCTTCGAGTAGGTAGACAGGCTGGCATCTCCTCCATAGGGGGAAAACCCATTCCAAAACTGGTTTTCCAGGATGGCTGGCTCATTATACTGGACATACTTCTTGGATGAGCCCATGGCTCTGTCCCAGGAAACACGGGTCCCGGCATCTTCGATTTTGGCAGCGGAATGCACTATGCTACTGTTTAGTGCCAACCCCACAGAAAAGGTTAAAGTGGGTAGGGTTGCTCCGCGGTAATTGTAGCCCCATTGGCAAGCGAATCCCCCTCCAGCCACAAACTCGAAATTGGCATGAAAGTGGCACCCCGGCTTCCAGACTCAGAACACTGACAAAGTCGGAAAGGACAGAAAAAGGACTGCGCCTGTTGAACCTGTGGACCTTAGGAATAAAGGCTGCACACAGAAGAGAAGCAATGCCCCTACTGTTCACTTTGTGGCAAAAGACCCAAAGGGCTGGACCTGCACCCCCTCATGATAAGGACCAGTGAGTGGACTTCAAGGTCTAGTTAGCTAGCACTCTGTTAAGCTTCAGGAACACAAATGCTAAAGAAGCCTGCAACTGTTAAGTTCCCACCTTACCAGCAGCCACTGGATGTGCCCTGGATTCTGCTGGTGTAGCAAATAAGGTCGAGTCCTAGCACCCAAGAGTTGCTTCCCAGGTCCTGGACCCTTGGCTGGTGCTAGAGCGTACTTGTTCTACCCAAGAACTGCAACTTGTCAACTTAAAGACAATGGTTTTGAAAGCACAGAGTGTGAGGCTCATAGACTACTGGTACTTGCCGGTTTGTGGGTAGCAATGAATGCTGCAGAAAACGGAGGCTTTCACTGGCCCCCTGGATTGCGACAAACCCAAAGCCAGACTCAGGCTGCAGGAGACCCTGTGACCTTACTGTCGACGAGAAAAAATCCGAAACTTTTTTAAGTGCGAAGGTAAAATCTTGACCTGGAGCAGCCAAGCGCCTTTATCTGACCCAGACTTCACAGTCGACCTGAAACATTGACGCTGCCTGTCAACGTGCATTCAAGGGTCACAGATAAGAGTGAAAAGCAGTGATTTACAGAATATTTTGAAACTTTTAAAACTTTTTAAAGTGAAGAATAGAGATGTATGAAAACCTTGCAAAAATCTTAACTCCGGTTCCTTTCATATGATTTTTGTCTCTTTGGTGTCTAAATAAATATAAAAAAATATTCAATTTTTATACATTAGAGTGGGATTTTCATTGTGTTGTGTTTCTTAGTTATTGACTGTTTTGGTACTGATAAATGCTTTACACATGGCTTACTCTGAATTAAGCCTGACTGCTCTGTGCCACAGAGTACCAGAACTGAGCTATGGTTTGATTCAAAGAAAACTAACAGGATCTGATATGGATTAGTGACATTATTAATTGGTTATGTCTCACAACCACCCCAACTAATAATGCACTCTGGTCACACATAATTAGGGTGTTCTCCATAAATGGAACATACTTAAAAAGGGGGACATGGAGCTTATATCAGAACTACGCAAAAGTATAAACAATGAATGGATTGATGGAAAATCCCAGAATCGTTCTACAAGGATACCCAGATAAAGGAAATGCTTTAGTCCCATACTAATGGTTATAGGTGCTATACAAATGTGGATACATGACATAATAAAGTACAAGTTATATAATATTTGATTGATCGCAGATCCCTATATATGCACAAAGATAGCAATAGCAGATGCAGCCACCAAGATAGAGAATCACAGCTTGTTGAGGTCTTGGAGAGGGAGATATCCCCCAGCATTTATAAACTTGCAGAAAGCATAAAAGTGATAGTTTTACAAATTGTTTAAGACGCAAGAAACTTACAAAGTTGTAGGGATTCCAGCTTTCCATGTTTTCCAACTTTTAGCCAAGTCAAGTCACCCTAGTTATTTGCTCTGCTTCCTAACTTAGGTGTCTAAGAAATACGTTTTTAACAGATTCCCAGTTGCTAAGTGAGTCGGTCTGGCTTTCACTCCATGATTCTCATCAGAGGCACCATCACAAGCATTCTGACTTTACACTGGTATCTGCTAGGCACATACCAAGGACTTAATTTCATGTAAACTTATTTCACAAATGAAAGAAGGTGCTGCTTCAGGATAATTCTTTAGTCTGTATAGTGATAACTAACATGTCAAAAAAAGCAAATTTTGCTGTACATTGTGACACATTCTGCAGCAGTGATTTTTTTTTATTGAGGGATACTTTAATACATATGAATAAAGGTTAACCCTCAATTGTAACAGTTTAACACCGCAGACAGCAATTAGCAACTGAAAGATGACCAATAATACAGCTCCTTTTGTTGAAAATGTATGCAGTAGATGGCGGCAAGTGCTGTAAATCCATAACTATGCAGAAAATGCAGCTGAATGACAATTCCAATGTCCTGGGTTTAAAAATATTAAAAGGATGAAGGCCAACTTACAATATGTACATTTTTTTGCTGCTGAAGGGGTGGACAAAAAAGCCCCCTACTCACTCAATGAAACGTCCCAAGTCGGCAAGAGCTTCCTTAAAACCGTTCCCATGGCTGGAACCACTGTGTAGTTATAGTTCAGCCCCACTTACCACTGAAAAGACATATTTTGATTAGCTTATAACTTGAGCCAGTGGATGGATTCGCACCAAACTTACCGATCCACTAATTTAGTCAGCTACGTTTGGGCATGCCCAGGTTCGTGAAGGTACATCCACAGGAAAATAAAAAAGTGTATCTTTTCAATGTTAGCTTCCTAAGGCAATTTTGCTGAAAGAAGGAGTAAACACCACTGTATCAATTTAGACCAAATGTGACACGAAAGTAAAACTTTACCCAGCAACCATGCTTACTTCAATTTGGTATAAATCAGTACAGTAGGTTTTGAGATATTCACATTGGAAAAAGGAGGTCGCGAGGGACTTAATGAAGTACAACTTTATAGAAATTGTCAGCTGAAAAGCCATTTGTTAATTTGCCTATAACTTTATCACCATTTGACAAATGTGCCTTAAATTTGGCAGACAAATAGGGCCTTATTACGATGTCAGGCGGACTCAAGTCCGCCTGACACAGTTGCAGAATCGGGACCGACTGACCTCCGGTCCAGACCGCAACATTACAATGCGACCGCACATGGTGTGGTCTATACTCCCATTTCACTATGGGAGCTTGTGCTCTGGCCTTAAACCGTCCGTAGCACAAGCTCCCATAGAGAAATGGGAGAACCTGTTCATCCCTGCACCGCGCGGCAGGCACCTCAAGGTGCCTGCCACGTGGCTCAGAGATGAACGAGTGCCCCCTTGACCCCCAACCGGAGGCCGCCGGGAAAAGGGGGCCCTGCTAGGGGCTCCCAAAGTCGCTTTCCAACAGACTTTGCTGTCAGAAAGCCCGACATGGAAAGCATGTCAGAAACCTACATCATAATACCGACTGCATAAACGCTGTCCATTGGGATTACGTTCAGGCCTCTGACTGGCCGACGGGCTCCTTGAGCCTGACGGAATCCATCCAGAATGACCGGCCGGTTTCACTTTCGACCGCCTGTATTGTAATGCGGTGGTCGAAGATTATACCCACAGTAGGACTCGAAAATGCCTCCGACTTGCGGTCGGAGGCTCTCCGAGTCTCACTGTAAAGAGGCCCTTAATATGTTCAGATTACTAATGGTGTTTTTGCATATCTGCAAAGGGGGCCCCAGCTAAAAAGGGGAGGGGCAAATAAGTGTTCATCTGCTAATGAGTTTGCAATGGTGTTAGGAATCTAGATAAAAATTGTTTGAAACTAGGGGATATTAGTTATCTATTGGCTTTATGCCAACCCATAAAGGGTACATAGTTAAAAAAGGATGGGTTTCAATAACATTTTCATTCACTTATAACTTTGACGCTGTTTAATCAATCTGTGTCAAGAATGGAAATTAGTTAACAATTGATGCCCACTGCAGTTATATTAGGTTTTCTGAAGATCCAAAGAAAAGGGAGTATATGTCACGGTTTGATAAACTATTGGCATGGTGTGTTGAATCCACACAAAATTAAGCAGACATTTAGGGGGTTTAGCTTACTGTTGGTAATGTGCAGTTTTGGGCAGAACTGCTGCGGGGAGCAAATACAAATGGGAGGGCAGTTCGAGTTTCATTCACTAATAACTGTCACTCTTTAAATAATCTGCATGAAATTTGGCAGCTAGCAAATTAAGACCAGTGCCAGGCAAGCTCTGCGACTAATTCCCACTATACAAAACCAAACGTGGTTGAGCACAGGGCCTTGCCAAATGCTGTGAGCAGCACATAATGGGTACTTGGCAGGCCATGCCCAGTGGGGGTGGAGGTAGGGCAAAGGGCTTGGTCCTGCAGCCAACCCCTGCAGCACACTGCCAAAGACCATGCACAGCATGGATTAGGCAGCCATGGCAGGTTGGCAGCAGGGCCAGCCCACAGAAAATTAAGTAGGTCCTAAAAATAACATTAAATTCACAGAAAAAAAGAAGTTAAAGTCACATAACTCTTGCCACCTGCCATGCTCAAAACACCAATTTGGGAAAGGTACAGCAACAAAAAATAGAGGGATTGAGAGAATAACATGGCATCATACCAGGTGGCACATGCTCTGCCCATTGCTAACCATAAGTGGTGTAGTTCAGTGGTTTAATTAGTCTGGATAAGAGGCATAACTCACCTTTTAACTTTTTTTCCCTGTGAGATATATATATATATATATATATACATATATACATACATACACTGAAGCAGAAAACTCGGAGGTGCTATTTGTCCTAACCTGAAGCAGTGAGTGGAATGATTGATATATGCGGGCAACTGCTGTGATTTCTGGAGGAAGATATATATATATTTACATCTCTCTGCCTCTCACTCTGTTGGCTTCTCTTCACAAACGCATGCACACCAGCCTATGCCTATGCTTGCAATAGATAAAGCACACTAGCACATGCCTATCTTTACATTTATTACCGCATTAATCCTAGACTTAGCCAATGCTTGTTGTTGTGCTTCCTAAGAGCACAGGTTGTCTGCCCATCTCCCCTCATGCTGGCCTGGGAGCAGAAAGGAGGAATAGGTGAGCAATCTCCTATGTAACTCAAGCAACAAAAACATATAACTTACAAAATTCACAGTGACAAACCCAATTGACATCACAGCCCTTATAAGCAATGCGCCGTTTTATACAAGCTAACCTGCTACAAGCTACTGTGCCATAATTAAGCACTCTATGCTGCCTGGTTCATTGTTCTCTTGACAGTAAGTTGACTTTTGTGAACAGCATGTCCACAGGTCTAGTTTGCAAGTGGATTTAATGAAAGCAGGAGGAGGAAACCAAATAGCATTCTCTCATTGCGCCACCAAGCTCGTGCTAACACTTCTTCTTTTCTTTCAGTGAATTGGTTATTAATCTGCTGGAAACGCGTGGAGGAATTCTCAGGGCTGACAAGAAAGGCATGAAGTAGGGAACACAACGCTCGTGGCAACAAGGGACCATATGGTAAATGATGTTGCAAGATGTCTGTAAACTAAGGTTTTTTTTTTTAATTTACATGTGTGTAATTTTGTCTAATTGTGCAAAAATTAGATTAAATTATGTGGAAATACAAAAACTGCTTTTAGCTCTATATTTTAGCGAAAAATTCTTCCTTGTGTTGCACATCACGCACAAAAAATAGTGCTAAAAATACCAGGGCCGTAAACAGCTGCGCTCATGCTCTGGTCGTTAGTGTTGTTCCTGTGTTACAGACCTAACATGACGTATTAGCGGAATTTCTCGTAAACAAGTGTAACATGAATTTTGCAAGATTACGCCAGCGTGATGGAAATTTCGCCAAGGCCTACTCAAAACCCAAGCTGATTGTTGGTGGCACGAGACTTGGTAAATAAAACCATGTTATTCTCTTCACAGGCTGGCCCCTTTAATTGGATGTGGAAAGGCTGCTGACAAGCACCCAGCCCTGGTTCAACACATCCCCTCTGTGAAGATTCCAGCTGTGAAAGCCCAAATCCTGCTGAGGTGTTCGCCCTTGACGCAGCTTACCTTCCCCTCCTGGAGGTCAAGTACTGGTCGTTTTTTTTTTCCTTCTTTAAACAAGGTTTTTATTAGGCGTTGCTTTCAAAAGAAGCAGTCTCCAGTTAATCATGTTCGACTTCCCCCGACATTAAAGTCCCATTAATCGCCTTCTAAGGGTCGTGCATGGAAGCCTCAGCGCCATCCTGCTCTGTGGGCGAATGCAGATATCCACGGACAAGAGGGAAATCACCAATTACATGCTAATAAGTAAATTATGCCTGACATGGGGAAATTAAATCCTATGGAAACCGAGCCGAGAGATATACTAGGAGGGAGAAGAGGGTAAATTAATGGCCTTACAATGGTGTGTGAATTAACGTTACAAACACAACACCCTAATGTACTGCCCAGAGAAACTGGTTAATATCCAACTATCCAGATACCTCGACGCCAATCACTTACTGCATCCATCACAAATCATACGCTGGGGAAACCGCACTGGATCCTCACTGGTTGAGGTCTCCGATGCTCCGATGTAGACAACGGGAAGAATGCTGCCTCGCGGTTATTGGTTAATGGATCTTTCAGTGGCGTTTGATACGGTGTCCCTCCTATCCTGATGCAACGTTTACGTGACATCAGGATAGGTGGGACCGTGTTGGCTTGGCTGGGTTCTTTCCGTTCCAGCTGAGGTCAGTCTGTATGGATGCCACCTTTTGCATCACACCCCAAACACCTCAAACTTGAAGTTCCCCTGGGCTCTGCCTTGAGTCCGACATTGTTTAATATATATCGCCCTTGGTAACCCTGGTGGAATCCTTCGAAGTGCAGGTTACATCTTATGCTGACGACACGCAGATTCTTCTGACTTGGGACGGGAACAACTCTGCCGCCCAAGATAGATTTAGTGTGATGCTGTCAGCAGTATTCCAGTGGATTTTCTGGAGTAATCTGCTGTGCAACACAAGTAAAACGGAAGCGCTGGTCTTTGTTTCCCCTCGCCCACTTTAGGATGTGGGGGGCGCTTGGACTAGCTCTGCCCCCTCTCCCCCGACTCCGATTACAGTTATGCGGAACCTTGGAGTGAAAAAGGACAGAAGAGATGGGAAGGTTCTTCTTTCTCTGTGCTGGTTGTCCCTGGTTGGAATTCTCTTTCCTTGCATCTCCATGCTAGCAGGGATGCAGCCTCTTTCAAGCACAGCTTAAAGACCTGGTTATTTAATGATGCCGTTTAACTTTTCTCTTCTTGTAGTTTTCAGTAGTTAGAGTACCTATAGCGCCGGTACGCTCCACAGAGTAGCCATGCGCTTTACAAGTGCTATTTGACTTGATTTGATACTGCAAAACTCCAACACATGATTTCTGGAGATTTCTCATCCATCTTCAATAATTCCCACCTCATGCTTCTCTCATCCCCTCCCTTCACTAAAGGGAAGGCCTTTGTTGTAATCTCTGCTACACTGGCTACAAATTTGCAATGTGCGTTATAGATCAAATTAATTTATCCCTACTGTGAAGCATACCAACACCCTATATTGCATTATACAAAACCAGTGCATAAAATATTGTCGGACACCATGCTAGCAGACTACAAGTATGACATACATACAATTTGATTATATAAACATATTTCCACCCTTAGCCATTGTATTGTAGCATGGATACAGCGCTTCATAGCTCTAAGCGGGGCACATTTCCATTCAGGAAGTAAGGTAAACCAAGTGAGAAGCATTTTGGTTTTGTGAGTGTTCAAAGAGGTACTCTTACCTTGTATTGGGGTGCTGCAACCTGCAGTGTGATGGAGGAGGAGGTGAAAGATATGGGCACACAAAGCATAATTATGGTTAGGAATAAGACCTATAGACAGCCACATAGCACAGCCTAGTCATAGGGGTGGTGGGGTGCTGTGTGCGGTGTGTATACCAAAAATGGGGTTGGGGGGATTCAGACAATGCAAAGAAATCTATATGGCAACATGTGCCAGGCAGCGATGCGGTCAAATGTGTAATTAGTAGCCTAGAAGCCATGCACCTTTTTCTTTTTTAAAGGCAGGGACACGTGCCTGCTGCTGTACAAGTACACTTGGGGTGGGAGAAATTTGCGGAGCTTCGCGAGTGGGGGAGTTTGGCACGTCACGCTGTTCACGCTGATATTTAGTGCCGGGAGCTTGTTATGCACAGTGAAATCAGCACGAACGGCACCACGTGGGGTGCCAGAGGAAGCTGCTTCTTTCTGCCGCTCAAGTAGATTTTCTACTCAAGCTGCAGATTTCTCAACATGAACAGTAGCGACCTGCCACATTGAGAAATCTTGCTAGGTGGTGTTCTAGCATTCAAAAATCACATTAGGGGATGCCAATTCTCGCTTGCCAACTTAACATTGGTGAGCCACGGGCAAGGAAAAAGTCTGCCACGCGGCGGTTGGCAGAATTTTGTCAGAACACCACGCTCGCGGAGTGGACAAAACTCTGTGAACTCTGCTGGTGGAGCGGTATTTTTCACCCACCCCTAAAATATACCCAGTGAGCAAGGAAAGAAGTCGAAGAGCACTAAAAGGTTGTGGATCTGAGCATAAACTGCACAATCTTTAAAAAGCCGAGATTCCACTTATTCCACATCACGTCAATGGAAGCCAAAATTTTAAGCAGAAGTAGTTTTCACCTCAAGCCCCTCTCATGCTTCCACAGGCTTCCAAAGAAAGGCAAGCAAAAGTCAGGCGACCTTAGTTGAGTCATGACTCAGATCAAAGCCACAATGGTTTACACATGCAATAGTGAGAGTTGAGAAGTTTTGCAAGTTGCTGCCCTAATAGCACAAGAACGATTTGTCCCACCCGGGTTAACCTTCTGTCCCCACCCTTTCATGCAAGCCATATACTTTTCTACTCTTGATCATGATGAGGCACGCACTAGATAGTGGCGTAACAAAACGTGATGGGGACCCCCTGCAAAGTACATGGAGGGCCAGTCAAGAGCTCTCAGGTCAGGGGCCCGTACACAGTGCTGGAGGGGGCCCTCTGGATCTTGGGCCTCCCTACACTGCAGGGGTTAAAAAAAGGGGAAAAACAGACAAAGTGGTGAAAGGAGAATTATCCGGCTTCCAGGACAGCAACGTGGCACAGATTTGGTAGTTCTAATTTTGTTTAATCTAAGCTGAACTCTTTTCTGATCTGTGGACTTTGCAATAAGCAGCTTTCAATATCTCTCCACAATATAAATCTATCTCCTTTGCCTGGGTCCATCCCACTTCCCTCCACCTAACCCACATTATCTTTGCACTCACCTCTCGCAAAAGGTATCTGATAAAAAAGCTGAGTAGCCAACCGGTTTCATTTCCAGCTTTAGAAAACTCCTGATCACACCTCTCTGAATGCTAGCTGCAGCAAAGTGTGATACAAAGTGTGTCGATTGCGTTTCCTGAACACTGCAGCACATATCTGCCATTGAAAAGAGGAGTATTTTGCTAATTTTTTAATACTGTATTGTACTGAAGCATTTATACAGCATGTCATAGCTCACTGTGAGGTGCCGAAGTATATTATCGAATAGGTAGCATGCTACATCATGGGGGAGGGAATGGTTGACACTGTTTCTGTTGTGAGCTCATGTAGGTATACAGACCGTAGAGCTATTGCTCAGGTCACAGAGGTAGGGTGTACAGACAGCTATTGCTTAAGTCACAGGTCTTGCAGGTACTGTACTGCAGCATTTAGATACTGCTTCAGTGCTGTAGCCATGAACCATGATGTAGATATATCCTGTACAGGAGAGCCTTCCCCAGTCCTGGACAGACGGTGAACTGTCTGTAACTTGTCCTGTAAAGCTCTATAGGGTATGGAAAAGTATAGTACTATGTACAGTGCCACAGTATACGATGCTACAGATCTATACCCTTGTATTGTATGAGTATTTATATAGCGCAGAAAACTGTAACCCTACGGGTATCCAGGCGCTCTGACCAGACAAGATGTATTAGCGCTCGGGGGGGGCAAGGTCGGGGACATCATGCTGCTGGGAAAAGCCAGGTCTTAAGGCTCCTTCTGAATTCCACCAGTGACTGCGTCTGTCTGAGTTCGGGTGGGAGCGCGTTCCAGCTTTGGGCTCCAACCACCCTAAAAGCCCTCCCCCCCAGCCTGGCCCGTTTAAAGCTGGGCTGTGCCAGCAGGTTGGCCTTGGATGACCGCAGCTGCCTTGCGAGGGGAGTACCATGAGAATCTATCCTGAAGTGGGATCGGGCCTGTTCCATAAATTGCCTTATGAACCAGGCAGAGAGACTTGAATAGGACCCTTTCTCTAATAGGTAACCAGTGTAATTCTCTTAGTGCCCGAGTGGAGGATGAATCAAACTTGCGACCAAGTGCCAGCTTGGCAGCGGCTGACTGAACTCTCTGTAACCCCTGCAGAGTGTATTGGGGGGCTCCGAGGTACAGAGAGTTGCAGTAATCCAATCTGCTGAGAATGGTGCTCCTGACGACCGTGTTGCGAGAGTCGGCAGGCAGCAGCGGAAGGATTCGGCGTAGAAGTCTTACTGGTGCCGCTTGCTCTGTAAGGACCGCTCAAAATGGCATCCTTGTTGAACGCCTTAACAATGTAATATTTTTGAGCAAATACTCACAATGTGCTGAGGCTCTTATGTACTGACTGCTGGAAAGGGCGAAGGAAGGCCAAGCTTGGGATTCACACATGGTTGCTTGGTAAGCTTTAAATCCCCTGTAATAGTGGGTAATGTGCATCAGCCATCTTCATGGAAATATGGTGTGGCTTTAGTGGTTATTTGAAGATATATGCTGTGTGCGCTTCACTATAAACAGGAGCAGGTTTAAATTGACTTTCTTGTGCAGTTTTTAGGTCTCGTCAAACCACATGCATGCGGTGTCCCTGCATGGAGTATTGTAACCAGTAAAAGGCTCGGAGCCTGCCCATAACTTACCATTTGCGGTCTTAATTGGCATTCTTTTGAGATGCCTTCTACTTGGTCACCACATGACTCTCTTCACTTCCTTTTATTTCTCCCCAGCATGAACCAAGTACTAATTGATTTTGTTTCATCAGTGTCCTTCCGCTGTCCATCCGCTGCTCACACTGTTATTCGGGGTACTTTTTTACCCCCCTGTTTTCTGACCGGCAATATTTTCCCTACAGCTTTTTTTTTGTTGGAATTTATTAATTCCTTTTACAGCAACAAGTAAATGCCACGGACTCTTGAAGCAGTTTGTGATTTGTTTTACAGTTTGGCACTTCCTTTTACCAACACCTTTGGGTTGCTTTTAACTTAAGTCCTGCTCCTTGTAAAGAGTGCCTGTTTGTTTGCTGCTTTGGTGCTTCCTTGTAAAGTAAAATGCCATGGACGTGCTTATTTTTATAGTATCAAACAAATGCCACAGACTCCTAAAGCAGTCAGTGCGAGTGCATATTGTAAGTAGGCTGTGCATGTTGGCTTTTTGAAGTGCCTCAATTTATTCCAGCACTGCAGTTAATCCATTTCTCATTAAAACCCATGGATTCCACCTCTTCTCTCTGCATACAAAGTATGTGTCCGTTTAAAGTGCTTCAGTTTTGTGCAACGCAGCATCCATGCCAATATCTTCTTAAAACTTGTTGCTAAGTCCTTATTCTCATTTGTATTCCATCGAGAGCGCCCTATATTCATATGTACTGCAGTGCAAGAGACGTGGCCTACATGCTGCAGCTACACTCTACCCCACTCCACTCCTATATACCCCACTCCACTCCAATATAGTTGGTCCCACTCCACCCCAACCAACGCCACTCTACTTCTAACTACGCCACACCACTCCACTCCAATCCAATCTACCCCAATATACCCACTCCAATTTCTCCCACTCCACTCCACCCCGATCTAGCCCACTCCACTCTACCCCACCCCACCCCACTTCAATCTATTCCAATCTACCGCACTCCACTCCAATATAATCCACTCCACTCTAACCCACACCAACCCAATCGAACCCACTCCACCCCAAACTAACCCAATCTACCCCACTCTAATCCACTCCACCCCAATCAAACCCAATCTACTCCACTCCACTCCAATCTAATTCAATCCAATTCCAACCCACTCTAACTCGCTCCACCCCAATCTAACTCGCTCCACCCCAATCTAACTCGGTCCACCCCAATCTAACTCGGTCCACCCCAATATAACTCGCTCCACCCCAATATAACTCGCTCCACCCCAATCGAACTCGCTCCACCCCAATCGAACTCGCTCCACCCCAATCTAATCCACTCCACTCCAATCTAACCAAATCTACCCCATTACATTCCACTGCAATCTATTACACTACATTTCACTCCAATCTACCCTATTCTGGTCCACCCCAACCTACGCCACTCCACTTCCATCTACCTCACCCCAATCAACTCCACTTCAATCTATCCCAATCCACTCCAATCCACTCCACCCCTATCTACCCCAATCCCCTCTCTCCCTATATACCCCAATCCACTCCATCCCAATCTACCCCACTCTACTCCAATCTACCCCAATCTATCCCAGTTCAATCAAGCAGTATCTACCCCACTCCAGCCCAATCTACCCCAATCTATTCCATCCTATTCCACCCGAATCCACTCAACTCCACTCTACCCCACTCGACCCCAACCTACCTCACTCCACTCCAATCTACCCATCCACTCCAATTTACCCAAATCAACCACACTCCAATCTACCCCACTCCAATCTACCCCTCTCCACCCTACTCCCGTGTAGTCTACCCTACTCTCCTTTAGTCTACCCTACTTCCCTCCAGTCTACCCCACCCCAATATACCCCACTGTACTCCACCTACTCCAATCTACCCTACTCCACTCCAATCCAATCTACCATAATCTACACTCCACCCCAATCTATCCCTATCTATCCCACTCCACCCCAATCTACCCCACTCCAACATACCAACTCCAAACCTATAACTTTTAGCCATGCTGAACAGCAGCCACAATGGTGTACAATATGGCTAAAACACATTGCCAATATCTCTTGCATGGGCGAGACCTATTGGCTTTGTCAATGCTTGTTTGTGTGTCACCTCTATCACCAGGACGTAAACTACTGCAGAATACATACACACGCTCACTCTCTGCGCTAGACCATAATTTGTGGTTTACGAGAAAACCGCTTTAGGAAGTACACAGATTTGCTAAGAAGCACATGTGGTCTGAACTGTTGTCAAGTTCACCCAAAAAGGCCATATTCTTAGCTCAAGCTTTCTGGTGGTAAAGCAGGCCGCTACTCCAGCCATGCTACTTCAAGAAGATCCCTTTATAAAACTAAAACCACAGTGACCACACAGCCAGAAATTGGCCAACGGGCTGCTGCATTTACAAATGAAAGTCAAGGTCTGGAAACAAAACTCCACTTCCACACAAAATCCATCTCTGTGTTTCCACTTGCTCTAGTTAGGTGGCTTCAAAAGATTGGCCTGCTGTGTCAACTAGGTATATAATAAAATGTATTTCTCTCAGATTCTAGTCGGTAAACAAGACATAGGGGCACAGAAAATAGAACATAAAAATTGATGTCTGGTCTTCCCAGACACACTTAATGCCATATGCTTTATTTTTTTTCTCTAATTAAAGAATTGCCTATGACACATTAGCATCCGGAGCAGCAAAGATGATTTAACCAAAGCTGGATAAACGAAAAGGTGGTGAAGACATAGGGACTTGGAAGGAATATTAAGCCTAAAAATGTTAGAGGATCAATGTATGCAAGAAAGTAACAGATTCCTTCAAAAGATCTAAAATAATGAAGCACAAGTATACAGAAAAAAAATAGCATCAGTACTTGAAACGTATTTGCACATTTTTTCCAGTACTCGTTTTTCATATTTCACAAAGACATGTTATTATCACATAGTAGCAGCTGCAGGTTCCTTTGCCCGGACACGATAGTGTGTAGGAGTAATGCAAGGTGGGGCATGCTTGATGTGCAGAATTCTGTTCTTTACGTCTATTGAGTGACAGCTGGGCAATGACTTCTGCTAACTTCCACCACCCAAATATTGCCAGCTGCTTTACATAGCTTCACTGCTCTCTTGTGCACTTTTTCCATAACGGAGGCTTGTCGTGAGCATCATGATATACCTAAATGCTGGGATGTTCTGTTACGAGCTAATATAATAAAAAGGTGTAAATGGAGCTTGGCCAGTGTTTGAAGGAAAATCCATAGAACGATGTCCCTGTTTTCCGATCCCCACAATTTCCTTCTGAGGTTTCCTTTTTGGCTCAGTTCGAGAGACCCCTAAATGAAGAACACCACAAACTACAAATTTAGTAACATCTGGTGTTCCCGAAGGAAACCTGGACTGTAAACTTGTAACACGATGATCCAAATTGGTCAATTCGCTAGATTACTCGTGAAGGGTACCTCCATCAGTCCCTTGGGCGATTGCTGGCGCTCACATATTTATAGTTCTGAATGGCTCCAACTATTATTTGGATTGCAATCAAGAAAATGATTATGTACATATCACAATGACTGCGGAAGAACGAGTGGCCACCATCACCTTCAGTCGGTCATTAGAGTTAAATGATCACAGGTACTGTATGGAAGCTCTACACGCGATGGATAGCTGCTGACTAAAGAGAAACAGAACGTTCATGACCCACTCCTACTCCTTCCTTCCTCTGGCTTCTTTGTCCGCCAGGCCCGTTCAGAAGGCAATGTGTGGTTGTGCCAAAGCAGACACCCAGGGACACTCCTGCCTAGTGTCAAGCACGCTCAAGACCCTAGAATGCATCATGGTCGAAATACAGGTCTGCAATACCCAGCATGCCCTCCAAGGAGGGAAATTGCAAGGAGAAAAGGAGGGAAATCCTTGCCCAACCCAAACAGATGGATCTGTGAACTGTATAGATGCATCTAAAACCACTGGCAGTGGTTGGCTGCCCAGCTGCCAAGGTGGGTGAATTTCAGCTCTAGTAGTACTGTGAAAAGCTACTCTGAAAGACATGCACGAGCCTGGATACAGTGCAGGCTTTCCGTTGTCTTTGGGTTGGTACCAAACAGTTAAGATACCTTAGAAGTTCGTGTTCAGGATGACAACCCACAACTTTTGGTAGAAGTTTGCATGGGGTCATGGCCGCCGCTCAATCTCCAGGCAGGGAGGTGAAGATTGTGCAGGTTCAGGACCATGCCCTACTGCTGCGACAGAAAGTCCTCTCGAAGCAGTTGCCTTATAAGAGGACAGATGCTCATGCCCAGAATGTGCAGGTACCACAATCTCCTTGAATAATCTGGAGCCACCAGAATGACTCTGGCCCAGTCGTTTCTGATCTTCTTCAGAGCTTGGGGCAGAAGAGGCAGCAGCAGAAATTCATAAAGAAGTTCCATGCTCCATTCTATCAGGAAAGCGTCTCCAAGAGAGAGCAGTCTTGGGAACTCCAGTAAGCAAAAATGTGGACACTGCACATTCTCACTGTGGCGAAAAGATCTAGCCAGGATTCACCCAATGCTGTAAGATGCCCTGAACCACCACGAGGTGTAATCACCATTCTAGGCCAACTATGCCCCATCCGCTGAGTTAGTCTACCATGGCATTCGAAGATCCTACCAGGTGGTTCACAACCAGGGAAAGGCCCTGGCGCCCCAGTCTCCAGAGACCAAGAGCCTCCTGGCAGAACCCCCAAGGGACCCCACCATACCCTGCTTGTTGCGATACAGCATGGGGGTGTGGGGGTGCTGTCTATGAGAACCTGACCCAGACTCCCTTAGATGGTCGGTAGGAAGGCTTTCAGTGCCAGGTGAATGGCCCGCAACTCCAACCGATTGATCTTGAGACAGGTCTCTGTCTGAGACCGCTGAACTCCACCTCTCCTAGATGACCCAACATCCCAGAAGTGACATATCTGTCACCTCCATCAACTCTGGGTGTGGCAGGGAGAGGTCTGCACCAGTTTAGTTGCAGTTGAACCACCACTGCATGTTTTGCAGTCTCCTCAGAAACCTGGATGGAGTCTGACTGGTTCCCTTGGTGCTGGGCCACTGAGAACTCACGTTCCACTGCACAGCCTGCATATACCAACTGCCATGGTCATCAAGCAGGATGCAGGGTACCAAGAGACCCAGAAGCCTCAAAGCCACTCTCACCAAGGACCAGGAATAAGGCTGAAACATCAAGAGCCTGAATTCCCTGGACTTGTGGGGGAGGAAAGGTGAGAAACTGTACCATAGTCAGGTTGGCTCTAATGAATGGGAGCTTCTGCAAAGGAGTTAGGTGTGACATCAGCATGTTGAGAATTGGAGCCGGGTGTGATGTCAGCATGTTGATAGTGAACCTAAATGATGTAAGGATGTTCACCATCATCTAGAGGTGGTCTAAGGCCGACTGTGGTGAGCCAGTCGTCAAGGAATGGGAAGACTGCAATATCCAACCTATGAAGATGTGCTGCTGCAACCACTGTCATCACCTTCACAAACACCAGAGGGGCTCTAGGGAGACTCAAATGGAGCACAACAAATTGAAAATGATCTTGGCCCACATCGAACCATGAGCAACACCTGTGGGATTGCAGGATGGGCACATGAAAGTAGGCAGCCTACAAATCCAAAGCGAACATCCAATCACCTTGATCCAAGGGAGACAGAACCTGGGCTAGCATGAGCATCTTGAATTCGTACATTCGCAGGAAGGCATTCAGAGGGCAGAGATCTAAGATAGGACAAAGGCCTTGATCTTCTTCTGTATGAAGAAATAGCTGGAGTAACAGCAAGTCCTCATCTCTTGGGCTGGACCCGCTCTACGGCTCCTTTGGCCAAATCAGCCTGTACTTCTAGCACCAAGATGGACAGATGCTCTGGTGAAAGATGTTCTTATGTAGGTGGAAAATGCAGTAAATCGACAAGAAATTGCAGGGAATAACCACATTGGATGATCTGGAGGACCCTTCTGACGATGTTATATTTTGCCACCCTTGTAGGAAATATCTGATCTTGCCCCCCACAGCGTGGTTGTGTGCCGCTAAGGACAAACTGAAGCTGTTTGGAGACTGTTGCAGTAGGGGAGGATGACTGGGAAGTTCATTGCCCCGGGTTGGCAAAACATTGTCTGCTTTTTCTCCATAGTGCTTTATTGATTTCACATTTGTTAGATGAACATATAGGGTTCTATTTGAACATTTATCTTGTTTCGAAGCTCTTGCATATTTCAAATGTAAGGAGATAATACCATATTTTACAACTATTAAACTGTTTATCAACAAAACAAGACTACATAAGAGTTTGAGGTGGTTAAAATGAATCCTTCCTCTGGATTAGTTTCCTGTGGATTGAGTAGTGGTGGTCTGACTGTAGACATATATAGATCCAAATAAAGAAAGAGAACATCCAGATGGTGTGATGGAACATACAAGTGGTGGAGAGGGTGCCCGCCTGCAATTAATGCATCTATTACTCACATTCAACTTAACATCATTAGTTACAGTATCACAGAGGTTACATGTATTCATTTACCCTTAAGCTCAAGGACCGGGATCATCCAATTTTGCTTCCAATTTTACTTGTTAACACGACCATAGAGCTAATGCTATCCTCTAGCTATGCGTCACAAGGGTTCTGCCGCTGTTGCTGCCCACTGTTTAAAGCCCTTAAACCATGCTACTAAGCTCAGTGTCCTAGTTGTTTTCCAAACCATTGTGATGCGCCTTTTTGAAAGTGTGGGCATTGCCTGCTTGATCCCTGTCCACAACAATGAAAAGTACTAGGGTGCCTGTTGTGGGGGCAGTGGCATTGGCGTGGGCGGTATGCCAACCCTCTGGAATAGCGTAAAAAGCGGTGAAACTGCTGGGGATACTGCCTCACAGGGGTAGAAAGCACCAGTGAACATGCTAGGGCCGGACTTTCTTTAAAACATCCCAATGCAGTCTGCCTTCTCACCAAACGTGCAGGATCCATCAAATTGAATGTCCATCAAAGAGGCATGCATATCCTGAGAAGCCTAAGGGTCTCATCTAAGCGTGTCAACAAAGCACCACATCAGTGCCAATTGGTCTGTCTGAGCAGTCAGTAGTGTCCCGATCCAGAGCATATGATGTAATTTGCGGTGTCCTGACCACCTTGAATGGTTTGAGCCAAATTGGCCTAAAATTCCTTGGGAATTGCAGGTAGGATTTCACCAACCATTCTCATAAAGCATGGGTATAACTGCGAAGCAAGCAGCCAGCACTGACTGACAAGAGAGCTAGACTGGCCGAGAAAATCAGCCACTTTCTGAATGTCTCAATTTGTTTTGAGACTGTCAGGAGGAGTCGAAAGAATTGGGGTTCATCCTACTGGTGGAAGTCTGAACCACCAAACTTTCTTGGGTAGGGTTTTGCGTCAAGCGATATGAGCCACCAGACACCTGTTTGTGGCATCTGGCAACCTGCCTGTTCACAGGTGGGCAGGAATAGAGTTTAGATTAGGTGTCCATAAGTCAGTCAGGGATGATTCCATGAAATTGAGGGTTTTGATTAAGTTTGTCCAGGCTGCAAAACACTGGTGACGAAATTAGTTTTTACCCCCATAGCTGGCAGTTGTAAACCCAATACCTCTGCCACACGTCTCATTACCACGGCAAAGGAGGCACTCTCTTCCGTAGGTGGTTCGGGGGAGAACAAAACCCAATGTCCAAGGAAGGGTCCAGCCCTCTGGCCTATTGCAAGTACATGTATTAATTGTCAGCATCATAGTGCTGGGAAAAACAATTCCCCCCCCCCCCCAACCCCCCCCCCCCCCCATCCATTGCCATCTGCATAGGCTGGCTGGCTCGGATCAGAGACTGAAACAAAAAGTTGGTGGAGCGCTCCGGTGCAGCTGACGCAAGGGCATGGTTGTGTCACAGTGATATTGAACAGTGGGTGGGGGTGGCAGTACGTCTTCAGGACACTACCTCAGTCAAGCGGAGATTAATTCAGCTCAGAGTCGGATAGGATTGTAGGAACGGGTACTTCCTTCAGTGCCGTCCGTGCCAACGCCGATGTCAATGGGACCAGCGTGGATTTTGATGCTGGACTGAACGTCGGCTTCCTTGTTACAGTGGTGGTCATGGTGGATTCATGAGGTTTAGACAGCGTTGAGGGCAGACCTGCTAGTGGTAATGTAACTGGATACCTCTGCAAAACCTTAGGGCCCGAAGGCATGCCAGAGTGCCAAAAATCTGCAACATGGCCTCTTGAAAAGCCTCAATCTGTTGCAATGTTGCATGCAGATGGACCCAGAAGTTTGGGGTGCATCAAGATCAGTTGTTGAAGCAGCTTCTTGGCAGGGGAAAGGGAGCGAGACCACGAGGCATCCGGATGCCCTTGCAACTTCAGGTTGAGAGGGGCAGGATGGAACAAATCCCGCTTGACCTTCTTGTGCTTCTACTTCAACTTACAGGAAGACTTAGATCGCAATAAGGATCTTTCACAGGAACAAACTCAAGAGCAAGAATAGGTCAGCACTCTCGACTTTGAACAGGACTTTTGAGACTTCTTTCGTTGTTCGGCAACAGAGCTTTGCGGTCGCAGATTGCCTTTGGGTACATAAGGGAACACTCCTCGTAGGACTTGGAGCTGTGCGCCAAACCCAAACACCAGAGGTACACCCCTTGGGGAGCTGTCACAGACATTTGCTTGTGACAGTTCCAACAAGGCTTAAACAGTGTGGTGTTAACATGGGACATAGTTCCCTTGCATACTGGGAAAAAGACTTTTGTAAGAAAAAACGTATCAATTGATGAGTAAAGGATGGGAGGGTCCTCCGGATCTTTGTACGGAGGTACAGAAAGAAAGGAACTGACATTGATGTGTAGAAGTGGTGTTTACGTGCAACTCCATTGTCAATTCTGGGGTGGAATGAAGTCCACGCAGAACCACAGGGCGCTGCCAACTAGCAGGCAGGCAGATTGCTGTTAAATTGTCCAGACCCAGTCTGGCACCTGGGGATAATCTAAATAGGAGGAATCTGTGGTTGTAAATGTCCATGAGAACCAGTGCTTAATTTGAGCCGGTGGTTTCCGGTGCTCGGCACCGGCACTTTATTATCAGCACCAGCACTTATGACAGCTGCCACATGGTGGCGCTGGTTGTGTGATTTAGAGATAAGCAGAACAAGTTATTTTAGTAATTCAATATACATTTTAAAAAACCTAATACCTGCCGCCCAAGCCATTCTAATAGCTGTGGGGGCCTCGAATAGTCTGAATATTCACACTTGTAGCAATGTGATGATTAATAGTTGTGTAGGTTCTGTGATGGCAGCGTTGACCGGGGCAATTGGTGGTGCAAGCTGCGGTGGCCTCCTGACGAGGGCCCTGGCACTTATTTTTTTTGCAAATTAAGCACTGATGAGAACAATATATTTTGACTATATTATATTTTGAGCACTCTGTGATGCTACTCTATATTCATTGTGGATACCCTATGTGTTTCTATATGGTATGATTTCATACTGTCAGGCTTTACTGTGAGTCTACTTTAAGGGTATTCTTATAGGGTTAGTCTTCTAAGCAACAACTCTTGTTGGATGTTCCATCTTTAGTGTTACTGCATTTCCTTTAGTAAATTCACAGCCTCTGAAACCATCATTCTGCAGCTATGGTGTTTTTCACGTATTTATGGAGTTACCAGATTTGTTACACTGTATGCAATATAGGGAGTACAATTTAAGATTTCAACTACAAATACTTGTTTCTACCTCAAACGGATCAATGCAGTTACTGAAGGGCAGCGAGAGGCGCCGCCCAGTCCCAAACCCTTTGTAAAGTGTAACTGCATATATTTTAGCTTCCGATTGATTGCCGTACTTTGGTGTTAAACTGGTACTAACTAATGAGGTGAAAGCTTTGCCCAGGCAGTAAAATGAGTATTACAAAGATACATTAGTGAAATAATGACACAAGTGGCAACTAACTTGCTTTTATTTGACACATTTTTAGTGGACCCTGCTGCAATTCCACTGTTTCTGGCTGTACCGCATCTAGTCCAAACACGTCATCCTACCTCCCACTAGCCACGTATGAATAGCGCATCTAAGCTGCGCCCGAGAGCCAAGGAAGGTTTAGAGGTCTCTCGCGGTCTCTCTCTCTCTCTGTGTCTCTCTCTCTCTCTCTCTCTCTCTCTCTCTCTGTGTCTCTCTCTCTCTCGCTCTCTCTCTCTCTCGCTCTCTCTCTCTCTCTCGCTCTCTCTCTCTCTCTCGCTCTCTCTCTCTCTCGCTCTCTCTCTCTCTCCCCTCCCCTCTCCCCTCCCCCCCCCCCCCCCCCCTTACTCGGTGTACCTTGCGTTCCAGCAAAGGTCACATTCAAGCAACTGTCATGGATCCGTAATGCAATGGGCAATTTACTATGCCGCCTCGGATAAAGTACTCAGACCTTTGGATTTAATTACAGCATTTATGTGGTTCTTAAACAAGCTCAGCTATTTTACACGTTTAGTGTGCCCACAAAGACTGAATATGAGAACACAGACAGCAACATTGCATTATCGTCAACAAGTGACTACAGGGGTGCAGCATAGTTCATAAAATGGCGCCACCCTTGTGAAGTAAGTGTTAGTTACGATACACACAGAGGGAGCAGTTCCACAGGAAAGGGACAGGACAGGCCCTATTAAGTGGAATCAATGGTCCGACTATCCGGATCACAGGGGATCCCAGTGACCAGATCAAAGCTTGACGAGGAGCGCCCAATGATAAAACATGACACCGTAGCAGGTGTGAGGGCACTTTGATCTGATCACTTGGATTCCCTGTGATCTGGATAGTCTGATCTTTGATTCCACGTAATAGGGCCAGTCCGGTCCCTTTTGTGTGTATGTACATTGACTGTGGAGGAGTATGGCTGCAGGACCTCGTAAAATATTTCTTCTTGTTCTTTCCTTGATTATTTGTGGGTATTAGTTAGCAATCCAGTGAAATGTATGCCATGTTACACTGTCTAACCTGGAGGCAGCGACATAAATATTTTTCATACATAACATGTGCAATCTCCTCAAATCCTGCTATAAATTTAAAGTGTGCACCTGTCAAATATAAGATACCTCCAATCAGAGTTACATTTGGGCTGGTGGTGGCAAGTGGGAACCACGTGCACTTTTTTTTCCACAATACACTTTGATCCAGAGTAAGAGAAAACAAGCATTTGCAATGCAATAGGTCTCGCATTTATACGAGTTTGAGCTATTGGCATTGTAAATGACAGTGCCTTTTATTTATGTTTTAAAAAAACCAAACTTAAATAAAAGGCACTGTCATTTACAATGCCAATAGCTAAAACTCGTATAAATGCGAGACCTATTGCATTGCAACTGCTTGTTCCCTGTTCCAATTACAGTTGAAAAATAGGTTACGTTCTGGTGCTTATTGGCAAAATAACAAAGGGTTTGGCATTGATTCCGCACACGTGCCCCAAGGCAGAGCATGCACAGGCTAGTTACCGAAGAAATATGTACATACTATACCCAGGCTGCCGTTCTCTGGATTTAAATATAGTTATTAAAAAGAAGAAAAAAAAATGGAGTTGTACGTAGACACTAAGAAACATTAAATATGTTTATTAAAAATAAATCACCATGATTATTTCATGTTAAATTGTCAAGATCAAGAAATACTTCGAAATCGATTTTTAATTCATGAATTTCTGGAAGATTATTGAATTATCTTATGATACGGACAACTGTGCCTCAACTTTAAAGTAAACGAGCCAATTCCGTTGTGGAGGGCGGGGGGGGTCTTTGAAGTGAAATTAAAATGGATACTCCGCCCTCCTACTTGCAATGACAGAATATTACGATGCATTTTTCATACCATGTTACTTGTATCCCCGAGTTTTGGTTCATACACATGAACCTGCCAGGCCCTTTAAGAGAAAGTATTTTAGCAGGTACACCGGACACCAGGGTTGGGGGAGATTCGCTTCTATTAGAAGGAGTCAGGAGCCCGCCCCTACACCATAGTATTTCTTCTTCCTGCGACCGCCTGTATACAACTCGAGGCTCGTGCTACGGTGCTAACACAGGGTATTATACCTAGGCGGTGTACACTTCAGAGCGCCCGAACAGAGGACGCCAGGCCTTTAAATTCATACCAGTTTCTTGCACGTTTCTGTATATATTGCCCTACATGTAAGGCAAGAAAATGCCTACGCCAGTGAATTTTGAAAGGCTGGTTTGGTTACAAACGCATCTACAGTCTAAACATAAAAATAACGTTTCAGTAAGAGTCGGAAATCAACGAGGGACCTGGAGATCTGAAAAACACGCATGTTAAACGTGAATAAAAACAAATGCACAAGTTGCAATAGCTTTATCATCTTAAGACTGGCCATTGGCCAAAAAACAGTCACCAGAGAGAACCCTGAGAGCCCGGCTTCAAAGGATACCGCAAACACAGCACAGCAGCGAGGGGTGGGCAACACGTCCACATGGGGGGGGCAGCCTCTGGGGGTAATAAAGTAAGGACAAATTCAGATGACCTGTTTTCAAGTCGTCTGAAAACGGATACAAAGGTAGGTCTGTGCATTTTCTGAGCACTAGAATTTCCCTTAAACCTGCTACAAACACTTGCCTCCCCCGAACAGAAATGTGATTTGAAGGGAAAAAAACATCGACAACAAAACATTTTGCACTACCCACACATCAGAACACCGAATTAGCTTCCTACATTAGAAAACAAAAAGCACAAAAGGTAAGGCAGTTTTAGACATCTCCAAGCCACGCTCTCCTCTAACGTGAATCAGAGTGGAGACCACTCTCTCATGTAAGTGCCCAGCAACAACTGCCCGGGGGTGAAAAACTGTCCATTGAATATGTGCAAACAGTTCGCCGCACATGAACCGCATGTGCTGCTTTAAGTCTTCCACCCAAATGAAACCTACAAACCAAAGATGGTGTTAATTAACAAGAATCACCATTTACAACAATAATAAGCAGGAATGGGGTGGCAAATGGTGTGCACTTTGATGTCCTCAGTGGCCGTGCGGCTCACTGAGGACATCAAAGGGGCCGCAAAAGTGAAAGCAAACGAGTGCTTTCAGGCCTCCAAATGGTGCGCGCGCCCGGACGGCGCACATGCACTGTATTTGGAGGCCTGAAAAGCCACTGTTTGCACTTCCAAAACTCGCTTACTATAAGTCTCGCCAGAGCAGCGCTAAAGAGCTGTCTCAGACGAGACCTAAAAAGGACACAATGGGAAAAGAAGGAGAAAGGCAGAAACACAGAACAAGGGGCGAAAGCAGAGGTGATAAAGAACCTACTAGAGTTAGACAGAGACACAAGAGTCTTGTAATGGATTAAAGAGACAGGAGATGGAATCACGATTATGCAGCCTTGGTATTCTGGAAAAAAAACAACATCCGGTAGGTAGTGCTGGCACCGAGCTTCTAATAGAAATTGTGGACCCGGCACTTGTTCTTTTACAAATTTAGCACTGGCACCAGTATTTGAAAATTAATAGGACCAATTTTGCAAAACCAACTAAAACTACCAGAAGTAGTACCAGGAGTACTCTTTATGGACAGGCTTTTGTGAAATGGCCGGAAATGTCCAAACTCCCTACTAGTAAACATAGAAAGAGTGCACAGTCCTTTCTCCTAGTCCAAACTGTTCATGAATATTCCCACTTTATATATTTTGCTGCCAATTCACAAAATTGTTTAAGTGTACATAAAACAGTACCACAGGAGTATTACTTTACATATTCCAAAATGTCTTTGTGATTAAGCCCCTGTATCTTCAAGCATTTATCACGCATTTAAAATGTTTGTATATTTTCAGTCGCCTCCAGCAGTTGAAAACTCAGCTGATTCCCTGCAGACTTGCACTCCAGTTTGCACTTAGACAGAAAAAGGGAAGCGCGCTGGAAAAGTGAAATGAGAAAGTCTCTTCCGTCTGAAAACAAGTTCTGGGCAAATAAGGCCCATCCTTTACTGTGGTCTAACCGCAGTGTGGTCTAACCACAAACATATTAAGAAACATTGAGTGACAGGACTGCTGCAATACGGAAAAAGACGTTAATGAACGTTTTTCTTTTCAAATAAAAGGTTTACTCCTGCCTCATCTCGGCAGCCCTTTTACTGTATTTTTTAAGCTTCATTGCAATTTGAAATTCACTCAATTACTTCGAAAGGTTTTCTCGCATCTATCTCGTGCCATTAGTAACCCCCACGCACGAGACACATGCTAAGCTTCCCTGAGCGTGCAGGCCACAAAAGTAATGCCTTACGCCACAGCCAGGAAGAACTTACTTCACAGTTATGTTGTTTTTGTGCGTGACACCCCTACACCTACCACAACAGGAGCTTTCAGACTCTCACTGACACTGGCGGCCTCAGCATCACTGATGTCGAGGATGGATTAGCAACGAATTTAGGTCTGCTAAATGTTGGGGCAAATTTCTGAAGAGGTAAAATTTGCTAGATTTTTAAATTCGGTCTGCGTTGGAAACAAATAGTGCTACTCCCTGGGCGCAGGGAAAAAGCTCAACCCCCAGCGTAGATGCTTTCCTTTCAAATATTGGTGGGGGCTGGGCAATGTATTCCCTTAATGATAATTAGGACCTATGTGCAGGGCTTGCCTACGGGTGCTCGACGCACCCTAGAAGGCAGGCACCACAAACGGGACCCCGAGCGGGGGAACTAGTTCCATGCACTGTCCGGTGCCGGGCAGTTGCCATCAAGGGCATTAGATTGCCCGCCCCCGCCCTGACAGAGCAGGACAACACACCTACCCATTCCTGCCTCACTGCACAGAAAGGGGAACTCCCGTGCTGGAAAGCATCCTATCTGTATTCCGACCTGATTATTTCAATCAAAGGCAGGATGATAAAAAAACAAAAAAAACAACAGCGATAACAGGCTGCAGTGCGCGGCGTTTCATAGCCAAGTACTGCAGTTTCATTTAAAAAAAGATTTACCCAGCCCTTGCAATCCAATATATATCTGTAAATCATAAACCTCTAGCTCGATACAAATGAAACTGCCGGAGAAGAACACCTTCCCAGTCCCAGCACTGCGGCAGGTAGGTATACTTGTCCATACTTTTTTTTGTGTGTGCATATTTATATAGAGCGAACTCGACCCGAAGGTATTGGAGCGCTTTCCATGAGCACCGTATTGACACTACACATTCAGGCACAGGGAGATGAAGTGATTTGCCCAGAGTCACAGGATGTGGACGCGACCCCGAGGCTCGAACCCTGGTTTCCAGCACCGCCGCGCAGCCGACGGACCACATCCTCTCCCACTTCCATACTTCTGTCTGCACAGGTACAAAAGTGTATTTCAGTCGGGAAGGGAGTGCCGTTTATCAAAGAGTCATTCTTAGCCAGGCAAAGCAGGTCTGAGGGGACTCCAGTGGCAGGTCTGAGGGGACTCCAGTGGCAGGTCTGAGGGGACTCCAGTGGCAGGTCTGAGGGGACTCCAGTGGCATCTCTGAGGCGCGGGTGCTGTAAGCTGCAGCAAATACAGGCCTGCAAGCCTCAGTGAGGGGTTCCCTGTCCAGGCGGTTCAGAGGCAGAGCAGCCAAACTGCGGAACGAATTTAGGGGAAACGCGTACATCCTTGATCAATGTGGTGAACCTGGGGCCGAGCGCTCCAACTCTCACACATAAAGCTGAGCACAGGAAATCAAGTGTTCAACTGTGTCTAGAAAGGAGGGAGAAGCAGAGGAGGATGTCAAAGTAGATTTATGTAGCAACAGCCCATGAAATAAAGTCTACCAAAAAGGAATCTAAAACTAACAATATAAATAGTTTAACGCGGAAATACATTTGTATTCTTCACATAAGGAAAGAGAAACTACTTCAGGCAAAAAAAACCTCAAACTATGTAATTGTGTTTTTTATTTCTATTTTGTTGTCTTTTTTAAAATTCCATTCTGCATGCCCCAAAATGCTGTCGGCTTTCTTTCCATCTTCCGTCTCTCTTCTCCAGCACTAAATTGTGGTTCCTTTCAAAAGTGTAGCCTTCCGCTGTCCCACGCAGAAGGCAGAGCCCCTGAGAGAGGAACTCCTTGAAATCAGTCATTTTACAAAGGTGTTTACTTTACTCTGAGAAATTCTTCAGCCTCCTCCAAAGAAAAGGAGAATAGGAGGCTCCTCATTAAAGTCACAACTGGAGTATGGTACCTGTGCTTTTGGTTTAACTCCTAAAGGTACATGTCCCACAAAACGAAGCGCATGCTGTTGGAGGAAAACAAACTATGTCAGGATATGCAGGAATATCCATGAAATGAAGTCCAAAAGAAAGGCACAAGACAGAACCTGTCTGAAAATTGATAATAGGAAACACTAGAAGTTCTGAAAATTACTGTGCTATTCAACCCTGGTGCATCAGGTAATAGGATGATATAGACCAGTTTTGAACACAAACCCAGACCATGGTTCACAAGAAGATCAACAAAGGAAAATGGTACACGAGGGTGCCAGAATCATTCTTCTGAAAGGGATTTATGAAACCACCATGCTTCACTCACAGAAAAGAGTCCTAATAAATAACAAAGGCTAAAAGAGGGGCTCTACTAAAAGTGCACCACAGCTCTTAATACAATTTGTGCTCTTCATGTGCACATGAGCGGAGACCCGCAATGAGCTCCGGTCACTGTTCTCTGGTGTTGAATGCCCCTCCAACAAGTAGAACTTCATCCAGACATCACTGTGTAACCTGTGGCTTTAAGATTTCCACATACCCAATTTCGTATACTGTCTCGAATAAAAAAAAAAAAAAACAGACATAAGCAGATTGATGACGCAGACAGTAGAAGAAAAAGTGTTCGACACCCTGGGTCTCCCTAAGAGAGGATATCCTCGTTATGATGAATGTTGCTAATGATATCCTAATATGTGTACAAAACAGAGCTGCAACTTCACACGCAAGGCACTACAGCGCTAGGCCAGCCATCTTGCTGTTGCTGGACTGCAGTAAATGTGTATCTCTCAAACTCAGCATCAAAGGACATATTTAAGTGTTTGTGGCTGAAGGTGTATCCACACCACCTAAAAAGCTATACATCATTAAAACTGCTGCAGCACAGGAAGTCTCTCTTGGGTAAGAAGTTTCTCAGTCTAGGGAGTGGACAAAAAATCATACCTAACCCAACAATGTTCACAGAACCTTTCAGAGAACTATAAGGTAGCCATAGAGAGTAGAGCTGGCCAATACAAGACCTGGACGGCCTTTAGGTAATCAAAGACGCACACCAGGCATACAAACCCAAGGAACATTTTAACACACACAGGAAAACTCAGTGGGCAATGAATAAGGGGCTGTAAAACAAGAACAAAATCAAGGGTAACAATTCCTGGCAGCATAAACTAAAAGAGCTGTAATCCTGCCTTGCGTGCCCATCTCCAACTGTATAATGTATAATGAACCTCCCCCCTAACATCTGGCCCGCCTGTATGGGTGAACCCCCCACCCCCAAGACGGAGGTCAAGAGTCTGGGAGTGTGGCTGGAGACTGATCTCTCCTTCAGGACACAAGCAAGAAAGACGGCCGGCACATGCTACGGACTACTTAGATCTTGCAGGAAGGTGATTCCTCTTCTGCCTTTCCAGTCGCGTCTCATGCTGATCCAAGGCCTAATTTTATCCAGGCTGGACTACAGCAACGCCATTTACCTGGGATCCCCAGAATCCACTCTCCAAACTCTGCAAAAAGCCCAAAATGCCGCAGCCCGACTTCTAACGAACACCCCGGCCAGAACATCTGCCAAGCCTGCATTGAGGATGCTGCATTGGCTCCCTATTAGGGAAAGGGTAACTTTCAAGGCCCTCTGTCTGGCCCACAAGGTACTTCACAACACTGGCCCCCCAATCCTAAATAACTGGATCACACCCTACAGACCCACGAGAGCGCTTCGTTCCGAACACGGAAACTTCATCACGATCCCCAAGGTGAAGAAGGCCCGTATAGGTGGCCGCCGCTTTTCGGTCAACACGGGAAAAATATGGAACGCACTCCCCCTGAGCCTCAGAGCAGAACCAAACCTCCTGCGGTTCAGGAAATCTCTCAAAACCCTACTCTTCCCCTGAGCCACTTTCACTCCTGACTGTCTCCCCCTGTGAGTAAAAAGGTTCAGCGCTGGGATACCCTCTGGGTGACTACGCGCTCTAGAAAACCATAAATAAATAAATAAATAAATATTACAGTTGTCTTCAGCCTCCACCAAGACAGTCGCTAACTTTAAGGCAGTCGCTTATTTCCCCCTCACAGCAAGAACTGACGAACCTGTTGTTCAGGTTTTACTTAAAAAAGAATCGTACAACGCAACATCAGTGAAGGCACCAGCCATATGAACCAGGCCCAACAGATAGACAGATGTATATATACAGAAACCCAGACACACTATTGTACTCCCTGGAGCTTTAAGGGACAATTAAAGAAGAACCCCGTCGCACCAGCCGTGACTCCGTACCATACAACCCGAGTGAACGTGTTCTGGTGCTGTGCAAATCCACCAAACTCACCAGCCTCCGTGGATCCTTGGAAACCACTACTAACACAAAACCTTCACACTTGTTGTGAAGCAGTGCGCATAAGCCACATAGTGTCACGCAATGTAAAAGAGGGATTATAGCCCCAGTTTGAATGACTTATTACGTGCTTTTCAGGCATCACTATGGCTGAAAGAAAAACATGCAATGAACAGCCCTAGTGTAGAGGAGTTCTATATGTAAATAAACAAAAAAAAGTACAGAGGCCACTTGATTGAGCCACTCGAATAGTGCTGCTTATCCAGACTCAACAGGCAGAGCAGCGAGCAAATGTCGTTCTCTGCGTTTTCTAATGAAAATTAACTAGAGGTGGAGGGGCAGGACATACTACAATCGTGCAGTAGTGTACGAGTGGAAAACAATACATTATACCTTCGCAACATAACCAGACGCTCGGTCACTCTGCCGTCTGGATGACTGGAAAGGAAAAGGTTCCCTCCTGCAGCAATATAATACTCTTAATTTCACAATCCTGCTGACTCATCAAAAGGCAGGAAAGAATGCCCCTGTTTCCACGAACACCAAAAGCCTTGAGATTTCAGGTTGAACCTGTAAGCCTGCTGCCCAGCGGCAAGCATATGAAATATGCAGAGCGCGCCTTGCAGATGCCAAGAACAGCATGAACCCTCAGATCACGCACAACACCTTCCGATTCATCTCCAGTCAGATAGCTGTGCTGCCACATCAACCACAACACAGCCATGAAAACCAAAGCAGCCGCAGTTCCCGCCAGAAAATGTTCTCTTATGCCTGAAGACAGGCAATGTGCATCTCATGTGTGGCATTGATGGTGCGATTAAAGCTTAAAACGGCAACGTGCTCTATTATTGGACCCTCGCCGGGTTTTACATCACATTTTACTTGCCACCGTGCATGGATCATGTCATCCCCAACCCTTCATGCACTGCAACGCATGCCAAGGGATTCTACAGCGGAATGTAACATTCCATGTGCATCTCAAAGCAATTCCCTGTGGATGCTCCATGCTACTTCAATCTAAACGAGTCGCTCCTACGCCAGGTCATAGTCTTCACTTCATTCAAGTTTGCTGCTATTGAAACCTCGTGTTTGATAATAAAAGGCTGGCAAAGGGGATTTATGGTACACTGCTTCATAAACTTTGGAATGCACCTACGTTCCATGGCAAACACTAAAATCATAAGTTTCCCATTAGAAAGTGTCTCTTTTTTAAATATACCACAATGCAATTCAAATAAGTGATGGGATGAATGTTTCAATATTTTCAGCCATAGCTAATTTTTCGGGATCATATCTCAGTCCATCGTTAACTTTGCACACCATGCCATCAGTTTGGACCCAGCCATATGCAAATCAGTCTAGACCCTGCTCTGGTAGGGGCAGTCCAGCTTGAAATGCCCAGGCCAGATCCTCCCTCAACCAGAATACAAGCAATCCAAGACTGGTTTCACCCAAGCTAAAGCTCTTCAGTCCGGTGTAGCTTAGCTCCAGTGGCACAGGGATCACGTGACCCACCTCTTGGCACATCTGTTGCACTTAGGGCTTAACACCGAAATATACAAACAAGTGATGGGTGAAATGCTTGAATGAATCCCAGCCACTGGTAGTTACTCGGGGGCCGCACCTCAGTTTTTTGGTTACCCTGCCTACTATGCCACCTCTGTTTGAACCCAACCATATGCAAATCAGTCTCAACCCTGCCCCAATAAGAGCCGCCCTGCCAGAGCTGCCATGCCAGGTCCTGCCAGAAACAGAACACAAGCAACCCAAGATCGGCTTTGCCATGGTTGGTGCTTTTCAGTTCAGGTTCAGAGAGGACCCGGCTTGTTAGTTCGAGCTGGACAGTTCCTACTGGAAACGTGGGCAAAGAGACAATGGACTGGGATGCGGCCCCAAGTAATTACCAGTAGCTAAGATTAATACAAGATCCCACCCATCACATTTCTGTTTACTTGAGTGCGGTGCCCTAAGTGCGACGGGTATGCCCATACGTGAGTCACTTGCTCACTGCACCACTGGAACAAGCTACACCCGACCAAAGAGGCCCAATCAGGCCAAGACCGGTTTGGATTGCTTGTGTTCCGGTTCAGAGAGGACCTGGCCTGGCAGTTCAGGCTGGACGGTTCCAATTAGAGCAGGGTCTAGAATGATTTGAATATGGCTGGGTCTAATATGAGGTGCCATGTGGGCAAAAGAAAAATGGGTTAGAACACTGCCGGAGCAATTGGCAGTGGTTAGACTTCTTGCAAGCACTCCCCATCACTTTTGGGTCATTGAGGTAACGCCCTAAGTGGCCAAGGCTTTTCCCAGACTTTGGTTCCAAACTCACTTTACTACTGGAACCAAGCAGCACCCGACTGAAAAGGTCCAAGTAGGAGGAAACCCGTCTTGGTTTGCTTGTGTTGCGGATCAGGGAGGACCTGGCTTGGCAGTTCGAGCAGGAATGCTCCTCTTGGAGCAGGAAAAAGACTGATTTGCATATCGATCAGTCTAATCCGAGGAGGCATTGTTGGCAAAAAACGCTGGACTGGGATTCGGGCCGGTGTAATTACCAGTGGTTGAGATGAAGTCAGGAATCCCACCCACCACTTGTTTACTTCTTTACATGTGGCACCTAAAGCGTCTAGAAAAAGCAGATGAATGACAGTTGTGGTTTAGAAGTTCTTGTTACTCAACACAGAGTCTGTATGTTGCTGCCACAGAGTTTACTGGGACAGGACATCTTCTAGGGAGGTTGCAGTTGTTTCTGCTCCCTGGCATAAAATACTTTCCTTAAGACTTTGCTGAAAGTAGTCACTACACCGTGTTTAATACTAAGGACACATCAGAATTTTTCTGATGACCAAGAAAAGTGACATTATAAAAGAAAAGGGAAATTTGGAGTCTGTCCCACCGGCTCGGCACACTGTTACTCTTTACAGGAGCTCCCTGCCATTACACAAGCTAAATTCATTTCATTCATCCAACTATAAAAAGCCGCACCTATATTGCCAAAGACAACACGGCCAGTATTTGGAAGTTGTCTTCGAGGCATGCCTTGTTTATCTAGGGGAGCACGGGTTCTGCTAAATCACCAGCCCAGGGCTGTGTGCTCTTCCATGTTCAACATACAATGACAGTTCAAACACAGCGTAAAGTGGCACATGGTTATGTACACAAACACCAATTGCATACAGTTCCAGCCTAGGCGTTTTTAATCACAAATAAAATATTTTGTGAGTGTTGAAGTCAAGCAGTGACACCGACACTTTACTCTCTTTACCGCTCTTCCTACCCAAAGACAAAAGAGACCAAGCAAAGGAGAATGGATACATGCATCTAGTCTGAAGGCTGGGCTAAGGCCTTCTTTCGGGGGGAGTCGCCACAGACATTTTTAGATTTCAATCATTTTTACTGAATTTGTAAACCGGGACAAAAAACAAGCATTAATAATCAAATTACAGAGATAAATGCGTCCATCGCTGGGTAAATAGCAGCACAAGAAGCCAGTAATAACCAATATCATTAACATTTCAAGACTACCACTACAGAACATCCTTCTGCATCTAGGAAAATTATCCCAGGCAGGAAACAGGAGAAGGGAGGTGGAGAGAGATACCAGTGACTGAAGTATGTTACCATGCACTGCATTTACCATAACACATCTGAGCGAACTTGGTGTTGGGTTGTTGGGCACTATACTCCCTTCCTCCTTTGTTCGATATGGCTCCCTTGGGCTGAGGAGCTCTGTGTGATGCACCTGCAATCACTGAGTGAAACAGGTACCTGAGAAGGCTGAGCAGCATTTCCAGCACTTTTACAATGAACTCGCTACTCTCTACTGATGAAGGACAATTATCCTGAAACGTATCTAGAAATGCACAGCTGGGCCAACCATGGTGAAAATGGAAGACACTTACCTGAAATAAGTGTTACCATGCACCGCATTTACCATAATGCACCTGACCTGACTTGGTGCTGGTATGTGAGGCAGTGTGGTCTCTCTCCCCTTTGTTAAATACCAATGGATGTCAAAAAACCAGCGGTCAACGCCAAATAAAGAAAGATCCAACGGGGGTCCAGATAAATTATTGCCACGTTGAATTTCCCCAAGCAATATATGAATCAATACATTGGATCGATCAAAACAGAAGAGTGTTTATGAGACCAGTGGTGGCACCATAGAGGGCTGAAGTGAGTTTTAACAGGGTGACAATGTTATTGCATACATTACCTTGAGCTGGTGTTCTGCCCTATCGCAGAGTGAAGAACGACAACAGTGCTGGATGGCAAAGAGGACATAAAGCTGAGGTGACCGAGAACCACCTTGGTACATTTCTGTCCCGTTACAGCCGCCTAGATCCAAGGGTCCTAATACCTTCTAAGGAAAAACAATGAAAGGACAGAGGCACAATTATTATGGCCCAAGGTCACTGGCCTCAAAGGGCCTGATGTGCCCGAGGTAGAAGAAGCGGTGAGGACGAGAGCGAGTTTTTGATGGTAACACTTCTGAAAAGCCTGCAAGGCATAGAACAGAACATTGAGGATAATGTGTCCTTCAAGGAAGGCATGTTGGAGATCAAGGGTGATGTCCACGATGTAAAATGACGCAAGCAGTCTGATTGCCAGGTAACAAATTTGAGAAATGCTACAGCAAAGTGAGCAGACTCCAACAAAGAATGACGTTTGAAGAATGCGTTAGTTATATCCACCATAACACACATGGAAGAAAAAGCGGGGTATTTGGAAAATACTGTGAAAGCGTCTAAAGTCAGCATGATGAAGGCACCTGTGTTTTGACAGATAACAAAGTGCAGCAATTTCTCCAGTTCGAGGTGCTGGAGGGGCCCCCGGATAGCCAGGTCTCCCATCTTCTGAGGTGGCCATAAAAGGGTGAAACAGATGGGTCATAGCAAAACTGCAGGGTCATACGTAGGAGAAATGTATAACTAGGTTAATGCCTATAAAGAAACATATGAACAGGAAGGGGAACAGAGTGTATATCTTCTCAGGCACGAGCAATGACCCCTCTATGACAGCAAATGGAATTGCAGGTGTTTGAAAAGGAGATGTTGATGGTGGGTGTGGGCACCTCGCTGTGGGCGCAAGACACACTCATCCCTTTTTACAACCAGTAGCTGCACATGATTTTGTGAACTGAAGAAAAGGAAGTGGAAAAGCCAGACATCTGACTTTGGGTCGAAAGAAAGTTTAAACCAAATATCAGAAAGTCTGGGATATTTGTACGTCTTATGCAATACAATATATTTCCCACCAAAGTAAGCCCATAGGACTGATCAGAGCCAGTTCTAAAGTCCTGAAACTTGGAATAGTTATTATGTCCTGTGTACTGTATGTTTACTGTAGACAATGCTGATGGTTTCCTGGCAGCAGTCAGGGAAAAAACTGAAAGTTACAAAAGGCACAGTCCTGGAAACAGTGCAGACTGGAAGTTTAAATGCTACAGATGTGGATAGTAGCGATGAATATTCTACGAATGAGCCTTGACTCATGAATGGAAGGAACCACTGAGCCTCGGCCACCAAAAACGATTCATTGAAGAGCCACATCAACAAGTGGTATCTGAATGAAAGAACCTGATATTGGATTCCTCCAGGGCCTTCTCACAATGATTCACACACTTAAGCTGGTGAAAATAAACACTGGTTCATACACAACAAACTCACTTGTTGACAAGCCCACAAGCGAGAGAAGCATCGGATCTGTGTATAAAGCAGGAATGGCCCCAGCACTTCAGAATACAGAGTAGTCTTGGATTAATACTGTATGTAGTAGGAAGCAATACATTACAAAACTCATGCACTCAGCAACCTTTCAGGACCATCATACATAGCACCAGGCTCTCAGGCTTGCACGATACATTAATTTGACCTGTTCCTTAGGTGGTAGGTGAACATCCTGGTACTGACATCAATGTAAGCCTCCTGTAGTGTGGAGAAAGAAGGGCTTAGGAAAATGTATAGCATAGGCTTTTGGTAAATGGTGGCTGATGGTTTGACCAACTAATAAGTATTTATACATTGAAAGATTGCACTGGCACAAGTGTGTGCATATGTGGGGAAATTACATGGGAACTCAAACAAAATAACTACTGTGATATAGGAGGATGGTGGTTGGGAAGCAACAGGGGAGGGGGCAAAGTACGATTTTATTGGATGAAATTATTGAAAACATCAGACTCAGTTGAGCAAGTGGCACAGTAGGGATCAGTGACATTGTATTTGAAATTAGCCCGAAATCCAGGGTGCACGCATCGAAAAGCTTCCCGAACTGGCACTACTGGGTAGACCATCACCAGGCTTCTACCACCTTTATTTGATTTCAGGCAAGAGAATCTCAAGACTCCTTCTGGCTGGAAAGCACATCACTCTCTCTCTTTCAGGGAAGCCTATCCAACCAACCTATGAACTGTGGCTGCATAAACTTTGGTATCTGCTGGGCAACGAGAAGCTAGCGTATAAGTGTATAGGCAAGCCCCAAGTCTTCACCAAGTTATGGAACCCTGTTTTATTGTATTTAAATAAAAACTATGGCAGCAGAACTTGCCCTCAACACTTGGGGGCACTGGGTTTGATTGACAAATCTTTGACCACGAACCTCTTCAGAGTTAGAGGTTGGCTAATTATCCTGCACTAATTATCTCACTAGTGTTGCGGGACTGGGCGGTGGTACTGTGGGAGGGAAGTCAGAAGTAGTGTATTGGTGATGTTTTACACCAATTGATTTTGATTATTGTTTGTACTATAAATAATTCCAGTAGCGGCAGGCTTGGAGCGGGGGTGGCGGGGCAAGAGAGAGGGCAGGCGGGAAGGGGATATTTAAAAAAAAAAATGAAAAAAACCTTACCTTACCACTGCGTCTCTCCGGTGTCTCTCCTCGCATCGGGAATGAAACAGGAAGCAGGCAGCCAGGCTCCCCAGACAAATCCCAAATCTGCACTGCAGTGTTGTGACTGGTAAGCACCCAGGCTCCCCTGACCAATCACCACACTGCAATGCAGCGTTGTGATTGGTCTGAGCACCATGGTTCCGCGCTTAGCCAAGGACAGCAGGCCTGGGCATGTTCTCCATGCAGGCTGTAATGCAGCCTGCATGGAGAACAGGAAAAGTGCACAACTGTTTGGCCGGTCCAAAAGGGCGAGCCAAACAGCCATTGCGCACTTAGGAGGGTGCTACCACTCCTCCCCTGCTCTGAAGCCCCGCCCTGTCACGCAAAGCTGCCGCAGCAGGAGGACAAAATTAAATGATAATAACATTACATCATTTTATTTATTTATTTTACTGGTTCAAGGCACTGGGGCGGCGCTCCTCCGCATTAGTGGGGGAGCTGCCACTGAATAATTCAATAAAAACTATTGAAAAGTACAATGAGCCTGCATCTTAGGGATAAGTTTCTTGTGCCCAACTTTATAGGCATGTTTTCAAGACGGGACAAATAACCAAAGTGATAGAGGCTCTCTAATGAGGCCAATTTTAAAAGGGGAAATCCACATGTCCCACCACCTTATCGGATAGGATTGCTCTTAGATGGATCGTCTAAAATGTTTACTTGCATTTTTGAAATCTTTGAAAGGTTGAGCAAGTGAAAATCATGTAATCCCCCTGCAGCACACAGGCTTTGGACCCGACCAGAGCACTAAACATTATATTTTTGCCCTGGACCGTATTATGAACAAGGCAAAAGTCCAGGTCAAGGTGTCCGTGCCATCAATTTTCAATCACCATTCGATACTGTTCATGAAGGGATTTTGTGCAATAAATTGCCTAGGTACGGCGTTCCAAAAGACCAGATAACTTTGTCATCTGCACACAGAAAGCTGGCTCCAAGGTTTTGTGTGGATGCCCGGAAAGGACAGAGTTAATTACCATCAACAGTGGGCCAAAACATGCTGTGTCCTTGCTCCCATCCCCTTTTCACTGTTCTTAAGCGACGTTCCTGAGACTCTTCAAGAGGCTGAGAATAATTCTCCAACAGTGCATGGGAAGCTGATAAATGTATTGCTATATTTTTGTATATGCTGATGATTTAGTTCTGGTTGATATGACACAATAGGTTTTCAAAGACGGATAGCTACACAGAGTCAGTATTACAGCAGTAACAGACTACGGTCAGCAAACCCCAGACTACATACGCAAGGTGGAAGAAGTGTAAGTTTGTTTGCTATTTTAAAGGACAGTCATTGGAGAGTAGCTTGTAAATATCGTGGCATAGAATTTGACATGCATAGATTTAGGGAGCATGATCAAATAGTGTTTAATAATGCATTCCTGTCCTAGAATGGCTTCTGCTGATTTAACTGTCTATGTGAGGTAACTTCAATGCAAACCGCATATATCCACACAATTATTGTGAACACCTTCAGTGACATGCCAGGTATAGTGCCAGAAGGAAACTATAAGCAATAGGAGGGCAAGAACTCATAAACCCTTTGGGATGCCCTCAGCTCTCCGTGTTGAAGCCCTGCACTTGAAATTGGGTTCATGGCTGCTTTCAGATTTATTATGAAAAATAAAGTCTACAATTTCTAACATTGATTAACCAAGCAAGAAGTGAAGTCGGTAGCTGCTATTTATTTCTTAGACTTGGGGAAGAAGGATCATTTAGGAGCGTGGCACAGGAAGCAGAGGCCAGTCATGCGGTTTACTACATTTGAGATACAGGTTGCTTAGGAAAAATGTTCATTGCAGAACTTCAACTACCGACATGCACTGGCTTGTAGCTCACTTGGGAGGCCCACTGAAGGGCAGAATGTTAACAGGTGCTTGCAATGTTCTTTTCTGAATAAGCACGCATTTGGCCTGTGATCAAGGACAATGAAGTCTGAAACGCATAAGGCCTCTAAAAATGAATTCCCTGCAAGTTGTACGTCTCTGCTGCCGCCCGGAATAAAATGACAAACATTTTTGTGAGTGCGCTTCTGTTCGAGGGCAACCTTTTCTGTGACTGACACAGAGACAGACACAGAGACACAAGACACAGAGACAGACACAGACACACACACACACACATTACCCAACACGCTCCACATCAGCTATATTGATCATGTCAAAGTAGTAAAGATGGGAAGTCACATGCCTGGAAAAGGATCTTTCTCTCTTTTTTTTTTTATTACTTTGTACTAATTTTCACATTATAAAACAACACACAGTAGTTGCAGTAGGGCAAGTGCCTGGTTTGAAACATGTAATACCACAATACTACATCAACCAGCAAGTCATCCAATGCAAATAATTCCACCATTTATCCCACACATTATATTTCTGGGAGCACCTCCTTGAGATACAGATGAATATATATTCTCTCTCTCTCTCTCTCTCTTCCCTGCTCTCTATTTCAAGCAATAGTCCGTGCAATTAATCCAGTCCTTGTCAGTGGGCACTTTATCCAGCTACCTGTGGCAGGCAATATCCTGTTTGGCTATTAACAATCCTATGGCCACAAACAATCTTATGGCATGGCAAACTCCCCATTCATCCATGAGGCCCAAAACGTCCATCTTAGGGTCAGATTTGACGAGCTTGTTTATGATTCGAGTCAGCCTGTCATGTATGCCAGCCCAAAACTGTTATAGAACATGGCAGCTCCATATCCTATGGTAGACGGTGCCCCGCTCCACTTTACATCCAAAACAATATAGATTTATGCCAGATTTAATTTCTCAGTTAGGTCGGACTGTCATGGAGAAGACCCTCTTGATTTCATCACTGGCATTCAGGCAGATGTATCTACTGTGGGGAAATGCTGCAGCAGAGGAAAGACCAGGTCAATCGCCAAGTCCTTTAAGGTCGTGAAACATGGCTGAGTGCTTGCATCTTTTGTTATTCATTTGTATGAAAGGGGTCTGAATTCCAACAAATTGAGCACCAAGCCAATAATAAAATCAACCTTGAGAGGATAGAAATTTGCAGCCTGGACCCTGACCTTTCTTTTTGGATCTTGAAGGCAAATGCATCTTCAAGGTGCGCAGACCTCGAGTTAACAGGAACTGGCAATGCCAATAGGTCTGGCTTTAAAGGAATGTTGTATGTTAATAGGAAGCATTAACAGTAAATAGCATGGGAATGGATATGTGTATGAGTGGAAGAAAAGAACTGTAGAATAATATTGATGTAGGGTAACTGCCTTCCTTTCATCTGTGCTGCTGCCAGAGAAGAATACCATAAATTATCTAGTTGTCTTTGATAGCAATACAATGTCATGTGTGTGACCCTGAAAGTTCAGGCTCAGGAAGCTGGATAAAACAATGATCATGGCTCTATGTAGAAGCAAACAACTTCTCCCCAAACATAACATGCACCCCGGCTCCCAATATTTGGGGGGGAGCCATATCCCTTCTTTAGTGAGGTTGACATAATTGTCTGGTGACAGCTTCTCTGTCAAGCAAGACCAAAAAAAATGATAAAAGTACTTATCTACATATACTTACCTTGACAATATGATGGTAGTCAAAATTCTGGATATAGTATTATGGTAGCAGGATATTAAATTGCTAAATATTGTGACATGCAAACCTTCTGTCCTCGTGTGTTGAATTGGAACGGATTTTCTCAACACAAACATGATTATATCTTGGCTAATAAATATTTTGCAATATGTTACTATTTGGCAGCACCTCAAGCATGGTTTGTGCTCCAAAAAATGTTCAATAAACAGCACACTTTCCAGAGCGCAGCAGTCATTCTAGCAGGGCACACGAGCTGTCAGACTCTGGGACATCTTGAGGAATTTGGGGGCCCTGGGTCAAATTAATTTTGGGTCCCCTGTTCGGACCAGCTTTGCATTTATGATTCAGTTCCAGCACTTTCATGCCCGCCTTGGCCAGGTCACTGACAGTGTCCAGGCACATGTGTCCAAATTCTAACTATGATTACACGTATTATTCAGAGATAGTGGCCTGTGTTTTTAGGTCCCGAGACTGCGTTTCAGTGCGTAGCACTGCTCGCGCAGCGAGAGACCTCTTGTAGGGGGTTTGAAAATGGACCTAGGAATCGCACACGCTTGTGCGTGTGCTTTTCCTTTTGGCCCACGCTATTGGCCTTTGCGTGCGTCTTTTGATCAAAGACAGCACGCAATTGGCCAAAGGCGGGCGCATTCCTCCGCCCATGGCCTATTGGTGTCTATTACGCGCACCTCTGCCATGTGGTTTCAATTATCGTGCCCAGACACGATAATTGAAACCACATGTCTCGCTGTGCGCACCACTCGCGGGATTGTTCTTTTTTGGATCCATTTCACAGGGAAGCAACTAAATGAAAGAAGGAAAGAGAGGCTGTCTGCCTATTTTGTTTGCGATGCACCTATAAATATCGAGCTGAGGGCACGGCAGAGACACGGTATGTAATAACAGTCCGCTGCTGCCCTTAGTGTATGTGACTGCTATGGGGGAGAGGGAGTGATTGACAGAACAAACACAGTTTTGGTTTGAAAGGGGCCAGGCTACGCATTGAAGCCCTGTGCAGAGTCTCGTAGTCAGAATGCTTGGTGACCCTAGTATTATCTGGAATGCCAGCGATCATCTTCCTCCGTAGAGGATAATTTTGGGTAGATGGTATACCATCACTGCTTGAACCTGTAAGGTTTCCATCACCTGTGTGACAGCGCTGCTATCCAACCCTAAGAAGTCTGGTTAGCTGTATTATTCTACCTAAGACCGCAAAATGTGCCTTACTGTATTTTTCAACCCTACCCATTGCAGGAGTGCACTGCAGTTGTGGGTTAGAGTGCAGTACACGGGTGGAGTTCAGAGCAGGGGTGGGGTGTGATGCCAAGGTGGAGGGCAGGAGTGCAGTGCAGTAGAATCGTGGAGTGCAGGTCAGTGATAGAGTGCAGTTCATGGTTTAAGTGCAGCGTGTTATGAAAACACACATGGCTTACACACATCTTTAGCACGCGCACATCTGTGGACATTCCCATCTGTGCCATGGCATATCTCCATCACGCTATGGCACCGACAGCTCTGTGCGAGCGGCACTTCTGTACCATGACATGCCTTTACCAGGACACCCATTGCACTGACATCGCTGTGCCGTGGTCGCATCTGCAACCTGGGTACATCCTGGCCCCGCGCATGACCACCTTTATACCATGAACATAACGTTGCCTATTACAGGCGACACTGCTGCACTTTAAGCATACCTTCTCACTGCACACCTCTGTGCCACATGTCAACACCAGGGACACATCCCGCCCCTGGCATACTTTTACCAGGACTCATCTCCACGACTGGCACCCTGGGGCACACTCTGGTCACATGAGACGCGCTCAAATCGAAGCGGAAACCTGTTGACACCTCTCTGTTGCTGCAATGAAGTTTCTGCCAATCGATGTGATTAGCGGAAGCGATGTTCAGTGCCTGGTTACGCCTGCACTCTGCATGGGGGGGCAGCGCTCTGCGCTCTATACAAGGGGCCGCCGGCAGCGCTTCGAACTAGGGGCCAGCGGCGTGCTCTGAATGAGGGGACACCGACAGCGCCCCACGCTCTGAATGAGGGGCCAGCGGCACGCTCTATGCTGGGAAAGAGAGGCCAACGGCAGCGCTCTGATTGAGGGGCCCCCGGCAGCGCTGTACCCTTCGCATGAGGGGACACCGGCAGCGCTCTATGGTCTGAACGAGGGGCCACCGGCGCACTCTACGCTGGGAAAGAGGTGCCACCGGCAGCGCTCTGAATGAGGGCCCCCCGGCAGCTCTGTACCCTCTGCATGAGGGGACACCTCAGGAGCTCTACGTTTGGAAAGAGGGACCACCGGCTTCGCTCTACGCTCTGTACGAGGGGCCACCGGCAGCACTCTAAGCTCTGCATGAGGGCCACCGGCAGACCTCTTCGCACCCCTCCACACACACACAGACCCTGCACAGGAGGCTCGACCCCTCAATTGCCCCGGTACTCACGCTGCTGTTGTGCCCTGACCAGTGCACCATGGCTTGATTGTGGGCAGAGTCCCCGGTTAGGGCAAAGGTGGTGCTGGTTAACTGCAGCTCTTCGGCGCGAAAGCCCGTCCCCTTCTCCTGCTCAGAGGGAGGCTCCATGCCCTGCACTCGGGACACCCGCTTCCCCTCAGCCAAGAAAGGAGCCCTCGGGGCCTTGCCTGAAGCCGGGCTCCAGTCATGTACCTCCACGTGGTCCCCAGTGGACAGCTGCATGTCCCCATGCTAACCCCCAAGCACCTGGAAGAGCGGGGCTCCTCTTCCGTCTCCCTTGAGGGTTAGGTTGTGGCGGTGTTAGTCTCGCTGGCCTTGGTGGGGCACCCTGCCCTGGGACAGGACCATCCTTCTCTTTTATTGGAGATGCGTTTAACGCCTCTCCCTTGGCCTCAGCGCCTTCATGGGCAAAGAGGTGGGGCTGGCCCTGACGGTTGTGGTCCTTAGTGGGGTGATTGGCCGACACAGAACCTTTTAATGATGATAACTTGGCTTGTTCTGCTGGCGAGGGGGCGGAGAGGCCTGCAGTAGGCCTTTTAAATGTGGAGAATATGTTTTGCCTGGTGTAACCATGGTGTTTGAAAAGACAAGGGAACCCAAAAGTAATTGGTCAGGGACCTTGGGTAAATATTTTATAAAAGACAGGGGTCCCTAGACAGTCTAGAATTGTATGAGGAAATAATAAATACAGGCTAAATAGCAGCTATATTCTTTGTCCAGCCAGACAGGATTTTTAATCTCAGGATATTTATATGACATAGAATACACAAAATACAAGTGTGACACATCCGGCGTCCAACTAACATACAAAAACAGAAGCAAAAGAACAAAAATAAAAAGAGAGTTCAGGCAAAGAGGAACGTATCTGCGTAATATAAATTGTAGCAGATTCAAGTAACGTAAACAACATTGCACATTTTAAATTTCACAGTATATTAGTATGCATATGATGTAAAAGAAGTCGACGGCGTTTCGATCCCTAACAGAAATGTAACGGGACCATCATCGGGACTTAATACTTATAAATGCCTGTGTACAATTGGCTAATTACTAAATAGTGTTAGCCAGAGTATTGAATATGCTACTTACCAGTATGCATCTGTTCTTGGCATGTAGGGCTGCTGACATTCATATCTGTGCATAGATCGCCGCCTAGTGTTGGGTCCGGATGTTTGCACGTTGTTGTCCTGGAAGAGTCTTCGAAGTATCCTTGGATAGGTGACTCCTCCCGTGGACTACAGTGCGCATGGGCATCCCCTCCATCCTCAGATTGTTTTTCGCCATTGTGGCAGTGATGGAGTAGATACAGAAAGTGATGACCATGCTTTACAGTAATTCTGAGAGCTGCAGCTGCGACAGGCGCCGGGGAGGAGGGAGGGCGATATGAATGTCAGCAGCCCTACATGCCAAGAACAGATGCATACTGGTAAGTAGCATATTCAGTTCGAGGCATGTGGGCTGCTGAATTCATATCTGTGCATAGAATGTATAGCAGTGCCCTCTATTAGCGGCGGCTACCCGTGCCAGCTGCAGCGGTCTGAAAAAGAGTTTTTAGAACAGCCTGTCCTACAGCTGCCTGCTGTTTTGACTGCACATCTACACAATAGTGTTTAGTAAAAGTGTGTGTAGTGGACCATGTGGCTGCTCTGCATATATCATGCAGGGGAATATTTCCTAGAAAAGCCATGGAAGCCCCTAACTTACGTGTTGAGTGGGCTCGTGGTGGAATAGTTAATGTGCGTTTTGCCTTTTGATAACAGATTTGAATACACTTAACTATCCATCTGGCTATCCCTGCTTTGGAGATGGCGTTACCTTTGTGGTGCGGGGCAAAGGCAACGAACAGTTGTTTTGTCTTCCTGAAGGGTTTAGTCCTGTCGATGTAGTACATGAGGGCCGTCCGTACATCTAGTGTATGGAGTGCCCTTTCTGCGACAGTTTGCGGGTTTTGGAAGAAAACGGGCAGTTCGATAGTCTGATTCATGTGGAACTGCGATATTACTTTGGGCATGAATTTTGGGTTGGTACGTAGTACGACCCTGTTGGCATGAACCTGTATAAATGGCTCTTGAACGGTTAGTGCCTGGAGTTCACTAACTCTTCTTAAGGAAGTGATCGCTACCAGGAAAGCTACTTTCCAGGTGAGGAATTGAATCTCGCATGAGTGTAGAGGTTCAAAGGGTGGACCCATTAGGCGTGTGAGGACCAGGTTGAGGTTCCACATTGGAGCCGGTGGGTGACTAGGTGGAATGACTCGTTTGAGTCCTTCCAAGAATGCTTTGATGGCAGGCACTCTGAATAGAGAGAGGTGCTGCCTGGTTTGCAGATAGGCTGATATTGCGGTCAAATGGACACGTATAGAGGTGTACGCCAGATTGCATCGGTATAGGTGTAATAGGTAGCAAATGATGTTTTGGATGGATGCGTCCAGCGGGTTAATGTCATTATTACTGCAATAAATGACGAACCTTTTCCATTTGGCTGCATAGCAAGCTCTTGTAGTGGGTCTTCTGGCCTCCTTGATGATGTCCATACAGTCAGGTGGCAGGTTGAGATAGCCAAACTCTAGGACTTCAGGAGCCAGATTGCCAGGTTCAGCTGTTGCGGATCTGGGTGCTGAATCTCTCCATGGTTCTGCGTCAAATGAGCGGGTTTGATCCGCAGCCTTTGATGCGGCACCACGGAAAGTTCGAGGAAGGTGGTGTACCATGGCTGGCGTGCCCACGTAGGAGCAACTAGGACGAGTGTCAGGGAGTGTTGTCTGAGTTTGCGAGCCACCAGCGGTATCAACGGCGCTGGGGGAAAAGCGTACGCAAATCTGCCGGACCAGTTCATCCATATCGCATTGCCCTGCGACTGCGGATGTGGGAACCTGGCGGCAAAGCTTTGGCATTTTGCGTTTTCGCTTGTGGCGAACAGGTCTATCTCCGGATGACCCCACTGCTGGAAGTACGGCTGGAGTACTGATGGGTGTAACTCCCACTCGTGCATCTGGTGGCTGTGTCTGCTGAGCAGATCCGCCATCTGGTTGTCCTTGCCAGGGAGGTGTTCCGCCATGAGGAACATGTTCCTTTGAATGGCCCACTTCCACATGCTCTGAGCCAGATGAGACAACTGTGGAGAGTGTGTTCCTCCCTGTTTCTGTATGTAGTACATTGCGGTCATGTTGTCCGTCCGGATCAACACGACCTTGTTGCACAGATGTACTTTGAATGCCTTCATGGCCAGGAAGATTGCCATCAGTTCCAGAAGGTTGATGTGCATCTTCTTCTGTTGTGTCGTCCATAGTCCCTGCACTGTGTAGTGGAGTACATGAGCTCCCCATCCCTGGAGAGACGCGTCCGCTGTCAGTACTATTTGTGGAACAGGCTCTTGGAACGGTCGGCCCTTGCAAAGGTTTTGTGGAGTCCACCAATGCAGAGAGTTGTATGCCCGACCGCTCACCAACACTAGGTCTTTTAGCTGTCCTTGAGCCTGATTCCACTGACGTGCTAGGCACTCCTGAAGCGGGCGCATATGTAATCTCGCGTGTGGGACTATGAAGATGCAGGAGGCCATCATGCCTATCAACTGCATGAACACTCGCGCTTGAAGTGAGTGTTTGGGTTTGAACTTGGAGATCAGCAGTTGCATGCTGTTGATCCTCACTAAATTTGGCTGAGCTGTGGCCGCCAGAGTGTCTATAGTCGCACCTAGGTACTGTTGTACGTGTGCGGGCTGGAGATGGGACTTTGGGTAATTTAGTGAGAATCCCAGACTGTGAAGAAGGTGAATGGTGCGGGACATGTGGCTGGCACATTGCTGGGCTGACTTCGCTTGAACGAGCCAGTCGTCCAGGTAGGGGTAGACGTGTATGTGCTGCCTCCGTAGATGTGCTGCCACCGTAGCTAGGCACTTCGTGAAAACCCTGGGCGCTGTTGTCACGCCGAAGGGAAGGACTTTGAACTGGTAATGCTGACCCTGAACAGTAAACCTGAGGTATTTTTTGTGTGAGGGGTGAATGGGGATGTGGAAATACGCATCCTTGAGGTCCAGCGTGGCTAGGAAGTCTCCCTGCTTGAGAAGCGGAAGGACTTGCTGGAGAGTGAGCATGTGAAAGTGCTCTGAAAGAATGTACCGGTTCAGGGGTCTTAGGTCTAATATAGGTCTGAGTGACCCGTCCTTTTTTGGTATTAAGAAGTAGAGGGAGTACACTCCCGTACCCTGCTCGTGGACGGGTACGACCTCTATAGCGCCTTTTAGAAGCATACTTTGCACCTCCTGCTGTAAGAGCGTTAAGTGCTCTGAGGACATAGGACGGTTTCTTGGCGGTATTATGGGTGGAGTGGAGGTTAACTCTAGACAGTAACTGTATTTGACAATATCTTTGACCCACCTGTCCGTGGTGATGGAGTTCCACGTGGACAGGAACCTTTGTAGCCTTCCCCGGACAGGTGTTATGTGGTCGGGAGGAAGGGAGAGGGCGTCACTGCTTGTTTTTGGGGGAGGACCTGGTGTTGCCGTAGCCGCGTCCTCTGCCCTTTGTACTGGAGCCACGATATCCACCTCGGGTGTTTTTATCGTAGGTGGTCTGTGTATTGCCTTTGTTATACGTTTGTTGTGACCCCTGTCCTCTACCTGCTCCCTTGTTTCCGGGGCGACGAAAGGAGCCGCTCCGAAAGGACTGAGTTTGGAGGGCGCCCATGGACTTTGCAGTGTCCGTGTCCTTTTTGATCTTTTCAAGGGTGGTGTCAACCTCCGGCCCGAATAAATAGTCGGGGTTGACAGGCTGGTTGAGTATATTATTTTGTACCTCAGGCTTGAATCCAGAGATTCGTAACCAGGCATGTCGTCGCAGCATGACGCTTGTGTTTATGGCCCTGGCAGCTGTGTCAGCGGCATCTAGTGCACACTTGATGGAAGCATTCATGAGTAGCTGTCCTTCTCTGATGAGAATTTCTGCGCCTTCTTTGAACTGGTCAGGGAGATGTTGGAATAGTTGCTCCAGTGTGTCATAGTGCGCTCTATCATAGCGAGCAAGGAGCGCTTGAGTGTTGGCTATGCGCCATATGTTGGCAGCTTGGGCGGCAACTCGCTTGCCAGAGGTCTCTAACACCTTGGACTCTTTGTCCGGGGGAGGAGCGTCACCTGTCGTTTGCGAGTGTGCCCTCTTGCGAGCATTCGCTACGACAATGGAGTCTAGTGGTAATTGGCCTCTGATGTAAGTAGGGTCCCCAGGTGCTGATCGGTATTTCTTATCAATCCTGGGGTTTATCACTCGTGCCCTGGTGGGTTCCTTGAAAATGTCCTTGGCTGGTTTGAGGACTCCTTTCAACATGGGCAGAGTCTTTACATGCCGTTCTGAGGATGCGAAAGTGTCCATAAGAAAGTCATCTTCGATGGTGTCAGAGTGAAGCTGCACCCCATGGTTATTCGCAGCACGTTCAATAAGAGCGTTGAAGGCTGCAGTATCCTCTGTGGGAGATGTTTTTGCCCCATAGAGTTGTGGGTCCTGTGCATCGAGAGGTGCACCTGGGTCTACAGGGTCGCCCCAAGTGTGATCAGGGTCCTGCTGGTCATCAGGGTCTATGTCTCCACGGTAGGGGATTTGGTCCTCCATGTAGTCCTCCAACGCATCCGTGTCGGAGTGTGTGGGAGAGAATAATTGTGGTTCCTGGTAGGATGAGTGGAAAGGTTCATAAAGGACAGGTTCTGATTCTACAGGCAGCTTCCTTTTTAGTGGGATCCTGAAAGGGTCCAACGGTGGTTCCGAAGTTATTCTCCGCTCGTGGAGAATCATTCTGCCAGTGTTGGCGTCGATGACATGTGCCGGAGACGTCTCGGCAGGTGTAATCGTGGACTGGGTGACCCGTGTCCTGAGTTGGAATATTTTCGGGATTGTGGACGGAGGCAAGCCAAAGGTAATGTTGGCTGGCACCGAAGAGGCTGCCGGAGCGCCGATCGGTCCGGAACCCGACGGGTCCTGGAGGGCAGTCTTGGTTTTGCTGCTTTGTGCCGCAAAGGGTCGCGTTTGGAGCGCCTTTGAGGCTTTTGCACCGACCAGGTTCGTAGAGGCGGCCGTGGACTTTTTCGGCGCCGGTGGTTCATCGAGTCGAGGTGTGGAAATGACCGTCGACGTTTTCGATGCGTGAGGCTTTGGTGTTGTCGAGGGAGCGATGCGAGACGTAGCAGGCAGTGCGGTCCTCGGTGTCGGTGGCGTCGGCGCCGGGAGTTGAGCAGGTTTGTTGGCGCCGAAGGCCTTTTTCCGTACGTCGACTCCGACGTCGCCCGCTTCAAGTTCGGCACCGAAGTCTCTCTTGGTGCGCTCGGTGCCGACGCGTTTCACTGGCGTCGAAGGCGTGGGAGGCCTCGATCCGACTAGCGCCACTTTCGGTTTCGGTTTCGTTTGAACCGGTGCAGCTTTCGGTTTCGGTTTTGTAGAAGTGAAACCAGCCGGTTTAGGCAGTAATGGCTGCCGCTTAATGTCCGAGGCCGGGCCCGAGGGCGGGCCGAAGAACTGCGGGATGGGTCTCGGGTAAGGCCCGAAGGCGATCCCTCGACCGGAGCCATAGACTGTGGCACTGGGCTTTCTTCGGTCTGAACAGGTAGGCCTTGTTCATCATTGGAGCTACTCTCTTCGGCCCCTAAGGCCTCCTCGTCGTCTCCTACCTCGGTGTCGTCTTCACCTCTGTGGAAGAGTGATTCGTCGACTTCGTCCGATCCGGAGTCGTGTTCGGAAACGGGACTGGAGGGTAGGACTTCCAATTCTTCGACATCTTCGGCCTCGTTGAAGATGTCCGCTGGTGCCGGTGCCGCGTGCTGCGCTTCGAGTCTCGCCGCTCGTCGATTCCGTAGAGTCTTTTTGGAACGGAACCGTGCACAGGCCATGCATGTCGATTCGTCGTGGTCCGGCGAAAGGCATTTGTTGCACACCGGATGGACGTCGATGTGGGGGTACTTCGCATTGCACACCGGACACCTCTTGAATGGCGTCCTCGATTCCATCGTCGAAGTAGTCGATGGACAGGTAAATGCGAAAAAAAAAGTCGGTCCTGAAAGTTAGTAAACTAACAAGGTGGTATCGAAAACCGATCGATAAACAGTACCGACGCGAACTAAAGGCCTTTTGGCCTCGACAAAATTTTTTCCTAACTTGAGCTAAGATAGCACATCCGAACCCAATGGCGGAAAAAAACAATCTGAGGATGGAGGGGATGCCCATGCGCACTGTAGTCCAGGGGAGGAGTCACCTATCCAAGGATACTTCGAAGACTCTTCCAGGACAACAACGTGCAAACATCCGGACCCAACACTAGGCGGCGATCTATGCACAGATATGAATTCAGCAGCCCACATGCCTCGAACTTACAGTGTATTCATAACAATTATCAATCACTGTGTAAGCACAACCGTTCGATGATCTGTGGTTCTCATTGAAGAATAAAAGGTGCTGGCGGCTCTGGATTAGCGAAAGGATCATGGGGGCCGGGGCGGGCGCCGGAATGAGGGAGGATCGTGCTCAAGGATATCCGGTTGGATTAATCGTTAAACGTGCCAGCGGAAGCCAATGCGAAAATTCTTTTGAAAAGCGTCCAAGGCTCGATGCTCCGGCGCCAGGGACCCGAGGTACAACCTCACCCGGCCCCCATGATCCTTTCGCTAATGTGCAATGTTGTTTATGTTACTTGAATCTGCTACAATTTATATTACGCAGATACGTTCCTCTTTGCCTGAACTCTCTTTTTATTTTTGTTCTTTTGCTTCTGTTTTTGTATGTTAGTTGGACGCCGGATGTGTCCCACTTGTATTTTGTGTATTCTATGTCATATAAATATCCTGAGATTAAAAATCCTGTCCGGCTGGACAAAGAATATAGCTGCTATTTAGCCTGTATTTATTATTTCCTCATACAATTCTAGACTGTCTAGTAACCGTGGGGCATCTGGTCTTTCCCTATGTTTTTAAATGTTGGAATTTTGTCACCCCGGACGGTTGTCTGCTGCAAATCCCCAGCAGGTTCATTCAAAGCCGGGTGCATAGTTTCTTTCACGGAGCTGTTGACTTTTAAGGTCGACAACTTATCTGGCTGGACGTGGCTGCGCAGCAGGTCAACACCTGACCCCTTCCCTGTTGAAAAGACAGTTTCTTTCACGTAGTTGCTGACCTCCAGCCATGTGATCTTGCCCCGCAGCCCTCCATCAGACCCTTTAAATGTGGACAGCATGTCTGACGGGAGCTGGGTGAGGGGTCGCATTTAAGTTCTTCCAATCTGGACAACTTCTGGTGCTGGCTTGAGCCGGATGGCTTCAGACCCCCCTTGCCCCCCTGCAGCACTGCGGAGATAGCCTGCAGGCTTGAGCTCTTGGGGTTCGGGTGTGTCCCAGATCCGTGCGATCCTGACCCCCAGTGCCAGCTCACCATGCCATCATTGCCAGCTTCTTACAGTGCACACAAATGGATGTTCCACTCACTGCCCTCATCATGTGCATTCTGAAGGTGTCCAAATAGTCCTTTGCTTCTTTTCTGAGCTTGCGGCCAGTGTACTATTTGTGATTTTCTTTTTAAGTGAAAGTCTCTCCCTGTTTCTCTTTTTTCATGCTGTTCCTGCCCCCACCCTCCCTTGCTTTTTCTCTCTCTCCGTCTCCCCTCTTCCTCTCTTTCGCTACATCTCCTTCTCTTCCACTCTCACTCTCCCCCTCCCAACTTCTCTTTGTCCCCCTCCCTCTTTCTCTCTCACTCCCCTCTTCCTCTCCCTCTCTCTTGCCCTCTATCCCTCTTCCTTTCTCTCTCCCCCTCCCTCTCTCTCTCTCCCTCTCTATCTCCCTCCCTCTCCCTCTCTCTCTCTCTCCCTCTCTCTCTCTCTCCCTCTCCCTCTCCCTCACCCTCTCCGCAAGACAAGGCAACAGTCTCAAAACCATTTGCAACGCTTTACTGAAACTTTCAGCTATTGGCATTGCTAATAATAATGCAATGCCAATAGCTCAAACTTCCAGTAATGCGAGACCTATTGCATTGCAAATGCTTGTTTTTAATAGTGTAACACAGCAGTGGCTCAGTAATATTATTGCAAATAATCTCTGTGACACCCGCCCATTTCTCATATGCGAGGTTCTGTTTTCATCTAAAAGAAACGATTTTTATTGATGTTGCATGAAACAAACACACGTCTCTGCAAAATGTCTGTATTAGACTTTCACACATCACCCACATTAAAAATAAATGAAAGGCAAACGGCAATTAAAACAATCAGTTTAAGAATTATTAAAGGCCATCACAGCAAGATTCCCTACAGAACAGAGCTGGCTCTATCATGGGGCCCTGAAAGACTGGGGCTCTGGGCCAGAGCCCACTTTGCCCATGCCTTAAAACGTCTTTGGTCAGACTGGCAGTCTAAGGATGGAGGTGGTCACCACTGTACCCGAAGTGAGGTCCATCATTACTCTAAAGTGGCTATGGTTCTTCATCAGCCTAAAGCGGCTTCAGTCCCCCCCAGGTAAGGTGCCTGCAGAACTTGTATGTTCGTGGACGTGCTGTGTGTGGCACAGCAGTGGGAAGGTGGTGGAAGGGTAGGGAGAACACTATCCTCTTCCAGTCAGCCTCACAACAGAAGGCTTTTGCTGTGCTCAGCAGATCTGGTGTCCTTGGACAGGTAGTGTGAGAGCTTGCAACCCAGGGTCCACAGACGCTTCTCTTCAGTGTAGAAGTTTGGTACAACACTGGACAAATTCTGTCAACACCACTTTACTTAAATCAAGCAGGAACGTAACAGCTTCATAGACCTATCAATAGTGAAAGATGTGGTCTCTGTGGGGAAACACATTATGAACACTTTATAAAATGTTACTATAATCTTTCATCTTTGGTGGCCTGTGCTTTTATTCAACAGTTCATTGTACTGTGCGTGTAGATGTGTATGTGAGTGCGTGTGAGAAAGAGATAGCGCATGTGTGCGTGGAAATGACAATTCTGTCACTTGTATGTAATGCTTGGTGTAAGGGAGCACACCCCTTTTTATATTGGGTGTACTCATTGGCATCAAGTGGTCAACCATTGCTCATTTTGGAAACAATCGGGCCAGCTCCTGGGAAGCGTCAGGCTACAATGGCTTGGCACACCAATGGCTTTTGAGCCAATTTTTTTTAAATTAGACTCCATTTCTTTCAATTTTTTCTCAAGGGAGAATCCCTCCAAACTCTCCTAGCTGAAGTCTGAGTGTGACTTAAATCTGCGCTCTTACAGCAAATACTGCTCGTGATCTTAGTGACTTTCAGTCACAACTGTGACTTTTCATGTGGCGCTGCGGCTGGCATTGGGGGCAGTAACTGGACATTGAGGACTGTAATTGGGCAGCATAGGATGGCCATCTGGCAAATGATGGCCGCCTCTTGGTATGTGGTGGCTTCATCCCCGATACGGCTTCAGCCCTTCTGGAATATGCATAATAACTAAAACGAACTTATACCTCGTCTGCATTTGTTTTATTACCCTGATTTTAATTTTGCTGTTATTGTACTTTTTTGAAACTTTGGTGATGTTGCTACCTATATTATCGGGATCTAAGGTCATCACTTCCTGTAACGCTATCAGGGGTAGTGTTATGTGATGTCACTTCCTATGATGTCATCACATGTCAAAGGGCATATGATGTCACTTCAACAGTCCAGGCAATTTGGTGAATAGACGCCCATGCTAGAAACGTGTTCTCTGAGAAGCTGTTACGTGCAGTGGGCCTCGGTGGGACGACTGCTTTTTCTGCATTGGTCAATTAGCTGCTTTTTCCATCATCATGTGTGTCATCTGAGCTTTATATGGCCTCGGAGCTGCTTTCTTTACTTTTGCATCGCCCATCCAGCACTTCCACAACTTTGAAGATGTCTTGTCAATCTGCAGGGTTTGAAAATACGCTCCTGTACTACCGGCCACCCCGCTGGTTCTCAGTGTACCCCCCCCATCTCTCCGCCCGAGCGCGGGAGGCACGCTTCTGTGCCACAGTGCGCCAGAATCCCATATTATGGCTTCGGATCGGGACAAGTTGCAGCACGCCGTAGAAACAACGTGTTTGCGCACGAGTCTTTTGTCAGGCCGGCTCTGCGGAAGTGCTTTCCTTTTCCGAGGGGCCCTGGTAACGGAGCTCTATTGACGAAGCTCTTCAGAGGTCCCTGCTCTGAAAACGCTCACCGAAGCGATGCTAAGGGGGGCCGGGCGCGTGTGCGGGGCTTGTGTTGGACATTGTACTCCAGTCGCTGTGCTGTGTCTGTCTGAATTGAAACATCAGTTCGCGTAATTAGACCCTACAGAGGCGAGTCCCCAGGGGGAAAGCATCGGCTCGGAGCCTGAAAAGTCTGCAAACAATGGTTGACACAGGATACAAACACACTGCACCAGCGTCATGATGCTGCAGAAGACATGGAATATATGGATTACACAGTCACTAGGAGACACGATATTAGTGAACCCTTATTCCTTCTGCTCCAGCAGTTAACGCCCTCTGCAAAGACTGTAACCGCTTTTGAGTCGCACCTAAAGAGAACAACCTTTGGCAAAGCCAATAGGTCTCACCTATGCAAGATCAATTGCCTTTGCCAATGTGTTTTAGCATGTTGTACACCAGTGTGGCTGCTGTTCAGCATGGCTAAAAGTTAGTAGCGTAGAGGAGAGTGAAGTGGAGTGCAGTAGAGTGGCACAGCAAAGAGTGGAGTAGAGTGGCGAAGAGAGGACTATAGTGGCGAAGAGTGGAGTAGAGGTACGAAGAGAGGAGTAGAGTGGCGAAGAGAGGAGTAGAGTGGCGAAGAGAGGAGTAGAGTGGCAAAGAGAGGAGTAGAGTGGCAAAGAGAGGAGTAGAGTGGCAAAGAGAGGAGTAGAGTGGCAAAGAGAGGAGTAGAGTGGCAAAGAGAGGAGTAGAGTGGCAAAGAGAGGAGTAGAGTGGCAAAGAGAGGAGTAGAGTGGCAAAGAGGAGTAGAGTGGCAAAGAGAAGAGTAGAGAGGCAAAGAGAGGAGTAGAGTGACAAAAAGAGGAGTAGAGGGGTAAAGAGAGGCGTAGAGTGACAAAAAGAGGAGTAGAGTGACAGAGAGTAGTAGAGTGAAAGAGAGGAGTAGAGTGACAAAGAGAAGAGTAGTGTGTCGTAGAGTGCAGTGGTGTAGAGTGGCATGGAGTGCAGTGGTGTAGAGTTGATTCTTCCAAAAGAGTGACGCGGTGTAGAGTGGAGTGGTGCAGGCTAGAGCGCAGTGGCATAGAGTGGCTTAGATTGTATTGGCATAAAGTGGTGAGGAGTGTAGTGGCCGAGTGCAGTGGTGCAGAGTAGATTTGAGTGTCATAGGTGGATTTGCGTAGAGTTGAGTGGTACAGAGTAGAGTGCTTTGGCATAGAGTTCATTGGATTAAAGAGCATTGGTACAGAGTGGAGTGGCAAAGAGTGGAGCAAAGTGGCAAAAAGTGGAGCAGAGTGGCAAAGGGTGGAGCAGAGTGGCAAAGGGTGGAGCAGAGTGGCAAAGGGTGGAGCAGAGTGGCAAAGAGTGGAGGGGGAAGAAAGGAGCGGTTTAGAGTATTGAGTGGAGTGGTGCAGAGTGGAGAACAATTAAGTGGGGAAGAGTGCTGTGGTGTAAAGTGGAGCGGTGCTGAGTAGAGTGCAGTGGCGTGGAGTGGTGTAGAGTGGAATGGCGTATGCATGGTGTGGTAGCCAACTGCCATTACAGACAACACATTTTCAATTTAAATACCCATTACATTTGCACAGACCTACAAGTTTCACTAATAAAACTGTACAGCGCACAAAACAGCACACACAAAATATTGTGTGGAAATGGCAACATCTAGTGTTTGGATTGGTTTTGATCATATTAGAGTATTTGTTCCTAACACACTTCAGAATTAAACAATGTGCTTCATTTGTGCTTTCCTAATTCTGATATATTTTAAATACTTGCCCAGTTCATTGAAATATTGTTGTGTACTAGAAAAAAACTCTTTACTACCCCCAGTTTCCTGCAAGATTGTCACATATGTCCTCTCCCTTTGAAGACAGAGAAAGAAAAGTAAACACGAAGCTCCCTCTGGAGACAGCGCATGACATTTGATCCATCTTTGAATGTACAACAAATGTGACAAGAAAAGAACACGATTTACAGGCCTGTTTACAGAAACAAGCACTCGATGAAGAATACAAGGAGAGGTAGTGTGAAAAGGCTTTGCTCCTTGGGAGGGAAAGGAATCATGCAGGACAGCCTAAAACAAATAAAGCCAACAAACACAAAACCAGAAAACGTGAGTTATAAAATAGAGAGCCAAAGGAAAGCAATGGGCGGAATGCATTCCCAGAGAAGCTTTCTGAATGGTCCCAAGATATCTTTAGCAAACCAGACAGCTGCACCGTCTGGTCAGCTTATACCTCAAAAGGGCAACTAAAACCTGACAACGCCCAACACAGTGTATGAAATAAGGTTATTAGCATACATACCCCTAAGTTCACACAAAAAAACAGACAAACGCAACACCTAAATCTATGCTTCATACTCCGATTGGACTTAGAATGCAAGCAAAGAGGTTATTAGTGGCAGCATTTTGACTTTCAGAGAAAACCAAAGGCCTCCCCAAATCAGCACTAGCGCACATCCGATTCAGTAGATATTTGTACAGTGGCGAAATAAGTTATTCCTAAGAGCCTTTTAGTTTTTACACCGGAGCTGCATTCACACAATTGGGCACAGGTAACTACAGATATTGAGGGGACCAGGGGCGTAACACAGGCCCCCGCAGCCCCAGCGGTTCGGGGGGGGGGGGGGCCCAAGCTGCACAATACTCTGGCCCAAGAGCTCGGATTAGATCTGGAGTGGGCGGCCCTCCGTGTACGTGGAAGGGGGGCCCCCTCAAATTTCGTTACACCTCTGGAGGGGACACTGATCCAGAAAATTCCAATTAACAACGGGCTACGACAGGGATATGTCCTGAACCCCTCACTCTTTTCTCTGTTTATAGCTGACTTACCACCAGCTTTAGCTATGGCAAAGAGTGTTAGCCCTAAAATGGCCAAAAAACATATAAATAGCATGTCTCCTGTATGCGGAATGATCTTGTTATATAATGGATCTGATGGAGATAGGCTTACAGAGGAAGTTGGATGCGTTCATGGAATACTGCAATAGCAAAACGCTAGTGGTAAACATGGAGAAGACTATGGTCTTGGGCTTTGGCAAAAAATCTATAGAGTTTGGGTGGCATTTAGGTTCCATGAAATTGGAATCTGTTAATGAATACAAGTACTTAGGAGTATGATTTGAGAGGACTTTAAAGTGGAATCACTCAAAACAAGAGCACTTGCATCTGTAAGTGGCTTGAAAACATTTAATAGAGATTATGGGCAGATGTCCCACACGCCAGTTTCAAAAGCTTATGCTGCCATGATTCGTCCCCAATTCCAGTACGGAGTAGAGCTGTTAATCTTAAATGGCAAAAGTTGTTGGGAACCCAAGGAGTGGAAAAGTCTGAAAAGTTTACTTTCCCTGCCATGGTCCGCAATGATTCAGGCAGTAAGTTTGGAAACAGGTATGATGTTGTGGAGCTATCTGGCACTAGTGGCAGCAGTTAGATTCTGGCGACTGCTAAATACAGGAGATGGGCAAAAGATATCACTATGGTGCAAAAATGAGATTACGCACAGCAAATTGAAATTGGAATAAGGGTGTCGGGAAAAACCTTAAGGTCATACGCAGGGAAATGAGTTTTTGGATGTGTCCCCACAATTTGCACATAGAAATCTCGAAGAGTGAACTCCGTATCCTAATGATGGACATTTCCAGAGAACACGATAGACAGTATTTAAAGGGTAAGCCCTCAGTCCAGTTTATGCTCAACTCTTGGCAAAATGAACAGTGGTTTCCTTATGCGGGATTTACTAACTAATCCTTGGCTCAGATATGAACTTTTAAAACTGAGAATCTGTATTAATCCGTGCAACAGCAGTGACAAGATAAAAATGAAGATGATAGATGTAGCAGGTCAATGTACATGCGGCTTGAGTGTAAAATGTGACAATCTGCACATGCTTATGGATTGTCTAAAAGTCCACTCCCTTCGGAAAACTGTGTGCAAGCAGAAGCACTCCTAACAGATAGGCGATACTTGGATGTAGCTTGTGCCGTAGGGAGAATTACGGCTGCTGTAAAAAGACTTTTACTAGATTATGAGACGGTATGCCATTTTTAAGTCGGTTTCAACTAGTCTACGCGGAGATGCCAGTGCTTGCTTCAACAACTTTATTATATGATCCCGTTCCTTATATATTTTATGACGATTACGTTTTTATGAATTTCATGATTACTGTTTAGCGTTTATAAATGTTTTTATGACACCTAACGGAATGTATATATTTTATGATGATTACTGTCTGTGTGCTTTTATGCTGTTTGAAGACTAATGGTCTCAATAAACATCCCTTTTGATTGAGTGATTGACATGGAAACACCACAAAATACTTCATTTTCAAATTTCCCACCAGAATTTTTTTAGAAAAACATAGAAGTGCAAAATATACCAGTGCATCATCTTGCTTAATTCTAATGATTTTAAGTCATAGACCTGTACCCATTCTGAATAGCCAAGGTCCATATTACAAACGTTAAAATGACAGATTCCGGATTAACATGGGGTAAACACTCTGGAGGAACTCATTTGCTTAAGAGAAAGAACAGTGGAGTGAAATTTGGGATGTATGGTAATTATAAATGCTAACATTAAATAAGAACTGTTTCAGCTTATATCCATCACAGTTGTTCTTAATCTACTGCAAGTTGCAACATGTTGAGAAAATGAGCCTATCCTGGTGGTCTGACTAAGCACAGGTAAGCACATCCTGCTAATTGAAACTTGCACTGTTGATACTTCTGTGCATTTCTCAGAATATGCATGGTTTGGAAAACCCCGTAGGAGGCCCATTTACACTCCTAAAAGGTTAAAGGAGGCTATAAATTGTGTGGCAAAAGAAGCTGCTTCAAGAGCACCACTGGAGAGACTGGAGTGTAGACCACTGTAAATACCAAGAGCTTGTGCATTCCTGAGTAACCTCAGCACTTCGAAGACAAAGGTTGGCCCAGATGTTACGGCCTCTTGGACCATACCCACGGACAGGAAAAGGATTTTCACTGCACCGCTGAAGGATCTGGTCCATCCTCATCAAAATCTATCCATCTATCTCTCTTACCTGTGAACTATAGACAGAACCAAGAACATACTCTGCTGCATATGCAACTCAATACATCTAAATGATTTCTGCTACTGGAGCAAAATCTGGCGCATTATATATGGTCGTGGCTGGAGAGAAATCATTAGCCATGTGTTGACCAAATTCCTCGAGTTGCGTATCCATTTAAATTTCAATGTTACGTGGTGGACACACAAGGAACAGAGTTCAGACACAGGCGTGGGGCTCAGGTACTTGTCCTCCAAAGTCTCTTGAAGTATGTGAATATAAATAGTTGTAAAAACATTTTTCTAGTATTTGCTGGTGGTAAATGTTTTGTGAAGTGCACACTATGAACTGAAGTGCCTCAGCCAGCATAGGTGAACCCAAAGTGCGAATGTAATGCCTATAAAAAGGTGCTGAACTGAAAGAGCTAGAGACTAAAGGGCTTCCGAGCAGTGCAGTGATTCTTACTCAGTGGATCACGGTGTCTACGGGTGATCAGCCAAGTCAAGGAGCAGTTCAGAGTACATTGGTTTAACCCGTTCGACGCGCTTGACGGAACGGTTCCGTCATGCACGTCGGTTGGGCTGTGCTTATGACGGAACCGTTCCGTCATGGCCCCGCCCGCGCACGGAATCTTCAGCGTGGCGCAGAAATCCGCGCCGCGCTGAAGGGGTTAAAAAACTTGCCCTGGCTGCAGAAACTAGCACCAGAAACTCGAACTGTAATGGTTTCAGTGAGCAGGAGTTGCAAAAAGAGTTTACTGTGAAGATCCTGGTTATACAGGTCCAGGCAGCAGTGCACTAAGGAAACTTTGTGCCAGTCCCCCGAAGAAAGGACCTGAAGGGACTGCTTGAAAGTAGCTTGGTTGGCACGTGGGGCTATCCACGCTCACACTGGCACCTGAACCATTACAGCATTCATCTAGGTATACGTCAGACAGGATAAGAAATACAGGAATAGGATAATCCACCCAATTCACAAAACAAAAAGTCCCACAGGAGAGTAGTTTTGAATTCTAGCTTGCTACTGAACCTCCAACTTGGAAAGTTTACTTCTTAAGGTCAAGAATCGCTTTGTAATTTGGAGCCAATAGCAAAATATTCCTTTAAAGTGAAGGGGACAGGGCAACAGTGGCGGTACCTCCTAAAGGGGAGAGGAACGTCGCCCCGTCTGCTGCGTCACAACAGGTAAACACACATTTTAAAAAATGGTAATTACCATTTTGTTATATGTTTGCAGCCGGTTCGTAATGATATAGCGCGAGTGTGAGGGAAGGGCTGATTCCTGCGAATTGCAAGGTGACTGCTGCCCCTGTCAGTGTGGACAGCACTTGTCGGATTGGCTGGCTGTCTTGTGAAGGCCAGCTTGACATGGACACTTCAGATCAAGCAATCCAAGCGCTGTGAAACTGCTAGGGGGATTGCTGGTACAGGGCCTTCGCCTCAAAATGAGAGCTGGGTTAGCCTGCTCCAACCAATCCTGGAACTGCTCTCATGCTGAAAACAGCATGAGAGCAGCTCCAGGACTGGTTGGATATGTGCTGCACTTTGCAGGAAGGAAGTGAATCACCTTCCATCCCTTTCCTGCTTGTCGTCACCTTCAGGATCCCACCAAGAGAGAAGAGACAACGGAAAGAGGGTCAGCAGAATATATGGTGAGTTTTTCGGCATCGCACCGCACCTCACCATATTTGAATGTAACCAGCCACCACTGCAGGGCGACCTGCAATAGAGCTATTGAGTAGGAAAACAGAGCGCAGCATCACAGATGGTTTGCTCCCATTCTCCTCATTAGCTTTTCTGGATATACAGTGATATCCCATTTTTAGGTCTGGCATTAGACAAGGCCTTTAGGTTTTACTACACTTATAAATATGCTGTTGCTATTGTATGAGCTTTATTTCGACAATTCATGTTATAAAAGCTATAAAAACACTGTATTGAATAAAAAAGTGAATACATGCAACAGTACATTAAAAATAAGTAAATATGTGGGAGCAGTCCATCCGATATCAGACAGCAGCCAAGACACGGTACACAAATCGTCCAATAGACAATAAAGCTGTCAATACAATATAACAATGAAAACATGCTAAAAAACAGATTAAAATGGGGAGAAAAGCATTACAGTGCTATCTAATCTAATACTACTTTGCATGGACCCATATTACAAATCCCCGCAGGCCACATTTAACATTTACAACCCTCTTTACGGCAGCAACACTGCGAGGCGAAAAGCAATAAAGTGCAAGTGTAAAACCAATGTGTGAGACCTGGAAGTACCAGCCAGAAAGCCCTGCAACAACCACGCGCGATCTTCATAACACAGGGTGCTGCAGCTTTCCTGACTGGATCATCCATCAGATGAGCCATGCGTGGCTTAAGGAATTTAGGCACGCTGCATTCAAAGAGTGGTCTGGGGTCTGACCTAAGAATGCGCAGGGCAACCCATTTGTTTCGTGTGCCTACCTGCTGGCAAATCGGTTTTAGCCATTTCAGCCTCGGCATAGTGTATGCTTGGCAAACAAACATAACATGGGCAACACTTTCTACCGGGGCCCTGCAGTAAGGACACTCTTTCGGTGTATGATTACTTGGGTGCCATTTGGCTGTCGTCTCGTAGACAAGGAGTGTACCAAACCTAAAGTGGATGTATAACATCCTGTCCCGAGGGACCTGGATTATGTCTAGAAAGGGTTCTAGATGTCTAGATTGCTTGTGTAGATAAAATTCTGCAGTTAGTCTCCCCATATTTGGTTTGCAGGATTCTTGTTGATCCACCCATTCCCAATAGAGACGTTTAATATTTCTTTCCTAGGTGGGTCCTGCTTATCCCACTGGGCTTGGAGCCCCAGCGCTGACATCAATTTCCTGGCGTTGGAGATCCAGCCTACTTTATTGCATTTATCTATCCGGATGATCTCGGATAGTGCTTCGCCATAGGGTAAAAGTTCTGAGATCCGCCTAATGCGTGCCCAAAAAAAGCAAAGGGCGTAACCTTGCTATACAGCCAATGGATCGCCTGCCCATGTCTAGCATTAGAGGAGTAAGGGGATCTTCCGTGGTAGCATCACCAGATCTCCTAGGACCTTATATTCAGACCAACAGAGATCGTGGGCCTGGTCAAATCCCCACAGCTCCGCACCATACAGTGCTGTGCTTACAGCTTTCGCGTCGTAGACCTGAAGGGCTGGAGCTATTGGTCTGCTAAATGAGGAGCAATGTTCTTTCCGAAGTGATCCTGCTACTCGCTTATGGCCCATCAGCATCTTGGTTAGGTGAGGTTTCCAAGACATCTTGTCTGAGAGCCTGACACCAAGACAGTCGAAAGTATAAATATAGTATACTTATTTATAGGGTCTTTCAGATATCCCCCTCCGCTCATTGAACTGTTACTGTGTCACTCACATTTTTCTTTTGCCCAGTGCAGCACACAGCTTGGGGCAATGACTCCACTCACTTCAGCCAATGGCTAACTTCACTGTGGTTGACACCGTCCTGCCCCTTTCACAAGAGCATCCACACACAAAGTAGTTAGCTCCCTTCAGCACGGGGACGACTGCAGCAATTGTGTGGTAGAATAGTTTCGCTTTTAACCAATGTTTCATATTTACATTGATGATTGCCCGACACCTTCCCCAACAATAACGTTTTCACAAAAATCATAACAAAACATACATTGAAAAGGCCAAGAGCCTAGAAGCCAATGCCAGACCTACTGACTGTGGCAATGTTTTTTTTTCCTTTTCTTATTGTTTGCATTTACACTCACTGGGGGGGGGGGGGGCAGGGCGCTGTCAAACCCACACACCCACGTGCAGGCTGGGTTAAGAAACAACATTAAAAAACGCAAAACCATGCCGAAGATACAGAAACCAACCAACAGTAAAATAGTACCCCACTGAAGAGTTTGGGTCTTTGTGTTATTTTGCGAGCGGTCTCGGGCATCCCTTGTACTCTTGCCTTCCAGCCACAGATATTTCTCAATGGGAGCGTGGGGAAGGAAAAGTCTGCCTGAGTGTGTTACGGTAATCAGCACGGGAAGCAGGGCACCCACGGGGTGTTGGAGCCGGCGTAAGGAATGACGCCAAGGAACACATCAGCGCGAGAGTGGCGTACGGCGCCCGCAGGGAGCGCCGGGGGAGCAGACAGGATGGGTAATTAGAGGATACATACGCTGTAAATATTTGGCCTCCAGTGGCACATACGCAGGAATTCTGACAATTACAATCTGGCTGCAGGGTCGATCGAAGCACTGCAGAAGTGCAAATGCATTTGGAAGCAGCTCTTTAGCGAGCTTTGCAACGTCATCTGGCGAGGGAATGCTCTAAATTATGAACAAGAAGAATGGAATTCTGGGATTGACAATGCAGCTCCGTCTGACTAAATAGCCACTTGCGAGAGAAAAACGTGCTGTGCAGACACTACCAAAGGCGCAGCCTGACATCAAACGTTATAAGGCGGTCTGTGGGGCGCATTATAACCCCAGGCCTCGGTTACAAAAGACTAGTTGGTACACTGAACAAAATGGCGTTATCAAGAAATGGCATAAGAGGCTACAGTTTAGTGAATTTATAAAGCAAAAAGCCACACGAATAAAAAAAATAGTCCTCCCCCATGGCACACATACTCAAGTTAGGAAGGCTTACAAAACTAGAGTGGTACTGAATTCTCTCAGCACTCTGCTCTCATACCATTCTTGCTATACATCGGTTTAAAAAGAGAATCCGCACTGAACAGTCAATCGGCAAATAAAAGGTGAAAGAGTGACTGCCACATAAAAGCCTTTTTTTTTTTAGCAAAAGCCGCCAGTTAGCGGTTTCAAGCCATTCCAGGTTTTACACTTACCCTGCTTTTAAGATGTGCTTATGATCCAGCCAGCTTATCAGACCACATTTTAATGACAAAACAGACAGCAGATTTGTAAAGTGCCATTAGACTATCCAAGTGACAAAACTCAAGACCAGCACCAAACTTCAGGGTGCAACCAAATCCAAAGGACATTTTAAAAAGACCAGCCAATCTTACGAGATATTCTAAACCCACCACTTGCATTCCCTGATGGAAACTACAGTTACACTTTTCTTTCGATGCAGGCCTATACATCTGGACTATCTTTCTCATGGCTCTCCAGTCCCTGTATTCAGATGCCGCATATCGGTTCTCTGACACAGTGCCATCTATGGCCACAGGGGAAAACAAGGAAATTGTACTTGCAAAGGTCTACACTGACTTCCTGCAGACTAAAAGGTCTTGGGTGAACTGTCTGGAAATAAGATATTACTTAGGTCAAAACTATCCCACCCATAACCAAACCCACGCCGTGCCCCCCAGCGAGCCACTGTAGATCAGAAAATCAAAACCTCAATTGTTAACATCTGCCTTTAGCAGTAATCAGTAAATAACTCAATCATCAAACTTTCGGCAACGTGCTGTAACTTCATCTTTCATTTTGTGGAGACCTTCTTGTTCATCCTGTTGCTTAAAATTATCAGCAGAAGTGGCTGTGGAAAGATACAAGTGGTACAGCTCTTCCAAAAACTTCTCCATCTTAGTTGTAACCCTCTTTTTATGGTAATCTATTTGGAACCCCCTCCCATTGTACCGTAAGTAATTGATTGGTAGCTAGGTTTTGCTCTCTAAAACCCTTACATATATACATGGATTGGTGACAGAAGCCGCTGCCAAAGGACATGGGAGGGTTTGAACACTAAAGGACAGGCAGGTTTCTTGGAATCCATCACTAGTTCAGGAAAGGGCACCAACAACCAAAAGAGCAGAAAAGAGCCAATAGTTGTAAACCAAACTCTCCAAAACCAAAGACAGTGGCAAATATCGAGCACTCACAGCTATGAAGTTGGCCTACAATCAAAAACTTCTGCGACAGAGAGCAAATGCAACAAACTAACAGGCCGCATCACGGCCAAGTGCAAATATGTTACTTGTAGCTACTAAATATTGAAAGGAGTGCAAAGTTCTTTTTATGACACTCTACTAATTTAACAATAGTTGGAACAAAGAAACTATTGGATTTTCAATGTAAAAACCAATCAGCATGAAAAAGTACACATTTAGTATGTTTCAGTGCTTCAAACCCACTCGAGTCGTGATGACCAAGATGCCTGGAAGGTCTGGACACTTAATAGCACATCCACTCTCATATGGTGCCTTTTTTGTTATGAAAACTCCAAAATCACATTGATGGAAGTTTTTACTGCTGGAATCTATGACATGCAATATTGAAATTGAATATGGAGGGTCCAGGTATTCTTAATTTTAGAGGCTCCTGAAGAAAAGTACAAAACGTTCACACCCATTTCAGATAAGTCAAAAGCATTATGAGAAATAGTTGTAAAACAGTGGAACACGAGAAAGCCAATAGGCTACTTTCCACAGCTCAAAAGAATCCTTTAATTAGATTCACATCAAAGACAAATTCGGGGTGTTCTTTTTTAGTTTTGAGATAAGTGGCCTTTTAGATGTTGCCCCAGGAGATTGACTAAATTCAGGGAAAGTGCTCAGGTTTAGAGATGTGAGCATCACTCACTACTGTGTCTGTCCATACGGTGTTCGCAGAAAGAGGACCCAAGAAGTAGTTGGCAAATGACTGCAGTGCCATCCTGGTTTGTACCCCAGTCCTCAACGGCTTGCCCAGGCCCATGGAGTCATAGCTCTTTGCTCCGCAACAGGCTTGCAAGAGAAGGGAACACAATGTGCTGTGTTCCAGAGCCCCCCAACCATTGCAATATGCTCCACACGTCACCTTAAAGCTGTGGCTGTTTCTGCCTGGGGAAGGCAGACAGCAGATGTCCCAAACCCTCCTGCCTTCACAAGGAACCCTCCAATGGTGTCCTTCCAAAGGCCAGATTCCATCTGTAGTCCTCATAGTAAGCCCATGGACCAGCTACACCATATCACATTAATATCCCCCACCACAGCATGCTCATTTCTAGAAGGCGATGTCACTGATCAGCTGGATTTGATCCAATCCCATTCCTGTGTGCGCGGACAATCACGCACCACTTGTCCTTACATACCCTACAGATACATCTCTTCTGCATCTTGGGAAACTACTCTGACACCCCATTAAAGTTTATCAAAAGCACACCTACTTTGCTCCCTCAAACAGGAGCTACAACCATATACCTACTCACACTTGAAAACATACCAATAGGGCAAAGACTTCTTCCAAGTTCGGCTTCAATCAACACTTTCATGAGACCCCACATGGTCTGCAGTTCTACCGTTTTCACAGATTGCTTTCCCTCCATATTCCAGTCAAACGTCATTAGACATAAAAATCTTAATGAACTCTACAAATGCTGCTCGATAACCATTCAGTGTGCAGTACATTCTTGTGAAATATACATAGAAAACCCTGAGAAAAAGGGAACTCGATCAAAGCAAGGTAGAGTATGTATTATGTTCTAGTCAGCTTTTACACATTTGTAGAAAACTGCTATTTTAATGCCGCTGCACCGGTTGCGGCCTCATTAAAATCCCACAAATAATGAAGTTTGAAGTAATTCCCGCCGCCCCTTTATGTTGCTGCAGGCGAGCCCCTGATGCACGCCTCAATTACCGATCCTCTCGTTAAAACCGTAAAATAGTTTTCTTCCACTGCAGGGGCACAAGTAAACAAGTCACAAATTGCCAAACACTAAGCACCCACCGGCTGAGCAAACACCCAGCATCCTGCACTCTCAGATCAAAGCCTCGCGCCCTCTTCCATGGTATATGCGCTTTGCATCTATTTTTATATGTGTTGAGGGTGTTCGATGACAGCCTACTGTTAGGCGGAGTCGCTAATTACTGTTGGCTTTTCTGTATATTAATTGGGAGCTCGTGCCTGCAGCGCTGCTTCGACGGCGGCGTGGCACATTCCTTGCATGCATTTCCCGCATGCATCGATATGAGACTGAAGGGTGCGCATCACGGTTTTGCCACCCTAACACTCCCAAGGTGTGGACTGCTGCTCCCTGTAGATGCGTCTCGGAGCCTCGTGTGGGGTGTGCATCATTTTAGAAAGGCAGCTACCGTGCAATACAGCACGTCACATCCGGTATTATTGTTAGACATGTCTACATCTAAAAAGGCTGGAGCCATGGATCCAAGCGTGTCTTTGCAATCACTTATGTATGACGCACCTGCCACGACTGGGCTTGGCTGCAGAAACACGGAGCCAATCAACCCCCTTTGCTTCATTCAGTTCATTACATCACCAATAATCAAACGTTCCAGCCACACAATGAATTTAGTTTTCCATAATTTAGTTCCTGCGTCCATGCCTTAAAGGGCAACTTCTTTTCTTTTTTGAAAAGATAAATAACTGTTGAAGAGAATTTACCTCAAGCACTGCTGGGTGAATGTCCACAAAGCTTCTGACCACTCTTTAGAGCAGTCCAGACTGCAGAGGCAGCTTTGAAGAAAGAGCTCACCCTCATTGACCACAGAACACACATCTTCTAAAGTAGTTCTTCAAGAACTGGAGAGTGTGGAACTTAATTTAAAAATAAGCCAAGGGCACTTTAAAAATGTAAAAACCTGGCATGCAAGCAAGGCTGTGCGCTACTTTCCTTGTTCAACCTTTTCTCTCTTGCACTGTGTTTTTCCCCTAAATGTGCCCGGTAATCACCAAGTCGACTGAGGGAACTCTGAGGTTTCTACTAATGTTCCACCTGCCTTACAAGGACCAAACAGGCCTGGGGGTGCTTGTGTTCACTTCTAGAGTGAGCCTTGCCTAGCAGTCCTGGGTGGACTTTTTCCATTATTAGAAGAGTCAGTACTGATTTGCAGAAGATGGGCATCTTCCTACAGTCTGGCGTGCTACTCCCCACAAGAATATGTTTTGTAGTTCCTCAGCGGACTGCTAATTGGGCTCCACTGAGCTTATCTCTTATTAACAAAATGATCACCAATCTTGTACCAAAAATAAACTCAGGAATGTTCCAATTGTAAATGCATCTTCATTCCTCAATAATATATATTTCTATGACTTGATCAAAACATTGTTTGTTCCTTTTAACAGAGTTCTTTTAAGGTTTACAGTTGTTTGACTAGATGGAAAATGTATGTATGAGATGAATGTAGTAGATATTTAGGTCCTACGTGTGATTTGTTTTATTGGACTTGTTGCAACCAGTAAGGTATTGATCATGAAGCGCAGCACCCTTACTGGGGATGTTAGTAAGGTAAGTATTCCTTGAGTAAAGCGGTTGGAAATGGGTCATCTGGGGATCTGCATTTCATGATGGGGGAAATAAAGTTTTGGAAGTGTGTGGCTGATATGAACATGAAGAGGTGTGCATCAAGGTAGGTGGTTGTGAAGGAAAAATTTTGAGTTATGCCATGGACACCGAAGGCTTTTTTTCATTCGTATGGGCGCACATGGTAGTGATTGGTCAAGTAGATCTCCCGCGGAGAGGAGGAGAAAAATTGAGAATCTAAGGACGTAAAGAAAATACCCTGGGTGAGGAGAACAGGGACCTTATGGTGGTGGAGGGAATCCTATGGGAGAGAACATACTGGGGAGGTGCAAAATCGACTAAAAAGTGGGAACAGGCCTAATAGGGGCAGAACAACAAACTACTGGAAAAGCAGAGTTCAAGTGGGGGCAAGGGAAAACAGGCATCCTTGAAGAGAAGAACGAAGACATTTGAAAAGGGGCGGGGGAGGAATATTTTTGTGGAAATAGAGATAACACAGAGGTGTTCGATTTGAGAACCTAATGTGGAAGTAAACTCTATTTGGTAGTGGAGCCGTAGATGCAAATCCATGGTAGTTAGAAAGAAATCACGAGGGTAAGAAAAGAGGCTTTTGGATGGCTGAAAAAAGGGCCTTCCAACCTGGGTAATCCAAACTGTAGGTGGGAGCTGACGAGGAGTTGGGGGGTGGAGAGGGTCAACACCATTTATAGGCTATTTGGAAATCAGGTTTTGAATTCTGTCTGGAGCCGGGGGCAGTTTAAAGCCAATGAAAACGGGCTGCTAGCCTTGACTAGCTGTGGGGCTCAGCAGGGTCGGTGTGGAGAGCTGTAGGGCGCCAGCAAAGCGAGAATATGAGCAGGAAGTTTTGAGGTAATGCCCCCTTTCCTGATGACCTACAGCTGGCTGCTGGACTTCACAGCGCCACCAGATCACGTGAAGTCTTTGTGTTACCCGCCCACCCCTCTCTAAAAGGCACATTTTTGGCTATGCTGTGCTGTTTACTAGTGTGTTTTTTGTGTCCTATTTTGTGGGTAGACTCATAGCTGGCAACAATATCGCATATTCAAAAGTCTGGCGAGTTTTGCTTAACTGTTTACCCCAAGGCCAGTGGTTAGGGGGATGGGGTTTGGGTATAGATGCTACAGCAACTGTCCTTAAGGGTACTTCATAGCGCTGCCCTGAAGAGACGGTGCATGCGCCAGGGGACCAAACTATGGCCTGGTTGCCCAGGCACCCCACCCAAAGGGTGCCGTGTGGATCTCTATCTAGGGTTAGCTCTGAGATGGTCGTCTGTAAGGCTCAACATACTATTTGGCCTACGCTCTCCTGGTAATGGGGAGCAGATCAGTTATGAATATGGACTGACAATTTTGTTTCAGGCTATGCTTCTTCGGGTGTGTGAACAATGTTTGAGTCCTGCAACAAGGGGTTCTTGAAGGAGCAAACTTTTTACCAATCCTATATCTTGCGGCACTTTGTGAGACCTTTAGGAATTCTGGGACCCTCTTTCATCTGTATGCGGACAATACCCAGATCTACCTGAAAGTCCCATCACCGGACAACATTATCCTTGTATACAACACCTTGGCAAGAATACAAACATGGATGTCAACTCAGCACCCTAAACTAAAACCTGCAGAAACAGAACGCCTCATTAGACCTCCAAAGAAATCCAATCTACCAGTACAAGAATGAAGAGAATCCCCTCGGTGGTGGGGTGGGGGTCCCTCACTTATAACTTCCAAAACTTTTTGAAAGAATAAACAAATTAAGTTTGTTGCAGACGAAAACGTCAAGTAGGTAGAACTGTGGGATAAGCAACTATGCATATCGTGTCCAAGTCACTAGTGTCATTCTGGAAATTGTTTTCACTATAGATCACGCTCGGATGAAGATGGTAAAGTAATAAGGCAGCGAAAGGACAGGAGCGGGGGCAACATTAGTTGTTCACTTTGGCAGTTGAGTGTTACTTTCTCGTCACAGAGATCTCGGATTTACGGTTTTACCTCTAAATGAAACATGAACAATGAAGTAAAAAAAAAAAAAAAAAGAACGGAATCAGCATATTAGGTAATAATACCGTTGACAGGTATGCAATAAACATATTCACTCGGCATGAAATGCAGCATAGCGGTTCATCACTCTGAAGCGCTGCTGATTGGAGTGCGGCCTTCGAGCCGGTAAACTGGCTGCACTCACCGCCCAGGCATGTATATAGCTCTGAAAGCTCTTTACAATAAACCCCCAGCGCGGGCCGAGCAACGCAAAGCCTGCAATCTGATTAATCACTGAAGTGACTGAGCGCGCGAGACAATGATCACGCAGAGTGAGTGGCCTGCTCCCCAAGGAGCAAGGGCTAAATACACAAGGCCTCGATGAAAAGCCTGCTTGCCGCAGCAGACTGCACCACTCTACTCCGAGCGAATCAGCGAGCGCGCGTGCAAGGGGCCTCTGGAAGCTCGTGACCTGAAGTCCTGGTGGGCCCTGTGTCATGCCATGGCTCTCGTGCCTTCGGGCGTGGAGTCGAGAGGCTGCCCCCCAGAGACGACATACACCGGCGTTCATGAACGCTCAACTCTCGCGAACTGTCAAAAACATCATTTCATTTCGAAGAAGTAAACGCACCTTGGATGAGAGTTAAATTGCGTGTCACTAGTACCGTATTCACTTAAACGATTATTCAGATGGCCACTTCTGCTGTTTCTGAGAAATTAATGCACAATTACCGTTGGTCTCTGAGGTCTGTTTGCTTGAACGTCTTATTAAAAGACTCCATGTCAAACACCACGCTCTGGCCTGAATTTTCCTTTAGCAATCCAGTACAATCCGAGAGTTCTAGTCCAGGTCACACCCGTTGATGCAGCTGAAGTGATACACCCAAAAACAACGATCTGCCCAAGAGTCACTGCTACCGACGCTTCCAGCCACTTCATTCAAGAGCTAATGAATGCATGTATGATGCTGACGACAGAGCTCCCCAAAATAATTTACCAAAGCAGTAAGGTGCTCACACGGTTGCTAGGACAGAAGCAGACTAGCAGCCTTGTGGTCTGACACTACCCTGGCAAGTTTGTTAAATCAACATCATCTTGCACCGATTGTGAAGACCGTCTGAACCAAAGCCATGTTTATTCTTCGCCGGGATTGGTTGGTTATACTTCTAGCAGTGCCATCCAAGACACACTGTCATCGGATCCCCACAACGTGGCAAGTAAGCACTGCATGAGCCTGTGGGGAGGTGGCCAAATAGCAGGGCCGCTCGAATTACGTGGCAGAGTTTACAAAATTATGTGGCAAGAAAAGGCAAATTATGCAACATAAGGCGGCACATTTCGTGATAGTACACCTCATTATTTTGACAAGTTCTCACGATGTAGGCAAAAGTTTCACCTCATTAGAATCAGTCTGTCACCCAAATACAACAATATGCAACAGAAAGATGACCAGTCAACCTTTACTAAAAGCCTCCCACTCTGCAGCAATATGCGTTGCTGCATTTTTAGTAACTTTTAATCCGTTTAAGATGGAAACAAAACTTTTCTTTGTTAAAATTTACAGATTATGCAGCAGATGCTAGATTATCTGACAAATGCAGCAAATCCATAATTATGCGGAAAACACTGCATCTTCAAAAATTTCACAATTCCAGTGGCCTTGCCAAATACGTTTACATACAGAAACGTTAAAGGGCCAGAGAGTGAAGAGGGAGTCTGCGCATCTTGTAAGGAGAGTGCTTGCGGAAACAGATTTATCAAATTAATGATCCAGAGGTTCAGAAGTGTGTTTATGACGCATTTTTAGTAATCAGTAGAAACAGCTAAGGCATGGCCAGAACAGAAGTAGTTACTGTCCATTTGAGTATGTGGTCACATAGTCTGAAAAATATCTAAAAGTTTTAAGCACTCCAAATGTGAAAATGCCACTGTCCATGTTGCTGGACAATGTTTAGAATAGCAACTAGGCAGCAATCTTAATTTGCCATTTATAATGTTTCTTATCTGTGCTGCTTCCAGTGGTAGGACTAGGAAAGGAGGAGAAGCCACAGAAACAGAAGTGAGACAATAATCTGGAAGATACTATGAGGATTTGATTATGAGTATAAGATACCACAACTCTTTTCTGGATGCAGATGACAGCCTCATATCAGCTTTCCTGGTATCGCTACTCCCTCTGGTCTGGATGAGGGAGGCCATTCCCTCAAGTGCAAGGAATCCCTACTACTTCCGGATTCAACAGACCACCCCTTTGGAGTGCAGAAATGCCCCCAATTAGGTGAAGGGCCCATTTCTGAAAGCAGAGTCCCAACCCCTTACAGCTTGCGCCCACTAGGGAGACCTACGCTTTCTGGGTGGATTTGGATAAAACACAATTTTCTGGGTAGATGCACTCCCTTCTAGGTACAGAGATCCCACCGAAGACCAATGTGTCCCTGGCAGAGAGGGCCTGCTGGAGGAAAGTGGCTGTTGTGCAGACTCAAAGGGGCCTCCATCATTATTTTACCAAGATCGAACTGCACGTACACGGGGTGTGTTGCATTTGGTCTGCTTCAATACTTTCTTGGATGAATGAGTTTACTTTCTACCAGTGGCACCACCGAAAACACCAAGTTTTGAGGCACACAAGATAAGCTCCATTCCTTAAGCTTGGCGCATGCATCCCTCTCTCCTGCAACTTATTGCAAAGTCTGGAATCCCAGAATCCGTTGTTATTATATCTGCAAAAAGATTTGGCATTTGAAGGGCCAAAGTGGCGTTCATAAAACCAAACCTAAGACAAGCACTGGTAAAGCCAAAAAGTCTGGCGTTGGCCACCACCCTTTTGACTTACCATTGTTGTAGTTTGTCATGGTTTTGACAAAACTTTATTACTGTGTAAGCTGCAAGTCCATATCAATATATATATATTTTTTTTAAACACATTGACTAAAGACAAAAATATGTTTTTGGTCTCAAAATGCAAACATTGCCACAGTAGTCCCTGGAATTTATGGGTGAGCCCCTTGTGAAGGGAAGGTATTACGTCACTCACAGTGAAGTTAGCCAATGCCTAAAGTGGGCTGAGACATTACGCCACGCTGTATACCGCAGTGGGTGGAAGAAAAGTGTGAATGACATAAAAACAGACCAACGAATAAAGAGGGCTGGCCGAAAGCCTCTATAAGTAAGTATATTATATACATACACACAAATATATATTTTATACATAAGAAGAGCGTTTTCTGTTTTACTAATAACTGGCGCTGTTTAACGAATATTCAAGAAACTTTCCAAATAACGTTCATCCACCTCAGCTCCTTCTTGGAAAGTTTTGGGGGTGATCCATCAAGGCAGAACGAGAAAAAGGGCAGTGATGTCATTTATGATGATATTTCAAATGGCATGAGAGATGAAATACGTGAGATCATAAGCAGTGCATACTGGAGCAAGTTATAATTAGCTCAGTAAACTACAACTGGTTAATTTGAGTGGTTTTTTCGTTTTTTAAATGCTATTTTGTTTATTTATTATTATTTCTAGACCTAACTATGCTACTTTAACCTCTGTTTTTTCCCATCGAATTTCTAGTTTTTTTTAATGCAAGCTAAAATCTTATTTCTTTATCTATATATGACATCACTTTCACCTTTGTTATATATATATATATATATATATATATATATATATATTCACTGAAACAACCATAGGTTTCACACGTTATAGTTAGCTGGACATTTTACTGATAAAAAACCAATGAAATTCCCCCGTTATAGTTAGTGCAGGCAACTATAACTCACGCGACCGCAATCCTCTGCTGATGCTAATACTGTATTTAGACACTTATTTGCCCATGTCTTCTTCCATTAATTTTTAGCTATACATATATTACAAATATTTTTTTTTCATAAAGACACATATGTCATCAGCAGAAGATTGCGGTCGCGTGAGTTATAGTTGCCTGCACTAACTATAACGGGGGAATTTCATTGGTTTTTTATCAGTAAAATGTCCAGCTAACTATAACATGTGTGAAACCTATGTTTTTTTCAGTGAATTTGCAAGGTTTTTTAAATGCTAATTCCTAACTATAACGTGTGTGAAACCTATGGTTTTTTCAGTGAATTTGTACGGTTTTTTAAATGCTAAGTTACTTTACGCCATTCGTGGCGTTGCGCGCCCAGTTAACGCAGTTCGTTCCGTGCGCGCACGGTGCGCTTCGCACACCGTGCGCGCACAGTGAGCACGCGGTGCGCGCAGCGCACCGCGCGCCCACTTCACGCAGTTAGTGCCGTGCACACACGGTGGTCACGCGGTGCGCTGCGCGCACCGCGTGCCCACATTATGCGGGATGGGCCATGTACGCACGATGCGCTTCGCGCACCGTGCGCACATGGGGGACATATTATGCGCATCTTTTTGAAATGTATTCTTTGTTAATTTTATTGTTGTTATATGCCATGCACAAATGGTGCCCTTCGGGCACCATTTGCACACGGGGTGGCACCGTGCGCACATGGGGGACATATTATGCGCATCTTTTTGAAATGCATTCTTTGTTAATTTGATATGTGTAATATGCCATGCACAAATGGTGCCCTTCGGGCACCATTTGCACACGGGGTGGGGAGAATGTGGATAATTTTTTTTTTTTTATAATTTTTACCGTACGCGTACGGTAAGCGTAATCGTCGAATTTCCGAAAAAAAAAAATTTTTTTTTTTGGGCTTGAGGGTTGTTTGGGGACCCCTATATCAATGCTGGGTGGTTAGGATGTGACGAAACTGCCTCTTTAGCCATTTTTTGGCTTCGTTTTTGCTGCCCAACTCAGAGAGCGAGAGAGAAAATGGCGGCCGCCGCTTCCTGGTTTCGACCGATTCGAATGTTTACTAAGATCTAAGAGCCAATCAGAATCGCGCTCGCGCACGCCACCGTACGCGTACGGTAAGCGCACCGTAAGCGCACCGTAAGCTGGCTCAGATATATATATTGATTTAAAGGCTATTTTCTCAGAATCTACTGAACAGATTTACACCAAACCTACAAAAGGCACTTCCTTGACCTGAGGACTAGCTCTCTGCCAAATTTCAAGTAATTCTGTTCAGCCGTTCGGGCTGTAGCTGTGTCTAAAGGTCCTATGGAAAAATGCATGGGAAAAACGCGTTTTGGGACCCCCCTTTTATCTCAGCCCCCGCTTGACGAATCCCCCCAAGACTTTCAGAGTAGGAGCGGAGCGGAGCGCCCCACCTATTTTGAAAACTTCGCGAGGATTCGTCGACCGGCGCCAAAGTTATTCAAAATAGAATGTTGCGGATTTCCTATGGAAACAGGGTCCTAACTATAACTACCTACTGGCGACCGCCAGTAGGTAATATATATATATATATACATATACACACACACACACACACACACACACACACACACACATTTGCAAAGGGATGCCCACCGGCTGGAACTAAGGACGCAGATAAGTAAGGTTGGCAGGGCAAGTTATCAGTGTTTCTTTGCCAACACTAACCAGAAGCGTGGTCTGTCAAGACCTTTTGCAAAGCAAAAAAAAAAAAAAACATCTTCAGAGAAGTATTGTTTACGCTTGACGAAAACTCGACTGGTACTGACCACTGTATAACTTATGCAGACATCACTGCAAGGAGATGAGAAGAACCAGGGTCAGACTGGTCTACAAGGCTGCCAGGCAGTGCCCGATGGGCTGGTCTGACAGGTCAGTGTGTTGGCCAGTTGTTCAGCAGTTTGTGGGCCTATTTATGGCCAGGTAGGCCGGTTTTTACAGCGGATTACCCAAAAACTATCACAAGCAGTGCCTTCAGCAAACACAAATGCATGTCAAGTTCAAAACTGGCCTGATTTGGCAATGTGGGACATTTTTTTAAATATCTAATTTGTTAATTAGGGCCACCTTTATTTTGATGCCTGGGCCTATTTTTTGTCACAGTCCTACCTGGAGAAGAAATAACAAAGAACTAGCACAAACCGATCCAGCGCAAAACTGATGCGTAAATCTATTTTGGAGTGAAGGCCTTGTCCCTAGAAGCGAGCCTTGAATGCGCAAACGGGAGGGTATATAAGAACCTAAAAGAAGTTGCTCAGCTATCAGAATAGTGACAATTAGCAGGAATCTCAAAGGGGCACCAGTGCATCGCTCACATGGAAGAGGTGTGGCGCGGCGGCCAGGGCAACTGACGCCGGAACCCCGGGGCTCACGGTTCGATCCTTGGTGCCGGCGGCAGATCAGTCCAGCACCATGTGACTCTGGGCAATAGCTCGCTTAATCTTCCAGAGGGCCCCCAGCGCCTTGACTCCTTCGGGTAATTGTTCGCGCTTTACAAATACTGGACATTTACAAATACTGGACATTTAAATGGATGGATATTCATCAGGCCTCAATCCTTTCGCACGTTTACTACCGTACACATCAGCAACTACATGTCTATGGTTTCATCACATGCCTTCCACGTGGGTCAGCTATTTTCCAGCCTTGGAAGAAGAATACAAATCAACCTACAGGGCATACATTAAGAGCGAAGCAATCTACAATGCAATTGATGTAGTGGCACCAGGGCCTCGGGGCGTGGAGCTTTCAAGGAACCTGAATTATGGGTCTTGGACCCATTGTCCTTGCTGGCATTAGGGCCCATGACACATTTGCTATGTCTCTAGTGAGCATACGGATTTAATTTAAAAAAACGAAAACGCATACATATAATTTCTTATAAGGTTTATAGATCGTTGTGTGATTGGTGATGTCATACGTAACATCACTCGTGATGTCATACGAGTCGCAATACATTAGGGTGGGGTAAGCAAAGATAAGACTAAATAGCTGCCTTACAGGCCACATTTGTGCAGCTTACATGCTAAGACTATAGCCGTTTGGGGGCGGGGGCGAGAGCTCAAACAATCACAATATATCTACATGATAGTGACACATTAATCAATACCTGTGAGACTTGACTATTGTTACAGGTTCTTCTTTAAAAAAAAAACCCTAGGCAACAGAGAGGTAGGAGTAGAACAATGGGTTTATAAATGTTCTCTGCATGGACCCTCAGTCGCAAGGTCCTGGTATATGAACTGTGTTGGGAAGTCACCGCTTGCCACCTTAAGAGAGGCACAGCACCTCCAATCCAATCCATGCTACAGTGGCAAAAAGAGGGAGGCACCAGAGAATTAAACGAGTCTTAAACAAAGTAAAGGTGCACCACAGATAATAATAGTATAACAAGTTTCAAGATAGGATTCCAAAATGTATACAATTCCTCTCTTTTATATTCTTATTCTTTTAAATATATAAAATAAAAGAGAAATTGTATACATTTTGGAATCCGATCCTGAAATTTGTTTATATTGTTATTATCTGTGGTGCACCTTTACTTTGTTTAAATTTGAAAAGCCTAGCTTTAGGGCTGCATCTTGGCAGCAGGTATGGATTTTGTGTGCACACATCCTCAAAAATTTAATTTTGGAAATTGTTAAGGGACACGGATAGGGACAATGACTAGGGGTCTGCTGCTATTATCTGGATTTGAATAAAAGGAGTCTTGTTGCGAGTTGTAACTTAAAGGTGGTAGAGATGCGACTGGCAAACGGTCATTTAACCTATTACTGCATTAAAACCACTAACAGCCACCCTTAATATTGTTTAAAACCAATGTTATGTGGGATTCAATCTGAGGAGAGAAGAAATTCAAGCAGGTAGACAGAAGGCAGCGTGCATTAAAGAAAATCACAGGAAGAGCCCGCAGGCGAATGAGTAGAATTCAAGCATAAGGGTGTGAGTAGAATTCAACCATGAGGGTGTGGGTAAAACATACTACCGAAAGGGGTGGTACGTGCCTAACCGACAAAAAGAATCAACTGCAAGTCCAGTGTCAATAGCGTTTGGCAGAAGACAAATGCGAGATGAGAGGCAGAGATAATCAAACAACATGAGAAACCAAAGGGAAAATAAGAGAGCCTTTGCTGTGTAAAGGAAGCCATGGAAGAGTTGGGTTTAGGCGAGGAGTACGGAGGAGGAAGAGAGTTGAGTGCGCACTACTGAATAATGCAAATTTGTAAAATTTAACCCAAAAATTCTTATTTTGCATAGTGCTGACAAAGACTCACACTCACCTGCCTCAGTAATAGTTGGCATCCAGGATAATATATTTAAATTCAATCAAAAGTATTTTTGACTATATTCTTCAGAACACCCCCTATCCGGTCCCTCCAACTATATTCAAACGTATAGCGCAGGCAGTTCGGACACTGTTGTGGGAGGGTGGCTCACCGAGAATCGCACTCCACAAGCTGCAGAAGGGTCTGGCTATTCTGGACATCGGGCTGTACTATTGGGCCTCGCAGCTGCAGGTCATAAACAACTGGGTCTATGTAGGAGAGGAGGAGCCGGCCTATAGAGTTGATAAAGCAGTCATGCCAGGAGGAAATTTTGAACCCCTCTTATACTCTCAGAGATCACGACCAGAGTGGTCGGAACACACTAAAGTGGTACTCCAGTGCTGGAGAGAGGCTAATAAACTCTTGGGTTGGACGGGAAAACTGACAGGTAAAACCCCGTCGTGGGTGGGCGATCCGTTGCATGAAGTAGCCGCGCTGACGGGCTTTAGAGGGTGGAAACTGATCGGCATTAAATATTTGGGGGACGTATGGAAAGGGGATTCCCCCCTCACGTTTGAAGATCTCCTAAAGGAGTATAACCTGCACCAGTCGCAGAGATACCCCCACCTGAGACTTTTGCATGCTCTGCGCATGCACATACACAGTGGAGTTTCAGTCCCTGACTACTCCCCGTTAGAAGATAGGATTCTACTGGATCCCATCATGGAGAAACCAACCGCCACGATATACTGTAAATTGATAAATAATGTACCAGGCCCCCTGATTGCTCTCAGAGAGGCCTGGGTCAAAGATCTTGGTACCATAGACAACGAGGAGTGGCAGGAGGCTGTTCAGAGCCTAGAGAAGTTGCAATATGCTCCAGATTTAGACTAGGGCAGCTCAAGTTTCTACACAGAACGTATTATCTTCGCACCCACATATATACTTCGGGTAGGGAACCGACAGCGCTGTGCTTCAGGGGATGTGGGCGGGAGGGTACCTTTCTGCATATTCTATGGGACTGTCCCAAGATGGCTCGATTCTGGTAGCGAATCACGGATATCATGACCGAGGTTGTGGGAGAGTCTGTCCCTTTGGAGCCGAAGTGGCTTTTACTAATGATTAGAGGAGAATCTGACTGGTCCAGATATGTGGGAATGTGGTTGGCTCTGGCAGCGGGCATAGCAAAGCGCAACATTGCCAGGAGGTGGGGGCCACCTGAACCCCCGCAGGTGGGAGAGTGGAAACGAGATCTTGATTGGGGCCAGCGGGCCGAAGAAACAGTGTACAAAAGCAGGGGATGTGTCAGAAAATGGGAAAAAGTGTGGACGCCTTGGCGAAAGTATAGAGGGCTGGGTGTGGGTGAACAGATGGGTCCTAAATGGTCACAACTATACTTTTTTCCCTCATGAACATATTGCTATTGATTTTCTGTTTTCAACACCTGATGTACTAATGTAAATGCTTTCTGTATAGTATTGTCTCTCGAGCTCGGTTAATAAAAAGAGTTTTAAAAAAAAGTATTTCTGACATTGGGCAAAAGATGTGATGAATTTATAGATTTGTCCGGGGCCTTCCTATTGGGACAGCCATGCCACCCCAATAGTTCTTGTGCTTCCTCTTCCCACGACAGCTGAAGTAGATTTGAAGCTCTCGGCATCAGGTGGACCTCTTCCTCTGCTCTCCAGCAGATACTTTCCAAGGAGGGAGGGCTACATGGAAGCAGCTGAGCCCACCAAGACGGTTTGTACCCTGATTATGCTACTCGCCAGAAAAAGCGCTTCAACACCCCATCAGGGGTAACAAGCTCTATATAAATGCAAACCTTTTTCCCTCTTCAATCCCTCCCCTATCCTTCTGAATCCAAATAACTAACTAACCTATGCACCACTCAAATTACTTTCATATTTCACTATACTAAAATTCTGTACTAATCCTTTATGGGTTCCGGAGTAGAGTGCTACTCGCCGAAAAAGCGCTTTGATGCCTCGTCAGGGGTAGTAAGCGCTATATAAATGCAATTACAATAAAATACTATACAATTAGAAGCTACTCACCCCTGATCTCATCGGCCAGGGTGGAACACTGGGGTGAAGCCAAAGATGTGTGAGCAGCTGGAGGCAGCTGTTTACTCATTGAGAACAAACACCCGACTCACCAGCAACCAGTGCAGGTAGATCCACCAAGAGGCTGTACTAACGAGTGCAAAGGCTCCCAGCTACAGCGTGGGGTATTTCATTTGGTACAGAAACATAACACGTGTATTTGTAAAGCGCACATTAACCCGCAGGCATCTTGGCGCTGAATAACAGATGTTTATTGTTACCCAACTCAATGGTACTCATTTTATCGACCTCAGATGGATGAAAGGCTGAATGGACCCTCCGGGATTTGAACCTGTGACCATGATGTCCAACACAGGCCCCTGCAGTGGACGCATTAGTCCACTGAGCCACCAGACCCGGAGGGTACACGGAGGTCCACCACCTGTGTTTAGAGCATCACTTATCACCGTGTTAAAATCTCTCAGCTCCATGAAGGTCAAGAAGGTGCACGGGTTCAGCTCATGCCCAGATATGCACCTCTTAAACATCAGACATGCTAAAGATACCACATCTGGGGGAGCTCCAGTCACTCTCCTTGGAGAAGGTGACCCCCACAGACTCCCAACGTGGCCTTGTGGGTAAAGACGCCACTCCTTTATTTTAGCCTGGGGGTGTGGGGACAAGCCTATACCTGGTCCTTTCACATAACGAAAAGGAAGGGGCACAGGCTGCTGTCCCCTAAATTGTTTCCTTTTGTCTGATAACTGGGCTGGTTCCAGACAGAAATTCTCCTCGAGGTTAGAGTTGTGTGAATAAGCATGATACCTATTGGTGCCAGGTCCCCTTCTGTTTAAGCAACCAGCCATTACCTCCAGCAACCATACTGAGGACAGGGAGAGATGAAAGTGTACTACTCTACAGGGTTCATTAAGCTCAGTTTCAAGTTTCGCTCTGGGCGCCCAGATCGCAACCTATTTGGCAACCAAGAAGAGCAAACCATCAACCCTGGCAGGGACTCCATGCCACTCACTGACGGACATAGACTGTCAGGAGGTCTCCAGACTCTTCCGACTTTCTACCAATGCATCCTACAACCTTCGAATTTCGGAAGAAAGACTCCATTCCAGTTTGCGTTTTTTCTATTTTATTCCTTCTGATGTAGCTTCATGTCACCAATCAAGATCTATGTCACTAGTCTTAAAGCAGAGAAACTGCTTGGTTGACAACTTCTCAAGATTCTATTCCAGACCCCGATACCTCTTGCTGCTAGTCCACTTGCAGTTGGGCAAAGGATCCCCTATCTGCTATTCACAGAGAAACCACACTATAGCACCACCAGCTCACTAGTAGGAGGGACAGGATGTCTACAACATGCCTACCTACACTACCATTCACCTATGTGCATCGTTTCCGAGTGTTAAAAGGCCTAACACTGTCAGTACCAGTACCATCATTCTGGGCCAAATCTTGAAAAAGGACTGTCAGTGCATCTCTGCCCCTGACACAGTTGACTACTGCATAAACCATTTCTCCTAGTTAGAGGGAATTAATCTCTGCTCACCAATACCCCTCTCGGTCTGATTGGTTTGCAGCTATTGCTTAGTATGGCACTGCTGTTGTGCAATGTCTAGATTGTAGGTGTTCCAGGTCAGTTACTCATTCGTCTGTTCACCCACTGTCTAGGAATAACCAGGAGAAGCACCCTCACCTACAGACATTCACACATCCAGGTATGAATCCCTGCACACCCACCACTGAAATCTGTTACTTACCGCACTTGAATCCATGCAAAACTCTAGCTCTCTATCCTTCACTCGGCTAGTAAACCCCAAGAGAAACTACCATTCTAAAAGGAAAGGTTCTCCACGACTTCAGACACACAGGCAAGTGCAACTCTGATCATGAGGTAGGAGCCCCAGGACAGGACCAAAACTTGGCAGTTATTTTTCCAATATAAAAGAGCAAAATCTATTATGGCTAGAGTAAAAAAAAAAATGTAAACCACACCATACACGTGACCCTAATACCTCAAGCCCTTGAGGCAATGCAAATAAGGCAACTGTCTACTACCTTTTCTGCCCCAGCAGCAGCACACGCCCAGGCCTTGTAAGCCTTAGGATAACATACGAGTTAAGCAACATATAATATTTGGGGTTCATGATTTGGGGAGAATCCTAAGTAAAGTAAAACATTTTCCTTAAGCAAAAGGTATTTCATAACACCCTTGAAAAAGGCTCACTACAAAACACAATACATGGAAAAAATGAAAAATCCAATGACGCTAGGTTGGGTTAAGTAGATAACAAGAGAAAATCTAAGCAAGGCCTGTGGAATAGCAAGCAAAAAACATGGACAGCATTAATGGTCTTTGCAGTTTCCAGGTGCAGAGGTAGGCCAAACTAACAATTTTTGAGTCATCAGACCGTACATTCACACTATTTGCAGAGCATAAATAAGGTTCCCAAAGCATTTTTAAGCATGTTAAGGCCACATGGCTTCGACATTTTGCAAGTTCTGTGTATTGGATTTGTCCTCTGTGTCACTGAAATAACAAAATTGACCATGACCAAGGTATGCCTCTCCTAAGGGGCAAGTCAACAGGGAGATCAAAACACTGGCATTTGCTAAGCTGTTGAGGACTCTTGTACCGCAGAAGAAAAACTGGTATTTCAGGTTTTAGGACATTACTTTAAAATCCTATCTTGGAAACAGACATTAGGGTATTTTACACAAGCCAGTACTGCCAGTTCAGTGCAAAGAGGCTCTTTATTTAAGTCTGAAATGCCTTAAATATGAAACTCAAAAGTTACAATTCACCTGCAGGTGACTTACAAACACCGGAGCCCGTGAAACGAAAACATGAAGAGAATCCCTTTTGGTCGGTGGCAAATGAAAGATACTAGAAACATAATTTAGGGTGATTGTCAGGTGGTGGAGACAGCCAATCAACATCTTCTCTTACAGAACTTGCCGAGCTCAGCTGCTTTAGTACGCACTATGATAAAAACTGGAAATGGCCATTAACATGGCAAATGTGTCAATCACCCCCGCCGTGCTTGTTCAGCCACACTTGAATAAATGGATAAATAAATGGAGAACTTATGCAACACATCTGTTTCATGTTAGGCACACAGAAAAAGTAAGCTATAAACATCGACCAGTTTATACTGCCAACAAGCCGGCTGACTGTTAACTAGATATGGGATTTTTTTAACATATCTCACTGTCTTCAATGTAGTTGATGTCACCACACCCCCCATGTTTCTCAAAGTGTCTCCTATTCTGACATAATGTACCCTTTCACTGCAATGCTAACCTCACAGAACTTCCGGTATTGAAGTCTACCCTAATGGCCCTCCTCCACGGTCTGACAGATTTACACAGCTGGCCATTCCCAGGGAGGATTCCACAAATCATCCCCGCCCTGGCAAGCTCTGGAATATAACAACCAAATTTATTTTAATAACGTGACTTTACTTAAACCAATCGATTGGTATATGTGCAACCCATAATATCAAAAGCTCAAGGCCCTACAGAGCGGTCTCAACCTTTCACTGGCCAAATGGGGATAAGATGTGCAAGTTTGTTCCACCAGCACATGCTACAACCTATAATTCAGAATCTACTTCCCTCTCCCAAACCGCCCTGAGTTACAAAAATTCTCAAAAAAGAAAAAGGTACCACCTGCTATTTAAATTTTAGGTCTGAGATATGGGGGGCTGGGGGGGGGGGGGAGGGAAAAGACCAAGCACAAAATCCTACTTGACCTATCTATCTTCCATGGCAGCTCAAACTGCACAATGGACTGACCGGAAACAATCTTAATTTTCTGCCATTGTTGTGTTGAGAGCTATGCTCTCTCACAAAGACAGCCAACGCACGTTTCGGTGGGTAAGGGATAGTGACGTTCCACCTTCTTCAGGACCACACAATGTAAAACATAAAACATGGTGGGTCAATGGGGGATAATGTTATACCCTTAGGTCTCCTGTCCTGTGCAATAGTGAGCTCTCCCATTGGCCCACCATAATCTATGTTTTACACTGTGTCGTCCTGAAGAAGGTGGATCATCATTATCCCTTACCCACCGAAATGTGAGTTGAATGTCTTTGTGGGAGATCTTTTCCCATTGTAACTCGCAGTGTATGAGGTGTGGCTGGGTTAAGACTGAGTGGTATATATATGAGAGGATTTGACTTCTGTGAATGAATGAAAGAGTGGATTTTGATATTGGGTGAAAACTGTCAAATATGCTATATTTAGCTAATATGTACAATGTATAAAGTTTTAATGGAAAATGTATGAAAAAATATTTTGGGTAAAAATGTGTTTTGATATTTAAATGAAAAAGCATATGGCTAAAACAATTAAAAAACAATTGTTTCAAGTTAACACACATATCTGGGTTGAAATTGTTTCCAGTCACTCTGTTGTGCACTTTGCGCTGCCATTAAAGACACATAGGTTGAGTGGGAATTTGTGTTTTGTCTTGTCTACAGAGATTCTTGGCCTTCTTCCTCCTTTTTCCCGCCCCCATTGCAAAGCACTTACTCCAATCACCAGAGCCAGCCATTCCATCAGCAATTTAAAAACATTCAAAACAAATCATCTCCATCACTAGATGGGCATAAGGCAATTTTTACTTTCCCTTCCTATGCCCAAAGCCACTGTATCCAAGTTGATTTCTGAGCAGGACTGCCTGTTTCTTTCCTGCATGTATTTTGCCAGAGTTATTACGAAACACACTAGTAACCACAAATTAGGTAGTCTTGGAGAGCATTAGGATCCAATCCCATTGCTAGAGGGTGCAAGAACCAAAACCCTTGTAAATGTTAGTCCTGGAAAGAGATAACAGACATTAAGTTGACTCCTGAAGTTGGCAGATGCTGTTTTTTTAGTAGTCCAACCAGATTTCAGTTCATGTTAGTAACTATAGCCATCTAGGTTTGCTAGCTAAATAAGTGGCAGGAATTACTGACAACAAAAAGTATTAACCTGGGATTGCTGTAACCATGCTATGGACCATCACTATTCTCGAGAAAACATTTCTGACAATAAGGTCATGATATGAAAATAATAAATGATCATGTGCCAGCAATAACTTTCTGTATCTTGGAAGATAAATACTTTGAATAGGACTAGAACAGTACCACCAACAAAAGGCCATGCATGCTTCACTAAGCAGGACAACGAATACACAGAGCAAAGATGCACAGTGCATTGGGCACTCAGCACTGTAGTATGTGAGAGAAGGCAATACACAGAGTAAATCGAGGAAGAGGTACGTTTATGCACAGTGAAAGACGACAGGGGGGAGAAAGGAGTCAACACACATGCAGGTGGTTGTGAGAAGGCTCAGTCAGTGTGTGTGGTACAGTCTATGTACCTGGCGAGTGGTTGCAGGAGGCTGTCCGTGCAGAGAAGGTGGTGGCAATTAATGAACATGTGCAAGGGGTGGGAGTCCATGCACAAAGCATGCACGTTATAGAAGGGCAGTCCATGCAAAGATCAGGAAGACAATATACCTTAAAGTAAGGGAGATATGGAAATGATAGTTTAGGCAAGTATTGAGGCGAGCTGTAGAAATGTAGGCACGTTCCATGCTTACAGGGCACAAGAGTTTGTTTGGATACATTTCATACACTGTACAAGTGCACAGTCAATGGACAAGGTAAGGGGTCTGGTAGGAGGCAATCCAGGCTCAATAGCATTGTCTTTTTTGGGGGCAGAGCAGCTCGTGCTAAATGCAAGAAAACCTGGTGTTCATTTCAAAGCAAGAGTACTTAGTTAGATACTCTATCGGTGCGCTGAAGCTAATGGGCATTTCTGAGAGGAGTGCACTCACCAGCAGAACTGAGCTCCGCACCACCTCGGACACGCTCTGCCGCAGTTCGGCCGCGGTGCCCGGTTTGCTCAGCGCCCGGGTGAACTTCCTGGTCTCCATGGGGGCGGCGTGAGACATGCGGGCACGGCTGGTAAAGGGACTCCAGTCCGGGGGTGTTAGAACAGCCCTGTGATCACCATTAGAGGGCTCGGCGTCTCAATTGGGATGCCCCGGCTGTCAGCGGCGACCCATCCCGGCCTGCACTGCACCTGGGACGCGTGACGTACGGGGATCCCGGGGAGGAGCGCACGAGCTCAACTACAGTCCGGCCAGGTCGTCCGCGCGCTTTCGCTGTCTCCTCCTGAGGCGCGCGAACACAGAGCCGGTGTCAGTTTACCCCGGGACTTCCACAGCGCGGCCGCGCGCTTATGGGCGGGGCGGCGGCCATATTCAGACCAGGCCACTGCTCTTTAAAACACTGTATATTGAATACAATATAATTCTCTAAGGCATGATTCAGTTGCCACATATTAACAAATATGGATTGTACGCTTCACTGCTTGCACGTTTTCATGAGCCATGAGCAGTGCTGTGACCGCATTGCCTGACCTTTGTGGGCCCCTATATTCAAGACATGACTCCGCCCATGCGCTGAACTATTCAGTTCAGACGTGCTGTTTACATACACTCAGGGGCGCGCGCCACTCATTGTCATTTCGTCTTGGCTCCGCCCACCTGTCAGGGCTAGTACAAAAATATCCGCCCGATAGTTCTATTCCACCAACCCAGGGCTACTAACGTTCTTGGAGGTAGCCTGTTGGCGGAGGAATAATGGACCTATGGGGCCTTTCTTTCCAGCGCCAACCGTGTGTGTGGGGAGGAGCATAAGCCGTCAAAACACCACCCATTAACACTGTATGCTAACCCTAGTGTCAGGGAGGGTGGGTAGTGGCAGGGGGCGGGGTTTTGCCTTCCAGTCCACCCACGTCTGTGGAGCTGGGACCACGAACTCCCTGTTTCTGAACCCGGCTTTGTTCTCTTTAAAATATGCAAACAATTGTCAACCCGACCCTTGAAAATAGACTGTGTGCCTCTCGCTCATACGATGTCTGTGCACGGTCAGTCTTTCTCCTCTCCTCAGTGAGAACACAGATGGGAGATGTCTTACTTTCTTCCTGCAGTAGGGAGGAAGGTTTTTATACATTTTAAGATAATTCAGCTTATCTGAAAATAATAAAGGGAATACCTTCATGAAATACGAGGGAGGGAACACTGACCCTTACACTTTATAGGAATGGGCACTTAATTATAGTCAGCAGGACCTGTGGCAAGACAAGGGTATTTAAAAGGATTTCTGAGGTACAGAGCTACCACCTGTTTCAGGAAAATGTGTTCGTGTTTTGAGAATCTGGCAAGGTGTTTTATTTGAATATGATTTTGTGTAAAATCATTTTCATTCTTTTTAACATGATAATTGTGCATTTGTTTGCTTTAATAATCATTTAAAATAGTTTTGACACGGATAAATAGTTATGCATTTATTTGTTATTGCATTCTCAGTTTTATGTTTTAATTTCAAAAGAGAAAATTACTGGCTTTTACTGATTTTTACGTTTTTTGTGCGGTCTTTTGGACCCCTACAAAGCAGTAGTCAGACTTATGAGAACACAACACTCCTCCACACGCATAAAGGATTACACAAGATCATGGCAGATTTTTCCAACCTAGCGTGCTACACCTCGGAGATCCTATACTTTCAAACCTTCTGCAATGACATTTCCATCAATTTCGCCTCATAAATTACAAAACTAGCGGACCCCTCAAGAAAAAACGCAACATAAACACCCCTTTTTAACACAATAAGATCTCCACAAAGGCAGACACAGTCAATCGACCATCTCTTGCCTTCTTCAGTGCACTTTCTGAGGAAGAATTCTGAAAACTTGTAAAGGCAGGAGGACCATTGTGTTTGGCATTAGACCCTGCCCCCTCCAGAATGTTTTAAAGATATCCTTCTAACAACCTGTACAACAGATGTAGCCATACAATAAATCCTTACATTAAGGATGTTTCCCATCTAAGATAAAGACGTACTACAATAGACCGCTTCTCAAAACAGCAGTTTTGACTCATTTGGTTCATCAACCTACAGGATAATTTACTATTAGCCATTCCTGGGAAAATTGATTGCACAAGTCTCTAATTTCACTGAGACACACACCCTCTGTGATGATTCAGACCTGATGGTAACACAAAGTCTGCTATCATATCCTTAGATGGCAACCTAAAATTACCTGTTAACTAGAACAATGTTACTGCTCTACTGCGACTGGATCTAGCAACAGTTTTTTTTATATGCTACTTAGGCTACACCATTGCAGCACACTAACAACACACTAAAATGGATTGCCTTCTTTCTCAAAGACAGGTAATGCCTGATATTTCTGTCACCTCTTATATCAGCCCCTCACATTCTGAACTGCTGGTCCTACAGGTATTCATAATCTCTCCTCTTCTATTCAGTATCTATCTATTCCTTTTGCCAGACTTGATTAGTGCCTTCAACCTGCAGACACCACACAAATCAGCCTAAAAATGGAAAGTCCCGAAGACATCTATTCATCAAGACTCGATGACTGCTAAAAATGTTTGTGTAGTCAAGCAGGAAACCCTGTTTTAAACCCTCAAAATTAGATGCAGATTTGAGAGCTTGGGGGAGGGGGCTTCGATCACCTGACCTTTACCTATACTATCTAGCACATAATTTGTCGTAGTTGGTACATTTACTGGGGGGAAGTGCAGTACAGCCAACATGGGTTCATATAGAACCATCGTTGGTGAAAGCACCACCTAGGCTGTGTATTCTATAAGCAGAGAAAGCCACAACTATAGGCGCGTGTCCACTATTGATAATGACTATGTGGATAGACTGGAGAGATTTCCACAAGATACTAGGTGTAGACGAAATTTTACATCACGGGCACCATTGAGAGCCAATGTGGGTATAAAGATTGGAAGAAAGATGGTCAGATGGGAAGTATGCGAAGGATGTGGAACAAGAACTGTAGATGAGGAGACTTTCATATCTCTCCAGACGCTACATACAGAATATGCCCTTTCCAGTTCACGGGCATGGTGGTAAAGCCAACTACAACACTGTAAGAGGAACACGCTAGGGCACTGTCTTACGCCGCTCCAGGACTCTCCAGTTCAGAAAGACCTGCTCACCTGGGGACAATCTAGGGGCACAGTCACTAATCTTTATCAGATCCTCATAGATGCTGCATACTCTACACAAACTAATTTCACTGAGACACACACCCTCTGTGATGATTCAGACCTGATGGTAACACAAAGTCTGCTATCATATCCTTAGATGGCAACCTAAAATTACCTGTTAACTAGAACAATGTTACTGCTCTACTGCGACTGGATCTAGCAACAGTTTTTTTTATATGCTACTTAGGCTACACCATTGCAGCACACTAACAACACACTAAAATGGATTGCCTTCTTTCTCAAAGACAGGTAATGCCTGATATTTCTGTCACCTCTTATATCAGCCCCTCACATTCTGAACTGCTGGTCCTACAGGTATTCATAATCTCTCCTCTTCTATTCAGTATCTATCTATTCCTTTTGCCAGACTTGATTAGTGCCTTCAACCTGCAGACACCACACAAATCAGCCTAAAAATGGAAAGTCCCGAAGACATCTATTCATCAAGACTCGATGACTGCTAAAAATGTTTGTGTAGTCAAGCAGGAAACCCTGTTTTAAACCCTCAAAATTAGATGCAGATTTGAGAGCTTGGGGGAGGGGGCTTCGATCACCTGACCTTTACCTATACTATCTAGCACATAATTTGTCGTAGTTGGTACATTTACTGGGGGGAAGTGCAGTACAGCCAACATGGGTTCATATAGAACCATCGTTGGTGAAAGCACCACCTAGGCTGTGTATTCTATAAGCAGAGAAAGCCACAACTATAGGCGCGTGTCCACTATTGATAATGACTATGTGGATAGACTGGAGAGATTTCCACAAGATACTAGGTGTAGACGAAATTTTACATCACGGGCACCATTGAGAGCCAATGTGGGTATAAAGATTGGAAGAAAGATGGTCAGATGGGAAGTATGCGAAGGATGTGGAACAAGAACTGTAGATGCGGAGACTTTCATATCTCTCCAGACGCTACATACAGAATATGCCCTTTCCAGTTCACGGGCATGGTGGTAAAGCCAACTACAACACTGTAAGAGGAACACGCTAGGGCACTGTCTTACGCCGCTCCAGGACTCTCCAGTTCAGAAAGACCTGCTCACCTGGGGACAATCTAGGGGCACAGTCACTAATCTTTATCAGATCCTCATAGATGCTGCATACTCTACACAAACTAAAACGTATGCATATTGACAGGGGAGTTTGGGTACATAATATGCAGTCAAAGATGGGCAGACATCATGGAATCCCAAAACGTGCACTCTGAGAGGCCAGAATAAAGTTTGCATTCTACAAAGTGTTCCATAATTGGTACTGGATGCTTCCAAGTTGAACAAGCCTTTGCAATGCAACAGTCTTGCCTTTAGGATCTTAAAAGTATTTATCCATGCAGCACATTATCCTGGGTGTTATATTAACTCTTCTCATTTGGCCTTACACAACTGCTATAACCGGAAGAAAAGAGCATTTGTTCTCAGTGGGGCACCATGGAAAGGGGTTGAGGTAACTGTTAGTCCCAAACAATAAAGTTTTACAAAAACCAATATGCATTGACAAAGCTAATGCATTGACAAAGTCAAAAGGCTGGCAGCATAAGTCGGACCACACAGCTTTGCAAATGCTTGTGTTACTTTGTCAGGGATGTGGAGCAGCAAAGGAATGTGAAGGTAAAGAACAGTGTGGTATGAAACTGAAACTGATCATGAGCAGTAGCTAGACTGAAACAGAAGCATGTTCTGTACTCGAGAAAGACACAAGCCGAACTTGAAATATGATCTGCGAAACTAATATGATCTGCAAAACTTGTTATGGTTTGAGATCGGGCTAACCTTCGCTGGAATGTCAAGGTTAAACAAGCACTGGCAAAGACATTAGGTCTGGCTTTAATACCTCCAGAGTTTTCTGTTTGTATGGATTTGAGTAATCTATCTGCATGAGCGTCTTGAACTCCAAGTCATATGTGAAAGTGCGCAGTTTAAATAATGTTCTAACCTGTAAACGCTCTAACATTTTGCACAGTGGGGTCATGGGACCCATTCTACAAACTTCAGAATTAAAACTTGCACTGGTAGCTCTGTACAGTACAGCACTCCAAGCATTCTGCAATCTAAGCATCTTGTTATGAGTGACACGGTAATTGCAAGCTTATACCACTAAATATCGCACGTGGAGGTCTTTGCTGAGTGTGTTATTAAGTCACAGAATAAGTGCTACTCAAATATGTGCGTAAATCTTCTGGCGTCAATTCTGTGTTGGGTGACACCACAGAGGAATAATGTGCGATGAACACAGTATGCATGCTGTTCCAAGTTACACCAATGTGTAACTTTTGTGGGGTAACAAAATCTTAGCCTCCATTCTCCCCCCCATGGACTGTAAGGGGGCCCTCTACAATCATCTGGCCTCACGCTGTTTTCAAACACCTTGTCCCTGCATGGAAGCCAACGTGTTCTGTAGGCAGGGAGACATCACCGCGTATGAAAACACATTTCAGATGTTGTTGATTCCAAATTGGGGTTCCAGAAGTAAAAATGATTGGTGATATGGAGAATTCCCAGGGCACAAACATAGCATCATAAGCATATCAAAGATAACAGTGAGCAAAAATGCTGCTGATGTGCTATTGAAAAGTAAATTCACAGCGCACCAATGGATGTTGTTACTGGTATTTTATCTTTCATATTTCTTAATTCCATCATATTCCTAGTCTATGTTTTAATCAATCAATCAACTTTACTCTGAGGCATAATATGCGGGGCAAGATTGCGTCCAAGTGAATCCACCGCTCTAACCTCTCCTGCAGCCAGTCCTCGAGTTTCTAAACATGCGAGGATTTTCGGAGCAGGAGTTTTGGGTCACGGCTGCCTCAGCGGACCAGCGGCACTGGCTGATTGTTCAGAGGTCAACTCTTTTGTCTATGGTCTCTCAGCAGGGGCGCACTTTGACTGCAATGGCGGGGCGTTGTTGCAAAGGTGCTAAACAATGGGCTGCCCTCCTGGCTCTTTCTTTATCGACGATAACTGGCCAGCCTCCCCCACGGCTTGAGACAGCGACAGGGAGTCGGACCAGTGACACCACGCGCTAAACGTAAACAAAGCACGTTGTGATTTACACAAGTCCTATTGACTTGAAGACACAAACAGCACCGGCTAGATTGTACGGCTGCTTAGAAAGTGAAAGCGCGCACGGCACGCTAAACGTAAACAAAGCAGGTCGTGATTTACACAAGCCCTATTGCACTGAAGACACAAAAAGACATGAACGGGAGTGGGGGGGTGGGGGTCTAGAAGTCACAGACTGAGGGAGGGGGCGGGGAGGGGGCTTGGTGGGGGGGGGACAAGGAAGAAAATAGTGTTAGGAGTAAAGGGGCCAGTAGCTGTGGAAGGATACAAATGATGACTGAGGAGGGACTAACAAGCCTCAAACCAATCGGAAGGCAGCATTTAAGACAAAAGCCAATGGGCAGAGAGTGGGCGGAGCTTCCACAAAGCTTCCACACTACAGTGTATACTGCATGGTTCGCAAAGCGATGGCAGCGCATTCGTGCTGCATCGCTAGGCGAGACCTAAAAAGGGGAGAGGATGTGGTGTTACAGCTTGCAACTTTGGAGCTGGGGAACTAGGTTTGAGTCTCAGTGTTGAATCAACATCCTGTGATTCTGGGCAAATCCCTCATTCTCCCCGTGCTTACAAAAAATCAAAATGAGTGTGTACTTGTGCAATGTAACTAGTGTTCATGAAAAGTACTCCAATGCCTTTGGGTCGAGTTTGTGCTTTGTAAAACTGGAAAAAAGAATTGGGCCAGACTTGTACCAACTGACCACTGCTGGAGGTGTGCACAACTGGAATGCAATTTGCACCACATAGTTGGGTCCTGTCCGCGGCTACATGGGTACTATGTGGATGATAGGCGCACATTACACAACACCAGTTGATTTAACCTCTAGGTAGAATCTGCAATATTGGCTGTATTCCATAACACTTCAGATATGGATTATGTCTTTACCCCCTTTGAAGAGGTGGATATCGATGGCGGACCCCAAAAGTGCCAACGCATCTTGAACTGATACCCAAAGTGTTCTGATTAGCCACATTTGAGAAAAGTATATACAAGATGCACAACCACCTTAAGATGATTGACAGTGTCTGGGGACCGTTTATACATCTTATTGACTCATAGGTAACAGACCACTCCTCCACTTCACCCCAGTTGACAAATGAACTCTCTGAGTACCGTACCTGCGGAAATGAGGGACATGGAGCATGGACATGCAATAGAAATCGGGAAGCAGATCCCAAACCCCCTCAAAGATCAGAATGAGGGTGGGTCAAGACGGTCCAGGTAGTTCAGCAGTAGGCAGAGAAAGTCTACGCATTTCTATAGATTGGCTGTTTACAGATGGGATGTGGAATTGGAAAACATTTTAGCTACTACATGGACTTAACTTCCACCTCTGTATGAATTAGTCACATGCCAAAGCCAGATTTGACTTGAACGAGTCGCTATCCACGCTATCTTTAGGAGAGTTGGGATGAAAGGATTATATGGCCCTGGTGAGACTGCTGATGGATGTATAGCCTGAAAAATAAATTGATTGCTTAGAGTACAGTGTGATACCCCCACACCAATGTCCTGGATTACCATATTAGATGTACGTGAAGTAGAGTAGTGCGTTTTTGTAAATTACTATGCAACCATGAGTAGAACTATCCGTCCAGCCCTGTGAAGCAAGAGACACCATCATACAAAGTTGTCCACGAAGACTAAAGTGACACAGACGAAGAACACTGCTCCAGCGGCGCACCAGCAATAGATACTCCAATACCATATACTCACCTGGGCCCATAAACACATATACACACACAGGCTAGTAAAACCGCTGGAGTCAAAGTTTATGTTGTTTCTTACTTCAAGATTAGTTTCCTTTCATTTCTAACTAATCGTTTCACTGATCAAAGAGTTCTTTCCTCTGGTCAATGGACCATTAGTTGAACTAGTGGATGGTGAAATGACATTAATAATTTCTCCTAGTACCATGAAATAACCACAGACTCGGGAAAGTTTTAAATATTTATTTAAATTAATTTGCATGTGAACCACCTCAAAGTATAGTACAATCACCGTCGCTCATAGGAGAGAAGATTCAATTAATCATTTATTAAACACATACTTTTACATTTGCAATGACTTATGCTCAGAAAGGAGAGGACAGAGAGAAAAGAACATCTGCACATTCACGGAAATATTAGTTACCTAGAATGGTGTGAAAATCAATCCCCTGGCCAAAGGGCTGGTACGGGTCCCCCGGGGAAGATCAGGTGACAAAGGCTTCAGGACAGGATTCAGGACAGGATAGATAACCTCTCTAGCACCGACGCTTGCGTAGCACCCCTCTCTGACACTCTCTTCTACCTCGAGATTTTCTTATGCGATCTTCTTCTAAATCAATTAATTAAAGATAGATGGTTCTGCATTCGATTCTTCAACAGCATTTCTTGTCACTCCGACAGCATCCTGAGCTCTGCAGCATTCAGCAAATCTCCGTCTGACTAACTAACTAAGACTACCTCAATTATATCTTTCAATATTCATGCACCACCCATTAATGTTTCAATATCGTAAAAATACTAACTCTGATTGGACAGGCAAGGGGGAAAAGATCATCATACCATGCTTATACCTCATTTTAGTCTATCATTTCATTGTTCACAGATCCCACCCCTTAATTTTTATTCCAAAGTTTTATTCCCACCCGAATTCACATCTTATTAGAAACAAATGTTTATTTTGTCATAAATATGCATTCATCCAAAGGTCTTCAGCACTTCCCAGGGTATGTAACTTTTGTGTCCTTGGATCCCATTCAAGAATATCATCACTCTTCTAGCTCAGTCTCATCAGGCATGCGTGGAGGTCATGTGACTAACAGACTCTGGACTCATACGAGAGGCCCAAATGTGCACTAATAAAAGAGTCAGAAAGAAAAATATTGTTTTCAAGAATAAATGGTTTTACTGTATAGCAGCCATCTCTACTCTAATTCCGTTTACTTATTAATGCTTTCCCCGCATTAGCATTAGTAAAATAGCTTGGTTTAATTTCAGTAAAGCAGATGCCGTGCATGTGAGCTTTCAATCTTCCATTTTAGTATTTTCTGCTCATGCGCAAGAAATTCCCTCCAAGCGATAGCTCGTCATACTGCGTAGATGCAGCTGACGCATGCGCAATAAAGATTCCCCGTTAGCAGCCATTTTAGAACTTCGCTCGAGTTACTTATGTTAGTAAACACATAGGCAAACTTCTCTAGCCCTTATTTTGATGAAATGCGTATTAGTTTTATACAATACATAATTAGTACATTGTTAGAGAGTGAAATGAGAGGTTTGCTTCCGAGCAAGTCTCTTTTCTACGAGTCCTTGCTCCATCAATCCCCTCTCTGATGGCATTTGAGCCATCACAAAATCACCCATCCCAATCAGATGCCAACTTAACATATTTGTCCTCATCTTTGTTTTTCAAATATTTCATTCGCGTATATAATTTCCCTTTAATTTCTTCTAGTTGGATCTGTTCATACTTTCTTTTCTTTCCCTTTCCATTCACTTCATATTTTCTTCTTTTCCCTTTGTTCCGGCAGCATTTACACCATATCATTATCGTTAGAACTATTATTGTTATACCAATTAATGGAAAGACTACTTGACCTATGATACCTTTACCAAGTTTAGTGAACCAAGTTCCTATTGAAGAAATATTCTTTGTTAGTCTCTCCCATACACTGTCAACCTCCAGTGGTTTCAATTCTTCTTGAAGTTTTGTAATATTCTTAATATATCCTCTGATTTCTTTGCTTTTATCTGGTATGTAAGTGCAACAATGTTGCACTTTCAGCATTTTACAGACTCTGCCTTCTTTTGTCAATAATATATCAAGCGCAAGTCGATTTTGTAAAACCATAGACCTAATTGCAACCATTTCTGTATTAATCATCATGAAGCCCTCAGCAGTATCCGTCGAAAGACGATCAACTACTGTTGACAATTGACAGATTCTATGTGAATTCAGAATGACTCCCACTGAAGGTATCAATGCACCAAAAATGTCTCCTACTATTTCTGGAAAACTAGCTCTCTTTCTTCGTGTTAGTTCATTAGTGTTTTCATTGCTTCCAGTGATTCTTTTTACATGATATCGGAAATACTATTCCAAAGTAGCAACTCCCGTACCACCGTGCAGGCAACTTATAGTAAGCATTATTCCCACACACCTAGTAAACCCCAGGAAATACTGGATCAGTTCCCACTTTTAGTCCCCAACCTCCCAAAATCAGGAAGTTATGTTCACATTCACTGAAACCAAATAAATACGTTATTATAATCTGTCTAGAATCTATGGAAGCAGGTCTTCCCTGTCTTTTCAAAGTCTAGGGACATCGCAGCGTGAGCTTTGCCAGCTGTATAAATTTCCTCTTTCTCAGCCCATGGTGGTATACGGGTTTTCTGTTCAGTAGCTTTTCTTTGGAAATCCTATCTCCTTTCTTCAACTAAATTCAAAAACACTTTCTCTTCTTCACGTAATGTGCATGTTAGGTTATTCTTATGTGCCTTTACTATATCTATAGACTTCATTGTTAAGAAAAAATCACCCATAAACTGTGCATCTGGACAACTAAGCACTGGATTTATATTCTTCCCAATAGGAATTTCTGAAAATATTACATCTAGATTTGAATAATTATACTGAAGTTTTCCGGTTCTATAAAATAGACTTGCCAGTACACTACATGAAATGCCATATGTTAAAGGTAAATGATGATATGTGACTCCTTCTGCCACTGAAGCTGGTAATTTCATACAAACATAACAATCACTAATCTCCATTGTGTCTACATACTGAAACAATAACTTTGTAAATACATTTAATGATGTGTCATTACCGGATATTGTGTGATGTAAATCTATCTCATCTGCTGCTTGTAATTCTACTCTATCTCTTTTCATGGTAGCTGTCTTTTCATTAGTATCTGTATCATTCTTTTTGTCTGTTATTATAAGATAAGGGACTACTACTGATAAAAATAGCCATACTATGATTACTAATAGAATGCTACCTATGCAAACCCTATAGCATTTCTGAGTACAACTTCGTTTTGGTCTTTCAGCGACCCTGTCTTCAGCCATTTTAGTCTAAGAAGATTTCTCTTCTTTTCTTGAGACTCAAATTTTTGGTGCTTCAAGGAGGTCTCACTTTCCCTTCATCAGTCTGTTCAGCATTTATTTCTTCCTCATCTGTCTCCTCATTCAAATTTTCCAACTCTTCAAGAATCACGTAGGTCCACTCAGGACTCTTGTACTTATTGTTCAAGATTCTCAGTCTTGGACTTCTTCGGGTGTTTTTCACAATTGACTGTGTTGAGTGAGTTTGACTAGTAACTTAATTTACCTGTTGAGGATTTTCACTTGATTTTCTTAAATGATATTTTAATCTTTTAACTCCACCTGGCCTTTTATCACCTTTTCTGACCCTTTTAACTTGCACTACACTTTCACCTTTTTTGTCTCTCTCAAGAGTTCTTTTATTTTCGTTATGTTGTGGCACAATCCGCTCTCCCTCTTCTTCAGAGTCACTCTCTATCTGTTCTTGTTCAGGTCTTGTTATTGTGACTTAATCTGCCTGAACTCATTCTTCTTCCTCTATCTGTTCCTGTTCAGGTCTTATTTCAAATTGATCTTCTTCTTCCCGAACTTGTTCTTCTTCTCCTACCTGGTCCTGTTCAGGTCTTACTACAATTTGTTCTTCTGCTGCCTGAATGCGTTATTCTATACCTGTCTGTCCCTGCTCAGGTCTTTTGGTTGATTTGTTTGCCTGAGTATGTTCTTCTTTCCCTGTCTGGTCCTGCTCAAGGTCTCCAGTAGCTTTGTTCACTTCTTCCTGAGAGGGTTCTTCTACACCTATCTGATCCTCACTAGTTTCTTGTCTTTCTAATCTTGGTCTACTTCTTGTTCGAATAACCACCTCAGGTATGTCAACCATTGGTATCCAGCCTTCCTGACTTGTGCTCGGTTGTTCCATGCCAGTCACTTCAGAATCTGTCACTCTTGATTCTTCGACTGCACAACCTTCAGCTGTCCCAACTGTTTCAGTCAGTTGTGGTTTCTTCGCAGGAGGGGCTGGTACCTTTTTGTGTGGCTTGCATGGATCAAATTGGTCAAACCTGCACACTTCACTGCTGTAGTAGTGACCAGTATGAATTGCCGTGGATCATCCTACCTGGGTGCTAGGCATGACTTTCTGGTGTGCTTCTTCACTACCACCCAGTCTCCAGGATTCATGTCATGCACCTGTGCTGGCTGCCTGGCAACTGTGTCTTCTCCAACCTGGTGAGAGACAGAACACACTAGGTCAGCCAATCCTTTGCAATAGTCCAATACCAGATCATCAGTTATATTCAGCAATATATGTCCTGGTATCAATGCTTGTCTCACTGCCCTTCCCATGTGTATCTCATGGGGACTAAATCCTGTATTTCTGTCAGGAATACTTTGGAGTCCCATTAATACAAGGGGCAATGCATCTGGTCAACTCAGTGATGTGGGTGCACATAAATCTTTGCCAGTCTCGACTTGATTAAGCCAGTCAATTGTTCTACCACTCCAGAAACCTCTGGGCGGTATTCACAGTGCAATTTTTGTTCAATTTTGAATGCTTCACAGATTAATCAAATTATTTCATTATTAAAATGAGGTCCTCTATCTGATTCCAAAGTTACTGGAAACCAAAACGAGGAATAAGAAGTAGAATTAGAAGAAATTAAAGAAAGTATGTATAGAAAAGCAAGAGCAGAAGAGATAGGTGAAACAGAAATGTGAACTAACAAAACTTTAAAAGTACTGAATTCATTTCTTTTTATAAAATTTACAAACGTTTAGGTAGTGTGGTGATATTAATCACCAAAGGGGGGATTGATGGAGCAGGTAGTGTAAAATGTTGTATACCTCCTCTATTTTTGCATGAAAATACTAATTATATAATCTATTAATTATAATAGTATTAAACGAGTGCTGCATGTATATTAATCAACATTAAAAAAACACAAATTACACATGGGATACTGCTATTTGCATGGCTAAAATAACTCATATAACTAAAATCTGTACGCATATTAATAATAGTATATGTGGTAATAGTATATCTCATGATATATATTGCTTTTGTGACGTTTGCATCTTCGTGGAGGATCGAAAAGGTGAATATAATTGCTTTAAATGTCACTATATGCTAGATAAATACTAATACATAAAGGGATTAGTAAGGGATTAACATTAGAATCATAATTTCTATGTATTAATTATTCTTTTGTGTTTGTTTCGCTTAAATTGACATCGGGGCCTAATCCAATATGGTGGCTGACAACGTATACAGAAGTGGCCTCCGTCTCGTGAAGCGGGGAGTCAGCTGCGCATGTTCGGACGGTATCGTGAACTTCTTAGCAATCTTTACACATCATGTACCCAGTCAAGGATAAGAATTTGATGGACTGCCAAGATAATGGAACAATCAAGTATACAACAGACCGGAACAAGCCGATACTAAAGGGACTAATGACATCACAACTCGGACTGAACTGAAAATCTGGGAATAAGAATCGGACGATCCCAACCAGCAAATCACCACTGTTCTTGGCCTAAAAATGTATCATGTTAACCTGAAATTTATTATAAAAAGGGTAGTAGCATAGGGAGGGATGCGATGCCTTTTCTTGATGGTCCAGATGCTGCCTGACCGCCTGATGACTGCAAACTCTTTCCAACTCCACAGGCTATGATAGATGCTTGCACGATTTCTGGTCCTTTGATAAATTTTGGGACTGTAACGTGCTGAGCAGAGGACTTTGGGCTCTGAGCCTTGGCCTGCTTTATTCGGATAATTGACGACAAAATTCGGTTATGCAGAGCCAATGAATTAGAGGACCCTAGATAGCCAGATTAGGTAAATATGATGTTCTGCGATTTACTTAAATTGATCTAGAAATTCTAAACTTTGACGAGACAAATGCAAATATAAATTATTATGAAATTTTAGATAAACAAATATTGATTAACAAGAAATTATGAGTTTGTGTTTTTTTCGTTAAGAGAAATAAGGATTCTGAGTCTTAAATGTGTTTTAGCTGGTTCTAAATCACCATCAACCAATCCAACTAATTGGTCCGTCGACCAAGTGGGTGGACTGCCTTGATGTTTAGGATTAGGGATCTATAGGCGACGAATGCTAATGTATATTTTGTAAAATAACTCTTCTCTCCCTATAGGTGATAAGGTGCTCCCCCACATGTCCAGCGCAAGAATCGTTTCATCCCTCCTGTGTGCAGACTCGTGAGAGAGATGTATGAGTGTTGGTGTTTTGGGCCCCACCAATGACTGCGTGTGTGAATGAACTAATGTGATGTCGGGTCTGCGACGTGGGGAGGATATTTGTAAATTTGCCCCGTTTCCCGGTTTCGCGCTGGATCAGTGCACACATCTTTACCAGTCTCGACTTGATTGTGCCATTCAATTGTTCTACCACTCCAGAAGCCTCTGGGCGGTATTCACAGTGCAATTTTTGTTCAATTTTGAATGCTTCACATATTAATCAAATTATTTCATTATTAAAATGAGGTTCTATATCTGATTCCAAAGTTACTGGAAACCAAAACAAGGAATCAACTCCCTCAACAGCAATTTAGCAACTGTTATACTGCCATTTCTCCTAGTGGGGTATGCCTCCACCCATCGTGAAAACAAACACACTATGACAAGGATGTACTTAATTCCATTGCTTGGTGGTAATTCTATGAAATCAAGCTGTAATCTTATGAATGGTACAATTTTTCCCCAACTGACTACTGTCTTCCTGCCTGGATTTATTTGTTTACAGACTAAATATCTCTGGCAAAGACTCTCTGCGACTACCCTAAACCTTGGGTTATACCAATCTTGTCTGAATAGTCTGATCGTAGCATCCCTGCCTACATGAGTGTCTCCATGATACATTCTGGCCATTTGTGAGAGCAAGCAGTCTGGCATAACTGGTCTGCCATCAGGGTATACCCACACGTCATCTCCTGCCCTCCTTTCACAACCTGATTTAATCCAATTTTCCTTTTCTTTTACCTCTACCTCGTCCTGCAATTCTCTCACTTCATCCCATGTTTCGAAAGCTGAGAATAACATAAGTTGGCAACTGATTCCACATGTTTCAATTTTCTTATTCAATGCCACATTATTTCTTGCACAATATTGAGCAATTTGGTCAGCATATCGATTACCGGCCGCCACATAGTCATTTTCTGACTGGTGTGCAGCACATTTGACCACTGCTATTTCCTTTGGCAATTGTATTGCATCCAACAATTCTTTCACAAATTTCCCATTTCATATGGGGGATCCTGAAGAAGTCAGAAATCCCCTCTGCATCCAGAGCTGGCCAAAGTCATGTACAACCCCGTAACCATATTGACTGTCGGTAAATATGGTTATTTTCCAATTTTTCCCAATTTTGCATGTCTTTATTAAGGCCACCAATTCGGCTACTTGTGCAGATTTGACTCCCGGTAAACAGGATGCTTCAACAACCCCAAATATTTTGCAGACAGTATAAGCTGCACTTAGTCCTCCTCCTTCAATCCTTAAACAAGAGCCATCGACAAATATCTTGTGGTGTGGCTCTTTCAGGGGTTCTTCCTGTATATCAGAGCGGGGCTTAGTACACATCTCAGTCAAATCCAAGCAATCATGATCCACTTTATCTTTCACTTCTTCACAACGTGGATCTGGCAATAGTGTAGCAGGGTTTACCATTGTACACCCAATCACTGTCACATTTTCTGAGAATTACTCTTTCAATTTTAGTCATAACGACTAGGGGTAAGGTGCTGTGTTCGAGTTCTTGTTAAGAGAATCTCGACTGAATGTGGAGCATAAACCTTTACTGGAAGCCCCACCACAATTGACTCACTTTGCTCCAGACTCATACAAGTAGCAGCTACTGCTTTTAAGCAGCAAGGTAAAGCTGAAGCCACAAGATCCAAAGTAGCAGAAAAATATGCTACTGGACGTCGGCTTAATCCATGTCTTTGGGTCAAGACTGAAAAGCTCACAACTCTCTCTCTCCCAACAAACAGTGCAAATTATTTTGTATAATCAGGCATACCTAAGGCAGGGGCCTCACACAGACAATTTCGCAGTTTCACAAATGCTTCCACACTTTCATCATTCCAGTCAATGGGTTCCTTCACTCTTTTTCTCATCATCTGGATCAATGGTTTTGCCAACAAAGAAAATCCTACAATCCACTGCCGACAGTACCCAAACACTCCGAGAAACATTCTTATTTCCCTTTGTGTTTGTGGTAACTGCATTTGCTTGATTATTTTAATTCTCTCAGGGGTCACCTTTCTCACTCCTCTTTCTATTTTGTGACCCAAGTACTTTACTCCTGTTTGACAAAATTGCAATTTCTCCGGAGACACTTTGTGTCCCCTGTCAGCCAAATCGTTCAGCAACGCAATTGAATCAGTAGCACAATCTTCTCGAGATTTCGATTGCACAAGTACGTCATTGATATACTGTACTAGAACTGAATTTCTGGGCATAACTACTTTTTCTAGACACTTTTTCAGAATTTGATTGAAAATTGACGGACTTTCTGTGTACCCCTGGCTGAAGAGGGGTGAAACCCCAAAATCGGTCCTAGGATGCTTGTTTCCGGTTCAGGGAGGACCTGGCTTGGCAGTTCAGGCTGGACTGTTCCCATGAGGCACAGGGTCAAGACTGATTTGCATATGGCCAGGTCTAAACTGGGGTGGCATGGTGAGCAAAAGAATGATGGGTTTAACCCAGATCTCTTGACTGGGGGTGAATGTTTTGATTAGTTCTGCATTCTGTCCATCAATTGCGTGTCTGTTGGGATAAACTGCACCTTCTTTCACAGTTACTTTCACTGGGTCTACATACGCTATTAGCCCTATTTCTTTTCCAGTGAAATCCCATACTTCTTGATTCACGGTTGTTTTCAGTTCTTCTGGTTAGTCATCTTTTGTCATTAAGAATTACATTTAATCTATTTTTGTGCCTTGTTTAGAAAGCATTATCTTATATACAATATCTTCATTAGGGGTTTGTAAAGCAACACCATCCGGTGTGCAATAAATTGAATCGCGGACTACGAATCTGTGCATGTCTTTAAAATTTCCGATGTGCACTTCCATGGGTTCTGTAATCGGGGTTCTAATCTGTTGATTTGAAACTCCGACTACTTGGATCGCTTCTCCCAAGAGGGGTAGGTGTGAGATGTCTGTTGTTCTTACAGTAGAACCAGTAGCACCAGTATCCAACAGAAAAGTGATATAATTGCCTTCCACTTTCCCATGAATAAATGGACCTGACTACCGGCAAGGATGCGCCAAGTACGCACTCCTCTTCCTCCCCCCTCAGGCACCGTCATTGCTCATGTTCATTTTCATCGTTATTCAGTAAAAGGTATTGTGAAATCACAGAATTTTTCTTACCACTTCCTCCTTGAAATCCGGTGTCCGCACTGTACTTTGGCTGGCCCACAAAATTTGGCATAGGGGCAGGTGGCACCTGACACTGCTGATTAACTACTACCTGCTGTGGCTAATTCATAAGCACCTCATTCTGCGTCTGTGGATTTAAATTTTGGTTTAGCCCATTATAATTCTGAATATTCTTACACTCGCTTTTCCAATGTCCAAGCTTTCCGCATCCATGACAAGACAACTTCTTTGCATCCTCTCTATTCATTCGTCCCTCTTGATTTACCAATTTACCACCATTCGCCACTTGATCACTCTGATTCTGTTCTTTCATCTGACGATCAGCCTGACTATTCAACTAAAGCTCCAGTTGTTCTGGCAGTTTCACTTGTGCCACATCATTTTCACTTTTAGATTTCTATGTCTTGCCTCAATATCATCCATACAATACTTTGCATATTTAAGAATATCATCTGTAGTTTTTCCTTGCCAACACAACATATGTGTTTGAATCATCTGACTAATCTCTGGTCTCAAACCATATATAAACCGATACACAATATGACCCATATCTTTATCTCCAATGTTCTCGAATCCACTATACTGCTTGAACACCTGCAGCAATCACTCATAGTACGCATGTACAGATTCATTCGACACTTGAGTTGTTCTATCTATCCTTACCCAGTCTGTTTCTTTGAGAGGGATTTTCCCTTTCAAGAAGGTAATCACTTGGTGATTTTTCTTCATTATATCATCTGAGGGTGCTCCTGTTTTTGAATCTCTTGGATACTCTTCACTCGGCCAATCAACTGTAATTTTACATTCCGTCCATAAATCAACAGGCACCGCTATATCAAACAAACCATCCAAATCCTTCAACAAAACCTTCGAAATATTTACAAACCTATCAACCTGTTTGTACCATTCAACTGGTTTCTCTCTTAACCTAGGGAAGTCGTTTGTAAATGACAAAATATCTTGTCGACTCCATGGGACATGAACATATCCACCTCCAGGTACCTCTCTAATGGGACACAGTCTTTCTACCTTTCCTGATTCCTTTAATAAATATGCAGAGGACGCTTCCTTCGCCTGTGCTCTTGTCCACCTTGTCATCCACTTGTCAATGTCTCCCCACTTTTGCAAAATGTTCATCAACTCTTTTACCTGAAGCTTTATACCGGATACATTCATATTTTCTAAATCTTCATCAGTAAACTCCACTCGATATGGCTTCTGTAGCAGTTTTGATCTTCCTATATCTATTCCCATCTCTGAAGTAAGCTCTGTCAATTTCTCATGAAACAATTTTGCATTCCTTGTTATACTCCTGCATATAAACAACAACTCTTCCTCACTGTAAGTATTCAATCTCTCTATTCCTACATTTCCAGCTATCAACTCTTCCAATTCCACTTTCAGTTTATAAATATCCAAAATCTTTGGGTTTGAACATTGTTTTTCTATTCCCTGTGCCCATCTACCCAGATCTTCTGGAGTTACGGCTGTTGCACTTCTTTTTCCTGAGGATACCACAGACCTTACTTCTTTTGAACTGCTGAGTGTAACTCTTTTTGGGGTTTCACTTACTGATTCTCTTATTGGTAGATCCATTAATGAAATCACTGAATCACACTCACTGGCTTGGTCGTCAATTATTACAATCTCTTTTCTAGGATTATTCAAAGAAGTTGTTACAGTTTGTGGTTTTAGGCAATTTACTTTGTCTCCATACAAAGGAACAACGGGACCTATAGTTACTGGTATTGTCAATGCTTCAGGGTTTAAATGTAATTGGCTTATTTTCTGTAGTAATTCCTCTCTGTTTATATTTAATGCTTCTTTTTCTCTATCTTGAAGTACCCCGCTGACTGGTATATCATGTAATATTTGTGGAACTAGATGTGTTCCCATGACTGGTGCACTTGGGGTGACTCTACTGGGTCCTTCCTGATACGGCGGAGGGTTTTTAGTTAAAATGTCCTCCAAAAATTCATCATCTGATTCACCGGAACCTGTCACTTTAATGTGTTTCGTTTTCTCTTTACACTTGCCTCCTGACTGTTCCTCAGCCATTAACACTGGATATAAACCTTCTGATACCATTGCTCTTCTCCATTGCTTTCTCTTCCACTTACGTGACTCATGTAAATATCGGGGAAATTGTCCCATATATCTTCCACTCCTGTTTTTCTCTCGTTCATATGCCTCAGTTTCCCATTCTTCTAAAGCCTTATACTGTGTTAGCCTAGGTCTTGGATCTAAATCATTCATCCACATTCTCAAATTATGAAGAATTCTCCCATTAAAGGTACCATGTTCAGGAAAAGCTAAAACACCATCACTCTTTGTGTATTCAATCCATTTCTCCATCCATACACATGTATGATATCCTCTCCCCATCATCATAAATGAAGCAGGCATTTTAGGTTGCGGAATAGGACTTCCTTCTCTAGTCAACACAAGCTTATCTTTCTTAAAGAAATGTTTAATCTTCTTTATAAATGAAATTTTTCTCTTTTCACCATACATTCTAGACACTCGATGTAGGAAACAATAATCCGCAAATCCTCGAGCCTTTCTGTCTGGACAACTCACTTCAAAGGGCAAATGAGAATCAAACATACAAATTTTCGTCAACCAATCCTAAATCAGCTTCTATTCAATCACCCAATCAGATTCCAGCTCACACTCGTGGTCTGACCAATACCAGCGCTGCTTTTTCGATGACGTCAGTTCTACTCCTTACTACTGACCCCTCCTTTACAATTCTCATCATTCACACACTGTGACATCAGTGTAACTCCGGCAACTGACCCTCCCTTCACAAGGTAATACGAAAACTTATTTTCTTTACTTTTCTTTAAATGAAATTTGTTAACAACAACATAAAAACATTCTCTACTCTGCCTGTTCCGCTAAACAACGGATAGATTTTCCGACTTTTTCTGGAGACTCAGAATTGCTCCCTTTTTACTCTGAGTAAAAACTTCTGTTTACCCTTCACTCAAGCTTAAGAGAACCTGTGACTCCTTCAGTGTTAACCTTACTTGGTGATATAAGACCAAAGTTTCATCAGCGAACCCTTCGCTTTCACTCACACTCACTTTTACACGAAATAGTCCCTAACTTTAACACTGCCAGCCCTGCGTAGCTTCTCAGTGCTATTCCAACAGACGTGTAACCTCATAGCAGTATGGCTTCTATTACCACCCTTTATTCATTCCCCGGGAATCCAGACTACATAGAACAAGACGCTGACTCTTTTTGTTAGACATAAATCAATAAATCAATACTTATTACCAAACTAGTCAATAATTACCATAGCTCTGCTACCAGAAAACTGATCCAGCGGCGCACCAGCAACAGATACTCCAATACTATATACTCACCTGGGCCCATAAACACATATACACACACAGGCTAGTAAAACCGCTGGAGTCAAAGTTTATGTTGTTTTTTACTTCAAGATTAGTTTCCTTTCATTCCTAACTAATCTTTTCACTGATCACAGAGTTCTTTCGTCTGGTCGATGGACCATTAGTTGAACTTGTTGATGGTGAAATGACATTAATAATTTTTCCTAGTACCAATGAAATAACCACAGACTCGGGAAAGTTTTAAATCTTTATCCAAATTAATTTGCATGTGAACCACTTCAAAGTACAGTACAATCACAGTCACTCATATGAGAGAAGATTCAATTAATCATTCATTAAACACATACTTTTATACTTGCAATGACTTATGATCAGAAAGGAGAGGACAGAGAGAAAAGAACATCTGCACATTCACGTAAATGATAGTTACCTAGAATGGTGTGAAAATCAATCCCCTGGCCAAAGGGCTGGTAAGGGTCCTCCGGGGAAGATCAGGTGAAAAAGGTTTCAGGACAGGATTCAGGACAGGATAGATGACCTCTCTAGCACCGATGCTTGCGTAGCACCCCTCTCTGACACTCACTTCCTCCTCGAGATTCTTCCGCGGTCTTCTTTGAAATCAATTAATTAAAGATAGATGGTTCTGCATTCGATTCTTCATCAGCATTTCTTGTCACTCCGACAGCATCCCGAGCTCTGCAGCATTCAGCAAATCTGTCTAACTAACTAAGACTACCTCAATTATACCTTTCAATATTTATGTACCACCCATTAATGTTTCAATATCGTAAAAATACTAACTCTGATTGGACAGGCAAGGGGGAAAGATCATCACACCATGCTTATACCTCATTTTAGTCTATCATTTCATTGTTCACAGATCCCACCCCTTAATTTTTATTCCAAAAGTTTTATTCCCACCCGTATTCACATCTTATTAGAAACAAATGTTTATCTTGTCATAAATATCCATTCATCCAAAGGTCTTCAGCACTTGTTCCCAGGGTATGTAATTTGTGTGTCCTTGGATCGCATTCAAGAATATCGTCACTCTTCTGGCTCAGCCTCACCAGGCGTGCGCGGAGGTCATGTGACTAACAGACTCTGGACTCATACGAAAGGCCCAAATGCGCACTATTAAAAGAGTCAGAAAGAAAAATATTATTTTCAAGAATAAATGGCTTTACTGTATACCACCCATATCTACTCTAATCCCATTTACGTATTAATGCTTTCCCTGCATCAGCATTAGTAAAATAGCTTGGTTTAATTTCAGTAACGCAGATGCCGTGCATGTGAGCTTTCAATCTTCCATTTTAGTATTTTCTGCTCTTGCGCAAGAAATTCCCTCCAAGCGATAGCTCGTCATACTGCGTAGATGCACCTGATGCATGCGAAATAAAGATTTCTTGCATATAGATCTGTCTGAACTGGGGTGGCGAAGTGAGTTAAAGAACGATGATGGCTTCAACCCAGATCTGTGACTGGAGGTGAGTGTCTGAATAGTTTCAGCGCTCCGTCCATCATCTCCTTGTGTTAACACAATCACTAAGAACACTTTTTAATCTAGGAAAACTCTCAGACACATCTACTCTTATGTAGGGAGCAACACAAGTGTCAAATTATTTTCACCCTCATGGTCTCTAAGGTCAAATATGCCAAAAACCTATGCCCTTGCTCCCTGTTAGAAAAACTACAAAAAATCCCAAGTGCTGTGACAAGACTTCTTCTGCTACAACCCATGGAACACATAGTGCCAGCGTTACAGGCCCAACTGGCTATGTATTGCAAGGCAATCACTGTTCAAAGAACTCTCAACCGTCCACAGAGCCTCCGGAGAATAGGACCATTACAATTGAAGGGGGAGGATGGCATGCTGCCTGGAATACCAGCATCTTTTTCCATCAAGATACATTATGATAAGTGCAGTGCATAACTGTCAATTTAGTTTACTAGCAAGTATTGAAGTGCAAACTAGCCAGTGCTGTGTGACTTTGTACATGTATTTCTGGATTTTTGTCCTTCATCAACAGTGAGTAACACATCAGTTTGTGACCAGTGCTAACGCTGTAATCTTCAAGCTTGGAATATACAAAGAATACTTTGAAAGAAAAAAGACAACGCTCCAATGCAATTCACTATGAACACAACACTCCTAGTTCACAAAAAGATGATGATAGGAATAGAGTTGACCAAAACTGAAGCTCACAAACACCTTCCTTCTAAAACATGGTTCTTAGCAAACATGACTTTAAAGCAATTAGGAACAACTTCAACAGCAATAACAGTGTTATCTGCATGTCAAGGGCACAATACCTTGGAGTACGTAGATGCACATACAAGGTGGAGGTATACTACGCTTGGGGGTATCAACGGTCACTTAGGAGTACATGAAGGCTCAGAATCTGCCATAAAGGTCCTTTGATCCAGCTTACAACTTAGCCAAACCTGTGATTGGTCACCATACTCAGCAAGGTCAAGGAAACAATGATGAAACTGATAAAAATAATACAAGTTGGTGTAAAAAGAGATGTGCTTTTCTGGCATCAACTAGAGTAGCCATTGTTTTTGTGTTGTTGAGGCCATATGAATGCTAGCCTGCCTCCATCTCATAGCGAGGGGCAAGGCAGACTCTGGTCTCCGTGAGGCTTTCTGTAGAAGCAGGGATTCTTAGGACTGGTGTGGGGGGGTGGGGGAGGGGGGGAGGTCAGTACTTAATAGGCCAGTGTCAGGGGAGGTAAATAGAGCTTCAGTAATGCCTTGGGTTAGTTCCATCCAGGAGGAAGTGGTCCGCAGATAGGATCCACTCTCTGGAAACAGGTCGGCAACAAGGAGTTCACACAGCTACAATTTCAGAAGCAATTCAGTGAGCTGCGGGGTAGTTGCAGTTGGTATAGATGAAGGTGGGCAATTGGCAGCAGACCAATGCTGAATCAGTATACATGTATGTGAGAAGTTGGCCTGGTATATGATGTTCACTAGTTAAAGTGACCACCTTGTACCATGCCAAACAACCCTTATGGTGTGGTTGTAAGTCAACCTTTTCGGACTAGCTGCCCTAGTGGTAGCGTAGGCTAAGCAGTCTTTGAGGCTAAACTTGTGAAACGTGTTAAGCAAGCTGTTTTACCAAATGCAACCCCCTTTTATACCAATGAAAGGACACCACACAGATATATATTCAAAATATATATGTATTTATTTCTCAAAGTAACCCCTAGTCTCTTTATGAGCACAGGAGCACAAATCGTCAAACAAGATTACAGTAGAATACACAGAAGTTGCACTTTATATGGATAGGCCCTGGTGGCCGCTCAAACCATATACTAAAATAGTGGTATAAGTACTACGAACAGAAAGGGGAAAAGGCCTAGGGCCTCTAGAATCGCTGGGCCTACAAGGAGCTAACTTCAGTTAGTGACCAGGAGGTCCACGGGTTGCGTGTGCAGAGCAAATAGTCACACGCGAGCTCCCATAGGTTTTCAATGGGTGCGTAAAAAGTACAAAGTTACTGCAAAAAGGATCTTCCGGATGGACTATGAACTTAAGATTCGAAACACAGACACTAGAGATGATACTCTACACTTGGGCACCGGAGTGCCAGCTTTACCTCACCCACAGGAAGCGGGTGCGTAGGTGTCGAAGTGCATCGGGTTTCTTCTATCTGTTCAATGGAGCCTGAAGACAAAGATGCTGCAGGCGGTCGCCCCGGAAGAGATGCAGTGGATCCAAGAGTGGATCAGAGATGTTGAAGACCTGTAAGCAGAGGGGACAGAGTTCACAGTCACTAGTCAGTGACCAGCGTGGCACCAGGTGGGTACCAGGCGATGTCAGGTGCAAACAGGAAGGAAGGTGTAGCTTGTCTCTGCAGCCACGTGGTCCCTGAAGGTCGACGACGTCCAGGAGTCGGGTCACAAGCTGTCCCACGCAGGCTCTCGCTGTCGGCGGTGTCGGCGACTTGATCGAAGCAAACAAGCCTTGGCAAAAGCAATTGTTGTAGGAGATGAAATAAGCTGATGATTCTGACCAGCAAGGTCAGAGGGACTGCTCCTTTGGAGGGGAGCAAGGACCAGTCTGGAGCAACCAGACCAGTGGTGTATTTCTTGAAGTTCGTCGCCAAGATGGCCACTAGCCAGCGGGCCAGCAACCGGTTAGGCGCGTCAAGTGGCAAAATGCAGAAGGGCCCCACGCAGATCGTGGAGATGCTGGAGGGCTCACCTTTGGTGCAGATGCTGCTCGAGGGTTGGGCTTCTCAGATCCCAAAGCACAACTTGGAGGGAGCCTCGGTTGTTGCACTTGCAGCTTGTCGTGGTCTTTTCAAGATGGCTGGCTCCACGTGTCTCGGTGCCTCCACGGGTCTCCTCTTTTCAGGGACTGTGGATCGGGCGGTGAGAGGTCTGGAGGTCCAGGTCTTGTCAGTCTCTGGGCTCGGGCTCTGGCGGGAGGCAGCGGCAAAGCAGATGTTGATTCGCTGGATGGTGCTTGCGTTAGCAAGGTGGTCACTCCCTGACCACAGGGGAGATTGGCTTCAGTCCTCTGTGCGGCAGAGCGTCGAAGTTCCCGTCTTCTTCTTAGTTTCAAGTTGATTCCAGGATGTCTGAAGTCTTAGGACACAGCTCCTACCTTTAAGCGGATTCTAGGGGCCGGACTACCTGCTAGGTCCCTCCCTAAGGGTGGGACCAGGAAGGGGGGTGGTTACACCCCCAATCCTTTGTCCAGCTCGCCCCAAGCCCGGGACTGGTGTGCCCCAGGACCGGATTGAACTGGCATATGCACCGAGGCTCCTTGTGAGCCTCAGGCATGTCTGGTTTCTTTCAAGCCCTACCTGACCAATACACAAAATCCTGTCTGGGGTGGTGCACGCACCTCCCCTGGCAGGAAACCCTTTGTCCACACCTCCCAAGCTGGAAGGACTCCCAGCAGCAGGAGGGCAGACTTGTGTCTGTGGTGGCAGCATCCATTTTGTGGAGCTGAGGCTATGTCTGATTTTACCCGGGTTTCAGGTACTGTACATGTCGTGTCCCTCTAGAAGGGTGGAATGCTAACCCCGTCGCCAGAATTGGCGAGGGGTTAGTATTCCAATTCGTATGACACCTTACTCGACATGTTTTGATAAAGCCAAACCAAAGTTAGCATTTAACCGCGAGGTTCATAATGCACTTAAGAGTATATGGTATGACGATATCTGGAAACAGTAGAAGGAAGTTGTTCCGACCACTGCAGACAGGCTCAGCTCATGCCAGAGCACCATCTCACATGGAACCAAGCACTCTGCCTTCAGGATTGTTAAGGCCTGCCATAGGAGTGACTTATAGGTTAACATGTGTCCCTTTTAAGGTTAGGTATAGGTATACTACACCTAAGTAAGAGGTGGTTACACCAACTTACCCCAGCTGAGTGATCAGCCAGTTGTGTCAAATTTGTTAGGCCAAGCCTGGGGTGCAATAATACATGCTTCAGCCCCTGGCAGGCCTTAGATACACCAATGCCCTGGGTACCTAGTGTACACTGGTACAGGGGCTCACAGGGCGATCCAACCAATTGGGTATGTACCTAGGGTACATGGAGTCCATTTTAAAGAGAGAACAGCCAGGCTGAGATCCTGAATGGCAGGATCTCAGGCCAACTAAGTCGAAAAACCAGCTAGACACTAGGCAAAAATTTGGGGGTAACCATAGTCAGATATCCACCTTCCTACAATGTATATTTATAATTCAAAGATGGCTCACAATCAAACAGGATTCATCTTTCCGTCCTCAGAGAGGTGTTTGGCATCTCAAGACTCTCTGCCAATATGTACTGTCTCTGGCTAACACTTCAGGGCCTTCTCTAGTGGGAAGCAATGTGTATTCCCTCTAGACTACCTCCAATGGAGGGAAGAGACAGAAGAAGTGTGGGATGGCTTTGTCCACTTTGGGCAGCATCCATCCTCAATGTTCCATTCATACATTATGATGTTTACAAACATATGTGTAAGCCTACCATTGGCATACAGGGAATGGCCTGAAAACCTTATCATTAGTCTTACATGCTACTGTTTGCCAAATAATCACATCAGTGGTAATATCATGTTAATAGCCACACTAATTATATTTACTTTAAAAACAACATGCAGGCATCAAGGGCCTTGCTCCTATGAGCCTCCTAACTTTGGTTTACATAGATTGGCCAATAGGCATCTGCAGTGGGTGCACCTGAGTACCCAACCCACTACTAATCAGCTGCCACCAGCCAGGACTCAGTTGAGGAGAATAAGGAGATCTACTATTTTGGACAAAATACGGGGAGTCCATTCGAAGGTCAGGTTTCTCAGAGCTCACCCAAGGGTGGACACTAAGGCACCTAATTTGTTATTTGGGCATCCCTTAGTCATAACTGTTGCCAAAACAAAAAAAGCACAGAGGATTGTTGATAAAGGAGATAGTGTGAGAATTCCAAATACACAGAGTTGTCTGCTACTTCTTTCCTTACAACTTGCACCTCCAAGATTAGACTAACTGAGGACACTACTCACCACCAAGAGAGTCCCATTTGGCTAACCAAGAGAACTTCTTTAAAGTCCATCTGCATTCCTGTGGGAAGATCTGGCTCTGCGCTCAGTGGTAAAATCCAATCTATGCAGGGATATGGCTAAATGGAGCAAGTTGGGATTAACCCCTTTCATGGCATCAGCTATTAGATGAGTCTTTTAATTGGATAGGACCTTCAAGGGCGTCTCAAATAGGAAGTGATGGAGCCTCTTCAATCCTCATGATTGCAAAGCATTCCTTATCAATAGTTTTCTAGTTTTGTACCCTGAGCAGCAATCACCAGCTCATGAAAGCCTTCTAATTGAGTTAAGACAAGATAGTAGCATTTCCTTGCTTTAATGTATCTTTCTGTACAATAAAGAGATGGTAAAAGTCTGGTATCTTCAAAACCAGTGTTTGACTTAGAGCCTACTTGACTTGATCTAAGCCCTTTTAAAAGTCCAGTGTAGCTTTGAAGAGTGCTTTTTGGACATCATCTATGTCACACGAGCAACTATAAAGCCATACTTCTCCACAAAGGTTCTATGGTAGTCGATGAGGCCCAAGAATGCCCACACACACATTTGTGTATTTTTCATATCTCCCACTCCAAAATGGCCTTTATCTTCGCCTTGAGGAGCCCTACTTTACCTCTACCCATCTAGAGAACAAGGCAGATCACTGAGCTCTGTTCAGTTTAGCAGTTGGTAGCCTTTACTGCAAGCTTCACTTCTTGCAGTGACAGCAGCACTTTATCGAGGCAGACATGGTGATCAACCCATTTGTAGCTGAAAACAGCTTTTTAGTTCAGGTAAGCTACACAGAATGCTTCCAGGCTACATAATACATATTGCAACAGCCTGTGAAAAGTGGCTGGTCTTTTCTTCTCTAGTGCGAGGGACATGACCTCAACACCCTAAACAATACAATTCTTCAGTTCTCAGCACTTAAGTTTAGCCACGTAGCATTGGCCAGTACTGCAATAATACTTCAGTACAGCACAGTATTCTTTTTTTTTTAAACAATTCTTTTTATTATTAATGATGATATCTTACAAGCCTTATTCCACAGTGTCACACAGAGATCAATGCTTTACACTGAATCATGGTTCATAACATCCCTTCTAACCTCTTACATATGTTGTTACCACTCCTATACTATTCTGCTAATCACTGATCGAGATGGGGAGCTGGGTTGTGTGTGGAGGGGGGTGCACAGATGTTTCCTCTGTAAGCATTCCATTTTGCTCCATATTTGCGACCACTTTTTGGGACAACCCCTAGATTCATACACTGTCTTTTCCATTAACGTACACCAGTCAATGTCCCTTTTCCATTCTGCGATCAATGGTGTTTCTGGTGCACCCTATGCTTTTGTGATGTTTCGTTTAGCGACCACCATTCCCAACGTTACCCAGGTTTTTTTTAAATTATATATGTCTGTGGGTTCCCAGATGTTTAGGAGGCACAGTCCTGTCTTAGGGTCAATCCTTTTTTCCCAACATCTCCCCAATACAATGGAGCACTTAATACCTTCTAATGTGTACACATTCCCAAATGATATGGACAAATGTACCCTCCTGACCACACCGCCTCCTACACTCAGAGTCGTCTCTGTAACCCATTTTCATTAGTGCTGGACCTGATAAGTATGTTCAGTGTAGCAATCTAAGTTGCACCAGCCTGAGTCTGGAGGAGATTGAACTTCTCTGGGAAGGACAGGGCTTCCTGCCAGTTGTCGTCCTTCAAGTCTACAATGTCCCTTTTCCAATGTTCGCTGAGTTGCAGGAGGGGGTCAGCTGCGGTATTAACTAGCTTCTGATATGTCATGGAAATCGATTTTTTGGGCATGTATTCTTCAAGGATTCATTCTTCAAGTGGGGAGGACTCGGGGGCGATTCACCCCTAGGGATAACGACTGCAGGGCGTGCCTTATCTGTAGGTACCTAAACATCTCTGTATTTGCCAGTTCAAATTCTTTTTTTAGTTGCTCAAAGGGAACTACTTTTTTCCCCTTCCCAGGTCCCCAACCCAGGAGTTTCCTATCATATCCCAGCGATCGAAGCCCTTGGTTGTTCTCATAGATCCTAATCGTTCTGTGTCCCATAGGGGGTAGCTTGTGTGATCTGACATGCCCCACCCGAGTGCTCTGCAGGGCCAGTTAGTTGTAGTTTTGCCGGTTTGGAATAGAGTGCTCTGGAGTATCCCCCATCAGGCAGAAGCCACCTGTCCATTTTATATCCTGGGTCATCCTGGGGCCTATGTATACATTGATTAATGGTTGCTAACTGTGCTGCCCAATAATATTTTCTAATATCTAGGAGTCCTATGCCGACGTCATACCACCCCCTTACCAGTTTTTGGATCGCTGTGCGGGGTCGCCCCCCCCGTCAAAGGAGGTCCCTTTGTTTGCTTTCGATGGCTTTGAAATAGGAGGTCCGGACAGGTCCTGGTGAATTATGTAAAATGTATAAAAAACGTGGAAGGGACATCATCTTAAATAATGCGGTTCGGCCTAATAGTGATAGTGGAAGGGTCTTCCAGTGCCTGACGTCACTCCTCAGCCGCTGTAATGGAGGCAAGAGATTGCGTTCATAATGCAGTGTAGGGTCCTTAGTAACATATCTGCCTAGGTATTTAAATTCCTCGCACACTTCTGTCACCGCATATCCATTGGGTAGAGGAAGAAACTCTACGCTCAATACATATATAACAGACTTAGTCCAGTTCATTGTATATCCTGAATCTTTCACAAAGTTTGTAAATATATTGAGGACTCTGCTGATAGAAGTTCTAGGTGACGCCAGATACAGCAGTATGTCATCTGCATATAGGGAGACACGGTCTTCCCATCCCTCCAACCATTTGAGTCCCCTTATGATTGGATCATGTCGGATCCACAACACCAACTGTCCCAGCGTCAGTGCAAAGAGCAACTGAGACGGGGGCAACCCTGCCTCATCTCCCTGCCAATGGCAAATATAGGGGACTTTCTATTGTTAACCACACTTGCGCCATTGAACCTGCATGTAGGAGCTTAATCCAGCTCATGAAGTTAGGACCGAATCCCATTTTTCTAAGGACTCCGCATATAGGTATGGCCATTCAATTGTGTCAAAGGCCATGGTGGCATCTAGGGGCATCACCACAGCATCTTCCCTTAATGTATCTATTCTCCCCATTACCCCGTGCAGACAACGGAGGTTCAGTGAAGTATTCCTTGCCAGCATGAATCCCGACTTGTCGAGATGTACCAGTTTGGTGATGACCGACATCAAATGTGTGGCCATTAATTTCTCTAAAATCTTTACCTCTGCGTTGAGCAGCGATATGGGCCTGTATGAGGAGCATTTATTTTTAGGTTTACCACTCTTATGGATGACCATTATGGTGACTAACCTTTGATCGGCAAGGAGCTTCACTTGCTTGCGGCTTTCTGAATACATATCTATGAGGTATGGGGCTATTTAACTAGGGGCTAATTTGTACAATTCTATGGGGAGGCCATTGGGTCCCATCGCTTTCCCGGACTGCAGGTCCCCTATAGCTCGCCTCAACTTCTACATTTGTGAGTTCACTGTCCAGTGACCGAGAGTCCTCCGCTGGAGCACAGTATTCTTCTTGGAAGAAGAGTTCAAGGCAATATGTTGATACTTGTTCAAGTTGAAGGAGGTCAGAAAATGATTAGCCATTAACTAGTACACAAGCACATCAGTTAGTTAAGAGGGCACACGTCAGTCTTTGTGACTGCAATGGGACCTCTGTAGTCTACATGGAAACAGAGATCCATGGACCCCTAGTTTTGCCCTAATACCACTTGCCTATCTCTGAGGGTCTGCAAGCACTCAAATAACCCTTAAGGCCAGCTTGCAGGAATGTCCAACTTTTGTGTCTTGTACCCTCAGATTTTTGCCTTGACTGTTTATGCTGGCTGTAGAACTCTGTACATTTTACTCCTGCTAACCAATGGTAAAGTGCCTGTGTTTCTCCTTGCAACATTATGACATTTATATACTCCTAAATGGTATATTTAATTTATATATAAGTCCCTAGTATGTGGTACAAATGTACGCAGGGCCTGTAAGTTAAATGTCACCAGTGGACTGCACCAACTATTGTGTCATCCACAACAATGATGGTGTAAAACATGGCTTCAGGCTTATCACTGTAGCCTGACTATGGCAGTTTAAACAATGCAATTCGGGCTGTCAAAATAAACCCTCTTGACAGGTCAAACCTCCCTTTTAAATATTAATAAGTCAACCCTATATTGGCCTAATAATCCACAAGGCAGGGTACATGGAATGTAAAAGTAAGACATGTAGAAATGTAATGTTAACATGTCCTTACAGTGACTAGCACCCAAAAACTATTTTTAATTGTGGCAGGTCTAGCTGTCCTATGTAGAAAACCAGAGTACAGATTCAAATCCTAATACTGTATCTTGAGAATCGGACTAGCTAGAACAATAATTAAACAACTATGTTGAATAATTAGTAAAAATGCAATTCTGCTAAAATCCGACGTTTAATAAATATTAAGGAACAGTAACTTTTAGACAGTTATATTTTGCTTACCTGAAGTTCCTGGAGACACAATTTCCATTTGCTCTCCCACTTCTGCCACCCAGTAATTAGCATTTGAATATGTATGAAAAAGGTGTGAAATTCCTCCCATAAACAAACAATACCCTGACCTGAATGGGCACAGATGACTCCTAAAATATGCAGAGTGAGAGCTGTGAGCATCCTTTTTGACCTTACCGTGTCAAATCGTACTGGAGTGTTAAATTCTGCTGGGTTTACATATAACACTTTTGGTTGCACTTGATGTTATCCCAGATTCCAGTACCCCCATTGACTTCTGCTACAAGGTTGGCTGCGACATCTGGTCAGGGACCACACACTGGGCAGGTGCGGGCCATGGTAAGTAAACCCAAGAATAATGTACCAGAATGCTCATGAAATTTGCCTTTAATCTCCGCTCTATGTTGTATGTGTTTTACATCACTGTTGTCCAGCATCACAATGTGTCTACATATGGCATTTCACCACATACCAGATCACACCAGGGTGGCTAGTGAAAGGATGACACAAAACGTATGCCAAGTGAGTGCAGAATGGACATAAAATAGTATATAGTTGTGAGAAAGTGGCTCTGTATATACTGTTCCTTAATAGGTACAGGGTGTACAGAGTCCACAGACCCCAAGGGTTTAACAGAGGTTAAAGTTAGATATAACCTTACTCTCTAAAGTGGTAACCTGGACGAGCAGTAAGGCAGTATCAGAGGACAGTGTAAAGCATTTGTTGTACACACTCATTATGCAAATGGTTCCACACACTCAATAACTGAACTCTAGGCCAATGGTTTATATATAAAAAATATATGCTTGTTTTATTTTAGAACCAACACTTGGAATTAAAATATACTTTCTCGACAGGAGATGTTTCATATAAATACTTTTCTATATGCAATAGGCTTTAGTAAAAAGTTACAAGTAGTTGCAGTAGGCAACTCTATTTCTAAACACAACAATACATTGAGCTCAATGATAAATTCAAGTTATTTGCAACAGATTACTTTTTAGGTTACTTTTGTAATTCCAGGCCTGGATCCTAGATTCAGTCCTGGGTCAGTTCTCAGAATCAAGTGATGAAAGTCGACCTAAGTACTGTAATGATTTTTAACTAATATTTAGCTATTTTAAAAGTTGACACTTAGAAAATATTTCAGAGAAAACAATCAATGATTCCCTATGGAAGAAAATGCAGGTTACAGGTACAGTACGTTCTCGTTAATTTTGTAACCCAGTACTGGGTGCCTAGACTCAGTACTGGGACCTTTATCCAAAACAAGTAAGTAATTACGTTTTCAGATATTATACGATTTTTGAAGAATATTTAAAGTTTGCAGAAATCGACACTTAGAAGAAATTTCACAGAAAAACAGACAATGGTTTCCTATGGAAGAAAATTGGGTTAAGGGTAAGTACAGTTGTAGAGATTTTTCAGAGTCAGTGCTGGGCACCAAGATCCAGCACTGGGAGTTCACCTAGGAACAGGTGAGTAAATTCGTTTTTGTCACTCGGCTGATTTTTGGTGAATATTTGAAGATTTGAAAAGTCCACACTTAGAAGAAATTTCAGGAAAAAGTCAGTCAATGTTACCCTATGAGGAAGATAGAGTTTGCTGTTCAAGGGTAAGTACTCGACTGGCAGAGTTGAGGTTCTGGGCACAGACTCAGGGGTCTCTCAGGGTCAGGTAGGTACAGTTGGTTCACCCTCAGCGGCTCTAGGGCGGCCGGGTGCAGAGAGAGTTAGGCCCAATGTTATCCTATGAGCGATAGGGGGACCTTGTTTGGTGGCTGCTGACTGGCAAGCCACGCGGCTGTGGGAGCTGGGCTCCTGGTCACTTACTCAGGGCAAGTGGGGAAGTAGGAAGGAATAGAGTTTTCACTGCCAGGGCCACTCGGGCGGCTGGGTACAGAGTGCTTTTGAGCCTTCGGGCGCTCAATGGATGTCAATGGGAAATCTCCGGTTAGGAAAAAGACTGCAAGCTCGGGGACGAGGACTCTTCAGGTGCCACCACCACTTCGAGAGGTAAGTTGGGTAGTTGGAGGATAGGTAGGTACCCCGGGATTGGGAACAGAGGACACACAAAGGAAGGACATAACTAATGTGTGATCTCACACTCCAACATGAGCTTTGTGACTTTATGTGCAGAGAAGCACAAATGAGTTACAAGATGTACCTGACTATTTCACATCTCACATATGAACTCTGCAATGCAATGTTTGATCTGATGTGCAAATGTGAAACTGGTCAGCCTGGTGATGTACACTCCTTTTGACTTGTCAACAGACAGCACTATACCCATGAGGCATGATGGTCTTAACGGTGAAGGTGTAAACAATGTAATGCGGAGGCGTCCTGATTATTTATCCCCTTCCTTCAAATATCAGTGGCCTTTTCATATACGTTTGTCTGTTGATGTTTTATCTCTTTGATGTCAGTGCTGTCTGGAGGATACAGCTGACAACTGCTGCATGTGAGCAGGGTCCCACATGTAAAGTCCATAAGGTAAACATGCTGGATATTGGCCAGGAATATCATATCAATGGTCATTGAGAATGACACATACATGTTAGCTCATAGCTATCATCTGGTGTACTGAAATATGGATATGTATGTCTCATCACAGCTGCTGTCAGGATGACACCAGTGCAGCGTACAACACCATCCCGGGGAATGCAAGACATTCTGGCTGCAGCAGTGAAACCCTCTCGCACCTATCCATCGGGTAAGTGTGGCATGAAGTGTTTCCCTATCATAGAATCAAAAACCCTGACAAAGATCCAAATCCCCTTCTGCATAGAATCTGCAGTTGGTGTTTACAAAGTTACATACATACCATTTAAGTTCCATAAGTGTCACATGTGCCTGTTTGTAAATTCGTAAAGCAGATCATTGAGTATGTTGTCACTTCCCTATCCAGCTGCTTGATCGGGGACCGCTTAATCAACTGCACCTATGAGGAGCCAGGTTCAGCAGTTGACATCAGGGGGATCGCAAAGGGACACAAAGCTGTGGCTGGAGCTGGTGAGTTTGCTTGTGCATTGTACATCTCCATTCAACGCCTCAGTGCTATGGTGTGAGCTGTCAAATGTAGGGTACCCAAACCAGGTCACATGTGATTCATCTGTTGATGCAAAATACAGTAACACCAACCCTTGTGTTGCACCACATCTTATACCAGGTGAATAACTTATCCTGTTGCAATCTCTGTGTTCCAGGTGCTGATGATGATGAGAAGGATGGACCTTCCACCAGTGTTGGGCGACAGGCAATCAAAGGGGAAAATCCACTGCTCCTGCATGCAGTAATGTCGGCTGCAAGTACTGCACAAGAGGAGGAGGATGACGTACCTGAGGAGGTTGGAGAAATTGACAATGATGAAGACCATCTGTCCATCCTTGCAGAGGATGACAAATCAGATGCCATGTCCCGAAAATTTCCCAGATCGGACAAATTTGGCAAGGCCTCACACCCTCCGCATAGCAAAGAGCCTCAGCCTCCAATAAGAAAGATTGCCTGCCCTCAGCATAGAGCTAACCATCCACAGCTCACATGCACCCCAACACATATATCACTCCCTCACAGCCCTTACATCCAGTAGAGACATGGTGGTTCTCCTGCAAACTCCTCCCGATACAGTGTATGCCAGGCATTCTCTCCACAATCTAAGGGAAGTTACAACCCTGTTGTGGTGCAGGTATCCCCTGGGCACCATTGTCTGTCGACAGGCTTCCAGCTGCCACCCACCCCTCTATTGTTGGACCTGGCGGTCTCATCCATGACCAACCCCTGCAGAGAGGGCCTACACCTGTCCATGGTGCCCAGTGGGAGCAGGATGTCTTCCAACAGCAGGCAGATGTGAGGCAGGACATTCGTGCCATAGGAGCTACCCTGTCAGACATGTCTGAGGCCCTGCAGGACATGCGTCAATTCCCTCAGGTGGTGGACAGACTGACCCATGTTTTGGACAGGATGGATAGATCTTGGCAAGACATGTCCACGAATATCAGAGATATGATATCCATCCAAAAGGAAGAGAGTGCAAGACACCATGCCTTGGCCATGAAGATGATGGAGGGCATGCTGAAAGTGATCCAAAGTCTCGCTTCACAGTCAACGCAGAGAGAGGAGCCATCACATCTGCCTGCAGCACATCACACCCATACACCTGTGCTACAAACTGCAAAGGACCACAGAAAGAGTACACACCCACCACCACCCTTTTAACCAGGCACTCCCCACCACCTGCACATCCACCACCACCCCCTGAACAAGCACTCCCCCCACCTGCACATCCACCACCACCCTCCGAACAGGCACTACCACCACCTGCACATCCACCACCACCCCCTGAACAGGCACTACCACCACCTGCACAACAACCCCCTGTCCATGCACAAACACCAACTGTACAGACAACATCTGCCCCTGCACATGAAGCACACCAACCTGCACCTCGGCGGCAACCCATACATGATCCCTCACAGTGATCCTCACCTCCAAAATTGTGAAGTCACAAGCACGATCCCCATTGATCACATCCCAAAAATGTTTTGACCAGTGTGAATATGTGTAAATAAAAAGAAATTCTCTTCAAAAGTCAAGACTCTGTTGCATATCATGTCCTGATAGGCAAATGTATACCAACTTTGGTGGCATAAAGATGGGAGGATGTATGTGTGTGTGTGTGTGACACATGTAAAAGTGTAACCCCATAATTGCAACAAGCCCTCATGTGCAGAGCAGATGACTCCCAAAATATATGTCCATATTTTGTACAAGACATTCACAATGAAGTTAAGCACGATAGAGAAAGTATGATTCAAAATAAGATTTTATGTAAAAAAAAAGTGTGGGATTAGAAAAACAACAGTCCGTTTGGAAGGGAGAAAGGAAATCAAATGATGTTCTTACTACAGAAGGAGAAGGGAACTTAGATTGGGGTGGGAAACATAAATATAACACACCAGGGAGCGTCAGGAAAACCAGTCTATTTACAAGGGGCAAAGTAAATAATTGTCCAAAAAGAAAATTCTGTCCCAGCAGTCGTGTCCTTCTGGTCATCCTCTAGTACCACAATGCCCAGATCCTCTGAGTCCGATGCAGCCTCCTGGCTGGCCGGTGCAGGAACAGGCACCACACAGGGTTGGGACACACAAGGAGTATGGGGGGGAACAGTGTGGGGCAACGGCCAGGGGAGACATTGACAGTGGTGTGGGAGGGATGTTGGGATACGAAAGAAAACAAGGCTGCAGTCAGGGAATTGACACTAACAGTCAGGGTGGCTAGAGCTCGGGCAGTTTACTCTCGCATCATGCGCAGCTCTGAACACATCTGCAGCATGATGTGAGAGGACATGTCTGGCTGAACCTCACATGCCCACATCAAGTCCTCTGGTACAGCCACAGAAGGAATAACACAGGGAGGGGGGTGGGTTGAACATGAGGGGTGTGGTGCCTCAGGTTTGGAGCCAATGTTGGTGTCAACCTGGTAGCTATGATGAGGGGGACTGGTTGCAGGGGATACAGCTGGAGGCCCCGATGAAATGGGGGCCTCTAGAGTTAGGGAGGGGCTGATGGCGGGCCCAGGTTGTGTAGTGGCCTGCCCCGGGGATACCTCGCCAAAAGTAACTGGTGAATGATCCTGGGGAGAGTAGATTTCACCCGCCCCCTGGCCAGAGGTGTTCCCCCCTTCAATGTCCTCAGCCTCCACCCGGTCCGTAGCACCAGAGGTGTCTTCCTGCTCAGTCCAGGTGAGTGTAATCTCCCCGCCTCCTGATGTCGAAGGTCCCGCCTCATCCTCTTCTTCCTCACTAGTGGAAAGAGGTCGTAGCCGACGGCGCACCAAAGCTGTCCTGCTCGGAACCGTTTCCGGCTGTTGGTCCTTTTGGCCAGCTGAGCCCACTGAAATGTAAGACAAATCATTATGTAGTGGTTGTACACATCAGGACAAAACACATACCTAGATGAGCCAAGGTCAGACTTGGTTCTCATCTGATCACACTATACAGTTGTCAGTGTTTATGAGCTTAAATTACGTGTATGTTCACTGTCATCTCCTGATTTGAGTCTGACATGGACATCTCACGAGATTTTTGGTGGCTTACACATCTGTACTGGCCAACCCTCAACATTGGAATTCTTGTGATCTGTGTGTCCTGTCACTGCTACGTAGGCAGGTTCCAAACCCTGTCTACAAAAAAAGGAGATCAGAGAGAGTTCAGATGGTATTGAAATGGGCCTATGATATGGAGTCTCTGCACTTTTATGTCTGGACAAATGTTATCTGATGTGTAGCATTGTATGAGACAACACAAATGCCGATTGGGGGTCACACATCCATATAGGTTCTGGGCTATTAGGTTTGCTGAGTTATCAGTCTAACCTTTTGATATTCCCTCACAAAAGCTGACAATCCAGTGCCACATATTGCCTTCGGAGACTGATCAGGTAGTGCTGTGCACTGGTGAACAGTAGTGGCTCATTGTTACAGCTACCGATACATGAAAAATGACATACTGTGAGATGGATTAAGCCACGCCCTATTTACAACACTAAGTTAGCATAAACTAGATCATTTTTAGCAAGCAAGCTTGTCGTTTCTGTTGCGCTGCACACGACACTGTTGTTATGTGTTATTCATTTTAGAAATGCTGACTCGACTTTGCCTTACAGGATAACAAACTGTTGTTTCACATTCTTTTTTTTTTTTTTTTTTTTCTTTTTTTTAAAAACCTTTATTTGACACAGCAGTTATGTACAGTCATGGGCCTACAACCTCCGAGGCCGGCCGCTAGTGTGCAAAAAGGAAAATCAGTACAATGAGCAAATGAGCAACCTGCACGGGGGGGCAGCTAATCTGCCCACAACTGGACTCCATACAACAAGAAGGTTTTGAATTAACATTTTATAAGAAAAAACAACCAAGCAAAACTAAAACCAGGCATGAAAACTATATAAGCAGGGACTTGCTCTCCCAGGGGGGGGGGGGGGGGGCAGCCGCCTCTCAGCGGCACTATAAGGAAAAGCTAGTATTAGGCGAGGCGGGAGGGGGGACAGGGGAGCATACATGCGCCGATTACAGGGAGGAACAGGAATAGCCAAGCTCAGGGGACAGGGCCACATCGGAGGCGATCACTAGGGGGGCGTGCATATATCACCACGGTAAGAGTTCCACGGACCCCACATCTTATTCCATTTTTTGGGTTTGCCTCTAGCAACATATACGTTTTCTCCCGGAACATGCACCAGTCCATGTTTTCCCTCCACTTCGACACCGTAGGAGACCTACCCGAGCCCCACAGCTGCGCGATGTCTCTTTTGGCTATCATATTGCCCAGAGTCACCCAGCGCTCCTGGGCCGCGTCACAATCAGTCGGTTCCCACACATTCAACACACAGCGCCGCGCCTCCGGGAGTAGGGCACACCAGTGACCTCCTCCATTACTGCATGCACCCTAGTCCAGAACCGGACAATCACTGGGCATTCCCACAAAATATGCAGAAAAGTACCAAGCAGGCCACAACCACGCCTACATAAACCATCACTCGAATATCCCAAGCGAAGCAAGCGGGGACCGGTAACATAGACCCTGTGTAGTATCTTTAACTGCACAAATCTGAGGCGAGCGGGTATGGCCACCTCTCTCGGCGAGGCTACAGCCGCGACCCAGTCCTTGTCATCCAGTTCTAGGCCATCAGCGACCCATGCGTCTCGCAGGCGGGTGAGGAGGTCAGCGCGAGTATTAATCATTTTTTTATAGATCAGGGAAATGGTGCTGTCCGGCAAGTAACCATCAAGTATGCGGTCTTCCAAAGGGGAGGCCTCAGGGATATCAGCCGGGCTTGGAAAGGCAGAAAGCAGGGCGTGGCGGATCTGCGCGTAACGAAAGAATTCCCTATCGCTCAGGCTATATTCGGCCCGAAGGACATCGAACGTTTTAAAAGCGCCCTTCGCCCACAGATCCCCAACGCGGCTAATACCAATCGTGTCCCACTTCTCAAATCCCTTAGTGCGCCACAGCCCGCCCAACTCTTCAGAAGCATACAGCGGAGTCGCCCGAGTCAGGCGACCCTTGCAGCCCATAGCAGCAGTGGCGCAATGCCACGCGCGTACAGCATTGTTCGTGGGGCCCGTGAGTTTAGCGCGTCCCTTCTTGGAATAAAACATTCGATTGAAATCCCCACCCGGCAACAGTAGCTTATCCATCTCATACGCGGGGTTCAAGGCCGGGCCATACGTCCCATGGTTCACTGCCACCAGCTGGGACGCCCAGTAATACCGTCTGATATCAGGAAGAGCTATGCCACCATCGTACCATGGAAGAGTCAGCTTGGCAAGAGCGATGCGTGGTCTCCCATCCCACACCAGCTGTCGCTGCAGGCTTTCCACCTCCCGAAAATATCGTGCAGGCACCACATCCAGCGTATTCTGTAGGGCGTACAAAAAACGTGGCAGAGACATCATTTTAAATAAGGCCGCCCTGCCCAGCGGCGATAACGGAAGCCGCCGCCACCGGACCACGTCCGCCCGAAGCCGCTGAAGCGGCGGCAGCAGGTTCAGAGAGTAACGATCCGCTGAACTCAGGGAGACGTGGATGCCTAAATATTTGAATCCAGCCTGAGCGATTTGAATCGGACAGCCGCGAGGGAGAAGAGGGGGGTCGCCAACCAACACATATACACAGGACTTAGCCCAATTAATAACAAGCCCAGAATTGCGGCCGAAGGAGGTCAAAACGTCAAACATCACCAGCAATGATTTCCGCGGCGAGGTGAGGTAGAGTAAAATGTCATCAGCGTATAGTGACACACGGTCCTCAAACGTCGGAGTCCACCGGATACCCGCCATAGAGGGTTCCCACCTTAGCCATGCCGCCAGGGGTTCGAGCGCAAGAGCAAAAAGAAGCGGGGACAAGGGGCAACCCTGACGGGTGCCCCTCCCGAGCACAAAGGGGGCAGACACCCTACCATTCACCACCACCTGCGCCAGCGGCTCCCCATACAACAGTTTCACCCATTTAATGAATCCGGGTCCAAAACCAAACTTAGCCAGTGCTGCCCAAAGATACGACCATTCCAGCGTATCGAACGCCATCGTGGCGTCCAAAGACGCCAAAACGGTGGGCTCCCGGATACAGTCGACTCTTGCGAGAACTCCATGTAAGCGCCGCAGGTTCAGCGCGGTGTTGCGATGCGGAATAAAACCAGACTGATCCGGATGAACCAGGTCGCCAATTACAGTAACCAGTCGATTTGCCAGGACCTTCGCAAGAATTTTGGGTTCAGCATTCAGGAGTGAGATAGGCCTATAAGACGCACAACCGTCTCGCGGCTTCCCCTCTTTGTGGAGAACCACAATCGTTGCAAGCCGTTGGTCCAGCGAAAGGGAGCCCACCTTAAGCGATGCATTAAACATCTCACAGAGATGAGGCGCCAGCGTATCAGGACGAAGCTTGTATAACTCAATCGGCAGACCATTCGGGCCCAAAGCCTTCCCGGAGCGGAGTGTGCGGATCGCCAGCGCTATCTCATCATTCGTCAATGCCGCGTCCATCAAATCTCTGTCGGAGACGGAGAGGCATGGCAACGTAATATCTCGTAACAATTGACGAGAGTCATCCTCCGGCCTATCCGAAACCGACGTATAGACGTCACGCAGATGATCTGCAAAACAAGTCACTATCTCTCCGGGATCCGTGATACTCACACCGTCAGCACGCACAATCACCGGAACCACTCGATTCACTCTTTCGCTCTTTTCCAGCCACGCAATCAATTTTCCAGCCTTGTCACCCACATCATACAAGCGCTCCTGCTGTTCCCGACTAGCAAGCTTCGCAGCATTCGTAACCAGCGCCCTATAGTCCGACTGCTTAAGGCTAAGGGCGTGAAGTTTCTCCCTCGTGACTCCCCGCCCAAGATCCCCTTCCATACTAGTTATGTCAGACTCTAGGTGCACTACCTCTTCGTTCTAGCGCTTTTTAACAAGGGAGATCAGGGATAGCGCCTGCCCACGGATCACCACCTTGAAGGCCTCCCACAATGTCAAAGCTGACGTGACGGAACCCTGGTTTTCCGCGAAAAACCGGTCCAGGGACTTCACCAGTTGGGCACGAACTGTGGGGTCACGGAGATACCAGGGGTTAATCGGTGCCACCCTCCCCCCAGCCCCCAAGGCAATATCCAAGTGTAGCAGCACCGGGGAATGATCTGAGATGCCACGAGCAAGATGTTTAACTTCCCCAATCATTGGGGCTTGGGTGGCCGGCATCAGTACATAATCCAATCTAGACAGGGAGCCATGGGCCCCAGAGTGAAACGTAAACTGAGCCAGCCCCGGGTGCATCGTTCTCCAACAGTCAACCAGTCCCATAGTGTCAATAAAACCACCTAACCAAGAGTGCGCCCCAGGGAGGTCTCTGGGCGGGTGTCGATCCTCTCTACCAGACACAACAGAGTTAAAATCCCCACCAACCAGCAACAGGCCCTCAGGGAGCCCAAGCAATAGACCTCCCAGATCAGCGAAGGTGGTAGTCTGCAACCCAGGGGGGACGTAAACTGAAACCAAACATAAAGTTCTACCCTCCCACCGGCCAACCAGCCCTACGTAACGCCCCCGGTCATCGTGCTTCACCTCATCAATTTCCAGCGGGAGAGAGGCTCGGATCATGATGCCCACCCCTCTGGACCCAGTGGTAAAGCCGGAATGGGCCACCAAACGGTAGCCCCGTCTATTCAATGCCTGACAGGAGTTGCCCACCAAATGCGTCTCTTGCAAGAAGACGATGTCAGGAGAGAGACGCTTCAGATATTGTAGCACCACCCCTCGCTTCACACGATCCCCCAAGCCATTGACATTCCATGTTAAAATATGCAACCCCCTACCCCCCATCCCAACCACAGCAATCGTCCCACCCACTACGAGAGCAAAAAACAGAACATCGATCGCCTGGTGTAAAACTAACCTGAAACAACAACAACACCCCCACCACCACCCCCCAACTCCCATGACACACCCCCCCACCCTTCACCCCTGCACTAGAACATCTAGCCACCCCAACTCGCAGTGTGCCTGTCGCCCCGACATAAACCTAGTCTACGAAAAGAAAGAAAACTCCCCCGGAGGAGGAAGAGTCTCACCAGATACCCCGCAGCCCCCCAACACAAGGAAGGGCAATGCAGTCCCATATGCTGGGTCACCCCTGACCAAAGTCTGAGTTCAACACGCGACTAGCCAGGAACAATAGTTCAGTAGTTCACGGGTGCTCCGCCGAGCCACCCCCGTCGTCCTCGGTCCGCTCATCACCCCCGCGCCGACGATGCAATGTATCAAGCCAGTCCTCCACCGCATCAGGCCGGTCAAAGAAGTGGGTTTGGTCCTCCAGTTCAGCACGAAGCTTAGCCGGGAAAAGCATGGCGTACTTCAGGCCCATGTCTCTTAAACGCCGTTTCACAGTCAGAAACCCCATGCGCTGTTTTTGGACTGTCTGAGTAAAGTCAGGATAAAAGCTAACGTCCACGTTCTCGTACTTCAGCGGGCCATTTACACGGGAGGTCTGTAGGATGGCATCGCGGTCCCTAAAGTTAAAGATCCTGGCAATGATGGGACGCGGTGGGGCCCCCGGCTTCGGTCGACCCCCCGGGACTCTGTGGGCCCGCTCCACCATGAAGTATTTGCTGAGGCTCTTCGGCACGAGGTGATTCAGGATCAATTCCTCCACAAAAAGATCCACCGACCCATCCTCCGACCTCTCTGGCACACCTACAATGCGCACGTTGTTTCGTCGTGCCCGGCCTTCAAAATCCTCCAACCGCTTGACCGAGAGGTCGGTGAGGGCCCTCAGACTGTGAAGCTCCGTCTGCAGGTCAGTAACATCTTTCGTGAGGCCCGAGGTCGTGAGAGCAAGTGAATTGACCCTGTCGCTGGTTTTCGAAAGGTCCGCTCTGAGTAGGTTAACATCAATTGACACGGTGTCCAGCTTGTGGGCCAAAGAGTCAAACCGCTGGCCAACCGACTCTTTCATGGCGTCGATGGCACCCATGACATCGTTAAGTGTCAGCTCCGCCGAGGATGACGGTCCCTCTTGAGCCCCCTCTGCGGGCCCACTCGGACCAGGAGACCCCTTCTGATGGGCATACCGATCCATATTATTCGTCTGCACATAGCCACCTCTCCGGGTAGCCTTGGGCCTTAGCTTGTCCCCGTCTATTCGGGCCGCCATCACACGGCAGGGGAAGCCCAACCACCGGATGCCCGTGTGTTGCAGTGGGTCCCTGGGGGGGCACACTGCAATCAGTGGCAGACAGCTCCCGCTACCGATCTCGCCCGCCGGCCTCCGGGCTGCTCAGATGTGGAGCCTTCACAGGCACACGCTCTCCACGTCACTGAGGAGAGTCGAAAGCGAAAGTGAAACCCGGGGTGCACGGGTCAGCCTGACGCTCCGGATCCGTTGTTGTTCAATTGGGACACAGGGATGATGCCAACCCGAGCCCGGGGCAGCGCCGCGGAGCAGGCCTCTTTCCCAAAGACCGAAGAAGTAAAGTTCCCAGAGTCCGATTCGAGTTTTGAGAACAGGGGCGTCCTCAGCGAAGGTTCACCCGTAGTATTCCTTCAAAGGATCAGGATGAAGTCCAGGATAATCGTGGGAGGCTGCGTGAGTCTCGGGAGCCCTGTGCCTACGCGTACATCATGGTTGCGCGCTAGGCTCCTCCTGTTTCACATTCTTAACCGTGAAATGTGCCCTTGGTCTGTACATCATGCAAAGAACGCATCTGGGTAACTAGAAGGTACAGAGTGTTGTGTTTAGATTGATCGTACCACTTGTTAGACATATCATGCATACAGCTGCCAATATCTGAAGGACAAGCGTCTTTAATATTGCAGAACAGTTTGGTTTTACATTCATTCGAACAGAAGAGCTGATGCATGCTGTGAGAGCTGATCCTTTGATGTGATTCTACTAAGCTGATCTACACGGTATGGGGTCCCCCCTGTTAGCCTAAGAGACCTTCTAATAGTCTAATAATAATAATGTATTAGATTATAGTGAAAGGAGTGTGGCCGTATACCACTGTCATTAATAGTATGATTGCTCCTTTCATTCTATATGGTATTGTAATAATGCTTATGGTTCTGATCTGTACTGTAAGTCTGCTAGTGTTAGCCAAAGTACTGCATCTTAGGACGCGAGGTTTATAAAATAAACTCTTTAAACTTTACCGTGTCTGTATTATTATGTTGTGGACTAACAAATAAGTATGAACAGGTATTTCGGATTCCCACCACTCCTGAGAAATATCTAAGTCGCTTGTTCTGGTTTGTCTATACATTGGGACCACCTAGCTAGATCTAGGTTAACGAATGGGACACTAAGCTAGTCGGATAAGGGGTTCTGAGGGGAGTTTTCTGGTACACCACAATTCTCTGAGGTCCTGGTCTCCTGCGCATAGTTCTGTGCAAAAGCAGAATCCCTGCAACATGGCGCACCTAACGTTTGGTCTTAACGTCTGAGACGCTTTAGTAGTACTACTTTTAGTCCACAACTACCCTCACTCTCGTTTCCGGAAAACATGAGTGACGGTTTAACCTACCTAGGTTTAGACTAAAGGTTCTATCAAGCTTGAAAATTAAAAAGGTTATAATTTTTGAGCCCAAGTGCTACTGTGAATATCGTTGATACTCTTTTAGGAGTCCTTATGGCGGTGAATATTCCCACTCATAGTAGGGTTCCTCTGTGCGCTCATTTGAGGGCGTATGGGGTACCTGATGACGGGATGTCCGTAGTATTTGTGGTCAGTGCTGATACCACCTACCAGTATGAGTTGTTTTACTCATGGGTGACCTTTGCGGAGGTGGATACAGACGATAATTTGTTCCACGAATATACAGCCTCGGCTGTACCTGCGGCTTATGCCCCATATCGGACTCTGGAAATTCCTATTTCTGCCTGGCAGCATACAATTTGGTTTAATGGCGCCCTCCCCCATGAGGTCGTATCGGCGAGAATGGGCCCGCAATTGCAGGGGCTACATGGCCGGTACTGGCCGGATATACTCCACACCCACGCTACCTGACGGTGGGAGTGGGTGATTTACGAACGCTACACACTGCCCTGATTACGGTCCATAGGGCTTTAGTGCAGTATGTGTCACGCACAGTTCAGGTGGGAGCACCTGCGGTTGCTGGACACGGGGCGGATCACCATCACGCGGTGGTGATTAGCCCAGTTATGGTGAACGCGGTTGTCGGCAAGCGCCCCCTCAGTAATGATGAATTTCCTTACTGGCTTGCGGAAAAATTTGATCAATTAGAAGCCGTGTTTCCAAACACTACACCTGTGGATAAACACAGGATACTCACCATTACTTTGCCGAAAGACCTGGTCCCTGAACTTGTTGATTGTGACAATGGGGCAAGGTCTTTGCGGCGACATATTCGAAGTGCTATGGCACTCCGTCTATGGCTGTACTACCCTCCGTCATCAAGAAAGTTCAAGAAAGTCATGGTGCGGAGGCAGCTATTGAGTTGGGATTACGGCTTGTCGACAGTTTCGATGTGATTTGTTCCATGGTAATGGGCAATCTCAAAGGAGATGCCATGCAGTTCCAAGTTGGTAATATGCTGGAGCTTGTGGCTGATGCCGATAAGCCTAGGGAGTTCGCAAAAATTATTGCGAAAGCCTATAGGATGGTTGGACGTAGTGCCTTAGGTGTGAAACCCACCATCAAAATTCCTGATGTAGTGCAACAAACTAAGGTGAGTTCGTCTACAAAAGACAAAAAGCCCAACTTTCCTAAACAAAGTTGGCGAGCCAAAAAACAAGAGAAGCAGCAACAGAAACAGGTTTCTCGTCCTGCCTCACCAGTTCAGTCGTATAGTGAACGCACTTATGATTTGCGCGATCGTACTCGTATTAAGTCACCTGATAGGTTTCAGGTTTCTGAACAACGCTCTCCTCGTTCTTCACAGGAAACATCGACTTCGCACTCTGGTGGTGGAGAGCGTGGAAGAGGACAGGGCACTCAAGGTCGAGACCAGCCCCGCCAGACTGACGGTAAAGGCAAGCAGGAAGACGCTGCCAGACCACGTCCACCGTTTCAGAATAAGAAAGTTGCTGCTATCTCAGCGAGATATGCCTCAGATGGTCAGGACACAGCTTCGGAACCTGACATGGGCACTAACGCTACTAGACAGCGCGGCGGAGGTTACAGTAGTGAGGGAAGCATTGCGTCCGTTTCTGGAGGCGACAGCAACTGACATTTATGTGACAGTTGAAACTGCTGATACTCGCGTAGCCCCCCCGGAAAGATTATTTGAAATAGTCCTTAATATTGAGGGTGACATACAACGCAAAATTAAAGTGGTTTTTTGGGATAATCTTACCACCACATATGATATTCTTTTGGCGGAGAAAGATTGGCCTCCGGCTTTCATTTTGGACGCCCCTAGGGGAGAGGAAGTTATACTTCCTTCCTTTGGGCACGCAGTGCCCACGGAGGAGTCTACTAGGTTGGCCGGGGAGTGGGCGCAGGTGCTTGCGCCTGCGTTATATCGTAATCAGGTTGGCTGGGATAAATGTTCTCCCAATCACGAGATTCCATTGCGATCCGATCCCCAGCCTCAACCCCAATATCCCATGCGTCGCGAGGCTAGACCTCACGTCGCGTCCATCCTTGAACAATTGGAATATCAAGGAGTGAATGAGACATGTGTGTCACCCATGAATAATCCTTTATTCACTGTAACGAAGCCTGACGGGTCGTACCGCCTAGTTTTGGATTACCGGCATTTAAACTCACATTGCCGGACGTGTGCGGTACAAAATACTCATAGTTCGGCTCTCGTAGATAGTCTTGTGAGAAAACGTTTCAAAACTACGCTCGACTTATCCAATGGCTTTTATTGCCATAATCTGGCCCCTCTTAGTTATGAGTGGACAGCATTCACCTCGGGTAGCAAACTAAAATTGTTCAAGAGGCTCCCGATGGGCTATAAAAACAGCCCTGGAGTTTTTGCCGCTCGCGTGGTCTCTCTCTTGGAGATGGTAGACCCGGAAGCATACTCGTATGTCGATGACATCTATCTGACAGACGACGAGTTGCTTCCACACCCTGCTCGTGTGGATAACATAGTGACTATGTTTGCAGACTTCGGTTACAAGTTTAACTTTAAGAAGTCGCACATTGCTGAATTTACAGTGTTGTTCTTGGGGTACGAACTCAATAATGAAGATCGAGGCTTGGCACCGCAGTTCCTAGAGAAATGCGCAAACCTTCGTATCCCTACGACACTGAAAAAATTACAATCCTTGCTGGGTTTTCTGAATTTCGGTCGATCCTACATTCCTGATTATGCCCAGCGTATCAAGACGCTTTATGCCTTGATACATCCAACTTATACCAGATCTTGCTGGCTGCCAGAGCACTCGTTGGCATTGTATACTTTGCAAACTGATCTTCTTACAGCTAAATATCTAAAAACTCGTGACAACCACACCAACCTGGTCATTAGAATTGTTCCAGGCGCGGAGGGTTTCACGTACTTAACGTTCAATGAGGGTGACAGTCCCCATTGCTTACAAATCTCATCTGTACACTTCGGCTGAGCTGCGATTTTCCACTGTTGAAAAAGTCTTGACAGCAGTTTAGATGGCGATCCTGAAAGAACGAGCGCTATCACAAGGAAAACGCATGCTGGTGGTAACACCGTTTCCTGCTCTTGAAGCAGTCACTAAAGCTAGTGTACCAAATTCTAAAGCTTTGCATCCTAGGTGGATACAATGGGCAACTTCCTTAGCATCGCCTGACGTCGAATACATCTTTGACGCGGCGTTGCAGACTCAAGAGAGTTTGGAGTATGAATTCGTTCATCCAGCTCCACAGTCATTGCGCCCCATCGAGGAATACCATTGTGTCATATACACTGACGGGTCGGCGCAACCCGCGACTGGATCAAGGCACGCTTATTCAGCGGCTTGCGCAATTGTAGTCGGTACTTTCGTGAATGGAGAGTTCAAATCTGATGCAGTGCATACGCAGTCATTGGGTGATTGTACCGCGCAACTGGCGGAGCTTCGTGCTCTGGTGCTTGCACTTGAGTTTGCTGATCACAGAGTCACTACTCTTATAGTGAGTGACTCTTACTATTGTGTTCAATCTTACAACGACAATTTACTTTTTTGGATTATGAATGGCTTTCGTGATTCCAAAGGTAGCGCAGTGAAGCATAAAACGCTTTGGGCTCGAGTGTCGGAACTCAAAGGGAGTCTGCCACTCGTGGATGTAATTCACACTCTTGGTCACCAACGAGTTGTTGTCCATGCTGTCGGTAACAGTTTGGCTGACGAGGCAGCTAAAACAGCAGTGGCGACATATTTAGTAGCAGCAGTTACAAGATCAAAATCTAAGATAGATGCAGACATCTTAGCAGCTATATCTGCTTCTGAGACAGGGACAAACTTCCTTAGAGGTTTCCCTTCTCGATACCATTATCACTTAAGTCCTGATAACGTCCCATTAGTGAGGATTAACGACGTTGGTGATAGATTAATTCCCAACGCGGACTGCAGACCAAATTTGATAACAGCTGCCCACGAAGGTGTTGCGTCTGCGCATGCTGGAGTGTCAGCAACTGTGTCTCTTTTGCAGCAACGTTACTGGTGGTACGGTTTGTATAAACAAGCGCGGGCTTATGTACTTAATTGTGACATTTGCCAGCAGATCAAACCTTCTTCTGTTGCGCGTCCACCTCCAACACAGCTGCATATATCTAATCAACCACTAGCGTGTGTTTATTTAGATCACTGCGGTCCTTTTACCTCTGATACTGCGTACAAGTACATCTTGGTTGCAGTGGATTCGTGCACACGTTTTCTGTGGGTGTGGCCACAAAGGAGTGCTGATGCCAGGACTGTCATCAAAGCATTGCGTGTCTTTATAGGGAGTTTTGCGTGTGGTACCCTTCACTCTGATCAGGGCCCAGCGTTGAGAAGTTTGGGGGTCCAAGTCAAATTTTCGTCTCCATACCGGCCTGAGGGCAATAGTGTTGTGGAACGGATGAACCGTGACCTAAAGCAATCGTTGACAGCCAAGGTGTTAGGTACAGGCCGGAACTGGCTTGTCCATTTGTATGACGTCCAACGTGCACTTAATAATCTCCCTAGAAGGTCTCTGGGTGGGCGGACCCCGTACATGATGCTCTTTGGAGTGAGAATGTTTGTTCCGGACCTTGATGGTCTAGACATGGCGGCAGCTGCAGTGCCTTTTGACCTCGATGACCACTGTGCTGTATTACAGAATCTACAAGAAGCAAGAGACACTCTAGCTAAGGAACACGTGCCCTCTACATCTGAAGAAGCGCTCCTGATTCCGGTGGTCGGCTGGCTGCCTCGAGTTGGTGATCTGGTCCGTGAGAAGGTGGAGAACAAGAAGGAGTTTGGCCCCTCTTATCGTGCACCGGTCCCGGTGCTTGGAGTATTGGGTACACGTACAGTTGTTTTACCACCACTTCCTGGTCGCAAGGAAAACAGGTACATTTCAATTGAGAATGTCAAGCTACACAGGGTGGCCGATTCTCCATAGTATGACACCTTCGGTTTCCTGCCCTTCAATGCTGAGAAACTCTGTTGTGTTGCCACCCTCTATCATCGTGCCTGAGGTTTCTGTTGAGATGATTACAGTTACTGATCCGCCACCTGCTGCTGGTGGTTTGCCCGCGGATCCTGAGTATGCTTATCCTGCAGAAGTCGCCTTGCCCCTATTACTTACAACAACACTTGCCCAGTCCCACTCTTCCTTTGAAACTGAATCATTGACTTCCACTGCCCCTTCCAAAATTTCTATATTTTTTGCCTGGTTCAAGAGACATTTTTTGGTTGCACCTTGGACTTACATCTGGCTGGTGGTGATTTGTATTTTTTTATTCATGACAATTGGCTTTGTGGTAGTGTTTTTTAGACTTATCAACGGACACTACCTGAATTAGCGTTCTACAATTCAATTAATTGATGGAACTTTGGCCCTCCATTCCTCATCACACATCATGAAAAGAGACCAGACGTTTGTGAACATCACCGCCTGGCCTGTACGTGATGGGATTGCTTGGGATGCGGTGAACTTTCAAATTCATATTAGCGTTCTACAATTCAATTAATTGATGGAACTTTGGCCCTCCATTCCTCATCACACATCATGAAAAGAGACCAGACGTTTGTGAACATCACCGCCTGGCCTGTACGTGATGGGATTGCTTGGGATGCGGTGAACTTTCAAATTCATGGTCCCACCGAAGTTATTAATGTGCCAACTGTTTTCGTGTTTCTATGGGTGATGTAGTTAAACAAAACATCCGCTCAGATGATTGGGATGTACAAGAAATAGAAGCACTGTTTTCAGATTTAAAATATTATGCTGCATTTGATGCTGAATGTCTGTATTTAAATACGGCAAACTATGATGAGCAGTTTTGTTTTCAACATTATGGCACACATTTCCTACACAGAGCAAATACTTTTAGAAATGTTGTTAATTTCACACAATGGGAACATTGTCCTGTCCCTATGCCCGGCAGCTCTGCTACTTTATTGAAAAAATTCACATACTTTTCGGATTTTAGTGTGTCAAACCCTGAGTCTTTTTATTTTAAGGTAGCGGTAGAACCCACTTCTAAGGTCAGACTGACACACACTAAATTATTATATTCCAAATCCTTTATGGAGGAATTGGCTATTGGAGGCTATGACGTATGGAAAGCTACTGTCGATCTTAAATCGGTTTGGGGAACTAAACCATGGCAAGTACAAGGAACAGAAGCTTTGCATCGTGCCTGTCTTATCCCAAACCATATCTTATTTTTAAATTCATCTATTTTTCAGACCACCTGTTTTGGATTGGCTATATCTAAAAAATTAATTACCCCCTCGATCCCTGATCTGGGTGCTTATCCTGGTTGGGAAAATCACTCAGATCTGTCCCTTACTATGTTGCAGTCGCTTGTTTCCAATGGCACCTTCAATATTTCGACATTGAATCCTGAGGGTTGGTTGATATGGCAAACAAGCTCAGATTCCTGTCAACGTCGGTTTCTGGACTTGGCTCCAGGATATACACAACTTAGGGTTGACCCTCGTTTTACATCTTCACACACAGTGACTACCTACTCTGAAGGTAAATTATGTCAGTCATGGCTGCAACATTCCACGTTAACTTCAGTTAAGCTTCATTTATCACCCTTAAATGACAAAATAGATTTAAATGATTTTATTAAGGGTCCTGCAAATGGCAGGTCTAAACGATGGGCTTATGCTATTTACAATGAAATCTGGAAATTGTCGCAAATTGAAGCTGCTTCTAGATTACGTGCTATAGACCAGGCTAATATGGAAAAAGTATTGGCTGTGATAGATAATAGTATTAATACGTTGTCTTCTAGAATTTATACATTAGATAATATTGTTTCTTCTGTCGTAGACATTGTGCAAGATGATGTATCTGTGTTGTATCATGGTCAAAATCAGTTACGTTCAATTATGCAGTTTGCATGGACATTGCAAACGTTAAAGGCAGGGAAAGTCCCTTGGGATTACATGAATATTTCATCATTGTTCCTTCCGTTTAATTTAACTGAAAAACAGCAGTTCATGTCCATGAAAGATGCAACTTATGCATTGCTGCACATTGAAAAATTAGAACCTTTACCTTTTTCTGTAGCTGAGTTAAATTCAGCCGTGTGGTTAATTCACGGATTAGTTACTTTACCGTTCAGTTTGTTCAAGTTTAGTTTGTGCATGAAACACTATGCTATCGGCATATATGAACAACTTGGTGATGCGTTTCTGCATGAAGTTTGGTCACTTCCGTTCACTTACAGATGCGTGAGGGATGGCAAGGAAGTCTACTTAAAAGGTGAAGAATGCAATTCCGCTCCTGATCACTCTGTTGTTTGCAGACATATACAATTACATGGCGCTTGCAATATACATGCTCCTAATTTAGCTTGTGTCCTAAAGGGGATTCCAATGCCAGTTATAACGTCTTCTTTTAAGCTGCTTGCTAACGGTAGTTATTTGCTTTTAAATAGTGAAGCTTGCTGTGGGATGCTAGTGGGTATTCACAAAAAGTAGTTTGCTGTAATAACGTCCTTTTCCCGCCCCCGCAAGGCCGACTTGACATATCCATCTGGCCAGCGATTCCAACCTTGAACGCAGAGTTCAATAGGATGAGCAGAATAAGGGCTCTTTTGTCTAAAAAAGAGGTTGCGTTGACTTCATCCCGTGAAACATTTCTTCTTAATGTTGCGAACACACGCACTGAGGTACAAACTCTTTTAAATACCGACCTCCCCCTCCATTTTGGAACCTTGATTCAAACTATCTTTAATGCTTCGTCTACGACTGGCCTTGTTCATTTTTTTTAAATTGTGGGCTCCGGCCTCGTGACATCTTTCCAGACTGTTTTTGGTGTGATCCCCGCATATTTACATTCTATTTTTTCAAGTGTCTTCGGAGGGTTCCCCTTGCTCCTCGCTTTGGTGGCTGGGATCCTCTTGTTGATTTGCGCACCTCGATATGGCTGCACACCAGGAGTTGCAAGACAGAATGCTGCGCTTGCTCCATCTTTGTAGCCGGATGCTTGATTTCTACGGCACCTTACCACTGGCGGTATTAAGCGTCAAGTTTGGATTGTCTTTCCGGTTTCCCTTTTTTACGTGTGTGCAACCTGTTTTTCATTGCCTAGATTGTCCCTTCCAATGGGCTCTGGATTTGTGCCTGTCAAACTTGGCGTCACCTGACCCGGATTTTGATGAACTAATGTGTCCCTTAGTGGCTCATGAATTCGACTGTTCTGGTGTCGGGTTTATGGCTTTGGGTGCTGCACACGGAGTCCTTGGAAACTGGGATATCGGAGAGGCAGCTACTGATTTCCTTGAAAGGAGTTATATTGAGGACACTGACAGTTGTCCTATCATGGTGCTGGATGCTCCGATAATTAATGAACATGTGTGTTCCTTTCCCTTACTCAACTGGATGGCAGATACTTTTGCGGAACGCTCCAATGATTTCCTCTTGGAAGCAGTCGCAACTTACGGTGCATATACCTTCATGGATTGACTGATTGACATTGTCAATGCAGCTTGCATCCGGAATTGTTAATTTTTTACGAAAGTTCTGCTTATTTTTTACCACATCATTTTTCATTTTCTAAACAAACATTATTTTTATTCTCGGACTTTACACTTACCCTATATGGCCTTGGTTCCGTTCTAAATCACTTGAACTCTGCGTTCTTGATAAGTGTATCCCTATTGGTTAGTGCTCCGATCATGGGGGGGGGTGTGAGATGGATTAAGCCACGCCCTATTTACAACACTAAGTTAGCATAAACAAGATCATTTTTAGCAAGCAAGCTTGTCGTTTCTGCTGCGCTGCACACGACACTGTTGTTATGTGTTATTCATTTTAGAAATGCTGACTCGACTTTGCCTTACAGGATAACAAACTGTTGTTTCACATTCTTAACCGTGAAATGTGTCCTTGGTCTGTACATCATGCAAAGAACGCGTCTGGGTCACTAGAAGGTACAGAGTGTTGTGTTTAGATTGATCGTACCACTTATTAGACATATCATGCATACAGCTGCCAATATCTGAAGGACAAGCGTCTTTAATATTGCAGAACAGTTTGGTTTTACATTCATTCGAACAGAAGAGCTGATGCATGCTGTGAGAGCTGATCCTTTGATGTGATTCTACTAAGCTGATCTATACGGTATGGGGTCCCCCCTGTTAGCCTAAGAGACCTTCTAATAGTCTAATAATAATAATGTATTAGGGCCCGATTCACAGAACTAACGTAAGACAAAATCCTAAACTTGGTATTCACAGAAGGCACTTACTCATTTCGGTATTCACAGAAGTTAGGAGTCCTAACTTTAGGACTCCTAAATGCCTTCTGTTAATACCGAAAGTCTTAAAATTAGGATTTTTCTCAGTTTAGTAGTAGTATAGTTAGGACTCCTAACTTTAGGACTCCTAAATGCCTTCTGTGAATACCGAAAGTCTTAAAATTAGGATTTTTCTCAATTTAGTAGTAGTAAAGTTAGGACTCCTAACTTTAGGACTCCTAAATGCCTTCTGTGAATACCGAAAGCCTTAAAATTAGGATTTTTTTCAGTTTAGTAGTAGTATAGTTAGGACTCCTAACTTTAGGACTCCTAAATGCCTTCTGTGAATACCGAAAGTCTTAAAATTAGGATTTTTCTCAGTTTAGTAGTAGTAAAGTTAGGAGTCCTAACTTTAGGACTCCTAAACTGAGAAAAATCCTAATTTTAAGACTTTGGGTATTCACAGAAGGCATTTAGGAGTCCTAAAGTTAGGACTCCTAACTTCTGTGAATACCGAAGTGAGTAAGTGTCTTCTGTGAATACCAAAATGAGTAAGTGCCTTCTGTGAATATCAAAATGGTAGTAAGTTTAGGATTTTGTCTTAAGTTAGTTCTGTGAATCGGGCCCTTAGATTATAGTGAAAGGAGTGTGGCCGTATACCACTGTCATTAATAGTATGATTGCTCCTTTCATTCTATATGGTATTGTAATAATGCTTATGGTTCTGATCTGTACTGTAAGTCTGCTAGTGTTAGCCAAAGTACTGCATCTTAGGACGCGAGGTTTATAAAATAAGCTCTTTAAACTTTACCGTGTCTGTATTATTATGTTGTGGACTAACAAATAAGTATGAACAGGTATTTCGGATTCCCACCACTCCTGAGAAATATCTAAGTCGCTTGTTCTGGTTTGTCTATACATTGGGACCACCTAGCTAGATCTAGGTTAACGAATGGGACACTAAGCTAGTCGGATAAGGGGTTCTGGGTTCTGAGGGGAGTTTTCTGGTACACCACAATTCTCTGAGGTCCTGGTCTCCTGCGCATAGTTCTGTGCAAAAGCAGAATCCCTGCAACAATACAAGCCACTGAGGGTAAGAAGTGTGTCTGTGGAAACACTTGGCAAAATTGGAAACACTTAAGAGTGAGGCAAGGATCTCAAAGGCTGTCTTGACTCCATGGCACATGAGGATCTGTCTCAATCAGAACCCAAACTCACCGAATGCAATGCAAGTCACAGCATCCAATAGCCATTGGCCTCTCATACACACACTGAACAGTGTCTGAACCATTCCTCATCCAATGCACACATCAGTTATGATTCCCTTGGTTCACTGTTAGTGGTGCTGGCAGTGCAAATGTCTGTACAAATGCACGTGTGTGGCTCAATTCCCCAGTTGTCATAATGAAACTACAATTCCCAGAATGCACTCTGCCCTGTACAGTCAATGCGCTACAGTGAGCCTTTTGCTTCATGATGACAGCTGCCAGTGGCGTCACTAGGGGGGTGCGGGGGGTGCGGACCGCACCGGGTGATACCATCACAAGGGGTGACACCACACCATCGGGAGACTGGGGCGTACTTTCGAAATGGAGCCATTGACTTCCTATTGGCCATTATGTGTGCCTGCATACTTCCCTGCGAGCGGCGGGGTCCGTGGCTGAGTCACTGACTTCCTCCCGCACGAAAAAAATAACTCTCAGGTGTCCGGGCGCGCCAAGAGCTCGAGGTGAGCCCAGCTCTCGGTATGCCTGCGTAAAATGTTCTCTGTATTAGGGGCCACGGGGAGAGTCTGCTCATCGGGGCAGTTTTCCAGCGTCCCCTGCAACTCGTCCACCGAGTCACTGGCAAGAAGTTTCCTCCAGGAGCCAGCAGCCTTCGCCTGCCTGTCTCTGTGCCACCTCCCCTGAACGACGGCCGAAATGCAGGACGTCAAGGTAGGGGGAACGTGCGCTTGTATGCTTTTAAATGTAATATTCTATAGGAAATGGCAAGGCGGCGTGTGGTGGAACAGGTGTTTACAGTAAGGTGGTAGGATAGAGAATGCTGCAACAGTCCTAACAATGCTCCCAATATACCTTCCCTTTAGGATTTGAACGACGCTGCACACACGTGGGCGGTCCCTCTAACCCCCTGGGTATCATATGAAATAGACACGATCGTTAAAACAGAACCACACTTGTGTCGACTTAAACAATAACATTACAAAGAGAAATGCTCACAGAGCACGAGCGCAGCATGAGATATGCCGCACATGTGCATATAACACATTAATGGAAGCAGCAAGACAACAAAACCCAGAATCCATTGGCCTGTCGCAAAACTCTGAAGTATTAGAAACAGTTTCCTTAATGACTCGTCCTAGATGAAGGAAGTCACTTAGGCGTGAAAGACCCGCCTACTGTTGGTGGGCTTTGGGGCGTCACTGTAGGTAGGGCGTTGCCTTTAGGCAAGTTACCGGAACACGCAATTCAAGTGACGTCACATATTCTCTTTCAGTTTGATGGAGCCAATCCAGGCTGAAGTGCGCTGACAATGAAAGTTCCATAATCTCCGATTCGATCTCCCACCTCCCCTGGGATAACCTTTCCCTTCCTTGTCAGTAAAAATGTTTTGCTTTGTCTGGAAGGGCCGATGCCGAGCGCTCACACCAACTGTCCTCCTCTCTGCTCTTTTCCCAGAGCAATTTCAATCAAATGTGCAAAGGTTAATTGTGGTTCGGTGCAGACGAAATCGTCATTATGAGCGGGAGAAACACTGAATACAGAATAAAGACTGGCTGATGAGGAGGCTGTGTGGCCCAACAAAAAATGGGACAGTTTCAAAACCTAATCAAATACAACAAAGACAGTGTTCTGTTGTAGGGCAAATTAGTAGACATGCTAATTCCTATTGAATTTCACTAGTAACTGAAAAAAAGCGATGGCTGTAGTGTGTATATTTTCTGGTAGAATTGGGTACATAATGATTACAGTATATGTAGAGTGGACAATGTTTCTCTAAACATAAGTATTAAACATATGTGTAAGTCTACAACAAGAAGTTGTTCACACACCTTACATGGACTGTATTATTGAGATATTATTAGCTATTTCTATATCATTGTAACAATAAATAGGTACCATATTTGCATATTTTTTCTTATTTTATTCTTACTTTGATAATATTGGAGTTATATGTGCCCAATATTTTTCTCTCCCATCCCGATTTCCTTCCCCTTAGCCAGGATAAAAAAATTATTTTTATAGATATGTGTAGCATGGCAGTGGTGTCACTAGGGGGATGCGGGGGGGGGGGGGGGGCGGACCGCACGGGTGACACCATAAATTACCGCACTGGGTGACACCAACCCTAGTGACGCCACTGACAGCTGCATAGACACAGAATAGGTGAATGGAGGCATGGGTCACACGATTGTGTCTGTACCATTCCTCATCCAATGCACACATCAGTTATGATTCCCTTGGTTCACTGTTTGTGGTGCTGGCAGTGCAAATGTCTGTACAAATGCATGTGTGTGGCTCAATTCCCCAGTTGTCATAATGAAACTACAACTCCCAGAATGCACTCTGCCCTGTAAGTCAATGTGCTACAGTGAGCCTTTTGCTTCATGATGACTGTTGCATAGACACAGAATACGTGAATGGAGGCATGGGGCACACAATGGTACAGCTCTGTATTTACTCACATCATACTTCCAGACACATATTGCATACAATGCACTTACCAGGTTTCTGCTGCTCATGCGCCTCCAGCTGAGTATGGAGGGTCGGCCAAGCTGCATGCAGGACCCTCCTGTACAGTGACGAGAGGCGGGGACGATGCACATGGTGCTGGGAAGACTGGCCCAGTAGCTCCTTAGCCTTGTGCCAGGCCCAGCGTTTTAGGTTCTCCCAGCGCTTGTGGCATGCCCTCACCTTCACTGCAGTGCTCACTAATGTTGGTCCATAGTGTGGCCCATGCTGCATTACTCAGCTGGTCCTCTGGCCCCCCATATAGCTGAAGATATTTGTTAAGCACCCCCTCAGTTAAAATGTCTAATTCCCTTTCAGTGAAAGGGGGTGCTCTCTCCTCATAACCCTCAGCCATTCTGGGGGAAATAAGGTTAAAAAGAGAAGCAGGATGGCAGAGGATCTGATCTGTGAGAGAGGATGACTGAGAATGAACACAAAATGGCTGTCAACAACTTCCTGTGATGTATTTCCTGTCTCCCACTTCCTGTATGTCATTTTCTGTATGAAATAATGGGTTCTGGTTCGATTTTGGAGATTACGGCCCTAATAAGTAATTTCCGGTTGCAGAGCGTCGGGTCTGCATGTGAGGCGCATGCCCCGCATACAGAGAGTGCGCAGTAGTGCCAGAAGTTGCGAAAATGGACCGGAACCCATACCTTCATACAGTAAATGACATACAGGAAGTGGTAGACAGGAAATTCATCACAGGAAGTATTTGACAGCCATGTTGTGTTCATTCGGATTCATCCACCATCACAGATCAGATCCTCAATAGATTCCTTAGGGACATCCACTACACTGATTGCTGAAATCGGCATATGACCTGATGCATGGTCAATCTTTTGACTCCTGTCAACAGCTATGGTTTACATACAGTTAGTGTGGCTTGCAAAGTAGTCTCAGGATGGAATTTTTGGACAGAGTTGTAATTATCTGACTTTGATCATTGACAATAGGCTGCAAACCACATTTTGTCCATGACACAACAGGTTGCTCATGTGAAAAACGTGGCAACCAGCTGATCACGGACTTGCATACCCTGACCTCGGTTATGAGCAATGGCCCGGTTGTCCAGATTGAGAGCTAGCCGAGGTTCAAGAGGTATGTGTAAGCCATGCGTTAAAGCTATAGTGTGCAAAACACAACAGGCTAATATGATCTTGCACACAACTTCAGGGGAGTACATCAGCACACCTCCTATACGGTCAAGACATCTGAATCGCGACTTCAACAGACCAAAAGTGCGCTCTATGAAGGCTCGAATTCATATGTGTGCCAGATTGTACCTACGCTGAGGTACAGTGGTTGGATGTCTGTAAGGTGTGAGGAGTTGAGGGGAAAGTGCATACCCAGTATCGCCTGAGAAGGGAATATAGGGTAATAGGTTACATTTCCATCTTAAATTTAAAAGAACATGGTCTATAATTTGGTACATGCAGTGTAGGTTGAGATCGTGTATGTGGTTTTGTGATTATTTTTATACAATGGTTGTTAATGTTTCGGGGCTTATTTGCAAGCCTCTTGCACCGCCAGTGTGTCACTTTTCATATGAGGAAAATTGGCGTACAGGCAGCCCAATGGGCTTGTAAATAAGCCCCTTCATTTGCACATATCCCTCATTTTTAGTGCTTGGTAATTATCCAGTAGCCACATGTTGCCAAATTCTCCGACAGCCATCTGCCCGGCAGGAGGTGACATGCGGAATACGAAGCTGTCATTGGTAGTGCCTGAAAACACTGCATGCACATCTATGAATCTCCTATTGGCAATACAGACAGCCTGCACATTGATGGAATACCATTGGTGTCTTTGCAGAATATGTGTGCAAAGTGGCGGGGTGGCTGAAGGGCCACATGGGTACAATCAATTGCTCCCAGCACACGTGGGAAGCGAGAGATGAGATAGAAATCTCTCACTGCCCTTTGTCTGCTGGCCAGTGTATGGGCATTTGTATGTGGAGGTGGGATCTAGAATTGATGCAGCTCAGTACCTGATGCAAGCACCACGACTGGCTTGTCTGAGAGATGCGCACAAGGTCACTGGAGACCCTTTGGAACGGCCCCGTAGCAAAGAAATGGAGAGCAGAAAGGATCTTGAGATAGGCTGAAATGGCATGGGAGCAGCAGGTCACAGAGTCAAGTTCCTGCTCCCTCTCACACACCATCTCCAAGATGACTTCTGGAGGGAAACGGTATATGGCCCTGACATCTTGGCTGGACATCCCAAATAGGTTGATCCTTTGTTTGAAGATCCTCTCTACTCTCTTCCTCCTCCTCCTCAAGTCTTCCTACCGCATGGCAAGGGGCAGAGCAACAAAAACATTCAGCGACATGTTGAAAGAGTTCGTGTGTGCCTGCTCTGCTTTGAAACATGCTGCTGGGCTGGGATTGGCTGCTGGACTGCAGTGTGTCAGCTGATGCATGGTGGGGGATGGTAGGCACTTGGACAGGTGTTTAGCATTGAGGAAAATGCTCAACCGGCCAGAATGTGGGTATTCCGGCCCGGAAGCGGAGATTCCGGCCCGGAAGCGGATATTCCAGCCCGGAAGCGGAGATTCCGGCCCGGAAGCAGAGATTCCTGCCTGGGCGCGGAAATTCTGGCACAAGTCCGGGATTTCAGCTCCTGGTGTGGAAATTCCGCTCCTGGTGCGGAAATTCCGCTCAGGGTGCGGAAATTCCAGCCCGAGCGCGGACGTAAATTTAGGAGTCAGAAGTGATTTTTGTGAATACCAAAAATCGTAAGTGCCTTCTGTGGATACCAGAAGTAGTAAGTTTAGGATTTTGTCTCAGATTAGCTCTGTGAATCAGCCCCAATTTTCCCTCAAATTGTTTTCTGTGTGTGTAGAAATGAAGTTTCTCTGTGCACTGCTGCTAAGCTTTCAGCGCATGTGAACAGAAGACATGCAATGATTTATTATGTAAGTGTGCAATCTACAAAAAATATTGGTTTAGATGGCAGTTTGAGGTAGATATTCCTCAATTCCTCTCCAGTTCCTTTACACATTTTCCACTATGTGTCTACTGTTTTTCTTTTTTTTAAGGTTCTATCTCAATTATTTTCTACACGCTGTTCTCACTCGTTTTCACATCCCGCACTTTTCTGCTGCTTCACTCCAGTTCCTGCTTTCCTTTCTGTCTTTTTACTCATCTCCAACAATTCTGCTCCTCTGACTTGCACACTATCCCTTTCTCTCCCACCTCTCCTATCTGAATACCTTTCTTTTACAAGTCCCTTACTTGTATTCTCATCTTAAATCTTGTCCTTGTTTTCTGTTCTCTCAGCTATCCTTTCCATCCCTTTTAAATGCCTTCCATTATCTTCTGTTTTACACACTGTTCCCCCAACTAATTGCATCACCCCAAGGTAATTCGGCCCAATTAGGGCTTGAATTCCATTGTGTACCAAACTGCTGAGCAAAGGGACTATTCAAAACCTGTCCTCTTTCAGGGCTTGGATTCTTAGCTTTGAGAGGTTAGCAGTAATATTGCGCCAAAGGTTTCAGTAGCAGGCAGCACAAATGCAGCAATGCTAAAGATCTGTATTTCTGACTCAGGAACATTGTGAGAATCAATCACAAGGTATTGGGGAAGGCAGTGGAGACCAGGGCTGCCCACTCCAGTTGGAACTGCTCCTCAGATGTTTAGGCGTGTTCTCTCCCCCAGTGTTAGAACTGGGGGTCTCTAGTTGGCAGAGGTAGGGTAGGTACATTTGACCAAATAGGGACCCTTGCTTCTAAGTCAGGGAAAGGGGATTACACTACTGGATAACCCCTGCTCACCCCCTTGGTAGCTTGGCACGTGCAGACAAGTTTATCTCAGTGGCAGTGTGTTAAGCATTTGTGAACACATAGAGTAATACAGTGAAAACACTACAGACGGACACAACACAGGTTTTATAAAAATAAGTATTTTCTTTATATAGACTTAACACAAGCCCACAAATGACAAAAATCCACAATACTGTACTTAAAATTGGCTTAAAGATGGTAGAAGTAACTTAGTTCAAGTTGATGATAAATGCGACAAAGTTCTCACAAAAGTACCAAGATGCGTAATACAAAACAAACAAAAGGTTTGCAGGGATGGAGATGCATCGGTTCCTTGCTTTGGGGGAGACGATGCGTCACGCCTCAATGCTTGCACAGAGTAGGGGATGCGTCTTGGTCCTTACCGGAGAGGAAGTGATGCGTAGATTCTCATACTGCGTTCCTTTTGCGATGCGACAAGATAGCGCCTCGATGTGATGCGAAGATCCGGTGCGATAAGATGGCGCCCTTGATGCGACGACGTGAAGATGACGCCTGCATGCCCGATGGCCGTGCGGCAAACTCTGTAACTTTGGAGCTGCGGCAGGCCCCTTGACGCGCTTCTTTGGTGATGCCACCCTTGCGGTGGCGACACGCTTCTCCAGTGATGCGACGGCAAACAGCTGTGACGAAGACACGCTTCCCTGGTGATGCGGCGGCGGCACGATTCTCTGGCGATGCGACAGCAACAGCTGCGGCAGCGACACGCTTCTTCTCGTTGAGTCGCGCTTCCAGCTCCCTGCGACACGCAGGCTTCTGCAGACAGAATTCCCAACAAGGAAATTCAGAGGGGAGCTGGTGGTGAAGTCTTTTGTCCCTGAGACTACAGCAGGAGGCAAGCACAAGTTTAATCCCTTGGAGTAATATTCTGCGAGATGATGAAAGTTCTTTGAAAGTTCCTTCTCATCTCCTTGGCAATGAAGACACCACTGCAGGCCAACCGAACAACAGAGCACACTGGCAGGGGGGGCTGTCCAACTCCTACAGCTCACTTTGGTTATTCTCCCTGGCAGAGGTTCGTCGTGTTGTTCCAGAAGTGATCTAAAGTCTTGGGGTCTGGGTCCCCATATTTATTCTACTAAATCCTTTGTCCTCCGGAGGCAGAGGGGCCTGTACCTAGCCCAAACCAGTTATGTGCAGTCCTGGAGCACTTTGTTGACAGGACTCCTTCTTTTCGTTGACAGTGTGGGCCAGGGACATCAGACGCACCACAGGAGGTGGAGCCAGCATTGAGAAAGGCAGGCACAGCCCTTTTCAGGCCCAGGTGCTATCTCCCCCACCACTCTACATGCAGATAGGTCTATTCAGCCCTGTGCTGACTCACCCTATCTCCTGGAATCCCCCAGCCCCTGTCACTCACAAAACCAGACACACAATACACAAGCTAGCAGAGGCAGGCTGGATGGTTAGGTAAGAAAATACCTACTTTATAAAAGTGGTATTTTCAAACACAGAATGTTAAAACCAACTTCGCTAAAAGATGTATTTTATCATTCTGAGTTCAGGCATACTAAACTCGAATTTCTACCATGTTCCCTGGGTCAGTCAGGATTATAAGGTGTTATAATCAAACTGCCCGTTCTGGCCTATGGGGACTGGTAGCCTTGCACTAGTGAAAAACGAAAATGGCTGTAATTCAGGACACACACACCAGGGCGTGTCCTACCTTATCCTTACAATGCACCCTGCCCTTGGGCCTACCTTAGGGGTGTCTGATATGAAGAAAAGGGAAGGTTTAGGGACTGGTAAGTGGGTGCACTTACCCAGTCAGCATCGCAGTACTAGACTGCACACAGGCTCTGCAATGGCAGGCCTGAGACACACTTTACAAGATGCTTCTGTGGGTGGCACAACCAGTGCTGCACGCCCACCAGCAGCATTTGATTTACAAGCCCTGGGCACACATGGTGCACTATACTAGGGTCTGACAAGTAAATCCAAAAACTCAATCATGGAGTCACTAATCAAAACATCAAGTTAACATAGGGAGCACTTGCACTGTGGCACTGAATAGCAGTGGCACAATGCCCTAAGCATCGAAAACCAGCAAACAGATCAAAAACAGAGGAGGCAATCAGTAAAAAACATGGAAGGGAGACTCACGCCAATGGTGCCAGGTGTAACACCAAGGGATACAAGGTGCATCACTGGATAATAGTGTAAGCCGTAGCTGACTGCTCCATACTTCTGTTACTGAGAGCGAATACCTGTATATCCACCTTGACTGGGCCTTTGAGGAACCTACACATCCACCCAGCTAGGATTGTGTATGAACCTACGACCCACCCAAACAGGGCCATGGACAGGGAACACGGACATGTTTGCCTGGTTGTTTTGCACTGTAATGTAAAATTCAAACAGTGCTTCATAACCCTGAAAAGTCTGCAAGGCACTCCAATTTTCAATGGGATTCCCTTTTGCAGTGCTTAGGTGTTAGAAATAGTTTGGTCTAGGTGCATGAGATTTTTAGACCTGATTTAAACTTGCTACAAAATATGTTGTTGTGTTCAAGCAGGGGGTGATGCAGACATTATGAGTATTCCAAGCACTGCCGAACTTACAGTACGAGGTCCACAACAATGCAGCTAGAAACGATGTAGTAGCAAATGATATTGTAGTGGGTAGGGTGAGAATGTAAATCAGAAGCATGCAAATCAAGAAGAGTATTGTAAGCTTATCAGCAACAAGCCAAGCCACACTAAGTTTGAATCTTAGAAATGCTGAAACTGTGGTAGCATTGTCGCAACCATGAAGTCTGAAAATAACTCCACTAGAAGCATTGACCACATTTAAAAGTAGAGGGATGAACACAACATTCTTGACACTGGATGTACTGTGGTTAATAAAGGCTTAAACATTCATTAAGTGCTACGCACATGATCTAGGTATTTCCACACTATTAATACCACTTTGATGCAGTGCAAATACAGATTTCCTCAAATGTCCACATTTATCATCACATTTAATGGAAATAGCGATGAGTGACATTATGATGTTCAAAGGTGGCACATTTCTTTCCATGAAAGCGCATGCAGCTTTGTAATACTTGCAAGGAATTTCAGTGACAAGGAAAAGCATGCAAAGAACAGCAAGTAAAAAAAAGACAAAATTGCAGCAGTAAGTCACTAATCGAGATGAATGTTGTCATCCTTTAGTTGCACCTTCCACCATAGAACAATCTTTTTTGTACTTTTTAAGTACATACTGCTGGTCAGTTTCATGGCTCCCAAAACCAGATTGTCTTCCCGGGAAAGACACAGTGGTTGCTCCTGCTGCATCCCCGTCGGAGTCCATATACAAATCTCCTAAATCCACAAAAGTGGGTTGCAGTCATTGTAAGCAATACGATATACAGAATTGGATTGGTGTAGATAGTGCTTAGCATGCCCTGCGAGGCCTAAGGCGCTATTCACAACAATATGTCTTAAAAGTCTTAGTTTGATCACAAGTTTTTTTTCAGACCCACTGTGGGAAATAAACCTTCTACCTCTCCAAGGACATAAAGACATTGTTTAAATTCTAAAATGAACTAGGAGCAGCCTTTTCCTTTGTCCTTGATTAAGGGAAACAACACACACAGGCGCTCATTCTCAACATGAACCTGCTCAAAACTAAATTTACCATTTGTAACTAACACTTTCTATTTAGTGCATAGCTTTCAGGTGAAGGGCTGAGTGAAGACAGAACAGGAAGGAGTCACTTTTGCATTTTTCCACTGCCTTTTCCATCATGGACCCGATCGTCCAAGGCTTGCCTTTGCAGCTGCTACTTGACCACAAAGCAAAGCAACACCGTTGTCACCGGAATCGAAAGTAGGCTGCTGTTTTACTTGTTACCTTTTGAATTGTCTGTTTATGTTAGCTCTGGACTCATGCATTTTAAATCACACTTTTTAATAATGTGTACTGAAAATGTGTGCAATGTAAGGAGCAAGGAGTAAGGCCTCCGACCCTCGGTCCAGGTCCACTCTCTCCCCGCAGCTCTGCTGTGCCGTCTCTTGCCTCCAGACCCGACCTCCTCCTTGGGAGGTTCGAGGCTGCTGCCCGCTCCTGCGCCTGCTTCCCGCTCCAACTGGGACCAGACTGCCTGCAACCACCGTAACCTTTCTCAGCCATTTTTTTCTTAATTTTTCCCTGTTGTGCCACTGTTATTGTGCCCATCTGAGTCTTGCTCTAATTCCACCACTGTTTCTATTTTCTTGTGCCTGCCTGTTTCTTTCACCTTTCGCCGCTGCTGCGGCCCCTCCCCCCGGAATTCCCCCTGCTCCCAGCCTCCCCTCCCTCCCTCCTACCCTACTTAATGGCAGCCGCTGCGATGCGCGCAGCGGGTGCGCCACCGGCACGCCAAAGGCAAGCCCATCTGCGCCCGTCTGCAACCCGACTGCGGCCAGCGCCAGGAACCCTGGACCTGCCACTTCCTATTGCTACGACACCACCGCCCTCCTCGCACTCAACCCTGGAAGACTTAGAGAATGCCAACAGGCCTCGCCGAACACGACCCATGGCCAGTTCTCCTGCCTCCACTACCACCAGACACTCACCGCCACCCCGGCCTCCAACACTACCGATGCCAGGACCGGCAACACCATAAAATGCATCCTCCTCAACGTACGCTCCGTATACAAACACACCATGGAAATCTGGAACCTACTCGAATCTCTCTCACCCGACATCGCCTTCTTCACAGAGACCTGGACCAATGCATCCTCCGCCCCCGACATCAGCACCACCATCCCAGATGGATACAAGATCCAGAGGAAAAACCACCACAACCACCCAGGAGGGGGTCTCGCCATCACCCACAAGAGCACCCTCCGCCTCACCACCTCCAGCAAAACCTTCCCCTCCGCCGAACACCTGCACTTCCAGATCCAGACCACCCCCAAAGCCACACTCCGAGGAACCCTCGTTCACAGACCCCCCCGGCCCCTGAACACCCTTCGCCACCACCATCACCGACTTCATCGCACCCCGCGCCATCACCCCAACAAACTGCATACTCATTGGAGACCTGAACTTCCACCTCGACAACCCCAGCGACCCCAACTCCACTATCCTTCATGACAACCTCGCCAGCATGGGACTTAAACAACTCGTCAACACACCGACCCACAGAGCAGGACACACCCTCGACCCCATCTTCGCAGCAGGAAACAGCTTCCAATTCAGCCACACAACACAGCCGCAATGGACCGACCACCACTGCGTACACTTCGCCATCAACAAACCCAAGGCACCCAAACCAGCCCCAAGCCCCCCACAAAGGAACTGGAGCAAGGTTACCGACGAGCAACTTAACTCCACCCTCACCCGAGACAACCACACCTGGGCACCCGACGCAAACGACGCAGCCAGAGAACTCCACACCTGGATCTCCGACTGCGCAGACGAGCTCGCCCCACTGCGCAACCCCGACAGACAACGCCCCAGGAAAGCCGCCTGGTTCACCACCACTCTCCAAGAAGCCAGACGCACCTGCAGACACCTGGAGAAGAACTGGAGAAACACCAAGACAAACGAAAACCACACCACCTACAAGGACGCCTTGACAGACTACCACAACCAATCAGAGCCACCAAGAGGAACTTCATCCACAACAAAATCCTGGCCGACTCCACCAACTCCAAGGAACTTTTCAGTGTCATTCAAGAATTCACCAACCCACGCAGCGAAGCCACAGACATCACCCCATCCCATCCTGCGACAAGCTTGGAACCTATTTCCACCTCAAGATCAAAATCCTCTACGACAACTTCATCGACCATCCACCAGGCGCCACAGACGGCCCCCGCCCCCCAGAAACACCAGCCAGCCCACCATCTCCAACTGGATACCAATCACGGCCGAAGACACCGCCTTGACCATCAAAATCCTCCACTCGGGGGCCCCCACCGACCTCTGCCCCCCTCACATCTACCACAGATCCGTAGCCGCCATTGCTCCAGTACTACAATGCACTATCAACACCACCTTCAAAACAGGCACCTTCCCAGATGACTGGAAGCGCTCAGAAGTCAGACCTCTGCTCAAGAAGCCCATAGCTGACCCCACCGACCTCAAGAACTATTGGCCCATCTCGCTCCTCCCCTTCAAAGCCAAAGTTGCAGAGAAAACAGTCAACAGGAAGCTGACACGATTCATTGAAGAGAACGCCGTCCTTGACCCGTCCCAATCCGGATTCTGAAGCAACCACAGCACAGAGACCACCCTACTCACCGCCACAGACGACATCCGCACCCTCCTGGACTAAGGCCACTCTGCAGCCCTCATCCTACTCGACCTATCAGCGGCCTTCGACACCGTCTCCCACTGCACACTAGTCGCCAGACTACACAACGCAGGCATACAAGGAACAGCCCTGGACTGGATACGATCATTCCTCACCGGAAGAAGCCAAAGGATCAGACTCCCACCCTTCCTCTACGACCCCACAAAAATCACCTGCGAAGTCCCACAGGGTTCATCCCTGAGCCCCACCCTCTTCAACATCTACATGGCCACCCTCACAGCCATTGTCCGACAACACGGCCTCAACATCGTATCCTACGCCGACGACACCCAGCTCATCCTCTCCCTCACCAAAGACCCCACCACTGCGAAACTCAACTTCCAGAAAGGAATGCAAGACGTCGCAGTCTGGATTACCAGAAGCTGCGTGAAGCTCAACGCCGAGAAGACAGAAGTCCTTGTCCTCAGTACGACCCTTTCTGCATGGGGCAGCACCTGGTGGCCGACCGCCCTAGCAAGCCCACCTACCCCCTCAGACCACACCAAGAACCTCGGCATCGTACTCGACTCATCACTCACCATGAGCCGACAAATTATAAAAGGAGGACAAACACTATATACAGCAAAAGCATGTGGGACTGTTGCCCAGAACTTGCCTCCTAAACAGACCGCCAAAGGGTAACCTCCTCAGGAAGTGGTATCCAGTAGGCACAGAGCAGGCACCTCAAGGATTTTTCTTGGGAGGAGTGGGTCTAGGTTTGACAGGTGATAGGGTCAGGTAAGAAGTGAATTCAGGAAAAGGCGTACAGGTAGGAGGGAGTGGGAGAGGATTGGGGTTGAGAGGTAGAGGTAGGTGAAGTGGGTGATGAGTGTGTGTCTGTATGTTTTACAGTTGCATGTCAGTCTGGTGTATGTTGTGTATATTTGGATGCATGTGGTTTGCCTGGTGTCTGGTATTCTGGTGAGTGTGTGCATTTGAGTTTGGTGGGTGTTGTTTTGCATGTAGGTGTGCTTGTGTGTGAGTGTGTTGGTTTGGATATGTGTACTGTTGAGGTAGTTGGTGTAGTTGCAGTGCATGTGGATGTGGTGGTGGTTGTGGTGGTGATTGTGGTGAATGTGGGTGTGGTGGTGGTTGTGGTGCTAGTGGGTGTGGTTGTAGTTGTGTGGTTGTAGTTGTACTAAAGATGTTTAAACATTATAACCCCACGCGATGCCTTAGGTCTCAAACGGCCAATCTTCTTACCATTCCTAAGTTCAGACTCAAGACTAAAGGAGGAAAATCTCTGGCAGTACTTGGGTCCAAGGCCTGGAACCTTCTTCCCTCCTCCCTCCGTCAAATCCCTACAGAAGCGACCTTCAGAAAGGCCCTCAAGACTTGGATTTTTGCTCTCCCTGAATGGCAGTGCAAGAATCTAGTCTAATTACCTTCCGCATGTATCATCATCAGGATCTGATTCTTCTCTACAGCGCAAAGATGCTCCCTGGAGTGCAACCTGCGCTTTATAAAAACCCCATTACATTACATTACATTGTGGTGTTTGTGGGTGTGGTGGTGCTTGTGGTGTCTGTGATGGTGGTTGTGGTGCCTGTGGGTGTAGTGTCACAAGTGTTGTTTTGGTGTTTCTTTGTGTGTTTGTGTTTATGTGTGTCTGTTGGAGTGGATGCCTACAAAGAAGTCAGTGTACTTGGGATAGAGCCGGAACTTGGGATTTGGGATGAGGAAGAGACCTGAGTTGGGGCACAAGGTTGGGCTGCTTGGGAGGCTGTGGTCAGTGAGGAGGCAACGTTTGCAAGCAATCTCTGCATGCCAGACATTGAACTATGAATGGCATCCAGAAATGTACCCATTTGTTGCATTTGGCAACTAAGACCCTGTTTGTCATTCATGATCGCGGTCTGCCCTACAGAGATGCTGCGTAAGAGGTCAACAGCCTCCTCACTCAGCACAGCCGGGGTGACATGGAGTGAGGTGCCTGTGGCGGAGACCCCAGCCCTTTTAGGGGGATGGGTTGGGCCAACTGGGGGGAGCTGGGTCTCTGGGTGGTGGACAAGGATGATGGTGGTACAGTTCCTGTAGGGTTTACCACCACTAGGGGCTGGTCACTCCTAAGATGATGACGAGTTGGTGGCCTCCATTCCAGGCCCCTCACCCTCCATGCATTGTGCCCATCAGTGTCTGAGGTCTCACCACTGAAAACACAGTGGCCAGCTGCTTCCCCACCTATGTGGCCAAGGTCTACTTCGCCGGCTCCTGAGGATGCTTTTAAGACATATACAATAGTTTTATTGTATGTCTGTAAATAGAACTTGTTCTTTCTTCATGATACCCTCACACACCCGGAATGTCACTACCCCTGTGGGCAATGTGTAGTCTGCCCTTTAACCAAAGCCACCAAAACCATCTCACTTACAAATACCTAGACATGGCGGCAAAATAGACACACTAACTGTAATACACACAATTGTGTCTATCTTATCACCTGCCCTTGTCAGCTGCAGTATATAGGCATGACCACCCGCAGCCAAAATAAGGATGACAGAGCATAGAAGCAATACCAGATGTAAAAAGACCAACACAAAGATGTGCGCGCACTACGCTGAACACAATCATACCACCAACTACCTCAATTGGACCATTCTGGAGGCCTTCCCACACATTTCCAAAGAGGCGTTGTTTAGGAGGGAACAGAACTGGGTGTTCAAACTCTCCTCCCACATACGGGGCCTAAACGACGATATCCCCTGGGCGGAATTGAACCACCACTGACTATGCACCTAACCATAATTCCGACACCTGGAACCCGTCTACCCTTTGGTTCAATGATGGCATCGAAATCCATCGGTCACCACATGTAATCTTTACACTTACGCAACTTGGACTATGCTGAGTTTCCCCCTTCTAAGAGAATGGTTTTCACTATTAAACAGGGAAATCACCATCCACCAGTGCAATACACTAGGCCATATGAGCAGCTTTTTCTACCTTCTCGTGGCCCGTTGGCCCGCATTCAATATGTCTAGCCATACCTCGACACTCCTGACTAACACTCCATGGAGGCGAGCATTCTTTACTACACCCCCTTTTTACGTCCAATAGAGCAGTCCACTTAATATCTGAACCATCACATTCATTTAAACGATGCAACTGCATTAATCCCGCAATAAACATGTGCACACTGTCACCTCATATCAATAAAGTCTTCACTCTTTATAACATCCAATGTTACGTCCATCTGACCAGTTTACTTCATATCTGAACTATCTTATTCATCGAAATGATGCAATTGCATTAGCCCCGCAAACACATGTGCTGGAGCGGGTAATACAAAAATGTTGTATACCCTCCCCATTTTGCATGTTTACTAATTAGATTAATTAATTAATTAAAATCGAACTAATGGATTGATGTGGAAGTTACTAATCAACCTTATTATTGACTGAAATACACGTGGGATTGCTTTGCATGATTTTATTAAATCGTAAACTAAATTATGTACGCATACTAATGATAGACAATTAGAATATTGCATGATATATGTTGCTTTGTGATGTATTTGTGATTTGTGTTTTATTTTGTAAGTATAAAACCGCTTGAGTGTTGCTTATTGCTAGATAAATACACACACATATGGGTATTAGTGCGGGAATAACATTTATTTAGTCATTTTTATGTATTAATTACGTCGACGCTGTATGAGGTTTGGGTGAAGTGCGCCTGCACTGACGCCAGCTACAGTGGCCTCGTCATGACCCTAACCAGACTGTACCCATCAAGGTCATCCTGGGAAGCAAGCCAGCTTTTCAGAAAGAACAATTAAATGCCTCTAAAAACCGGAACAAGCAAGATTTATGACAGAGACATTATTTGGTGTGAACCTTGTCAGACGATTTCGATTGACCAATCAGAGGAACTGAAGACCCGTTTTTGTTACAATTTGTCAATGATTTTTACTATAAATTATGGTAGAATAGAGAGGTTGGTGCGGGTTCGTTTCTGGCCTTTCTCGATTTCCAGACGTTATGCTGACGGAGAGGAAGGTGACGCTGCAGGACAGCTGTTTCCCTGAATCTTTGACGGACTGAATTAATGCCCAAACTCCTGATGAACTGAAATTACTAAATTTGATGGGCATAGATTTGCGAGACTACCAGATTTGACATAGAGGACGACAATTAGCCAGAATAGGTAAATATGATTGGCAACTTGATTAAATGAATGATTTAATTTGCATTAATTAGATAAAGATTGAATTGAACTACAGAATGAGTTGGGTTGTTTATTCATTGAAAATTTATTAATGAAAGGTAAATTAGAGAATTGGAAGTTAACCTAAACCTGCAACTAACTGATCCATCCCGATTTATGAGAGAAATACTAAAAGGTGAAGTTCAGGGCCTAATGAGTATCAGAAGGTTACGTAGATTTGTTGCTCATTAGGGTGAAAAAGGTAATTCCTTTCATGCCAGCGTTTGGAAGATAATCGCCTCCCAAGAAACACAGATTAATGGTGAGTGAATGTTGGTGTTATGGGCCCCACCAGCGAATGTATGGATAGTGTGTGTTTGTGAGATCTTTGGTCTGTGACGGAGGGAGGGATATTTTGCACTCCACGTTGAAGCAGTTTTTCTGGTAGCAAGAGATGGTTGTTATTGTTTTGGTTTGGTGATTATTGCTTGTACATTGCTTATTGATTATTGGTTATTGATTGGTATTGATTTATGTACTAACACTCTATGTTGAGTTGCGTTGAGTTATATGTTGTTTGCACGGCTTCTGGGCTGTAGGAAGTCGGAAGTTTGTAACGGTTCTGTAGTAGAGCAGAGGTAAGCGCTGCTCTCGGGAAAGACGGAATTGTTGTTGCCCTGTAGGTACACAGGGGAAACGTGTGACAATTGAAGTTGCACGACGCATTGTCTGGGTTCGATTCGGTAGCATCGTCGTGTGTTGCCATTAGAGACATTTTCTGTGTGAGAGAAGTGTGTATGATAGCGAAGGTTACCTGTGAAATTCTGGTCTTAGGTACCAGGGAACCAACTGGCATTCCGATAACGCTTATCACTGGAAACGTAATAGGTACTCTCTGAGCTTGTTAGAAGGACAAAGGAGAGGTAAGCGCTGCTTTGTTAATGTATGTCATAATTCTGTAGTAGAACAGACTGTTCGCTGTTCTCGGGAAAGACAGGATTCTGTGTGAATGTACTACATTTTTCTTGTGTGAACGTGCGAGAATGTAAAGGCATTCGGGTTAATTGCGAAACTCTGGATTTATTTCTCAGGAGCATTGGGTCTCCAACTATGTGTCTTAAATACTAGAGAAACAATTAGCTAATGCTTGTTAGAAGGGTGAAGTAGAGGGATGTGCTACTTTATCAACGGAAGTAACGATTCCGTAGTAGGGCAGAGGTAAGTGCTGCTCTCGGGAAAGACGGAATTCTCGTGAGAAAGGTCTTTTGCTGTTCTTTGGTTAGCGAAGCGGACAATGGAGACGTTTCTATGTTGTTACTAACAGAAGTGTAGAAATTGAAACAAAAAAAAGGAGGGGTAGACAGGAGACGGGAGCAAGAGCTGCCGCAGCGGCTGCTGACGTCAGAACGACTGCGCTGGGATTGGACAGTCGGTCAGAACTGTGAAACGCTCCGGATTGGTGTGTTAGTGTACGCCGCGCTAGGAGTGGAAGAAATACAGGGTGACGTAGACGCTCCTTATTGGGATTTGAGGATTGTGACAGTGACGTAGACGCTCTGAATCGGTGCGTTAGTGGGAGTCGGGCTGTGATTGGATTGAATAGCGGTACAGTTGTAAAGAGAGACTAGCGACACATGGCAGACAAGAAAATGTATTACGATCCACCTGAAAAAGAGAAAAAGTCATGGTTAGGAAGAATCAAGAAGTCGTTTAAGAAGGACAAACTGGTCAAAACTAGGGAAGGACAGTTACTTCCTCCACCGAAAACCCCCGCATCCTTTATGATTGCGAAATATGGGTATCATACTTGTATTTGGTTGGACAATTGGGTAAGATAAACCAAAGAAGACGGAGTATTAGCTTTCCCAGAACATGGTTCATTTAATTTGGCTGTTTTGAGAAATTTGAGAGAGAAAATGATGAATTTAGAACCAAGATCTAGACCGACACAGTTTGAGGCTTTGACGGAATGGGAAGACGAAATGCATGAACGAGAGAGACAAAGAAATGGTAGAGGATATAGGTACCTGTTTGGAAGACCATACGGACATGAAACGCATAATGATCGAATGAGAAGATGGCGGGATGCGAGTATGACTGAGGGTGTGTTCCCTGTAAGAACTGTAGGAGAGAATGAAGGACAAAAGTGTGTAGAAAAGAGACATAATGTGGAGTCGAGAGGGTACGGAGTGAATGAGTCCGAGGATGATGTTCTTGATGATATGTTCTATAAGAATCCACCACCGTATCGACCAGAAACAGAAATATTAACTCCAAGTGCCCCAATGAGAGAAACAATGCGAATCTTAAAATCGAAACCAGAATCCCTAAGTTTGGGTAAAAACAATGCTACTAGAGAAGTAGAAAAGAGGTCGGAAGAAAAAACAGATGGAGAAAATTCTGTAGAATTAGCGAAAACGACCCAAGAATTAACTGAGAAAATAAGAGAATTGACTAAGAATCTAGAAGCGGTAACTGTTCCAGTAACGATGGGTCAGTAATGCCTATTTTTGACAAACAGAAGGACAGTGAGCATTGTTTGACAGTCCCTTACAGAAGTAATAAACCAGTAGAACACCCAAGAGTGAGTCAGAATGAGAATCCATGGAGACAGACTATGAGTGTAATAGAACCACATTTTTCAAATAACCTGTTTGTGGGTCAGAATTGTGCAGAGAGACGTATGACAATGATAGAGACAGTGTCAGAAACACAAAAAGATTTTGGACAAGGAAATGTAGAAAAATCAGTAGGACCATCGACAGAGGAGTTAAGTGAATGGTTAAGAAGCTTGCAGAGGAAAGACAAAGAATCCCAATCAATTGATGTGGCCAAGTTACGAATGGTATTGGAAGAATTAATAGTAGGGACTATCCCAACAGAAAAATTGAAAACCTATCAGGATGAAGAATTATTATTTTTGTGCAAAAGTGTGACCTGGAGAGCAAAGAACTTACATGAAAGGTTAGAAGAAGTGGCAAATGAGATGGGCATTGATATTGAAAAGGTAAAAGCCTTACAGAAACCATATCGAGTAGATTTCACTGAAAAGGATATTGAAAATATGAACACCACAGGACGAATAGGTCAAATTAAGGACATCATCATTTTGCTGAGAAAATGGGGAGATGTGGATAAATGGAGAAGCAGATGGTATAGAAAACGTGATGATGCCTCAGAAAAGACATTTTCAGCATTTCCTGTAAGAGAAAAGGAAAAGGTAGTGACAGAATGCCCTATGAGAGAGATTCCAGGAGGAGGATATGTACATGTCCCATGGACAAGACAGGATATTTTGTCTTTTACGAATGATTTCCCTCGACTGCGTGAGAAGCCCGTCGAGTGGTACAGGCAGGTAGACAGATTTGTGAAATTGTCTAAAGTATTTTTTTTTTTGATAAACTTCTTTTTATTGTGTTTTGCGGCATAAAGAACAATATCAAGAATAATATACAGCAGTGCAGTGAACAAGGCATCAGTACCTGCAATCAGGAAAGCATCAACAGGCAATTGCAAAAACCCTCCCGTCCCCTCCCATCCTCCGTCCCCACCCTCTGCGCTCCCACCCTTCAAAACAGGCCCCCCAACCATTTCCCCCATATCTTGCGGAATTTTTTTGGGCAGCCCCGTGCAGCGTATAGCGCCCGCTCCTGGGCCGCACACCAATCCACCCCTCTACTCCAGGTAGCCACTCTGGGCGGGTCTGGCTGTGACCACACTGGCGCTATATCTCTCTTAGCCACCATAAGGGCAGTGGTGAGGAAATACTTCTCATTACGGGACCCGTCCATCCCGTCCATGATGCCCAGCAGGGCCATTCTAGGCTCGTGGGGGACCTCCCAACCCAGGACCTCCGCTAGTTCGGCTTCGATCGCTGCCCAGTAGTCCTCCAGACGGGGACAAGACCACACCATGTGGAAAAAGTCCGCCGGAACCACCCCACAGCGAGTGCAGGAGGCGTCCACGCGGAGGCCCGCACGATACAGGCGGTCCGGGGTCAGATAGGCAGTGTGGAGGTAATAGAGTTGGATAAGCCGCAGCCTAGCGGAGGTGGTAAGCGACTGAGGGCCCATAAGGGCGTCCCTCCAGTCCGCCTCATCCAGGGGTCCCACCCAAGCCTCCCATCGCTGTTTTAGCTCGCTCCAGTCCACCGGTGTATTGTTAATCAGGGATTTATAAATGCGGGATATGCCCCCCTTCCCAAGATACCCCAACATCACCTGGGCCTCAGGCGGACTATGGGAGGGCAGTCTGGAATCTAGAGGGACGTGAGCCCGAACCGCGTGGCGCAATTGAAGGTAGCGGTAGAATTGAGAAGGCTGCAGCGAGAAGCGGGTCTGAAGCTCCTGGAAGGAACACATGCGGCTTCCACGCCATATATCGCCCAGACAGGAGATACCGAGAAGATCCCACTGCCGAAAGCCCGTTAGTCCCACCACCTCCCGCAGCCACGTCCCGTGCCAAAGCGGAGTGAGTTGCGTGGACGTCCCCGACCATCTGGTGTGTCGCAAGACCGCGCGCCACGCGAGAAAGGGAGCCCGTACGACGTCGGGGAGTGACAGGGGGATCGTTGTGCCATAGAGCATGTTTTGGATGGAGGAGAACCCGAGGCAGTTCACCTCGAGTCGATAAGCCGGGTCGCCCCAACCACCCGAGAACCAGTCGTGGACCACCAGTAGTTGGGTGGCCAGATAGTAAAGGTAGAGGTTAGTCATGCTCAGGCCGCCGTCGTAGGAGGGGACCCTGCAGCGATCCAAGGCCAGCCGGGGCCTACCACCGCCCCAAAGGAATTTGGTCACCATCTTATCCAGGTCCCGGAACCACGGGCGCGGAAAGGGGCATGGAGTGTTTTGTAGCATGTAAAGAAACTTGGGGAGGATCATCATCTTATATAAGGCGACTCTCCCTAGCGGATTCAATGGGAGGGCCTGCCACCGGAGCATATCTGATCTGGTTTTGTTGACTACTGGAGCCACATTGAGTGCCCAGCAGAGTTCCGGGAGGAGGGTGACCCAAATCCCCAGGTACTTAAAGGAGAGTCTCCGGAGGGGAATATCCGATTGCCAGTCGAAACATTCCCGCGACGGGTGTAGCGGGACTAGAACGGATTTTTTGGGGTTCAGATGGAGACCCGACGCCTGGCCAAACCGATGGAGGATCCGGCGGACCCGGGGCCCCGAGGTCGCTGGGTCGGAAAGATAGAGGAGGACATCGTCCGCGTACAGGGCGATCTTATCGGGGGCCACATCTGGCCATTCCCATCCGCGAAGCACGGGATCCGCGCGAATCAGCACCGCCAGGGGTTCCATGGCCAACGCGAAAAGGAGGTGCGAGAGCGGACATCCCTGGCGCGTCCCCCGACCTATGGGAAACGGGCGAGAGAGAGCCCCGTTGACCAACACACGGGCTCGCGGGTGCGCATACAGGACCGCTACCATGGCACGGAACCGGAGACCGAAGCCCATGCGCTCCAGGACGTCGTCTAAGTACGCCCATCCCACGGAGTCGAAGGCCTTTTCAAAGTCGACCAGGAGGAGGGCCAGATAGGGGGAAAGGCGGCCGTGGTGCGCCATCGCAAGATGCAGGCGCCGCAGGCAATGTCTGGTCCCCCGCTCCGGCATAAAGCCACATTGATCCGGGTGGACCAGGGAGGCAAGCGACGGGCGCAACCGCTGCGCCAGGACCGTAGCATAGATTTTGAGTTCGGTGTTGATAAGGGATATCGGCCGATAGTTGGAGCAGGACCGCGAGGGAGGCTGAGTCTTGGGGAGGGCAACTATGGTTGCTGTGTCCGTCTCGGGCCGGAACGAGCCCGTCTCCACCACGTCTGCAAATAGGTCCCGAAGCCTCGGGGCCAGCGTCTCACGATAGTGAGCGTAGTACTCCTGGGGGAACCCGTCGGGTCCCGGGGTCTTCCCAGGCGCCAGGCGGCCAATGGCCTCCTCGATCTCCTGCAGCTCGATCGGCGAATCAAGGGTCTCAGAAACCTCAGGCTGCAGCCGCGTAAGCGTCGCCGCGGACGTCCCCAGCAACTCCTCGAGGGAGAGCGTGGACGGCCTGTGGCGGTACAGCTGGGAATAATAGTCAGCAAACGCCTGAGCTATCGCCACCGAGGCTGTGTGAATACCACCCGTTGGGTCCGCAATGGCTGGAATGATCCTTCCCGCCCGGGGATAGGTCGCCAGTCGGTGGAGAAGAGTGCCGTTTTTGTCTCCCCAGCCGTAGACCCGGGCCACCGAGGAGCGCCATAGAATCTTCGCCGCCTCCAGGGAGTGGAGGCGAATCTCTTCCCGCAGGAAGGCCAATCGACGAGACCGTGCGGCATCGTCCAAGTCCCCCAGACTGCGCTCTAATTCCAAGGCTTGGGCTTCGCATTCCGCGAGCTTCTGGGATTGGGCTCGCGGTTGGCGCTGCAGATGCCCCTTAGCGGCGCCCCGGACAGTCGCCTTGCCGGCCTCCCACAGGACGGCGGGGGAGATGACAGAGCCCTCGTTATGGGAATAATAATCGGCGATTTCGCCCCCGACCGCCTTCCGAAAAGCCTTGTCGTGGAGGAACCAGGCGTTCAGATGCCACATCTGACGGGCAGAGAGGGGGGGGGGACCGAGAGCGAGGAGCACAGGCGAGTGGTCCGAAAGGCCCCTCGGAAGAATGCGTACATCTCGCACCCCCGCGCAGTCGGTGGATGGTACGAAGATGAGGTCGATCCGGGCATGGGAGTGATGGGCCGCCAATGTGTGGGTGTATTGGCGTGCCTGCGGGTTCCAGACCCGCCAGACATCGCAGAGGCCCTGCGATTCAGCCCAGGATGAGAGCTGTTTTGCGCGGGCGACGCGGGTCAGGGAGACCGGGCCCGTCGAGTCCAGGTGAGGCGAGTAGACGGCGTTGAAGTCTCCGCCGAGAATGAGGGAGCCCGCCGGGAGTGTCGGGAGGAGACCCGCTGCGTGGGAGAGGGCCGACGGCAAGAGGGATGGCGCCGCGTAAAGGGACATCAGGGTAAGGGGCCGCCCCTCCAGATTGCCAGAAACCACTACTACCATACCTTGGGGGTCCAAATGCACCCGGGTCAGGACAAAGGGGAAGGACTTGCGGAGCAAAATGGCCACCCCTCGGGACCCCCGTGCAAAACCTGAATGCCATACCCTGTCATAACCGTAGCGGCCAAGGAAGGGGCAGTTGTTACCCAACAGGTGAGTCTCCTGGAGGAGGAGTACATCAATCTCGGCGCGTTGCGCATATTTGAGGACCGCCATGCGTTTAAAACGGTCCAGAAGACCATTGACGTTCCAGGATAGTATGCGCATGGCGGCCCTAGGGACAGGTGGGTCAGCCATGGTCAAGGACAGAAGAGGGGGCCAATGGAGGCGCGTCTGAGCAGGTCCCCAGAGAGGAAGGACAACGGGACATCGGGCAAGAGAACAAGCCAAACAGCACATGATACCTTAGCACAACAATTAAGAGGGAGTCATCCCCCACCAACAAAGTCTCCCCAACGAGGAAGAAACAACCCCAAACCAACCCCAACCCCCCACCCCCCACCCTATACTTCGAAAACGGAAGCATCTGTCGCCCGAACCAAATGGAAGAACCACCAAGCTAAAACGCTTGGGCTGGAGCGCTAGTGGACCCCTGATACAAATAAAGTCAAACCTGATTTACCTGCCCTGGCCAAGAGCAACACTGATAACGGAGCATTCCACCCCTGTCCAGGCATCCCCCACCCCCCCTCCCCCAAAAGAAGCAAAGAAAGTCAGATGTTGGGGCTGCGAGAGAGGTCCGAAGAGTCCACCAACTCGGCCGGTTGGGTTGCAGGGCCCGTGAGCCGGGGTGGCACGGCCCGCCGTCCATCTGCCCCGGGACTGGCGTGTGCGGCCGATGAGGCAGAGGAGGTTCTCGACCCTCGGCGTGACCTTCTCCCAGAGCGCGTGGTGATCACCTCCTCCGCGGTGCGCTCCCGGGGTAATGTGCGGTGCCGCCGACGGGTCTTCGATGTCCGGGGCCTTCCTCGTACCCCCCGCATACCCGTAGGCGATCCGCGCCCAGAGCACTGCAGGGGGTGCTCCTCCGTCAACCAGGTCCATGCCGCCCGCGGGGTATCGAAAAACAGAGTCTTGTGCTGGAAGACGACCCGGAGGCGGGCCGGGAACTGGAGCTGATATTGGAGTCCCAGGGAGCGCAGCTTTTGTTTCACTTCCGTGTAGGAACGGCGCAGCTCTTGGACTTCGCGGGTGTAGTCCGGGAATATCATGATTTTGTGGTTCTGGTAGTGGAGGGCACCCTGGCAGCGGGCCTCGCGGAGGATGGCGTCCCGGTCGCGGAAGTTCAAGAGCTTGAGGATGAAGGGCCGGGGGGGCGCACCCGGGGGCCTGGGGGCCAGGGAGCGATGGGCTCTCTCCACCACGAACGAAGGAGATAGGCTGTCCGCCGGCATCCAGGACCGGAACCATTGCTCCATGAAATCGTCCGCCCGGCCCGACTCAACTCCCTCCGGAAATCCCACTAAACGCAGGTTGCTGCGTCGAGCGCGATTTTCTGCATCCTCGACCCGGCGGTGTAGTTCCTTAGAGTGGGTGGTCAACTCCCGAACCTGGTCCTGTAGGTGGCGGATGTCATCCTCGGCGGTGGATATCCGGGACTCGGCTTCTGAAATGCGGGCAGTGGCATTCCGCAGATCCTGTCGGAGAAGAGCAACGTCCACCTTAACCTCTCCCACCATGCCCTCGAGGGAGGCGCGGGAGGAGTTGATGGCCTGCAGGATGGCAGCAAGGTCTGTGGCGGGGGCCGGGGCCGGCACGGCCGCGGAGCCGGGCCCCTTGTCGGAAGTCGTGAATTTGTCCATCCTGGTTTGGGTGGCCCCAGACGCTAGCTTATTGGCTTTGTCTTTACCCATATCTGGGGCGGCCGTCAGTGAATCGGGGCAACGGACGAACAATACACCAGCAGGATGTCAGCGGGTGCTCGAGCGGACGGGAGCCCAGCAGGGGGGCGGCGGGGGAGCCCGCAGTCGGAAAGGGCCCGGCACCACCAGCCCCCGCGGTCAGTCTCCGATGAGCTCCTCAGCGGGGCAGCGAGTCCGATCCCCCGCCGCAGTCGCATCCGTGGGCCTCCCCCAGCGAAGCGAGGTCCAGCAACGCAGCTCACAGTCCCAGGCCGGCGGATCGTTCCTCAAGAGCACCGCAGCCGGGAATCGCCAGGGCCAGCACTCCTGAACATAGCCCACCTTTCCAGGGGGGACACTTCGCCCGTGCGGTCTCTTCGCCACCCCCAGGGGGGGGGCACGGTGTCGCCTGTCGGCTCTCTCGAGCCGGGGCCCCAAACGATGAGGGGGGGGAGGGGGGGAGACAGCAGCGACACCCCCCCGACCGCCGATGTGCGGCCCGAGTCAATGAGGGCCCCTCCAACCCCGGGACCGGCGGCCAGTCTCGGAGCAGCGGGGCCGGGTCAGCGCCGTAGCCAGGAGGAGAAGGTATAGAGAAGGAGGGGGGGAGCGGGGGTCCGGGTCCCCCCGGCCGCCGACACACGGCCCGATGGGGGGGGTCTTCCCTCCGCCCCCGACCCCCGCAGCTGCCCCGGTGAAACGGTCCCCCGCCGCCGCACTCACCGCCTATTCTGCCCTCGGGCTCCGCACGGGGGGGGGGTCCCATCACAGCACTCCAAGGGGCCTCGGGCTGCATCCGCGAAGCAGGACAGCACCCATCCGGTGTCAACAGCATCCGCGGCAGCCTCGCGGCCGCCGCGTCCTCGTTCCTGGCCGGATCAGGCCTGTGCCCCTCGTGGGCGCCGCGAGCTAGATTAGCTGCCTGCCCGGGTCGTGGCTCCGCAGTCGCCAGCGTCCGACGCCGGCCGGGCTGCGCGTCGTCTAGGCAGGCCCCCGGTGGTCACAGCGTCCCAAGAGCCGGTGTGGGGCAGCAGGGCAGCCTCACACACCCCAGCGCCCAGATCGTGGCCGGCCAGGGCAGTCTAGGAGGGGATTAGGCGGATTTGCGGGGACCGGCGTCGGGAGCCTCACGGAAAGGCGTCCATGACAGTCAGGCGCCACCTAGCGCTCCCTTGTCTAAAGTATTATGGATTGATTTGAATAGTCTATTTGACATAATTGTACCAGCAGATTTATGGACAGAGTGCAAGCTCATGATTAATTGGCCAACCTACGAATATCCTAGGGATCCTAAAACAGGAGCTCCAGATCCCCAAGTAATGAAGAAATATGAGCAGGTTATGGTATTTTTGAAAAACAAAGTGCCCCCTAAAGAGACAGATTGGGTAAAAATTGATCGAACACACCAAGAAAGTAAAGAGTCAGTTCATGCATATTATGAGAGGCTAATACTAGCTTTTAAGCAGTTTAGCGGAGATGAGAATCGGAGTGAAAAGGATTTGAGTCATTTTGTATACAGATTTGTATATGGTTTACGTCCAGAAATTGGTGAAATGATTAAACAGCATACGGTAGATTGGCAAAACAAGAAAATAGATGAAGTATTGAGACATGCTAAATATTTCAGTGATGAAATTGAAGCAAAACAGCGGAAACTAAAAGAGAAGGCAATGTGGGCACAGGTAAAGGTAGCGGAGAGACAAGAAGCACAATTAGTGGAACAAGCAGGGTCAAAGCCGAAATTTAATCCTGGGAAATATAAAGGGAATATTGAAGAAGCTAAAAAGAAATTTCCGTGTCATAATTGCGGTAGGATAGGGCATTGGAAATCCGAGTGTAAGTTTCCCCCAAGTACTAATAATGAAAATCCATCATTGAACCCACAGGTGCAGCATGAGGTGAGTGGTCAACTGCAGCAACAGCAGCAAGTTGTTACCCCACAGAATCAGGTGCCAAAACCGCCTTTTCCACAGAGCAGAAACTCACAGAAGTATAGTAGTGAATCGGGATTCTACAATGAAGAACAGGTAAATAAGCTGCCACGCGCTAGCGCTGTCTCGCAGTATTGGCTGCAATGCGGTGAGAGTGACTCAGAAGAAAGCTATTGACGGTGCCGAAGGGAGGAAGGAGAGTGCGTACTTGGCGCAACTCTAGAAGTAGACCAGACAGGACCTTTTGTAGATGGGAAGGTTAATGATGAAAATATTACTTTCCTAGTGGATACTGGTGCTACTCGATCAACTGTTAGATCAGCTGATGTTAAGAATCTTCCTCTCTCGGATGAAACGATCCAAGTAGTTGGTGTGTCCAACAGACAGATTAAAACATACCTTACAGAACCAGTGAAAGTTAGCATAGGGAATTTTTCAGAAATGCACCGCTTTGTGGTGTGCGACACCAGTCCTGTGAATTTATTAGGTAGGGACCTGTTGTGCAAAATGAATTGCACTATATTTTGTACTCCGGATGGGATAGCTTTTGAAACACCGGATGATGATGTACTGTATAAGATGACCATAGCTAACAGAGAAAATGAAGTTACTGAAACATATGCTGTATTCAACCCTGATGAATTACCTAAAGAATTGAGACAATCTGTAAAAGCAGAAGTTTGGGATTTCACTGGAGAAGATGTAGGGCTAATGAGAAATGTAGATCCAATAAAAATAACAGTAAAGGAAGGAGTAACATATCCAAATGTTCCGCAATACAAATTGACACCTGAAATAATTGAAGGAGTAACTCCTGTAATAGAGAAAATGATCAGGCACGGAATTTTGAGAGAAATAATGAGTAGTCCATGTAATTCAATGATAATGGGACTGAAAAAGCCTAATGGGAAATTCAGGATAGTGCAAGATCTGAGAAAGGTGAATAAAATTGTGGTATCATGTTGTCCCATTGTACCAAATCCATCAGTGATTTTATATCAGATTCCCCATGATGCAGAATGGTATACAGTGATTGATCTGTGTCATGCTTTCTTTTCCATCCCATTGCACCACGACAGTCAGCAAATTTTTGCATTTCGTTTTGGTGAGCGTATTTTGGCATGGTGCCGAATCCCACAGGGGTATACAGAAAGCCCCTCAATATTCAATCAGCTATTAAAGAAGTCTTTGGAGAGTCTAGAAATGCCTGAAAGCTCTGTATTAGTTCAATACATTGACAACCTTTTGGTGGCGTCAAAAACACGTGAAGCCTGTGAGGTAGACACAATAGCCTTGCTGAATCATTTGGCAGATGGAGGACTTAAAGTGTCACCATCAAAATTACAGTTTTGTAAGAAGGAAGTACAGTATTTAGGACATAATATTGAGAAAGGACTAAGGAAAATAACCATAGACAGAATCAGAATAATTAAAGGAATGAGAGTTCCCATGACTCAAAGAGAGGTGAGAATGTTTTTGGGAATGGTTGGATACTGTCGTCAGTGGATCAGCAACTTCTCCTTGATCGCAAAACCTTTGGTGCGATTGACGAGAAGTGATGTGAAAGATCCCATCGAGTTGAACAAGGAGGAATTGGCAGCGTTTAGAAAATTGAGAGATGGTTTGTGTGAAGCACCTGCATTAGGTATGCCTGACTATGAGAAAGAATTTGAGTTGTATTGCAGGGAAATAAATGGATGTGCACTTTCTGTGTTGATCCAGAAGCATGGAAAACTGAGGAGACCAATTGCATATTTTTCATCAATGCTTGATCCAGTAGCCGTAGCTGTACCTGGATGTTTGAAAGCGGTGGCTGCAACATGTCGAAGTTTGGAGCAGAGTGAAGGAATTGTGATGGGATATCCATTGAAAGTGTTTGTACCTCATGATGTAGAGATCCTGTTAACAAGGAGTCGTACTCAGTATATGACACACAGTCGGCTAACTAAGTATGAAAAGGTCATATTGGGTGCAACTAATGTGAGTCTTGCAAGATGTTTGAATGTAAATCCTGCAACCTTGTTGCCTGACGCTGAGATTGTGGAAGTAAGAGATGAAGTGGATCATGATTGTTTGGATGTACTTGATTTTTGTACAAAACCACGACCAGATATAAAAGATGTACCTTTGCCAGAAAGTGATTTTGTGATGTTCGTTGATGGGTCAAGTTTGAGAACAGATGAAGGAATGCTGAGTGCAGCGTATGCAGTATGCACAGTCGCAGCAGTAATAGAAGCATCCTATCTGAAAGGAGTGAAATCGGCCCAAGTAGCAGAACTCGTGGCTTTGACTAGAGCATGCAAGATTGGGAAGAGTGTGAGAGTGACTGTGATAACTGACAGCCAGTATGGCTTTGGAGTGGTCTATGACTTTGGCCAACTATGGCTACAAAGAGGTTTCCTGACCTCGAGTGGAACTCCTATTAAGAATGCTGAAGTGGTTGGAAAATTGCTTGAGGTGATACAGCTGCCTAGACAATTGGCTATTGTAAAATGTACTGCCCATAGTCAGGGTGGTGATTATATTGCCACAGGAAATCGATACGCCAATAACATGGCACAGTATTGTGCACGTAATCAGAATTCGGTCAATCGGGCTAAGGAAAGAGAAATGTCTTCTTGCTCATTGATGTTTACTAACATTGTAGGAACTTGGGAAGAGGTAAGACAATTGCAAGAAGAGGCAGGAGATGAGGAAATGAGACAGTGGGTAAAAGCAGGATGTGCCCCAAGGGAAAAGGATCATGTGTGGGTCTATCGAGATGGAAGACCAGTTATGCCTGGCATGGCATGTATCATGACCAGGGACATATAGGAAGAGATGCCATGATCAGGTCATTTAAGCAGACCTGGTACAATGCAAAATTCAGACTTGTAGCAGAAAGTCTTTGTCAAAGATGCCTAATATGTCAGCAATACAATCCTGGGAGAAAGACAGTAGTGAGTCTGGGAACAATAGGTCGAGAAGGAGGGCCTTTCACCAGAATGCAAGTAGATTTAATTGAAATGCCTCCCTGTAACAGACTGAGGTATGTTTTGGTTGTGGTCTGCCTATTCTCTAGGTGGGTGGAAGCATTCCCAACAAGGAGAAATGATGGGATGACAGTAGCCAAGCTACTGCTGAGAGAGTTCATCCCTAGGTTCGGGTTCCCAGTGACAATGGAATCAGACCGAGGAGGACATTTCCATAATGAGAATGTAGGATTAATTTGTGAAGCATTGAATGTACAACAAAAACTACATTGTGCCTACCGACCAGAGGCTTCTGGTGTGGTTGAACAGATGAATGGTACTATCAAAAATAGAATAGGGAAAATGTGTTTGGCCACAGGTATGAAATGGCCTGATGTCTTGCCTCTGGTACTCATGACTATTAGATCAATTCCAGACAGAACTACAGGATTAAGTCCTCATGAAATTATCATGGGTCGAGCAATGAGACACATGTTTATACCAGTCAACAAGCTGATGACTATAACTGATGACATGGTGTTGGAATACTGTAAAGGCCTGGCTGACGCCGTTCATTCTGTGTTTCATCAGGTTGGAGTGGATGCCACCACACTTGAAAAGAAGCCAGCCCATGATCTGAGCCCAGGAGACTGGGTAAGGATAAAGGTCCACAGAAGAAGAAATTGTTTGGTTCCAAGGTGGGGAAAACCAAGACAAGTCATTCTGACCACGACAACAGCTGTGAAGTGTGCTGGACTGAAAAACTGGATCCACGCAAGTCACACATTGAGAATTCCGAATCCAGTAGACAGCACAGGAAAATAATATTTTGATGAATCAGAATCAAGTACTGAGTCAGATGATGAAGAGTCGAAGATACGAGAAAACTCTGAAAGGGGGAAACAGAACCAAGTCTAGCTTTGGTCCCCAGAAGTAGCTCTCTGAGAAGGAGATTGCAGATCTCTGAATCCAGCGATTCCGGAAACGAGCGAGAAGCGCAGGGTTCTAGAAAAGAACACAGAAAGAAAAGAGGAAAAGGTACTGAAGAAACAATAAAAGAAATTCGTGAAAAGGAAGTACCAGATGAGAGACTGAGAGAAATTCCATCGGAAATAACAAATTTAAGTGAACAAGGGACAGGTACAGAGAGAGAGGGACAGATTTCTGCAGAAGACCCCCGAGGTGGTGTAGGGAGCTGCAACATCCAGTTAGGTGAAGGGACAAGTAGCCAGCAGGAAGATTGCGTGTCGGAGATCTGAGGAGGGACAGAAGTAGGGAAAACAAAACAAGTGGTGGAAGAAGAAATCGTTGAAAAGACAAAGCAAGTTGAGACAGAGTCTGAAGAGAGTGAAAATGAAATACCTGAAGGTCGAGTTCTAAGAAAGAGAGCTTGGAGGAATGAAAAGAACGACAAAGGAAGTAAAGTAAAAAGAGTTGCAAAAGATGACGTTTGGCCCAATACAATAAGGAAATTGAGATATCGACTGACACGAGTGAATTCACCAAGAGCTGAACAGGTGAATGAAGTAACAAGTCAAGAAAAATCAAAAGAAGACGAAATAACTGAGGATAAAGAGAGTAAAAGAACAAGGAAACCTAACCAGAAGTATAAGTCACCGGAATGGACGTACATGGCTCTGCCTGAAAAGGGAGAAGAGGCAGATAGTCAAGGAAATCCAGAGGAGGCTGTACTGAAAGTGGTTGAAGAAGAAGTAGAATTGGAAATCCTGAGAGTTCTCTTGTCCGACATTGGAGAAGAAGAAACGGAAGTTCAGGAAATTCTGTATTTAGATGACGAGAGGAAAGTGAAGAATGATGAGATGCCAAACTGAATAAATCAAGCTGTTGATGAAGGAAACAGGAAATTAAGTCAAAAGATAGATACTGGTAGAACCAAATAGGTGTTAGAGCCTTAGGTTAGAAAACTAGTTGTGAAGTGAAAGAGGCTAAGTCAAAAGACACGGTCCATTTTAACAAAGATGGCTAACATAGATAGTAGCAAAGGTAGATGTACATTCATGAAAAGATGGTGTAAAATGTGTTGTTGTTGTACAGGATTATTAATGCTTTTATGGAGCATCCTTGCTCTTGTCATTTCTTTTAAGGTCACTATAGATACATTAGAAGGGCATAGTGAGAACAAAACTAATAGAGAGAAGATTCCAAAGGTAGTTCCAACTAGAATAGATAACAATTATTTGCATAAAGACAGGTCAATAACGGATTTTTCTAAAAATGTGTTTTCAAAATTATTGTATGAATATGTAAAGACAATGGACGTAAGGGACTGGTACGTATGCATGCAGTAACCTGCATCTGTTTCTGAAGGAGTGACTTATCATCACCTTCCAGCAACGTATGGAATAACATGTAGTGTAATAGCTAGTTTATTTTATCAGACAGGGAAATGAGAATATTATTTTTCAGATGTAGATAACATTTTTGCGCAAGTTCCTTCTTTTAATAAACTAAACAAAGTAAAACCTGCTAGGGTATTAGGTGAATTTTTCTTAGAAACTAAAGAACTAACATTGGAATATATTTTTAGAAACAATTTGACATGCAGTTTGAAGAAAGAGGAAAAGACATTCTTAGACATGGTTGAAGAAAGGAGACTGAAAATGCAAAGAAAAGCAGCAGAAGGGGAAGTGGAGAAAACAGTCTGGGATGTAGAAAGAGAAAAACACTTGAAAGGAGAAGCTAGTCCAACTATAGCTTTAGATTGGCCTCAGAAAGGGAAATTTTGTATTCGAAGGAATCAAACTGTGTATGATAATTACTTTTTAGGTAACAGTGAGTGCCATGATAAAATCGAATCATGGGTGGATGGAGATTTAAAGGCGGAAAAGATCCAGTCTTTCCTGGATTATATTTTATTTGTGGGAACAGGGCATATTATCGTTTGCCAGACCATTGGTATGGCACATGTTATGTTTGGCCTGGTCTTTCCGAAAAATTTTCATATGGATAGAGGAGAAGATGGTGTACATAGTTTAAGTAATCATTTAGTGAGTAGTAAGAGAGAATCTTGGGCAGAAATTGTAGGTGACATTTTTGGAGCATTGATACCAGCAGTGGGAATATCTCTGAATGCAAACAAAATTAGAAGACTCTCAACAGTAGTGGATCGCTTGTCAACAAGCACCGCTGGAAGATTCTTATTGGTAGACACTGAAATGGTTGCCATGCGTGCTATGGTAATGCAAAATCGACTTGCCCTTGATATATTATTGGCAAAAGAGGGTGGAGTCTGTGGAATGCTGAAAGTTCAACATTGTTGTACTTACAATCCTGATGAAAGCAAAGATCTGAAAATTTATATTAGGAATATTACTGAATTGCATGATGGTGTTTGGGAAAAGATTGGAAAGAAAATAGCTGCTATTAAAAATTTCTTAGTAAAGCTTGGTAGTACATTTGTAGCCAAAATATTGTTTCCATTAACTTGTGTAATTTGCATAATATTAGTGATAAGATTAGGTTGCATTTGTTGTAAAAGTAACAAAAACAAGAAAAGAGTAAAAAGCGAAAAATTAAAAAGAAAAGATAAGAAACAAGAAAGGGAAATTGAGGAGATAGAATTGGAGGAGTGGAAGGAGAGTATGTATGAATCAGCAAAAAGAGAAGACGTAGGTGAAACTGAATTATGATTAAGAGCAAGAAAACATTTTAAAGATTCCGTAAAGACAGAATTTTTTTTTTGGGTGGTATGGTGATAAAATCACCAAAGGGGGGATTGCTGGAGCGGGTAATACAAACATTTTGTATACCCTCCCCATTTTGCATGTTTACTAATTAGATTAATTATTTAATTAAAATCGAACTAATGGATTGATGTGGAAGTTACTAATCAACCTTATTAATGACTGAAATACACGTGGGATTGCTTTGCATGATTTTATTAAATCGTAAACTAAATTATGTACGCACACTAATGATAGACAATTGGAATATTGCATGATATATGTTGCTTTGTGATGTATTTGTGATTTGTGCTTTATCTTGTAAGTATAAAACCGCTTGAGTGTTGCTTATTGCTAGATAAATACACACACATATGGGTATTAGTGAGGGAATAACATTTATTTAGTCATTTTTATGTATTAATTACGTTTTGTGTTTCTTTTGCTTAAGTTGACCATTTGGGCCTGCCACAAAATGGCTGCTTCTGGTACCTAACCCGACCGTCGACGCTGTATGAGGTTTGGGTGAAGTGCGCCTGTGCTGATGCCAGCTACAGTGGCCTCGTCATGACCCTAACCAGACTGTACCCATCAAGGTCATCCTGGGAAGCAAGCCAGCTTTTCAGAAAGGACAATTAAATGCCTCTAAAAACTGGAACAAGCAAGATTGATGACAGAGACATTATTTGGTGTGAACCTTGTCAGACGATTTCGATTGACCAATCAGAGGAACTGAAGACCCGTTTTTGTTACAATTTGTCAATGATTTTTACTATAAATTATGGTAGAATAGAGAGGTTGGTGCGGGTTCGTTTCTGGCCTTTCTCAATTTCCTGACGTTATCCTGACGGAGAGGACGGTGACGCTGCAGGACAGCTGTTTCCCTGAATCTTTGACGGACTGAATTAATGCCCAAACTCCTGATGAACTGAAATTACTAAATTTGATGGGCATAGATTTGCGAGACTACCAGATTTGACATAGAGGACGACAATTAGCCAGAATAGGTAAATATGATTGGCAACTTGATTAAATGAATGATTTAATTTGCATTAATTAGATAAAGATTGAATTGAATAACTACAGAATGAGTTGGGTTGTTTATTCATTGAAAATGTATTAATGAAAGGTAAATTAGAGAATTGGAAGTTAACCTAAACCTGCAACTAACTGATCCATCCCGATTTATGAGAGGAATACTAAAAGGTGAAGTTCAGGGCCTAATGAGTATCAGAAGGTTACGTAGATTTGTTGCTCGTTAGGGTGAAAAAGGTAATTCCTTTCATGCCAGCGTTTGGAAGACAATCGCCTCCCAAGAAACACAGATTGATGGTGAGTGAATGTTGATGTTATGGGCCCCACCAGCGAATGTATGGATAGTGTGTGTTTGTGAGATCTTTGGTCTGTGACGGAGGGAGGGATATTTTGCACTCCCGTCTGGAGCACATGTACATACTGACACTTTATGTCAATAAAGTTTTATAAACATCCCCTTCCAAGATGGCCGCCCCGGTCGCCAGTCTAGTTTCCTGACGCTTCTGACGTTCTCTCATCCACAAAAGCACCAGACCCGGAAGTATCCAGTTCAGGGCCAAGAGCAAGGGTAGGACAGGCGATTGTCGGTTTGCCACCCATCGTGAGTATGAAACTTCCCTGACCGGTATTACCATGCCGCCTGGATACCGGTAAGTCACGCACAACCTCATGCTGTGTAAACATTTTACTTTATTTCAGCCTCAGAGCAACGACGTGCTCTGCCTCCCATGTCAGCCATAGACTCAAATAATACGGGTGAGTCCTAAAAAAATACGCTGCTATCTCTGCCAACACCACTGTAGCTGCCTCAGGCCATTGACAGTTTGAGCATGGGTTTTCTCCGATAGTAAAAAATTGTTTTTATCGCAAAACGCGATAATCGTTCAGATCGATGCACAGGCACTTTTACTACTTGTAAAGCATCAGTCACGTTTTATAAAGGGATACTAATGTTTGCATGTTCACCTTGCCCCACTGGAAACGGCTAGATTCTGTACCATCTGTACCGAATTCCAGTATGGATCACATCACTACATAGGCACGTACGCCAGCAACATAAGTCCTCACCTTGGTACACACACAAGCAGAATGCAGATTCTGGCATTTTGTAGTAAACATGTATGACTGCAGCTACTGCACCCAAATTAAGTATGGTTGTACATATCCTCGATCATTATCGGAAGCACGCTACCCCCAACTTGATACCAACCTTTGGGATCTGGTCACCCGTACATGTTTATAATGATGACAAGTTGTTGTAATAGGCATACTTAGCCCACACCGGTGGACGTGTGCACAGCTCTTGGTACAACAAAATGCCTTGCCATACATAAGCCCGGCTATCTAACGTTTTTACCAAGTAAGTTAAGAATGACTGCTCACGCACTTTTGTCTGTTGAGTGTCACTAATTATCTGTAAGCCTGCCATAAAGAGCATCAATTTTAAAGGTGCATTTCGCTTTTTTTAACCCTCCATTGGTTGTCTCTCTCTCTCTCCCTTCTTTATCTCTTCCCCTAGGTCTCCTACCCCGGTATAAGTCTACTAGGGTTCACCCTACTGCGCCTGGTCATCAGACACAAATTCGAGAAACAGACAAGCGGTAGTGCACCACTCACTGTTTTTAGTTTTTCTACTTGGTCCTGATGAAGTGCCACCAGACCCATTATGGGTTAAGCGGGCACGAAACATGTTGCCCCACTACACCACCTCATCCCTATAGGACCATTGCATCCGTTTAGGGCTCCCTCATATTTTAATCAAGCCTGAGCTACCACAGGAATAAAACATATGACAGTAGGGCAGCTCTAGACTTATTTTAACTCACTTCCCTCTGCACCACCCAGCCCTCACACCCACACGCACCCCACAGCTTCTTCAAAAGATCTCAGACGAGGAGCTAGGCCCAATGATGAAGCATGACATCCTTCAGGTGTGTGAGGGCATCACGAAGAAAGACTCCCCTTTCCCCTCCCCTCTCACTAGGAACTGCACACCCCTTTGATACACATTTCGCCCTGGAGCTCGTGTGCAGGACCTGCTTAAATATAGCTCCTGGTCCCCCTTATTTTTTATGTAAATAGAACTGATCATGAAGTTCACTCTCAAAACATTTTCCACATTTTCATATTTCACCTGCTTCAAGGCTTTCAAACTTTGGTTTAAGTAGTATCATTATCTCAAACATATACAGGACATCTTCAGAAACCATCTGGTCACAGTTTTGTTTCCATTATTGCTCCTATCTTAGTTTTGATAATTTCTCTTTACCATTTTCAAATCTCTCCAGGAACTGTTTAACATCTCTGATTGATCTGATTGGTTATTTTGAATATTGAACTTATGTCACAAAAATCAATATAAAGCAAAAATCCCTTTGTACATAGTGTGTAAGAGGCAAAAATAGTTGATTCATTATTCTGGAAAAAAAATATGAATCAGTGTGTATTTGTATAAACTGAAAGCATGTTTCTTTTATTTGTATATTTCACAATGGTCACCCGTACATGTTTTATAATGATGACAAGTTGTTGTAATAGGCATACTTAGCCCACACCGGTGGACGTGTGCACAGCTCTTGGTACAACAAAATGCCTTGCCATACATGAGCCCGGCTATCTAACGTTTTTATCAAGTAAGTTAAGAATGACTGTTCATGCACCCTCACTTTTGTATGTTGAGTGTCACTAATTATCTGTAAGCCTGCCATAAAGAGCATCAATTTTAAAGGTGCATTTCGCTTGTTTTAACCCTCCATTGGTTGTCTCTCTCTCTCTCCCTTCTTTATCTCTTCCCCTAGGTCTCCTACCCCGGTATAAGTCTACTAGGGTTCACCCTACTGCGCCTGGTCATCAGACACAAATTCGAGAAACAGACAAGCGGTAGTGCACCACTCACTGTTTTTAGTTTTTCTACTTGGTCCTGATGAAGTGCCACCAGACCCATTATGGGTTAAGCGGGCACGAAACATGTTGCCCCACTACACCACCTCATCCCTATAGGACCATTGCATCCGTTTAGGGCTCCCTCATATATTAATCAAGCCTGAGCTACCACAGGAATAAAACATATGACAGTAGGGCAGCTCTAGACTTATTTTAACTCACTACCCTCTGCACCACCCAGCCCTCACACCCACACGCACCCCACAGCTTCTTCAAAAGATCTCCGACGAGGAGCTAGGCCCAATGATGAAGCATAACATCCTTCAGGTGTGTGAGGGCATCACGAAGAAAGACCCCCCCTTTCCCCTCCCCTCTCACTAGGAACTGCACACCCCTTTGATACACATTTCGCCCTGGAGCTCGTGTGCAGGACCTGCTTAAATATAGCTCCTGGTCCCCCTTATTTTTGATGTAAATAGAACTGATCATGAAGTTCACTCTCAAAACATTTTCCACATTTTCATATTTCACCTGCTTCAAGGCTTTCAAACTTTGGTTTAAGTAGTATCATTATCTCAAACATATACGGTACATCTTCAGAAACCATCTGGTCACAGTTTTGTTTCCATTATTGCTCCTATCTTAGTTTTGATAATTTCTCTTTACCATTTTCAAATCTCTCCAGGAACTGTTTAACATCTCTGATTGATCTGATTGGTTATTTTGAATATTGAACTTATGTCACAAAAATCAATATAAAGCAAAAATCCCTTTGTACATAGTGTGTAAGAGGCAAAAATAGTTGATTCATTATTCTGGAAAAAAATATGAATCAGTGTGTATTTGTATAAACTGAAAGCATGTTTCTTTTATTTGTATATTTCACAATGGTAACACTTTACTTCAAGTAACTAAAGTATTTTTCAAATGTTAAAAATAAAGTTATGGATTCAGTACTTAAGTTTCTTATTAATGTATCGTGCCCTATATATTTAATCATGCTGTTGAAGAAATTAAAAATTAATCTTCTTGGTATTTTCAAATGACTTCTACATCATAAGTAAATACACAGGGCAGATAACTTTCTAAACCGCTTTAGTACAGAGCAAAACTATTTTTACATTGACTCCAAAATATCTTGAGCTATTTTCAGTTTGTTTTAATGTTGTGAAAAAAGTGTAAAACTATGCTGGCTTTCCTTTAAGGCAAAAATTGGTACAACATTATAGTACATTTTAAACACACTAATTCAGATATATTTTTTAAAATAAATAAAAAAATGCTAATCACCATGTGAAAAATGTTTAACCTTTAAAATGTTTAGCACTACAGATGGTGTTCTTTTGATGGGCATTGACCTGTATGGATACAAAAAAAAGAAAACAAAAATGTTTTGTGACTTTTTGTTTCCTGTTTGTTTGTATCCCTTGTCATGTCCTTATTTAACTGATCCAGGCGAGTGACATCATCTAGGCCGGGGGTCTTCAACAATTTCTGTAGTGAGAGTTACTTTTGATCAGTGAAAATCATTGGAAGCTACTGAAGTCTCAGCAACTTACGCATTGTTACCAGACACTCCCCAGGCCCAACTTCATTGACTTTAAGTCCATATAGCCAGATGGTTCATAGAGCTAGATACTATGGTTTGAACTAAATACAATAACTAAGGGCACTAAGAAAGGGCTGCCATGTCTGTCAGTGAGAAAGCAGTCTTTAGGGATGTAGGAACAAGTGTGCGTATGAATGGGACATATTTGTACAGGTGACTGAGAGTCTATGTCATATGTACTTGCAGCACAGGACATACCTTTAGCTATATGTGGCATTGTTACATGTATTACACAAACATACAATCTTTTTTTAAGTAAATGGTAGAAATTTAAAGTGCAAAAAAAATTCTGCAAAAAAGTTCATAATATGGAATATTTATGAACACCTAAAATTTCTCTCATTTAATAAAAATGGTTGTATTTTCCCGTTATACTAATGGCACAGTGTCTACTGACCACTGGGAGTAAGGGGCCTGCCATTTGTAAATTTGACATTTTGAAATGGGAGAAGATTACTATAAAGAGTTAACTTAATCATTAAGGTAACTTTCCATTTCACTTTCTGAAGCCTGATAATGATAATGTAAAATGAATACAGCCTTCCCTTAACATTAAATGAAAAATATGACATTGTGCCTATTTGACCATTAACTCAAGGCTGTGAGCTATTCTGATGATGTCTGGGAGCTACTGGTAGTTCGCGATTGACTGGTTGGAGACACCTGATCTAGGCTGAGTAATTAGTGGGATAATACAAATAGCATAAATCTTTTTTATTTGGTTTGTCAAATATATATGTATATATATATTCATTTGTATTGAAAATATAATATATTTTCTAAATCAACATTATGTTAATCAGTTTCCATTTGACAAGCCTACAAGAAATATGGGAGACCACAAATACCTATTTTCTAGAAGGTTATAAACTTTCTTTACTCCAGCAATTTTTTAATCCTCTGGCAGGGCTAAAGGTGGAATTATCATTTTTATGACCTTGGAGACTAAGGGGCAAGTTCATGATTTACATCCATGGGTTCCCATTTTGCAAGCCCTTAAAATTTGATTTACTGGGTCCTTTGTAGTTAATTTGTTAAAGTTTTATAAAGGGAAAACATGGGTTCAGGTTCCACCCTGTGTTCACAGCTTGAGTTTATATACTCAATCATTAACAAAGCATCGGAGGGGGCCAATAAGCTTAATAATTGCCGGGGACTTCAATACACATTTATGCAAAACCTCTATTGATGTGTTTGCTAACAACAGGGCCACACTTGGAACACACAAAGGATGGGTCTGACTTAGTGGCAATGTTAAATGATTTTAATCTTGAATTTACTTTGGATATGGTGGAAAACCTCTTGAAGAGGGACCTACTCCAAGGGTTTGTTCCTCTATTATTGATTATATTTTTTAATCTGCCTCATTATACTCTATGATTTCTAGATTTAGTTTTTCTGATCAAGTATTTAGTGATCACAATCCACTGACCCTAGCCCTCTTGGGCTCTGAGCATCTTCTTGGAGCAAGCTAAGGGCCTGTATGGATCCCCAGACTCACTGTCAGGGCAGACACTTAGGAGGGACATTTTGTTAGCACTCTATTTCACTGCTGTGCCAAAGAAATTAAAACCTGTCTTGATCTTTTCTTGCTTGACCATATGCTTTTATCAGTCTTTGCCTCTAATCCCCCCAAAATCACTGAGCTTCTTGAAATACCAACCTCATCATCTTCCTCCCCCGCCTCGGAATAATTTGATCCGAGCTGATATAGGGCTTTGTGTAATATAAAAAGCGCTCTTAGAACAACTGCTAGAGACAAGGTACAAGTAGCCATTTTTTGGCGTAAATATAAGGAGTCAAAAAGAAGGAAAGGGACCCTAAGGGATAAGGCATAGGAGGAGTTGGTTCAAGCTAGTACAGCTAGAAATTGTTCAACCTTCTGGAGTATTATCAATCAGCCCCATTTTGCCAAGGAGAATGCTTCTACCTTGTGTCATCACATTACTGCACAGGACTGGGTAACCCACTTCGAGGGCATTTTTTAACTGTATAGGCCAGTCAGACACTGGGAGGTTGGGTACCATTGAGATGGGGAAATCAAGCTTTGGTTTCACCATGGAAGGGATTACACAGGGCATCGGGGGTCTCACAAGGCATAAGGCCCCAGGCCCAGATGGCATACCGCCTGATCCATATGCTCAACATTTGAAAATTTGGGCTCCATTGTGGACCCTGATTTTGAACACTGCCTCTCTGCCTTCTTCAGTCATAGTGACTATTTTCAAAAAGGGTGACAAAGACAAACCCAGTGCTATATACCCATTTCACTTACAGACTTGGTTGTTAAGGTGCTGGGGCGGGTTTTAATGAATAGAATGCAATTTGGGGCAGATGACAATAATATAATCTCGGACTCCCAATATGGCTTAAAGTCGGGCAAATCTACCATTGACCAGCGTATGAACCTTTATATAGTGACTAATAAATATACTATTGGAGGGGCGTGGCCAAGATGGCGGCCAAGTAGGACGTGTCTGCTTGCTACTCTGGTCCTTCACCTGGGCCCCAGCTCAACAGCATGGTATAGCTGACCCAGGGGTGAAGAAATTTCGCTGACACCCCCTTCTAATGATCCTGTGGATTCTGTGCCAGGAGGCGGCGAGGAGGCGAGATGCAGGCCCTGGAGGACTGCGTCTGCTGCTCCCGCGATGCTGTTCCTTCGAGTCAATCGCCTGGAGGCCTGCGTACAACATTTGGCTGGAGCCTGCGCCGGCTCGTGCACTTAGGATGTGGAGTGCTTGGCATCGGTGGATCCGGGCCGCAGTGTGCAGTGAACCCCGCCAAGGGAGCCCTGCTGCAAGATCAAGCCCGGAGAGTAGGAGAAGCGAGCCGGCTGAAGACCTGAAGACCCGTAGCCCCCCTTGGGGGAAAGAAGTGGGCTCCTTGTGCGCTGGTACACCAGCGGTCGGCCTGTGGGAGTGTGAGGCCTGATGGAGGCAAGGCGGGCCACGTGGGAGACGGGGAGGGGCAACTTACAGTGACAGGAGCCGGCACGAGGGGCTGGTTCCCTGAACATCGGGCGTGGAGTGGGCAGCAGGGCCCACTCCCTGGAGCACAGGAGTGGGCTGGATTGTATTATAGCACTGTGTTACCCCCCCAGACAAGCAGCGGGAGATGGAGGCCCGAAGTGACTGGTGGCCTGCCCCGGGGGAGTGAGTTAACACATAGCTCCGTGAAGGGTCCCAGAGCACATCTGATGTTTCTGAGTGGTGTGACGGCCTAGAGAAATACTGCGCAGACAGGACGGGGCCCGAGTGGGCTCACAACTGCGGGGAACACCTGGGAGCAGGAAGACTAGTGCAGCAGGTCCCGAGATAGTTGGGGGTAGTCCCCGTGTGCTTGCCAGGGCCGACTGTTGGGCAACGACCGGGAGACCAGAGCGAGCAGACGGGCCGGCCCGCAAACACTGCCCCCTACAAGAGAGCAGACAGAAATCGGCGAGGGGGGAAGACTGCCTATGCAGGCCCTGAGTTGCTTGAGGCCTAGCTTCGGTGTAGTGCAGAGTTGGATGGTGCAGTGACGGATTGCTCTGAGAAACTCAGAGGGTGAGCGGGGTCCCGCATCTCCCTTTCTTGATTCAGCTGTTCTTGGCCTCGGGCTCTGAAACCAAAGCCCAGAGTACGGACATAAGAGGAGGAGCAGTGACTTTTAACCAGGGCGACCAACAAGAAGAAGAAGGAGCGTTCAGTAAAGGATCTCCTCCTTAAAATCGGCGCTGGAGGGACCTAGGTGGCCCCGTCCTCGAGTGGACACTTAGTAGACCACGAGCAGGGTGCCGCCAAAGGCGCAGTCACACGCTCCTTCCATTAATCCTTATTCACCTCTCTGAAAGGGGAATTCCATGCCATGAAGAAAGAGATATCCCTGGAACTCCGGGAATTGCGAAGGGACATAGACTCAGTTGACGAAAGAGTGGACACACTGGAGACACAGGCCTTGACGAGGGATGAAGAGATTGACCAGTTTCAACAAGAGGGCCTCCGCCTTCAAAGCCAGCAACTGGACCTTCAGGCCCATGTGGAGGACCTTGAGAACCGCTCCCGACGGAACAACATAAGAATTCAAACGGTCCCTCACGGAGCGGAAGGGCAGGACATAAAAGCCTTCATGGAAGTACTCTTCCGATTCATCTTGGGAGCCCCTGTGGAGCAGCAGATCAAATCGAATCGGACCCACTGAGTGGTGCCTAAGAGACCGGTGACAGCTTCCCCTCCGGACATCCTAACGTGCGTCCACGACTTTCAGCTGAAAGAACGGATTCTCCAGGAAGCACGCGACAAGCACCACATAGACCTTCACTCATCCAGGCCCCTCCTGTATCAGGACTTAGCCGCATCCACCCTGCAAAAAAGAAGGGAGGTCAGGCCGATCACAACATTCTTGCGCTCCAAAGACATTTCATATTCCTGGGGGCACCCCTTCCGGATAATTTTAAAATGGGATGGCAAGCTCCATCAAATTCGCTCTCTCTGCATGAAGCCAAAACACTAATCAATCTGCCTGAAGAGGACGTGGGGGCCCCAACGCAGATTACACTGGAGGACAATGCACTGGAGCAGAGAGATGGCGATGGGTGGGAAGGTACCCCCTGCGCCTCCGACCAGACCCCGAGACAATGGCCAAAGAAAGTAAAGCAGTTATTGCAACACTGGAAGAGGACTCAGCTGCCGCAGAGTGAAGACCGCAACAAAATAACACTGTGGGGGTGAGTGGAAGAGGTGGTGGCACTTCCGGGTTTTGAAATTGGGGCTCGGGTGGCACAGGGGTGGTGTATTGCGTCCTGCTGAACATCTCACGTCTCACCATGTGGTTTGTAACCCAGGACAATCACGGACTTCGTAAGTTACCGTTAAGTTTTGTATGTTCTGTTTTTGGAGTACTGGGGTTCCCACCTCCTCTTTCTAAATATGCAAGAGCTTGGAGAAACATAAGTAAGGACGACCATTGGGTACTCCGAGTTGGCACAAGCATGGCTATTCCCAGGTTGAAGAGGGGTCTGGTCTCACAGTTCCTTCATGCACATTCCGACATCCACTACTATGACAGCAGACATTAAAATTTTATCACTCAATGTAAAAGGCCTTAATAGCCCACTTAAGAGGTGAGCAGTCCTGTTGTTCCTAGAAAACTCTGACGCCCACATTTGCCACCTTCAGGAGACGCCCCTCCTGGCAAAGGACACTCATAGATCACGGTCTAGGGCATTCCCCGACCAGCTGTTTTCATCTCATTCCTCTAAGACAGCAGGGTCTCTGCTTGGTTCCAAGTTAAAATTGGCCTTAAACAGGCCGAGATCAAGGGCAGACTCTTAGTATACACCTTCACACTGGGTCAGTTTCCTTTTACAATAGCTACAGTTTATGTCCCCAATGACGGACAGGAGGGGTTCCTCCGGGACTCGATTCAAGAGCTGTCCGGCTCCCCTGACAGATCAATACTTCTGAGCGGGGACTTTAACTTGGCCTTAACAACAAACTGGATAGATCATGTCAGCGCACAGGGCGGACTGGGGCCCTCACTAAGAAAGGAAGGCAATTACTATCCGAGGCAGGGATTACATATGTTAGGCAGTTACACTACCGGTCCTCCAGAGAGTACACATTCTACTCGCATTCCCACAAAACGTACGCCAGAATAGATTACATGCTGACATCAGACACACTGATACAACAGACGCAAAAGGTGGAGATCCTTTCATGCCCCCAGTCTGATCACTCAGCTGTGTGTATATCTCTGTCTCTTCCCCACTATGGCTTGCCTCGGCGCCTTAGAGAGATGATGTTGCAGCGTCCCTCCGTAGTCAAGCAGCTCACCAAAGCTATAACTGACTATCTGGCCATCAACCACACTCCAGATACATCCATTGAAATTCTGCGGAACGCCCTGAAGGCGGTGGTCAGGGGGGAGTTCCTAGCGATATCCGAAGCTGATAACAAGACCCGGAGAGAGAAAAGAGAGCAGCTCTCGAATGCAGTAATGGGATTAGAATGCATCCACCAGAGAGCAGATGCACCTAGGGTCTGGAAATAACTCAAAACAGCGAGAGCCCAGTTGGCAGGCCTCGATACAGATAGAGACAAGTACACTTCTCTCCGACTCTGACACGCCTTTTATGTGGGGGGGATAGAAGCGTGAGGCTCTTAGCCAATAGATTGAGGGCGCAGAGGCAGACATCTAACATCTCCATGGTAATAGATCAGCTAGGACAGGAGCAGACTACTGATCAGGGCATTGCGGAGACATTTAGACAGTTCTATGCATCCTTATAGAGGGCTCAGAAATTACCGTAGGAGCGCCCAGTCTGATATTTACAGGGGGTGAACACTGCTCAGCTAGTCCTGAGTCAAACTGCGGACCTTGAATTCCCAATTAGGCTGGAGGAAGTTATCGCTGCCATATCTAAATTAAAACCGCATAAATAACAGTGTACAGACGGATTTCCTTCTACCTTTTTTAAAACCTTTTGCGCTACATTGGCCCCGTTGCTGGTGAGGGTATACAACTCGATTGAGGCGTCCACTCCCATGCCGCCATTGATGTTCGAGGCATTGGTGACAGTAATTCCTAAAGCAGGTAAGGACAAACGACATTGTGCATCGCATCGCCCTATTTCCCTCCTCAATGTAGACCTAAAGATTTTCACTGGGATCTTGGCACAGAGACTCTCCCCTCACCCACCAGGGTTGATAGACCCTGATCAGTCGGGTTTCGTCCCTGGGCGTCAGAGTTCTGACAACACAAAACGCCTCTTGCGTCAAATGTGAATGCTTCAAGGTCGAGCGCATGATATTCTCTGTTGACACTAAGAAAGTTTTCAACAGGATTCACTGGCAGTATCTCAAGGCAACCCTAATCCCTTTTGGCTTGCCACAGCGTTTTATCGAATGGGTGCTAGGCAGCTACACTAATCCCTCTGCCTCAGTGAGTGTGAACGGTCTTATTTCAAATACCTTCCCCATCCAACAAGGAGCAACACAGGGGTGCCCACTGTTGCCACTCATGTTCGCCTTGTACATGGAGCCCATGGCTCAGCGGGTACGGGATGACCCCTTAATCTCAGGGGTGCAATTCAGGGGTGAAGAGCATAAAATTAGTCTCTACACCGATGACGTGGTAGCCACCTTGGAGAAACCTAGGGAATCTCTTCTCACGAGGCACACAGACGCTCGCCTAACATCAGACTTGTACAAACTCATCAAGAGCAACCCTGGCACTGAGAAGTCTCCTGGTCAGCTGCGATGGGAAGGGGAACTGGGTAGATCACTGTCACAGAAAGAATGGTCTGACATATATTATAGAGCCGAGCACACAGCACGTAATGAAGCAAGCATTGAAACGGCCACGAAAATAGCCACCTACTGGTACCTAACTCCCCCCGACTTCACAGAGGTAACCCATGACGAAGTCCTCAATGTTGGAGGGCATGCGGCTCGCTGGCCACTCTGACTCACCTGTTATGGGAATGTCCCCACTTGGCGAGCTATTGGAAGCAGATACTAGACCATATTAATTCTCACTTCGACACCCAAATTCTCCATTTCCCAGCTTACACTCTTCTGGGTCTCTCCAACCCAATCACCTTCCCACTCGGGGCACGGAGAGGCAGACAAATGGCACTAGCATTTGGGGCGGCCCTACAAAACGTCCTCTCCCACTGGGGTACAACAACCATTCTGACTCCCCTGGGACTGCTGCTTAGATTGTTGGGTATACTGGGGATGGAGAAAATGTCATTGTCACTTACAAACCCTGATGCTTCCTTCCAAGACTTGTGAGAACCCTTCTTAAAATTGCTGACCTCGGAATTTACGGACCATACCTGCCCGAAATACTTGAGACTTCTAAGATTGGCAGATCCACCTCCAAAGGCAACGCTAGATGATCATGCACAACACAAAGCCTAAATCCTCCAGGGATAATCGACCAATGAAGAGACTGAAAGAACATTGTACTCGCTTGAACCATTTTGACAGGAGGGGGGTGGGAGGGGGTCTTTCTTTGTGTTTCTTGTTTTTCGATTGAAGCAGTCCTCTTCGTGGACTATACAACAATAAGTATAGCATACCTTTAATCTTTGTATGTTGTCTATTTGGATTGAAAACCAATAAAAGAAATTGAAACATAAATATACTATTGCCCGATCTGAATTAATCCACCTGGCCTTCATGTACCTCATGGCTGTGTCCGACCGGGTCAACCACGATAAGCTGTGGAATATCCTTTTGAATCTAGGTGTGGATCCGAACATAGTTTATTTTTTATGGGACCTCCATGCTGAAACCACTGCTTTAGTAGGATACTCAAATGACAGTTTAAAAACGAGATGTGGGGTTTGACAGGGATGTATTCTCGCTCCATTCTTTTTTTCCCTTTATATTAGTGGGTTGGAAAAGGCTTAAACTGTCGTCAAGGTGGACTGTCCATTTGTTTGCCTTCGACCCCTATCTGTACTCTTATATGCAGATGACACAGTCCTGATGGCGAGAACGACAAACAGTGGCGGCCATTGTGATTGGTTAGCATCCTGGCTCCCCTGACCAATCACAACCCTGCAATGCAGCGTTGTGATTGGTCTGAGCGTCGTGGTTCGATGCTCAGCTAGCGAATGGGGGCCTGGACATGTTCTCCATGCAGGCTGTAATGCAGCCTGTGTTAAGAACAGGGAAAGTGTGCATGACTGTTTGCCCGACCCCAGAGGGCCGACCAAACAGTCATATGCACTTAGGAGTGGGCAAACCACTCCGCCCCTGCCCTGCCCCGAGAGCAGAGCAACCTCTCCCACCGGCAAAGCAGCACGGAAACATAGAATGATAATAGCTCAAAGTTATTATCATTTTATGTTTCCTTTATTTTCCCTGCTAAAGCAATGAGACAACGCTCCTCTGCCATAGCGGGGGAGCCACCACTGACAGAAAAGAGCCAGCAAATTCTCTTGAACTCCTTTGACTCTTTTATGAGGGAACTAGACCTGTCTGTTAATCTTTCCAAATCTTACATCAAGGTGATGGAGCCCAAGCACACTAGTATTAAGACTTTTACTATAAACCACTATACTTTAGCAAAAGTTGGGAGTTTCCCATATCTGGGGGTGTTATTTGATTCGAACTTGAGTTGGAAACCCTGGGTATAAAAAGAAGCTGAAACTCAAGAAGTCGATAGGTGCTATGTTTAGCTACGTATTCAGGTTGGGTAGCAGGCCCCTTAAAGCACTAGGTGAGATCTATCAGTCTAAGTACATCTCCAAAGCACTGTATGGGAGTGGCATATGGGGCTTTTTACCAGCAAATGAGCTTCAGATATTTATGGGTTGACAAGACCTGTGATTATTCCTTGAAGTGGGTAGTCACCTACTCCAAATAGTGATCCAATTTCTTACGCAGCATCATAGTGGAGTTGCTTTTGATGCACCTTTGGACCTTTCATGAAATCTGGTACATTTTGAACTTGACTGACAAACTGTCACTTGTGTATTTGATGTAGTCATAACATGATGTTCAACCTGGGGTCAAACAGAACAAGGTAAAGAAACATACCAATAGAGACGTTTACTGTGTCTGCTGCAAGTATGTCAAGTGGGAAGAAAATTTGACTTTTTCCACAGAACCATCCTGTTCAGTCCCATGCAGCAGCTCCAGAAGAGTCACCCTGCTCAGAGGTAAGGTAACCATCAATGCTGTATGCTCCTCATGTCAGTGGTAGATTTAGATCCAGTTCACATGGTACATCCTGTCAGGCTCTTTGTGGTGCTGATTTGGCAGATCTTTTTAAGAATACTGTATGCACAAGCTCACCTGTCCTACAAAGCATTTTGGTGTATGGGGTCCAGGATCATTATCTCCTACAAAGTGGGTTTCTGGTCGATCGTGCTTTAATGTGTGCCTGATTTATTTCGAGGGAGGTTGCTCTTTGTTTTTCTTATGAGCTTGGCCTTGTTCTTTTGATGTCCCAGAACACAGTCTACCATGTCAAGAGTGGGATACCTTGGGTTCCGCTTCCCATCCCTCTTTTACAAGGGTGAGTGGATCCTAAACAGGGTGGCGAAAAGCAGCTTAAAACGGTTGAAGTCCATTCCTTTCTATGGCAGTCCACTGTATGCAAGTGGCAGACCTAAAGCCCTGCTAAGATCTTGCCAGATGCATCGTATGCAAAACCTACCACTGTGAGACCAACTGCAGAGTCAAAATAAATAGTCACTTTTTTGTCATCCATCCAGTATATTGTAAAAGAAGTGATGATAGTTGGAGATCATCAAAACTTTAGAGGGCGTCCCTTCGGGGCCTGGCTAATGTCAAAGACCAGGTTGGTGGTTTGCTAGAGAATCCGAAATATCACTGCTTACAGGTCTCGCCTGTAAGCACCCGTCATATCTCTTGTTCGCCGTGGAAGAAAAATGCTGTTGTGGCCCATCACAAGACTTAGGACTCATACTGTGGGATTTTTCTTCCAGCTTTAGAACCCTGGGATTCTGAAATACTCTTTAATGGTTACTGGGCAGCTTGTTTAGGCCCCTCACGTGACTTCTGTGACTAATCACTAGTTTTCCATTTTGAGTCACGCTATTGGTGACCTAGTGGTACGCCTCTGCAACTAGTGTCTTAGGGTCTGCACCTTGGGAGTCAGAAAGATACTGACACAGATTTTGGGTGCAAGTCTCCAACAGGTGAACAACAAGCAAAAGAATAGCTTGCACATCAAAGGTAATAATCTTCTCCCCTTCAATTCATCTGTTCAAGAGATTAATACACACATCCATTCAAGACTCTTAGGTTTATGCTCCTCCTTATCAGTCTCTTTGAACTTGAGTCGGGTCAAAATGCTGAATCAACAATTCTTTCTTCTTCACATAATCCTGCTGATCATTCACATCTACTTCCTTCAATCCTTCCATTCCTGTAGGAGACAGTCAATTAACTAAAACTGCAGCTTCTCCTCCAATGTAAGATTTTGGACTTCAGAGGCTTACTTAGAAGAAGCACACCATACCAAAACAAAATTGCCCAAGGAGTATATTTCTACCAAATCCTTAGAGAGGCAGGAGAGGGGTTCACAGGGGGTTTCACTGTTGCAGGAGAGGTCCTCAGGTCCTCTTACATCAATGTTCAACCTTGAATGCTTGAGCATTGCGCCTCTCCCTTTCTGCTCTATCTTTCCCCGTCTTTCTTTCTCCCATCTCTCTTTCGCCTGTCTTTTTTTCTCTTTCTCCTCTTTCTCTCAGCAATCTATTTCTCTCCTGTCTCTGTGTCTCTCTTCCTCAGATAGCTACATCTTTGAGTTTTCCAATTCCATTTGATGAGTATGAAGATATGTTGTAGGGCTGCTGTATTTTAAAATAGACACAGTACCAGTTTACCCAGGAAGTCTACTATATCCTTATTGTGGAAGTACATTCATTCCTCAGAAGGTCTGCAATAAACGTATCGAGCATAACCAACACTGCTCAACATGACTACTATTCTTTGTATGCTCAGAATGACACATTATTGGCCAATACAAATATTTACATTTTTCATTGGAGTTGCTTTACTCTTTGTGGTACAGAGATAACAATTTATCAGCAAGTATGTTCCATGGATAACATCAAAGTTCTCAGCAGGGCTGCCATATTTTGCATGGACAGTACCAATGCTTCCTAGCACAGTGGGGGGACAAGATCAGTGCTTATATGCAGGGATGCTTTAATATGATTGTGATATTACACCATTGATGAGGCACATGCTTCCATGCCCTTGTGTCTGTGTTAATGACAATACCCTGATATAAATGTCCCTGGTTCAAAGTCAGTACCTCCTTCCAAGTGTTGCCGTAACGAGTAAGGTTCTCGTTGTTTTCATTTTGTTTGCTTATATAACTTAAACCACCGTTTTGTCACTTCAAGTCCCCGTCAGTGAACAGAAGAAGTAGTGGACAGACAGCTTGCAGATTATGTGCATATAGACAACTGATGCATGTTTTACACTTTGCAGGATTATTTTTGATTAACATAAATCCCTTTCTCAAGGTTGCTTAAAGAAAAAGAAAAGTTTGCTGCTTTTGAAATGTTTTATAGCACAAAGTAGGACTCCCACTTGAGCTTGTGTGCTTTTATTCTAGGTGATTGAAGTTCGTATTGATCTGAGCATTTCTTTTAATAACATTGCCAATGGACCCCAAGGCCCTGAATTGTCAACAGTGTTAAGGGGGCCACAAACTAACGCAGACTTGCCCAGCCTTCCTGGCCCCCAGGATTAAGGCACTGGCTGCTAACACACATGTCAGTACTGCTCTTCTGCCATAGGGGAGAGCTCACTGCCTGTTGTGCTGATGTAGCTGTTGCAGGCCCTCTGTTTTGCTGACCACAAGAGAACTGCCACTGCTGAAGGAGGCATAATCCTTTGACTCATCCCAAACCTCTTTAGGTCTCGGCTAGCGTTGCTGCGCACATGCGCAGCTCGATTGGCGAGATTTAATGATTTTGAGGAGTTTTGGTAAAGGGCTTCCCCGCCCCTCTTTTCCATTGGCTGGCGTCACCGTTTCTGTTAAACAATGGCCAGCCATTGGAAAAGAGCTTTTTATGATGTGTACTTCTGGCTTTTTCAGATGGCCCACTTGGACGGGCTCGCCTGCTTTCCTTCTGCCGTGAAAGGTTTCTTATCTTTATGGGGCCATGTGTTTAAACACATGGCCCCATAAAGACAAGAGATCGAGGCTTGTTGCACTTCTTTTCTGTATCTGACTGCTTTTGGAGCAAACGCCTTGCTCATTATCTCTTAGCCGCACATTTGATTTAACCCGCATTTAATGTTTAATTAAAAAAAAAAATGCTTTGCCATCATCAGCACGGCACCCACGTACCGCTTGCATTTTCAAACAAATGGCGCGTGTAACCAAACTTTCTTTTGTGGCACGGTGCTCACTTCACGGATCCGTGCCGCGTTTAATGTTTATTTTATTTATATGATTTACCATCATGAGCACGGCGCCTGCTTAGTGCACTTGCATTTTTAAACAAATAGCGCGCGTAATCCATTTGTTTGCGTCCCATGCCACATTTTGTTAGCTTCTCCTATAGCAGCAGAGTATGAGAGTGTGCAGTGCGGGTGCAGAGGGCAGTCAGGCCAAAGCAATCTATCCTAGGATCACACCGTTTGTCACAAGTGCCAGAGTTTGAATCGGATACCCTCAGCCCTCTACTTTTTGCTTTTCTATTAGCAACTTCAAGCTACAGTGATTTTTAGGGTGGCAGGCATTTTAAAGTTCCCCTGTGAGTTATGGGATGCTATTTTGGCACATAGAAAAATGTTGCAATCACTCACTGCAAAATGTATTCCCAAACTGCCCTATGCAGCGAGTAATGGAAACCACTGTGGGGAATGGGATGGAATTCTACTAACACGCAGCGATGCTCACCATGCAAAGATCGGCAAAAAATAAAGTGTGAATTCTTAATTAAACAAAATTAATCTAAAACATTGTGCTTCCTCTTCCAGCACCCCAAAGTGCCTTGACAGACCGCCTCACAGCACTGTACTTGATACCAATAGCCCTATGGCCTTGTTTGTAGAGGCCCGAACTCCTATGCGTTTTCTCATGGAAAGCAACCCTCGGTGGCACCCTTTGTCAGATTGGAGCAGTCTGGGTACATTGTACTTTTTCATAACAAACAGCGCTGCAACACCGAGCTTCATCATTGTAAAACCTGGTATTTGCAGTGCCTAGAAAGGGCAATAAACTGTTGCATTAGGCGCAGTATGGACACAAGTTATTATTATTCTGCTAAAATGCCACGGAGCATCAAGTCTGCACGAACTTTCTGACAGTGAAATTTCAAACCATCAGGCTTCATCGTTTCATAGTACTGAAGATTAAAAATTTTTTTTTATTGATAATCAATTTTATTAAGTTTTCAAAGATCAACAATAATACATTGGTAGCAATCAGACACAATATTCGGGTAAAGTACATTAAAGACTTGGACTCGTATGGCCCTTGTGGACGGACCATTGCCCCTGTCCGTCATTCACCATTTACATAGCCACTTGGACCCATCATACAGGCAGTAAGTTAAACCATTTGCCCCATATTTTGCCAAAGAGTTCGGGGCAGCCCTGGGCCTCGAAGAGGGATTCTTCTTGGGTGCCACACCAATCCACTCCCCGCCTCCAGACTCGCATAGTGGGCGGTTTGGCCTGGGACCAGAGCGCCGCAATGTCGCGCTTCGCCACTGCCACTGCCGTTCCCAGGAAGCGCTTATCGGCCCGGGATCCATCGAGGCCATCGAACACTCCCAGGATCAGGCGTAGCGGCTCATGGGAGACCTCCCACCCTAGAGTTTGTGTGAGTTCAAGCTCCATCCCCGCCCAGAATGGCGCTAGGGCGGGACATTGCCACACCGTGTGGTAAAAATCAGCTGGGGCATGGTTGAAGCGCGGGCAGGATGGGGAGGGCCGCAGGTGAGCGCGGAACAGGCGTGCAGGGGTGAGGTATGCCATGTGGAGGTAGTAGAGTTGGACTAGACACAACTTGGAGGAGGTCGTCAGGGTCTTGGGTGCCATAAAGGCGTCCCTCCAACCCGCGTCCTCCAGGGGGCCCAGCCACCCCTCCCACCGGGCACGAAGCAGGTCTAAGGATGCGGGACCTTTGTTCACCAAGGAGCGAAAAATCTGTGACACCCCCCTCTACCCAGGTTCCCCATCATCACTTGGGCCTCCAAGGGACTACATTCGGGGAAGGAGGTGGTGGATGGAATGTGGGCATGGAGGGCGTGCCTCAGCTGTAAGTACTTGTAGAATTGGGAGGAGGGGAGGGAATGGCGGTGTTGCAGGTCTGCGAATGATCTGACATGGTCCCCCACCCAAACATCTCCCAGTAGCGAGATCCCGACGTGGTCCCATTTACGGAAGTTCTGGAGGGACGAGACCTCTCCCAACCAGGCCCCGCTCCACAGAGGCGTCTGCCTGGTGAGTTTCCGGTTCCACTTCACGTAGCGTAGGGCGGTCCGCCAGGCCATGAGCACCGTTCTGGTGACGGGGGAGAGCCTGTGGAACAGGGCTCCCTTACAGATAGGCTTGGATTTGTGCAAAGTCCATTGACTGGAATTCCACTCGGTATGCCGGCACGGACCAGCCGCCCGCGAACCAGTCGTGGATCACAATAAGCCGCGTGGCCAGGTAGTAGAGGTGGAGATTGGTCACCCTGAGTCCCCCATCGTAGGGGGGTATGCGGCAATGCGCAAGGGACATGCACGGTCTCCCTCTTCCCCATAAAAATAGGGTGAGGATACTCCCCAACTCCCGAAACCAACTGCCTGGGAGATGAGTGGTCACATTTTAGAAGATGTACAGGAAGCGGGGGAGGACCATCATTTTGAAGAGGGCACTCCTACCGAGGGGATTGAGGGGAAGGGTCTGCCACCTTCTGAGGTCCGCCCTGGCCCTGGTGACCAGGGGCGTGATGTTCAGGGCCCACTCGAGCTCCGGGAGGAGCGCCACCCACACTCCCAGGTACTTGAAGTATTGCAGCCGCAAGGGGATGGTCGTTTGCCAGTCGAAGCACGCCCGGGAAGAGTGCAAGGGAACTAGGGTGGACTTCGCCGGGTTGAGCCTAAGACCAGAGACCCGTTCAAAAGCCGAACGGCTGTCCAGACAGCACGGGCCCGAGACCTCCGGGTCCGCCAGAAAAAGGAGGACGTCATCGGCATATAGGGCGATCTTGTCGATCTGATGCGGAACCCAGGCCCATCCGCGGATAAGGGGGTCTTGACGGATGAGGGAAGCCAGGGGTTCCATTGCTAGTGCAAATAGAAGCGGTGAGACTCGGTATCCCTGGCGGGTGCCCCTCCGGATAAGGAACGCCTCAGAAACCACGCAGTTGATGAGGACCCTCGAAGGACCCGGATGAGGCGCCAGAAAGGGAGGCCGAAGCCCATCCTCTCCAACACGTCCCCCAGGTAGCCCCAATCCACCATATTGAATGCTTTTTCGAAGTCTATGAAGAGCAGTGCCAGGTACGGGGTGAGGAGGTGGCGATGCGCAAGGGCGAGATGGAGACGACGTTGGTGTAGGGAAGAAGGGACGCAGGCGCAGGCAGTGTCGGGTCCTGATGGGACCCTATTCCCCTAGCCTGGGCTTCTGGGCAGAGGATAAGCATCGCTTTGAGTCGTATGTCGTCGTCAATGGTGTACATATATGCGTCGCTACCAGGAAGAATAGAGAACAGCGGCCCGTGGGCGGCTAAAAATAGCAAACTAACTGGAGACAATGGTCTCCCCCCCTTCACCACCAACTCCCCCCACCCTACACTTCCGAATATGAAGCATCTGTCGCCCTGAAAAGGAAACAATATAAACAACAATAAGACTGGTCGCTAAGCTAAAACAATTAGCGGAACATGAATATGGCGGAGATGGACCTCCCTCCATGTGGTTGGATAAGAGAATCGTGAACAGCTGCGATTATACATGGGACAAGTAAACAACAAGGAATGCAAGGAAGTCCAGGGAGTGAAGGAGGGAATAGTGCTGGGAACTGAAGGTTTCGAGGACATCAGGTCACCCCATCGTGAGGATTTCGAAGACAGTCGCACTATAGGTGCCTCCGGGGGTTAGGAGAATGCGCTCCCGCCGTGTGCCATCGTTCAAGTAACCTCGGTTTCTCCGGATCCTTGGATCGTCGGGCTCCTAGACAGGTCAGAGTCGGAAATGGCGGGGCGCAAGTTGTTCGAGGGGTCTGGGAGATTGCTCAAGTCAATCAATATGGTGGTTGGGCTGGGAGTGCTGGATCCCTGAACTGAGGCTTGGGAAGGAGGGCGCTGGGACGCCGCACTCGGAGAGCGAGATGCCTCCCCCGACAGTCGTTCTTCTTGCGGGACCTCGTCCGGCGCCTTTGGGTTTTAGGGAGGGTCAGGTGCGACTGCTGGAGAGCCCGCAGGCCACAGGGGGGCAGTGAGCGTCCCCACCGGCAGAGGAAGAACACACAGCGGGACCCCAGAAATCGATCCTCAGTCACATCAGGCCTCGGGGGGGCAGTGAGCGTCTCTCCCCCGCTCACGATGGCAGCTCCCGGCTGCGGACAGCAGCCCGGGTGAGGCCCGCCCCCGCTGCCCCGTCCAACAGCCGGATCAGCCGGATCAGCGTGGGCGCCAGACGAGAACACCACTGTCCGAAGGTGATGCGGCGGCCCTCACCTGGCTGCGGTATGATCTAGCAGGCACCGGAGCAGGCCTCCACCGATGAGAGCGCCGCCCCCCGCAGCCACTGCACACTGCCCCCAGCACCGGAGGGTCTTCGAGGGGGCTCCCTTGGAAGGGGGAGTCCTGGATGTGGGCCTAACGACGGGTGAAGTCGGCCCGATCACCAGCCAGGGGAGCGCCCGTCTCAGGCGCAGTGGGCCGCCATTTTGAAGGGCCGGGCCGGCAGAGTGAAGAAGGTGGCCCGCTGCAGTGGGGAGTCCGATCCGATCTCAAGAGGGATCGGAATGGAGCAGAAAATGCGGGGGATCCAACAGCTTATTCCTGAACGTGAGCTACAGCTGAGGACGGGCGGATGCCAGGTGGATGACGGAGGGGGTCCTGAGCACTCTTAGAGTGCGTCCGCCATCTTGACGCCTCAGGCCACGCCCCCGATTAAACTTGTTTTCTAAATAAATAATAGAGGAAAAAAGACCCGTTAGAAAGGCTCTATCCTGCCAAGTTTCAACATGACTCCAGAAATAAACATAAGCAGATAACGTCATGATGACTCAATAGCTACAGTGACGTCCCTCCTGATTTGAGAAATAGTGTTACATTCCCAGCGTTGAATTTAATGTACAATTTGTTTCCTTTTCTTAACATGTTCCTCTTCCATCCCTCCACTTTTTTTCCTCTTTGATACAAGCCACAGTTTCCTTGACTGTCTGTGCCTTTTACATAATAGACTTTTCTGTCTCATTGCACCTGAATCCTGCACAAAGATCATTTGCGGCGGGTCAGTAACTGCAAGGGCCGTTTGCGGGGGGATTTTTAGGTTCACGCTCACGGGTTTCACACCAGAGCTCACTCCACATGGCTTCTCCATGCACACATCCTTTCAGCTGAGTGCACCACATCCAAACCACAATATACCACTCACTTGTACCCAAGCAACACACACTACCCACATGCATCCCACCAACACACACCAGATAACAACACACTACTGCATTCCACACCATGCCACTGCGCCCACATCACTGCACTAAGCACAACTTAGGCACCAAGGGCCCAATTCACAGAATTAACTTAAGACAAAATCCTAAACTTACTACTTTTGGTATTCACAGAATGCACTTACTACTTTTGGTATTCACAGAATGCACTTACTACTTTTGGTATTCACAGAATGGATTTACGACTACTAACTTTACGTCCGCACTCGGGCCGGAAATTCCGGCCCGGAGGCGGAGCTTCCGGCCCGTAGGCGGAGCTTCCAGCCCAGAGGCGGGGCTTCAGGGCCGGAGGCGGGGCTTCCAGGCCGGAGGTGGAGATTTTGGCCATGGCTAAATCTCCACCACTAGCCGGAATCCCCACCTCCGGGCCGGAAGCTCCGCCTCCGGGCTGGAATTTCCGGCCCGAGTGCAGACGTAAAGTTAGTAGTCGTAAATCCATTCTGTGAATACCAAAAGTAGTAAGTGCATTCTGTGAATACCAAAAGTAGTAAGTGCATTCTGTGAATACCAAAAGTAGTAAGTTGAGGATTTTGTCTTAAGTTAATTCTGTGAATCGGGCCCCAAGTTTGCAGTACGCAGCACAGCAGCCACACTGCTTTACAACTTGGCTTAACAAGCATTAAAAATGCAATAGGTCTCGCCTTTGATTAAGTTAAAGCCATTTGCTTTGCTAATGGTATTGTATTCTAGCTTAGTGTATATTTGTGATATGTGCATATATTTGCTCTCCCTTTGCCCTTACTATTCTTCTATTCATACACCTCCCAAATCTGAAACACTGCTCTTTTCCTACTAATGCTAAGCTTTAAACTACTACACAGCTAACAAAACAATTCTAACTAGATACAACTACAACATTTCACAAATATAGACTAAATACTGCAAAGCTAGAATACAATACCATTAGCAAAGCAAATGGCTTTAACTTAATCAAAGGGCGAGACCTATTGCATTTTCAATGGTTGTTTTACTACTGTGATCACACTAATCCCTTTCTAGAGACTCTTCCCTCCTCCATCTCTCATTTTATCCATTAAAAACCTTATCTTACTACTATGATCTCTCAAATAACACTTTCTAGACTCTTCCCTCTTCTATCCCTTCTTTATCCTATTTAATCCAACTAACAGACTCACATTTCCACTGCTCAAATTAACTCATATTTCCCTATACCAATCCACCACTTATCCTTTTTGGGTTCCGGAGTACCGTGCTGCTTGCCAAAAAGCACTTTGATGCCTCGTCAGGGGTAGTAACACTATATAAATTAAATCACAGTACAATATAATAATCCAGCAGCAATAGGTAAAACCATCACCCAATTCCCAGCTGCTTGTTTCCATGCTCTAGTAGCCACTGCTGCTGCCGTCTGCTGGTTGGTGAAGTAGGAGCAACCCTAGGGTCAGAGTGGAAGCAGCCTGCCACCTTCCCTGCCCTTTTACCCTCCCTACGCCTGTGTACTCTCTTTAGCCACTGGAGGGAGAGTAGTAAGCCTAGGTTAAGGGAAGGCGAAGCTCATGGACATCTGATTAGGGTGTGTGGGGCCCTGTAGAGCAGGTGAGGACCAGTGCTCTGCTCTGCAGGCATAGAGGGTCTTTCTTCTGTTCTGTAGGCATTAAATAGCTTTGTCTTGCCTTGTACCGTAGCCACAATGCCCTTGTCTCCTCACTGCGAATCTGCTTTTAGCCCTTCTGGAGCCCTTGCTTGCTTATCCCTCTCATGGCTGTGGGGCATGCTGCTACCAAGGATGATGCGCCAGTGGGCAGAACCACAAAGCTCCTTGGCAGGAGGGCCCCATGCATCACTACTACTCACTGAAACACTGCTCAACAGCCAGTCGTGGCCAGGATTGGGGCAGTGACAGTCGTGTGGATGCTGTGGACGGTGCCACCATGCCCACCGGTGAAATCAGTAACCCATCAAGATGATAACTGATTCCAATTCTATGGAAGCATGCCAGCTTGCTAGCCCAGTACACACGCCCTGACAGGAGCTGAGAAGGACACAGCTCGCACAGAGGGGAGAGTCCCAGTGGCACCAAGGCAGCCATGTTTTGAATCAGCTTTCGTGTGACAGTGCCATGTGCGCTGTGTGCGTGCGATTGACATTTACCCGCGATTGGTGGTTGTGGACGCTTGCAAAGCTATCCTTTTAGCTTTTTTGCAGTTGTGGGTACTTCAGCATCTATTAAAGTACTTTTCAAGACATCAAGTCCCTCATCCCACTGCAATGTGGGACCCTCTGGGTCTATATCATTTAATGGTAAATGCAAAGTATTTTAGGTTCAAGGTAGGTAAACTTGAAAAAGTTAAAATAAACCATGGGACAGTAAAAGTAAAGTTTGCATTTGGATGCTCAGAATTAATGTGAAAGGAATTCCGAGATTTTTGTACAATTGTAACAAATAAATAGTAACAGATATCACTAAAGTTTGATCCACATCCCCTGTCTATAAATTGTGATTAAAAGTGGACTCAAACAACCCACTTTGTTCCAATTCCACGTTCTGTATCACCGTGGAAGAGAGTGCTCTACAAAGTACTTAAGGGACTGCTGTGCAATCAGGGCTGGTGTCTGCCTGACAACCAGTCCCCCAGAGCTGAGGTGGCATCACCTGAAATCTGCACTTTCTGCTGGAGAAGCTCTGAATCTTCCCAGAAACACCTTGAACCCTGTCTGCCTGCTGAGAGAGGAGTTTGTCTGGCTCTGCTGGAGGAGAGAATGTTCAGGAAGAGAGGTCCAGCATATGCTGGTGACTTTAGCAGGAGCAGCCCGTGCAGGTAAGAGCGGTGGCGTGGGGTGGGGGTGAGTCGACAGATGATGATGAGGTAAAGTTAAATAAAAACCTCTCCACCCACCGCTCTTACCTGCATTGGCCGCTCCTGGGCTTTAGGACATTAGGACATCTTTAAGCAGCCAAGGAGGGGAAGGAGAGGAACTCTTTAATGTGGTCCAGCACACATCCTCCTCCAAAAGCAATTTATAAATGGTACTGGTGTGTTCTTCCGCCTTGCCACCAAATTCAGAATTAACTGATGGAATCAATGTCACTCTTTTGTCATGGAGAGTCCTATATGTGGGATACAATAGCCCTCCCTCACTGAGATGGCATGCTTCATCATCGGGCTAGCTCTTCATTGGGTGGGCGCTGCAAATACCCAGCAGGCTCCCAAGAGTGGCCTTTGAACTGAAGTCTTTTCTCCTCCTGGCCTGGTGTCTGCCAAAGCTCGGGTAACTGCCCTTCAATGTGGGTTGGGGGAGGGAGAAGTAGATTGGGAAAGGGTGAAGATAAAAATGGGTACGGACCATTCCTTTGACTTGTTTTTATTCCTGGCGAGTATCCATGCCAAGATTAAAAACAAATGTGAATCAACCATGCCCTAATCGCCTTGAGGGTCAAAGGCATTTCTTCAGGTCCACAAAAAACCCTAATCCAATCCCTAACCTTTCTGACTGAAAACAGGAAAAGAGTTTGCTTAAGTAATGTCTAAGAGTGGGAAGGGCTTTCGACCTGGCAGACAATCATGTGTAGAGTCTTGAGGCGGTGAAGGGCTTTTAGTGTTCAGGAATGGGTGAAGTTTAGTTTGATTTGGGGTTTTAAGGGTTCAGGGATAGGTGAGTTTAGATGTAGAAAGGGTTTTTAGGGTTCAGGGATTGGGGAGTTTGGGGTGGTGAGGGGCTTTAGGGGTCATGAATGGGTGGTTTTCAGGGGAAGTGATGGTTTCCTTTAGGGTTCAGGGATGAGTGGAGTATAGGGGCGGTGTGGGCTATTAAGGGATAATGGATAGGGGATTTAGGCATAGAAAGGGTTTTTTATAGGTTGAGTTTGGGGTAGTGAGGGGGTTTTAGGTTAAGAGATGGGTAGAGTTTAGGAGTAGAAAGGGCTTTAAGGATTCAGGGATGGGTGGAGTTTAGATGTCAGATGGGTTGAGTTTAGGTGCGAAGAGGGGTTTTTCGGGTTCTGGGATGGGTGGAGTTTAGGTTTAGATAGTGCTCTTAGGATTTAGTAATCGGTGGAGTTTAGTGGTCGAAAATGGGTGAAGTTTATGCGTGAGGAGGCTTTTAGGACAGATATGGATGGTGTTTGAGGTGGTGAGGGTTCAGTAAATTAAAAGTATCAAAAGTAAATATTTTACAATGTAAAAGATATACATTTTAAATAATGTCCCCTGGCTTAAAGTTTTGAAATAAATACCTTTGAGAAAAATGTTTCTGAAAATAAGACCTGCCGCCACTTCATTTACACCTTAAAAAATAACTATGCAGAAGGCAATTTTGAAAAAAAAGACATTCTATGAATTGGTTTCTATGAAATGGTAAATGCAATTCATTCTGAGCAGTTCCATTAAACTGTTTAGATTAAATGCTTTCTCATCAAAGGCATTCCATTAAATAGTGTTTATATGAAATCCCATACAACCAATTCTGGTCTGTGGTGGAACAATGCCTTACGGATATAACTGCTCTACAATGAGCCTATTAGCCAAAATGGTGATATGAGGGGGAGATGTAGCTATACAGAGATATGTCAAGATATGTCAATATATTTTGCAGGAAGGGTGTTATGGTGGCTAGTAGAAATGTGGTCCAATGTTGGGGGGTTTCCGGGTGCACCCAATCTGTAGCAATGGAAAATGGACATAGACTGGTGCTCCCTGGCTGAAAAGCAAGAAAGTAGGGCCTGCCGGAAAAAGTGGGAGAGAGTCTGTCAACCTTGAGCCAAATTGTAGGATGTGACTTGAGACTTCTGAACCTGCTGGACCTGCTGCATTAGGGGGATGGTGATTCATTGCCTTGTTTAATATGTGTCTTATGTACTACTGGCCTATTGCACTCCAAAAGGAAGCTGGGTGTGCTTCTTTGTTTAAAATCTTCAACCAAAAGAGTGTTTAAAAAGTGTGAGGAAGAACTGTGATCCAATCCTGTCTTTTCGTTGTGATCCAATGCAGGAGGCTGCAAGAGCTCATACATAGCTGAGAGTCTAAGTGGAAAGGTGGTGCTCTGCAGTTTGTGAATGGAATGATGGCAGACACCAGGAGGTATAGCCTCCTCCTCCTCCTTTTTAATATAGGAAGGCGTTGGAAGGGCGGGGAGCTCCGTGCTGGGAAAGTGCCAGGGGAGTGGGAGGCAGGTGAGCCCTCCAAAATCTGCCCCTCAGAGTGGCCAGGTCAAATGTGACGGGGCATTACCACCAATCCACAGACCATCAATGTGGATGGTGTAAATGACCAGTCCTTCCCTGAATTCACCAAAGGTCAATCAAAGGATTGGAAGGAGGTGAGTCTAGCACTGCAGTGATATGGAGGGGACACATTGATTACCTCTGACAGACAGCTAGATATTGAGTGACCTACAAACTAGTCTCTTCCCATGCATCAAAATATTTTTGTGAACTCATGATTTGACTCCTCAGCTGGTACCTCTGGCAAATCTAATTCTTCCTGGACAAATGCAGGCTCCACCACAGAGCAAAGAAGTCTGGTCTTATGAGAAACCAGGCTCTATTCGCTGTGCTAAAGGCAAATTCCCCATAACAAGCCCTCCTGGAGAGCCCCCAGCACCCGCTAGAAAGATGGACTGGGCAACAGTGCCATAACTTGATCCCTTGGCACAGAGCACATCTTCCACCATCCCAAAAGGCCACCAAAATGTGAGCAATCACCAGGAATGCATTGTTGGTCAGGGCCATGTAAGCGACTGACCCAACTCCTAAGTAAAAGGTTTTTAAATAATTCAAAGGCCCGTTTTGAAGTCTATTTGAAAGTGGTATTCCATGTGCTTTATTTCTTCTGAGATGCCAAAGTGAGCAGAAGTGTCATACATTCAGCCCACTACAGGTCAGCATGGTTCACCTTTAATCTGGCTTCCCCTGACCTACAACACAAATTTATAGAAAAGTGAAAACAGTGTATTTATAAACATGTCATTAATTTGCAGTGGAAAGATGCATGCGTGAGGGAGGTAAAACCCTGCCCCCTGATGTAACCATGGGGGATGCACCTGGGATGAGGTGTCTTAAGAAGCACAAGCATTTTTCTGTTCAGGTGCTTCAGGGATTCGCCAAGAGCCTGGACAGAGACTATGTGGGATCATACTATGACTAGCTTCCAAAAATGCATAGGTAACTACCCCATTTCAGCAGTTAATAATTCTATCTGGTCTCTTCGGCCATGCTCAGCCAGATCATTACCTCTCAAATGGAGATTAACTAGAAACAGAGGAGAAATACACCTTGGTACAACCTTCTTGATGACTGTTCGCAGGCCTCTCTCAAAGCACTTTATCTTGAAGCCTGCCTTTCTGCCACGCTCAGCGAAGTCACCAACTCAATTAATTTCCCAAACCCTTCTCACGTAGGTATGCCCCAGTACCAAGTATGCAGAGGCATAATTTCTAGATGCACAGAAAAGAATATGGCAGGGAAAGAACACACAATTACCCAGCTACCATGGTTTAAACCAATTTCTGGCAAGCATACAATATGAAACATTCCAATTTCTACCTCCCAATCCTCTGTTCTATCTGCATCAGACCAGACCCAATGGCTGAAGTGGCTATTCTGGTGCAAAATGAATGGGAGGTGTATTGATCCCCACTTCCCCCAAGACCAACTTTAGTACCTTTGAGAACTGAAACCTATAAAGCGGTTAAGCACAGCATAATCCATCATTGCTCAAACTGGGCAACGTTGACTCCCAGGGGGCGCTTTGAGAATTGTATGATCACCATCTCCTTTTTAATCAGTCTTAGAGAAAGGCAAGGAAACCACCAGGCTCCACCCTAGCCAGCTAATCACTTCAAACAGAAAATCCACATGAATGTTAGATTTTGATGACTTAGCAACGAGTTTCCCCACCATAAAAATGCAACCTTGAAGAGAAGCACCTCAAATTCTGAGAAACACACCCAAGTGAGCCCTGATATGATGATCCCAAGTTTGCCGGTGTCAAGGGGTCACCTTGTATCTGGTCTAGACCCCTTAACTCTTTGCCAACCCTTCACAGCCAAATTCTGTGCACCCATCAGCTTTGCAAAAAAAGGACAGTAGAGACATGTGCCTCCTTGCATAAGCAGCTGATCTGTGTTCCTGCTTCAGAAAACAGACAAAAGCAACCCAGGATGCTTCAGAAAACAATTCCCTTCTGCCTGCCTTTTCCATAAAAACCAAGTAATGCTGGAATGACACTCATAGGCTTCGTTAGACTTGGGTACGACACCGGATGCCACGAGGTCTGGTAGGACAGGGCACTAGTCTTCCCAAGATCGTTGGAGAATTGTGTGCGTACTTCTGCTGCCTCTGGATGGAAGTGTCTGGATTCTTGCAACTTGAAATGAGCTAGAGCATTGACAGCATTATTAATCACCCTTGGTACGTGCTTGCCTTAAATATCACATTATTCTTTAAGCACAACAGAATGATCTCTTCCAGCGCCCTTAATGCCATCTTGCACCTCACACATTGCTGGTTAATGGACTCAAACACAGTCATGTTATCAGACCAAAATATTACAGACTGGTCATGGAAATGACAAGATCACACCATCTGAGCTACAAGGAACAATAAAAAAAGACACATTCTTTGCAAAGCCAGACACAAACCATCCAGCAGGCCACTTGTGTGTACACAACTCTTGCCCTAAAATCACTCCAAAATGCAATCTTCCTCCAGCATCAGTGATTAAGTCCAACTTTTGGCTGGACTTAAGTGGCCCGGGCCAAACTACAGATCTCCTAAATCCCTCAAAGGAAAGAAGCCCAGATTCCCAGATTCTCAAATCGTGTTTCTCCCCATTGACAGCCTGATCCTGTGATGTGCTCATTTAAGACCAGATATTGCTTGTGCGATGTATCTAGAAAAGGGGTGGCCCATGGGTATGTTGAGCAGTGCGAAATTCAGCTATCCAACCAATACCTGGGCTGGGGCAACATCACTTTTCATGTGCCCAAACTAACTCAGATGGGGCCCTTAAAAGCAACCACTTTCTTTTGAGGAAGCCTACAAATTCCTGCCACAGAGTCTAACTCAATCTCTAAAAATGCTAATGTCATGGTGTGGCCACAGGTCTTCTCTTGTGCCAGTGGCACCCTAAACTGCCCGACCAATCTCACAAATGCCACCAAGAACTCCCTGCAATGCCCTGAAAGCAAGGGGATTGAGGAACAGAAAGTCATTCAGATAGTGCAGTATCCATGGTAAACCGGTCTTCTCTTTTGCATACCCATTTAAAAAATGTGCTTAATTTCTCAAAATGAGACCAGGACTGAACGCAACTAATCAGCATGCATTTGTCAAAGTAAAGCAATCCCTCAAACTGGAAACCAAAAATGTGGATATCATGTGGGATTCCATTTCAACTTTAGCCAATAAGGTCCCTGGGCCCATGGACTGCAGCAAGGAAACAGCCTGATCAAATGAAGTATACTTTACAGACTAATGGACCTGGCCTATAGCCTCATTACCAGGCCATAGACCAGTTCCCACGTAGGGAGAAAGGTTGTGAATGAGGCAAAATTCACCCTACTCTTTCTTAGGCACCACGCCTAGAGGAGAACACAGAAAATTGTCCAGTGCTCTGGCACCAAAAGGGCCTGCTACCCCCATTCTCAACTCCTATTTTTAAATCAACTGCAATTGCTATCTGGGAGCCCGGCTGGAGTGCTGAACCAATTGTAGGTCCAGTCCCCAGCGTGGAGCTCACCTTGAGCACAGACTTAAAAACTTAAAGACTTGTACGGTTGTCCCCTGTATCTCTTCCCTATTACCCAAAAGTGCCACCAATCTCTCAACCTTGGCCATGCTATCTTCTTTGAGCGTCCCTGAAGCCATGCCACATGTTATGGCAGTCAACTAATTCCTCTACCCAGAAAAGCAATGGCAGAACATTCACCAGGTTGGCTGCTAATTCAGGCTGAGATGCAGGGGATACCACAACTTGTTGGCTACTTCCATTGGAGACTACTACTGGTAGAGGGATAGTCCCACTCACTGCCAGGCAATGATTACCACTCTGAAGAATGTTTTGCTTAGCGAATGACCCAGCTGCGTCACAATCTTACAAAGGTGCTGCCTCTCCAAGGCCCTAAAACTCTATATGGTACTCCCTTTCAGGTACTATGTTGGCATTTCCTCACCTGTCCCCCAAGGTTGATTTGGTTGAGCTAGGGCAGCGACCCACCCCGCTGACGCCACCCTGTTCCTGGGCTCCCTAGATATTGGTGGAAAAACAACCTTCAGGAAAACCCCAGTCCTCCTATCCCACTCCGGTGCCGCCACAGTAGCTGCCGGAGCACTAGAACCCCCTCCTAGCTACAACTGTAGGCTGAAATAATGCCAGCAGTTTCTCAATTAAATGCAACCTATGAATGACTCTTAAAATGTTGTGAGCCTTACTGGTGCAGTTCACTGCCATGTTGGTTGCCTTGGAAGGCATCCCAAACACTGGGGAGCAAAGAGGGAATTTAGGAAAAAAAGGGGTGCCTCCACTCATGACAAAACAATAACAACAACAAAAACTATTTCCCACACCACTAAAAAATCTCTTCACAAATAAATTAAGGCCCCCAATCACAAAACCTCGCTTTATGGGGTCTAGCTAGTGTGATCATCTGGTCCAGAAAGACTGGGGGTATTCGCGCCCCAACTCAAAAACAATATTATACTAGGTGCTTAGTCTTGTGGCTTAACAAATTAGTAGTCGCCTGATGTAAACTACCACTAGGAGCCATTGGGTAACAATCCCGCTCGCTCCTGCTTCTTATCATCGGTGGAGATCCTTGTTGCAAGAAGGAAATTCAAAAACAATAGCCAGGAAACAAATGACGCTCGGTCAGTGTCTTCATCAAACACACAGAGAAGGGTAAAACACCTGCATGTCCCTGCAAAAAACACACTGCAAGTAGTGTATAGACAGGCCCTCAAACACCTAGAATGTTCACTCAAAAAACTTAAAATGTTTGAAAGGTGCTGTGCTACAAATACATTTAACAGTCTAGACCATGGCACATGGTTAAAAACTCATACTAATGTTCTGACCAGCAATTATGGAAGGCCAACATGTTTCTTTGCCACCAGATTTTAAGGCAAATTCATCAGGGCCAGAGGTCTAGGCAGACGCCCATTTTTGCACCACTCCAAGAAACAAAAACAGGCTAGGGGAGGGAAACAAAAAGAAGGCGGGTTAGGGTGGTCAACAGGTATACAATAAAGAACATAGTTCCAAAAAAAGAAAGAATATGGGCATAGAAAAGGATATTTACCAAAATCTGTAACTGCAGGTCTCATACATTGCAAGGGTTCACACATCTTTTCCAGATTAAGCTTGAAACCACAGCTACATCTTTTCCAGGTTAAGTTTGAAACCACAGTCACAGCCACAGCTTTCCTGGCATAATCCTCCCAAAAGTTTGTGAATTCCTTTTTGTCATGCAAAAAGATGCATGTACATATTTTCGATTTTAACATATGGAAAAGCCAAAAGAAATGCAAACGCACTTGCTAACTTTTTTCTTTTTTGTTTTACTCCACCGATTTGTTCAAGGCCAATACCTTCCTCGGGGCTCCACTCCTGAGTAATTTTCTGAACGCTCTCCTGGCCACAGGCCCGCCGAGGACTTGGTCTCATGCCATCTTTGTCCCTAGCTTTAAAGAAGACTCTAGGGGAAATATGCAATGTTATTGTCCCATCTAATTGATTAATTTGGCTGCTAAAATGATGGGGAGAATACTACATGGGCTAGTGAACACATTGTGCTCCTGGTTTTTGTCCTGGCCTGGGCACAGTTGAGCGGTCTCTCAACCTGTACCTTTAAATAAATAAAGATACTGTGGCCAAAAAGGGCTATCTGTACCTGTCATTTATGGACCTGAGCTCTGCTTTTGACTCCATAAACAGAACCAAATTGTGGAGCATTATGTCAGATATGGGGGTGGACCAGTATATTATCAACTTCCTTGGGGAACTCCATAGCAAAGTTACTGCCAGTGTGAGGTATTGCCTGAAATATTCTTCAGGGAACTCCCTAAGTTCACTGAAGAATATTTTTCTAGCTGACTACTTGGATGACAGAGTGTGGAGGAAGGTTGATAAGCCAACTGTCCAGGCATATGTTAGGATCTGCACAAATATTGGTTCCGAAGCATACTAAACACCGGTATGTAGCCATTACCATAGGTTTCCGCTAGTAAGATTAAGACTGAGCACAGTTCACTTTTTAGCTGCCTTTCCTCTTCAGGGTTCTTATCCCACAAAACCTTCCTGTTTGCCCCTGTGATGACTGGTCTACACACAGCACATTACTTTATATGTTCTTTTGTAAATTTTATACAACACTGAGGAAACGTTTTCTTATAACTTTTTTAAAACAGGGCAACATACGATACAGTAGAGCTGCATTTTTTACCTATTTGCAAACACGCCCAACTGTGAAGATAGGTTTTTTAACTGCTGTTTGTATTCAACGTGTCATAAAGCAGAAGGCAACTGTAGTCATGTAACGAGTTTTAACCTTTTTTAACTTTTATGTCTCTTTTGTGGCTTTTTATGTCTTTTATTGATGATCAAATGGGTTGGTCGAACCAACATTATTGACAGATTGCTGTATATATTGATGTTTTATTTTATATTTTATTTTATTTATTTATTTTATTTTATGTTTTATATTTTATGGTCTAGTTAGACTGAATACAGTTATTCTGATTTCTACTCCACCGGACAAATATCTTTCCTTATGGAGAAATTCCAACCCCAATACCCTCCAACAAATTTTCGCTTACAGTTTCAACCCTGGAAAGGGAATTACTCTTGCACATGACAGGAGTAAATCGCCAACCATTCCTGCACAGGAGGAGTTGGAAAACGAGTTGTGTTTACCCACAAACGTACATTTGTGGATGTTCACAAACTTTCAGGACATACCCAGCAAGGTATGCCCACTTCCCATCCATAATGAAAACAAAAGCAGGGTCCAACCAGGTGTCAATAGTAAACAAAATAACTGACTAAGCCTAGACAGTGATTACTCCTCTCTACCGCAAATATTGCTTATAATGAGTATGGTATAGCAAGAAGACCATATGCATATCGAAATAGTTATTATTGCCAATATATATATGCAAAGAAAGCATTACATATAATCACAAATGATTTACAAAGTGTCCAAACAACGTGCTCTGTGAAGTGGGTGGTCATACGGTGCCAGTGAAATGATGAAAACCAAAATGCCTGATTGAAGCGAACAATTAAAACTGGTGATAGTCTTAAGATACAGTCGGAAAATGGATTTCAAAACCGATTCCAATGTTGCATGGCAAAATTCAAAGTTCAACAGTTCGGTGCTCCTTTGTAGCCAATAGGATGTGCAGGAATTGTGCAGGAATTTGTAAATGTAAATGTGCAGGAATTTTATATAGCGCAAATCACCAAGCGGTCTCTAAGCGCTTGCTTAGGGAACCCGTCCTGGTATTCCCCTGTGAGATAACCCGGCAGGGCATCTGCAAGGTGAAAGCCAGGCATCCCGCCGCGAGGGGCCCATGTGGAGATTAAGCAAGCTATTGCCCAGAGTCGCAGAGTGTGAACCCATGAATCGAGTATGCACTGGAGCGAGAATTATCGAGTCCATGGACATTTATGGACTCAAGACCCAGCCGAGCCGGGAATTGAATCCTGGTCCCGGGCTGACCTCTGCTTCCAGGTCTGCCTCCTCTAACCAGTGTGCCACACTTCTCCACAGGATTACATACAGTCTTTACTCCATAAATAGTCAATGGTGTTTCGACCCATACAGTGGTTTCTGAGTCTTCATCAGAATGGTAGAAAGTTTACAGAACACAGTGTGGATCCTGCAACCCCAATCCAGCCATGAGGATGCAGAATGATGGAACGGAGGTCCTGACAAGGGGGATGAATTAGCAGAAAAAGTGGTAATCAATTAAATAGTCTGCTCCTGGTAGATTGAAACTAAGCGGTCCATCTGTGATGTGGATGGCAGCAAGGGTGCACTGAAATATGCATATGGTCTCCATGTTATACTATACCCATTGTTGGACCTGGCCCTCTCTGCAGGGTCATCCCCAGACCTTTTGCCTTTTACCCTCCACTTTTTGATGAATTCGTTTTTGTTGGCCTTAGGACTCTGTGCACTGTGCAGTAGTCTTGGCCTGGCAGACATAAAGTCCTCTGCCAGGCCAATAAAGACTAGTCAGTCCCCCAACATAAAAACATACATTGGCATAGCCAATCGGTCTCGTCTTTGGGAACTTACAAGTGTTTAGCCAGAGATATTGACTTTACCTATGTCTTTAAGTTGTTCTGTACAGAAGTTTGCAGCATGCTGAAAAGTTATAATAAAGAAGTGTCAGAAGCATTTTTGTTATCATAGATATGACCAAAAAAGCATTATTTACAACTAAACGACCATATTAAAAAAGTATTACAAATAATGTCTTGATTTTGTTTTGTCCTTTCAATGCTGGCAACTTGTATCTGCCTGTCCCAATGGTTGCTTGTTGTGTTTTCTTTTGTTATGGGGGCATAAATAACAGGTGGGTGAAGGTCAGTCAGTCAGTCAGTGAGAGTGAGTGAGAGAGTCAGTCAGTCAGTGAGAGTGAGAGTCAGTCAGTCAGTCAGTGAGAGAGTGAGAGTCAGTGAGAGAGTGAGAGAGTCAGTCAGTGAGAGTGAGAGTCAGTCAGTGAGAGTGAATGAGAGTGAGAGAGTGAGTCAGTGAGAGAGTCAGTAAGTGAGAGTGAGAGTCAGTCAGTGAGAGTGAATGAGAGTGAGAGTGAGTCAGTCAGTGAGTGAAAGAGAGTGAGTCAGTGAGATAGTCAGTCAGTGAGAGTGAGTCAGTCTTTTAGCAAGAGTCAGAGAGAGAGAGAGAGAGAGCCAGGGAGAGAGAGTCAGTCAGTGAGAGAGAGTGAGTCAGTCAGACAGTGAGAGAGAGTGAGTCAGTCAGTGAGAGTGAGTCAGTCATTGAGAGAGAGTGTGAGAGTGAGTCTGTGAGAGTGAGCAGTAGCAGACCCTAGATTTTGTCAGCCAAAAGACAGTGGCATAGCTAAAAAAAAGACGCCTCCCTCCCTGCAGAATGTGATGATCCCACCGAGTTTACCACATCTCCCAGATATTCATTGGTCTTGCGTGGAATGGGTCCCCACCCCTTGAAGGGTGGAGGGCCTCTGGAGAGTTGGGTTCCCCCCTGCACCTATGTTACACCCCTGCCGATAAGAGAAGTCAGCATCCTGGTGGGACATAGCATGAGAAAGCCACTGATACTACATAAAAAGATTTTTTTTTTAAATTGAAGAGAACTCTTGCTGGTTTTGCTTGTCTTGTATCACACAATAAATTACTGCTTTGCATTGCTATTAGGTAATGTCAAAATGGCTGTCATTGCATCACAGCACATGTACAGGCATGAGTCATGACACATGCGGACTCAGCAGCCCCGTTTTGGAGTGGGTTTTCTGTTTTTCATTTCAAGAAATCTGCCAATGCGTAGGCATGCTCCGCAGTGCGTGCGTTTTGGAAACAGAAAAAAAGACCTCATGCTCAAGTCAGCAGTGAAAGATTACAATCAGAACACGGAGACCGAACTACTTCTGAGTGAGACAAATACTATTGAGGAAAGCCACTGAATCAACAACAGAGACTTGAAATGGGCAACAAAACCCTCCAGTCACATACATGCCAATTCACCAAACTTAGGCGGGAGACTCCTAACTTTTTAAAGCAAGAAATGGCTTCATTTTAGTCTTTTTCCTTTTAAAATTGCCCGCACTTCAATATAATTTAATGGGGAAAATAAATTCCTATGGTTTATTTAAAATGTCCCCCTTTTTCCCTTCTAAATGCTGCCATGTACGAGCCACGAGACAGGGGCTCACCCAAAGCCCACTTTGAGCATTTGTAAGATGATGGAAGCAAGAGGATGGGACAGACATCTAAACCTATCTTTAGCTGAGAACTACAAAGAGCTTCTACATAGGATGGCAATTTTGTGGCCAGCCAAATCTTTATAAAGCTACACAGCAGAAGCATGCCTGTCCAGGCCTATGAGCAGGACACGCAGACATTTCAGGAAAGCTCTTAATTTCTCATTGTCCAACTTGGGCATTAGACCATTTGTACCTTAACACTGCACCTAAGCAGGTCCTGGCAGCCCTGCATGGACCAGGGTAAGCTGGCCACATTGTTTCAGGGCAGAAGGGAGGGCTGATGTACGCCAAATGATCGGCAGCACTAAAGTATGAGCATTGCCTCCTTTTCAATTAATTGTTAGTAAATGTATCAAGAGCAATATGTTGAAAAACTGCCGTGGACATGCGCCCCTCCACCCAACGAAAGTTCCTAATTTTCAGGTTGACCGCCTCTCTGAAACACACCACCTGCCAAAGTTCTTGGAGCCCAGAATATGCAGTTTGTCCTATTTTCGCATTTTGTAAAAGTTATAAATTAATTCTATCGGAAGATGATCTGCTTCCGCCCTGCACGAGTTCGAAGTTCTTCAAAGCTGCTGCTTAGAGCTCTGCTACAGCAAGCATCGCCGGGGTCTTTAACATGAAACAGAATTAGATAAATGCTGCTTTTCGTCTCCCTGTCTTAGCCCGAGGTAAGGGGAGTCTTTCCCGTTGGTTCTTCGCTATTGGTGCTGAAGGATCCCTGTGCAGGAGTGCTGGAGACGGAAAACTCCCAAACGGTCTGCAAAATAGCTGACATGGGCTCGGAACCACCACATCCGGGACACACAGGTGTGCAATGGGATGGTGCCAGTAACGACGTACCAACTTGTCACTGGAGGGAGCGGACAGGGACACTGAAGCATTAGAGACAACGAAGCATTATAGACGACGAACCACGTGCATGAAAAAATGCAGCGTGAAGGTTTTTTTTAATGTATAGTGCTGCGTTTACCCATTGTGTGTCCTTTGGGAGCTCCTTGGTGTCTTGGTATGCCGACCGTTCACTTATTCCAGTGGGGTGGGCTGTATACGGGGTCGGGAGGGAGCGGACAGGGACACCGAAGCATTAGAGACGATGAAGCATTAGAGACGACGAACCACGTGCATGAAAAAATGCAGCTTGAACGTTTTTTTTTATGTATAGTGCTGCGTTTACCCATTGCGTGTCCTCTGGGAGCTCCTTGGTGTCTAGGTATGCCGACCGTTCAGTTATTCCAGTGGGGTGGGCTGTATACGGGGTCGGGAGGGAGCGTACAGGGACACCGAAGCATTAGAGACGACGAAGCATTAGAGACGACGAACCACGTGCATGAAAAAATGCAGCGTGAAGGTTTTTTTAATGTATAGTGCTGCGTTTACCCATTGCGTGTCCTCTGGGAGCTCCTTGGTGTCTTGATATGCCGACCGTTCAGTTATTCCAGTGTGGTGGGCTGTATACGGGGTCGGGTTCGCAAAGTTTTCTTGTTCTCGTTCCACAACCATCATTGGCCGTGAAGGCGAAAGTGATGGCAGGGACGTGCTCTGTGGTGGGGGGGGGGCAGAGCGAGGCGCTTCGGAGAGCAAGGCTCAATGTGCCATAAAAGCCACATGGCGGCTGCGCGCGTGCACGCTCGCATGAACGCAAGCGCTAGGCCGCCTGTGGCAGCACTTTGAAATGCCGTATACAAAATGTCTCTCCGAGCAACGCATGCGCTGGCTCAGCGAGACCTAATGAGGCCTCAAATCATTTTGTGATTGAGTAATTGACTGCTTAGAATTAAAAAAAGAAAAATTTGCACCGGTACAATAGGCCATCTGCACATATAGATCAATCTCACATGTGCAAATAGCTTTAGGAATGAGGCCCTGCTTTTACTCTTTAGGTCTCGCCTAGCGAACGCAGCGCAGCTGCTTCGCTTGGCAAGACTTTATTGTTGTGGCTTTTCCTAGCGAAGGGAGACAAACCATGTGCGCGCACGGACATCCGATGTGCACGCGCATGGTGTCTCCTCTGCTTCACACGCTCCCACCGGCGTTCCCGCATGGCGTCTCGTCTCTGGCTCCCACCGCGCGCTCCCAAGCGCATTGCATGCTTTCACTTTCCGTCCCCCGTCAGCTCCACGGAGACAGCTTGTTCTTTTTTGGATCCATTTCACAGGGAAGCAACTAAATGAAAGAAGGAAAGAGAGGTTGTGAACCGTTTCTTCAAGTCACGGTTTTCAGTAATGGAGGAGCAAGACAGAAAGAGAAGGAATAATAGAAAGAGGGTGGGGGGGCAGCTGCCAGCACAGAAAAGAAGAGGACATTGTCCGTGTCTTCGCTGGGCAGTAAGGCACGGATGTCCGTATTGTGCCAGCTTAGCTTTACTAGTCATTACTACCTCTTGTTAGCAGACTCTGGCAGTTTAATAGCAATGTTAAAAGGCGTTTTCCAACTCGGGACGGCTTACTGGTGATACGAAAGTTTAGTGTACATTCTAGCGCCTGGAAGGACCAAAACCCTCGGTATAAATATTACTTTGTTGTGGGAATTCAGAATATTACGAAACTAGCCCGCCCGATTACCGTATGTTTCTCAGCTGTTTTTTCACACTGACGTTTTCGATTCTTTGCGCAGATAAGCCTCTCAACTTCAAGTCGTGATATCTCCCCATGAGTGGCAATCTCAATGCAGACGGTATCTCTCATGAACAGTAACATCGGGATTACTGCGCCACTCGCAGCCCTCAGTGGTGCTCATTTTGATGCCCTAAAAGAATGAAAGGCTGACTGAGTTACAAAATTCAAGCCTTCAATCTTCAGGCCCCTGTTTACAATAGGAACCCTGACCACCCAGCTACCAAAACCAGCTCTACCTCTACTGGACAACCCTATCTACTGGTTTTTGCGCGTGTATGCAGGTCTGTCTGTCCTTCTGTCTGTCTGTATGTATGTAGGTATGTCTGTATGTATGTATGTCTGTATGTATGTGTGTGTGTATGTCTGTCTGTATGTATGTAGGTATGTCTGTATGTATGTCTGTATGTCTGTATGTATGTATGTGTGTATGTATGTATATAGGTATGTCTGTCTGTATGTATGTATGTATGTGTCTGTCTGTATGTATGTAGGTATGTCTGTCAGTATGTATGTATGTATGTATGTATGTGTGTGTATGTATGTATGTAGGTATGTCTGTATGTATGTATGTATGTATGTCTGTATGTGTGTAGGTATGTCTGTCTGTATGTATATATGTATGTATGTATGTATGCATGTAGGTATGTCTGTCTGTATGTATGTATGTTTGTATGTATGTAGGTATGTCTGTATGTATGTCTGTAGGTATGTTTGTATGTACGTTTGTATGTGTGTATGTATGTATGTATGTATGTAGTATTTCTATAGCGCACATCTAGCCAAAAGCCAATGAAGATGATGTAGGCCCTAACTCACATGAACAGAAGATGCATGTATGTTACATATGTTTTACGTGTTTGTTACATTCCACCACTGATTTGGCATTTTGCCTTGTGCGAGCAAATAAGTTCTTTGAAGGGGGGGGGGGCTAAATATATGGAAACTAAGTTCCTGTTTGCAAGTGGAAGGATGTCATTTTCAAATATTGAGGCTTTTTAAAACAAGCATTTGCAATGCAATAGGTCTCGCATTTACGCGAGTTTAAGCTATCGGCATTGTAAATGACAATGCCTTTTATTTATGTTTAAAAAAAAGGCATTTTCATTTACAATTCCAATAGCTTAAACATGCGTAAATGCGAGACCTATTGCATTGCAAATGCTTGTTTTAGGAATAGTGACTGAACTATAAGTCCTCACGGTTCCGCACGCTGTGGTTTCACTCTTTCCTGCACCCTGGACAAAAATGTTATGGCAATAATATCACCTCCATCATCTCACTTAGTTTTTTAAATGCCTCGTAGTGATACACAGTACAAATTAAAGTAGTGCAGCCCGTAGACAAATGCTTTTTTTCTACAAATGTCTCATCAATGACCTGTTAAATACGGATTTCCTTTCATTTAAGCTTCTGGTGTAAATCCCTATTCACAATATTGCAAGAAGGAAGCTGCTCGTTGACCTGGGCATTGTGACTATACATTAGAACACATGGGAATGGAACTGGATTTCCTGTCTGTGGAAGCCCAGAAATAGCATCCTTCTAAAAGCCCAAATACAATAACGCCAAATGTCCATTCCACTATTTCAGAGTGCAACAAGGTGACGGTTCTTTTTTAATACATTATATTAAAGCGATTTGTCATTGATCTTTTCGTTTGCTCTAAGAGTGACTACATGTGTTTGTTTTTTAAAACATTATACACGTAATTTGTACAAATATGCCGCTGATGGCTTGATTCCTGTATTAATAATAATTAATACGATTGAGGAATGTTTATAGCGACCCGTCCTGTAACATCCTTTGGAAAATCTGAAGTGTTTGTACAGTACATGTGACCCTACATTTTGCAACTTTTACAGAAATAAGTTAGGTTTTCTTCATAAACAATCCCTTTTCGTGACAGAAAAACTTGAATGCACATCTTCCCGTCCAGATGTAGTGCCACAGAGCATTAAGTTGTAGTTTAGTTCCAAAACATCTAATGCAGAAATTGTTACAAAGCACATGCATTGTATCTTACTACTGCCCTATTCAATACAATGGGACCAATCCACAAAAAATATTGTAAAGCTAATCCGTGCACATACTCTTATATATGGTTATATGATATGGGAGTTTGGGGAATTCACAAGCATTATCTGTAGTATGCTTGGAAAGCAGCAACAGTCACAGCCTTCCAGTGGTGGTAGCCCCTCCCTAAATTAGGTGTGGCATTTTAGACCTGCCAGCCAAAGTGATGGACAGCTCACCAGGTCAAGGGTTTTCAACAAATGAGCCTGCTGGGGTTTTGCCATTGGTTCCCCTGACACTAAATGAGGCGGAAGAACCACAAGGTTGGACCAGTAGAAGCCCCTGCTCTAAAAACCTCTAAATGAGGCCATTATTCTGAATTTTGTATCACTGCATCAGTTTTACTCTTTCAGCTCAGGTTTTATTTTTCTGTGGCAATTCAGTGGCACTGTTTATGACACAAATGTGTAATGGTAGTATTTTCATAATTGTGCCTTGATTTCCATGCGGAATATAGCCATATACATTTTCTTTTTTATTTTTTTTATTTTTTTATATTTCTGTTTATTAAACATAAGTAAAGGGTCATGCGATACAAATAATCACTTTGTGCATTTACAGGGAATAATGTCTTTACAGGCAGTGGTGTTTTGCTTTCGATCTCAAAGTTACAACAACAGTACATGCGATTGGTTTCAGATCGTCACATATACATTTTCTTGAATACCCAAAAAGGTCGGACATTGCCACTGCCTATTAACTTACAGTTCAAGAAATGAAGCCGGCAGATGGATACGCTGTTTATGACTTTTATGAACATTTCCTATAGTGAAACACTAAGATTAGAAGTAAGTAGCTTTTCCTTCTGGTATGTAGAACCTTTATTGATGACCATAAAAACTGGAATTGAATAGCACGTTCATCCCCAAACCACAGTGACTTAAATAAACTTGGACCAAAAAAACACATCTTGTTACAGTGGAGAAGGGACATTTTGCAAACTAATTTCTCAGAGCACCATGAACCACTATTGCGTCTGCTTTGGCATCCAAAACCAAGCAATACAGATTACTAAAGATATGTATAGACCTCCAATTTGCAGCTCTGCTGATTTAATCTAAAAGACCATTCTTTAATATGGCAACCTTTGGTTTTTTTACCTCTTGTTGAATGTGCCTTCAATTTTCCTGGCAATCACTTGTTTACCAGATGATAACATGCCACCTTGCATGAAGCATTCCATCTGGATATGGATTGCTTACACATAGCATGATGGTCGTAATAGGCCCATAGTTTACAAACAATTTATTAGTTTGTCTAATATTCTTTGTTTGATCTAAATAGAATTTAAGAACTCTTCTAATATACTCTGTGTGAAGGTAATCCTTTATCAGTAATGCTGGGTTCGTAAAGGACACTGGCAAAGAAGTGGGCTGATTTCTTTAAAACCTGGGGCCCGATTCACAGAACTAACTTAAGACAAAATCCTAAACTTACTACCATTTTGGTATTCACAGAAGGCACTTACTCCTTTTGGTATTCACAGAAAGCACTTACTCATTTCTGTATTCACAGAAGTTAGGAGTCCTAACTTTAGGACTCCTAAATGCCTTCTGTGAATACCGAAAGTCTTAAAATTAGGATTTTTCTCAGTTTAGTAGTAGTATAGTTAGGACTCCTAACTATAGGACTCCTAAATGCCTTCTGTGAATACCGTAAGTCTTAAAATTAGGATTTTTCTCAATTTAGTAGTAGTAAAGTTAGGGCTCCTAACTTTAGGACTCCTAAATGCCTTCTGTGAATACAGAAAGTCTTAAAATTAGGATTTTTCTCAGTTTAGTAGTAGTATAGTTAGGACTCCTAACTTTAGGACTCCTAAATGCCTTCTGTGAATACCGAAAGTCTTAAAATAAGGATTATTCTCAATTTAGCAGTAGTAAAGTTAGGACTCCTAACTTTAGGACTCCTAAATGCCTTCTGTGAATACCGAAAGCCTTAAAATTAGGATTTTTCTCAGTTTAGTAGTAGTAAAGTTAGGACTCCTAACTTTAGCACTCCTAAACTGAGAAAAATCCTAATTTTAAGACTTTCGGTATTCACAGAAGGCATTTAGGAGTCCTAAAGTTAGGACTCCTAACTTCTGTGAATACCGAAGTGAGTAAGTGGCTTCTGTGAATGCCAAAATGAGTAAGTGCCTTCTGTGAATACGAAAATGGTAGTAAGTTTAGGATTTTGTCTTAAGTTAGTTCTGTGAATCGGGCCCCTGGACACCACCTTAGGCAAGAAAAATTGACCCTCATCACTGTACTGGCTGAGTATAAAATAATGTAAAGTTCTTGTGCTGATAGAGCTTGAATGTCACTACATGGACTTAGATACTTCTAATCAAAAAAGTTGTCTTACGAGAACGTACTGCAAAGAGTATTCATCTATCAATTCGAACCATGGAGCAAGTAATACATTCTCAAAAACGTTATGCTTCCAAGCAGGAGCTATCTTACAAATTGGAGCAAAAACCTTTAACACTTCTAAAAATCCTATATACCAAGAAAAGCGAGAATGATTTCTGATACATAATATTTTTCTGTAGGCTGTCAATTGTGGAAAATGCACCTTGATGAAGGAGCATTTAGATTTGTCAAGTTGAAGAAAGTAAGTTAGACTTGCTTCTTCTAGGCATGCAACAATGTAAAATTTGTTTGTAATTAGTTTTTTCTATTTAAAAGTACATTCATCTCTGGTGGTTGGATTCATTACATCCTTAAGAATGCCCATACACGTTCAGATGTTCATATTGCATGTAGTCATGAGCCATCTCTTGAAACTGTCTTGTTTGACTTTGTCTTTGAACATCCATTCATGGTTTTCTCCATGATTTCAGCTCAAAATGTCCGTGTGGATGTTCTTCAGTCATGGGTGATTTCATTGCTGTGATCGCCAACTTTCTTGGAATATGCCATTTGCAAATGGATGATACTTTACTGAACAGGGGTTTCGATCAAGTGCAGCCCTGTTTCCTTAGTTAATGAATAGTGGCCATACCATTTATTAACTATTACCTGTTCATAATACTGTTTGTCATAAGAGAAGATAGGAAGGCATTGTGGGGTTGATGTGCTGCTGGGACGTCCAGCAGGCTGATGTGATATAATGCCGCCTTCTTTTACTAAACTCATTTGAGTGTCAGAATTCCTAGATGTGCTCATCTTCCCAGCAGGGCATATTGCGGACTATGGATTGAGCTGGAAGATCCTGATGGTAAGGAATATCTTGAAAAAGATTGACACATTTCTATCGCCAATTAGAAGATTGAATTCCATCCTGAAAAAGATGAATTTTGTCTTCTCACGTGACTCTGGTTCTGTTGTATTAATCCTCTAGGTATTTTTGCAGAGGTCTCATTTGAAGCCTTGAATTTGAGATGATGAAAATTCATATGGTCATGTCCTAAATATATATCTAGAGATGCTCCTAATTTTTTTAATTTAATTTTTTTTTTAATTAAAGTTTTATATCATGCTGTACCAACATATCCAATGACATCAGTACTGTAACATATAGATAGTGAAATATATGCATGAACGGAAGAAAAAAAAAGAAAAATATAAAGGAACCACTTCAGTGACTAACATCGTACATTGATCATGATCGCATATTATACATATATTAGCGATTATACATAGCTTTTGACTTGAGCAGTATCCAGGAAGATCACCCGACTCATGTGTAGATGCTCCTAAATAATTCAGTACTTAAAGTGGCATGGAAGTTGACTTATTCAAATTGACCTGAAGATTCAGGTTATTCAGAGGAGACAAAGTCTCCTGAAAATTTTGTGATGCCTTACAAACATTGTCAGCTTTGATCAGCCCAACGTCTAGAAAAGTATAAATGAAAATCCTTCTCTTCCTCGAGTGTAGCCACAGCCACTGCTATACACCTATAAAATGCTCTGGTAGATCATATTAGGCCAAACCGAAGGACTGAGCTGAACTGCGTCTTCCCTGCGACAAATCTACTACAGATCTCGGGAACTTCCTGTGCTTTCACATTATTGGAAAGAGGAAGTATGCAAAGGTCCCAGCAAGTCCACTACAGAAATCCAATCTCCTACGTCCAAACATGGGAACATTTGATTTATAGTCAATATCCAAAACGTTTCACTTTTTAGCTTTCATTTGAAATAAGAGATATCTTGAGTAGATTCCTTTTTCTTTTTGTGATGGAAGAACATGTTCTTGGTGCTCCCTCTATCTGAGGGTATCTCTGTTTCAGGAGCCAATACATTATGTTTTTTTACTGCAGAAAGTAATACCATGTCTGGCCTCGGACCTTCCCTAAAGAATGTTCATGAAGCTTCTATGTCTGACTGAGGTATGGGAATAACACTTTAGTAGCTGCTAGTGTCAGGAATTTGTGTTCTGTAGTTTCAATAGACCCTGATACAAGGGCAGAAGAGGTCTAGACTGACCAGGAAAATAGAGAGGCTACTAAAACTTCTTCAACTTCCAGAGACCAAATCACTCTATACTGTTTGTTCTTTTGCACCAGATAGTCATGAATGCAGCAAAGGCAAACAGATGTGGATTGAATTGGTGATAATATCTCACCAACTCGTAAAAGGATCTTATTGCTTTCTTATACGTTTTGAGGTGTTGAGTATTGACAAGATATTGTACTGCAGTAACTGTACCCATGCACCATGTATTACAGGTACTGTCATGTATTATATTTCTTGTACCATTTCTTTATTTGGATTTCAAAAAACAAAAAGATCAAAATAACACATACTGTAAGTCAGCTGGACACACTTGAATGCACACATATATACCAGAACATGTAACAGAATACATGTTCAATAACACAACCCACAGCGTGTCCCGTCCATGCTATGGTAGTCCACTGAGACCAGCGTACCTCGTCAAGCCTCCCAACGCATAATGACAGATGAATAAGTCCGCCCAGCAGTACATAAACACCTACCCATTGCTATTTCACATCTCATTACATGTATCCCTTACAATATACCCTTGTAAGGGTAGTACGATGGTACGATAGGACAGTAGTATGCAGCAGGCCTACAATTGTGGTCCCCCAACTAGCCACCCAATTGTCCTCCCATCATGATCACAGCGGCCACCTCATCAAATGTATTGTATTTGTATAGTGCTTTCATGTACCATGAAAGGTCCAAAGTGATTTCAGGGTCGTTGAGTAAATAGCTATTTATAGCAATTTATATCATTTGTACACAGCACATGGCACCCCTGGTGAAATTGTGGTACACTCTGATTTGTTTCTGGTTCTTGGGTGCCTTTAAGGGTGCATGGTTGATAGGGTGTTGGTTGAAGCTAAGTCTATGTGGTGTGTGCTGGGTGAGGTAAAGGGTTTGGACATGTGGAGTAAGTATGGTCTGTAGAGCATTGCTGTGTGACAGTGTGGGCAGAGGAATCATATTGCAAAACAGTAATCTAAGAGGAGTGGAGCGGAAGTAGTGTGAAAGAAAGGATCACAACTTAGAAATACTGACCTATGGTTCTTCTGAGTTTAATGCAGTTGGTAATAAGTTTCAGGACACAGGCAGGTCTTTTTGGCCTCCTGAAGTGTGATTGCTGATTATACTTATTTTCTAGATGAGTGTGTTCTGTAGCTTGCACGTCTGTACAAAGAAGGATTGCCTACCCAAATTCAATATTTTTTGGAAGGGAGTATTATCAGGAGTGATGCCATTCTAGATTTGAAAATCCTAATTTGTCAATAAAGCCTTGGTTCTGATGGAAGAAAGATGGGCCCCGTTACATGGATTGCCAGATGAGTGATGCAAAATGCTTTGAAGGAGATTATTCTAGACACAAAAGCCAGTGTAAGGCCTTGAGAGCCTGGCCAGCCTTGTCACACCCGTTTTGGTCTAGCACTTGTCTTTCTACAGAATTTTGGATCCATTATAATTTGTTGATTAGGCCTCCCTGCCCATTGGCATACTCAATGCATGTCCAACCAAATGCTCGAGATGGCAGAAAGCTGTAATAGAGTCCCCAGAGAGGGAAGATTTAAAAAAAGATTTGCATGATGAGGAATGCATTTTGTCCCACTTGGTTAACCAGTGGTTGAGAGAGACTTTGGAGTCCATCATCTCAATTTGATTTTCACTTGTGCAGAGGTTTACTGGTGAGGAGATTTCTTTCATGAGTGTGTCAATCTGCACAGCCTGAACTCACACTCAAGTGGTGGGAAGTGGGCATTCCAAAACATAGTTTGCCTTGGAAGTTTAGGAATGCACACAAACTCAGACGTTTATGGAGATTCCAAATTTTAATTAATCCCCTTTCCACCCTGGAAAGGGAGGTACATTTATTTCAGCACAGACTTGACATACATCTTTTTCCAGTGTGAGAAGGTGAATGGATCACTCCCAACCTTGGTGGGAGTATAAAGGCAAGACTTTCTTCAAAAGGAAATATGTTTTCCATAGAAGAAATAAAATGTGCATTGCACAGGGGATCCTGTTCCTGCTGTGTGAGGTTCACCACTATGGAGATCTTCCTCCAGCAGGAATAGGAACTTTCTGGGATGATTCTTTTGAGGATTCGGTTAAAAATACAATGTTGGGATATTGATCGTACTTTGTTACTTTTTGTGGTAGAATTTCCTATAAACACCTAGTTGCAAATAAAGTTATTGAGTGGCTTGGCACTTACCCCCAAGTTTTGTATGGCTAATGGTCATAATCAGGGGTGTATCCGGACGTCTCTTTTATATTCTTTATAAATTGTGTATCTTTCTGAATTCCTAGATCATGAAGATAGCATAGCACCAAAATGGGGCAGTGTAAAAGTAAACACCTGAAACCAATGACACGTGCTTCGGTTGAAAAAAGACTGGCCTTTCATTGAAAACTGACTCTACAAACCAAAGCTTTCAAACCAGTTATCCTTTGAAGGTTGGAATTGTATAAAATAAGATAAATTGGAATTTACAACTATCTATCACAAGTATAGCTTAGAAGTGGAGAAATAGTTTAAAAAAAACTATTTTATTTATTCAATTTTTTACACAATAACTGAGCGGTCATACATAGAGTTTACCAAGATAATACCATCCAGCTTATTTCCATTATACATCTAAGTCCTGTACACATTTCGTGATTATTTACACATTTATGGCACAGCAGAATATTACATCATAAATAGCTAGGGTGTTACCCAATTACCAATTTTACATTTCGCTACTTCTGACAAATCCATTGTTTTGATCATTTCCATTTCTCATTGGGTTTAACAATTCCCTGCATAGCTCTCTCCAGGATGCAATGTCCTCCTCTAACAGAAGTAGAGAAATTGTTTCTCTAATTAAGAGATTGCCAAGATAATATTGTGTCAGAACTATTGGACCCTCAATTGAGGTAATTACACATACATTTGATACAGTGTTACTTTATGGGTCCATAGCTGTTTGTCTTCATATGATTAATACCCTGAAGTTGTATTTTTGTAACCAGTCTCCACTGCAGACTGCAGTTGGAAATAGGTTTAACATTGTTATTGTCTTCAGTTATTTAAATACTTTTTTGTAACTGTGCAGAAGCTGAACAAGACAATGTAAAATAATTAATTTATAAGGAGGTTCTCCTATTAAACCTTGATCGTGCTTTGTCCATGTGAGTTATTGGTAATTCGATTTTTAGAGAATATCAACCAGAATCTTTAGAGGTGATTACTAATATATCTTTGTTTCCACATAAAACATAAATTGTTTTTAAAATCTATAAAAATCAGGCTTATCAATGTGATTTAGAATCTCCCTCAATGCATATGTTGTTCAACTACATCCAAGATTGTTGTTGTTAGATTTTGGGGTCTCTAGTTGGCACAGGTAGGTACTTGTGACAAATAGGGATCCTTGCCTCTAGTCAGGGTAAGGGGGTACCCTCCTAAAATAACCCCTGTTCACCCCCTTGGTAGCTTGGCACGAGCAGACAGGCTTATGTCAGAGGCAGTGTGTAAAGCATTTGTGAACACATACAGTAATCAAGTGACAACACTACAGATGGACACCACACAAGTTTTATATAAAAAATAAGTATTTTTTATATAAATTTAACAAAAGACCATAAGCGAGAAAAATCCACAATACTGTTACTTAAAAATGGTAGAATTGACTTGGTTCTTTTTAGATCTTAAAATGCGATACTTTGAGTCAATGTACCTTTAGATGCGACAAGCAGGGCAACGAAAGTGTTGCAAGAAGGTGATGCGTTGAGTCCTTACTGCGCTTCAGGGGCGATGCAGTGAGCAACACCGTGATGCGATGAAATTTTGGTGCAAAGAAATAAAGATGTCATCTTCTTCTTGATGCGGCACGCTTTTCCGATGTTGCGAGAAGTCTCGACTCGATGCGTCAGCTGCAGCGGCGACACCCCTGTTCCATGATGCGACGACAGCGACTTTGGTGGTGACACTCTTCTCCGACGATGCGAGACTCTTCCGCTCGATGCGACAGCTGCAGCGGCGACACCCTTGTTCAGTGATGCGACGACAGTGGCTCCGACGGCGGCACGCTTCTCCGTGGATGCGAGGCGCTTCTGCGGTGCAATGCGACAGCTACAGCGGCGACACCCTTGTTCCGTGATGCGACGGCAGCGGCTGTGACACACTTCTTCTTCATTGCAAGATGCTTCTCGTGATGCGGTGCAATGCGACAGCTACAGCAGCGACATCCGTGATGCGACGGCAGCAGCTGCGACGGCGACACACTTCTTCGTGAGTCGCGCTTCCAGCCCCTTGCGACACGCAAGTCCTCAAAAAGTCCAGCAACTGCAGGCACTTTAAAAGAACTCTTGGGGAGCTAGTGGTTGAAGTCTGTTGTCCCTGAGACTTCAGCAGGAGGCAAGCTCTTCTCTCAAGCCCTTGGAGATCCTTCACAAGTTGAATGAAAATGCACACAAAGTCCTTTCTCCTTTCTTTGGCAGTCAGGCAACCACTGCACGCCAATCCCCCAAGCAGCACTTCAGCTTAGGGATAGTCTCTCCTCAGTTTCTTCTGGTGCCTCTCCTCAGCAAAGGTTCCTTCTTGTTGTCCAAAAGTGATCTAAAATTCTTGGGTTTGCGTCCCAATATTTATACCAAGTTTCTCTTTGTTCTCTGAAGGCAGAGGGGCCTTTGCCTAGTCCAAACCAGTTCTGGTCAGTCCTGGAGCACTTTGTTTACATGACTCCTTCTTCCCTTTCAGAGTGCAGGGCAGAGACATCAGACGCACCACAGGAGGTGGAGCCAGCATTGTGGAGGGAAGGCACAGCCCTATTCAGGTCCCAGGTGCAACTCCTCCCTCCCATCTAGATGCAGATCTCTATTCACCACTGGGCTGACTCACCCTGTCTCCTGGAATCCCCGAGCCTTGTCACTCAAACTCCAGACAAGGAATACACAGCTTAGCAGAGGCAGGTTTGAATGGTTAGACAAGAAAATACCTACTTTCTAAAAGTGGTATTTTCAAACACAGAATATTAAAACCAACTTCATTAAAATGTGTATTTTATCATTCTGAGTTCAGGCATACTAAATTTGAATTTCCACCATGTTCCCTGAGTCAGTTAGGATTATAGGATGTAATAATCAAACTGCCCATTCTGGCCTATGGAGAACAGGTAGCCTTGCAATAGTGAAAATACGAAAATGGTTGTAATTCACATGCGACACACACCAGGGCATGTCCTACCTTATACTTACAATGCACCCTGCCCTTGGGTCTACCATAGTGGTGTCTGATATGAAGAAAAGGGAAGGTTTAGGGACTGGCAAGTGGGTGCACTTGCCCAGTCAGCATGACAGTACCAAACTACATACAGGCTCTGCAATGGCAGGCCTTAGACACACTTTTACAGGCTGCTTCTGTGGGTGGCACAACCAGTGCAGCAAGCTCACCACCAGTGTTTGGATTACCAGCCCTGGGCACTCCTGGTGCACTGAACTAGGGTCTGACAGGTAAACCAAACCAACCAATCATGAAATCACTATTTCATACATCAATTTACAATAGGGAGCACTTGCACTGTGGCACTGGACAGCAGTGGCACAGTGCCCAAAGCATCTAACACCAGCAAAAACACATGAGGCAACAGCAAAAATGGAAGGGAGACCCACGCCAAGGTGCCAGGTCTAACAGTTATATACAGAAAAGGCAGTTTTATTTTGATTCAATTTGTCTTTTAATGTAAAATATGATTTTTTAGGATGTAGGCTGTTTTAATATTTCAATTCGTCAATCTGAAGGTACCTGGCAGGAACCAAGGTTAAAATTTAAATCATGTCATTTCTGGAAGTTTTCCATTGAATCTGAGGAACATGTAATCTGTATATTGTCGACATTACTTCATTTGAAGAGAAACCTACTACTTTCAGTTTTTATTGAATGTAACTGTAGAACAATCCCTAAAGCTATGTTTCTTTTTTCTAACACTGGAACCAATAGATATATCAGTTATGTCTTTTATTAGACAAGAGACTATTTGCTTATCAGCTGCTGCTCATGAACTGGCTTAACATTTCACTTATATGTACTCAATTTTCACTGTATTCTCCATTGATGCATTTTATTGTGAACGGTTGTGAACAATTTTTAAATGTACAGTAAAGATTGCTACTATTACTATGAATTCGAGTTAATGATTGAACTGGCAGGGATTAAAATAGGCAATGCCAGAAGGACATTTTTAAAAACATGTTGGGGCATGGCTCATTGGAAAACCAGCAATGGAAATATACTTTATCAGTTGTACAGTGTTGTTTATGAGAATTACATTGAATGTGTGGTGAGACTGATAGATGGTTTTGGGGTTTGGATCATGCATTAAGTGGTGTCACTTATCGTTTTCTACTGGAAGTGAGATTTCAGGCACATTGTTTTTGGAATGAAGAGGTCCACTGTTTTTGCAGGGTTTTTGGTATGTTTTCTTGTACTTTAAGACTTGATTTGAGCCAATTCACATTTCAATTGTTTTATCGGTTATATGAGGCTTTGAGATGAAGTACTTTATACAAGTTGACAGAAAGTCATTCGGGAATTGATTTATAGTAATCAGAAGTTCCAATAGGCATGTAGATAATAGTTCAGTCCAGAATTTGTTGTAAGGAAGAGAAGTTAGGTTTGTGATGATCACTCAAGGTGATCAAAGAGTTTCCTGTTATTCCTGTGTACTGAGATCAATCCGTTTAGAGCTATGAGGGTCTGGACTGCAGCATGAGGTAATCCGGAGACTACTTGGTAGAGGTCTAGAGGTTCAAGCTTAGTCATGAGTGATAAGATATAATAAAGTTCTGACTTGTCAAATCAGATGTTAAGATCACCCAAGACACGTAGATTTTAGTGGTCAATTATAATATCTAAGACAAAGTACATGAAGGCATCTGAGAAAGTGTTGTTGTGAAAGGCAGTGGGCAAATACACAGAACAGAGGCATAAGAAGTTGTATTTGGTGAACAATGCACCAATAAGGACTCCTACTCGGGTGTTGTCGTGTTTGAAGATGTCAGTTGATAAAGTATTTTTATGAACCACTGGTATGAACCCACCGGGTGTCTTGCTTTGGTGACTTACGTGTAGGGTTAAATATGTCTTGGGTAAGCCTCATGTGAATTCTACAGGCATCACCAAGTCAAGCTTCAATGATGATAAGGAGGTGTGGAGCAAATTATTAATAATCTGCTGGTGCAGGGTCACACCACTTTGCCACGGGTTCTTATCAAGTAAGGGGGAACGACACTGGAGCGAAGTCAAACCATAGGTCATTTAATCATTCATGAATGGGTCTCCATCCAACAAGTACTATCAAGATACCCAAGGGGAGAGCACACTTGAAAGAAGTTTATATGGGTTTTTATAGGGAAGATCACAAACTAGGAATGCCCAGAGGTAAATAGAACTTTGGAAAGAACACACAACTGAGGCAAGGCAAGAATCGACAGCCTCTGTGTCTTGTGCAATTGCTACGTCCTAAAGCTGGACAACAAGATATGCTATTCTGAGTAGACTTTACTTGAGGATTAACCATTGCCTGAAAACCTTTGAGCAAGCTGACTCTGCATGTTTACACAACCTACAATGTCCCAACCTGCAATTCTTTACTCATGTTTATACAGATGCGGTGTCAAAAAGAGAGCCAGGCTGAAAGTAGGGCAGGGGTGAAAATGGATGAAGCACAGATTAATCAAAAAATGAAAGAATCAGATTTTACATTTTAACAGCCCTTCCTTTTTAGCGGTGCTGAATCCGTTCTAAGAGGTACACGTATTTAATTGTGTACATTAATATTCATCAATTCATATATTTCAGTATGCATCATCATTTCTCTATTAAATTCATGAACATTAATTGGGGAAGGCTTGATACTGTTACAAGTAGCTATATAAGCTGTACATATCACAGGAGCATGCTGAATGCAGCAACAGCAAGTGAGAAAAATGGCTCCTATAATCACTATTCCCTTTAATAATTTCCAGCACCAAGCAGAAACAATACCTCAAAACCATTCTGAACAAGTCCATGCTCCTTTTTCCTGGTGTATTTCTGCAGCTATTTGGTGAAGCTTTTGTGTGGCTCAATTAACATTAAGGGCGTTTTATGTAAATATTGAACAAATTTATTGTGCTTATATATTTGGCAGTGTGAATCCTTAAGAGAGGACAAGGTGAAGTGATAATGTTTAGATACGGTAGGAGTTGGGGGCACTAGGCTATGAACAGGGTAATATGTTTCAAGCTTTCAAAATAGACCCAAAAATCCCAGTACTAACGATAGAAAACATACAAATATCCCTATTTTTCTCTTTCTAATCCAAAACTGTCAGCTTTTAGCGGGGGCATTCGGGGCAAGTACTTTTATTCCTCCTAATAAGTAAAAAAAACCTTCCCAAAGGGCCTTAATGGCAGATCAACAACTCTAGCTATTTCAACCTAATCTATATACAAATACCTATTTCAGAAGAACACCTAATACTATTCCCTATACTAATCTTTTATATTCAACCTGTATGTTTTTTAACCTTCCTTCCTCTTACTGTAGTATTTGTTGTTTGATTGGCAAGGTAACAAAGAGTAGTGTAACGATCAGCCAGAAACTGAGCAATGTAATCTCAATTCTCCCAAAATTCCCTCACTGCACTATCAGAGAGCATTAAGTCCTAAGTGTCTTTTGCTTCAAAGCCTCACTGGCAGGCTTATGTACCGGTCCAGACGTTGGCGGTCTTGACCACCGGCATGGGTTGCTATCTCTCCAGAGCTAGTTTCTTCAATCAAAGTCTATAGTTCTTTTTGGCCCTTGGCCGCATTTTGTATCAGGGCTGAACAATGTCAGGATGTTCAAACAGAATCTCTTCATCTGGGTCAGGCATGATGGCAGAAAGATATTGTTCCAATGACACAATTTTATCATGTTTCAAAAAAATCACCATCCCCAAAAAGCACTTGCTGAGAGATCTGATCATATTCAAAATCAGGTATTCCTCTTGTTATCCACTGATCATAAGGCAAAGGGAGTGGCACTTGCTTTCTCCATATCACTGGCATGGATCTAGTGTCTGTGCCCTGTGCACTTAACAGCAGTCTGAGTGGTGAAGAGAACTTGCACTGGACCTTTCTAGCATGGCTCAAGGCTGGACTTCCTCTGAAACTGTTGGGTAAAGACACTGTCTCTAGGCCTCAGCTTGTGACCTGGACCTTTAAGACTGGGGTAGAGACTGGCCTTCCCCTGTGAATGGATCAAATGCAAATCTTTAGTCAACACAGTAATCAACAAGAATGGTAAATTCAATGTCAGATTTACCTTGATCTTGGTACACCCTATACATTTGCTGGCATCCCCTTAACCACCTCAATTGGTTGCAAGACCTCAAAGGGCAGATCTGGGGGTGCAAAATATCCTGTTGAAACAGGGTACCTTTTCCTGTACTATAAGTATGGCACATCATGCACCTCTTGACATACAATTCTGCCACCCTGGGAATCAGATTATTGAACCATATATGATCTGACATGGTCACTATTCCTTTAGCACTAATGTGGGCTGAACTGTGGGCCATGGTAACAATAGCATTCACATAATAATTTGGAAGCATTCATCTTTGCTTTCCTGACAGATCTATCCAACATCCTGTCGCATCCTGACACCCATATCTTTTACACTGTTCCTCCTCTTCCTCCGTAGCTTCGTCCTGTACTTCCCTAATGCAATTTAGAGTGTGATTAAACATAGTCACTTCTGATGTCCATCTAACTGTCCCTACAATACCCATTAAACTATATTCTAAATAGGCTGATCGTTTAGCTGTTTCATTGGCAAAAGTATTTACCTGTATTACCTCATCTTATAATTTTCTTGTGGCCAAAACATTTAACAATAGCAACTCTTTTTGGTAACATCAAGGTATCCAGTATCTTTACTATTCATTCCCCTTACTGTATCGTATCACCATGCAAAGTCAAAAAGCCCCCTTTTGTTTTTAGAGTCATCCGAATGAGTGGGCAACTCCAAAGGCATATATATTGATATTTACAGTCAAATCTTTACTTAATTTACAGGCTCTAGTCAAAGCTGTCAGCTCCACAGATTGCTCTGACATTTGCTGTTTTTTGCATAACTCAACCACAGATTTCAGGGGAGTAACTGTATAGGCCGCTGTACTAGAGCCATCAGGTAGTTTGTAACATGCACCATCCACGGACAGTTCCCCTAGTGGGTCAGATATAGGGGTATCTGTCAGGTCTACCCGTCCCTTAGTCTCCTTCTCAGTAATAAATATACAATCATGCTTCTCATCTTGTTGGGACTCAGAAAGGGGCAGTACAGTGGCTGGATTCAAAATGTTACAGCATTTCAGAGTGATGTTTAGAGCAAAAAGTGTCAACTCATACCCTGTTAATATCGCACTGGTCAGGTGCTGGGTCTGGATTATTTTTTTAGATATCCACTAAATGTGGTACCATAACTGGCAAATTTTGACCTTAAATATACATTTTAGATTACTTTATTGCAGTGGGGTCCAATGTGGAGGAGAAATATGTGCATGACCAATTCCTTCCTACATGGGACAATGCCAAGCTACAACCATCTTTTGCATGCACAAATTTGTAATAATCAGATTTTACCTAAAGCAGAAGCATTACATAAAGCATTTTTCAATTGCAAAAAGACAGCTTCACACTGATTAGTCCAAGGAAGCGGAATGCATACATGCTTTAACATTAAAGCAAGCAGGTGTTTTGTAATTAGTGAAAAATGTGGTAATAAACGCACAGATATTAGATTGAGTCAGTGGTTTCTGCAAATTCTGCACTAATTATATCCTATGTTAGTGTAGCATCTTACCCCTCTTCGACAGGAAGAGAACTAAATAGATAACCTTCTGTTGACAATACTGTAATTGGAAAAGAGATACTTTGTCCCAAGGAGGCTAAGTGATGCAATGATTTCACTGTAGTCTGTTTGCAACCTTCTGCTGCATTGCTATGTCTCCAATGAGTGGCTCGTGAGCTACTAGTAGATCACCAGGTACCTGTGAGTAGCTCTCCTGTGTGCAGTCCAACCTATATTTTAAAAACAAAACTCATGCATTCAAGACAACATTTCTTTTGTATTTTCACAACTCATAAACTGATGTCTACTGAAAAATAGTTGACATTTTGAAAATGTACTTACAGCTATTATTTCAGTGGGAGATATTTATCACTCATAATTATATCTTGGCGCAAGGGAGTATTGCAGCTATTGTTTGTATCTAGGTCCCATGTAATATTTCAGTTCAAATTGTCAAAGCCCCTTTTTTTTTACTGCTAAAAACCCTGGCTAATGCACCAATGTGATCACTATTGACACTTTGGATGGGGTGGTCACTTTTTCATCACTAGTGACTTTTGTTACAGAAAATGTTGGAGACCCTTGTACTAACATTCAGTTGTTGTGAAATAGGGCTTTGAACGTGGATGGCAGAAAATCTCACAGGTGTATTAACTTTACCTGAGAAACAACAGGATATTGAGGGACTGCTATCCTGTTACTTTCTCTCACAAATTGATAAACTTTTATCCTGTATTCCATCCCCTCTTTTAAGGACAGGAGGAATAGGGCTATTACATACATTAGAGGAAACTTCCTCAAAGCGAGTAAAGAAATCAGGGACAGATTCACCCTGTCTTTGCTTACAAGCAGTAAGGAGCGTCCAATCTATTTTTCATGTCAGAATTATCATCTTTATATAAGTTAGTATGTTGCCAGGGAGGTCCAGTATGAGCTGACTAGGTTTCTGACCAGGTTTCCTATTCCTATCAGCTGCTATTATGGCAGTCCAATCTCCTCCCAAATCGGCAGCATGATCCTGTTTCCGGGTAAGTCGCCACATATCTGGTGGCAGGATCATACAAAAAAACATTTCAATATCCGCTAAAGTCGTGATAAAAGAATCAATGGCTGCCTGTACATCATCATAAAATCCTCTAGGATTTTTCTGTATGTCTGGTAAGGAGGCTTTTAGAGTGAGTACATTCGTCCTTTTCCAGGGCGTATATATCCAATTTTACAAAAAATGGGCTCTAGCATTAGCACTATTTGGGTCATCATCGTCTGCATTCCCTTTTCCAGGAATGAACTGTGACGCAGCTTCCCTCATAGGTCTAATTCGGGGAGAGGAAGAGAGTTCATTACGGTATCCAATTATCGTCGCTATGGCAGTATTAACTCTATTTACAGGGAAGGCCCCTATCCGACATTGTTGATTAATAGCTCTAACATCATCTGGCCCATTCTGTCCTGTAGTCATCTCCCATTGAACCATAAATTGATGAGAAAGCTTATTTATCAGACAAAGAAGTTCGCCCTCTGAAAAATCCTGTATCTGATCTATCATTTCTTCTACTTCCATTTCTAAATCACTTAACCACTTCAGTACTGTCAACCTTATTGCGTTCTGATGAAACTAAGGTACAGTAGACGAAGAATTCAAGGGGTGGAGACAGATACAGGAAGTATGGGATCATCAATCATTTCAGGGGCAGTGGCCTGGAATGGGGGTGCGGGGGCTTGGGATGGGGGAAGTAAGGGATGTACCGGTACTGATTGGAAAATAGGGAACTGGGCAACCGCAGGCAAAGGAGGGGGAGCCGGGGGTACAGGAAGGCAACATTTGGTGGTCCTTATGGGAGCGGGGGTCATTCTATCAACAACCCATCAATATCTGAGTCCACATCTTCTTGGTGGACCTCTACTGCTACTGTTGGTCTAACTATATATTCTTTAGATGTTAATAATCTATGCTCTCTATCTAAACATTCCTTTTTCTCCTGAACTTCCTTATCCTTCAATTCCTTATACTTCTGATACTCTGTCTTCCTTTCCTGTTTCCTTTGTACCTTCTCTGCCTTGAACAGCCGCTCCTTCACTTCTTTCCTCCACACACGCAAATTGGTAGGTAGGTAGGTATTAGCTTTATTCGATAAAAAATATCATAAAAGCACAACATACAATAAAAGTTTTACCTACCTACCACGCAAATTGTCAAACATAGCAGGCTTAACTTTCTTTAAAAACAATTGTTTCTCTATATACTCGAGTTTGTGAGGGTCCACGGTTCCCTCTTATGGCCATTCTAACTGGGGATCCCCTTTTGTATATTTGTTCCATAATGCATTATACATGATGTGACAAATACCATATTTGATGTACATCTCACAATTTGGCGTACCGTCTAGTGGCGCCGGCTGACTTGCTTCCAAAATGCTCTGCTTGTTGCAGCAGCAACAACAAAACTTCCAAAGGGTGCTAAACACAGACATGTTATATAAGATTAAAAAAACGTTTAAACAGAGAGAAATAAAAATATTCTCACATTACCTGTAAGATTTTTTTTTAGCAAAAACAAATAGCAAGTTCCAAAACAGAGTCTAAGTTTCAAAATACGAAACAGATCCTAGGTTTCAAAATTCCAAACAGATTCCGAATGGAGCACCAATTTCGAACGGATTACCAAACAAATACCAAGTCAAGACGAATACCAAGTTAAGCAAATATCAAACAAGTCCTAACCAAATGAACAAAGAACCGGTTCAATACAGATTTACCTCATGCGTAGTCTTCGACTCCCACCTGTCGATCCTCCCTGATCCAAAAATGACTGTCCGAAGGTCCCAGTCAAGGCCAGCAGCCGCCAGGAAGATCAGAGTCGGAGAGCTGAAAAATCACCTTGGACCACGAGCAACACTAATCTCCTCAGGTGGTGCGCCCCTCAGCGAAGTTCGTCTTACAGACCCGATCTACTCCCCCAGACCAACTGCAAGCCCTTGATGGGGCCCTACGTTGGGCGCCAATTTGTGGAGCAAATTATTAATAATCTGCTGGTGCAGGGTCACACCACTTCGCCACGGGTTCTTACCAAGTAAGGAGGAAACGACACTGGAGGGAAGTCAAATCATAGGTCATTTAATCATTCATGAATGGGTCTCCATATGACAAGTACCATCAAGATACCCAAGGAGAGAGCACACTTGAACGATGGTTACATGGGTTTTTATAGAGAAGATCCCAAACTAGGAACTCCCAGAGGTAAATAGAACTTTGGAAAGACACACAAATGAGGCAAGGCAAGAATCCACAGCCTCCGTGTCTTGTGCAATTGCTACGTCCTAAAGCTGGACAACAAGATATGCTATTCTGAGTAGACTTTACTTGAGGATTAACCATTGCCTGAAATCCTTCGAGCAAGCTGACTCTGCATGTTTACACAGCCTACAATGTCCCAACCTGCAATTCTTTACTCATGTTTATACAGATGCAGTGTCAAAAAGAGAGCCAGGCTGAAAGTAGGGCAGGGGTGAAATTGGATGAAGCACAGCTTAATCAAAAAATGAAAGAATCAGATTTCACATTTTAACAGCGGTCCTGTTTGGAATCCAAAAGTAAGTCATATAAATGTGTTGTTTTTCTTTGGATCACAAGTTGGCTAGAGAACAGAAAAGGTGGTGTTGCCTGTGTGTTCATGCTTTCACTGGGAATTGGATGGTTTTGGGAAATCTTCTATTTGATGCAAAATTAGGAGCTCAGCTGCAGGCATTTAAAGAATTCCTTTCTTAAGTAGTGCCTTTCTATGGAACAGTCAGCCTCACTGGAGATTGCTCTGTCTTATGTGAATGTTCAACTGACAGAGAGGGCTGGGAGATGTAGTTGATTGTTCAGTGGGTTGCAATGGGGGCACAGTCCTATTGGGCCAGTTTTGGAGTCAGTGGTTGGGCATGGTTGTTCGTATCTGTGATTGCCCTAGTTATTGCTTGGGATGGTCAGGAAACAGAGGGTGTAAGACTGGCAGTGTTTATTGCTTCAGGGGAGCAGAGATGAAGAACTTTGGGTTAGGTGAGTCTTGGCTGGTGATGCAATAGTTCAGTGGAGGAGTATTGTTTAGTTGAAGGATTGTGGTTAGAGGTGTTATGAACAAATCTACATGGATTAAACTCCAGGACCAGATGATGGAATACCACGTTTAAAATCAACAAATATTTGTACCATGTTCTGCTACAGAAAATTATAAAATATGCTCCTCGGTCTGGGGTTTAAATAGGCAATCTGTAAAAGTGTAATATGTTGTAACGACTCAAAAAGACATCACCTTAAAGAGAAATAGAACATATGTGATCGAAAAGCAAGGTTTCTTCCAGCTGGATGTACTTTCCAGGGTATTGATGTACAGTAAGCAGTATTACCCTAATGTTCTACTGAATCATCTATGTGAGGCACTGGATACATGCCCAAGTGGAAGTCTAATTTATTGTATGCAATTCTATAAAAATATTATTCTTTCATATAATTTTGGCATGAGGGCAGTCAGGACATTCTAAATTCATGGGGAACTTGTCTATCTGTCACCCTAGTACTGCGTTTCTTTTCACTTTTTGTGTGACTGCATGTTCACAGGGTTTGGGAAGATTGCAAGAATATAGGCAACATGTCTTCTGGTGTAATATTTTTAGGAACATTTGAAGAACCCAACTTGGTTTGTCCCAAACTAATGTGTTGAAGTGACTGATCCACTGTAACAACCCAATTTCTAAATCAGGGAGCAGTTAAGAGAACAGACCCTGCAAGGTATGGTGATCATTTCAGGGCAGTATGATTTGTCTTTTTCATTATTGCTAGTGGATTGGGAGGCAGAGATGGCCTGGAAATTATCTGGAGCAAAATCATACTTGAGTCCATGTGACAAACCTGTTAATGATTAGAGATACTAGATGTTGTGCCTAGCTGCTGAAGTCTTTGGTTTGGTGATGTTTTCATTGTCCTATTGATCTATTGATAGTTATTAATAACAATTTAATACTTTGTTTCCTGACATAGAGCCAGTGAGTTCTCTAATCAGGTAAGGTTTTCTGAAAGATGTAATCAGGTTGTAAGTACTATAGAATCAGAGTTTGGATGACAGTCATTCAATTCTGTTGTATGTTCATATTTGAACCCATAGATCATCTTGGATTCCAGGTTGTTTCTCCTACTTTCACATGCAGGGTCCAGGACAAAACTTTGATGTCATCCACACTTCAGTATGAAGTGCCTGAACACACTCAAAGGCTTTATTAAACATCTCTATCAAGCTTTAGGTTTTAGATAATTTGCCATGATCTTATATATGGTTACAGCCCAGAATGACCTATAATTTTTTATGACTTCAAATACAAATGCAGATCCTTAGCTCATCAAAACCCTATTCACAAATCCACGGAATAAGAAGATCAGATATAGCACACTGGTAATGGATAATACACTTATAATGGGCTTAGCTAAAACCTCAGTATACTATGTGGCGTATATTAAAACAATCAGTTTTATTTGTGTCCTCTTTGGAGAGGTCCATATGAGTATCTAGACCCATGGCTGTGCTTTGAATGGCATTTCATAAATAGGCAAAGGCTGAATTGACACCTGAGAAGTCTGAACGCAGGGTCTCAGGGATCATACACAGAATAGCATCAGCATAGTTTCTTGACAAATAGGATCTACAGAACAATTATTCTGATACATTATTCAAACCCAAAAGTGCCCTGGTGATAATATCCTGGGCAAGCTCTAGGACATACACAAAAACAAACAGGATATCAACTATGTCTCCAGTTTTATTTAATTTCTTTGGCAAAACACTATTGTGTTAATGAAGGAACAGTATGTATGGGTGGATGGGTAGTTGTGCTAATAAAACCATTTTTACTAAGACATAAGCTGGGCTGAACAGTCGGGGCCCGATTCACAGAACTAACTTAAGCCAAAATCCTAAACTTACTACTTTTGGTATTCACAGAAGGCATTTAGTAGTAGTAAAGTTAGGATTTTGTCTTAAGTCTGTCTTAAGTTTGTCTTAAGTTTGTCTTAAGTCTGTCCTAAGTCTGTCTTAAGTCTGTCTTAAGTCTGTCTTAAGTCTGTCTTAAGTCTGTCCTAAGTTTGCCTTAAGTCTGTCTTAAGTTTGTCTTAAGTCTGTCTTAAGTCTGTCTTAAGTCTGTCCTACGTTTGTCTTAACCTCTTCAATGCCCATGACGAGCTGGTCTCGTCATGGGCCGCGGTTGCGCTGTGCCCATGACGAGACCAGCTCGTCATAAACCCCGCCCACTAATGAAACGGCCGGCACAGGGCGGGGAAAGGGGCGGGCACTGAAGGGGTTAAGACTATCTTAAGTCTGTCTTAAGTCAAACTTAAGACAAAATCCTAACTTTACTACTACTAAATGCCTTCTGTGAATACCAAAAGTAGGAGGACAGACTTAAGACAGACTTAAGACAGACTTAGGACAGACTTAGGACAGACTTAAGACAGACTTAGGACAGACTTAGGACAGACTTAGGACAGACTTAGGACAGACTTAGGACAAACTTAGGAGAGACTTAAGACAGACGTAAGACAAACTTAAGACAAAATCCTAACTTTACTACTACTAAATGCCTTCTGTGAATACCAAAAGTAGTAAGTTTAGGATTTTGTCTTAAGTTAGTTCTGTAAATCGGGCCCTCCATGTTGTTTGACTGTTGAGGTCTGAGTTTCTGCATCCAGCACTACCTCCCTGAGAAGCCTTTCAGTGTTCACTATCTCTACCAGAGTCAATTACGGAAAGGGTCTACTTGATCATTTTCCATAGGCATAGTAGGACAGATTGCAGGACACAAAAAGTCAAATGACCCAAACACCCACAGTTGTGACGTCATATCTCTCCTCTTCTCTGTGGCCTCAAATAGGGTCTTACATCTACTATAAAGAATCAACTCTTAATGACAAAGTTGTATCGTTAACATTTTTATTATACAGCACTGACTGTCTAGATAAGATTTACCATAGAGTCAGAATCAAGATGCCATAACCATGCAGCAGCCATTTTTGAATCAATAAATATGTAGTTTAGTAATTTTGTTTCACAGTTCCTACTGTGAGTGCAAGAGGTTAACAGAACCAGATTATATGCAGCAGTATAGATATTTAAAACTCTCTTTCATTTCAAGATTTCATATAACAGAAACGATAATATGAAGAAACAGAGCAGTAAATATATAGTTACATATTTCAATAGTAACTAAATACGTTTAATGAATTGACCCTATTCACTCAGGTGAAAGAAAACTGAGAATTGATTGATTTTTGAGAACTACATAGATTTTTACAGGTATGATTCACAACTTTTTTTAATAGTGCACCATTATTTACTAAACAAATAGTATAAATATATGTTGAGTGAAATTATCTTACCTGAGATAAAAAATGATTTACTATTAAACTGGAAAGCAAATAATGAATACATTTATGACAGGTTTAGATTTTGAGTCATTTACTTCTTTGAGGACAAATAAATAATAATTGTTTCCTTTTTAAATATACTTATTATGTTTTAGCTGATACTGGGAAGATATACATTTGTATAAACTGTTTTAAATATTATTGTAGTGTTTGTTTGAAAGTTCCTGCACCGAGGAAGCAATTTCAGATATTAAGAAACACGTGTTGGCAAACTAACGGAATAATGTTGGATCTTTCTAATCATTTAATAAAGAAAGGATAAACCTACAGAGGCTATGTTATTATATTTTGTATTTCTAAATGTGTTTACAGAATCTGAAAGGTGCACCCCATTATTTTGTAAAGAGGTTTTTGGTTACATGTGAATTACCTTTTTGAAAAAGAGTTATTTACAAGGTAGGCATCTATGTTTAAAAAAATGCGAAAAGGTTACTATTTGAGTAATGTTTCAGCCCCTAGAGAGATTTTTTTACGGCCTTTATCAGGATGAGTCTACTATTGTAATCACAGATTTCACACCACATTCTTTAAATTCTTATAATAACCCTTTAGTATTCCACTGTTATCAGTGATGTAATCACTAATGCTATTGGTGATATATTGAGCTTTGATGTGTTATTTTTTACCACACCACCCCTAAAGCTGATGTTTTCTAAAGAATTTGTGAGATTTCTAAAAATGAATGTAGTTTTGAACATGATTGCCTGTAATAACTCACCTTAGTGACACTTTGACCTGTGAATTTTCTAGACTTTGCAATGAAATACATTGACTTTACCTTGCATGCTCTTTCTGCACACTCTGTTGCTGGTAGATACAAGTAATTTTCTCTCTGCCTGTGGCCATTCCCTCGACGTGTTAAACTTGTGCATAGAGCACCCTGAACATGGATGCCCACCATGCACCATATTTTAATCAGATTAGATTAGAGTAAAGAACATGCTTGCAGCACAGTTAAGGATTAGACCATAACAAATGATGTAAATTTTCACTTGAAACAACAGAAATTACATTTCTGACTCCGAGGGGCCGATTACGATCCTGGAAAAACCCGGTACAAACAGTGGGTTGGAGCGTTTTCTCCGTCCGACTCGTACCGGGTTGTAAAACTTTACAAACATGCAATTACGATTCGTACGGAAACACCATTTCCGTACGAATCGGAAAAAAGACCAACCGACAGAAAAATACATACAAATGTGATCCGGGACACCGCGGACGTGACGTCCGGACGGAGTTAGGCATGTTTTTACATACCAGCAATTATGATTCGCACCGACTGCAGTCCGGATGGGAATATTTTTACAGCACCCAAAAAGTGCCGGAAAAGCTAAGTACGCGGCGATGCGAGCTGATTAGGGGGCCCGGTACGTGCCGTACCCCCCGTATGTACGGAGCGTACCCCCCAGCCCCCCGTATGTATGGGGTGTACCCCTGTACCCCCCAGCCCCCCGTATGTACGGAGCGTACCCCCCAGCCCCCCGTATGTACGGGGTGTACCCCTGTACCCCCCAGCCCCCCGTATGTATGGGGCATACCCCTGTACCCCCCAGCCCCCCGTATGTACGGAGCGTACCCCCAGCCCCCCGTATGTACGGGGTGTACCCCTGTACCCCCCAGCCCCCCGTATGTACGGGGCATACCCCTGTACCCCCCAGCCCCCTGTATGTACGGAGCGTACCCCCCAGCCCCCCGTATGTACGGGGTGTACCCCTGTACCCCCCATCCCCCCGTATGTACAGGGCATACCCCTGTACCCCCCACCCCCCTGTATGTACGGAGCATACCCCCCAGCCCCCCGTATGTACGGGGCGTACCCCTGTACCCCCCAGCCCCCCGTATGTACAGTGCGGACCCCCAGGGGGTACGCTCCGTACATACGGGGGGCTGGGGGGTACAGGGGTACACCCCGTACATACGGGGGGCTGGGGGGTACGCTCCGTACATACGGGGGGCTGGGGGGGGGTACGGCGCGTACCGGGCACTTGTTTGGACATCTCCATGGATGCTATGGGAGTTCGCTCCGGACGGTCTTTTTTCCATGCAGTTGTACAATCGGACGGATGGGACGGATCGTAATTGCGCATTGGGACTTCAGTTTTCCCATTTGTACGTAAAAATGTCCGGGGACGTGTCGGAGACTTTTCCCGACCCGAGGACGTGTGGGGGAATTTTCCCAATGCGATTCGTATGGACTTTTTCCCATACGAATCGTACTTGGCAGTTTGTACGGCGCTTTTACCATTTGTACGGAAAAAAGTCCAGATTCAATTGGGTTGGGGAAATTTTTTCCAGGATCCTAATCGGCACCCGAGTGTGTGGAAGAGAATTGGGAAGTTGGGGGCCCTAATATCAGAGTTGATGTTTCCTTTTAATAGAAAGTCAGTCAGCCGAGCTGTATTTGTACTTGTAAAGTAGAAGTATTTTAAAGACAATCCGAACATCAATCAGATGGCTCTGCTGGTAGCTTAGTTTCTATTGGTCACAGGGTGTTCCTGCAGCCTTGACTTTTCTACAGTATGCCTTCGTACCCCAGGTATAGGGTGCACCTGCCATTCATAGGAGAAATCGATATATGGCCAATCTGAAGAACTTGGTGGGGACATTTTTAACGTAGTGGGGAGGATGTAGGGTTTCCAACAGAGGAATAATGCCACCTGCAAAGGTAATTTCTAGGTAGTTGGAGCAGCACCAAGATATCAAATTGTACATTATTTTAAATTAATTCGAATAGAACTACCCGAAAGTCAGAACAACAAGAAAAATCTGAGGGCAAGGGGGAGGAAACTCCCAAGACTAGAGGGACATTGTTTTTGTCCCACTTTGGGATTTTCTTTTTGAAAACGAAAAAATTTTAACTTTTCCATATGGCTGCCTCATGTTTGAAGAGCCGAATGGCAAAGTTTCAATTCACTGGCAGGAACGTCTTTGACGGTAATTCCTGTCAATGCTTGAAATGTCCACCGGGCCAAAGCAAAATTCAAAATTTGGCAGCGGTACCTCCATCAGGGCGACCGATTTATTTACTTTGTTGCCCTGGCAAAGGATTGGTCATCCACCAAGATTTAAATCGGCCCCCAAGTTAGTTAAAAATATTATAATTTAATAAGCAAAATGCCACAAAACTTATTGGAATCTGATACAACGAGTACTGACAGCTTTTCTCACAGGCAGCAGAGAAATTGAAGCGATATCTAATAGCTGTTTCTTGTTAACGGTTGCGAAAACTAAGTCCCCGATTTATTATTTGGTGGATGGAGTAATCTCTGTTGGCCTGGCAGAGGAATTAACATCCGCCAGGCTGACACTGCTCTACTCTACTCAAATTTAGAAATGACCGCCAAGCTGGAAGCTGTTTTCCATGGCAAGGGGAGCATTGAGCAGTTTCCACTGCCCCGGTGACAGGCAGTGAAAACTGACCTGTATGTCCACCCATCTAAATTAGGTGGGCGGACTAGGGGGCATATTATCAAGGACGGCGTTAAAATTATCCACAGAGAATTCCAATAAAAGCCCATGTTGACACCAGAACATGGATTTCTATTGGAATTCTCAAGGGCATATTATCAAGCCCATTATCGTCGCTTTAGCAGCTAAAGCGGCGATAATTTTTAACGCCGTCCTTGATAATATGCCCCATAGAGTTCAGCCTCTGACTTCCCTTACTCCGTCAGGCCGGTGTGAGGGTGTAACTTTGGCAGAGACGGTGTAGTCACCACCATAGTTACTAGAGCCAAATTTCGGGGGGGCTAAGAAAAAATTTCGGGGGGGGGGCTGAATCGGCAGAATAGGCGAGTGGAGCTGCAGGGGCTCTTAGAAGGGGTAAAACAACAGCGAGGCCTCATTAACATGCAAATGGTCTTTTAAAGACCTGTGAAGTGCTCGGGTGCGGCTGTGTGTGCGCCCGGGAAGCTGTCTCAGCCAGGGCTGACACACACGACGGGGGGGCTGTAGCCCTTTGAGTCCAATGGGTGTTGCGCGCCTGATAGTTACACTAATGGTCCGCCGGGCCCTAAATGTCAGCTGCAAAATGTGATTGCCTGGCCTAATTTTAAAAGCAGCTCTTGAAGCGGTTTTTCAATTCAAGACAATAACATCTGTGCAGAAGGCGTGAGTGGAAAACATTGTACCTAACCATATTGAAATGTAGTCAAGCTTTGAGAATTCCATTCTAACTTTCCGTGTGGAAGATAAAATGGCTGCAAATTACTTCTCTGTACATCTTACGTTTTTATTTGACTAATGCATTCGAAAGGCTTTTTCGCACAAGGGCGTTGAGTCGCATCAATACTTTTTAGCCTAAACGATCCGAGTTCGCATGTGAATTACACTGCATAGAGCAGATGGTATGTGCTCGTAAGCCCCGCTGGAATGTTAATAGATTTTGCAGGGCTGCTCCCATGTGAAGTTCGTTTGTTTAACCTGCTGATTCTTATAAAGTACCTGCTGGCGATGGGGAAAAGTCGACAATGTGTAATGCGCTCTGGCAGGCTTTTAGGGCAGTCAGTCCACGATATAGCGGCTATTGATCGGATTTTTTTTGCTCTTCCGGGATATTTTCCTGTAATGCATCTGTCACTAAAACAGTAACAGCGCACTCCCCAAATAAATCTTACCGTGGTAAGAAGGGCATTAATTTTAGCTGTGGAAAATTCCACACCGTCCAGGAAACTATGGAAACATGTCTAGAACATTTGCAATATTTCATCCTATGATAAACACACCTGAGGTAAGTATATTATTTTATGTCCAGGAAACAAACAATATTGTGCCGCTTTATTTGTGTTAAATTGATAAACGTTAGCTAGGCCAAGCGTGTGTTTATCCTGTAACAGTGATGCAAGGGTTGAAAGGGACTGGGAACAGAAGGGTTAACCTGCTCTGGACAAATCATAGCATGGATACAGTTTCTCATTGGTCTAAGCATAGTGTTCAGAACTTGCACAAATTGCAAAGCGCATTTCCATAGCAAAGTTTCCTGATCCATGTGCATTGAAATGAGAATTAACATGTAAAACTAGCATGTCTTCTGTATAGAGGGCCATACAACACGTTCTGCATTCTAAACACTGTAAATAACGGTCACTATCATTACTTATTTTAACAGTGCTCTAACTATCAACCTTGGAAGGATGAAATTCTGAGATGACCTTGCCTGGATTCGAAGACCTCTTTCTCTCTCCCCATGTTCACACGTCTTCATAAATTCATATCATCAGATTGACATCCTTTGCATTTTATCAAGAATCCAAAACCATTGCTTAGTCGCTAATGTATTGCAAATTTAATGTCAAAAATAGAAATGTTCATGTTTTGTTCATCAACTAATTGTATGCATCACTGTTGCATTGTGAAGTTGTCTTCTTGGTTTTATCTTTCCCATAAACTTTCAGACTTTAAGTAATAATCTCAGTCCAGAATGTTTTTCTTTTAGAGCATATTTGCATTTTATAGGAAAAAAAACGTGCATTGTTGACTGTGTCCACATCAATAGTATTCACAAATTAAAACCTTGTAGGAAAGTTGTGTGTGCACATAAAGGAAATGCAAAAGGGACATCATAATTTGGGAATACAGAGAGGTCCTCTGTTGCCTGAAGATATGTATTGGTAGTGAACTGGTAAGACTTGGCTTTTTAATCAATAAATTCTTTCCTCTTCAGTAGATTCGTCCAGGCGCCGGGAAACCCTTGTTGGGTAGCTGTTGCGCCATATAAGTTAAATAAATAACTGAAGAAGTTTTAGGAACTTCAATTCAACGGGTAAGTTCTGGGCAGGAGTTCAATACGTGTCTTTGCAAATGTTGTTTCCAACTGTGGCTCCAGCTACCTCATGCCAATTTACTCCCTCTTAGACATCCATCAGTTCCAGAATCTCACGAGGAGCCTTACCAAGCAGGCGAGGAAGCCTCAGGAGATCAGGGAAGAGTAGCCAGCATGAACACCCCCTACTTCCACCCACCCACCCACGCAAATTTAATATGTAATTGTTTACAAATAAAGAAGCCTGGGGTTTCTTTTGCCATTATTTGGATGATAATGCAACAGACAATTTCTGAACACCCACATCTGGGAATATCTGAAAACAATAAAATGAACTCTAACCCTTGGTACTCCATTAATCTTTGAGTGTCCTGCAGGACCGCGTCACACCAAATCAGACATAACCAAAGACGAGGACTTCTACAGCATGGCTTTTGTATGGAACTCAAAATATAGGATGGAATAGGTAAGTGTGAGTGTGTATTGGTGTATATATGTTGGCCAGTATATGTGCTTAGGGAGAAAATCACTATTACCAGGATTACTGAGATTGTTCCCAATAATGCCCTGAGTATGTCAAGGAATACGCAGTATTGTGCCCAGGATAGTCAGAATGTGACCATGAACACGCACAATATATCAAGGATGATCCTCTATTATACCAAAGATAACCAGATAACTAGAATGTCACAAAGAATACCCACGATGTGAAACAGATGGGCGTCTAGTCAGAACATTATCAAGAATGCCAACAATCTGTCAGTTATGAGCTGGGTGAGCCTTCTCGAACCCCTAAACCTAGCTCCAGCCGTTGATTACCTCAACCATTCCACATGGGCTATGTGCCAGCCTTTTTTAGGGGTTTTAAGCTGAGCAGACTCTGCACTGGTCTGTTCAATTTATACTTAGAATTTTCTTCCTTTGGAGGCAGACTTTACTTTGGGTCTCTTACTCAACTATGCTTAGTTCTGGCTGTTTTCTTACTTTAGATTTAGACCTTAAGTTGATACTCTAGCACTATTTCATTTTGGTTTACTATTGAGACATTGATTACCATTGATAAACTAACTACTTTTTGCTTTCTGTAAAGATCTTAATTTTGGATAAACCTATAAGCTTTAACCTGGAATCTTGTCTCGTGTAAATTTACTATTTGGCTTGGATTAAGTCTTATGAAGACTCAGATAATCTCGATTCTACGCATTGACCCTCTTAAGTATTTTAATTAGTGTGTCGACAGTGGTAAGGCCCTGGTCCTTGACCTCCCAGACTCCACACTTGCACCTTATAAGGTTATCCTACATGCCATAGCACTTCTTATATATGGCTGGAAGAAATATGATCTGCTCATCCCTGCGCTGATGAAACTCCATTGGCACCCCTTGGTGGCCCACGCAATGCTCAAACGCAGCTGCATCCTTTAAAAAGCCATAATGACCAGCACCCCTGCTTATTTTGCAGGCAAACTCACCATGTCCAGTGGATCTTGGCACACATATAGCCAGCCCACCGTCGACCCGAGACTAAGAAGACTAAAAAGAAACGAACAAGGCAGCAGGCCTTGTCCATCTGTGTACCCCCCGTATCCATAAGGATCGCATCAACCCTGCTCCAATTTAGTAAAAAGTTGAAGACACACCATTTTAAAGAACACTACATCACAATGCAGTAACAATTCAATAACCACATACCTCTCCTATGGCTTGTTGGCTGTATGCTTGTCTCTGATCCTGTACTACGCTCCGCTGCCTTTTTGGCTAAGGTTGCGCTATGCAAATACAACATATTTACTACATGCCTTCCACATCCTCGGGTTACTCCAAAACTACCGCCTGTAAATAAGGAAACCTTTTCAGCATCTCCAATTGACAGAAATGCAAAATAACGCAGGATGGGTCAGCGTGACAGACATACAATGTTCTGGACTACTGAAGGCATGCCATTCTGTCATACCAGGGTGCAGGCTTGAACATTAGTATTGTACATTTCTAACTTTTGGTTCAGGTTTCATGTTATTGTGCTGTATTTCTTTTTGTTGACTAAGGTTTTCTTCTGAGGGAAAGCACTCCAAGGGGCATATTATCAACGAGGCGATAAAAAATTATTGCCGCTTTTGCAATTGTTTTTGGACGAAAAGCGGCGATAATTTTAACGCCTTATTAGCAAGGACAAGCTAACGCATGAATCCATGCTTCTTCGCCCTTTCCCTTAAGGCCCAGCTTTGCATCTCTAATGAGATGCAAAGTGGGCGTTCCTCCCCAGAATAACAGGAGCATTGTCGCTAAGCGACATTTCTCCTATTATCAAGCCTCACGCTAAGAAGCACAGCGGCAAGAAAAGTAGCGATAACCTCTGTTATCGCTACTTTCCTTACACCTGCTTTGAAACTGACTTAGCCATGATATCCTATGGAAGGTGGATATCATGGCTAAGTATGTCTGCCCTATCAGCAAGCTATCGCCAAACCCTGTGCGGTTATCGCTGTATTTCCAGCGATAATCGCACAGTTGGCAGCTTGCGCTCTGAATTTTATCGCTTTGGAGATAAGCGTTGCTGATAGCACGCTATATCCGCGATAAAATTCAGAGTTGGCCAGCGATAATTATCCTCGCGCTAAGAGTGCTGAGCGATAATTATCGCCTGGCCTTGATAATATGCCCCCAAATTTGCTATGACATTATTTATGTGTACTATAGAAAGGGAATAAATAAATATCTGAATAAGTAAAGAAGATAATATAACTTTATTGGATGTGAGATTAAACACATGCATGTTTTTATTTCATGTCAAATTTCTTTTTTTGCGAGTTTTATATAGCGCAAACTATACCCGAAGGTATCAGAGAGCTTTACATGAGCACCAGTTGAGTTACAGAGGGACACATTCATTTTGCTAGGCTCAGGGAGATTAAGTGATTTTCCCAGAATCACAGGATGTTGAGCGTCCCTGCCGAGACTCGAACCCTGTTCCCCGCCTGGAGCTTGACCCCCCTAGCATTAGGCCACTTCCTTTCAAATGAGTTTTATGTGGTTATGTTGTGCAGGACCTGTCAGCTCACATGCATCAGATATGCTAAATAGGGGCTGTCCTCAGAGAAAAGTAGTTCTTTTGTGCATAACAGTAGGCCTGACCTGTGTTAGGGCCTACCATTGTTACAGCAGATGGGGAGATGAACTGGTGTTGATACTCCACACTTCAGTGGAGTTTAAAATCAGGGTGCAAGAAAAAACAAAATAAGTTTAGGGAGTCACAGTAAAACAGATGGACTGTGCTCCATACAAAAATATATGGTAGGGTTCACTTTAATTGCTTACATCCTTCCATATTAATACAGGGAACTGCATTCTGTTTGTTATTTTATTGATCTGGAGACCCGATTGGCTGATGTCTGCTTGAAATACTTAGTCTCCACCTGACTGCTCTATTGTATCCATGTTATGTTTTATGTAGTGTGCATAAGTTCTCATTTTATGTTACATTTATGTCTGGCCTTCTTCTTTTTGGCTTTCTGTTTTTTCACAGTATCAAGTTGCATTATGGATAATTTATTGGTGAGGTAGACAAACACAATTGGTACTTGTGCGGTGCGTCCTTATCACAATTGGTTAACACGAGTAATCGCTTCAAACTCAGTTAAAATATTGTTTTACATGCCTTCAACGCTCATGTTCTGTTTTAGTGCCACCTAGTGGCCAATTGGGCCGTTTATTCTCTTGTTAAATTTCAAAATGATATATATGATGGGGACCCTGACTGAAATTCCAGCTGACCAGTTTACAATTGTTTTCTACTTGATTATACACTTGTAACTTGTTGGTTTTTGCCATACAATGACCTACTATGGCCGTATAATGACCTACAGTTGACATACAATGACCTACTATGGTCATACAATTACCAACAGTTGAAACTGCATCGTGGGACTCATTATGCGAGTCCAGTGATGTCTACAAGTTTGGAATAATATTTGTTAAACCAGTAGAAGTCAGCCACCTTTTCTTTTTCTGCTGGACACATATCGACAATGTTCGAAAACCTTTATGCCGCAAATCGGTCCAGTAGAAATAATCTGCAGCTGGTCAAATGGAAATTCCAGCAGGACAGGCCAATCAGCTGTGGCACACCTCACGCTCGGAACCCTGGGAGCAATTGCATATTTACATCTCAGCGTGCCAGTCTGCTCTCATTGGCTGCTGCTAGACACAATGGAGTTTTCAAAGTGCAAAGTCGTGGTCCCTGGTCCCTCATGCTGAGATTAGGGGTGGGCGGAATTTGCGGAATTAACCTTCGCAAATTATCGCGAGAATGTTTAAAATTATCGCAAACAAGCAGAAATATCGCGAAGATGCGGAAGTTTTTTTCCGGCATGTTCGCGAGATTTTCTGCATGGTTGCGGGTCGCCAACTTACCCATGTGGTTGCTTGCGGGCGCGGCCATCTTGTTTTGAGTTGTTCTCGCGGTGCATGATCGCGAGAAGAAAGACGTGATCGCGCGACGCATGACGTCACTGCGGGCGCGAACTGTCGCGAGACAGCGCAAATGGCTAAAAACAATACAACATCTCATGGAGAACGCGACCGGATCAAGAAAACTTGTCGGCGAACGCAGGGATTCAGGTAAGGCGATCGCGCGCGCGCGAGAATGTATCATTTTACAGCGCGAGCAAGAAACAAATTATCGCCAAGCTGCGGAAACCGGAATTTTTGACATTTTCGCGCTCTCCGCGGAACGCAAAAATGTCAAATTATCGCAATTTCCGCGAACGGAACGAAATTTTTGCCCAGGCCTAGCTGAGATAAAGGATGACACTGAATCTGCTATTGAAAACAGTATCACCTTCAAGGTTCTGTGCCTTGCATATTGGGCGCTGCAAGGAACTTGCCCAGATTACCTAAAAAGAATCTAAAATGGTATATTCTAGGTAGGTCCTTTTGCTCTAGCTTCCCAAAAAATCTGGTAGTTCCTCCTTACAAGCGCATGTCCTGGAGAGGTAGGAGCTTCATTAGAAATACTTTCCTTAAATGGAACAGTTGCACCCAATCATTGAAGTCCATAGCCACTCTTCTAGCCTTCAGAAAAGTCCTAAAAACCTGGCTCTTCATCAACTAAAAACAAAAAAATACCTGTATTGATCATAGATAGCGCCAAGATCAATATCATTGGCGCTATATCAATATCAATGTGGTTACTCAACCGGACAAGGGCACGTGCGCCCTGCCCCTTTATTGGCAGGGTCACCCGACTGATGGCACCTGTAATGGATAGGAATGGGGTGGGTGTAAGTGCAGCCTCAACGGAGGGGCTGTCTCGTTACGTGTCCAGCAGGACACCACACCAAGGTACCTCACTCAGCGAGACGTTTTCCAAATTGTCCTTATTCTGATAAATGCATCAGAACCGGCATAGCACGCCTCTTTGACTATTTGAGTAATTCTGTGTGTCTATTTGACCGATTCTCTATTAGAAAACAGAATAAATAACCCAATGATTCTACTAGGCCTATTCTATTTGGATAAAACTTATTAAGACAGCAGATAATTTACCTGGCGAGTATTGAATTTGGTCATCTCCACAGTTATTCACTTCAGTTAAGGCACAGCCAGGAATGGTCCATGGGAAGTATGTAATTTGTGCATAATATTATTTGTACATAGGCCCTCATAGGGGACGATACCCTTTCTCCATATAACGAATTGTCCGGGGTTTCCAGATCTGGGTTTACCACTTCCAGACCAATCTGTTCTCTGGGCCGGTGCTAAGAGCTCTTCTGCAGCCAATAGGTGAAGCGGCTTCTTGGCTGACAGGGCTGGCTTGTATTCTCAAGCAGTGCCAGTTGGTGCCAGGATGACCAGCCCTTCAGTACATGCTCAGCACTTGACATTTTAGAGGGAACCAAACACTCTAAAATGCTTCTTCCTTAAGATACAGTTTGGTCCCTTGGAAGCCGACATCACACAGTTCTGTTTCAGCGGATACTGGGCCCTTTTTGATTCTGATTTTCTAATTACTATTATCTCTCCAACACTCATTTGGTCCTCTGATGGGCCTTGCTTTGTGCCAATGAGGGGTTGGATACAGGGGATCTAATACCAGGCTAGCTAATGAGGATCAGGAATTGGACAACCGACTTACAAGCTAGTAATTAGATTCATGTACGGGACTCTTAAAACCAGACTATACAAGTAAAGGACAATCTCTGCTAGTCCGAACCTTTTGAAGAAATTAAGTCGGCTAAAATCATGCAAACCAATAATTTTGTTAAGGCAATACAAAAAAAATACATTAGCACCTGATGCCCTGAGATTTCTCTATGCTGGTCTCTCCTTGACATAAATAAATCAATTGGAATGCACAATCATCTTAAGGAGACAAGTCATGATAAACCAGAGTCTATGGTTTAGTTAAAAATTTCATTTTATCAAAAGTATCCAAAAGTGGCAAATACATCATCAATAAACATTTAGGAGCTACAGAGTGCAGGACAGTCTAATTAGTTGGGGCTTGCATTAAAGTGACAAGGAGCTTTGGAAAGTATAGCAAGAACATAAGCCACGACAGCTCATGGGCAATATCGCATCAAGAAAGAGTCCAAGAAGGATGTGCACAGCATATGTATCAGCCAGAAAGAAGGAGCAAGTAGAGTCCGTAAAAGAAATGAGCATCAACGGAGTCAGCAAACGAGTTCTCAACAGAATGGTGCAGGCAAATCAAAGTCAGTCTCTGGGATCCGACCATCATCCCTCAAAACAATGTAAAATATAATCCTCTAGTTCCAGGGTGACGCCTCCTTGGTCACCTGATCGTGTCAGGCCACTCAGTTTATTGGTCAGTTCGTATAGGATGATTGTCATGAGGCATAAAAGAAGACACCTATTATAGAAAGAGGTGGTACTGATCACACAGTTTGTCTGATCATCCAGTACACGTACACGTCCAAACAATGATCCTTCAGTAACAGGAACATGAGTGAGTTAAAAAAGAATAGCAAATGTTCCCAAAGTTTCAACTATGTTGCGAGCAGTCCTTTTAAGCGAGTGAGAACTCTTCTAGAAAGATACAGTTTCGCTTCACAATGTAAGTATGGGAAAAAATTTCACAAGTGTAAGACAAAGCGTAAAAAAATGCATAGCTATAATGAAGTCAATTTAAGAACATGCAGAATGTAAAGTAATGGAAATATACATTTCATAGGAGGAATCAAAATTCTAAAAATCTTTTCAACTTAAAAGCACTCAGAACATGTTAATGTTAATGTTAATAGTTGGTCTGCCATGATCACGTGTAACTATGACACATTACTGCATTTTCAAAATACCATGGTGTACAATTATTTCAATTCATAAAATATTAATATCGTTTTAAGTGTTCTACATTAGTACATATATGCCGATTATTGTCTGAAGGCTTCATGACATTTACACTCAATAGGACTATGCAGCACCATTTTTGCTTTTCTCATTTTGTGCATAATTTCACATATGCAAATGATGGAATTCAAAATGTAACCCTTCTATATCACACTAAAATTATCTAGATTACGTTAGATTTCATTGATTTTTCACACACATTACTATTTCAATGAGGATGATTAGGAATGTTATAACACCTGAATACATCACTTTAACATTCTATTACATGTTGAAATCATATGCTAAGGCTGTTTAATAATATAAATGTCTATATATTGCAAATTAATATAATCTCATCTATCCTACAATTATCTCCATGCTTTTATGATGCAGTAACTAAATTCTCTCACATTTATATCTCATATTTCTCCAACGTGTAGTTGGTGCACGTTTATTAATAGGTTATTCAAAATGTCTCATAATTGGTTTATGTGTCAAGTAAAAAATCTGGCAGCTTTTCAGTTGCATCAGTTCTAACACTTTCACTGTCTCCATGGCGATGGCAGGTATACTGTAATGCTCATAGGAATTATGGGCCCGATTCACAGAACAAACTTAAGACTAAATCCTAAACTTAGTACCATTTTGGTATTCACAGAATGCACTTACTACTTCTGGTATTCACAGAATGAACTTACTACTTTAGCGATTCACAAAATGAACTTAGGACTTTTGCTATTCACAGAATCCATTTACGACCACTAAACTTACGTCCGCACCCGGGCCGGAATTTCCGCCCCGGAGCGGAGTTTCCGGGCCCTGAGCGGGAAGTCCGCATGCGGGCCGGAAAGTCCGCTTTGAGGGCGGAATACCCGCTCCCGGGCCGAAAACTCCGGCCTCGGGCCGGAAATTCTGCTTTCGGGCCGGAACATCAGAATTGGGACCAAACTACATTACTGTTGCCATTGATCATTTGAGCCAAGGGGAAACACCTGTCCAAGTCCCTACCATCCCCCACCATGCATCAGCTGACGCACTCCAGCCAATCCTAGCTCGGCAGCACGTATAACTGCAGAGCAGACACACACAAACCCTTTCAACATGTCACTGAATGTGTTTGTTGCACTGCCCCTTGCCATGCAGCAAAACCACTTGAGGAGGAGGAGGAGGAGAGCCAGAGCAGAGAGGATCTTCAGACAGAGGATCAACTTATTTGGAATGTCCAGTCAAGATATAAGGGCCAGGTACCGTTTCCCTCCAGAAATCATCTTGGATATGGTATGTGAGTGGGAGCAGGAACTTGACTCCGTGACCTGCTGCTCACATGCAATACCAGCATACCTCAAGATCCTATCAGCGCTCCATTTCTTCGCCACTGGCTCATTCCAAAGGGTCTCCAGTGACCATGTGGGCATATCCCAGGCGAGCCAGTCGCGGTGCCTGCATCAGGTACTGCGATGCATCACTGCAAGATCCCACCTCCACATACATATGCCACCGACACTGGCCCTGAGACAAAGGGCAGAACGAGATTTCTTTCGCATTGCACAATTTCCACGTGTGCTGGGTGCAATTGACTGTACCCATGTGGCCCTTCAGCCACCCCGCCACATTGCACACATCTTCTGCAATAGACACCGATGGCATTCCATCAACGTGCAAGCTGTCTGTGATGCCAGAGGGAGGTTCATTGATGTGCATGCGGTGTTCCCCGGCAGTACCCATGACAGCTTCATATTCCGCATGTCACCTCTTGCCCGGCGGATAGCTGCGGGAGAATTTGGCAACATGTGGCTACTGGGTAAGTACCAAGCGTTAGAAAGGAGGATTATGTGTTTTTGAAATGTCTGAATGCCCCCCAAAATTAACCATAGTACTTTAAGAATCATAAAGCTAGATACAGGGCCCACCTGACAATGCATGTAATACAGTATAGATCATGTCCTGTGCAAGTCAAAGAGGGAAATCTAACCAACTGCCCTTTCCCCTCTACTCAGGTGACGCTGGGTATGCACTCACCCCACATCTCCTCACCCCTTACAGGCGTGCAGACACTGTACCACAGCGTAGGTACAATAGGGCACACATACAGACTCGAGCCATCATAGAGCGCACTTTTGGTCTGTTGAAGTCGCGATTCAGATGTCTCGACCGTACAGGGGGGGTGCTGCAGTACTCCCCAGAAGTAGTGTGCAAGATCATTTTAGCCTGTTGTGTCTTGCACAACATTGCCTTAACGCATGGCTTACAGATACCGCTGGAACCTCGGCTACCTATGAATCTGGGAAACCGGGCCATGGCACATAACCGAGGTCAGGGCATGCAAGTCCGTGAGCAGCTTGTTGCCACGTTCTTCACATGAGCAACCTGTAGTGGAATGGACCAAATGTGGATTGCTGTCTGTTGCCAATGATGAAACTTGGATATACACGACTGTGTCAATAAATTCCTTCCTGAGGCTACTTTGCAAGCCACACTAACTGCATGTTAATCACAGCTCTTGACAGTAGTCAAAACGTTGAGCCTGCATCAGCACATGTGCCCATGTCAGCGATCAGTGTAGTGGATGTCCCGAAAGAATCTATAGCCACAGATGCAAGATGATACATGTACTGAGAGACACAGCCGGACCTCATGAGGATGGGTCTCTTAATCAGAAAAGGCCATAACCATAGCATTGTCGGCCCTGTGCCATCAACAGATGTGACTCCCCCACAAATGATGCGCCCACGACGTGAGTGATGCAATGGGTCAATTAGACACCATGGGTCAGATTAATGTGGGACTTGCGGCCCTTTCACGCTGCCGTTGCGTCACTTTTGTGACGCTGCGGTGGTGCAAAGCCAGCCCCATGCTGCGGGGAATGTACTATATGACGCATCTGGGAGATGCGTCACGTTGTAAAGGCCTGCGCCACATGTAGGCGTTCTGGTGCAGGGGGGGGTCTTCCGGGCGCAGAAACGCCTCCTAAAAATCTACAATATTTCACTCAGTCACTTTTAAGGCCATGCTGCGTCAAAACCCTGCGCCTGCTTGAAGCAGGCGTAAGGATTGACGCAGCATCATAGGTATAGGGCACCCCCGAGCCTTGCTGGAGCTGCGTTGTGCATGCGACGCAACTCCAGCAATGCGCCGCCTTTCCAACGGGGGATGCGTCACGCATCTGCACATCCGAGCTGCACGGTGCACCGAAATGTCAATGCCGCGCATCTGTGTTGGCGCACGGGTGGGCAGATGCATCGCAACTCTTCTGACGCAATCTCTGCTGATTAGCAGAGATGCGCCCGAAGCCGTAACTCTGCCCCCCTGTGTCTGTGACATATCCACACTTCTCAAACACAATGTTCCGGAACACATCACACAACTCTGCAAATGAGCACCTAATATGGACTACATGTACCATAATGCAAAGCATGAGAAACTGAAACAGAAACTGCAGACATGTCTTGAAATGGTCACTTCACCCTCTTGTCACATTTAATTAATTCTCACATGCACTGTCTTTTCTTTTTTATCCACAACAGAACAGCAGGATGGCAGTAGATGTGATTCCAGATTGTGGATGGATCTGGATGACTACAAAATGGCAGGCAACTACTTCCTGTGATGTATTTGCTGCCTCCCACTCCCTGTCAAACATTTCCTGTATGGAATTATATGTTCCGGGTCATTTTCGGAATTTGCGGCCAAAAAGCGGAAGCTCCGATTACGGAGCGTACGGCCCGTGTGCGGAAACGCCGATTACGGAGCGTACGGCCCGTGTGCGGACCTCCCGCTCCGGAACCAGAAACTGCGCTTACGGGCCGTAAACTCCGAAAATGACCCGGAACACATAATTTCATTCAGGAAATGTTTTACAGGAAGTGGGAGGCAGGAAATACATCACAGGAAATAGTTTGCTGCCATTTTGTGTTCATTCTGAGTCATCCTCTATCACAGACAGATCCTCTGACATCCTGCTGCTCTCATCCTTCTTATTATCCCCATAATGGCTGAGGGTTACGAAGAGAAGGCACCCCCTTTCACTGAAAGTGAGTTGGACATCTTGGCTGAGGGGGTGCTGGCCAAATTTTCTCAGCTATATGGGGACCCTGAACACCAGCTGAGCAATGCAGCCCGGGCCAGGCTGTGGGCCAACATCGCCGAGCGCTGCAGTGCAGTGGGAGTCCACACCAGGAGTGCGAGGGCATGCCGCAAGCGCTGGGAGGACCTAAAACGGTGGGCCCGGCACAAGGCTGAGGAGCTGGTGGGCCAGTCTTCCCAGCACCATGTGCATCGTCCTCGCCTATCCCCACTGTACAGGAGGGTCCTGCGATCAGCTTGGCCGACCCTCCATGCTCAGCTGGAGGAGCATGAGCAGCAGGGACATGGTAATTGCATCATATGCTAAATGTGTCTGGGAGTATGATGTGAGTGAAACAGTGCTGTACCATTGTGTGTACGATGCCTCCATTCACAGATTCCGTGTCCATGCAGCAGTAACCAAGCTTAAAAAGGCACACTGTAGCATATGGACTGTACAGGGCAGAGTGCATTTTGGGAGTTGGAGTCTCGCCATGACAACTGGCTAAATGAGCCATATTTGTGCATTTGTACTGAAATCAGCTCTTCCCGCACCACTACAATTGGCACTAGGAAATCATGTGTGCATTGGATGAGCAATGGTACAGACACTGTCCTGTGTGCGCATGGCAGGCCAAAGGGTATTGGATGCTATGACTTGCATAGCATTTTTAGAGTGTGGGTTCCAATTGTGACAAAACATCATGTGCCATGGAGTCAAGACAGACTTTGACATCCTTTCATCACTCTTAAGCGCTTCTAAATTTACAAGGGGTGTTCACTGACAGACGTCTCAGCCTCAGTGGCCTGTTTCACATTTCACATGTACAGGTAGCTGTCACAAAATTCCCCCAGTGTTCAGCGGTGTACTGCATTACCATATCAATCACCAAAGCCAATATGTGCCACTGGATTGTCAGTACATGTGTGGGGACAGCCAAAGGCTAGACTCACAATTTAGCTACAGAAATAGGCCAGAGCCTCAGTGCATGTGTGACCCACATTCGCCAATTGTCGTGTCCCATACAATGCTACAAAGCAGATGACACTTGTCCAGACCTTCAACAGCTGCGACTCCCTATGAATGGCCATAATCTGAGATTCGGGACTTCATCTTCTCCATTGGTGGACTACTTGTGGAACCTGCACATGTAGCTGTGGCAGGACACACAGATCCCCAGAATGCCAGGTTGAGGGTTGGACAATACAGTCGTGTAAGCCACACACATCCACGTGAGATGGCCATGTCAGACTCAATCCAGGAACTGACGGTGAACATACACGTAATGTCAGCTCATAGACACTGACAACTATTGAGTGTGATCAGAGGAAAATAAGTCTGACCTTGGCTCCTATGAATGTGTCTCGTCCTGCATGACACAAACATAACATTCGGATTTTGCTTATATTTCAGCAGGCACAGCTGGCGAAACAGAAGGGCAGCAGGACCTGGTCCGGAGCAAGAGGCCACCAGTGCGGCGGCGGCTACACCCACTTTCCACCAGCGAGGAAGAGGAGGATGAGGAGGGACCCTCAACATCAAGAGGCAAGGGGATTGCGCCCACCCGGACTGACAAGGGACACCCTGATGCTGGTGCCACATCCCGGGTGGAGGCTGCAGACATTGAATCGGGGGGGTGAACACGACACCTCAGACCATGAGGTGTTGGAGAGCTACTCTCCTCAGGAATCTTCACTTGTGGTCCCTGAAAAGGTGTCCTCGGGGCAGGCCAACAAACAATCTGGGCCTGCCATCAGCCCCTCCCTACCTCTAGAGTTCCCCATTCCATCGGGGGACCCAGCTGCATCCCCTGCAACCAGTCCCCCTCATCGTAGCCGCCAGCTCCCCAACATCATTGGCTCCGGACCTCAGGCACCACATCCCTCCTTCTCCCCCCAGGCCCCTCCCGGTGTTGTTCCTCCTGTGGCTGTGCCAGTGGACTTGATGTGGATGTGTGAGGGTCAGCCAGACATGTCCGCTCGCATCCAGCTACAAGTGTGTATGGAGGTACGCATGATGCGAGAGGACATGCTCCGATGTATGGCCACCCTCACCACCGCCATCAATTCACTGCCCGCAGCCATCTCGTCTGTTGTCTCCCCAATCCCTTCCCATACCACTGTCAATGTCTCCCCCTGTCCGTTGCCCCACACTGTTTCCCCCCGTACTCCTCGTGTGGCACGAACCCAAGTGGTGCCTGTTCCTGCACCCGCCAGACGTGTGCCTGCATCGGACTCTGAGGATCTGGACATTGTGGTCCTAGAGGATGACCAGAAGGACACTTGACTTTTGACGTGAACAACTATTTCATTTTCCCCTTGTAAATAGACTGTTTTCCCTGACGCTCCCTGACGTGTTATATTTTTTTTGCCCCACCCCAATCCAGGTTCCCATCTCCCTCTGCATTAAGATCATCATTTGTTTTCCTTTCTCCCTTCCAAACGGACGGTTGTTCTTTTGTACCTTCTCAAAATACAATTCGGAATACTCATAACTTCCACTTGTTTTACTTCATTCTGAATGTCTGGTTCTGAATATGGACACATATTTGGTGGGTCATCTGCTATGCACATAATGGCTGGTTGCAACGATGGGTCACACTTGTAACTGTGTCACACACACACATACCTTCTCACATCTCCAGGCCACCTGCAACGTTACACAGGACATGATACACAACAGATTATTAGTTTTGGTCGGTGTTTATTTGGTGCACACACAAACACGTGATCACATTGTCCCGGGTTCCTGTCACTGGTGAGTGCGACGCCGCAATTTGGGGGGGGATGACCGCTCCGAGTGCTCAGGTCTGGCTCGTCGCCTACGTGGAGGTGGGTACTGTCCAAGGGACTGTCCAGGGTCATCCACATGTGCTGTGGCAGATGGTGTTTGCACACTTGATGGCTGTACAGGTGGTGGTGGTGGTTGTGCAGGTGGCGGGAGTGACTGTACAGGTGGTGGTGGTGGTGGTTGTGCAGGTGGCGGGAGTGACTGTACAGGTGGTGGTGGTTGTGCAGGTGGCGGGAGTGACTGTACAGGTGGTGGTGGTTGGGCAGGTGGCGGGAGTGACTGTACAGGTGGTGGTGGTTGGGCAGGTGGCGGGAGTGACTGTACAGGTGGTGGTGGTGGTGGTTGTGCAGGTGGCGGGAGTGACTGTACAGGTGGTGGTGGTTGTGCAGGTGGCGGGAGTGACTGTACAGGTGGTGGTGGTTGTGCAGGTGGCGGGAGTGACTGTACAGGGGGTGGTGGTTGTGCAGGTGGCGGGAGTGACTGTACAGGTGGTGGTGGCTGTGCAGGTGGCAGGAGTGACTGTACAGGGGGTGGTGTTGGGAGTGCCAGTTCAGCCCGCTGGTGTGGATGTCTCCCTTTGCTGTGTTGGTGTGCAGTTGGTACAGGTGTGGGGATGTGCTGTCCTGTGGGCAGATATGATGGCTCCCCTCCCTGCGTTGACCGTGAAGGGAAAGGTTGGCTCACTCTCAAAATGCCCTCCATCATCTTCATGGCCAAGGCATGGTGTCTTGCACTCTCTTCCCTCTGGATGGATAGCATGTCTCGCATATTTCTGGACATGTCCTGCCAAGTCCTATTCATCCTATCCAACACTTGGCTCAGCCTCTCCACCGCCTGAGGGAAGTGGACCATGTCCTGCAGGGAGTCCGACATGGTGGAAAGGGTAGCCCCTATGGCACTAATGTCCTGCCTCACATCGCTCTGCTGTTGGAAGAAGTCCTGCTCCCACTGGTCATCACAGCCAGGTGCAGGCCCTCTCTGCAGCTGTCTGCCATGGATGGGATGTGCAGGTCCTACGGCAGGGGGTGGGGTGGGAGGTGGGAGCCTGTGGGCAGGTGAATGGTGCCCAGGGGATTCCAGCAGCACAACAGGGCTGGTACTACCCCCAGATGGTGGAGAGGCTGGCAGGGATACACTGTCTAGGGAAGAGTGGGTAGGGGAACCACCATGTTGGTCCTGGACGTGAGGACTGTGAGGGAGTGATGTCTGTGTTGTGATGCGTGTGTGCTGTGGCTGGTTTGCTCGAGTCTGGGGACAGGCCATGGTATGCCTGGGAGGAGGCGGAGGGACGTTGCTTGGCAGAGGAGTTGATGCCCTGACCGATTTAGCCAGTCTGCCATGATATCGCGCATTGGCATCTTCATCGTCAGACATGTAGTCCTCATCATCCACCAAGCAGAGGTCCTCAGGATATTCTTCCTCCTCCTCCTGAGCAGTGCTTGCAGCCGACATCACAGCTTGGAGGATCAGGGGATTCTCCCCTCTGATTCCCCGTCGGCCCGCACTGGTCATAGGCCTGTCATCCTCGTCATCAGCATCCCCTGGAACAGAGGTTGCAACCGTATTAGGGATTGACCTGGTATGACATGTGGTGCAAAACAAGGGTTTGTATCAACTGTACTTTGCATCAACAGATGAGGATCATGTGACCTGTGTAGGGTACCACCACAAAGTACAGCTCACACCATAGCACTGAGGTGTTACACAGATACAGGCAAACTCACCAGCTCCAGCCACAACTCTCTGTCCCTTGGTGTTCCCCCCTAGTGTCACCTGCTGGACCTGTCTCCTCACGGGCCTAGCTGTCCCTGAACCATCAGCTGTAGAGGGAAGTGACAACATTCTCAATTATCTGCATCACCAATTGTCAGACAGGCACATGACACTCCTGATTTGTATTTCACTTTGTACACAACTGCTGATTCCATGCAGAGGGGAATCAGGATCTCTGTCATGGCTTTGGAGTCGAAGCCAGTGACACACCTCATGCTAGAATTACCTGGAGGACGGCTGCGCGAGGGTTGGATGTCATACAGTCCCCGGGATGGTGCATGCTGCTGGGGTGTAATCCGGTCAGCATCTGTGATAAGACATACAGGTCTATATTTTGCAACAAGAGATGGTAGCTCTGAGCCAACATGTCATTCTCAATGACCATTTGTGGGTAATCCAGAACTATGTGCAGCATGTTGAGCTCCTGAACTTTACATTTGGGCACCTGCTCACATGCAGCAGTTGCCAGCCGTTCCCTCCACACAGCAGTGACATCAATCAGATGACACATCAACAGACACCTCATGCTAGAATTACCTGAAGGACAGCTGCGCGAGGGGTGAACAGCTGCAGCCAGGATGTCATTGAGTGCCCGGGATGGTGCACGCTGCTGGGGTGTAATCCGGTCAGCATCTGTGATAAGACATACAGGTCTATATTTTGCAACAACAGATGGTAGTTCTGAGCCAACATGTCATTCTCAAAGACCATTTGTGGGTAATCCAGGACTATGTGCAGCATGTTTAGCTCCTGAACTTTCCATTTGGGCACCTGCTCACATCCAGCAGTTGCCAGCCGTTCCCTCGACACAGCAGTGACATCAATCAGATGACACATCAACAGACACACATGTATGAGAAGATTACTGATAGGAAGGGATAAATGACCCGGATTCCTCCCCATTACACTGCTATCACCTTTGCCATTCAGACTTACATATTTCCAGAGTCTCATGTTGTTTGTTGTCAAGTCAGAAAGGGTTTCATGTGTGAGATTTACAATTGTCAGGGACATGATGTTGCTCATTTGTGCTTCCCCACGCATGAAGTCACACATATTTGTATGAGAGAACACAGATGTCTTACGTCCATCCTTTGAGTGTCCTCTCTTTGCGTACTCTATTTCCCAGATCATGGTACTACTTAGCTGACGACGATTGGTGTCTTGTACAGCAGACATCCAAACCTCTTTTGTCAAACACTAACCTATACATGTGAATACAGTAGGAGAGGAGGCAAGCAGAATGTAACATTGCGGATAGGCTGAAAGGCTTTGATGCCTTCTGCCTGCACTGGATTAGCGTGTTGCTCTTCAGCCTAATCATTTAGCAGGTGTAACTACATGAAGATTCACCTTAGCAGCCCCTACATTCATCTCAAAGGTACACTACTGGCATCAGTGTTGGCCTCAGCCATGCTATTTTCATCGTGGTGTTTCCTATCATTGAATTGCAAGCCGGTTGTGTTTTGGTCACTTCATATGACTCATGGTACTATTGAATGTCCATTCTGCACTCACTTGGCATACATTTTGTGTCATCCTTTAATTAGCCACCAGGGTCTGATCTTGCATGGGTTCAAATGCCATATGTGAGCATATTGTGATGCAGGACAACAGTGTTGTAATACACATGCAACATACGGCGGACGTGAAAGGCACATTTCTTGAGCAGTCAGCCTGATATATTCTTGGGTTCCCCTCCCTTGGCCCAGCACCGGAACAGTGTGTGGGCCCTGAACAGATGTCACAGCCAACCTTGTAGCAGAAGTCAGTATGTGTCTTTGATTCTGGGAGGACCTCGTTGTACCTACAATGATAAGTGTGTTTTGCTACTTCACATTCCGGCAGCCACATGTGATGCACTAGATTTCTGGCACAAAGGATGAGCACAAGCAGTTGTGGGCACCAGCGTTGCATTAGTGTGTTATACGTAATATCATGATTGCTCCCACATTACTTCGAATGGGCCCACTACCTGGATGCAACCTATATCACAATGACATGTCTACGGATCCTGATGTGCGGTCCACTATCGTGTTTTGTTGATGGGCAACACAGAAGCCAGACAATGTAAGTGGTACATGACCAGCTGTGTGGACTGGGCATTTGATCTATATTGGAAACATTCAAAGTTGGACAGTGTATGCATTGTCAATACTAATGACCCTGGGATCTCACTTGTTCATCATTGCCATATTTCAGTCAATTACTTTGATTGATTACGTCTACAGACACCATTACAACATAGTGGGGACACCCTTTTGAGTAGTTGTGGCACTCGATAACAGGATTGGATTCCCAGGTCTGGGGCTGTTGCAGAAAAACATGTCATGTTCCGCAATTACGAAGGTTTGATGAGCCAAGACATGTAATATATTGTCTTCAGCTGTTCACAATTATAATTATCTAAAGGTGGATGTCCATTGACTACTCCAATAGTAATGCAGCGATTTGTACATCTCTGGTTGACTTTCATATGTGGACACTGCATGTCCCTCGGTCACTCCTGGCAATGTATGCATTTTGACCATCTCCTGGCCACTTTGACTTACCAGTCGGTGAGGGTGTACGGTGGCGATGCCTCCCAGTAGATGCAGGGACCTCCGCTACGGCAGTTGTCTGTGCTCTGGCTGAATGTGTCAATGGGTGAGAAGAGAGAAAACTAAATATCTGGAATATGTGCTTGTGGAACATTTCTGTGATTTCCCCATTTCTTCTGCATGCTAACAGTGTTTTGCAGTACTGCTGCTGACTGGGCAGGTAGGAGCAGTGGTGCATTGGGGTCGTAGTGGCGTGGCAGGGTGGGAAATTTACAACAGAATAGGTGTCTGACTTTTGGACCAGATGGTTCTCTCACCTTCTGCTTTGTGCTTTCAGCTTGCACGGGGTGATTTACTTCTTAGAGATTTAGTGGCATGTTTCCACGCCCCTTGTAATACATTTACACCGCAGTTGCGTCACTTCTGTGACACAGCGGTGGGGTAATACAGGTGACACATTTAGACTTATTCCCAATGTTATGCATCTATGTTGATGCCTCACGGTGTGCGGGCCTGCGCAACATTAAACATGCATCAGCTGTGATGTAGGCAGGGTGTGTGTTTATTTGGTTATGCCTCGTACAAGTGATGCATTGTAATCGCCGGCATTTCACGTAGTCACTTTTCATAGGGTGTTGCCATGCAAACTTAAACCAGCTTGAGGCACCTGTAATGAGTTGCCCTGAGCGTTAGGTGTAGGCGGTCCATGGACATAGTTGGAGTTGCGTCACACTTGCGACACTACTCCAGCAGAGCATCCCCCTAATGCCATCAGTTGCGACACCCATCTGTCTATCCCAGCGCCACAGTGCACCGCATTGTCAATGTGACGCATCCGCGGTTGCACAAGAGTTGGATTGGGTTTGGCATTGTTACTGGCGCATCTCTGCTGTTATTTGTCAATTGCTACTTAGCAGGCTGGTGTATTAATGCAACTGGACAGTGGCCATGTTTTCAGAAGTGGAGGAGGGATTTGCCATTTCCATCCCTAAGGATTGTGGGACTTGTAGTGCTACATACAGAGGGTGACACAGGAGTCTCTGACTTACGGATTAATTAATACACTTTGGACTACTTCCTTATTCACACTGACAGTGCAACACAGACCTTCTATTCATGCACTTTCACTTTTCATCCCACTTACCTGGTACCACGTAGCGGACATCACTGACAGGCAGCCCATGGACCAAGTGGGGGTGTATGGTCGTCAGGATGTCCTCCTCCTGTGTGGTGAGGCGGATGCGTGGTCCAGAGTGTGCGGCTGGGAGGATCCGTTGTAATTCCATCCTGGCGTATTTATCCTTTACCCTCAGCCGCTCATCCTGCCATTTTTTTTTAACGTCCTGGACAGTGCGCCTGTCCTCCCCCAATGCTGTGACAGCAGTGGCTAATTGCTGCCACAGGGCTGCCTTCTGGGTCCCACTGGTGCAGTAGGGTGGGAGTCCATAGAGGCGTTTGTGGTGCCTGACAATGAACTCCACAAGCATGGTGGTCTCCTCTGCTGTAAAGTTTCTCTTTCTCTTCATGAGCTCCATTTTCTTGGCCGGTCTCTGCTTGGAAATACAAACTGCGTGTGGCCAAACCGGTTCCTTCACTGTGTGCTGCTTTTAAATGTTTTTTGCTGCTGGTCAATCTGTGTTAATTGGCTTCAGCTGGATCATGGTGGGGGATGGTAGGCACTAGCAACATGATGGCTAACTGGAGCTGTTGGCTGGGATTGGCTGGAGTGCGTCAGCTGATGCATGGTGGGGGATGGTAGGGACTTGAACAGGTGTTTCCCCTTGGCTCAAATGATCAATGGCAACAGTAATGTAGTCTGGTCCCAATTCTGATGTTCCGGCCCGAAAGCGGAATTTCCGGCCCGAGGCCGGAGTTTCCGGCCCGGGAGCGGGTATTCCGCCCTCAAAGCGGACTTTCCGGCCCGCATGCGGACTTCCCGCTCCGGGCCCGGAAACTCCGCTCCAGGGGCGGAAATTCCGGCCCGGGTGCGGACGTAAGTTTAGTGTTCGTAAATGGATTCTGTGAATAGCAAAAGTACTAAGTTCATTTTGTGAATCGCTAAAGTAGTAAGTTCATTCTGTGAATACCAGAAGTACTAGGTGCATTCTGTGAATACCAGATTGGTACTAAGTTTAGGATTTAGTCTTAAGTTTGTTCTGTGAATCGGGCCCTAGGTGCCTATCCCAGGATGCGACGAATGGGCAGGCAACACATCCTTTGTGATCAGTTAAGACAATCTTTATAAACTTGCTTTATCGGGTGGGTGACCACATGACCCCTTTCCTTCTCCATTGAATGTTTTGTTAATCTGAACCAGGCTGCAAAGGTCTATGCAGGCAGAAGAGAGGAATAAGCAGTGTGTGGATATACAGGGGAAGAATGTGGAGAGAGCTGCATATTTGTTTCCTCCTAGTTGAGATCTTCCTACTGTTGTGCTATCAGAATGGTGGTGCACAGTAAGTCTGCTGGAATATATTTCAGAAAGCCCGTGTATTACAATTTTATTTATTTGTCTGTTTATTTATTTGAGGAGGTTTGCATTGTGCTAGCATGACACCTTACAGCCACTTCAGAGTGCTGGGTGGTAGTAGGCACAGTCTTCAACACCATCAAAGAGAGCCAGGTGGATATGATGTTATAGTACAACATTGTTCCACGAGACGAGATCTAGGTGGACCCTTATAAGGGGGCAGCAGAGTTTTCTTTGGACAGTGACTAAAAGCAAGAGACTTGGAAAAATCTCACCAGTAATGGGACCAGCTCCATCTGAAACACATTGGTGGTTCAGTTCAGGAACCGGAGCACTAAATCATCTTCAAATCAAAGATCTTCAGCAGTTTCTGGAACTTAAGAAAGTCCTGTTAACCTGTGAAGGATGTGAGTAGTTTGTTCCATTAGTGATGTCCTGAGGCTTTGACGTATCCTTCTGTATTATTTGTCTGGGCTTTCTGTGGCAGAATCAGCATACATTCACGGATGTGAGATTTGTCGTGGGTTAGTATTGCATGGCTATGTTTTTCAGATAAAGAGGGCCATTTCTTTCTAATTCCTTTTGCATGATGCATAGAGCCTTGAACTTTTCTGCACTAGAAGCCAGAAGAGCGACTTTAAGTAAGATAAATCAGCTACTTTTTTGATCACTGTGTTTATCTGATTAATTAAGGCTATTCAATGATCTAAAAGGATTTCAACATGTCTTGCTTTATTAGTTGAATCTGGGGCTTTTCCAAGCAAGATTGCCCTTGTAAAAGGTAGGAGAGAAGAATCTCAGTTTTCCCCGTTCAGACAAAAGAAGCTTTCTTCATTCAAGAAGGTATGTACTCCAGGCATTTGGTGATGTTGATTAGTTTTCCAAATTGTTTTATTGCTGCAGATAGATCTGCGTGTCATCAGCATACACTTTGAAGAGGAGGTGTTGGAGGCCAGTAACTCGGTAAAGACATGTTCAATCGGAGCAGGGAGGGTGGTGAACCAGCAAGTACTCCACCCAGGACTGGTTTCCACTTGGATTCTGATGAAACAATCCTGATTTCTTGCCTCTTTGACAGGGAGGAGCTAATCTATCTCACAGCTGTGTCTGACATTTTAGTATACTCCTTCAACCAGTTTAGTAGAATGAGGAGGTCCAATGTATTGTAGACTGAGGAAAGGTCGAGGACGATCAAATTCACCGGAATGTTGGCTATTTAATGGTAAGAGGAGGGCCTCTTGGATATTCAGCAGCACATATTATAAACCTCTTCATTGCCTGATGTGTGATTGCAAGTCATGCTCGTTTCAGTGTACTCATGAAGTTCTTTAGTAACTTCTTGTTTTTTCGATTTTTCTCAGGAGTTGCACATTTAAAGTTGGTTTGTAGTTGGTTAGGGCTGTTGGGCTTGCTAAATGCTTTTTCAGCGAAGGGAGGCTCACAGCGAGCATATCTGGGCTAGTGAAATCACTTTGGCAGTGGAGTGTTTATCAGGCAGCCAGGTCAATGGAGGAATTCATTGATCCAGTGTGCCTATCATGGATAGCTTGTTCTGTATGAGACAGATTTTTTTACCATGTCTAACATTTGGTTGCGGTTCAATGACTTGAAATTGCTGGATTTGGTGTGATGTGAAAGTGCAGGATGATGAGACGAAAAGGTTGACATCATTGATGATAGCCTTGTAGATTGAAGAAATCTGTGATTTAAAAAATGACATGAGGTTTTGGAGTGCTCATTAAATGCAATGGGTTAATTGTTGATGTTTTCTGGGTTGGATAATCCTCTGAATATTGTGAAGAGTACCACAGTAGGGGTTGAGGCTGTGGGTATACAGTGTGTGCAGAAACATGTATTATTAACACACTTTTTAGTTGTGTGGTAGCCCCTCGTGAAATATACATTTGACCTTGTTAGGCTCAAAGGTAGTCCTTCTCCACATGTGTATATTTGTTGAAGGTTGAACCCAACACTTTTTAATGTATTGCTGTCTTTTTTGTTAAACAGTATCAAAGCCAAAATTGAGTCACTTATGGTATTTGCTGATTGAGGTTCCTTAGCTGAAGATGGGAATCGCTGTTGAGTGTTGTTGAGATGTTGGTATTGAGCATGTTTAAGAATTGATCAAGTTGTGTACTTGAGCAATTGGCAGACCAAATTGCTTGGGAAATCTGGTCAACCACGGTTTGAATGACTTTGAAGAATAGTCTAACAGCTGTTTTTGTTGTAGATTTGGAAACTTTCTCCATATGTATGTATTTATGCATCAACTGATGAGCAGACACCACAACATTATCAGACCTAGAAAGGAAATGAACTCTACTTTGTTTAAGAGCCTGTTCAATGACAAGATAAAGCTGAATGTATGGTTGGCTTGTTTGTAGGAGTACTAACCACTTGGATGAAGCCTAAGAATTTAATGTTTTACACACTTGGAGGTTCTTTCGAATTAATGTGAACAAACAGCTTAAAATCACCCATGCTCAAAACGTATAAAAAGGAGTTTATATATATAGTTTTTAGGATAAAGTGGACAGCTGTCAAATGCAAAATACATGAAAGCTGTTTATATCTTTTGAAAAGTGTAGCACATTAAAAAATATACTACATGGTAAAGTCTCTCTCTTCAGGTGCCATATTTATTTCTACTGTGATGACTCAATGCAAATATAATTATACATTGAAATATCGCTCACAGACCTCTTTGTAAAGACATCCTCTTTTTGAATGAAATGCATGAATTCATATCTTTGATGTGGCAAAGCTACTAATACACACATTACAAAGGTTATTAGTTTGTCATACTTGAAAGGAATCTGACTTTAAAATGTAAGATTTTGGATACGACTTGTGAAATATGAGTTAACGTGTAGGTACCAAATTAGCAAATTTACAAATTGATATCTGGTACTCAATCTAAATGCTAATGGCCTTGCCTAGTAAAGGACAGTTGAGTATAGCGCCTAATGGTCTTGCTCTGGCATTCCCCATACATTTGGTAAGGAACTGTTTGTTTTACTCTGAGAGTAGCGAGAACAGCCAGGGACACACAAATCACAATATCCAATCAACTTTGTCCGGGCTTCCTCTTTAAATGTCTTTGAAGTACAGGTCACCTGAGAATACAGATGCATGCACTTCTGGTACAAACGTTGAATTTGCCACCAATTTGGATTCACAGAAATTCACAAATTAGTGTTTTATTTTTGTAGGCAAATCTTATCACATTTTGCTGAGGTCATTGTTCAGTAAATATAGGAGCAGATTTATATTTGGATGTCTTACTATGTGGTAATTGTAGCCAAATAAACAATTGAAGGGTCCCGTAACAAAGTGTTTGGGGAGTAAGGTTGCAAGCAATAATTCTTGGCCATTCACAAATTTTAATGTGGGATCTGCATATACCATAGGATTTGAATATAACATTTAAGATTAGATGATAGGGAGTCTTATTAGGGCTCATTGAAGCTCTCTAGCAGTTTTGGAACCAGAACAGTCTTTTACTTTTGTAGCAAGACTTCACCTATATTCTGTTTCTGAAGGTCCAATTGGACTAATCATTTACTAGTCGGACTGGACTAGTCAGTTTCCCATTTGATACCAGTGATTGGAGTGTTGTCTTGCCTACTGAGCCGTGTTTTCCTAATGCAGGGATGATCTAGTGCTTTGATTTCCAAAACAAAACCTTATGTCCTAAAGGATTTTTGTTGGGCAACAGTCAATGTTCTTTTCTCTGTGTGCCTGAGGTGTGCAGGTGTGTTTTTTTTAATTTCCTATCTGCATGGGTGATCCTTAGTCAATCTTAGGACTCAGGCCAAATTTATCAAAGAATCACGCTAGGTGGCGCAAGGGCAACACAATCCTTAAGTCAGATTTACTAAGTCATGCATGGCCAATTTGCGTGGCCTTGCTTTGCTTGTTAAATCTGGAATAATGCAAGCAACGCAAGTCGCTGCCTTGCTTTACTCTGCCTCAGAAAGTCATTACATGGGTGGAGCATGGGTGTTCCCATGCATCCACCCATTCTTTTTGGCACATTCCCAGGTATACCAAGACTGGTAAGGCTAGGAATGTGTCAAAAACATAAGCCTTCCCGATCGAGGTGCAATGAGGAGAAATATCTTTATTTCTCCCTGTTGTTTCCTCTTTCTAAGAGTGATGCCTCTAAGGATTTCTTTTGTGGAGTATGCCACAAGGGTGCCTGTGTTGGCACTAGGAAGCACACAGTGTGCCAACGCACAGAGAGAGCAGGATATGGTGCATTCCTGCTCTCTCCATTTGATACAACACAGTGCAGCAAGTCATCTTTCTGCATTGCACTGCGTCAAATAATGATACATCTGAGCCTCAATCCACCAGCATTATCTAGCTGCATGCACTTGCCAGAGTAACTGATGGCTTGATTTAGAGTTTATGACTTGATTTTCTGTCTACCACTGGAGTGTATAGTCCTTTTCATCCATGTGGTGAATGTTCCCTGTAAGCTACAATGACATAGGAAACTCCACCATATTTAGAGTTTTCCATCAATGTAGTGGGGAATTCTCCACCAAAGCGGTTGGATCTGCCATCAGAAGATCTTACTGGCAGAGAAAACTCTAATAGAAAATCTGTCAACTCCTGTCACTGGGATGCTAACATTTCCGAAAGCAAATGAAGACACTAGAAATTTGTCCTCAAAGTGAGGGTAGTTTTGTCTGTGCTCACATATCTATGATATATCCACCAAAAGTAGTTTTTTTAGGTGCACAAATAATGTCAGCTATGACCAAAATGACAAACCATAATTCAAATTCAATTCTAAGGGCAAGTATTTGTTTAATAGGAATGTTAGTTATAGGAAAAGAGTTCACTGTAAAAGCACATCCTTAATGCTACCTAAAATAAAAGATCCTGAAGTTCACGGCCCACCCTCTCAAATATTTTCCCAAGGGCTTAATGAAGGGATTTTGCCACAGGGAAAAAAACATTTTCTATGTGGAGAAAAAAGTTAAAAAGTGTTAGAAATGGGGGTCTCTAGTTGGCAATGGTTTGCACCTTTGTCGAATAAGGGACCCTTCCTTCGAGTCAGGATAAGGTGGATACACTACCTAAATAACCCCTGCTCACCCCGTTTGTAACTTGGCACGAGCAGTCAGGCTTATCTCAGAGGCAGTGTGTAAAGCATTTGCACATAACCAACAGTAATACAGGGAAAACACTACAAAAGGGCACCACACAAGTTTTAGAAAAATAACCAATAGTTATCTGTGCAAACAAGACCAAAATGATAAAAGACCAACATACAGTAATAAAAAATAGGCATTTTGCAGAAATCACTTTAAAATGTAGATCCGTGAAGCCGGTAACTTCATCCGGAGCTACCGCAGTGCTGAAAACAACTGAATTCAACAGTTCCAGTCAACCTTGTCGGTGAGGACCTACTTTAGTGTCAGCAGACTTGTAAACAGTACCTTTGGTTCCTGCCGACCGCGCCGGTGTGGACTAGTCGTGGCAACTGTTGTGGTTGCGATGTGAAGCGTAGCAGTGTGGCATGCGGTACCCTCAAGTCGCGGTGCAGGCATCGGCTCAGTGACGGTCGTCCAGCGGCATCGGTGAGACCAGGGCTGCGGTGCAGAGTGAGGCGGTGCTCGTGGCAGTGCTGACAGGTCACGGTGTAAGCGACAGTTCCGGATGATGGGAGCTGGCATCGGTCAGCACAGACTGCAGTGTAGGATGGGGCGGTGTAACTTACGAGCGGTACCCCCAAACCACAGTGCGGTCACGGGTGTTGCGGTCAGTGGGCAGCGTTGTCGTCAGAGAAACCAAGGCGGCGGAGTGAAGCGAGGTGATGCGGAGTGTGCTGCTGAAGGGTCACGGTGCAAGCAGCAGCTCGGTGGCGGCAGTGGTGGTCGTCGATGGTGAGACCAGGGTTGTGGTGCGAAGTGCGGCAGTGCCCTCTGCGGTGCCTTCAGGACAAGGAGCCAGCAGCGGTGTCGGTGACGGTGTCCGCTGCTTTCCCCCTCTATGGCAACTGAAACCCATGGTTCGAGAGGCGGTACCCAGAGGTAAGTGAAGTCTTTGCTGTCCCTGAGATTTCGTGAACAGGAAGCAAGCTCTAGTTCAAGCCCTTGGAGATACTAAGCAACAAGTTGAGAAAGTTCAGTCCAGTACTTTCATTGCCCAAGGCAGAAGCAGCAACTGCAGGCCAACCCAACAAAGCAACAACACAGCAAAGGGGCAGTACTCCTTCTGGCAGTTCTTCCAGCTCTTCTTGGCAGGAAGCGAGTTCTAAAGTCTAGGCCCCAATATTTATTCTGCATTTCTCTTTGTTCTCTTGGGCAGAGAGTGTCTGTGCTTAGTCCAAACCAGTTTGGTCCTCCCTGGCCCAGCTTCCTGGAATCAAGTGGCGACAGCATTGTCCAAGTCAACCCAGGCCCATTCAGGTGCACAGAAATCTCCTCCCACTACTCTAAATGCAGCCCAGGTCTATTCAGCCCAGCCCTGACTCATCCGGGAAAGGCAGGACACACCTTGACCCCCTCAGTGGCTGTCTGAGGAGAATGCACATCCCCAGCCCCTGTGACTCTAAGCCAGACAGTCAATCCACAACCCAGCAGAGGCACACAGGATGGCTAAGCAAGAAAATACCTACTTTCTAAAAGTGGTATTTTCAAACACAGAACATAAAAATCATCTTTAATAAAAGATGCATTTCTACATTCTGAGTTCAGACATACTAAACTCTATTCCTCGATCTTGTCCCAATTGAAAGATATACTCGTAATATGTTACAGAGTATTCCCTATTCTATCCTATGGGACAGATAGCCTTTCAACAGTGAAAACTGTCGTTCACTATCAGGACATGTCAAACACACCAGGACAGGTCGTACCTTTCACATACACTGCACCCTGCCCATTGGGGTACATTGGGCCTACTTTAGGGGTGACTCACATGTAATAAAAGGGAAGGTTAGGGCTTGGCAATTGGGTGCACTTGCCAAGTTGACATGGTAGTAAAAAATGCACACAGACTCTGAAGTGGCAGGTCTGAGAGCCATTTGAAAGGCTGCTTGTGTGGGTGGCACAATCAGTGCTGCAGGCCCTCTAGCAGTATTTGATTTACAGGCCTGGAACGCTCAGTGTACTTTACTAGGGACTTACCAGTAAATCAAATATACCAATGATGGAAACACCAATCCATAATACAACATACAATAGGAGCACATGCACTTTAACACTGAACAGCAGTGAGAAAGTGTGCAGAGACATAAACCAGCAAAAACAGAATCAAAACTAGGAGGTCAGAAAGCAAAAAGACTGGGGTAACACGCCAAAAGATGCCATGTCTAACACATGTCCCCTCCAGCTGAAAGTAGGGAGAACTACCCAACCTCCTTGGAGTTCTCTTCACTAAGGCAGAAGAACCTGGACATACCATCAGCGTTGGCATGTTCTGTGCCAGGGCGGTGTTCCACTGTAAAGTCCATTCCCTGTAGGGAGATGGACCACCTCAACAGTTTTGGGTTCTCACCCCTCATTTGCATCAACCATCTGAGGGGCCTCTGGTCTGACTAAACTCGGAAGTGAGTCCCAAACAGGTAGGGTCTTAGCTTCTTCAGTGCCCAGACCACAGCAAAAGCTTCTCTTTCTATGGCACTCCACCTCTGCTCCCTGGGGAGTAGTCTCCTGCTAAGGAAAACTATAGGCTGGTCTAGGCCCTCATCGTTCAGTTGTGAGAGCACCGCTCCCACACCATGCTCTGAAGCATCAGTCTGCACTACGAATTCCTTGGAGAAGTCGGGTGCCTTGAGCATGGACGCCGTGCACATGGCTGCCTTTAGGGCATCAAAAGCTTTCTGGCAGGCGTCAGGCCAAATCACCTTCCCGGGCTGCTTCCTGGAAGTCAGCTCAGTCAAGGGGGCAACAATGGTGCCATAGCCCTTAAAAAATCTCTTATAGTAACCGGTGAGACCTAAAAAAGCTCTCACCTCTGTATGGGTCTTGGGGGGGGGGGGGCTTCCAAGCCATAATGGTGTCACTCTTAGGCTGTAGGGGTGCCACCTGGCCGCTTCCTACCTGGTGCCCTAAGTACACCACAGAGCCCTGCCCGATCTGGCACTTACTGGCCTTGACCATGAAGCCTGCCCTGTGCAGAACCTTCAACACTTCCCACAGGTGCTGCAAGTGTTCTTCCCAGCTGGAACTGAACACTGCAATGTTGTCCAAGTAGGCGGCACTGTAAATCTCCAGCCCAGCCAACACCTCGTTGACCAACCTCGGAAAGGTGGCAGGGGCATTCTACAACCCAAAGTGCACACCCAAAACTGGTAGTGCCTCTCTGAGGTTGAAAAGGCTGACCTCACCTTGGCTCCCTCAATTAAGGCAATCTGCCAGTACCCAGACTTCAAATCAAACGTGCTGAGGTACTTGGCAGCTCCCAACCGATCAATGAGCTCATCAGCTCTGGGGATGGGGTGTGCGTCAGTCCTGGTGATGGCGTTGAGCCCACAGTAGTCCACGCAGAACCGCAAATCAGGAGTGGTACCTGGTGCAGCAGCATTTGGGAACAAAACCACTGGGCTGGCCCAAGGACTGTTGGAGGGTCTATCACCCCTAACGCCAACATCTTAGAGACTTTCTCTTTGATGCTGGCCCTGACCCGGTGAGTCAATCTGTAAATCTTGAGTTTCACAGGAGGGCTGTCACCAGTGTCCACGTCATGGGTACACCAGTGAGTAATACCTGGGGTCAGAGAGAACAGTGTGGCGAACTGCCCCAACAACTGGTGACAGTCACTCTGCTGCTCTGGGGTGAGTGTAGGGGAGAGGATCACACCTTCCACTGACCCATCGTGCTTCTTGGTAGACAGGAGGTCAGGGAGAGATTAACTCTCCTCTTCCACCCCATCATCTGTCGACAAAAGCATGCTCACTCGGACCTCTCAAAATGAGGCTTGAGGCGGTTCACATGGAGGATCCTCAAAGGGTTCCTGGGAGGCGACATTACTTTTGCGCTCTACCACCTCAAAAGGCCCAGGCTGCTTCTCCGGCCAGGCTGAGACTCTACCAGAGTGGCATTCTGGTCGTACCAGCATTTCATCTCCTCCTGGCTTGCCTCCAGATTCGCTTGAGCGAGTTTCCTAAAGCGTGAAGTTTGGTTCCTGAAGGCCAGCTAAATACATCATGGGGAGTTTTCCTGGCCGCTGTCTCCCAGCCTTCCTTGACCAAACTGGGAATCCTCTCACAGGGTGCCCATACAGAAGCTCAAAGGGACTGAACCCTAATGACTTCTGTGGTACCTCCGTGTATGCAAAGAGAAGGCATGGTAAGAGGATATCCCACTTACACCTCATGGGTTCTGTTAGACTCGTGAGTTCTGTTAGACTCATGGGTTCTTTTAGACTCTTCAAGGTGTGTTTGAAACTTTCAACCAAACCATTACCTTGTGGGTGGTAAGGAGTGGTGAACTTGTAGGTTACACCTCAGTCCTCCCACAGGGATGTCATATATATGGAGATGAAATTGGTCTCACAGTCAGATACCACCTCTCTGGGGAAACCTACACAGGAAAAGATCCTCATTAACTCCTGCCCCACCACTGGCGCCGTAAATGTCCTGAGAGGGATAGCCTCCGGGTACCGGGTGGCATGGTCCCCCAAGACCAGGAGTACCTGTTTCCCATGGCTGTGTTGGGATCCAGTGGCCCCATAATGTCCATCCCAACCCTTTCAAAAGGGGATACTATCACTGGAAAAGGTTGGAGAGAAGCCTTACACTACCTCCCACTCTTACAACTTGCCTGGGAAGATCTAGAATGCGCATCTGATGGCATTTGCATTTGGGGCAAAAGAAGTGGGAGACAATCCCGTCAACGGTCTTGTCCTGCCCCAAATGTCCTGCCAAAGCCACATCCTGAGCCAGACCCAGTAGGAAGGTCCTCAAGCGCTGGGGTACTACCAGCACATAGGCTGACCCAGGCTCAGCGATCTTAGGCTCGATGTATAGGAGACCATTCTCCCAGTAGATCCAGTGTGATCCAGACTGATCACCAACTGCCTGGTTTGCAGTCTGCTGCCGCAAATCCTCCAGAGAAGGGCATTCCTTCTGCTCCCTGCAGAATTCTTCCCTGGTGGGACCACCTTCTTGCTGCCAATGAAGCAGCTTAGATCAGTCCCCTAGTTCAGCTACCTGCTCCCCTTTAGGTACCGGGGCGTCCCCATCAAGGGAAGCCTCCTCCTGGACGATGGGAACCTCAGGGGTAGGTTTTTGCGCCCCCTGCTCTTTCTCTTGGCAGGAACCTGGGCCACTGTTTAAGGCTCTAGGTCCTTCTGATCACCCTTACTGGCTGCCTGTCACATTAAGGCAAAGGTAGTGTGGGGACTACATCTCCCAGAATGGCAGAAGTGTACTTCCTTGTCCTACCTCTTCTTCTTGCTGTACTTAAGCTCCTCCCTCTCATCACCTGGTGCGTGTCACCTGAATTCGAAAGTCAGTTGTTAACGTTTGCCTTGAAACGTTGTATGTCCAAGTCTTCTCGTATTGCAAGGGGCAGTGTCTTAAAGCATACTAAGCTGCCACGAGCGAGTTATTGCTCGAGTTCGCGCTGGAGCGCAACCGAGTTTCCGCCCCTCCGCTCTCCCGGCAGAATGTCTGTTAAAACGCGCTGAAGCGCATCACTACGAGAACCTCGCTCTCCGAGTACGCGCTGGAGCGCTCTGCTTCTTGTGTTCATCTGGGGGCCAAACCAAAGCAGTCTTCACACGCTGGAGAGAGATCACGAATCATCCTGGGTTCTAATATTTCCATGAGCTGTTGAGAGGCTCGGAGTTCTCTTTATTCTTTTTTAGATTCCTATGTTTTAGCCGCTTGCTCTAACACACGCTGGAATTGTGTGCTACCGGAGACAGACTCCCTTTGAACTCGAAAGAAAATACTCAACGTTATCAGAGGTCTGGTTTAAGATAAGTATTTCTACAGAGACCTCTTGCTGACTCCTAAGCAGTGTCATTTGCTACAGTGTGTACTTTACTTTGAAACTCTGTGGTGAAGAAACGCCTTGATTTCTTTTCTTTACTTTTTACCTTTTGTGCCTTTTTGTATCGGGATGAGTGCAGCAGCATTAACTGTGAGTGCAGTACATCACATATTGAGTATTGATATATAGTGAGGGGTTAGGGTGGAAACTTCATGTGTTTTGTGTTGTGTCTCATATACAGGGAACATGGGGCTACCATAGGAGTAAAGCCTACAACTCCAGATTACCTCTCCATTGAGTGTTTTCGCTGCTGCAACTTTATTGTTTCGTTTGTCCCTTTTTCCCCCTTTCCCTACTGTGGTGTGACCTGCGGAGTGGGTTTATACATGCTCGCAGGTGGTTCCGTAAAGGGGAAGAGGTTACCTAGCATCTTCCATCGCTCCTGCTGTATCCGTCTTTCAAGGTTAGTGGTTAACCAATCTGTGATGTGATAAGCCCACGGTTGCCTACAGCCTGAGCGATGGATACCAACACTGTTCTTACTTCGGTGCTGGAAACATTGACCGCTTTGCGGATGGAAGTGGATGCCTTTCGGGGGGGGGGGGGAAACCCGGAAATGAGAAACGAGCTGGGCACCATGAGACGAGAAGTAGAAGGCCTGTCCCGTGCCAGCCCTACAGGTTCAAGGGAGCCTCATACATTAGTAACTGGACCCTACTGTAGCGTGGGTGTATGGGGGTGACCTCGTGGGCGCAACGCAGGACAGATACACACGACCACGCTCTGTGATACTTCGGCCATAAGGTCACATGCGACCTTGGCCCATTTAATATATACCCTCGGACCGAGCCTGGTCACGAGGGGTGTGGTGCGTACATTTACGTTCGTAAAGGCCGGGTGGCACTCTACATCCCTCTAAACCTTTGGCTGCCATGTAGGCATCAGAATGAAAGAGGCAGGGGGCAGTGAGAGAGATAGGGAGGAAAGGAAGAAAGACAAGAGTGAGAGAACTGGAAAGAGCTACAGAAGGAAATAAAGGGAGAAACGATTTGCGTTGTGCAGACGGGAATGTTTATCAAGTCTCTGGCTATCACTCTGGCGATGGTATCCCATGCTCAGCCGCTTGACAGGCATAGTCTCTGAGCCTCTGGCTGGGTGCCGGATTCGGCCTCAACTGGTAGCGTTGACCTCGGGAGGATGTCACGTCTTGTGTTGAGGTGGCGCCATCCTGAAACCCTTTGGGATAGGAATCAGCTCCTGGACTCGTTGGGCGCGGGGTATCGTGGTCCTCCGCGCTCCGCCGGGGCGATGGTGTTGGGGTTTATCTTGCTGTTGGTGCCGTGACGTCCGGGAGGTTGGACATTTCCTCATCTCCTTCAGGGACCGCCTCCGTCACCTGTGGCCGGTTCACCACCTCCTTGAACCATAATACATTCCTTACTACCGTGTGCCGCCCTCTCTGGGCGGTGATCATTGTCCCTTTTACGTTAGTGACTGTCCACTCCTCTGGTTCATAACGTGTGCGGAACTTCCAGCCAGGATGGCGATCCTTCAAGATTACCTGAGACCCAACTCGGATGGCTGGAACCTTGGCTCCTCGGCGGAGGGTGGCCTTGTCATTTGTTTGCTGACGCCTCTGTTGAGCCCGCTCCTGATCGAAGGCTTGCGGCGCCCACTCAGGGTCCTTGGGGATGAGGTCCCTCGGTGTCCGCTTCAGAAGGAGCGTTGCTGGGGCGCACCCTGTTGTGGAGTGTGGCGGCTGCCAGTACGCAAACAAGAATTGATGAAGACAGGTTTCGGGGTCTTGATGTCTGTCCATTCCTATGCACAGCGCCCTGTTCAGAGTCCTCATGAATCGCTCAACTTCCCCGTTGGCTTGAGGCCACTGGGGTGTGATGCCCCGATGTCTGATTGCTCGCCTCTGCAGGAAGTCTTGAAATTCCTGACCGTGGAACGGTGGTCCATTATCTGATTTCACCTCCTCAGGCAACCCAAAGGTTGCGAAGATCTTTTCAAGGGCAGGCTGGACATGTGTGAAAGCCGTGGACAGCACCAACTCAACCACCGGGAATTTGGTGTGCGAGTCCATTACCACCAGTGTGTGTCGTCCGTCGGGGAAACTGCCGAAGTTGACGTTCACTTTGGTCCAGGGCATGCTAGATGGCTCCTCCGTGATGACTGGTGCGGGAGCCGAGTCGGCCCCCGTAGTGGCGCACGGGTGACAGGTCCGTATCTCATCATCAACCAGTCTCTCCATTCCCGGAAACCATACTTTGGACCCGAGCCGAGCCTTTGTCTTGGCAACTCCTTGGTGACCTTGGTGTGCTATGGTTACCATGCGACTGTGGAGCCCCTGTGGGACGACGATGTTCTGGCCCCGTAGCACTAGTCCAGACTCCCCTACGCTGAGTTCATGTCTCACTTTCCACAATTGTCTCATAGCGTTCTGTTCCTCTTCAGTGAGATTCGCCATGCCGTCGAGGAATCTGTGCCATCTCCCGGTGGCCAGGGTTGCCTTGACTCGCTGTAGTGTGGGGTCCAACTCAGTGGCGTCGCGCAGATCCTCTTTGGTGACTGCCCGCGGGCAAGCATCATCCTCGATCATATGCACAAAGGCTTCCATGCTGCGGCTGTCGTCCGGTGCCCGTCCGTCTTCAGTTTGCGACGGGTGCCTTGATAGGAAGTCTGCAGGGTTGTCCGCCCCAGGGCGGTACACCAGCTGGAAGGAGTACGCCTGCAGTTGTACTGCCCACCGCTCGGTCCTTGGCGGAGCCAACCTGTTGGACCCGCTGAATAATGGTAAGAGGGGTTTGTGGTCCGTTACTACCCTGAAGGAATGGCCAAACAGGTAAAGGTGGAAATGCTGACATGCCCAGCGGATTGCTAGGGCTTCGCGCTCAATCTGCGCATATCGTGTCTCGGTGGATGACAGCGCCCTACTGGCGTATGCGACTGGCACGTAGTTTCCTGGCCGAGCCTCTTGCAGAAGCATAGCGCCGAGTCCCACCGGACTTGCGTCGATGACCAGTCCTCGGTGAAAGTACGCCATTGTCGTTTGGTCCAACAGTGCCTTTTTGATCCCTAGAAAGCCAGCCTCCTCTCGCGATGTCCAGGTCCATGGCGTTCCTGCTTTCGTCAGTTGTCTCAGCGGTTCGGAGATCATGGCGAGATTCGCGAGGAACCGTCCACAGTACGTCGCCATTGCCAGGAAGCTCCTGATTGCCGTCGGATTCTGCGGTACTGGCGCATTCCTGATCGCCTCAGCCTGGCGTGGTGTTCCTCTAAACTCTGAGAGTATATTAGAATATCATCGCTGAGGTTGATTACTCCGACGAGGCCAGACAGGGTTTCTTGAATTACGTTCTGAAAGACTTCCGCTGCGGACGACACTCCAAAGCTGAGTCTTGTATATCTTCTCAGGACCACGTGCGTAGAAAATGTTGTTATATATCTACTTTCGGGAGCCAGCTCTAACTGCTGGTACCCGGAGTTTAGATCAAGTTTCGAAAACCACTGAGCCCCGTTTAGGTCAGCGACAATGTCGTCCATCGTCGAGGTCACGTGCCGCTCCCTGCGAATGGGCAGGTTGGGGAGCCGCATGTCCACACATAAGCAGATGGCGCCAGGTTGTTTCGGCTTTGGCGCCACCACTAGGGGGGACACCCATGGGGTTGGCCCCGACAATCACTCCCATGTCTTCCAGGTTCTGCAGCTCCTGTTCCACCAGCGGGCGGAGGTGGATTGGGATCCGCCGATGCCGAAGTGCTCTTGGTTGGACGCTTTTGTCGACATGGAGCTTTACTTGGTAGTCCTTGAGCTTGCCGAGCCCCATGAAGAGTTATGGGAATTCTTTCAATATGTCTTCGGCATGGTGTTCGTGTACGTGTTTGGCAAAGAACACGAGTTCTAGGTCTTCCGCTGCGTGACAGCCTATCAGTGTGCCTGTTCCTCCTTCCGTTACGTGGAACGTCGTTGTCATCGTGTGTGCATCGCTCGAGAGCTCGACTTCTATCATTCCTCTCAATGGGAGAGGTTCGGTGCCACCGTATGTGAAGATTTTGGCTTTGCTGGGGACCATAGACGGTTGGGGCCGCAGCTGGTCAAACTGGTTGGAGTCCATTACATTCACCGACGCTCCTGTGTCGATGAGAGCTTGTATGATGCATCCGTTGACGCCGACCTTACATATTGGGGGGGGGCGCCTTTTCTTTCCTGGCTGCCCCGCGAAGGTGGCTGCAAGCTTTCGAAGCCTGGCGTAGTACATATCCATCGTCTCCGCCTCCGTCTGCCAGGCCTGTCGCAGTTTGAACCGCTCGTAATCCGGGTTCATCTGGGGGTCGAAGTATTTGTTCAGAGCTGCAATGGCGGCCTCGTAGTCGTCATCTTCGCCTGTATTGGGTAGAGTTTCGAACAGCTCGTACAGCTCGTCACCTCCAAAGTGCATGAGGAGCGAGCGTTTCACCTTGCCTTCGTGTTCGCGAGTCCCGGTGAAATAGTGGTTGAGACGCCCTACCCACCGCTTCCATCGTGGGGCTGCAGTGGCGGGGTCAGCTAGCTGGCTAAATGGCGGCAGGGAAGTCACTGAGGCATGCGAGTGAGGATTAGTGGGGGCTGAGGCCCGTGCGGCTGGTTCATCTCCCATGTTGCTGCACTATGTAGGTCTGTTTCCTGGTGGCGCCCTCTTGAGACCACTTGTGTTGTCTGGTGCAGTCTCTTTGTGCCCTCCTGGGTGTTCCCTCTTGAGACCCTGCCTGGCAGCTGACACAAAATCCCCTTGCTGCTGTGCTGAGTGACACTTCCCCTTTTTTTTGTCCTCAGTGCAGTCTTCTTTTTGCACTTTTCCCTTTGGTTTTCTTCTTTTTGTTTTTTGCTTGACTGCAGTGTAGCGCTGTCTACACACCGTCCACAGCAGGGGCACAGCTCCCTCCTCCTGAGGCCTTCAGGGCCACGCGGGGCACAGCTTACTATTTCAGAGGCCTGCGGGGCCTCGTGCGAGAGATCCGCCGGGCCTTCCTGACGCGCGTGTGCGCGCGCTCACTTCCGTATGCAGAGAGCCTCCCGCTGATCACGGGCCCCGCTGCAGAGGGTGCAGAGGTGAGGCACCTGGAACCCACCTTGGATGCGGGCGCACGCAGGAGTGGGGTGCACACACTCACCGCAGGACGCCGCAGTCCGCCACAAAGAGAGGGCGATCCTCGCCGTCGGCGCCGCTGCCTAGGGATAGGCGCGCGTGCTTCCACCAGACTGACGCGAGGAGTCAGGTCGGGCCGCAGGCAGGTAGGCGGTCCGCCGGGTGCAGGATCGGAAGCGGGACACAGCAGGGGTCGAAGGCCCACCCTCGTCGCCAGTGTAGCGTGGGTGCATGGGGTGACCTCATGGGCGCAACGCAGGACAGATACACACGACCACGCTCTGTGATACTTCGGCCGTAAGGTCATGTGCGACCTTGGCCCATTTAATATATACCCTCGGACCAAGCCCGGTCACGAGGGGTGTGGTGCGTACATTTACATTCGTAGAGGCCGGGTGGCACTCTACATCCCTCTAAACCCCGGCAGCATTAACTGTAAGTGCAGTACATCACATATTGAGTATTGATATATAGTGAGGGGTTAGGGTGGAAACTTCATGTGTTTTGTGTTGTGTCTCATATACAGGGAACACGGGGCTACCATAGGAGTGAAGCCTACAACTCCAGATTACCTCTCCATTGAGTGTTTTCGCTGCTGCAACTTTATTGTTTCGTTTGTCCCTTTTTTTCCTTTCCCCTACTGTGGTGTGACCTGCGGAGTGGGTTTATACATGCTCGCAGGTGGTTCCATATAAGGGGATGAGGTTACCTAGCATCTTTCCATCGCTCCTGCTGTATCCGGCTTTCAGGGTTAGTGGTTAACCAATCTGTGATGTGACAGTGCCATTGACCGAGTGGTCACGCAGTCCAACTCTGGCAACCCAAGCGTCTCCAAGTGAGACACAAGCTCAATATCCTTCGACAAGGACTACTCCAGGTCGCTTCCTCGCAGACAATCTATGGGCATGGGAGGGCTCACAACCACCCTCAAGGGACTTGAGAACCCCCATTCAAAGGGAACCTGAGCCACCTTACACTGGCACTCTGAGTTGTCCACAGCAGCTACTTGGTGGAATGCCCTGGGGACTACTTGCTCCTCAGAGACCAGGTGACACCGGACTGAGCTCAGAGTGGCACCAGTATCTCTGAGAGCCTCTTTCTTTCTCCTTTTGATGGTCACCCAGGCGCTGTATTTTAGCAGGCACCTGGTTTCCTGGTACCATCTCACTGTGCCCCAGTAAGACGAGGGTCATTTCTGCGGGATCCCCATCCTCCTGTGGGTACCCCTCCTCCCCAAGCGCTACACTAGCCTTGGACTGCCCACAGGTGGGTAGCGGTGCCCTCTTGGGACACTTGGGGTCCCCCATCAAGTGACCCACCTGCTACAGGTATAGCACTTGCAGGGGCCGGTCTCTGCAGGCTTTCCTGAAGAGACCCCTTGTTTCTTATCTCCTGGGGAATAGGACCTTTACCCTGGGTATTAGTTTGGGGCACTTTAGAGAACTCCTGTGCTTTACTCTTCTGCTGGGGACCCTGTCCACCTTTGGCGGAGTCTCTCCATACACCTTCTTGTAGAACCTGGTACTCTCCCAGCGGTCCGCCTCCATAGCAAGCCTCCTGGGGTCTGTCAGCTTGCTATGGAGTCAAGTGCCAGTGCAGCCCTGCAAAACATAGACTAGACAAATGCTCCCATGCAATCAAATTGAATACCCCCTGAAAATCTGTCACATTACTCCCCTTCACCCAACCATCCAGTGACCTGCAAAAAGAATCCACACATTCGAACCAAGTGTGTGCATCAGTTTTCTTACTGGACCTAAACTGATCCCTGTATTTGTCAGGAGTGAGACCATACCTGGTGAGAAGGGCTTCCTTGATGTCAGCGTAGGTGAGGCTCTGCCCCTTACCCAAAGCCACTAAAGTGTCCCTCTCCTCGTCTAGGAACAGAGGCCACAATCCTGCTCCCCAATTCTTCTCAGGGACCCCATTCATGTGGATAGATGCCTCATAACCCTGAAACCACCTTCTTGAATTCTTTGCCTACATTCTTGGGGATGTGCACAGTTCTATCTGCCTGCACAATTCTATCTGCCTGCACTGAGGAATTGCTGCCACCATCTGTGTCTTGGACCTACTTCTTAGCCCTAGCTCCTTAATTCCACGCTCATGATCCAAGATCATCTTCCTTCCTTCCATGGCTATTCTTTTGTCTTACCAGTTCAAACTTCCTTGCCTCCCATCTGTCCTCCAGCTCCTCTGGGGGCAAGCCACTGCTACCTGGCCTGGAGAGCCCCCCCCCCTCCCAAAACACATCCGTCCTACGAATAGGCTCCTCCGCCTCCACACTTAGATCTCCTGACTGCCCACTGGTATGTCTGGCTGCTTCCCAGGCCCTCATTGCCTTTGTAGCTTCTCTTCCCTGGTGAGGCCCCTGATTTGGACTTTGAGGTTCTTGCAGATAGCCTTCAATTCCTTGTCATTGTAGGTTTCTAACCTCTCCTCCTCAAAGGCCACTTCCAAGGATGCAACAGATGATGCTTTTGATTCAGGCATGATGCAATAACAAGTTCAAGTTCTCAACAAATGGCAAAATCAAAAATAGGACAAAAAGAACCAGTATGTGGTATGTAATAGTCTGCGATATGGTACTAGTGTACACCAATCACTGTAGGGCAAGTGCAAACGCAGGTCCTATCCTCACCACTGACAACCAATGTTACAAATGGGGTCTCTAGTTGGCAAAGGTTTGCACCTTTGTCCAAATAGGGACCCTTCCTTCTAGTCAGTATAAGGGGGATACTCTACTGAAAAAAACCTCTGCTCACCCCCTTGGTAGTTTGACAAGAGCAGTCAGGCTTATCTCAGAAGCAGTGTGTAAAGCATTTGCACATAACCAACAATAATACTGTGAAAACACTACAAAAGGACACCACACCAGTTTTAGAAAAATAACCAATATTTATTTGTGCAAACAAGACCAAAACGATAAAAGACCAACGTACAGTAATCAAAAATAGGCACTTTGCATAAATCACTTTAATGTGCAGTTCCTTGAAGCCGATAGCTCCATGCAGAGCTACCACAGTGCTGAAAACAACAGAATCCAACAGTTCTGGCTGACTGGGTCAGTGTGGAACGGCTTTAGTGTCAGCAGACTTGTAAACAGTTCCTTTGGTTCTTGCCGACCACGGGCCGGTCGTGGCAACCGTCGCGGTTGCGATGTGAAGCGTAGCAGTGCAGCGTGCGGTGCCCTCAAGTCACGGTGCAGGCAGAGGCTCGGTAACAGTTGTCCAGCAGCATCGGTGAGACTTGGGCTGCGGTGCTGCGTGAGGAGTGCTGACAGGTCATGGCGCAAGCGACAGTGCCGGTTGATGGGAGCTGGTGTCAGTCGGCCCAGACTGCAGTGTGGGACGGGGCGGTGTGTCATGTAAGTTATGAGCGGTACCCTAAACCATGGTGCGGTCACAGGTGTTGCAGTCAGCGGGCAGCAATGTCGTTGGTGAGACCAGGGTGGCGGAATGAAGCGAGGCGGTGCAGAGTGTGGTGCCTTCAGGACACAGACCCAGCAGCGGTGTCAGTGACAGTGTCGGCTGCTTTTCCCCTCTGTGGCAACTGAAACCCAAAGTTCCAGAGGTGGTAAGTGAAGTCTTTGCTGTCCCTGAGACATTGTGAACAGTAGGCACGCTCTATTTCAAGCCCTTGGAGGTTCACAGCAACAAGTAGAGAAAGTTCAGTGCAGTCCTTTCACTGCCCAAGGCAGAAGCAGCAACAGCAGGCCAACCCAACAAAGCAACAACATAACAAAGGGGCAGTACTCCTCCTGGCAGTTCTTCCAGCTCTTCTTCTTGACAGGTTCCTTGGTCCGAGCGAGTGCTAACGCTCTGGGGTCTAGGCCCCAATATTTATACTGCATTTCTCCTTGTTCTCTAGAGCAGAGAGTGTCTGTGCCCAGCCCAAACAAGTTAGGTCCTCTCTGGCCCAGCTGCCCGGAAGGAGGTGAAGACAGCATTGTCCAAGGCAGACCAAGCCCATTCAGGTGCAAGGAAATCTCCTCCCACCACCCTAAATGCAGCCCAGGTCTATTCAGCCAAGCCCTGACTCACCCAGGAAAGGCAGGATACACCTCAACCCCCCCCCCCCCCCAATGGCTGTCTGAAGAGAATGCACATCCCCAGCCCCTGTCACTTCAAAGCCAGACAATCAATCCACAACGCAGCAGAGGCAAACAGGATGGCTAAGCAAGAAAATACCTAATTTCTAAAAGTTCTTATTTTCAAACACAGAACATAAAAATCATCTTTACTAAAAGATGCATTATTACATTCTGAGTTCAGGCATACCAAACTTAATTTCTCTATCTGGTCCCAATGGGAAGATATACTTGTAAAATGTTACAGAGTATCTCCCATTCTAGCCTATGGGACAGATAGCCTTTTAACAGTGAAAAACAAATTACATTGTAGTTCACTATCAGGACATGTCACACACCAGGACATATCATACCGTTCACATACGCTGCACCTTGCCCATAGGTGTGCCTTGGCCTACCTTCTGGCTGACTCACATGTAATAAAATGGAAGGTTAGGGCTTGGCATGTGGGTGCACTTACCAAGTCGACATGGCAGTAAAAACTTCATGCAGACACTGCAGAGGCAGGTCTGAGAACCCTTTGAAAGGCTGCTTGTGTGGGTGGCCAAATCAGTGCTGCAGGTCCACTAGCAACATTTTATTAACAGGCCCTGGCACTCTCAGTGCACTTTACTAGGGACTTACCAGTAAATCAAATATACCAATCATGGAAACACTAATCCATAGTACAATTTACAATAGGAGCACATGCACTTTAACACTGAACAGCAGTGAGAAAGTGCACAGAGACACTAAACCAGCAAAAACAGAGTCAAAACCAGGAGGTCAGAAAGCAAAAAGACAGAGGAAACAGGCAAAAAGATGCCTAATGGCTACATTAACGCCGTCAATTACAAAAATGTGATATCTATGACAACAGTTTATCAGCTCTATTTTGTTGAGGGACTGTGAGATTTGCAATCCAATCCAATGAACCCATACACCCTGGTTCTATTGGTATAGGCAACAGCATTAAACATCCATTTGGTTTTCAGTGCAAGGTTCTGTCTGGACACAAAACCACAATGAGTCAAATATTCTTCAATCTCATTTGGTCATCTCAGTTTGCTCAAATTGTCATAAGAACAATTTGATAGTATAATGCCACCTTGGTTAACCTAGTATGAAAGGTACATGTCCCCATTTCAAATTTCCTTGTGCGTTTGCTTTATTCTTATATACTTCCAAACCAACTAATTACTCAGCCTGCAGTAGTTTTAAAGCGTTATGTAGCCACTTCAGAACTTCCTTAGCTTCTTCATGCCAGACGATGGATCCAAACACCTCTAGATTTTGATTCTCAAAAATGATAGACACAAATTCCACTGCTGAAACATTTGCATTAATTATGCAAGAAAATGCATTCACCTTGCTTTTGGAATTTCCAGGTAGATATGCCATTATTAAGTTGACTCTTATGAAGATCAGCATCCATCTGTCTTTTTGATGATTAATACATGCTATTGGTTTTTGAGATACAAAATAACAATGATCAATAATCATTTTAATTGATGAGTTTGTATATTCTTGTATATGCTGTCAAAAATCATCTTTGACTCCTAATAGGCGGTTATCAAAGATCATATTATACTATTCAGGGACATTAAACTTCCTTAAAACATAAGCCACTGAATGTTTATTCCTGTCCTTCTGTAACTGGGACACTGCCACCTGTAATGCAGCATTTAATGCATTAGTACTATAAACATTAATTGGGAAACAGTCATGTTGCTGATACACTGGATAATGGTGCTGAACAATAGACCATCTTTAATTTCTGTAAAGGAATTGATTTTTTTTCTCCACACTCAAAGTTCCTAATCTTCTTTGGAAGTCTGCAGATGGGAGCTATGATAGTTAAATATCAATAATACATTACTCACAGAAATATGCAAACCATGAAAGGATGCACACCTCTTTCATAATGGTGGCACTTTCAACTGTTACATTTCTTGCACTTTAGATTCACTTATAGCTTTCTTACTAGGTGGTAGCACATTGCCCAGGAACTCCAGCCGTACTACAAGAAACTCACACGTATCCAACTTTCATTAAGGACGATATAGACGATGTTCTTGCACTTGCGGTAAGTCCATTTTCCAATGATGTGTATATTTTTCCAAGTCACAGCAGTTTACCATCCAAATAAATGACCGTAAATAATCAAAAATGCATCCAAATATTCTCAAACATATAATTTCTAAAAAACATGAAGCGCATCTGGTACATTCCACAATTTGAATTACATGATCTGCTACTCAACATGTATTAACTGCTCCTTGAAGGCAGTATGCAGGTAATTAAGTTCCTTTATGTTTTTAAGGTACGTTCCTTTCAGAGTTGGCACTTCATCCACAATTTCTATAATTAACAGTCCCTAACAAGCCTACCATGCAATGACATTCAAAAAGTTGAGGGGCACGAGTCACTATTGTTTTTCTTTACAAACAAGTGCAGCCTTGCTGAGGAAGATGAATGTTGAATAAATCCTGTCTCCATAATATTTTTCATTTGTTTCTTTAAAGTATCCCTTTTTACTAGCACTGCGCATATCTAATTGTGTGTTATCTTTACTGGTCAATGATATTTTCAAATAATCGATAAGATAACCAACACACTCAGGGAAGCACTGCTCAAAGACACTGACTACTATTTCACAGAAAATGTGGGGTCGGTCACTTCCGCCTGTGTATTGTGGGGGGGTTTGATGATGTCATTAAGGGCCGAGCCGTATCCCTAATGGTGGGGCATAGGAGGGAACTCGCCAAACGTGTAGTGGAATTGGAGGAGGACATCCTGGTTAAGAAAAAAGCCCTTGCGTCTGCTCCTGACCCGGACGCCAAGCATGCATTAAATATGGTGGGCCTGGACTATCAACAGGTACTGACGGAAGCTGCCATGGCGCGCTATCTTGCCACCCGTCACAAGATTTACGAGCATGGCGAGCGAACGGGTAAACTCCTGGCCTGGCTAGAAAAAAGTGAGCGGGCATCCCGGTGGGTTCACTGTATAACTGGTGCTGACGGTGTACTCCTCACTGATCCTCAAAAGACCACCGAAATGTTCGCCACTTACTTCTCATCGGTATATACTTCTCCCGAGACGTCCCAGGCCCCCATGGCTGCGGACCTCTTGTCCACTATTAAAGTGGCTCGTCTGTCCACACCCGACAGAGATTCCCTAGAGAGTAACATTACCGAGACTGAAATTCAAAAAGCAATTCAAGACGGAGGTTCAGGTAAAGCTAAGGGACCCAACGGGCTCCCAATTGAACTCTTTAAACCAATGGCGTCCAAGTTGTCTCCCCATTTATTGCGCATGTATACCAAAAGCTTTGATCTAGGCATCCTTCCAACTGATGAAAGGACAGCCTCAATTGTGGTTATACACAAGCCAGGCAAGTCTGCGGAGGATTGTAAATCCTATCGCCCTATATCCCTCCTCTCTGTTGAGGCGAAAATACTAGCAAAATTATTGGCCAACAGACTTATCCCCTATATTACCGAACTGGTACCTCCGGATCAATCCGGGTTTATGCCAGAAAGGAACACGGCCATGAACCTGCGGAGGTTGAATGGGGTCCTTGGCAGAATATGTACGATCAGGGAGGATGCGATCCTGCTGTCATTGGACGCCACTATGGCGTTTGATACCATAGAGTGGGATTTCCTCTTCGCAGTACTGGCTCGGATGGGCTTCGGACCCAACTTTATCAAGTGGATCCAGCTACTTTATTCCCAACCGACTACGCAGATTACAGTCAACAATCACGTCTCTAGAAATTTCCCATTGCAGAGGGGCACGAGACAGGGGCCCTTGTATTGGAGCCACTGGCTGTTTGGATCAGGGGCGACCCGGAGATAAGGGGGCTTAAATGGACAGAGGATCATGAAGATCGCATTTCGCTTTATGCGGATGACATCCTCCTCTATTTTGTCTCACCCTCGTGGTCCCTAAGTCGGGTACTCCACATAGTTCATATATTTGGTGCCCACTCAGGGTATACGGTTAATTGGACCAAGCCCCAATTATACGTGTTGTGGGGGGAACCGCCACATAGCCCCAGGGGCTACGGCATACCTGTGGCACATGCATCAAGGAAGGCTTTTGCGATTCCGTAATTGCGATTATTAAGGAATCGAAATGAAGGAATCGCAAAAGCCTATGCATGTAGGAATCGCTATACAAATAGCGATTCCTAAACATTCCTTAATTGCGACTCGCAAATTGCGAGTCACAATTAAGGAATGCCTTCCTATTCATTCCTATGGGCCTACAGGCCCATAGGAATGAATGGGAGATTGCATGCACAATTTGCGAGTACCAGTAGGTACTCGCAAATTGCTCATGCAATTTCAAGGGTGCAAGTGTGTCAGTCAGTCAAATACACTTTATTCGATTTATAACAATCATAAAAGGCATAAAAACATATATATAAATTTAAGATATAATACATTTGATACAATGAGAAATATCCTGTCATAAAAATGTAAAACAATTAAAACTTCATTGGATCATAAATCGGGGTACATTATTTACATTTTATCCTTGATGCCGCTACTAGAAAATTGGCAACACAAAATGTAATGCGGACACTGCTTAGAGATTGAAGAAAAACTAAAGCCGGCCTCACATGCGTGAAGCCCGCCTCCTTCAGTATTGGCAATAAATATTTCTTTCTGATGTCAAAAAAATGCCCGCAAAACATAGTAAAATGCATGGTATCTTGGACTGAGAATTGGTCACAAGTACAAGGTGTTGCCAAATCAGGTTTGGCCCAGGTTGAATAGTTCCCCAAATAAAAATGAATCAAATTAAATCTGAATTTTACCAATAAAAACCTATGAAATGGCTTGGTAACAGTTACAAGGTATTGTGCAAGTGAGTTAGAGCCTAATAACATATAATGGGATCTCACAGTCGGTTTCTGCAGTTCCATTTCCTCCCGGGATAATCTGGTCCTTTCCATGAATAATTTTTTTACCAGGCTCACATCCACCTTCCTAATGCCAGATGGTTCTAAGAAGAGGTCCGGGCGTCCCAGTTGTGCAAAGGACTTACTCAGGTAATCTAACCACGGTACCTTTTTAAAGTGGTCCAGGGACATTACATCAGCTAAAATAGCATGATTGAGGGTTAGTTCCTTATTGAGCCAGGTCTTTAGCCAAAATGTCAACGGCACCAGGTTTAGTCTGTCCGTGACATAATCAAGACCCACCTCTGCATGAATTGAGAAAGTCGGGGTCGATTGGGGCACAGACAATAGATTTCGCAAAAACCTGTTTTCCACCCTCTGGATGGGCTCCATATGTGCATAGCCCCACAGGGCAGAACCGTATATCGCGATTGCGATGCATTTTGCATTATAAACCTTTAAGAGGGCTTTCATTGGCCTAGCTCCCAGTCTTTTAGTGCCCCAGTTGATCTGGCCACTAATAAACTTTGTGCCCAAATCTGTGGTCCCCATGTGCCCCTCTCATCGAAGAGCACACCCAGGTACGGGAAAACTTCCACTCTAGAGACAACATCACCTTTACATTTAAATATTGTTTTCATTTTGGCCTTGTTCCTATGGAGTCCAACAACCATAGTGTGAGATTTTTTAGCATTCACCTTGAGGTCTAGCCTGTCCATGAATGCCCCAAAGGCATCCAATAAATGCTGCAGGCCCCTTCCTGTACGAGCTATGAGGACTGTGTCGTCCGCATATAGGAGGGCAGGTACCTTTGCTTCTCCTATACGTGGAGCGTCAGCATCCACCTCCTCCAAATATTGGCCGAGGCCATTTATATAGATGGTAAAGAGGAGTGGGGCTAAAATGCAACCTTGACGAACACCCCGCATCGATTTGAAGCGGGTGGTACACCTGCCCTCGTTTGTAACCCTTATTTGGGAAAACAATTCTTGATGGAGAGATGCCAGGAATTTAATCAGTGCCCCATCTATTCCCAGCTCCAAAAGGATAGTCCACAGTTTTGCCCTGTTCACCAAATCGAAAGCCGAGGAGAGGTCCATAAAGGCCAAAAATAACGACCCCTCCTTGGCTACTGTATACTTGGCGATCAACATATGTAGGTTAGAGCACTGCTCCAGGGTACCTCTGTTTTCCCTAAACCCATACTGGATATTGGACAGACCCCCACATCCCTCAACACTATCCCTCAGCTTCGCCAGTAGAAACCTGCCTAGTATTTTTATAGCAGAGTCTAGGAGGGATATGGGTCTGTAACACCCTGGGTCATCGCGCCGTCCTTTTTTAAAGATCGGCACAATTATAGATGTGGCCCAGGTGGGGGGCATCAGGTTACCGTTGGCTGCATTAAATATTTTAGACAGTATTCTGGCCCATAACTTCGGGGAATGTTTATAGAAATCGGCTGGTACCCCATCCGGCCCAGGAGCTTTATTTCTGGTCGTCTCCATGATTGCTAGTTCTACTTCTATGTCATTAAAGATTACTGGTCCAGCCTCGGGGACTATAAACGTAGAACCAGGAGCTGTTGTGTCCGGAGCACCGTACACTGTACTGAAATGAGTCAGCCATATGTCATCCGGAATGACACAGTCCATGACTTTGTTATCCTGATCTGAGAAAAATGGCTCGTTTATGACAGACCAAAATTGACTACTATTATGCAGAACGTCGACTGCAAGGAGTCTATCCCAGGCTGCCATCTTAATATCATCTTTCCGATGTTTGATCGCTAACTTATAATCTTTCCTTAAGGATGTAATGGCTGCCTTGTCTCTCGGATTGTGTTTAAGAGCTTTCATAAGTGATCTATGTGCTCTCGAGCACTTAGCATCAAACCAACGGCGATGATTATTAGCACCCTGCCCTATTTTTGCCGTTAAGTCGATTGAGATATGTTTACAAATGGATTCGAATGCACCCATTATCTCATGATTGGCTGCTTTCGGATCCTCACAGATTATCATATGACCCTCTAATTTAGGGAGGATGTTTGCATAGAATGTATCCGGGACCACATTAGCCCACTTTATCCTTCTCCCCTGGTCCACTGGACGAAGTGTGGGCCTATTCATAGTACAGCCGGGCATTGACCCCATGAAGTCCCCCCACCTCACCTCAAAATGACACCCTGTTGCACCCCTGAAATTGTGATGTGCACCCATGTTGTGCACACAAATGCCCCAAGGGCATATGTGTGTGTCACCTAAAACTTAAAAAAATGCATTTTAGTGCATTTTTCAAAGATTTTGCAAATTACAGACAAGTTTGATTTGTCTGTAATTTGCGGTCTCAAATAGCGAAATCGCTATTTGAAAGTGCTTCTAGCATTCCATTTAAGGAATAGCAAATTGCGATTCCTTAAATGCAATCGCAATTTAGGAATTCACAAATAATTGCGAATTCTTAAATTGCGCATAGGAAACACTTTCATGCATCTCCAAAGGGTAATTTGCGATCGCAAACGCCTGATTTTTGCGAATCGCACCGTTTGCGATCGCAAAAACCTTTGATGCATGTGCCCCCAAGTACCTCGGCATCTTCATTACCCCAGGTCCGACCTTATTTTATGAATCCAATCTGCTAGGGCCCTTGGCCCGTCTGAGATCAGACGCTAAACATTGGCGAACCCTCCCTCTGACCCTTCTGGGGCAGGCAGCACTTTTCAAGATGCTACCGCGCTTTCTACACGCACTGCAGAATACCCCCAATGTGATCTCCGATGCATATTTTACCAGTGTTGACAGCGTAGTGCGAGGACTGCTATGGGAGGGGCGGGCGCAGCGTATAGCCATGAACAAACTTACAATGGGATGGTACGATGGAGGTATTTCCTTGCCTGATATGCGGCTCTATTACCAAGCGTCTCAACTGATTGCGGTTAATAGGTGGGTTCATGGGGAGTACGATGATCCGAACTTCCGCACAGACAGCTGGCTTTTGGGACGGGGAGGATACAATAGAGCACTCTACACAAACCCCCGTAAGCTTCACCTCATGGGGCTCACCGCACGCAAAGTGGAGGTCTGGCATGGAATCACTAAGAAATGGGGTTGGCACAATTGACTTACAAAAGCTACGCCACTTTGGGAACCAGATATGTTGAGTCAGCTTAGTAAGTGTCCTGGCTTTGACAGGTGGGATATGATAGGCATTTCAAAGGTGAGGAACATGTGGGTTAGGGGGAGACTGGCCATGTTTGCCAACCTACAAACCAAATATCAATTGGCACCCACCAAGACCTTCAGATATCTTCAGATCAGCCATGCAGTCACAGCTGCCATGCCCAAGGAGCTTCCTCTACCTGAATCCTCTCCACTGGAGGACAGATTGATACTTGACCCAATGCCCACAAAAGCTATATCCCTTACCTATAAAAAACTGCTAAATAATCGACCTGATCCTATGCTACACCTGCGGCAGGGGTGGGAGTCAGACCTGGCGAGCATTGATGACGAGGACTGGCGTGACGTTCTAGATTCTCCAAGAGAAGTGGCTATCCCAATGAGACTGTGCCAAGTCCAAATGAAAATCCTCCACCATGTGTACTTTGATGCAAAGCTCCTGTTTAAGCTGGGTAGGAGGTCTGATTCCTTATGCCTTCTTCCATATTTTAAGGGAATGTCCGTTAGTGGGACAATACTGGGATAAGGTCACAAAACAGATGGCGAGAGCGGGCGGCAAGACTTTGAAGGACTCCCCCCAGCTGTGCCTCCTTAACGTATGGGAGGCCACAGACCTCACGCAAATTGAGCAAACATGGGCCTCATTGGGGTGGGCCATTGCAAAACGCAACATTGCGCAGAGATGGGGGGTGGGGACGGCCCATGCTTGCGAGATTGGGCTATCGACATGGATAGGGCAATGATTGCCGAAAAGGATGTGTTCAAGCATAGAGGGTGCCCCAAGAAATGGGACCATAAGTGGGGGAAGTGGAATAAATACAGACGCGATATATGTTTGTCTCCTTCAATTGAATTGCAACGTAAAAGATGCTTATTGTTGGATGAACCTGGAAGTGGTGCGGTGATCTTGCCCTAAAACAAGTAACTACCGTTTCCATAGTGAGATGCCACTTGATATGTGCGTTGTTTTTATGCCTCTATCCCTTAATACCGGATGTCTGTTGCACTGGCTTGACACTGTCAATTTGTCTTATCTTTGGGAAGTGCATGGTGCTTATCGACTGATTTCTGTATTGCAATATGTGTCGTTTTATTGCAGACCCAACTATTGTTTTACCATTGCCTTGTACCTTATTTTTCTTTTCCTAATAAAAATTGTTTACAAAAAAAAAAAGATAACCAACACATCTAATTTGCACTAAATTTAGTTTTGCTATTTCCCTGAAAGCCTTACTGACAATTACCAGGTATTTTATCTAGCTTGCATGTGAGAATGTAGATGGAAAAATACATGAGATGCAAAAACGTCTACTCAAAATTTTAGAATGCCAAAATCTCAACCTTATCTCTCACCCTACAAAGATTTCAAACTGTTGTAAAATCCTTGAAGTTTTAAATCCTGCCAATTTAGGCCTGACAAAATGTTTGTTTTAGACTATTTGGGAGCAAATGCTTTATTAGGCTCTCATCTGCAATTAAAGAGGTATGTAGGGATATTATATTAAAGTAAACCGGAGATTTTGGCAGTGTATATTTTTGGGTAGATGATTTTGTTACTATTCCAACAAAATGTTTACATTCTCTGTTCTCCTGTAGATGAAGTGCTTAATTTGTAAAAATGTAAGTGCCAGGGCCCTTATCTGGAGGTCACTGCAGCTTGCAACACCCAAAGCAGTTGCCAGAGCTGCCAATATTAGTACCTACAAAACTACTAACCATCACACTCCTACAAGTGTGACAATTCAGACTATTGCAGTCCCCCAAAGCTATGTGAACGGCTTAGATAACAGGTTAGTCAATGTATATTGAATTAATAAACATCTGTTGTGCTCAGGGTTAAATTAGACAAACAACGGCACCATGTTGCAGACTGTCATAAGTGCTGTTGTTGACAATTAAGTGCCAGTGTCGAGCACCGGAAACCACTGGCTCAAATTAAGCACTGCAGATGCTATTTTAGTTGCATTTGACACAAAATATCTATTTCTCCTTTTAAAAGTAGTTGATTCAACACTCATGCATGTAGAATTAAAATGGTACAATCAAATTTCATCCAATTCACAATTCCTAGTGTTATATGTAAACCGTCTGCAATATTCTCATATAGGTAGATCATGTCATTACCAGTTGAAATGCTTGTGTCTCGCAGACAAGTATGATGCATAACCAGAGCAACAGAAAAACATAGATCATCTTTAACAGTTTTTTGCCTCACATTCAACTTAAGGAATAAAGACCCTGGTGTTCAATTTTCAACCACCTTCATGAAAAAAAGAGTCAGGATCTGTGAAAAGTACAAAGATAGGTCATTATTTATGGGGGAGTAGAGATGAATTGTGAGTAGTGATTCAGTAAGTTCTGTTGCTTTTTCCTAAAAGAAAGGAGGACCGGGAGAGAATAAGATTACAAACGTAGGGGTAGAGGAGTTGGCCTAACGGCTAGGGCAGTCGACCTCCAATCTTGGGAACTGGGTTTGAGTCTCGGCAATGATGCTGAACATCCTGTGATTCTGAGCAAATCACTTAATCTCCCCGTGCCTAACAAAAAAATTAATGTGTCATCATGTAATGCAACTGGTGCTATGTAAAGCGCTCTGATACCCGATTTGGGTCAAGTTTACGCTATATAAAACTCTATAAGATAAATAAAATTAAGAATACCCTGTTTAAGAATATTACTGAATCATACAAAGGTTTGGCATTGAGCATATTCAATTCTAAAACCAATAGAGGTGGACTGGGCACACATTATTGATGAGTGGACATTGGAGAATACTTCACTTTCCCCTCACTGAGGTGGCTGCAGACCTGATTTTGATTTTCTTAAAAATTGCCAGTTCTTTCTTTAATCGATGTTGCGGTACTGATATAATTTTACTGGTGGTATGCTTTTTCATCCTTTATCTAAGGTTGAATGATTTTGGTGGCTGATGGCTCCTCTTGTGTCCTGAGGAAGACCTCAACAGTTTACACACTGGGGTTGAAGTGTCGACATTATAGTTACTGATTGTTGGACAAATTCTTTAATACACCTCTAAGTTCTTGCTACGTTTATGCGGCTTAAACTCTAATTCCTTATATAAAGCTTTATTCCTCACCTTAACACTTACTCACTGCATTGTTGCACTGTTTATGCTTTGCCACCAACTTTTGTTTTTCATTTGTATTTCATTTAATTAGGAAACAATCTATCCATATGAAACACAGAAGGCCTTTTTGACATTCTTTTAACAAATTTGGAACATCTATACAATTCGGGAAGGAGGGATATTTGATTCCCAAGTGATTGAATAAATAATAAAAGGTTTTTCGAATATATCCTGTGCTTAAACTATCTTCTTTGTAAAGCTGTTTGTCTCGTGCTATTTAAGGTAGTCCTGTGTATTTGCATAGGTGAAATTTAATGTATCAAAAGCAGATCAATTTTGGAGATTTCACCTGGCAATCGAAGCTCGGCTTTGAAGTTGCATCCTATAGTCGTTGGTACCTAATGCACATTTAGCAAATACGACTATATTTTGAAAGTAGCTATACAGATAAACATTGACTCACCAAAATGTCAAGGGAGCAGAAGTGACACCATGCTCTCTTTGACCCTCCATCTTTCCCTAGAAAATATCACAAGGCTCACCATTTGTACCATTCTTATCCATTGAACAGCCTCACGATTTGCCGCAGAGTGGCTAGGTGAAGAGTAAGGAGTGGAAACTATGGGCCCCTTTTATGAGGTTTTGGCATAGGGCCGCGCCACAAGGAATCTTCCTGTGCTGCCCTACGTCAAAACAAAAGGGCAGGGATGCGCCATATCTATGTGATACAGGGCATTCCTGTCCTTTTCCCCTGTGCTGGCGCAGAATGGGCTGCCATGCGCCAGCGCAGGCATCTTTGCACCACGGTGCAAGGGTGCCTGCATTGAGGGGCTGATTGATTTTGTGCAGGAAGAGACAATTCCCTGCACAAAATCAATCAATTCGGGCGATTTCCTCTTTCTATGTGTGCTGCATAATGCAGTACACTCAGAAAAAGGAAAAAACGAGGAGAAATTTAAAAATGTCTCCTCGTTGCGCCTCCCTAACTCCACTTATGGGGTGGCGTTAGATTTCGACGCATTCCCAGGTTTACGATTTCTTGTAAATCTGGGAATGCTTCAGATTCCGTGGGTGTTGCGTGGGAACACCCACAGCAACACCTATGGAACGCCCCTTTCATGCACTGATCTGCGTGATAGGGGCACATATTTACAAGGCCCTGAAAAGCCACGGAGAATGGGTTTACGTGTCCTTGTAAGTATGACAGGGCACATTGCGCCAGCGGATCGTCAAAAAAGTGATGCTCCGGTGGGTGAAAAGTGCTCATAAATGCAGTAGCGGCTCCACGAGGGAGTGCTGCGGGGCGGTGGGGCGGGGGAGGGGCAGGGTGGGGGGCAGTGAACTCGGGCATACGGCCGATCGGAGTTAGATAACGAAATAAATAAATAAAACAAATTAAATTGCGTGCCCTGCAATGCCAAATGCGTTTCAGCGCCCCCAATTTAATTCGTCTTATTTATTTACCTAACTCTGATCGGCCGTATGCCCGAGTTTACTACCCCCACCCTGCCCCTCCCCTGTCCCACCCCACCGCCCGCAGCAGTCCCTCCAGGAGCCACCTACCTTCATGACCCGTTGATCGCAAAGAGGTATCCAGGGATCCAAAAGAGCAAGCCAGGGGCAGCAGTTGCTACCAATGGTTGCCCTTAATTGGGGTCCATGGAGGTACCAAATAACGCAACCGAAGGGTTAAACTTTGTGCAGGTGGTGAGCATCGACACTCATTTTTCAGAACCGGAAGTTATTTTCTTCTTCTGACTAGGACCCAGAGCAAGAGGAAAAAAATGCATAAAAGGACGAAAGAAGGAGGAAAAGACTGATAGGAAAGCAGTTACCAGCGGAGAAGTCACTGCTGAGATAAAGAGACCGGAAGTTTCTAGTAGTGAAAGAAAGAGGCATGAGGTGGGATCAACGCTAGTCAGTCCTGGTATCCGGCAGCGCCACTCGTAAGAAATGTTTTCACGAGTGAAGCACTGATATAGCGCCTATATTGTAAAGTCTATGGGGTGTATGACGAACTTGGGACAACAGGTTCTGTGGTGCATTTTGGCATTACCAGCATACTGTAAGCTAAATATTGAGTATTTGAATGGTATAATGTCAATAAGAAGGGGTGCCAACTGGTAAAACCATAGTTAAAAGAGGGGGTGAAAAAGAAAAATATTTAAAATATATCTTTTGAACAGGGGGCTCTCAAAATATATGACATTTGTGTGCTCTCTCAGAGGACGCTCATGCAGTTCATACATGTTATCACCTCTTCCTGAAAGATGGCCCAATCCCTGTTGGGTTCCTGCTCTGTGCTTCCTGGTTGCTCTTAGGTGGGTGAGGCAGGGGGAGTTTATGGTCCAGAGCAATTCAAACGCGTTGATATGTAAATGTATTCCTCAGAGTAGGAGAGATGAAGGATGGGGGCGGGGTCTATGTCACATGTCGACATGTGCTCTTCTGTGATACCACCAAGCATAACTCGGTCTATTTGTCATGCACTGTTTTCCAAAACGGCTCAGCAACCCAAAGAGGCAGAGTGTATTTGAAGATAATGGCTGCCAAGATGGAACGCGGAAGGCAAACGTTATCTTTTAAATGGCACCTTGGCCCAGCGAAGAAAAGGCATGAAACAGAAGTAATGAAGTCACTAGGTTTTTATATGCAATTTAAAACGTTTTCGGCCTTACAGATTTAGGTGCCCGCTTGGAAGTTTGCCAACAAAGCCATGCAAATCTTGAGGCGACCTTTCTGGGGCTGTTAGCAAAGCGAGCCACTGCAAAATATGCTCCGTTAGCGCCAGCGATTATGATAATTGGGGCTGCACTGGCAGGAGAAATAATTGAAGCAAGCCCTTAAAAGTAGTTGTGCAGCTTACTCTGATTGCTGGGGATTTGCTTAATTTCTCTACGCGTTCCTTTGGGGGTGTTGGCTTCATGTTGTGTTTCGTTACATGTATGTGCATAGCATGACACTCTTCTGCCATTTCTCTGTATACCAGGTGTCAGTAACATGAAAACATGAGCCACTGGAAAACACATTGACAACACAGGCTGGTGGTATGTCAGACGTAGGTATAGCTGCAGTAAACCAAACTAGAATACTGAATGGGGCAGATTTACAGGCCCCATGCGCCACATTTACGCCGCCGTTGCGTCACTTCTGTGACGCAGCGGCGGCGTGAACCATGCACCACGTTGCGCCTTATTTACAACGTGACACATCTAGGGAGATGCATCACGTTGTAAAGCCCTGCTCAACATGAAACCTGCGTCAGTTTTCATGTGGGTGTTCCTGCGCAGGGTAGGCGTTCCCTCGCAGGAATGCCTCGTAAAAGTGACGCAGTGAAATCTACAAAATTTCACTGAGTCACTTTCCCGAGGCCGCTGCGACAAATCCTTACACCTGCTTGAGGCAGGCGTAAGGAGTGGCACACCACGCTAGGTATGGGCGGCCCCTGTGCATTGCTGGAGTCGCGTCGCGCTTGCGACACGACTCCAGCAATGTGCCGCCCTTACACCACAGGATGTGACGCGCATCACCCTATCCTTGCGCCACAGTGCGCCACATTGTAAATGCGACGCAATCACGGTGGCGCAAGGAGATAATTGCGTGTCGCATCTTTTCTGGCGCATCTCTGCTGATTTGCAGAGATGCGCCAGAACTTGTAAATCTGCCACAATATCTTTATTGCTTCAATTAAAAAGCCACACAATTAGTAAAAAGAAACAATTCACTTAAAACGGTCAGCTAAAGCACATTAAAAATACATATGATTGCAAATATTTTTCCTGTTCTATATTATTATTCAAATGTTTTCAGTACACTGTTATTATATTATTTTGTGAAACTAATGTTTGTTCTTTCCCTTTTTACTATTTAATAAACGTTACTTTTAAAACTTAAAAACAAATCCCTTCAAAAATCAAAACACATTAAAAATACAATTAATCAATCAAAATTATATCAAGTGGGTTGTCAAAATTGTGTGTTACAAAGTCTAGCCCTAGTTATATTCCAAGCCAAGACAATACAAGAGGCGACAAAGAAAAATGGCATCAAAGTCGAACAACCAACATCGGGGCAACGCAGTGACGGAGTGCGGCGTTAGCCTTCTTGGCTTAACGCCACACTGCACCACTTCAGTAACACAGGGCTGCACCATATTTACAACAATATGGTGCAGCCCTGCGTTTCCCCCTGCGCTGGCGCTAAACTTAGCAGCTTAGCGCCAATGCATGCATCCTTGCACCATAGTGCAAGGGTGTCTGCATTGAGAGGAAGATTGTTCATGTGCAGGAAGGTCTCTCTTCCACCACAGCACCAATTGCCCTCCCCTTTCACGCTAAGTACAGCGTGAAAGGGGGCCTTATTTACAAGGCAGCGTTAAGCCACATTAAGTGGCTTAATGCTGCCTTGTAAATAAGGTGAAGCCCCTATTGCCAACACAACATCACTAAAAGTGACGTTGTGGTGGCGATAGGGGCTTGTAAATATGCTCCATAGAGTCATGGCCTCATTGTATAGCCTTGTGTTATGCTTCAGACAAAGTACATAAAGCAATTACTTTCTTATCGACAACGTTTTTGTACATAACAGCATGAGTGCTTCACAGTCTCTTGGACACCTAGCTCACAATTAAAGAGATCTGAGAAATCCTTATCATTAGACCACTTTTTTATGTAGGCTAATACTGGTAGGCCGCCTAACCTGAATTTCAAATAAAAACTTCTCTTTCTTTCTGGATGTAATGGGTTCACGTATTTTTCGTAGATTTCAAAGTCTTCATTCATAGATAGTATGATAGCAAACTCCCAACAGTTCTGTAGCGTTTTATCAATACATACTTCCAGTAACAACTTTTGACAATTGCAGGGCTAGATTTGTTCATTGATGTTAGATTGTCCAAAAAGCCCCACATCCATTTTAGATGTACTTATATTGCAGATGGTTGGCATCATCTTTTTATTACTTAAGAAATAATAAACATTCTCTGACATGTAAAATTCGGTAAATGTTCATTGTATTTTGTATAAGTCTTTGTTTACCCAGATGTTGAAAAATGTTTGTAGGTATGTTTTCTTGAAGGATTTGCCTGTAGCTTGGCCCAATGGGGAACTAGTTTATAGGTCGCAGCTGTCTAATTTGCTTAAACACCTTGGGGACATTCAGAAAATTGACCCAGAAATGCTTTCCGTCTCTTGCTTACCATTGGCTTTGTGATCTGTAACTCACATTTTCTGGCTCTCTATTTGCTGGCTTAATTTGCTTTAGACTGCCCAGCTTGAGTTTGTCCCTCCCGTTGCCCAAACTTTGTTTAATGTATTATTCCTCGAACTCGCTTTCTGTTTACAGGCCTTTAATTCTTGTTCTTATCTTGTCACATTTGCTGTGCATTCAAAGACAGAGGTCAAATGTCACGCTGTGTCTTCCAGGGACCTTGGTGTTTATTTTAATGTCTCTGACTTCAAAGTGAGAGGATTTATGTGACAATCATGCTAACTAGTGGGGGACTGCTTGAGTAAGCCTGCACAGATGTTATTTTTTTCTAGCACACAGCAGAATTTAAATGTCTGTAAATCAACTGTGCTGACGATCAGATCAATACATTGGGTGATGACATTTCTACACATTATTGTTTGCGCGCTGTATACTTTTATCAGTAAATCTGTATGTGAGTGCAAATGTAAAGGTCATTTCAATTGAAGATGTGTTGTCTGTAATAGCAGTACGCTACCATACCATGCATACTCCATGTTACCCCACTCCACTCTACTCTGCACCAATCCATGCCACTACATCTACTCTGCACCACTCCACACTATGCCACTCCACTCCAGACAGCATCACTGCACTCTTCCCTGCACCACTCCACTCTTCTCCTCTCTACTCTACACCACTCCACTCTACTCTATGCCAATGCACTCTACTCAACACTACTCTACTATGCACCACTGCACTCTACGCCAATGCACTCTACACCACTTTACTCAAAACCAATGCACTCTACGCCAATCTACTGTGCACCAAATCACTCTATGCCACTATACTCAACGCCACTCAATTCTACTCTGCATCCGTGCACTCTACAGTATAAACAAGCAAGTGCAGTTTCAAACAAAGCTTATCGTGACATAGAGCACAACATATTTGTGAAAAAACATAACAAAAGGCATTTGTGTTGAAAAATACACATGCAAACATGAAACAGCTCACCCAGTTCTAGATTTCAAAGTGAACACTCGGCGGACACTATCTTGTAACCAGGCTGCTGCCTGATGTCCTGCCAGTGATTTGAGCATAGGGGGTTACACAATATCAAGGTGTTGCCTGGGAGGGGGAAACACAATTTGACTCATTCCTCATAGCACACCCCATTAGCAATGCCCCGTGCTCAAAGGTCAACGTGTTTCGAATCCCTAGTCGTTTTGGGATTCTCCTCAGGACTCGGACAAGTTCGCAAAGACTACAACAAAGAAAAAAAATAATGTAATCTAATAACTGGCCCAACCTTGTTTAAGACAACATCATGTAAAGGCCAATAAATATACCTTAAGAACAGTGTAGAATGAATCCACTGGTTGTGAAGAATAATAATTCTCAATCGTCTGAGTGTGAAAGGCTACAGAAAGTAAGAGACAATAAAGACACCTCGTCAGACTCTAACTTGCGCCTGGGCCACTAAAGTCTGCTGACTTCATAAACGGAAAGTATTTTCCTACCTTCCAAGCCTTAGTGCAAGCAGGAAATATCTCGATTAATGTAGATCCTCTGTTCCTTCCAACTCTAGAATCACAGATACAAAAAGTTGAAGTGCGCTAACTCGGGCACTCTATCCCACTGCACTCTATGCCACTCTATTCTACTCGGAACCTCTGTACTCTATGTCACTGCTCTCTGCACCACTCTAAACTGCACAACTCTACTCCCCACCACTATACCTTGCACTCTACGACCCTGCACTCTGACATTCTAGTCTGTATGACTGCAATCTATGCCACTGTATTCTACTCTGCATCCCTCAGCTCTATGCCATTCTACTATACTCTACACCACTGCACTCTACACCACTACATTCTATGCCACTGCACTCTACCCCTCTGTACTCTACCTTGGGCCACTCTGCTCTATTCCACTTCACCCTATGCCACTCTACTCCACTCTGCGCCACTCCACTCTACGCCATTGCACTCTCCTCCACTGCAATCTACTCTGCACCGCTCTACTCTATGCCACTGCACTCTATGCTATTCTACATCATTGCACTGTACGCCAATGCACTCTACACCACTTTACCCAAAACCAATGCAATCTATGCAACCGCACTCTACGCTAATTTACTCTGCACCACTGTACTTCACGCCATTTCACTCTAAAACACTCTACTCCACTCTTTGACACTTCACTCCATGTTACTCCACTCTATGATGCTCTACACCATTAAACTCTTCTCTACTGATACTCTGCTCCACTCTATGCCACTCCACTCTACAGCACTCTACTCCACTTTATGCCATTCTATGACACTACTTCACTCTACAACGCTCTACACAACTCCCTTTATGCCACTCCATGCCAATTTACTCCACTCTATTCTATTTCACACTACTCCACTCTACTCCGCTCCACTCTATGCCACTCTACTCTATAACAATCTACTCCACGGTACACCACTCTACTCTACAACACTCTACTCCACTCTCCGCAACAACCTCTACACCACTCCACTCTGTTCTGCTCTACTCCACCTCACGACACTCTATGCCTCTCCACTGTACGACACTCTACTCAACTCTGACACTGTGCAACTGTAGTGTAGTTCCTATATCCCTGATAGGCTCTGCGCATTGGAATAACATACACTATAGATTTGACATAGGGCTATGGTCAGTATGTCTCTATCGAGTATATTAAACGTAATTACTTGTGTGTGCCACCTAACTCAGAGGTCACTAGAAACTTCTCGAATATACAAGAAGGTATTAGTCTCTGACAACCGCATAAACATGACAAATTTGTTTCCTTTTAGAATGGGAACAGTCTCAGAATCGTGGAAACAATAGATAATAGTTTCACTCAGTCAATCATGCATGCTTCGTTTCTACAGAGTTGCACAGAAATAGAGAGACGGGCGTTTCAATAAAAGGGTTTATTGAACAGTCTTATTTATCATGCAAGATATATGAATTGCTACAATCGTAAGACAGACTGCAAAGTACAATATGTACGAGGTTAGCAGTAAGATAAAATAATACTGCAATAGCATGGTTTGTAGCTATAACATATATTAATCAAAATACATACATAAATAACATAAGCTAAAATGTGATACTCATCTGATGCTTCGAAATTGTTCTACCCCAGTGTACCTAACCTAAGTGCAGTACGTGGTTTGAAGTAGGTACCATTTCTAAAGTATAGCTAGCTATATTTTAGATGAGCCAAGAGCTGCCAAAAGTTTCTCTAAGTTCTAGTCAGCTCCATACCTTAGAATGAGAAAGTTTGGAATCTCTTTTCTGGACTCGATAGTCTAACCCCCTGCAAGGGAAGTGAGAGAGCACTGGAGCTGGATTCCCTGCAAGGAGGATGGCAACGTCAGGTCAGTGCATCAGGCTGGAACTCGATCTCCTTCCGAACTTGCCGTGGCGAACCAAGTAGTCTGGGTTGGATCGAATCCTCCGGGAACCGCAATTTGCCAGGGCAAGTGCTGGTATATTTATACCTTGAAGGTGTCTAGGAATGCCAGTATTGATGTAAAAGTCGGGCAGAGGAACGTCATGAATGACCCCTTAAGGAATAGATGTTCATGCATGCGTAATGAGTTCTTGGAGAAATCAATATTCAAGCTGAGGGAAATTCCTAAAGGCTTAAGGGTCTGGTTTTCCAAGAATTCGTTGAGACGTGGATGGACGGATGTAGGTGGCCATGCCTGTATTTGGTTTGTACGGACAACGTCTAAATAAGGGCCGGATTTCTATGTCCAAATAAGGGCAATGTGAATTGTACCTATATAAGGGCATAAATCGGGAAACCTATATACGGAATCTAAATCTGCACACAACACAACACTCTACGCCCTACCACTCTACGACAACCTACTCCCCCTCGACACTCCACAACACTGCATGCTACTCCATGACACTCCAGTTCACTCCTCTCCTCTTCATGCCACTCAACTCTACCAGTGCGCCACTCCACACCACTCTACGCCACTCCATAACATTCCACTCAACTCCAATTTATGATATTCCACTCCAAGCCACTCTCCTTTACCCTGCTACATTTTAGCCATGCTGAACAGCAGCAACTCTGGTGTACAACATTGCTAAAACATATTGGCAAAGCCAATAGGTCTTGCATACGCAAGTGTTGCTTGGTCAAGACCTATTGTATACTTGTTGATAAATTGTAGTATAATGCGAGCTTCCAACTGCAAGGTGATTTAGATAAATTGTGCAATATTTGGATTAAGTGAATGCTGAAAAATGTTTTTTTTCTTCCAATGATTAGCAGATTCAAACGTTATGCTATTTCATGTTAAGTTCATTTGTGTAGAGTATTTCCACCATTTCAATGGCCCCAAAGGGCTTACATTTTGCAGTGGACAGGCAATGCAAAAGCTGGTGCAAAATGGTACCAGTGAAATCATTACAATCAAGCCTAAGGTAGCATAGTAACTTGGTGTTGCATTTCTAATTTGGAGAAATTAATCAAACAGAGAAGTTTACTTAAGAAGCTAATAATATGTATCTTACTTACAAAGAAATATATCTATGTATGATATCATTTTGTATAACATGGCATTTTTGATCATTTAAGACAGCAGCTCTTCACCTTTTTACTTCTGTGGAGCCCCAATGAATCACTACTGGAAGCCAGGGACCCATGCCTCAATTTCTATGATTTGAACTTCAAAATAATACACAAAAATACAGAAACAAGTATACGTCAAAACAATACACAAATTACGTCATTTCTTATTTAATAAACAAACAAATAAAATACAAAAATCTGAATTTAAATTTTAATGTGCAGGGTGGAGCTTTCCAATATTTGGTTTTATTTCTAAAACATGAAGCAATATGCTAGATTCTAGCATATTACTTAGAGGCTGATTTAGATCTCGGTGGACGGGTTACTCCGTCACAATGGTGACGGATATCCCATCCGCCGAAATATAAATCCTATTATATCTTATGGGATTTATATTTAAATGGACAGGATATCTATCACCGGTGTGACAGAGTAACCAGTCCGCTGCGATCTAGATCAGGCCCTTAGTCGTTTTTGCTCCTAAAGCGACCTATCAGCGCTTTATTTGAGGAAGCCAATTGTTCATACTAGATTCTGTTTGATGTATTTTGCTGTTTCCATGAATCAATCTAAGAATTCTAACTGAATATTAGCCTTCAATTTGAAATTCCCCCAATTAACACATGATTTGAATTTTTACAGTTTTATATTTCGCTTTTTTATTCATATACACTTTATTAATCTGCTAAAATTATTTCACTTTCTAAACAGACTCCAAGGGGCGAAATTACCACAGGTAAAGAACTGTTGCTTTAGGAAAGAGAATGATTTTCAGAAGCCATTGCAGTAGTGGCCGGTGCAGGTAAGCGCGGTGGGGTTGTAGGGCTGTGGAGCAGGGCAGGCGGGGGGAAGTCAACAGACGGAATATGTTTTATTTATTCAATTTTATCTGTTATGTCGTCTGTCGACTTGCCCCCCACACTCCTTCCCCACTGCGCTGACCTGCGCCGCCGAGCCCTCGGAAATCAGAAGAAGAAATAGGAGGTTTAAGAATAATTACTCATTATCCCTCACAGACACTGCTTTCTGGCATGATTCACAAACGTATTTGCCAGGTGCATGAATACCTCCACTTCATTTACGAGTGTAAAGCCACGTTTTGTGTGTGTATTCATAAATGGATCTGCTCACACATAATGTTACACCAATTTGGTATAATAATGCATGTAAGTAAAATGTGCTCCATGGAGTAGGTTGTGGGAATTTTAGAGTGGAGATTTCTGCATAGGTAGGTGGATCCTACAAAGTTGAAAGCGTATGGTTATTTGTAACATTGTCAAGCACTTTTTCCTCAGCATGTGGTCACAATCTCCTCCTAGGGTAGAAGTGAGTCTGTACCCAAAGTGGGATTGAGGAAGGAACACCCCAAAATTGGCAGCTGTATAGGGGAATGGGCTTGTACATGAGGGAAAGTAGTTTCCCAGTGCAGGAAAAAAAGAAAAAAAATTAGCAAGTGAAATCACACTTGAGCAACAAATTTGCAAAATACACATTTTTAAATGTGAACCTCTGCCACATGTGTATATGATTTTGAATCTGAGTAACTTGGAATTCCCAAAAGACTTGCAAAACTACTAGTGGGAAATGGTGACCGTAGCAACCTTCGAGGAGTACCCCAGAAATGTTTTAGCGTTGGACTTGGCCTTTTTTGGCAGGTTCACCCCTAAACTTTTTGCCTTAAAGTCTGACATGGTGTTGGTGGTTTTAGGACTCTGGGCACTTTAGCACTAAGGTCCAGTACAAAGTGCGTGCGCTCTCTGTGTTACATTTGTAAGGTTGGCCTGCCCTCCCATAGGAATGCACTGGGGATTCCCTGATCAGTGTGTTTCAGTGGTAATTCCTGTTATGAGAGGAGCAGTGTGGTCAAGTCTGGTATGTATGAAATTGTGTGACTAAATGCTGCGCAACGGTGTGCGCAGATTTATTGTGGTTATTTTAGAAATGCCACTTTTAGAAGTTGGCATTTCTGTGTGCTATGTGTCTGCCTGCCTGATGTGAATTGCATGTCTGGCTTGTGAGTGACAGGAGCTGAGAGGTGTGGGTGGCTCTAGGAGGGGCAGGGTGAGTCAGCGCTAGGCTGAATGGGACACCTGGAGGAAGAGTAGTGGGAGGGGTAATCCCCTGACTCTGATTAGGATGGTGCCTTCCCTAGTGAATGCTGGCTCCGCCCCCTGTGGTGTGTCTGATCACCTAGCCCCCACCTGACAAAGGGGAAGTGGAGCTTGCAAAACAAAGTGCTCCAATTCCCCCCTGACACAGTTGCATCTGGTTCCCCCATGCCCTGCACTCAAACAAAGAGAATCGTTGATATAAATATAGGGGATGTGACCCCATGAAAAGTGTGCTGTATTTGTTCCAGAATCCTGTCGGGCGTGCTGCTGCTGGGGCCCAGGGGGGGCTGCCATGAGGGCTTGCCTCCCTGGGCCCTGCATTGCCCCTTCCTCTCTAAAGACTTGTTTGGGACCTTCTACTTTGCTTGTGATCCTCCAGGACCTTGGAGGAACTTGTTCTGCCTTTTTGCGCCCTGGGAGCGCTGGGCTGCTTTTTCTTTTCTTTTTCCAAGAGAGGAAGAGCTGGCATCTGCAGCGCTGTGCTGCATCATAGGCGCTGGGCTTCATTTCTTAATTGCTCAGGAAAGAGGGGAGCGTGGGGCTTTGCAGCATGGAGGTGTAGGCCCCTTTAAGCGAGAATTCTGCCATTGGGATTCCCCCGCAGTTGCCGTTCTCGTAAGCGGGAGCCTACCCCTCATTCACCTTTTATTTCGCGGGTGCCCACCCCGCTAATTTTGTTTTATATTCAAATTACGGGTGCCCACCCCGCTAATGTGCTTTATTAAATGCGGATGCCTACCCCGCTTTATATTTTTAATTTAAGAGTGAGTCCACCCCTCATTGCTGCCATAAAGAGATCACCGCTGCGGCCCGGGTGAAAAGAGGAAGTCAGGCCAAGTTGCCTGGCATTGGGCGGGACACGCACAGGAAGTCCCGCCTCGCCGCCGGAGATCCGTCTGGAGCCTCGCATGCTCCATGGTAAAGTCCGGGTGGAGAGAGCCCCGCGTAGTGAGGGCACAAGGAGGAGTCCGTGGTGATGGAGGCGGAGGGAGCCCGAGGCACATTGTCGGTGCCTGCCCCCGCCGCACGAGTGGAAGTGCCACCTCCCGAGTCAAGCCTCCCTGGGGAGACCGGAGAGGTCAGCAGTCCTCGAAGCAGCCCGGTGAGTGAGAGCTGAGTCCTACAGGGTTGGGGGGTGGTGTTGGGGCACATTGTTGGTGCCCGCCCCCTGTGCCCTTGCCAGTGCATATTTGGTCTCTTCAGCTGCCCCGTCTGATAGTGGGCAGCTGCAACGAGTAGTGCCTTCATTTCCTCGCAGTGGCGCCGCCGTTGTGGGCAACTGCATCGTGGGGGCATTTTTGTTGCAAGGGCCCCAGAGTAAGGTCCCCCTCAGGCACCGTGGTGCCAGTTCTTCCTTTTGCGACCCAGCTGCCCCACCTGATAGCAGGCAGCTGCAACGTTTTACCCCATTATTTTAGGAGTCCCGGAGGGGGGCTCCCATGGCAGGTGTAGTGCTAGTGCTTCTTTTCTTGTTGGCTGATTCTCAGCTGCCCTGTGAGAGCGCGGGCAGCTGCAACGTGTTGGGCACAATGGTGGTATAGAGTCCAGTGGAGGACTCAGGGCACAGTCGTGCCAGTGCCTTCACAGCTGCCCAGCAATTAGTGGGCAGCTGCAACGTTTAGGCTGTTGGTTCTTTGGGGGCATGCTTTAGGAGAGAGGAGGGAGATACACTCCTGCCCCTGCGCAAGTGCGCACATGGATTCTGATGCATTGGCAGCGCGCCCTGACTTTTGGACCCAGGTCATTTGAGCCCCTTTGAAAAGGCCAGTTGGCCAGGGGGACTATTAGGTTTGTAGGGCGCCAGGCCCTAATGTGATTTATGTGGTGCTAGGAAATGTGATTTATAGAGTATGATTTACGCACCCTGTTTTATGCCTCTAATGTGGTTTTATGATTATGAGGTTTTGCATACTGTGTTATGTTTGAGTTATTCCCTACTGTGGTGTAATGATGAGGTTATTTACCTACTGTGGTTTATGCTAGTGAGATTATTTCCGAATGTGAGTTATGCTTGGGAGGTTATGGTCTAATATGTTTAGGCTTATGAGGTTGGTGCAGAATATATTTCACGCCTAATGTGATACTGTGCATAATATGATTTGTGTTACAGGATGATGCTGAGTACAGTGTTTGCCAGTAATTACTGGTTGTGTTCTATGTTTAATCTATGTTCTACATTGACTATTTTTACTAAGTGATGATTCTGACAGTGGTCCAAGCGGTCCTGCCATGTGTATATAATACCCTGTGAATATTCCCCGTGCCAGTTGACACAGTGTATATTGTGTGATTACTACTCTAATGTGTTTTATGATAATACAAAGGCTATTTTTGATATAACCTTGTGTGGAGTTCCTTTTGTGGTGTGCCTAGTATGTTGCTGCAGTGTGTGTTGCGCAAATGCTTTACACATGGCCTCCGGAATAAGCCTGACTGCTCGTGCCAAGCTACCAAGGGGGTGAGCAGGGGTTATCTTTGGTGTGTTACTCCCTTGCCCTGACTAGAGGGGTGGTCTCTGCCTGGCTTTGGCGCAAGCCTTAGCCAACCAGAGATCCCATTTCTAACATTAGGAATTCCAGCATTGGAATAACAATTCAAGAAACTGGCCATTGTCATCGGGCTTGAGCGATGAACCATATAATGGGCCCATTTCTTCCGAACCATTATCTGAATTCAATTACTTATTTAGCATATTGATCGTTTTTGAAGGCGGCTTCCCTGTTTGACCCATCCCACAAAATGTAGACAAGCAGTCTCTGAATGACAGAGTGCATAGAAAACTCTGAATTAACTATAACAATAAGTAGACACAGCCTCAGAGGCTGCACAGAATCAGAGGTAGGGCGATTACCATGCAAACATGGACAGTAGCAGGGACAGAGTGGCTTGGATGTAGGGGCCCCACTTAGCTGTGCTTAGTGGTGTAATGCAAAATAATGGGACCCTCCTCTACAGCAGTGACGGCTAGCATGTCCCGAGGGTGGTAGAGCAGGAGGGACATGAACAGTTTTAAAAAAAATTTAAACAGCTTATCTGCGATTACAATGTGACATCCTCCTCCTCCTCGGTGGTCTTCTCTCCTCGAGGCAGGCAGGCTCCAAACTCCCTTCACCAATCCTAGCGCTGCTCTCACCAGCATGAGAGCAGTGTTAGGATTGGTGGGAGCAGCCTTACTCGCTGCTCCACAGCGCTCTGGAGGCTTTGGCTTTCTCTAACCTAGCTGTCTTAAGACAGCTGGGTTAGAGAGGTTTAAAATGCACATGTGTGGCAGGCCGTCACAAGACGGCTGGCCAAAAAGACATGTGCACTTTAAACTGAAAGTGACCTGCTGTCTCTTCTCCTGTCATTCAGCAGCAGCCACGGCAGGATGAAGAAAAATAAAATGGTAAGGAATTAACTTCATTACAATTTTATTTTTCTCTGTTGGTCATTTCAGCGACGCTCTTCCGCTCAAACGGAGGAGCTGACCCTACTCTTCAGTAGAAGTGCTGAGTGGCCCCAGACACTCCCCTGTATCAAAGATACTCTAGTTCTGTGGCTGAATGGGGAGCCTGAGGGGTGGGGGCCACCTTGCACCGCAGGGGCTGTAGAGGCCTGTGTTATTCATTGGCTGTGCTGCAGCCCTGTTCCTACCTCCAAGTGTAAACTTACCTCACAGCTGCTCCCTCCCAGACATTTAACTGGGCTGAACCCTTCCAGACCTCTGTTCGGATAGCATTTTCTACTTCGCTCCCAACTTAATGTTGACTCCAGCCTGGAATTAGAGCACAGAATACTCATTGACTGCAATTAAAGATGGCCTTAAGTTCTTTTTATAATCAGCGATCCTAAAACAACCACCACATACCCTTGTGTTAGCTCCTTTTTTGGCCATTGTGCTCCATGACGGAGCCTGAGACGGTGCAGGATTGTCCACCCCCTTTACACATGGGAGTCAACTCATGTTTGCTAAGAGTTAGCCAGAGATATGACAACTTGCATTGTCTCAAACTCTCAGAAATGGCAGGCGAACACGCATCCAAAACAAGGCGAGGACTTTCTTGAAGCTGCGCTATATCCTATCGTCAGGACAAGTTAGGAAAATAACATTTCTCCAGAATGCACAATGCATATAAAGTATTATAGGTTTACATTAACGTTTATACTCATAGGGCCTGATTCACAAAGAGTCTCCATAGACATGGCGGAGTCTCTGTACTCGTAGTGGAATCCCCGTACGGCACACTGAAGAGAGTTCTCTGTGCGGAGATTTCACCACGAGTGCAGAAACTCCGCCCTGAGCCCAGAGACTCCGCCATGAGTGCGGAGATTCTGCCATGAGTGCAGAGACTCCCCCCATGAGTGCAGAGACTCCACCATGAGTGCAGAGATACCACCACGAGTGCAGGGACTATGCCATGAGTGCAGAGACTCCGCATTGAGTGCGGCGACTCTCCCGTGAGCGCAGACAATCCGCCGACGAGTGCAGAGACTCCACCATGAGTGCGGAGACTCCCCATGAGGGCAGAGACTTTGCCATGAGTGTGGAGTTTCCACCACAAGTGTGGAGACTCTGCCATGAGTGCAGAGACTCCGCTATGAGTCCGGAGACTCCGCCATGAGTGCAGAGACTCCCCCCATGAGTGCAGAGACTCTGCCATGAGTGCGGCGATACCACCACGAGTGCAGGGACTATGCCATGAGTGCAGAGACTCCGCCATGAGTGCTGCGACTCTCCCGTGAGTGCAAACACTCCACCGACGAGTGCAGAGACTCCACCATGAGTGTGGAGACTCCCCATGAGGGCAGAGACTTTGCCATGATTGCGGAGACTCCCCATGAGTGCACAGACTCTGCCATGAGTGCGGTGTTTCCACCACAAGTGTAGAGACTCCGCCATGAGTGCAGAGACTCCGCCATGAGTGCGGAGATTCGGCCACGAGTGCAGAGACTTCCCCAAGAGTGCAGAGACTCCACCACGAGTGCAGAGACTCCGCCATGAGTGCAGACTGCGCCTCGAGTGCAGAGACTCTGCCATGAGTGCAGACTGCGCCACAAGTGCAGAGACTTCGCCATGAGTGAAATGACTCCACCATGAGTGCGGAGACTCCCCCATGAGTGCGGAGATTCCGCCATGAGGGCGGAAACCCCACCATGAGTGCAGGGATTCCCCCATGAGTGTAGAAACTCCAACACGAGTGCTGAGACTCCGCCACGAGTACGGACACTCAGCCACGACTGCGGAGATTCTTTGTGAATCGGCACCTTAGTGCTAACCTATGCAGTATGCAACGACAACTTCATTGTTTCTTATCATTTACTAATATGTATGAATGATGTGCAAACGTATCCGCTGCAAATGGCAGGCACGTCTCTGCTGGCGGTGTACACAACCTAGTGAAATTTCTTTTACTCAGATTGGTACTTGTAAACCTCAGGTTGTACCTGGAGCGCTGCAGCAAATGCACAAACTCACTAAGCTTCCTTACCAAGATTCAACCCTGTAGACTCCAGATGACATCTATCAATCATGGGTGGAGGGAGGTAGAAGAAGCGAAGATCCATTCAGCTTCCTAGTAATAGTTCATAATCAAATGGGAATGGATCACTTGAACCTGTTGCCAGGGTCCGGGAGTTCTTCCTGTCAATAGTTAAAATAACCCTCATTCACGTCAACAGGCAGTAGGGCGGTATATCTTGATTCTACGCCTTCAGTCAGATACGTGACAGCATCATCATTGGGTTATGTCCATGCTTCCTCAACCTGGAGGGAACCACTGGTCATTACAGTAGTGATCAGAAATCAAGACACGGTGAAATGTGCTCAAGTGAGGTGAAATTATAAAAACCTTCTGCTGCCTAAACTGTAGTTTTATTCAGTTTGGAGCATGAGGTAAGTTAAAAACAGTGTTGTGCAGTATTGGACATTCAATAAGTCCTCTATACTCATGAGTCCACGTGGGTGGTCGACATGTTTCAGCCCTTTACACTGCCCTTTCGGGTCGGGGGGCTTTTATCAGGACCTAGGAAAAGTGGGTGTAGGAAATGGGTATTGTCCAAATCCAGTAAGGGTTCAAAGTTGAAATCTGTGAACATAAGGTCAAAAGTACCTTCAGTAGTCCTAATTAGGGCTGCATCGGGAGCGCAGTAGGCGCAAAGGTGCAAATGCTGCAACTATGCACGACTTGTGCTGACGCTGCCTTCCTGTTTGACCTTATGTTTACAGATTTCAACTTTGAACCCTTACTGGATTTGGATTTGGACAATACGCATTACAGTTTAGGCAGCAGGAGGTTTTTATAATTTCACCTCACTTGAGCACATTTCACTGTTTCTTGATTTCTGATCACTACTGTAATGACCAGTGGTTCCCTCCAGGTGGAGGAAGCATGGACTTAACCCAATGATGATGCTGTCACGTATCTGACTGAAGGCGGAGAATCAAGATATACCGCCCTACTGCCTGTTGACGTGAATTAGGGTTATTTTAACCATTGACGGGTAGAACTTCCGGACCCTGGCAACAGGTACAAGTGATCCATTCCCATTTGATTATAAAAAAGCCTCCAGATGACAGACATATTAACAAGTGAGCTGTTTTTCCAGTATTGGAAATGAGACATGGCGCATACCCAATGATATTTAGAGAGAGTGCTGCGGTGCCCTGAGCTGTCTTACCAACTTAGCCATCAAACAGAGCAATTAAGATAGCACTGAGCGTTAATGTTGCTACTCTGCAATCAACTTGAAGGTCACATGTAGAACTCTCATTATGGCCAACCCGACATTTGACATTGGTTAGGTTGATAAAGTAAGTTTAAATGTGTTAGAAAAAAAATAACTCCTTCTGTTGTGGTCTCTCTACAGACAGTTCCAGCGGTCTGTCGGAGGCAGTATTGCATGCAACACTCCACAGTACCAGTGACGGCTGCCAACTTCGGCGAGTGGAGGGGTGGACAGATGTGTGGTGGGTGGTTTCATAAAATCAAAACAAGTAAATAAATAAAAAATTTACTTACTGTGGTTGCTGCTGCGTCGTTCTCTTTCCGGTCTTCTTCCCTCGTAACTCCAGGGCCCCAGCTAACTCTCTTACCCAGTCTTGGCGCTGCTCTCACAGCATCAGAACAGCGGCAGGATTGGTGGCAGCGGGCACAAGAGCACTGGAGGCTTTTGTTTGCACTGGAGGCCTTTGTTTTCTCTAACCCAGCTGTCTTAAGACAGCTGGTTTGAGAGGTTTGAAGTGCGCCTGTGTAGGTGGCCGTCGTAAGACATCCAGCCAAAGAGACATGTGCACTTTAAACAAGTGCAAAAAGCAATCCACCCTCTGTGCTGCTGTTACCATTCAGCAGCAACCCGGTCCACGTCCTGATACTCCCTCCGGGACGGGATAATGAAAAATACAATGGTAATGAATTAACTTCATTACCATTTTATTTCTCCATCTCTGGGGGCATTTCAGTGGGGCCACCCCTGCTGACAGAGCATCAATAAAATAAGAATGTAGGGGCATATTATCAAGCACGGCGTTAAAATTATTGCCGCTTTAGCGGCAGCAAACTGCCGCTAAAGCGGCCATAATGGGCTTGATAATACGCCCCAGAGAATTCCAATAGAAGCCCATGTTGACACCAGAACATGAGTTTCTATGGGAATTCTCAAGGGCATATTATCAAGTCCATTATCGACGCTTTAGCGGCAGTTTTCTGCCGCTAAAGCGACGATAATTTTAACGCCGCTTCTTGATAATATGCCCCGTAAAGAGAAACCATACAGCTAATCCTTGCTCAACACTGGATGGCTTTAGTGTCAGTCCCAGTTGACCCCCCGCCCTCCCCACCCCTCGCTCTCAATTGTTGATTTTTCCTTTTTAGGTCTCGGCTAGCGAAGGCTGCGCTTGCGCAGTCTCGCTCGCGAGATTTAATGATTTCAGTACGGGGCTTAAACCCGCCCCTCTTCTCCATTGGCTGGCGTCCTAAACGGAGGCCAGCCATTGGAGGAGAGGGGCGTCTGTCCGTTTAAGCCCCGTCTTTTTCGGATTCGGGGCGTGTTTTTTACTTTCTTTCTCTCCTCTGGAATGTAAACATTCCAACCAATGGCAAGAGGAGAGAAAGGAAAACACGCCCCGAATCCGAAAATGCCGCTGCGTTTCTCCGAGGCATTTCTGCTTGACCTCGGAGAAAGACGGTGGTGTTAATGGCGTCCTCTCCCCCTGCTCTCGGCTCCCGTGTTCGGCTGCTGCTCTGGTCTCCTCCCCCCTGTCCTCTCAGGCTGGCGCTATGTCAAGGACTACCATCCCCCCTTTCACCCAGCCCATCCCGTGTTTTTACCGGGCTGCGCACCTGACCGTGCCTCAGGGTCAGACGGAAGCCCCTGCCGCTCCTCTCCGGGTCCATGCTGAGCTGCAACCGCAGGTTCTCCGCAGGGGTGTCCCCTCCGGGCCCCCGCACCCCAGGACACGACACCCGCACGGTTATCAGCACAGTGGGCAACAGCGAGGGGGGTCCGGGTCCCAGCGCCGCCACCGCTGCAGGCACGCCGGCGAAGGGCGTGGCGCCCTGCCAGGGGGCGGTACGGCCATCCCCACCCGCTGGCCCGCCCGGAATGAGCCCCAGCGGTGTGGTCAGGTCAGGTGCGTGTGATCCCGGGAGCGTCACCGGTTGTAGCTCAGCAGTGCTCCGAGAGGCGAGGTCAGGCGCCCCCAGCTGGCTGTCTCACTTCAGCGACTAGCTCTAGGAAGACTCGGGGTGGCTAAACATACACAAACCCGGGCTGCTGAGCAGGCGCGCGTTCTTTCCGGGAGTCGCTGAGGGGAAACTGATGCTGTCGCTCTCAGGGGGTGGCCATATTAGAAAACATACATTTTGTACATTTGGGGTCGTAAACCTGTCAGAAACCCGAGCCTTTTTAATGTTTGGGATTCGTATTCGCAATTTCAGCACTTTTTTTTTTATTTCAATCACAATGACCTGAATAACCGTTCATATAAGGTAGAATATATTACAAGCAATGTGCAATCTAATTTATTCTTGCTAAATTTCTTCTTGTCAATTATAAATAGAATGGCGCTGTAAAGGTTTCTGTTAACTTATAGACTTTTCAGTTAACTGTACTGTCTTTGCAGGTCCGATTGCAAATCTAACTGTTACATCCGTTCGACATGGCCGCTTTATTGATGTGGAAAGGTCTGTTTCCCCAGTGTAACTTTCTACTTTCGTTTTCTACTTGTTGCATTGCTCTTTCCTGGAAACGAGAGCGAGTTGTTCTGTCTTCTGTGTAGAACAATCAGGACAAGTGTTTTAATGCCGGTTACAGAGAACGTTTCAATAGCTTTAATGTTTTCAGGTAAAAACCCGAATACTCTGGTTTAGTGTGTGGAGTGGAACAGATAGGGTATGGAAAGCGCGTAATAAAAAACTGTCAACTAAGTATATTTTGGTGAACAGTGGTTTTATGTCAAGTACTTTACCTATTTTGTTTTGCGAACGTCGAAACCTAGCCTACAAGTGAATCTAAACAAGCAACCTCGAGGTTCAAACCCTGGTTTCCTGCACCAGAGGCGGCAGCGCAACCGACGGACCACATCCTGTGATTCAGGACAAATCATTTAATCTGCCCGTGCCTAAAAATAGGATCGTGAACTTGTGTGTTGCGAGATCGCGCTATAAAACTACCCAAAAAATACATACCCAATTGCGATCGAAAGACTACCTATGGTAGGGTGACCAGCATTTTAAAGCCAAAAACCGGGACATTTTTACAAAATAGCAGAAGGACTACAATTTTACCTCACCTGAGTACACAGAATGACAGTGCTCCTCAGCAGAGAATTACAGAAGAGACAGTAAGAACATAAATAGAATGCAATGCTTAAAGTCAGCAGCATGCCTGTGTGTGTGTGTGTCTCTGTGTAAGTGTGGGTGGCTCTGTGTGTGTGTGGGAGACTCTATGTGTGTGCGTGTGTGTGTGTGTGTGTGTGTGTGGCTGTGTGGGTGGCATTTTTTGTAGGTGGCTCTATGCGTGGGTGGCTCTGTCTGTGTGTGGGTAACTCTGAGTGTGTGTAGGTGGCTCTGTGTGGGTGGCTCTATTTGTGTGTGGGTTGCTCAATGTGAATAGCTCTGTGTAGGTGGCTCTGTGTGTGTGGGTGGCTCTGTGTGTGGGTAACTTTGTGTGTGTGGCTCTGTGTGTGGGTGCAAATGCAATAGGTCTCGCATTTGAGAGAGATTAAGCTATTGACATTGTAAATAACAATGCCGTTTCTTTAAATGTTTTAAAAACAAAAACATAAACAAAAATAATGTCATTAGCAATGCCAATAGCTCTAACTTTAACAATGCCGAGACCATTGCATTGTAAATGCTTGTTCTGTGTCTGACCCGCCCACAAGAGCTCTGATTTCGCTCTCGGTAGATTTGTCAATCGTCCTGCTCTGAACTGCATTGCATCTAAGAAAACGGAGTCCTGCTTAAAGAACACCAGTTAGCTGCCTTTGAGCGCCACCTAGCGAAACAATGCAGCAGAAATGTGGAAGATTCAGCATCTACCTAGACAGGCATTGAAGAATGCTGTAAACAAACATCGGGGTTACCAATTGGTCTCGCTTGAATGTAAAAGTAAGCAAGATTGACTGGTATTACAAATGCTTATTTTCAGTCCTCCTCAGTTGCAAGATCGTACTAACAAGTGCGTGTGAAAAACAATAACAAAACAAAATGCGTATATGCACTTACATTAGCGTTAAAATAGATGTTCTCAAGGAGTGCCATGTTTTTACTTTTTCACGTGGTATGTGCTTACTGAGCACATTTTCCTTTACATGTGGTAACCCTGCTAACAGCCCAACCCTTACCAAGACCCAGCATCTGCCAGCGATTAGCCCTGGTAGCTGGTGAAGAAATAGGGTGGCGTGTGAGAGGTGGGCCCTAAACCTACTTTACAATGTCAGTCAAATGGCCTTCTTCCTCCTAATTCTCTTTACCATTTGTCACCAATGACAAGGAAGCAAGCAGTGGGGGACTGAGACTAGATGTGGAGATGTCCTTTTTGGAATAAAACTGAGCATTGAATGCTGCTCAGGACACATTGAAGGGGTCTGAACAACATAATACTCTGCTGCTGGCTTGACTGCTTGAAATGTACTGGAGTGTAGCTAGAAAGCATTCCACTTACAAAGGGTAGTGAAGTAATGAAAATAGATTAGCCACCTTTACAAACAGAATTAGGGCAATTAATACATGGGTTGATGGCAAATGGGTGAATGTTCAGCACAATCATGTGCAGGTCTGTTTTGGGTGAGGCTGCAGTGTGACAGAACAGAGCTTCAATGTCACTGAAGGATAGACACATCAAGAGAAACTGCAGGATAGTTAAGGGTAGCCTGGCACACTTGAGAGAAAGGGAAATGGATATTACTGCCTGTAACTACTCAGTCCTCGCTGGACTGTGTTAAATTCTGCTCTTTATTGCCACTGCAAACAGCTGGATTTGTTCTTACATATATATTATGTATGTGTCTTAAAGGAAAGGGGTGCCATTTTAGCAATTTAAGAATGGCAGTGCAGGAATGGGGAACTGCTGTCCCTCACAGATCTCCATCCTTGCCTTCACAGCCATTCGGTAGAATTTGCAAAGTGAATGTTCATATTTATGACACAGGATTGTTGTAAATTGTATTAATAGAGCTGCTGCAGCACAAATACATTCTCAAAGCTCAAATCAGTTACTGTGCAAAAGCAGGGAGTTCTTTGTACCCTGTGTGGGATATCAGAAGCAACAGAATCTGTATCATAAACCACAGATCTCCAAATAGACCTGAATGTCACACTAATTTGCAATGCTGGTCTTGTAATGCTTCTCTGTTGAGTTGGTACACCATTGGAAACTCTACATCAGGGTCACCACATCAAAGCCGCTCAAACAACTTGCTATTCTAATTTAAAATAAGTGTACTCTTTGCAGTAGAAACTTATGTGCTGCCTGATATGGGAAGAAAGCTTGCAGTTTCACATGGTTCAGCTATCACTTTCATCTCTACTTTGACACACTTTCTTCTTCTGTTGCTTGACCCTCATTATTCTTCAAACTCTCACAAATGATAGTTTCTCGCTCCATAGTTTCTGCTTTCTTCTGTTCCACCAGCTCGTCTGACACACCTATCCAGTTTTGAAAAGAGAAACACAACAAGCGACTGTAAGGCACAGCTTCAGAAACCGCCAACCCAAGGACACCCGGTCAGAAGAGGCCAATGCAGATATCACATACACCTCCTTAAACTGAAACAAGAACCAGCATCAACATCTTCTGGGAGAGGTTGTCACTGGTGGTGACCCCATAGAACTCAGGTGGCCGAGCAGTTGAGTCTCTCCGAGGTTAAGACTACAGCAGTGGGCCGATGAATGAGTGACTAGACGAGAGGCACCATTTCGGAACGTGTACTCCCCTCACACTCATACCATATGGTCTCTGCCAGGAGACTTTAGGGCATATCAGCTTTAGCGTCCATTTCGGACGAAAAGCGGCGATAATTTTATCGCCCTATCAGCATGGATACGCTAACGCGTGTTTCCATGCCTCACCGCCCTTTCCCTTAAAGCCCAGCTTTGCATCATTAATGAGATGCAAAGTGGGCGTTCCTCCCCAAAATAACTGGAGAAATGTCGCTAACCGACATTTTTCCAATTATCAAGCTGCACGCTAACATGCAGAGCGATAAGAAAAGTAGCGCTAACCGCGGTTATCGCTACTTTCCTTACGCCTGCTCTCAGTCTGACTTAGCCATGATATCCAATGGAAGATGGATATCATGGCTGAGTCTGCCCTGCCCTATCAGCAAGCTATCGCCAAACGTTGTGCGATTATCACTGTATTTCCAGCGATAATCGCACATTTGGCAGCTTGCGCCTGGAATTTTATCGCTGTTGAGATAAGCGTTGCTGATAGCACGCTATCTCAGCAATAAAATTCAGCAATAGCCGGTGATAATTATCCTCGCGCTAAGCGCCCTGAGCGATAATTATCACTGGCCCTTGCTGATATGCCCCTCAATTTTTTGGAAGATACTTAAGAACCGCAAAACCATAATTTCAAGGGTCACTCTTCGAGTGGACACTTATATATGCCCACATAGAAGTTGGACTAACCCCAAAAGGAATGGCCCCAATGGCCTCTTGCTGTGTACTAATGCCTCCTGCTCAGTCTTACCCCCCTCCCTGGACTCCTTATCACTTTATGCCGCATACAGCACTTGGGCACAAAGCACCATTGTCACTACAGCACCACAGCAGCCCGTTATTGCCATGACAGATGGCATGCATAGTGGGGTAGAGTCCACCCCGGACACATCTCGTCCCACTCTGGAACTCCTGTCCCTTAACGTGAAAGGACTGAATTCACCCACCAAACACCATCAGATCTGGCGTTACCTTCTGAAACAGGGTGCAGACAACATTTTTCTGCAGGAAACCCACCTTCTCAAAGTAGACCATAAAGGCTTGCGTCATCCTGCTTATCCTCATCAATACTGGGCCTCCTCTGTCACTAAGACAGAAGGGGTTGCCATCCTTTGTAAACCACATATAGGGAAAACTCCTTTCTTAGTCACCAGAGACCCCGAGGGCTGATGGGCGTAACTCATTCTACCTTGGGTTGGACGACAATCACACTCCTCAACATCTACACCCCCAGCACAGCACAAGACCCTTACCTCTGAGTACTCCTCCCCCAACAACCGAAGGCAGCCAAAGGATACATCATAGTTAGGGGTAACCTAAACCTGATCTCACATCTACCAAAGAACGGGAGCATTGTTTACACTCCTTAAAAGAGATTGTAGAACTTGGGTTGACAGACACCTGCTACTACATGCACCTAGACGAAAAGGACTACTACTTTTACTCGCTTGAACACTACTCATTCTCCCAAATTGACTACATGCTGGTCACACGATCCCTCCTTCTCGCTGTAGAATCAGCATCTATGTCCGATATACCCCTATCTGATCATGCACATTTAGTTCTCAACTATAGAGATAATTTGGCCACCAAAAAGAGTCCACCACATTGGCCACTTGACCCTCAACTCCTCCGAAATCCCACAAATAGGCAAACATGCACACAGCAATAGCCAAATACTTTGAACATAGCAGTGCCCAGGAGGTATCCCCGCATATAAAGCTTCATGAGAGGTTGCCACAGAGAGGAAGGAAGGAGACACCCAAATACTTTACCAGATCAGCTGAATTTAATCTAGCGATCAATGGGACAATTATAGATGCCACAACCAGATGCCTTCACCTCCTGCATACACTATGGGACGCTTTTAAGGTTACCATAATGGGGGGTTATGATCTCTTTAGACATAGAGAAAGCTAGGGAGTACGCATTGTTGAAGGTTCTACAATAGGGGGGGACAAAGCTGTCTCTCTCTTTGCACGTAAGATTAGGCTACATAAATCTAAAACACTTATCCCACAGATTCGTAAGACAGATGGCACTTACACAAAGGGGGATGCTGGGAAGAGGGCAGCGTTTAAGCCTTTTTACCAGGAGCTGTATATGCAAGCCTCAGAAAACCAGGATGCCGCAAGAGCGTTTTTAGAGGACTGCAACTAGCCCCTGCCAGAGCACCACTACTGGGACCCCTAGAAGCCCTGATCACTGAAGATGAGATCAAACAGCACTTAAGCTACTCCCTGACAAAAATTCCCCACCCTGATTGCCTAATGCCTGCCTTTTACAGAACTTTCCTATCTGACATTTTGATATCACTGTGGAACCTACTCAACTCCTTGACAATGTGTGAGGCAGAGATTACCCTAATTCCCAAACCCAGGAATGACCCAGCAATTTGGGGGTCATACCACCCAAACGCTCTGCTGAACAGAGTCTCAACACTTTACACTAAAATCCTAGCGCCTCTAGATGCGCTGGGACTGCTAGATGTGTGGAGGACCAGATATCCTGAGGGAAGACAATACACATTCCATTCCGGGGTACATAATAGCCTCTCCAGGCTCGACTACATCTTTACTTTAGCCACGGGATGCTAGGCATGACAGAGCTTAGACATCTGCCCAAAGGTATATCGGACCACTCCCCAGTCCTCGTTGCATATGCACCATTTACCCCACAAAACCAAAGGCAGTTCCCAATCCGACCCGGGTTTCTTAAGAATAGCAAAATTAGAAAATACCTCATTATGGTGACAAAATGCTATTTCGAGGAAAATCAACACTCAGTTCCCTCTCCAACAACCCTCTGGGAGGCATATAAGACAGTACTACATGGGCACGCCATCTCCCTAATTGCGGGACAGAAGAGAGAACGCCAAAAACACATTGATGGACTAGAATTAGAGATCGCATTAGCGGAGGCGGCCCAGGGAGCAGACACTACGGAAGAGACGACACACAGACTACACTTGACACAGCAGGAATATAGAGCATTCATGTGTGAAGAGACCTCTAGTAGACTGACCAAGACACAACACATGATCTATGAACAGGGGGATAAAGCAGGCCGATTACTGGCCTGGTTAGGAAAGAAAGAAAGAGTGAATAACTGGATAACACAGATAAGGTCAAAGGACGGAGGCTTAGTCACTACGCCGCAGCAAATCACTGAAGTGCTAGCGCAACACTACAAGACCATATATACACCGGTTGCCACTGCAACGGTGGAAGAGAACCTCACATTCATACATGATATACGCATGCCTACGCTTGGGGAGGAGGCCATAACAGCCCTAGATGAGGACATCACTCCAGAGGACCTTACACAAGCAATTAGGGCGCTGCACACGGGAAAGGCTTTAGGGCCCAATGGGATTCCGGTAGCAAGCTGCCCCTCAATTAGTATCACACCTCTTGGCCATGTACGCTGGAGGGATCCTACCTAGAGACCAACGTCTTGCCACCATAGTTGCAATACACAAGCCTGGTAAGCCGGCACAAGAATGTACATCCTACAGACCAATCTCCCTCCTCAACGCGGAGGCAAAAATACTCGCTAAAACACTAGCAACTAGGCTGCAACCACACTTATCAGCAGTAATCCATCCGGATCAATCTATATTTATGCCACACCGCAATCCTTAGAAGACTGCATGGTGTAATGGAGCGTAAATCAACTATAGCAGAGGACGCAGTCATTCTCTCGCTAGATGCGCGAATGGCGTTTGACTTAGTGGAGTGGCCTTTCCTTTTCGCAGTCCTTTAACATATGGGATTTGGACCAAAATTCTGAGCATGGATTCAACTACTATATACATGACCAATGGTGCAGGTAGTAGTAAACGGCCATTTAGCGGCTGAATTCCCGCTGGGTAGAGGGACGAGACAAGGCTGTCCGTTATCGCCACTTTTATTTGCAATAGTGATTGAGCCTCTGGCGGCATGGATTAGGCAAGACCTTACGATACGGGGCCTGAGATGGGCTGGTGGCTGGGAGAATCGTATTTCGCTTTACGCAGATGATATCTTTTTATATTTAACGTCACCAGCACGATCCATCAATTGTCTCTTAGATATCTGTGCAGCTTATGGAAGGGTGTCAGGATACACCATCAATTGGGAAAAATCGCTACTCTATGTCCTACACGGCCCCCCACCGCGGCTTCCACGTGGGTGCGCACTTCAAATAGTCACGGACGGATTTAAGTACCTTGGGATATTTGTAACACATGATCATGCACAATTAATGGAAAAAAACCTGAACCAACCCGACTAGATTAAAAAAAGACGTCAAATATTGGCGCACGCGACCTTTGACGCTCCTGGGAAGAGCTGCCCTCCTTAAAATGATGGCACTCCCCAGGTTTCTATATGCGTTACAGAACACACCGTTCCCTGTCCCCTCTACATACTTCACAGCGATCAATGCAGAAGTGACGACATTGCTTTGGGATGGGAAAACACCCCGTATAGCACTGCACAAACTCACCAGAAGCTGGTACGATGGCGGGATCGCTCTTCCCGACATCAAAGTATACTATTGGGCTTCCCAGCTAGTGGCTATTAACCAATGGCTTCATGTCCCCCAAGAGGACCCAGCATTCCGGTTAGGTAGGCACCTCCTAGCCCCCTCAGGGATCATGGGTGCCCTATGCAACAAAAAGGAACAGTACAATTTTACAGTACCAACGCTGCACACAGCCGCAGTCGGTAGTAGGAGTAACTGCAGGGCGGTGACGTAGGGAGGGGGGTAGTAAACTATGGATTACGGAGGTTTACAGGTAAGTTAACATATAAATTAATAAAACGAATTTTGTTGCGTGCACTGCATCGCATTTGGGGATGCAGTGCACGCAACGAAATTCGTTTTATTAATTTATATGTTAACTTACCTGTAAATCTCCGTAATCCATAGTTTACTACCCCCCCCCACCCTGCCCCTCCCCCTCCCCATGTCACCGCCCTGCAGTTACTCCTACTACCGACCGCGGCTGGCTGCACACAATACGCATCTGGTTTGAGGCGCAACAAACGTTAGGCTGGGAAGGGGTTGTCACACAAGCAATGCCGCTGTGGGATACAAAGCAACTTGGGATGCTGGGCAATACCAAGGGCTTTCACAGTTGGGACTTAATAGGCATATCAAAAGTTGGGGGTTTGTGGAAGAAGGGAGGAGTGGTTACCTTTGCCCATCTACAGGCCACTTATGGCCTAGTCCAGACAGAACTATTTTGGTACATGCAGGTCAGACATGCACTCCAGTCCCTACTACTACCAGATACAAGACCCGAAGAATCCTCCCCGTTGGAGAATAGGCTCTTAACGGACCACCTACGCAAAAAGGCAATCTCACTGACCTACCGGAAAATAGTCAATAATCGCTCCGACCCCACAGTGACACTGAAGGCAGCGTGGGAGCGCGAGTTGGGAGACATTGACGAGGCTAACTGGCAGGAGGCACTCGCTTCCCCCAGAGAGGCTGCAATTCCATCAAGACTTAGATTAGTGCAATTAAAAATTCTACACCGCACGTATTACACTAGGACACTCCTGCATAAGATATATCGTGCAGACACACCGCTTTGTCTCCAACAATGCGAAGAGACAGGCATGTTCTACCACACAATTTGGCTATGCCCCAAAATAGTACACTACTGTATGGTGGTGATGCGTAAACTCTCCCAGGTCACACATGTTACCATACTGCCAGACCAGAGGTCCTGCCTGCTCAATATTTGGGAACCAACAGATTTAAATATGATTGCTCAGGACTGGGTTACTTTAGGCATGACCGTGGCAAAAAGAACCATTGCACAGCGCTGGGGATCAAGGGTTAGCCCCACTCTCACCCAATGATGCAAAGAAATGGACATGGCGATGATGGCAGAAAAGTCAGTGTATATCCATCGAGGGTGTCCGAAAAAATGGGGGCAGGCCTGGGGAGGCTGGAACACCTATCGGGGCAAAATATGTGAACCCTCCCACTGGAAGAATCAGAATCTGATACTAGTACATGAACACTCTATGCTGAATGGTTCCTTAATATACGTATTTTTGGGAAGCACGTGGGCGCAGGGGAAGAAACTGAGGGGTCTGTATTTTGAGACACGTAAAATGGTGAATATATGTACAATACTGGATTTGCGTCTGTATGCCATGAAAAATACACCACCATTGGAAAACTATGCAAAATGTTCAATAAAAATTGTTTAAAAAAAAAAACATCCTATCGCCTCGCCTGGACCAACTACTGCCCTGGTTGATTGATCCAGACCAGGTTGGTTTCATATGCAACAGACAGGGGGCAGACAACCTTCGGCAACTTTCCCACCTCATAGAAAAACTTGCAGAAGGGACATCCTGGCGTTCCTGGTCCCCCCTGGAAACTGAAAAACGTTTGACCACTTTAGTTGAACATCTCTCTATGCTATCCTTACGAAAATCTGGAAGGTCCCAAAACTGAAATACAAAATAATGGCAGCTTATGCCTCCTTCCACAGCGGTCACCTGGGTTGACAGTCACTGTACGGACCCAATCCAACTCACTACGGGGACAAGACAGGTTTTTCCACTCTCCCCTCTCCAGTTTGGCCTCGTAGTGGAAACTTTGACTCTGACGCATAGGCAGAACCGCACTATCACAGGCATCACAGGACATACCAATTCTGAGGGCACAGGCCCCATTCCAATGGGCCCCAACCACCTTGCGATATTTAGGTTTGCAGATTACCCCCAGCTAGAGGACAGGTCTTGTATAAACTGGGCTCTCTGTGGCAAAGACATCCTTGACAACCTGTGGATATGGAAACTGATATACCTCTCCTGGCTTGGTAGGATAAATGTGATAAAAATGAACATTCTACCTCACCAACTATACCTTTTCCAATCCCTCCCAACACCCATCCCTGAAGCAGACATTACCAGCTTACATAAGAGAGTATGGACTGTTATCTGTAATGGAAAGCAACCAAGTATATTGAATAATCATCTAATGTTTCCCAGGGATGGGAGGGGCCTTTCATGTTCCACCTTCCTGGAATACCACTGGGTGGCCCACCTACAGTTCATCTCGGAATGAACGGTGCAGGAAAGCGAGAGTCACTGGTTGCATATGGAGAGGGTGCTAGCCTGCTGACCCTTATGGGACCTTGCATGACTGCCCCACATAGCTCTCCCCAAAATCGCCTATGCGGCCACACCAAGGAACACAGCCCTGGATATCTGGGATTGACTGGCCACTAAGAAGGACTTTCTAACTTTCCGTTCCCCTAACATACCAGTAGCCCTAAATCCTGACTTCACCCCAGCCCAGCACCCTAGAACCTTCACTAGCTGGATGGACGGTGACTGATGCACACTCTAGGACTTATTTCATAATGACGCCATCAAAGTTGTTCGAACAGTGTTCTCAGGAATTATTATATGGCCCTTAGGGACATTGTCAACATTGCTAAGTTTGCATGAGCTTTGCTGCCATGATACTGCTTTTGCGCATGTTACTACATGACTTTTTTTGCAAAGACTCTGTTTATGCCTTTCACAGTCTGCTTTTCACGTTCCCTGCTGAGTTCTTGGAGTTTAGTCTAAACACATTTTACAAGGTCGATAAACAATGCCCCTTGTTATTCTGTTCTGGTCAGTCCCTAGCTCCTAGACATACCATGCTAAACACAGCTGCAATGTTGGAGACTCATGCTTTGATATTGCAGGGATGCATGTTGTTTTAACACACACTTGGAGAAAGCCTTTCCATGAAGAGGAGCTATGCTGTTCCTATGATGTAATCCTTACATCCAGGCTTTAAGGTATGGGGTCTGCTGTCAAAGCCCAAAGATCTTCTTTTATATAAATACACTTCTTCCAGTCAAGGGGAGGGGGGTTAGGCCTTATAGTCCTTTTTCATGTATTGTGCCACCCCTGGCCTGGCCTTCCATTTTGACACAACTGGCTGATCACTCAGCTGGGGCAAGGTCGTGTAATCACCCCTTGCTTAGGTGTAGTATTCCTATGCCTAACTTACATATAGACACATGTGTACCTATCAGTCACTCCTATGGCAGGCCTTGACAATCCTGGAGGCAGAGTGCTTGGTAACATGTGAGATGGTGCTCTAGCATGAGCTGAGCCTGTCTGCAGCTTTCGGAACCATGTCGTTATAGCTGTTCTATGATATAGCCTACCATATACTCTTAAAGTGCCTTATAATCTTAGACGGTTATGGTAACTATGGTTTGGCTTTATCAAAACATGTCGTGTAAGGTGTCTAACACTCGGGAATAATACCCCCATGCCATTTCTGGACATGAGAATATTATTCCCCCCTTCTAGAGGGAAAGACATGTTAAAATCATACTTCAACTGTTAGCCTCTGACCAAAGCCTCAGCATCACAAAATGGATGCTGCTGCCACGACACAAGTCTGACCTCCTGCAGCTGGGAGTGATCCCAGCCAGGGAGGCCTGGACAATAGGTTTCCTGCTTGGGGAGGTGCTAGCACCTCCCCAGACAGCCTTTAGTGTATTGGGGCAGGGTGGGCTGAAAGGAATGAGACATGCCTGGGGCACACAAGGTGTTCCTTGCATAGTCCAGTTCAAACCGGCGCTGGGGCACTCCAGCCCCAGCTCTGGCGCGAAACTGGACAAAGGGAAGTGGGTGTAACCACCCCCTCCCAGGTCCCACCCATAAGGCGTGACCTAGCAGGTATCCCAGCCCCCCAGATTAGTATAAGAGTGGGAGTTGGGCCTCAAGACTTTAGATTATCCTGAACCTGCAAAACTGAACAGAAACTCTGGACCTTCGACATTCGACGAAAGAAGAAGACTGAAGAATCTCCCTTGTAGCCAAGGAGTGGCTACCCTGTGCAAACAGGCACCATCAAGAGACTACCCTTTGCTTTGTGAAACGTTCGACGAGGAACCGACTGCAGAGCCCGACCAGAGCCTTGATTTCCAGACTTCTCCGACCCTCATCCACATCTGCAGCAGAGCTGAGATCCGTGGAGGCGACGAGCGACGTGGGACCGGCTACCTGGGAAAAGTGGCTAGTAACTTACAGCGCAGCTTCTGAGGTACCCTCGAAGTTGTGCACCGGGGATTGAGAAGCCCCAACCCCAAGCACCATCTGCACCGAAGACCAGCCCCCCACACTCCACGAGTCCTGCGTGGGGCCCTTCAGCATTTTCCTGCTTGCCGCGTCTGTCCGGTTGCTTGCCCGCTGGCTAGTGGCCTTTGTGACGACGCTCCCTGAAATCTTCTGCGCTGGTTTGGCTCCTCCAGACTGGCTCCCGCTTCTCTGCAAAGAAGAAGCACCCCAGACCTTCCTGGTCTGCACCAGAAGCAAGTCCCTTGTTCTTCGTGGGTTCCGCTTGCCAAGGCTTGGTGAGTCCTAGTCCAACTTCGACGCCGCCGACAGCAAGAGCCTTCGTGGGACAGCTCGCCTCCTGGTCCTGGTTGTCCTCGACGCTTCCTGGTCCTCCTGGCTGCAGCGACAAGCTTCACCTTCACCTGCAACTCTTCACGACATCGCCTGGTTCCTTCCTGGTTCCACGTGGTCACTGGCTAGTGACCTTGACTCTGTCCCTTCTGCTTGCAGGTTTCTTCTCTTCTTGATCCCAGGCTTGGGATCCACCGGACACTCTCTCCTGACTGCCTGTCAGCATCTTTCTTCAGGCATCCATAGGAGTCGACGACGAAAACGACGCATCTTCACCCCTATGCACCCGCAGCCTGTGGGCTAGGTAACTTGGGTACTCCGGTGCTCATCAGGATAGTGACTATCCTAGTGTCTAGTTTTCAAGTCTCAACTTCCTAGCTACTCCGGAAGTGTCCTAAATCTATCTATTTCTAAACTGTAACATTGCTATTGACTTTTACGCATTACGCGTGAGTGTTTCCACTCTGCACACGAATCCCGTGGGCCTCCCACTTCCTAACTAACGCTAGTGTAGTGTAGCCCCAGCGATTCCCTAGGCCTAGGCCTATTCTATTTCCGTGACAGTGGTTCTTATACCACTTACTTAGTATATGGTTTGCGTGGCCCCTAGGGCCTAACTGTATTACTTACCTGTGTGACTTACTGTATGCATTAATAAGACTGTGTTGTACTTACCTCTAAACTCATAAAGAGTGCTGAGGGTTTGCTTAGAATAAATACACTTTATTTTATATATATATCTGTTGTGGTGTCCTTTCATTTGGTATTCAAGGGATTATATATGGTATCACAGCTGGCTTCACATGCCATTCAGAGTTTAGCCTAAGACTGCTCTTGTCCATGCTACCACTAGGATAGCTGGTCTATAAGGTTGACTTTACAACCAATCACCATAAGGGTATTTGGACTGATATAGGGTGTACACTATAACTAGTGACATCATACATCAGGCCAACTTCTCACATTGGTGAGCAGCGGTTGGGATCTGAGCTTGCTGTTGTAATACCATTGTAATCTTGAGATACTAAATTGAAAGATCACACAGATATTGTCTAGGTACATATAACATAGATTATTATACTTAAGTCCTACTGGACTTTGTAGTTGTAGGTTGAAGGGAATAACACACCCTGACTACAACTACTAGAAAGGTTTAGTAGATACAACTAGTGTAGGTAGGTGCACACACCACACCCTCACTAGATCATGCCTCTGGGAGGAGATCAAGTAGATGCTCTCTCAGGAGGGGCAGGTCTGCAGAAGACCCCCTCTAGGTATGATACCTTAACATTCCAGGAGATGAGACAATTGTGTACCTCCAGAGGAATAAAACAGGGTGCAAACCCTACCCTCCTTCAGTTAAGACAACTCCTAGAGGAGTATGATGCTCAGAGGGCATCACAGGAAGGTGCCCTAGGCACAGAGGAGGGTCTACCCACCACAGAGGAGTCAGATGGGGCTTCAGATGGGGAGGTAGACAGCCAGAGCCAAGTAAGGAGACTTAGCCAGGCTAACTTAAGTTTACATGGGAGTTTGCATGGGGTCCCCCCATACAGACCCACAAGTAGACATTCACAGAGAAACAGGAAGGACAGATCCCCTTCAGGGGAATCCATCCACTCCCATGTCTCTAACATCTCTAATGCTTCCTCTCACAGGGGAATGACTTCACCTGAGAGAAAGGAGCATGCAGCCAGAATGAGGGAGGCTAATCTGAGGATTCAGAGGGAAGAACTTGCCCTTGCCAAAGAAAAGCTTGCTCTGGCTAGAGAACAAAAGTTAAGTGGGTTAGAACCCACTGGTGGCAGCAACATTCCTAGAGATAGAGACAGGCACTATGATAATAGAAACCTGAGCAAGATTGTCCCTCCCTACAAGTGTGGGGATGACATCCACAAATGGATAACTGCTTTGGAGAGAGCTTGCAAAGTACAGCAGGTACCCCAAAGTCAGTGGGCAGCTATCTTGTGGCTCTCCTTCTCTGAGAAAGGAAGAGACAAGCTCCTCACAGTTAGTGATGAGGATGCAGATAATTACACTGTCCTGAAGAGTGCTCTGATTGATGGGTTTGGCCTAACCACTGAACAATACAGGTTGTTGTTCAGGGATACCCAGAAGACACAGACTCAGGACTGGACTGACTTTGTAGATTGTGCCACTAAGGCTCTGGAAGGCTGGCTATTGGGAAGTAAGGTTAAGGACTATACAGGATTGTATAATTTGATCATGAGAGAACAAATACTTAACAACTGTCAAAACCAGCTATTGCATCAACACCTGATTGATTCTGATCTGACTTCTCCCCAAGAATTGGGAAAGAAGGCAGATAGATGGGTCAGGACTAGAGTTAAGCAGAAAAACCAGAACCAGGGCGGTGATCAGAAAAAGGCAGACCAGAAGGGTAATGATCAGAAACAAAAAGACCAGAAGTCTTCACCAGGCCCCCAAAAGGCTCAGGGGGAGGGTGGTTCCAAAAAGGATAAGAAGAAAGAAGGCCGAAAGAAACCATGGTGCAACTATTGTAAGTCTACCTCACATTGGTTTAGTGAGTGCACCAAAAAGGATAAGCCCCCAGCCACCATTGCCCCTAAGGCAACTGTACCCCCTAGTTCAGCTGTAAGTGGTGGTTCCCAGCAAAAGGGTGTAGTAGGGTTAACCCTGGGAACTGAGGAGGATTCTGGCCTAGTCAGAGTACCTACTCAGGCTGTCCTGATCTGTGATGGGGACTTAGCTTTGTCCTCTACTGTAGGCCCCAGTAACCTGGGCAAGTACAGACAGACACCTTTTATCAACCAAAGAATGGCTCAGGCCTACAGGGACACTGGGGCTAGTGTCACAATGGTGACACCTGCTTTTGTGGACCCTGGACAGATCATACTAGGTGAAAACTACCTAGTGACCAACGCTAGCAATGCCACTACCTCCCATAGTGTGGCTATTGTTAACTTCTCCTGGGGAGGGGTAACTGGCCTCAAGAAAGTTGTTGTTAGTTCAGACCTTCCTGTAGAGTGTTTACTGGGCAATGATCTTGAAACTTCAGTTTGGTCTGAAGTGGAGTATAGGACCCATGCAGAAATGCTGGGGATAGATGCACATGTCCTTGCTGTGACCAGGTCACAGGCCAAAAAGTGCAACACTGAACAAGTGCTGGATCCTGAAACTATGGACCAGTCACAATCCAAGAGAAAGAGCAGTAGGGTTAAGGCTGTGCCTTCCCCCCTGCCTCAGGTGGTGGATCAGCCCTCCCAGGAGGATGATTCTGAGAGCCCTGAAGGAACTGTCCTAGAAGAACTTGAACCTGATCAGGTTGAGTTTCTTGGGACAGGGGGACCTTCCAGGGCAGATCTGAGGCAGGCTCAATTAGACTGCCCCTCTCTTGAACCCCTCAGACAGCTGGCTGCTGCTGAGGCTGCAGGGAATGCTCAAGGTACCCATAGAGTGTATTGGGATGAAGGGCTACTGTACTCAGAGGCTAGAGACCCCAAGCCTGGTGCATCCAGGAGGTTGGTCATACCACTGAAGTTCAGAGGCTTCCTTCTAACCTTGGCCCATGATATTCCCCTTGCAGGACATTTAGGCCAGAACAAGACTTGGGACAGGCTTGTCCCTCACTTTCACTGGCCCCATATGTCAGAAGATACTAAGGAGTTTCGTCGCTCCTGTGTCACCTGCCAAGCCAGTGGCAAATCAGGTGGCACCACAAAGGCCCCCCTCATACCACTACCTGTGGTGGGGGTCCCCTTTGAAAGAGTGGGCATAGATATTGTAGGACCAATGGACCCACAAACAGCATCTGGGCACAGATTCATACTGGTGATAGTGGACCATGCCACCAGGTACCCAGAAGCAATTCCCCTGAGGACCACAACAGCTCCTGTTGTGGCAAGGGCCCTGCTTGGAGTATTCTCCAGAGTGGGCTTTCCAAAGGAGGTCATTTCTGACAGAGGTGCCAACTTTATGTCAGGATACTTGACTGCAATGTGGAAGGAGTGTGGTGTTAACCATAAGTTCACCACACCCTATCACCCACAGTGCAATGGGCTTGTTGAGAGATTCAACAAGACCCTAAAGGGAATGATAAAAGGATTACCAGACAAGCTTAGGCGAAGATGGGACATCCTTTTACCCTGCCTTCTGTTTGCTTACAGAGAGGTCCCACAAAAGGGGGTTGGCTACAGCCCTTTTGAGCTTTTGTTTGGGCATCCTGTAAGAGGACCCCTGTGTTTGGTGAAGGAAGGATGGGAGAGACCTCTCAGACAACCCAAACTAGACATAGTGGATTATGTACTTGGTCTCCGCTCCAGGATGGCAGAGTATATGAAGAAGGCTTCTAAAAACCTTGAGGCAAGCCAAGAACTCCAAAAAGCTTGGCATGACCAAAAGGCTGTACTGACTGTTTACCAGCCAGGGCAGAAAGTGTGGGTGTTGGAGCCAGTGGCCCCAGCAGCACTCCAAGACAAATGGTCTGGACCCCACACTATTGTTGAGAAAAAGGGAGAAGTCACCTACTTGGTGGACCTTGGGACTCCCAGAAGCCCCCACAGGGTGCTTCATGTCAACAGATTGAAGGCATATGTTGACAGGGCAGACATGGGGCTACTCATGGCTACAGATGAGGGGCAGGAGGAAGAGAGTGACCCTCTCCCAGACCTGTTGACTCAGAACCCTGATGATGGCTCAGTTGATGGTGTGGTCTTTTCTGAAAGCCTCACTGTCCATCAGCAACAGGACTGCAGACAAGTTCTGCAGGCCTACAGACATATGTTCTCTCTGACCCCAAGTCAGACAAACTGGTGCACCCATGAGGTGGACACTGGTGACAGTCTGCCTGTGAAGAGTAAAATCTACAGGCAACCTGACCATGTCAGGGACTGCATAAAAGTTGAGGTACAAAAGATGTTGGAGCTGGGAGTCATTGAACCTTCAGAGAGCCCTTGGGCTAGTCCTGTAGTCCTTGTGCCAAAACCTCACACCCAAGATGGTAAGAGAGAGATGAGGTTTTGCGTGGATTACAGAGGTCTCAATGCTGTCACTAGGACAGATGCCCACCCAATACCTAGGGCAGATGAGCTCATTGACAGACTGGCAGCTGCTAAGTTTTTGAGCACATTTGACCTAACAGCAGGCTACTGGCAAATCAGACTAGCTGAGAGTGCAAAGGCCAAAACTGCTTTCTCGACCCCAGGAGGACATTATCAATTTGTGGTAATGCCCTTTGGTCTGAAGAATGCACCTGCCACTTTCCAAAGGCTGGTGAATCAAGTCCTTACTGGGTTGGATGATTATTGTGCAGCTTATCTTGATGATATTGCTGTCTTTAGCTCCACCTGGGAGGATCACCTGGTCCACCTGAGGAATGTTTTAGAGGCCCTGCAAAAGGCAGGCCTCACTATCAAGGCCACTAAGTGCCAGATAGGGCAGAGCAAGGTTGTATACCTGGGCCACCAAGTTGGTGGGGGTCAGGTTCAACCACTGGAGAGCAAGATCCAGACCATAAAGGACTGGGCTCCTCCAACTACCCAGACTCAGGTCAGAGCTTTCTTGGGCCTGTCTGGGTACTACAGAAAGTTTGTTAAGAACTATGGGTCCATAGTGACACCACTTAATGACTTGACCTCCAAGAAGATGCCAAAGAAAGTTCAGTGGACAGCAAGCTGTCAAAAAGCATTTGATGACCTGAAGCAGGCCATGTGCAGTGCACCTATTCTGAAAAGTCCAGACTACTCCAAAGAGTTCATTGTCCAGACAGATGCTTCTGAGTTAGGTGTGGGAGCTGTTCTTTCACAACTGAATGTAGATGGTCAAGACCAGCCCATTGCTTTTATAAGTAGAAGGCTGACCCCTAGAGAGAAACGTTGGTCAGCTATTGAGAGGGAGGCCTTTGCTGTGGTTTGGGCCCTGAAGAAGCTGAGGCCATACTTGTTTGGCACTCACTTCAAGATTCAGACAGACCATAAGCCCCTCTTGTGGCTAAATCAGATGAAGGGTGAAAATCCCAAACTTCTTAGGTGGTCCATTTCCCTACAGGGGATGGACTTCACAGTGGAACATAGACCTGGGACTGACCATGCCAATGCAGATGGACTCTCCAGATATTTCCACTTAGAACATGAAGACTCAACTGGTCAAGGTTAGTTTAATGTCCCTAAGTTTGGGGGGGGGTTGTGTAGGAGAGTAGGGTCTGCTTTCTATGTTCACCCCCACTTTTTGCTTTTGCTTTACTGGTTTTCGACTTAGATGTGGCTGTGGGCCTGCTAATCAGACCCACAGCCCTGCTGTTCTCTCTCTAAATTACTACTATGTACTTTAGGTGCATAACCCATTTGGATAGGATCACCTTATTGGCCCCTGTACAGTGTACCCTAGGTACCCAGGGCATAGGTGTACCCTAGGCCTACCAGGGGCTGCAGCATGTATTGTGCCACCCCTGGCCTGGCCTTCCATTTTGACACAACTGGCTGATCACTCAGCTGGGGCAAGGTCGTGTAATCACCCCTTGCTTAGGTGTAGTATTCCTATGCCTAACTTACATATAGACACATGTGTACCTATCAGTCACTCCTATGGCAGGCCTTGACAATCCTGGAGGCAGAGTGCTTGGTAACATGTGAGATGGTGCTCTAGCATGAGCTGAGCCTGTCTGCAGCTTTCGGAACCATGTCCTTATAGCTGTTCTATGATATAGCCTACCATATACTCTTAAAGTGCCTTATAATCTTAGACGGTTATGGTAACTATGGTTTGGCTTTATCAAAACATGTCGTGTAAGGTGTCTAACACTCGGGAATAATACCCCCATGCCATTTCTGGACATGAGAATATTATTCCCCCCTTCTAGAGGGAAAGACATGTTAAAATCATACTTCAACTGTTAGCCTCTGACCAAAGCCTCAGCATCACAAAATGGATGCTGCTGCCACGACACAAGTCTGACCTCCTGCAGCTGGGAGTGATCCCAGCCAGGGAGGCCTGGACAATAGGTTTCCTGCTTGGGGAGGTGCTAGCACCTCCCCAGACAGCCTTTAGTGTATTGGGGCAGGGTGGGCTGAAAGGAATGAGACATGCCTGGGGCACACAAGGTGTTCCTTGCATAGTCCAGTTCAAACCGGCGCTGGGGCACTCCAGCCCCAGCTCTGGCGCGAAACTGGACAAAGGGAAGTGGGTGTAACCACCCCCTCCCAGGTCCCACCCATAAGGCGTGACCTAGCAGGTATCCCAGCCCCCCAGATTAGTATAAGAGTGGGAGTTGGGCCTCAAGACTTTAGATTATCCTGAACCTGCAAAACTGAACAGAAACTCTGGACCTTCGACATTCGACGAAAGAAGAAGACTGAAGAATCTCCCTTGTAGCCAAGGAGTGGCTACCCTGTGCAAACAGGCACCATCAAGAGACTACCCTTTGCTTTGTGAAACGTTCGACGAGGAACCGACTGCAGAGCCCGACCAGAGCCTTGATTTCCAGACTTCTCCGACCCTCATCCACATCTGCAGCAGAGCTGAGATCCGTGGAGGCGACGAGCGACGTGGGACCGGCTACCTGGGAAAAGTGGCTAGTAACTTACAGCGCAGCTTCTGAGGTACCCTCGAAGTTGTGCACCGGGGATTGAGAAGCCCCAACCCCAAGCACCATCTGCACCGAAGACCAGCCCCCCACACTCCACGAGTCCTGCGTGGGGCCCTTCAGCATTTTCCTGCTTGCCGCGTCTGTCCGGTTGCTTGCCCGCTGGCTAGTGGCCTTTGTGACGACGCTCCCTGAAATCTTCTGCGCTGGTTTGGCTCCTCCAGACTGGCTCCCGCTTCTCTGCAAAGAAGAAGCACCCCAGACCTTCCTGGTCTGCACCAGAAGCAAGTCCCTTGTTCTTCGTGGGTTCCGCTTGCCAAGGCTTGGTGAGTCCTAGTCCAACTTCGACGCCGCCGACAGCAAGAGCCTTCGTGGGACAGCTCACCTCCTGGTCCTGGTCGTCCTCGACGCTTCCTGGTCCTCCTGGCTGCAGCGACAAGCTTCACCTTCACCTGCAACTCTTCACGACATCGCCTGGTTCCTTCCTGGTTCCACGTGGTCACTGGCTAGTGACCTTGACTCTGTCCCTTCTGCTTGCAGGTTTCTTCTCTTCTTGATCCCAGGCTTGGGATCCACCGGACACTCTCTCCTGACTGCCTGTCAGCATCTTTCTTCAGGCATCCATAGGAGTCGACGACGAAAACGACGCATCTTCACCCCTATGCACCCGCAGCCTGTGGGCTAGGTAACTTGGGTACTCCGGTGCTCATCAGGATAGTGACTATCCTAGTGTCTAGTTTTCAAGTCTCAACTTCCTAGCTACTCCGGAAGTGTCCTAAATCTATCTATTTCTAAACTGTAACATTGCTATTGACTTTTACGCATTACGCGTGAGTGTTTCCACTCTGCACACGAATCCCGTGGGCCTCCCACTTCCTAACTAACGCTAGTGTAGTGTAGCCCCAGCGATTCCCTAGGCCTAGGCCTATTCTATTTCCGTGACAGTGGTTCTTATACCACTTACTTAGTATATGGTTTGCGTGGCCCCTAGGGCCTAACTGTATTACTTACCTGTGTGACTTACTGTATGCATTAATAAGACTGTGTTGTACTTACCTCTAAACTCATAAAGAGTGCTGAGGGTTTGCTTAGAATAAATACACTTTATTTTATATATATATCTGTTGTGGTGTCCTTTCATTTGGTATTCAAGGGATTATATATGGTATCACAGCTGGCTTCACATGCCATTCAGAGTTTAGCCTAAGACTGCTCTTGTCCATGCTACCACTAGGATAGCTGGTCTATAAGGTTGACTTTACAACCAATCACCATAAGGGTATTTGGACTGATATAGGGTGTACACTATAACTAGTGACATCATACATCAGGCCAACTTCTCACAGTATGTTGTAAAAAATCGCACACTTTGATAAATCCAGCTTTAGTCCAATAGCCCATTAAATCAGAGCCAGCCCCCCGCCCTCTATATGAAAGTAAATTGGTCAACAAAGAGGAAGAATTAAAAAGAGAGAGAGAATATCTTCTAAGCATGGCCGTACGCTTCCTAAAAAACCATGCAATTATTTTATGCCTAACCAGTTTGGGAGATTTAGGAACTTGAAGAGGGGAAGGTATTTGACTTTCCGAAAAAATTAAATCAAAGAAAAAACTAATGTATACGTTTGGATTTGGAATTGGGACTTTAAATCGGGTCAAATACTGAGCAAAGTAAGCACTGTAGTATTCTCTGATATTTGGAAGTGCGAGGCCTCCATTGTCTAAATCCTCATAGAGAGTACTCAACGCAATGCGAGGCGTTTTATGTGCCCACAAAAAGCGCGAAAATATAGATTCAATTTTAGTGAAAAATGTGCCTGAGAGAAAGCAAGGAATCGTTGAGTACAAAAAATTAAACAGCGGTAAAATAGACATTTTTATCAAAGCAACTCTGCCTAAGATTGATAACGGTAGTTTATTGCAGCGAGTTAGCATTGAACGAACTTTTTGAAGAAGGGGATCAAAATTCAGACTATAGAGATCTTTAACTGAAGATGTAAAGAAAACCCCGAGATATCTTTTAGGTTTATTATTGATACAGCCCCTTAAGTCCGGATATAATTCAGGATTATGATTGCCACAGACCAATATTTCTGTCTTCTTTTTGTTAATCCGATAGCCCCCGAAAGTCTCAAATTCCTCAAAAAACTGAAATGCTCGAACTTGAGACTGCAAATCGGATTTAATGAGTAGCATGATATCGTCAGCGTAAAGTTTTACCTTTGACATTAATGGAATCGGAGGCGAGATCTCTGCACACTTCCGAATTGCAATTGCAAGGGGTTCGATAAAGAAAGCAAAAAGAATCGGTGATAAGGGACAGCCCTGACGTGTTCCCCGATTAACTGAGACTGATCCTACCGTTTGTGAGTTAATAATAATATTTGCTTTTGCACCCGTGTAGAGATTCCGAATGAAATTAATAATATTTGGCGGAATATGAAAGTGTTGCAAAATAATAAAAAGTGTCTCCCAAACCACCAAATCAAAAGCTTTTTCCGCATCAAATAATAGAATTAATGCTGGAATCCTCCGTGTCTCAAAATAATCCAGGGCTTCCGACAAATAATGGGTAGTGGTCATCAATTGTCTACCGGCAATAAAGCCATTTTGGTCTTCGTGAATCAAATCCGTAGAAATATAATTAAATCGAATTGCCAGTAGTTTAGTAACGATCTTATAATCCGAATTTAAAAGGGTGATTGGACGGTATGAATTAGGATCTCTAGCATCTTTCCCCTTCTTCAAAAAGCTGACCACGGTGCCCTCGCGGAACGAGTCTGGAATAGGAGATCCTGCCAACATAGAATTAAGCAGTTGTATAAAAATGTTGGGAAAGGCAGGAAAAAAAACTTTAAAATATTCCGCGGGTAACCCATCTGGGCCAGAGGCTTTCCCCGATGGAAGTTCTTTCACTACCTCTCTACCTCTTCCAAAGAGAATCCACTTGCCATGTTTAATTGCTCGGATTGGGAGAGGGAAGGAATCACAGCTTTCCTCAAGAAAACATTTAATTTTTGCTGGTTTATTTTATGCTGATGGCTATATATTTTTTGATAATGGCAGTGCATTATCTTACCTATCCCATCCGAGTCAGTTGTGTATTGATGAGTAACAGGACAATTTAAAACCCGAATTAAATTGGAAGCTATTTGTTCTTTAGCCTGCCAGGCTAAAAATCTACACGTAAAATTGCTTTCTTCGTAGACTTTCTGGTATTGACTACGAAAGAACGCCTCTCCTTGCTCATATAAATATGTGCTGAATTCGCGTTTGGCTTCATTTAATTGATCTTTAATATTTCTAGAAGGATTTTGTTGTTTTAGAACACTAAGAACCTGTATACGATGTTCCAATGAGTTTTTTATAGCCCTAGCCGCGGTCGATGTGGCGGCATCTTTCCCAATAATGATTCCCCGAATAAAAGTCTTTAAGGCATCCCAGATAATACTAAGAGGAGCGGTACCAGTATTACGAATTATGAATTCTCTAATCTCGACTTTTAATTCGGAGACCCATTTTTCATCATTGAGATACAATTTATTAAGAACCCATCTTTTAGGAGACCTTCTAGTATCCCCGATAATGAATTCCCTGATGAGCATAGCGTGGTCGGAGAATACATTGTGCACCGTATTATAATAGCCTGGCCTAAGTTTACGTGAGGCTAGAAAAAAATCAATGCGAGATGAAGACTTAAATCTGCCCGACCAGCAAGTATATTCTCTTTTAGAGGAATTATCTAGATGCCAATAATCAGAGAGATCCAATAATCTTTTATAATTAGAAAAAGTTTGGGAAACTTTAGGTTTGAGTTGTTTTGTTGATTGAGACGTTGAGTCCAATTAGGGATCCATCAAAACGTTGAAATCGCCACCGATCACAATGTCCCCTGACACCATTAATAAGGATTGGAACATATCTTCATACATATTGGAATCATCATTTAGTGGTCCATAACAGCTTACAAAAATAAAGGGTCTCTGTCTACTTTGACTCTACATGAGACCCAGCACCAACGTCCTGAGCCTCCCTCTTCTGATTGAATAATTTCAGCATGTATATTCTTATTTAAAAATATCGCCACCCCTCGCTTAGATTCATCACATGATGCGAAACACCGAAACGAAGCCCATGATTTGAACATTGAGGGCCCGATTCACAGAACTAACTTAAGACAAAATACTAAACTTACTACCATTTTGGTATTCACAGAAGGCACTTACTCATTTTGGTATTCACAGAAGGCACTTACTCATTTCGGTATTCACAGAAGTTAGGAGTCCTAACTTTAGGACTCCTAAATGCCTTCTGTGAATACCGAAAGTCTTAAAATTAGGATTTTTCGCAGTTTAGTAGTAGTATAGTTAGGACTCCTAACTTTAGGACTCCTAAATGCCTTCTGTGAATACCGAAAGTCTTAAAATTAGGATTTTTCTCAATTTAGTAGTCCTAAGTTTAGGACTCCTAACTTTAGGACTCCTAAATGCCTTTTGTGAATACCGAAAGTCTTAAAATTATGATTTTTCTCAGTTTAGTAGTAGTATAGTTAGGACTCCTAACTTTAGGACTCCTAAATGCCTTCTGTGAATACCGAAAGTCTTAAAATTAGGATTTTTCTCAATTTAGTAGTCCTAAGTCTAAATTTAGGACTACAAAATTGAGAAAAATCCTAATTTTAAGAATTTCGGTATTCACAGAAGGCATTTAGGAGTCCTAAAGTTAGGAGTCCTAACTATACTACTACTAAACTGCGAAAAATCCTAATTTTAAGACTTTCGGTATTCAAAGAAGGCATTTAGGAGTCCTAAAGTTAGGAGTCCTAAACTTAGGACTACTAAATTGAGAAAAATCCTAATTTTAAGAATTTCGGTATTCACAGAAGGCATTTAGGAGTCCTAAAGTTAGGAGTCCTAACTATACTACTACTAAACTGCGAAAAATCCTAATTTTAAGACTTTCGGTATTCACAGAAGGCATTTAGGAGTCCTAAAGTTAGGACTCCTAACTTCTGTGAATACCGAAATGAGTAAGTGCCTTCTGTGAATACCAAAATGGTAGTAAGTTTAGGATTTTGTCTTAAGTTAGTTCTGTGAATCGGGCCCTGAGAACTCATCTATCTTAAAAGAGGGAATGTGAGTCTCCTGTAACAGAATTACGGAAGGATTTTCAGCCTTAATCCACATTTCTACAGCTCGCCTTTTCTTAATATTATTTAAACCATTAACATTAAGGGAAAACAATTTCAAACTCTCCTTATTAGACATTGAAATCTTAATTTAACTAATTGAAGACAGTTATCATCAGACCTCCCCTTACCCATTGTATACACTCTGGCACTTTGAATCAAAACATAAGTAAATAAACATTACCGACACCATCAACTTCATTTTTTGTTTTATCCCACCCATCACCACCCTCATCCCCCCGAACCCAACCCTCCAGTGGCCCTACTTCCTCACCCTCCTCCCACGCAGGCCACAGGAACCTACCCCACTTCATTGGGGTGACCTGTTAGCACCCCTGGGCCCCCTGGGTCCCCGTACTCCTTCATGCTCTACCCACCCCCCCAGGCGTCCATTTAATTAACCCCTACCGACATAATGACCTATAATATCCTGTAGCCATATAAACGACCCGTCATAAACCCCTCATATTCTAACTTGTTTGAGAGGCCGAAATCTCCTTAAGCAGATCATGTGCTGCTGCTATGTCGGATATCATAAAGAATTTGCCTTTCACTAAGATTTTAAGCTTAGATTGTTGCGCTATCGTAGCTTGGGCCCCTTTGGCTTTAAACAACTGTAACATTTGGACAAACTCTTTTCTTCTCCGTGCAGCAGAGGCAGACATATCGGAAAAAATACGACATTTTGCAGTTTCGTTAACAAAGAATTGTCTTCGCTGAATCGCCATAGAAAGAATAGTCTCTTTTATCCGTATCTCTGAGAAGTTTAATAAAATTGTTCGAGGAAGAGAATAATTTAGAAAAGGCTGGGCAGGAACTCGATGTGCGCGCGTAATTGTCAGATCGCCCTCATGATTGGGGATCACTTTTTGTTTTAGAAAGGAGGTAGCCCATTGCAGCGTACTGGATCCTTCAAGGCCTTCCGGAACCCCCACAATGCGAAGGTTCGATCGACGATTATAGTTCTCCAAGTCATCCAATTTGGTTTCTAGTGAGCGTGTAGTGAACGGAATCCTACTCGCATCTTTTTTAACCTCATTCATTTGGTCCTCCATATTAGAAATGCGAGTTTCGGCTTCTTGAAGACGGCCAGGGAATGTAGAGAAAAGGTCCTCCATTTTTTCCAATCGCTGATTAATCAAAGCCAACTCAGATTTTTGAAACCTTTTTAATTCGCGGACCTAATCAAGAATTAAATTCAACATATCTTTGACTGACATCTGAATTACCCCCACAGTCTCAGTGTCCAGATCTAGCAGAGGACTAAGGGGGTTAACATTAGAAACTAAGTCAGCAGAAGTATTTGATAGCTTATCAGCCAAAGGTGTAACCATGTCCATATTTTCCGAAATCAGAACCTCTTTCTGAGCGGCATCCGTATTTTTCACAGAGGATACCAAAGAATTTTCTTTGAGCAGAGATGTCAAAATTGTAGAGGATGCCGAAAGATTAGGCTTATGCAGTAAGTCTGGGGGTTGAGTAGTTGAGGAATAGGAAGATATTTGAGCGGAAGTGCCCTGACAAAGTGCTACATTTTTTTTATCAAAAAGAGGAAATGGTTTAGCCCCTTTTAGCACATCCATAAATCTATCTTGCTTAGATATGGCATCCTGAGTAAAGGGAGAGCGAACTACCTCTACACTATGAGAGTTCTCTAAGTCCGGAATCGGAGTCGGAAATTCCGCGAAAGACTCCTCCAATTCCTCTGAGCTCCCAGTGCTGTCACTTTTTTCCTTTACGTCGCCTTTATCGCTGTTGTCATTTTTATTTAATAATTTGGCAGCGTTTTTTGCTTCTCTAGCCTGTATGCGGAGGGCTTTTGCCTTACGTGTATTAAGTAACTTCCCCATGCTGGTGAAAGAGAGACAGCGGTGAATTAAGTGATGCCTGGAGTAACTGGAATTCGACCTTTCCTCCTTTCCTCCTTCCTCCCCGATGTCTCTACGCCTCTAGGTCTAAACGTCCCAGCAATTGACGACTTTCCTCAGCAAATCTCCCTGCGCCTCGGGGTCTGTAAACCACAGCAGCCAGCAGCTCTCCTTATCCAAACACAGGCGAGACTCACCATATGCAGTTCACCATATGCAGCTGCTCCTAGCGTCTGAAATCCAATGCGGAGCCGATGCAGAGCCCCACACTGACCGGTGCCTTCTCCAGCACCCGATCCCAGCTGCTGAGAATTTGGAGACAGAGGCGGCTCCGCTCCGCTTACAACTAAGCCCGTAGTTATTACCGCTGCCACAAACCGCATATATTCAGCCACCGCTAGCCGAGGAAGATGGGGGAAAAAGCCGCCTTGGTCGAATCCAGAAGGCCAATTCAATCAGCAAAACGCTTAGCGTCTACCACCGCCATCTGCCTCAGCCTCACAACCTTGAGGGGGGGAAGGAGCCAGGAGCCGGAACCTCAGGTGTGTACGGAGGCGTGGAGCTCCATACCCATTTCTCTTTGTTCTTAACCCGTTATTGTGCTGCCACGCTTTTGGTTGTCGTTCTTTGTTGTTCATTATGGCGGTCGTAAATCCTCCGCCTAATCGGGCTGCAGTCACAGCTTATTAGACTCAACATGGAGTCCGTAATGCTAGGGTTGCGGTCGTTTTGTTGTAGAAACGGATGCAGCATACCGCTTCGAGGTGTTTTACTCTTGGGTCACCTTTCTGGCGGTGGATGGAACAGATATTTTGTTTCATGAATATACTGCCACGGTCCTTCCTCAAGCTTATCAGCCCTATAGGGCTCTCGAGGTTTAGCTCACAGCTTGGCAAATCCAAATTTGGTTTAATGGCACCCTTCCTCGCCCAATATCGCCGGTCCGTTTAGGCCCTTGAACGGTAGATGGGGCGACGTAGCCCGTTTTGGATGAGTATACCCTACACCCTCATTATCTGACAACTGCAATGCTTGCAGAGCTCCGCTTCTTTGATACGCATGCATAGAGCTGCCATGCATTTCATGTCGTACAACTTTCAGGTGGGACCACCGGGCATTGCTGCGCAACCTACGGGTCCTGGTGGCGTGACCATCAGTCCCCTTATGGTTAATTCAGTGATGGGCAAGCGTCCACAGAATAAAGATGAGTTTTCTTATTGGCTTTCTGAAAAGTTTGGACAACTAGAGGCTGTTTTTCCTAATACCACTCCTGTGGAGAAATACACGATCTTAACTATAAGTTTGCCTAAAGACTTACTTCCCGAATTGGCTGATTGTAACACCTAGGGGCAAGGTGATTGCGGCGGTATATTTGAAGTGTTCAGACATTAGACGGTACAATTACACATAAGGACGCTTTTATCAATATATTAACCAGCAATAGTACGCCCATTTAAGTCATCGTTTTGCATTAAACATTAGTAATAAATGAAAAACCCAATTTGCACACCAGATCTTTGTTCCATTTGTCCATAAGTTCACTCCAGGCATCCATATCACAGCAGTCCTGCTCCAAGGCGAACGCCGGGCTTTTCCATCATTATCGCGTCGATGGGTGGACTATTGCAACAACACATGATCAATAATATTCCAAAAATTTAAATCAGAACTTATAGCAAAAAAAAAAAAAAATAATAATAATATATATATATATATATATATATATATACACCTTACCCCCCTCCCCGAACCCTCCCCGTGCTCAGATCCTATCCTATTTCAGTGTATCCTAACTCCTGTCATGTTCCAGTGTATGCAGTGTGGCGGTAATGCACACTGTTTCATTCTGGCCCGTCAGTGGTTATTACCAGTACACAAATGCATGATACGGAATCGGCGGCTTACTCAGTGTAACTCAGTCCCTAAGGTGGGGCCCTCCATGATAAAACGTGATCAAGACGAACAAGGAGCCGAAGCAGCTGTGGAGTTTTGAATGAGACTGGTGGAGGTGTTCGACGTGGTTGCTGACATGATCCTTGCTAATGTCAAGGGTGATGCTGTGAGCTTTCAAGTGGCAAACTGCGGATGCAGACAAGTCATGCAAATTACCAAAGATTATTACCAAGGCTTATAAGACCATAGGCCGCAATAGTCTGGGAGTTAAGCCTTTTACACAAACGCAAACGCAATCTCAAACTAAACAAAAAGCACAGTCTGATAAAGACGGGCGTTCGTTCTTTCCTAAAAAGAACTGGAAGAACAAGAAACAGGGGCAGCAAAAGCAAGGTTTGCGTGCTGGTTCACTGACACCTGAGTCTTCTGAGCGTACTTATGACTTGCGCGACCGCGCGAAAATTAAGACTCCAGATAGATTTCAGGTCCCTGGTCAACGCTCTCCTTGTTCTTTACAGGACACACCGGGCTCTCAAGTCGGTGGAGGAGAACGCCAGGATTGTGACAAAAGTCAACCTGCAACACACGGACGAGATCAGCCTTGGCAGTTTGACGTTAAAGCTAAACAAGATGGGGGTGCGCTAGAGGGTGCACGGCAAGATGGCCACACCCTAGTGTTGCTCTACCCGGCCGGGCTAAAATCCATCTAATATCTGCACCAGAAGCTACGTGCTCGCTTTCAAAATTGGATTGGGGGCGAGGTGCGACCGCTCTGCGCTGCTGAGAGCCGCTTTGGGGACCTTTGCTGCCTTTGGAGCCAAGAACGGAGTGGATTACGCTACGCGGCGCACTTGCAAAATGGCGCCAGCGGCATTTCACCTAACCTGAGGCGCCGTGTCTGGTCCCTGGAGCATGGGAAGCGGCAAGACTTAGCCTGCGAAGATACCTGCTAGACTGTCCCCTTTCTTCTGGAGGCTACGATTCAGTGCACGGCGGTACGAGAGTAGATGCCGCCAACGGCTTCTTGGCATCCTGAGGTCCCTCCTGTCCCCGCGTAAGGCCCGTAGGCTTCGCACGGCTGGTGGTGGTGAGTGGGGTATGGCGCCTGGCGGGGCCCGTGACTGCGAAGGTGGGTGGGCCCGGTGTCGGCACTGTACCCGGCACGCTGCTTCTGGTGTCGGTGGGCCGGCGCGGCCTGGGGGTCAGTGATTGTGTAAAGCGGGACTATTTGGCGGTGGCGGCGGTGTGCTTTGGGGCCTGTTGCGGTTGAGAAGATCGTCTGGGTGCATAGAGGCGCTGTTTGCACTGCACGTAGATCAGAGGCGCTGTGAGAGTGGCATCTTTCTCCCGCTGGTACTCTGATATAGTGTGTGCTGGCACCCTGTCTTGCTTCTTTATACAGGAGTTGGGCCTCACTCGTCATTTAATTCCCGCACCTATTGAGACTTGCTGACTGTGCTGGGGTCCGGATCTAGGGGCAGGTGTGCCCTCTGCTTCTCTTGCCTTGAGATTTTGCTGATACACTTGTTCTTATCAGTGCAGGTGTAGGGTCTTCTTGTTATAGTTATACCAACCTACCGAAAGACTCCCTGTGACATCCATACACTGTGCTGCGCTTCTGCTTTACGTGACGTTGCATGCTATATATAGTCGGCATGGGGAGAACCGACAAATCGCAACCCCGCCTCACGTTTGAGGCGAGGAAGACATCCAAATCCTCGCAAAAAGCTGCCTCGGTCTCGGTGGCGGATGCCCTGGGTGATAATCCTCCTACACTTGAAGTTACCTTGCTGGCGATGCAGCGTAGCCTTCAAGCTATACAGGGCACCATGGAGGCCGTGAACCATCGCTTAGATCACCTCTCTGCGCAACTTGAAAAGCAAAATGTTCGCATGGGGTTGGTTGAACAGCGAGTTTCAGCTCCAGAGGATGGTCTAAGTGAAGTTGCAGGCAAAACACTTAACATGGAGAAGGTACTGTCCCTTATCCAAGCTAAAAATTTGGATTTAGAGGCGCGGTCCCGGCGCAATAACATCCGCCTGACGGGGCTGCCGGAATCCACCAATGTGGGAAGAATGGAGCAATACATGGAGACCCTCATTAAAGAAATTTTTGGAACTGAGCATCTATCCCCTCTGTTTGTTGTCGAGCACACGCATCGCTCGCTCGCAGTACGACCGCCTCCCGGAGCTACTCCTTGTCCTGTCATAGTAAGACTTTTAAACTATAGGGATCGTGACACCATTTTGCGGCTTGCTAGAGACAAAGGGACTATTGAGTATCAGGGCAATATCTTGTCATTCTTTCCTGACTTCACTGCTGTAGTGCAATCTGCTAAGAGAGAGTTTAGCGCTGTTAAGAAATTTCTACAGTCAGAGAACGTACCTTATGCCATGCTGTATCCCGCACGTCTGCGGATAGGGAAGAACGGCTGAAACGCGGGCGCGGGCGGCGCACGTGTCCCTAGATGACAATGATTGAACCATGGAATTGTAACTTGCTATGTTCCTTATTTTTATAAACACAAGAAAAACAAACGACAGACCAGGGTCCAGCTCAACCAATCCACATGTACCAACATTAATACGGTGGTGCAACACTCTTCCTGCACCCGTCGTCCAAAGGTGCGAATCACAGCCGCAATTTTTCAAAAGAAGGTGGAAGGTGCACTCGTAGCCAAGTTAAACACGTGAGCAATAATTCCAAAAGTGCTTCTTTTATTAAATCAGTCCTTAAAAACCGGCACACAGCCAACGCGTTTTGTTCCCAGAAGTGCCAAAAAGGGAACTTCGTCAGGGCTCTTAAGTATATAACCAATCGGTGAAGGAAAAGTAAAATGCTTGAGCGGAGCACGTTCCAAAGGGCAAAATACGCCTTTTGAAAATACAAACGAGTGGCAGCGAGGAATAATATCCCTGGACAAAGAGCACAATAGACCAGGATTGAAGGAGGTAAATATTCTGCTATGGGACAGGTGAGCCGAAAATTTGTTATGATAAATGAATGGAAGCCATATAGTAAAGCCTCTTGAAGGTAACGTTCTTCAGATGAAATCCAAAGTAAAACAACTTCCAGCTCACATCCCGAGAGGTAGAGTCAATTCCTTATTTTTATGTTAAGCACTGCTAATTGGTCAGGTATGCACTAAAGAGGTTATGGTATCCAGAAGGATTTATTGCATGAATTATTACATTTCTGGTAGTTCTTATACCATTGGTTCGTTACAGGATATTACGACGCAGTTGTGCTATCTGGGTGAGATGTGGACCTGCTCGGCCACCTCTCGCTAGTTGAGAGGCTAGTTGCACTCTGCGACCCCCCATATGGGTGTACCCCGAATGCGTAGTTATGGCATCTGCTCTTGTTGGGAAAGGGTGTTTACGAATGGGAATGGCTTTGGCACTGTTGGGGACGCTGAAGTGGGTGGGGGGTTGGGTTTGATGCGGTGGATTGGGTGGACTAATATAGTACTCATTCATGCTATTGTTCATATGTTCATTGGTGGCACTATGATTGAATCTTTATTACCTGGTCGATGCATGGTCTGAGTGGTGTGATTAAGTTTGTCACTTGGAATGTGCGTGGACTCAACTCACCCAAAAAAATTCGCTCAGTTTTTGCTCAATTGGACAGATTGGGAGCCAATGTAGCCCTCCTTCAGGAGACGCATTTAACTAAGACCTCGGCGCAATACGTAGGTACGAGGTGGGCTGCTGTCAAACTTGAGTCCTCATATCCGACCTATTCGTGGGGAGTAATGACCTTAATAAAAAAAGGAGTAGCCTTCACCCTGCTTAAGTCAGATGCAGATGACCAGGGACGTGTGGTGATTTTATATGGTCAGCTGGGGGGTAAGCCTGTTTTACTCGTCAATGTTTATGGGCCAAATATAGATGACCCTTCAATTTTCTCAAATGTGTGGCGTCGCATCTTGGGATTCCCATCGGCGGAGATAATCTGGAGGGGAGACTTCAATGTGTGTTTGGATGTATCTCTGGATAGAACGGGTAGCACTACAGGCAAAAGTAAGGACGCTGCGGAGACAATTCTTGGGATCCTGGATGCGGGCCCATTGCTGGATATTTGCCGACTTCAGCTTCCAGGAAACCGAGAAAGCACATTTGTCTCCTCGGTTCATGGGACCTGGTCCTGTCTTGATTACTGGCTTGTCTCTGAGGCAGTTGGGGCCTGGACCGTCTGTGTTAGTCACGCGCCTTGCACACTATCAGACCACTCTCCAGTGGTTCTGGATTTGCGGATACCCTTGTGCGAGAGGCCACCCTTTGCATGGAGATTACAGCCCACTGAACTTGCAGACCCGGTGTTCAAGCAGACTATTGGTGAGCATATTCATAATTTTTTTTCCTGAAAATGAGGGGTCCGTTGATAGTGCTGGCTTGCTTTGGGAGGCTTTTAAAGTGACGGTACGGGGTGCCAGTATTGGAGCGCAATCTGGAGTTTTGAAGGATATTTGGCGCAGGATCGATAAATTGGTGTCTGAGATATCTACACTTGAACGTGGCTATGAGTCAAATCCCTCCCCGCATTTGTTAGCTAAGATTAGAGATCTGGTATCGGATCATAATGACACTGTTGACCAGGAGTTGCAGCACCGCTCTCGTCGAATGACGGCTCCTTATTATGGTGAGGGAGGACGTCCCAGTCGCTCATTAGCACAGCGGTTGACAGAATCCCGTAGCCAAGAGCATATTAAGGACATAGTGGATGAGGAGGTGGAAGCGCATTATTTGAATTCTGAGCTCAGTGATATTATGTTACGATTTTACACTGCCCTATATGCAGCTAAAGACGGCCCTCCGCCAGAGGAAGTCGACTCCTATCTGGATGACGTGGCATTGGGGTGGCTTTCCAAGACCCATAGAAAATATTTAGTGCAGCCTTTCGATGAGCAGGATGTCAAACTTGCTATTATGGCACTGCCTACCTGCAAAGCGGCCGGTATGGATGGATTCCCTAGCGAATAATATAAAATGTATGTAGATGACATTGCGCTTCGACTATTGGCAGTCTTTGCGGAGGCTTATGATAAAGGGGAGCTCCCGCCTACTCTTAGGGAGGCTCTGCTGGTAACATTACTAAAGCCTGATAAACCCCCTTACAGATGTGAATCGTATAGGCCCCTTTCAATTATAAACATTGACGCCAAAATCTTCGCGAAGATGGTCGCTACCCGGCTGCAACCCCTAATTCCTCTTTTAGTTTTGCCGAACCAATCTTGATTTGTGGCTGCACGCTCTACTACACATAATTTGCGCACCGAATTCTCCACGTTGCATTACTTTGAACCTGACTTTCAAGCGGCGGCTGTGCTTCTTGATGCAGCAAAGGCCTTCGATTCCCTTTGTTGGGACTTCATGTTTACAGTTTTAACACATATGGGCTTTCCTCCATTTTTTCTTCAATGCCTCCGGGTCCTCTATGTGGCTCCTGCCGCGCGGGTGCGTGTTAATGGGTGGGTCTCCCCGGCGTTTCCTATAGAAAGAGGCACGAGGCAGGAATGCCCCCATTCACCGATGCTTTTTTCACTGGCCCTGGAGCCATTGGCGTGTAAGCTCTGACAGTTACATGCGGCCACGGCATTGAGATTCCGGCAAAGACCACTTGTGGTCTCTTTATATGCCGACGATATGTTGTTATATGTCCGAGAGCCTGCCACATTTTTACCGGCTCTTTTGCAGGAATACGTGAAATTTGAGTGTTACTCAGGCCTGGGTATTAATTGGTCAAAGTCAGTGGTGTTCCCGCTGACGGCTGGTACCAAGGAGATAGACCTAGATTTTCCTTTGACGTGGTCTCAGGAACCGGTACGATATCTTGGGGTCTGGCTGCAGAGACCCTGATAGGGTGATCTCAGAGAACTATGGCCGGGCCATAACACGTATTACTGAGCAAGCGGAGCGTTGGGCACGCTTGTCGCTCTCCCTTGCGGATCGGTTAGCAGTTGTTAAAAAGACCTTCCTACCTAAGCTTTTATATTTTTTCATTAATATATCTATCAAATTGAATATAGCCTTCTTCCAGACGTTACAATCTGCTCATCTTACATTCGTGTGGGGCGGGAAAAAGCCTAGCTGTAGCTGGGAGGTGTTAGTGCAACCATTTGATCGTGGTGGGTTTGAAGCTCCGGATTTTCGTCTCTATAACTTATTCGCCCGGGTGCAATTTGCGCACTATTGGCATTATCCGCCATGATTTCTGCTTCATCTTGCGATTGAGTCTGATGCTGTCCGCCCCTTACCTTTGCAAGCCGCAACCCTTTCTGGGGGATTGGGCGGTCCTAGAAATTGAGATCAACCCAGTGTTATGCACTGCTTGGGCCTGGAAAATGCTCGCGAAACGGGCAGGACTTCCATATATTTATGCCCAGCGATTACCACTGGCCTTACACCCAGACATCTCTGCAGCAAGGCAGACACAAGCCCTGAAGGAACTGGCGACTGTGAGTATACCCGACTCGGAGATCTTTACACACATGGATGATTCAAGTCCTTTTATGAAATACAGGGTTCCACAGATCGGGGGTTCATGCGGGGCTTCACTTATCTTAGAATGCGGCAAGCTATTAAAATTATTTATCAGATTACCCGGCAGAACCTGCGTTACAGATTATGCTAGGTGGGGAGGAACGAAAAGGCCTCATCACCAAATTATATAATGCCTCCTTGCGTGCGCGGGAGATAGAAGAGCACCCTTCTTATTGCAGATGGCAACATGAACTGGGTTCTGAGCTTCCACTGGATGTGTGGAAAGACTGCTGTGTGCTAACGGGTCGCCTCACGGCGAACTGCAATCTGCGATTGATCCATTTCAAATATTTGCACCTATTTTATTATACCCCTTTGCAACTTCATAAGGATGGTTTGCGTGAACATGCTAATTATGTGAGGTGTGGGCAGGCTGACGCTGATTTTTTACACATGTCTTGGACCTGTCCTGGAATCTCTGCTTTTTGGTCTAAGATTACACATATTCTCACATAGGTTGTGTTGGAACCTATACATTGTAAACCGGAGCTCTGCCTACTAGGTTATGTGAGACAGTTAAAGCCATGTAATATGCGGATAATCGCTGTTTCCACTTTGTTTGCGAACAGGTCTGTTTCACTTTGTTGGGGGGCAAAAACTACATCCACTGTTAAAAACTGGATTCGAGATTTGCTTTATTGCAGAGACAAATTGAGATATATGCTGAGGAGCTGCCTGAAACCTCTCGCCCCAAAGATTTCTGGGCGCCCCTTACGGTGTATTTACGCACCCAGCCGAACTTGACGTGAATGATTTATACTGTACTCCTACCATTCAATGGGAAGTTACTCCTCATGCGGTAGAATTTGTAATTGGTGTTTACTGACCACCAATTCATGTTTCTATCTGATCGCCACTGTGCCGTCAATGTACAATGTACTGCAGTCCACATTGTTGGGGGGGGTGGGTTTGGGGTTGGTACATTTCTTTTGCTCTTGTTGATATGATTATGCACATTGCATATATTTGTATGTCTATATGCTGTTCGATTCAATAAACAAATATAAAAAAAAAAGCGAAACAAGAGGATCTGCCTCGTTTCCAACCCCCGTATCAAAAGAAAAAAGTTGCCGCTTTAACAGCGAGATATGCCTCAGACGGTGAGAACGCGACTCCTGGAATGGACATGGGCAGTGACACTGCTCGATAGCGCATCGGAGGTTACCATAGTGCGGAAGGTACTGCGTCCCTGTCTGGAGGCGACAGCAACTGATACATTAGTTACAGTAGAGACAGCAGATACCCGGGTTGCCCTGCCGGATAGGATCTATGAGATTATTTTCTAAATTGAAGGTGATGTACTGCGTCCAATCAAGGCGGTTTTCTGGGAGAATCTGACCTCCTCATATGACATTTTGTTAGCGGAGGCAGATTGGCCTCCACCCTTTGTGTTAGCCTTTGTCTAGAGAGGAGGATGTGTTACTTCTGAGGTTTTCGCGTTACGTCCCTGAGGAGCATGCAAAGGCTTTCGCAGCTGAGTGGGCTTTGGCTCTTGCCCCGGCGGTGTACCGTAATCAAGCGGGTTGGGATATTGATTCACCTACTTCTGAGATACCTTTATGGTCTATGCCACAGCCATAACCGCAAAATCCAATCAGACGCGAAGCTAAGGCTCACGTTTGTGACATTCTAACACAGTTAGAGTATTAAGGAGTAATTGAATCATGTACATCACCAATGAATAATCCTCTCTTTACGGAATCAAAACCTGACAGTTCATATCGGATTGTACTGGATTACCAAAATTTGAATGGTCATTGTCGCACTTTTGCAGTGCAGAACACACACAGCTCTGCGCTGATAAACAATCTTGATCTTAAAAAATGCAAAACTACACTGGAAATTTCCAATGGTTTCTATAGTCATAATCTCGCTTCTGAGAGTCGTGACTTGACAGCATTTACCGGCGTCGGAAATCAGAAAAAATGTACGCATTTGCCTATGGAGTATAAGAATAGCCCCGGGGCATTTGCGGCACGTGTTGTGTCTTTGTTGCACGACATAGACCCAAATGCGTTCTCGTACGTTGATAACATTTATCTGACGGACGACGAACTTATGCCGCATCTTGTCCGAGTCGACAGAATCATTTTATCATTTGCCGATACAAGTTCAATTTTGCTAAATCACACATCGCTCCTTTGGCGGTACTCTGTTTGGGCTATGAGCTCAATAATGAAGGTAAGGGGTTAGCCCTCCACTTCCTGGAGAAATGTGCACAACTGCAACCCCCTTCTACACTGAAGAAGCTTCAGTCTTTGCTGGGATTTTTGAATTTCGGGAGAGCATACATTCCCAATTATGCCCAGTGTATCAAACCGCTTTATGCTTTGATACAACTCGCATATTCTTCTGCCAGCTGGCTTCCGGAACATACCTCTATCCTACATTCTTTGCAATCTGACATGCTTGCAACTAACTACTTGTTGACGCGTGATAACACCACGAACCTGGTAATACGCATAGTTCCAGGGGCAGTGGTTTTCACTTACTTGACGTTCAGTTAGGGAGACACAGTACCTATTGCATACAAATCACATTTATACACTGCAGCTGAAATGCATTTTTCAAATGTTGAAAAACTTTTGACGGCGGTACAGATGGCAGTTCTGAAAGAACGCTCACTGGCGCAAGGTAAACGCATTCTTATGGTCACGCCCTTCCCTGCTTTGGAGGCCGTGACCAAGGCGAGTGTACCTAACTCGAAGGCACTACATCCCCATTGGATAAAATGGGCTACGTCTTTGACATCCTCTGATGTCAGGTTTCTCTTTGACCCTACACTTCAGACACAGGCAGTATGAACATGTTCGCCCTCCTCCATTGTCGTTGCTTCCTCTACATGAGTACGAATGCATCATTTATACCGATGGCTTGGTTCAACCGGCCACCAGCTCCAAACACGCTTATTCAGCGGCTTGCGCAATTGTTGCTGGCTCAATTGTCAATGGAGAGTTTAAGTCTTCTATAGTGCATACTCAGGCACTTGGAGACTGTACGGCACAATGGGGGGCGCTGCGTGCTCTTGTTCTTGCTCTCGAGTTTGCTGATCCTAATGTGAATACTCTTATTGTGTGCAATTCTTATTACTGTGTCCAGTCTTTTAATGACAACTTATTCTTTTGGTCTCAAAATGACTATCTGGACTCTAAAGGCAGAGCAATTAAGCATATACAGCCTCATGCATCAAGCCAAAATCCAGTCGGTAAAATACCGATTCGTTATTAGCTCCCGGTAGCGAGTCAAAAATACCCAATCCCAATGCAACAACCCAAAACGTGAGCAAATAACGAATCGCAAAAAAAATATCCGCTAACATACCGATTCGCTAATACCCAAAATGCTAAATTACCGAATCGCTATATACCGATTAGCAGTTACCGAAATCACTATTAGCTCCCGGAAAGTGCCAATAGCAAATAACGAATCGCACCCCAATGCAACAAAACTCGCTAATAACGAAAATCCCAAAATTAGCTATTTAGCAAGAGCTAAATAAGGGGATTCAAAACCTGGAGGTAAAGTTAAAAAAAAAAAAAGGTAATGCAAAAAAAACAGCTACATGTGCAAATGATTGAGGCAATCACTAAACCCTTAAATGTGGCCCAGGAGACCCTGTTGGCTCCCACAAAATGGCTGCCCTCTACGTGCTTGCAAGAAGGATGCGGATCAATGCAGCAGGACAGCGCAGGAGAAGGGTCCAGGAGCGAGTTTTCAGACTGCGCATAACCTTGGTCGGGCAGAATGAGGACGAGGTGTACGAGAAGTATCGCCTCAATCGTGCTATGATCATGTGCCTGATTGCAGACCTGGAACCATTACTGCAGCACCAGACACACCGGACAAATGCAATCCCTGCGCACGTTCAGGTCCTATGCAGCCTGCACCTACTGGCCTCAGGGAGTTTCCAGGGGGTAATTGCGGTGGCCGTAGGTGTATCGCAAAGCGCACTGTCACGCTTCTTCAAGAAATTCCTAGATGCCATGCTGACAATGCTACACACACACATCAGCTTCCCCACAACCCCACAGCAGTTGGACCGCACCAAACAGGCTTTCTACCAGGTGGCACAATCCCCACATGTGATTGGATGCATCGACTGCACGCATATCGCCATATGTCCTCCCGCAGCAAATGAGTACATATTCCGGAACCGCAAGTCATACCACTCGATCAACGTGCAGGTTGTGTGCGATGCCAAGAACATCATAACGGACCTAGTGGCACAATTCCCAGGGAGCACACACGACTCCTACATCTTCTGCCACAGTGGAATGCACAGGCGACTAATCAACGGAGAATTTGGAGAGGGACTCCTGCTAGGTACGTAGAAATACGCTTCCCCACACCAACACCACACATGTATGTACATCACCAATGCTAAGTCTATGCTTCTATCTTCTAGGTGACAGTGCTTACGCCCTGTGGGAATACATACTCACCCCATACATCAATCCAGCAACCCCGCAGGAACATCGCTACAACGCTGCACACATCAGCACTAGGAATGTAATAGAGAGGACTTTTGGGATTCTCAAGAGTCGCTTCCGAATCCTCCACAAGACAGGCGGCGCCATGCTATACAAACCTGAAACATGCTGCCGGATAATTGCTGTATGTGCAATGCTGCACAACATTGCCACCAGAAGGGGGATACCCATAGAGGTGGACAGGGATGACGACCACCGGGATGACCAACCACCCGGCCAACAACGACAGGCACACATCCCTAACACAGCAGAGGGCCATAGGAGGCGGACATACATAATGCAAAATCATTTTTGAAACATTTGAAAAAGAGACATTACAAGTTAGTTTGGGGTGCAACTGTTTAATGCACAGTAGCACTGAGGTTTGTGCAACAAAACTAGCTATGTAAATCATGCTCCAATTGCATAAATGTAAATAAAAGGTGCCTTAAAGTCACGCCTGTGCATACTCTGTAAGTGGATGTCCATGGTTGCCCCACCATGGTCCTGCATGCATGTCCAACTGTCTAGTGGCGCTTCCCACTTACCCCAAGCCTCCGCTCAGGTGTATCCAATGCCTCACCACGGCCTGGCCCCGTGGAGGCACGCGAACTGCGGCGCCTGGTGCTGGCCTCTGCCAGTGACACGCTGCTGACACTGGAGGCAGCCTCACTGGCGTCATCCCCTCCCAAAGCAGCAGCACTGCATGTGCTGCTCTGAAGGTGTTCCACAGCAGTGGTTATGTGTCCTAGTGACTTAGCTACATCCCCGCAGAAGTGGCCAAGGTCCACCTGCAGGGACACTGAGCGGCGTGCCAACACTGCGGTGCTGTTGCTGTGCCGTGTTATAGCCTTGGTAGCGGCGGCGGAACGCAACAATTGCTGCCGGTGCCTCCTCTCATGGCACTCATGGCCCTCCCTCATGGCACGGGTGAGCTCATGTACCTCCTCCCTGAGCTGAGCATTGCCCTCTGCCACCACAGTGGTCATGTCCCTGACCGCCGTGCTCATGTCCGTAACTGCTGCAGTCATGGCGCGCATCTCCCTAGCAAGGCGCACGATATTGCAGCTAATGTTTGCCACATGTCGTCCCTGCTGGCGCTGTGTACGCAGCATCCTCTCCTCGATTGCAGAAGTTGCTGGGACATCCTGTTCGGCTGAGGAGCCGGAACTTCGACGAGCCCTGCGCCGCCGTGCGCGTCTTGCGCCTCCAGGTGGTGCATCAGGTGGTGTGTTGCTGCGCTGCCTGGGTGCCAATTGCGAGGAGGGTGTTTCCATCTCCTGCAAGGGCGCAACTTGGGACCTGCGCCTCTGCGCTATTGTGGCTGTTGTAGCAGCAGCCTGTTTGGCTGGTGCCGTTGCTTGTGGCGCTGGTGCTGGTGGCATTGCTGGTGGTGCTGGTGGAGGTGGTGCTGTTGGGGTGGCAGGTGTAGGTGATGCATGCGCGTCCTGCGCTGTCTCCTGGTCGGACTCGACGGGTGTTTCGGAGATGATCAGCTGCCCGCTGTCGTCCGAATCCCCAGGTGATGCATCTGTGTGTGAAACAGTGCATGGTTAGTGGGATAATTACACCTACATAGTGTAGTACACATAAATGTCGCTCTGTGGTCCACTGAATAAACATTCTCCATCCATGTTCAACTGATGTGGTGTATGGTCATTGGATTTACGCCTGTACATGCACACTGGGCTGACTAGACTACAACTCCCATGATGCACTAGTGTCATGTGTAAAGCTGTGTGTGCCAGAGCTGCAGACACACTGAGATCGGGTTGGGGGCATGGAAATGGATTTACGCTATGCTGGGTGTGGGCACAGGCATGCATCTTACCTTGGGCACTTGTGGCTGCGCCGGACGTGTCCATCTGGGTCACCCCCACGACGGCTTCCCGCTCTATGGTCCCTTCCACCAGGTCCTCCAGGGCTGTGTTGGATGGTGCTGTAGATGGTCCGCCTCCAGTCCTGCTCGCCTCCCGGAGCCTCTCCGCAGTCCTCTCCTTGGCACGCTTACGCAGGTCGTACCACCTTTTTTTGAGGTCGTCGATGCTGCGGGGCGTGACGCCAACTGCATTCACCCTCTCACGGATGCGCAGCCAAATGCGCCGCTTCTCCTGCTCAAGCACCTTGAGGGACAGCTTGCCAAAGAGGCGGTCGTGTTTGCTGGAGACTCCCTCGATAAGGTACTCAAGCTCCCTGTCCGAGAATTTCCGCTTTCGCTTGTGTGCTGACTCAGCGCTGGATGGCACTTCCTGCGCCATGATGTGTGTGTCTTGGGATTTGCAGAGTCGGTGTGGCCTCACTCTGCACAGGCAGTCTTCCTTCCCAGCTCCTGTCTGCTCCTCTGTCGAGGTTATGTGGGTGGGGCTGCAGTATTTCCTGGTTGGTGATGTCATCTGCACGTTCCCGGAGCGACGCGGTCATTTGCGATTTCGCTATTACCGATTCGCTAATAGCTAACTCGGTATTACCGAACTCGCTATTAGCTACTTCAGTATTACCGAACTCGCAATTTGCTAATGGGAGTTTGCATGCCCCGCAATTGAGAAATCGGTAAATTTAGCGATTTTTAAGGAATCGCTAAATTTTACCGAATCTGTTGATGCATGCCATATACCGATTCCTTAATGGCGATTCCTTATTTTTCGCAATTAAGGAATCGGTATTCGTTTGGTTGATGCAAATGCCCCAAAATGCTTTGGGTTCGAGTGGCAGGCCTTAAACAACGTCTGCCCCTCACACATGTTATACATACTCTTGGCCATCAGCGTGTGGGAGCACATGCTCTTGGTAATTCTTTGGCTGACGAAGCGGCCAAATATGCAGTAGCTACGTGTTCCGTAGCAGCAGTTATAAGGTCCAGGACAAAAATAGATAATGATATTCTTGCAGCGTTGGCTGCTACGAGGGAGGTAACTGCTTATCCTCAGGGTTTCCCTTCGAAATACTCTTATCATATAATTCCCGAACAGGTTCCTTATGCTAAGATTCCTTCAGTTGGGGATTGGCTGATTCCAAACTTGGACCACAGACTTTCTCTGATCAAAGCCACACACAAGGGCATGGCTTCAGCACATGCCGGTTTGTCGACAACAATCTCTATTTTACAGCAACGTTACTGGTGGCGTGGTTTATATAAACAGACCCGTAAATATGTACTTTCTTGTGACATTTGTCAACAAATTAAACAGTCTACGGTCACATGCCCACCTCAAACACAGCTGGGCATTTCTAATCAACCAATTGGGCGTGTGTATCTTGATCACTGCTGTCCCTTCTTTTCTGATACTGCGTATAAATATATATTTGTTGCAGTTGATTCGTGCAATAGATTCCTTTGGGTTTGGCCATAACGCAGTGCTGACGCTCAAAATGTCATCAGGGATTTGCATGTCTTTGTCTTTGTCCATTCTGACCAAGGTCCAGCGTTCGCCTCTGAGGCGTACAAGGACACGATGAAGTCAATGGGGGTACTGGTGCAGTTTTTGTCTCCATACAGGCCTGAGGGCAATTCAATTGTGGAGAAAATTAACCGTGACTTAAAGCAATCCTTGACAGCTAGAGTCTTAGGTACTGGCAGGAACTGGCTGGACCATTTGTATGGTGTTCAACGTGCACTCAATAATCTCCCTAGAAGATTTCTGGGAGGGCGGACCCCATACAAAATGCTCTTTGGCATTCAAATGTTTGTGCCAGACCTTGCTAGTCTAGACATTGTGGTGGCTGCCGCAACCTTTGACGTAAATAATCATTCTACTGTGTTGCAGGATCTAGAAAAGACCCGTGACAGCTACACAAGTGAACATTTACCCTCTTACAATGATGCAGCACTGATGATTCCGTTTGCCGGTTGACTTCCCAAGATTGGAGATCTGGTACGAGAAAAACTGGAGAACAAAAAAGAATTTGGTTCCTCATATCGTGCACCAGTTCCGGTACTTGGATTGAAGGGTACCCGTACAGTCATTTTACCACCTTTACTTGGTCGCAAAGACAACAGATACATCTCAGTGGACAATGTCAAGTTACACCGTCTGGCCGATTCTGAATAGTGTAATACCTGCTGTTTCCTGCAACACTATTTCTTTGAATCCGGTAACCTCAACATCTACCACTCAAACACGTAACGGTGAGAGCGCGATGGAAACTGCTGTTGACCTTTCCCCTGTTCTAGCTCCATCCTCTTCCAATGCAGATGTCGAGTATACGTATCCCACAGATGAGTCCCAGAGGTAAGTGCTGAGTAATACTCAACAACATCACGCTGATACATCCCACCCACCCACCTTTAATACCGGGGGATGCAAACAGTTATTTTGGGGATCATGCCAGCTTCTCTTATGACTCATCCTCCTCGACTCCCGGTTTGGCAGTCCCACCAACTAAATTAAGGGGCATATTTACAAGGCCCTTGCGCCACTTTTGCCTCCCTTTTCCCATGTAAAAAATGACGCAAAAGTGGCGCAAGGGCCTTGTAAATCTGTCCCTAAGTGTTTTCTACTTTTGATTCAGAAAGACTTACCTGGTCCTTCCTGATTTTCCTCTGCATGTCGATTGGATTTATGACAGTGTTCTTTTTACTCATCAATGGTCATTCTTTGCCAGAATGCTCTGCTGTGAACTTGCTCGATGGAATATTAGCCCCTCACACATCGTCCCATATTATGAAACGTGATCAGACACTTGTGAACATTTCAGCATTCCCGGTTGCAGATGACATCATTTGGGACAAAGTAGCTTTCGACCGAGGTGCTCAGGGTGCCATACGTGTTTCGCGTCTCATTAGGAGATGTGGTAACACAGGACATACATTCTGACGATTGGGATGTGCAAGCAGTACATTCATTGTTTTCAGATTTAAAATATTATGCTACTTTTGATGCTGAAGATTTGTATTTCAATTCTGCCAATTATGCTGATCTCTTTTGTTATCAACATTATGGGCATACATTTTTGCACAAACCAAACACGTTAAGACCTGTTCTTAATTACACTCAATGGGAACATTGTCCTACTCCCGTATAAGGGAGTTCTAAAGCTCTTAGAGACAAATTCACTTATTTTACAGATTAGGACATGTCTAATCCGGAATCCTATTTCTTTAAACTACATTTGTCATCTCAATCCAAATTTATATTGACCAACACTAAATTGATTTACGCCAACTCATTTAGGACTAAATTAGCTACACAGGGTTATGATCACTGGAAAGAGACCGTTGATTTAAAATAAATCTGGGGCAACAAAGCCTTGGCAGGTTCAGGGAACTGAGGCTTTGCATCGTGCCTTCCTGATCCCAATTAAAATTTTGTTTTTAACCCCTTCGATGCTCATGACGGAATGGTTCCGTCATGAGGCCAGGGGCACGAAATCCCTCTGCTGCAGACAGCAGAGGGATTTCTATTTAACCCCTGTGACCTTGGGAGCTGGGGAAGAGCTTCCCCAGCTCCCGAGGCCCCCTCCCTGGTTTCTGCGCCATGAAGATCAGCACGCATGTCGCGCTGTCTTCATTGCACAGAAACCGAGACTGAAATGAGCCTTTAGGCTCATTCCAGTTTCACTTTCTATGTGCTCAGGGAGCTATCTCAGCCCCCCAGGCACGTAGAAAGACGGATGTATGACGTTACAACGCACACTTTTACAACGCATGCACTTACAACGCATTTTTTACAACGCATAATCCATTACAACGCATTACATTACAACGCATGACACTACAACGCATTTTTAAAAAATACCTTTACAACGCATTTCCATTACAACGCATACTACCTTTACAACGCATACCATTACAACGCATAATATTAAATTACATTTAAGGTAAGTATTAGATAGTATAGGGGTAAAAGTTACTTTTCTAACTCCTGGGGGTGCAACAGTAGGGTAAGTGTTGGATAGTATAGGGGTAAAAAATACTATTCTAACTCCAGGGGGTGCAACAGTGGGGTAAGTGTTGGATAGTATAGGGGTAAAAATTACTATTCTAACTCCAGGGGGTGCAACAGTAGGGAAGTGTTGGATAGTATAGGGGTAAAAATTACTATTCTAACTCCAGGGGGTGCAACAGTCGGGTAAGTGTTGGATGGTATAGGGGTAAAAATTACTATTCTAACTCCAGGGGGTGCAACAGTAGGGTAAGTGTTGGATAGTATAGGGGTAAAAATTACTATTCTAACTCCAGGGGGTGCAACAGTAGGGTAAGTGTTGGATAGTATAGGGGTAAAAATTACTATTCTAACTCCAGGGGGTGCAACAGTAGGGTAAGTGTTGGATAGTGTAGTGTAATATTATGCGTTGTAATGGTATGCGTTGTAATGGTAGTATGCGTTGTAATGGAATGCGTTGTAAAGGTAGTTTTTAAAAATGCGTTGTAGTGTCATGCGTTGTAATGTCATGCGTTGTAATGGATTATGCGTTGTAAAAAATGCGTTGTAAAGGTAGTGCGTTGTAAAAGTTGCGTTGTAAAGGTTGTTCCCCAGAAAGACGGGAGAGGTATCATTGGAAAGGGGAGAATCTCCCCTTTCCAATGGTACCCCTCCCCAGTGGATCCCTGCTTGGGGATCGCCCCAGGAGGGGGATCCCCAAGCAGGGATCGACCCACAAGACACCAGGGAGGAGGGAGCAGCCCCTTGGGCAAGGGACTTCGCTCCCCCATACAAAATGAATGGGCTAAATTCAGTCTTTCTACCCCCCTGGGGGGCAGATGGGGCAGCAGCCCCCAATCTGCCCCCCCGGGTGGGCAGAAAGCCCACTAAACACCGGGGATTTTTTTTTGCGCAATATTTTTAAGGGTGGGGCTGCCCGCAACGGGCACGTCAAGGTACCCACCCCCGCCACCATTACAGTCTTTCTGCCCCCCCTGGGGGGCAGATGGGGTAGTAGCCCCCAATCTGCCCCCGGGGGGGCAAAAAGCCCACTAGACACCAGGGGTATTTTGGGGCAAATCTGAATTAGGGTGGGGGCTGCCCAAAATGGGCATGCCAATGCCCCCACCCCTCCCCCACAAAAATTACAGCCTTTGTGCCCTCCCTGGGGTGCAGATGGGCGCATTAGTCCCCAATCTGCCCCCCGGGGGGGCAAAAAGCCCAGTAGACGCCAGGAATTTTTTGGGCAAATTTTAATTAGGGTGGGGGCATTGACATGCCCGTTTTGGGCAGCCCCCACCCTAATTAAAAGTTGCCTAAAAAACTCCCTGGAGTCTTGTGGACTTTTAGCCCCCCCGAGGGGCAGATGGGGGCATTAGCCCCCAATCTGCCCTGCGGAGGGGGGCAAAAAGCCCACTAGATGCCAGGGTTTTTTGGGGGGGCAAATCTGAAAAAGGGAGGGGCTGCCCACATCGGGCATGCCCATGCCCTCACCCCCTCCCCCACAAACATTACAGCCTTCCTGCCCCCCCTGGGGGGCAAATGGGGCAGTAGCCTCCAATCTGCCCCCCCGGGGGGCAAAAAGTCCACTAGACGCCAGGGATTTTTTGGGCAAATTTTTATTAGGGTGGGGGCATTGGCTTGCCCGTGTTTGGAAACCCCCACCCTAATTAAAATTTGTTCAAAAAAATCCCTGGTGTCTAGTAGGCTTTCTGCCCCCCCGGGGGTAGATGGGGGCATTAGCCCCAATCTGCACCCCCGGGGGGGCAAAAAGCCCACTAGTCGCCAGGGATTTTTTGGGGCAAATTTGAATTAGTGTGGGGGCTGCCCAAAAACAGGTATGCCCATGCCCCCACACCCTCCCCCACAAAAATTGCAGCCTTCCTGCCCCCCTGGGGTGCAGATGGGGCAGTAGCCCCCAATCTGTCCCTCCCGGGGGGCAAAAAGCCCACTAGACACCAGGGATTTTTGGGGGATTTTTTTTATTAGGGTGGGGGCATTGGCATGCCCGTTTTTGGCAACCACCACCCTAATTAAAATTTGCTCAAAAAAATCCCTGGCGTCCAGTAGGCTTTCTGCCCCGGGCAGATGGGGTCATTAGCCCTCAATCTGCACCCCCAGGGGGCAAAAAGCCCACTAGACGCCAGGGATTTTTTTGGGAACATTTTTATTAGGGTGGGGGCATTGGCATGCCTGTTTTTGGCAACCCCCATCCTAATTAAAATTTGCTCAAAAAAATCCCTGGCATCTAGTAGGCTTTCTGCCCCCCCCCCCCGCCGGGGGGCAGATCGGGGCATTAGCCCCCAATCTGCACCCCCACAGGGGTAAAAAGCCCACTAGTCGCCAGGGATTTTTTGGGGGCAAATTTGTATTAGGGTGGAGGCTGCCCAAAACAGGCATGCCCATGCCCCCACCCCCTCCCCTGCAAAAATTAAAGCCTTCCTGCCCCGCCTGGGGGGCAGATACGGGCATTATCGTCCAATATTCACCCCTGGGGGGGCAAAAAGCCCAGTAGACACCAGGGATTTTTTGGACAAATTTTAATTAGGGTGGGGGTATTGGCATGGCCGTTTTGGGAGGCCCCCACCCTAATTAAAATTTGCCCAAATAACTCCCTGGCGTCTAGTAGACTTTCAGCCCCCCCTGGGGGGCAGATGGGGGCATTAGCCCCCCATCTACCTTGCTGGGGGGAGCAAAAAGCTCACTGGACGCCAGGGTTTTTTGGGGGCAAATTGGAATTAGAGTGGGGCAGCTCAAAACGTGCATGCCCATGCCCCCACACCCTCCCCTGCAAAAATTACAGCCTTCCTACCCCCCCTGGGGGGCAGACGGGGCAGTAACCCCCAATCTGCCCCCCGGGTGGGCTAAAAGCCCACTAGACAGCAGGGATTTTTTTGGGCAAATTTTAATTAAGGCCCAAAACGTATTGAGGCAACATCAAAATTGCCTATCACAAAATGTTTTGGGCCCTTGTCTGTCGCGGGCACTTGGGCCTCCCACACAAGTGAGGCACCATTTTTATCGGGAGACCCGGGGGAACGCTGGGTGGTAGGAAATTTGTGTCAGCCCGGTGATGCCACAACTTTCCCACACAAAAACTTGTGAAAAAGGGGGGAGTGGCTTACCGCCAACGGGAATGGCCGCTCCTTAGTTTTCTCCGGAGCGCCACTCCCGGAAAATGCGCATCAACACTGCTCCTGCCGGCCCGATCTCCACCCAAATACTGGGGAAATGTTCCGGTAATGCTTGACGGCCACGGGTTCAACTCTGGGGAAGAACGGTCGTATCTCGTGTGAGTGCTCCGGGGCCCGGGATCCTGCAGCTGCCCCTGCCGCCTGAGGAGTGACGCTGTGCAGCCAAGCGCTACGCAAGGCCGCGGCTGCGGCCTGAACTGACGGAGCTCTCTGGATGTGCCTGGGCAACGCCCACAGCCGGAGCAGCAACGCCGGAGCTCTGGCTGGGGTGGCGAAGATCGTTCCTGACAGCGGCTGAGTGACGGGGGCCCCTTGGATGGTGCGTGGGCCCCCGTGGAGAGGGAGGGTGTGAAACAACGGCCGCAGCATTAAAGGGAGCCCTGATCTGTCCTGGAAACTATGGCCTTAGGATCCATAAGGGGCGGCGGCCCATGCGGAGGGTGTGCACATGGGGGCCCCTGAGCTACATCGGTGACCTGTTGTGTGGCACCTTCCTGGAAGCGATCCAAGATACACTGAAAGGTAGACTTGGACCCCCCCCAACCTTACTGAATGAGGCGCATGGACTGATCAGCTTCGCCTCTGTGCCGGTGAACGGTGCTGGATGGGAGTTGCGTACTAGTGGAGGCCCCTCAACTCATATGTGTGCAGTCTCTCTGCGATCCCGCGCCTGGAGACCTATCAGGTACAGCTTATCTGGGCCTTCCACGGGGATACTCTCAGTCCCCGTGACCCACCCGCCCCATAGTTCGCGTCCCTGACCTAGCACCCAGTGGACATAGACTGGTGGGACGGTGTGTAGGGCACCGACTGCGGCCAGGGCCTTGAAACTGTGTCGCTGCGACTGTGTGGCCCGAAGCACCAAAACTGGGCCTGGCAGATGTGGGAAGCGTCGGCTCAGCCTGTGTAAGCCTGGATAATGCTGATTGGCTGAAGTTCCAGTGACTATACGGAACCTAACACAGCTGCTCCTTACCTGGGGGTCCCCTGGTCGGTGGGATTTGCACGTCCATCTGCTTGGATCCGGAGTACTGCCCCAGCTCGGGTACTCCTGCTGCTGCGGGAGATGCACCTCTGCTCTCCGGCAGACCACGCATAGCAGAGACACTGCCACGTGTGGACCCTCTTGCGGCAGTCTCTGCGGAACGATCCGGACTGGATACCCCTCGGTGTGGGGGCCTCTGCAAAAACCGACAGGCCGGGTGGAGTGCTTCACCACAGGCGGCGGAGAGTAGCGGCGGCACCCTGACTGGCGGTGGTGTCCCTGCAACACAACAAAATGGCGACCGGCCGGTCGAACAGGGGGACGACGCAGACCAAGCTGGAGAAGTTCGCTTGGCAGAAAAAACAAGCAGAGGACCGAACGGAGGAGGTGGCGCTGGGAGAGGCGGCAGAACCATCAAACAAAGACCTACTGGAAGCGATAACGGCAATAAGAACCTCCCTTGAGGTGCGGATTGACACTGTGGCCACGGACGTGGCACTGATTCGAGAGAATATGAAGAAAATTACAGACAGGGTCGGCACTGTAGAGAATACCACCAATGAACTGGCTGCTGATACCGCGCTGCTCAGGAATGAAGTCAAAGACCTCCGCGCCTCCAATGAGACAATGGTCCTGCAACTGGATGACTACGAAGGTCGCATGCGGAGTAACAATGTTCGTATTATTGGCATGCCGGAACGCGCGGAGGGGCAGGCAGCAGACCTCTTTGTGGAGGAACTGGTCATTAAACATCTCCAACCCAGAAGACTTTCTAAATGCTTCATGATCGAAAGAGCTCGAAGCCTGGAGTCCCTCCAAGACCACTGCTGGCGAGGGTCTTCAACTTTCGAGATCGTGATCTCATATTGCAGACTGCTAGGGCGGCTCCGCCACTCCTCCAGGAGAGCAGCAAAATCATGTTCTTCACGCTGAGAGTTCAGAAACAAAGACGGAGTTTCCTGGAGGTGAAACGGGCCCTGCGTAATCAGGAAATCAAGTACACAATGTTGTTTCCTGCCAAGCTTCGTGTGGAAGCAAATGGTAAAGCCTGGTTTTTCACCAGCCCTGAGGATGCTTGGGAATGGCTCGAGGGTTGGCGCACGGTTGCGAAGAAGGGGAAAAAATCCTGTCTCAGCAGCGGACAACGCAACTGACTGGCGCCAGAAGAGGAGATCACCTCCACCTTCGGATTCGGATTCGGATCTGCAGGACCACACAGGAGGGTGCTGACAATGGGACTGGTAAGATGGTGGCAAAATTGGCAAGGTATCTCCGGCGGACTCATGGTCATGGTGCCGCAGCCTCCCAAAATTGACTTGGTAATGATAACAGCAATTAAGGGGGAAACGTGAGCAGATGCCTGCTGTCCGGGCGGGTGTGGCTGCCTGGCCTGGGGGACTTGCCCTGGGGTTGGCATACGTGGCCTACGCTGTCGTGAAATATGTTCTTTTAGTGTTTGGGGCACTTTGAGACGAGTAGTCAACTGTTATTATGATGTTGTGGGTGTGGTGGTTGCTGCAGGGCACTTAAGGGGGTTAATATGTGCCAATGTGTTTGTAACTCACTGTTTTAATGGGGTGGGGTAGGGCCAGGGAGCGACGACTAGTTACATGATGCACGCTAAACCGGGAGTGGGGTCACCCGCGTTCCCTGGAATTGTTCAAGGATGGGCGACAGGCACTCTGCATGTTGGGGGTGGTGGGCGGTTTTAGTCCCGCTGAGCAGGGAGGCAGGGAGGGGGGAGAGTTGGGTGTTCCTCGGGTATTTTTGAGTTTACGTTTTTTGGAAGAAGTTATCAGATGTTACGTTGCAGCAGGACTTAGGATCCACTTACACATCCACAGCTGGGTGCAAAAAGGTGTTTTACATTTGAGCATTCTGGTCAACACTCCCACTCCTCTTATTGATTTCTCACTGCATGATGTTCAGGGGTGCCTCAACACAATTAAGGCAGCATGGGGGACCGTCACTATGGGCCTCCCTCACCCGATACACTTTGTGCCACTTGTTGTTCCACTGCCAAACTCTTATGGCGATCGGCCAAGGTCTTAGACTCATGACGTGGAATGTCAATGGGCTAGGGGACAAGATTAAGCGTGGAATAGTGCAACAGTACATTCATCGTCAGGGACTTGATATGGTCCTGTTTCAGGAAAGAATCAATGGGGAGTGGACCACTTGTCCTGTGTAGCCAGGGTCTTTCTGTTCTTGGTTCCGTCATAAAAGAACCCTCATAACTGTACACAGGTGCGAAGGCGGTATAAACTGGGTCACCGCTTGTGTGTACTAGTACAGCATCATCATAGGGTCTTTTTTAGCATGTATGCTGACCTCCGCCAGGAGGAAGACCAACTGGTTGTACAGTAGCGTCCAGATATAAATATGAGGGAAGGTGTGAGAAGTGCACAGATCAAGTGAAGTTAAAATTCTCTTAATCGTTTTTTCTGATGAAACTTTATTCTGAGAATATTGATAAGAGAAAGATAAAATGTTCGAGTGCGGGTGAAGACCGAGTTACTGGTCTACCGTACTTATCAGATAACGAGGGTCAACATGTTTCAGCCTTCTGTGATAGTCTAAAGGCTTTCGTCAGGACCGATCTAAAGGAAGGCGCGTTGTGGCTCCTTATTTAGTGAAAATTATCCACTAATCATGTTTATTGGGTCAGATCTGTGGTATCTGTACCTAATTGGAATAGAAAAAACAATAGCATTTGGATATTCATTGGTGATCTATATAGTGATGAATCTATGTCTCAAGAGTTCACTTGGGGAGCTACTGTTATATTCAAAATTGTGAGGTTAATGGCTTAGTGGACTGTTGGGTAATCAAATCAGGGCAAATGGCGCGAAAAAGAGCGGCTACGTGAAGAAAGAGGAACTTCTCGTAACAAATAGATCATTGTATCATGTAAAAGATATAAATATATATCCCAGTATGTTGTCACAGGTTAGAACGTTACTGTGACCGCTGTTCAGTGCAATTAGTAGAGGGTGTAATAACTTGGTCACATTCAGTTCAAGCGTACTAGTATCAACGTTGTGCGTTTATAGTGCACTAAGTGAGACCGTGATTAAATGTGTTCGGTTATTGCCCTGTACTGCTTGTGTCTCTACAAAAGTATGGTGCAGATGGTGTTCCGATAGCCAGAAATCTATCAAGGAGTCGCCTTTCCTAAACAGTTTACGTGTCTTAACGAGGTCGAGCAACACAAATTAACTAGTAATACAGCTTTACCTCATGAAAATGTATTTTGTGTTCTCTGGAGGTACCCGAAGGCACGTGAGGAACTGTATTTCTAAAGTAGTGGGAAGCAAGAGGTAAAGAGGATTAGAGGCGTCTTACCTCTGTGTAGCGCGTCGTTCCACTTGCGGCGGCCATCAGTGCTTACCGGTTCTGTCAAGTTCGTTGACTTGTTCTGGCTCTGTCCGTGGTACCCCCGATGACGCGGAACCGCTCGGTGTTCCCGTTTACATAGGGAGTAGTCGTGGAGATAGAGAAAAGACTCGTTTAGTGTCTACATTCGGCAGCGAAGGTTGGCATAAAGAGGAGTTAATAGTGCACGCAGTGGCGTCATCTCACACATACATCGTAATATGGACAACGTGGAACAGATTTCGGTCTGCAGTTTGCAAATTGGTGTTGATACCTTTAGTTTGGACTTCACCAGGGTAATCGATCTCATATGTCTGCTGTGTTTATACAGTATTTCAGGGCCTCAGTATATTCTCAGAGTGGTCATACTGAGAGAGTTACATTATGCCTACATTCGGCAGCGATGGTTGGCATAAAGGGGAGTTAGAAGTACACGCAGTGGCGTCAACTCACACATACTTAGTAATATGGACAACGTGGACCAAATTTCAGTCTGCGGTTTGCAAATTGATGTTGATACCTTTAGTTTTGACTTAACCAGGGTAATCGATCTCATATGCCTGATGTGTTTACATAATGTTTTAGAGCCTCAGTTTGTTCTCAGAGTGGTCATACTCAAAGAGTTACATTATGCCAGTGTATGCCAGGGGATATTATCATTCAGGCCTCGTTTGTCTGTCCCCAAACGATAAATCCAGCGTTGTTCTTTTTCGAAGAGGACACGTTCAGCGTTACTGTTTACAGATCGTAAACTTTCCAAAACTACCCATTTGAGATCGCTGGTGTTGTGATTACTCTCTATATAGTGCCTGCTCATTTTGGTGGTCAGTCTTTTGCAATTCACGTTGCTTTTATGTTCAGTGATCCTTTGTTTTATTTTGCGACAGGTCATTGCGATGTACCTAAGGTCGCAGGGGCAAGTGATCATGTAAACTACATGTGTAGTATTACAATTTGTGTGTTGACGTAGCGTCCAAATTAGGTTGGGGAGAAGTTGGATGGTTTTGGTAATTTTTGTTAAGTTGCACACTGAGCACGTGCCGCAGGGATAGTGTCCTGTGATTGGTTCTAGGTTCCAAGCTGCTGTGATCGTTTCTCTTGCTGTATTAGGAGATGGTCTTGTGTGTACTAGAAAGTCTTTGATGTTTCTCGTTCTCTTGTTCGCAAATCTGGGTTTTGGCCATTGCAATGTGTCTGAGGTTAGAATCCTCCAGTTCCTGTTAACAATTTTTTTCACTGTGTTGGTTATCGTGTTGTAAGTAGTGACACAGGTCAGGAGATCTTCTGGTTCTTCTCGTGTGATTATTTGTGGGAGGTTTTCTCTTGGCTGATTGCGTGCTCTTTTTGGGCATTTGTTGATTGTTTTAATTGGATAATCTCTTCTTACAAGTTTTCCCCCCAGTTCCTTTGCTTGTGTTTTATAATCTCTGAGATTGCTGCAATTTCTCTTCAGTCTGAGAAATTGGCTGTATGGTAAATTATCTCTGAGGGGACGGGGATGGAAACTTTGGTAGGATAGTAAACTATTCTTTGCCGTGGGTTTGTGGTAAGTTTTTGTATGAAGGCTGTTGTTCTCCGACATAGATTCATCACTATATAGATCACCAATGAATATCCAAATGCTATTGTTTTTTCTATTCCAATCAGGTACAGATACCACGGATCTGACCCTATAAACATGATTAGTGGATAATTTTCACTAAATAAGGAGCCACAACGCGCCTTCCTTTAGATCGGTCCTGACGAAAGCCTTTAGACTATCACAGAAGGCTGAAACATGTTGACCCTCGTTATCTGATAAGTACGGTAGACCAGTAACTCGGTCTTCACCCGCACTCGAACATTTTATCTTTCTCTTATCAACATTCTCAGAATAAAGTTTCATCAGAAAAAACGATTAAGAGAATTTTAACTTCACTTGATCTGTGCACTTCTCACACCTTCCCTCATATTTATATCTGGACGCTACTGTACAACCAGTTGGTCTTTCTCCTGGCGGAGGTCAGCATACATACTAAAAAAGACCCTATGATGATGCTGTACTAGTACACACAAGCGGTGACCCAGTTTATACCGCCTTCGCACCTGTGTACAGTTATGAGGGTTCTTTTATGACGGAACCAAGAACAGAAAGACCCTGGCTACACAGGACAAGTGGTCCACTCCCCATTGATTATTTGCATTAATAAAAGGAAGCCGAATGGACCACAGCTTCTCCTTCCCTCCCCCATTGATTATTTTCCTGTTTCAGGAAACACATCTAATAGGCAACTCTTGCAAGGCCTTGGACAGGAAGGGTTATCGTATGGTCACACACGCGGGTTTCACGTCGGTGTCCAGGGGGGTAGGAATCCTCCTCCGTAAGGGTTGTCCCTACATGGTACAAGACACATGCCCCGATCCACTGGGCAGATAGGCAGCTTGCACAGGCACATGGGAGGGTAAAATTCTCAATGTTGTCTCAGTCAGTGTATGCCCCACCGGACCTCCAACGTATGACACTTGCAGATGTGGGTGCGCTGCTATTGAACTTACCAATGGGCGTATTGGTGATGGGCGGCGACTTTAACCTGGTGATGAATGGCCAAATAGATAGGTCCCCTCCTAGATGTGACTCAGCACATGATTCGCAACTACACGACTTCACTAATGCCCTTGGGATGGTGGACATCTGGAGGTGGTCTCACCCCCAGGACATATTCTACACGTTTCACTCAGGGGTGTCGCGACTTGATTACTTGTTTACCCAAGCACAACTCATACAAGATTTCACCGATTTAGCCTGCCTGGCAAGAGGTGTATCAGATCACTCCCGGGTCACTGCAGTTTTCGGGGAGCGCCGAACATTGCAACCAGGTCCTATTCAGCCTTGGGCGCTAACAATCCCTCATGTGAGGGATAGCTTACGGAGGGACACTGACTTCTATTTTGAGGAGAATGTAGGATCAGTCCGTTCGGCAACAACACTCTGGGGTGCCTTTAGGGCGGTTATTAAGGAGAGAGCGCTGTCCTTGATGGTGGGCCACAGGGCGGAGCGCAACCGGTGTGTGACTGAGTTGTAAAAAGAGATCCTGACTCTTGAACACACTACTTCACAGAACCCTGATCAGGAACTCCTTCATAACCTTAATATCAAAAGACAAGATTATAAACAATTGCTGTTAGAAGACGCCAATAGGCGCATTCTCGCCTCCCGTCATAGGTTATATGAACAAGGAGAGCGAACGGGTAAACTTCTGGCATGGCTGGAACGAAAAGAACAGACGGCCAGATGGGTGCGTGCAATCAAGGCGCCGGAGTACGTCCTGGTGTCTGACCCTCAGGGCATCGCAGAGACGTTTGCCAATTACTATGAACAAACCTACAAAGTGCCACAGGACTCGCAGGCACCATGGGCAGCGAAGCTCCTGGCCACTATTGAAGTTCCGACGGTCTCCCAGGAGGATAGGGAGGCCCTGGAGGTCGACCTTTCCGTCGAGGAGATTCAGAAAGCAATTCAGGGTATCCGGGTAGGCAAGGTGATGGCCTCCAATGGGATTCTGATTGAACTCGTGAAACTCATGGCGACGAAACTCGCTCCACACTTGTTGAATTTGTACAGCGAATGCTATGAAACCGGCCTCCTCCCGGTCGATATCCGCGAGGCCACTATAGTGGTTATCCATAAACACGGCAAACCGGAGGACGAGTTTACGCCCTATTGGCCTATCTCCCTGATATTGGTAGAGGCCAAAATTCTGGCCAAATTATTGGCTAACCGACTGCTCCCATACCTTGCTGAATTAATTCACCCGGACCAATCGGGGTTTATGCCAGGCCGCAACACTGCACGTAACCTACGGTGCGTACAAGGCGCGCTGGGTCGGGTGGCGAATATAGAGGAGGAATCGATCTTGCTCGCACTCCACGCAAAAATGGCATTCGACACGGTGGCATGGAAATACTTATTTGCAGTCCTGGCTCGCATTGGTCTAGGACCAAAATTGCTGGGGTGGATCAGATTATTGTACAATCTTCCCATTGCCCACATCTCAGTGAATAACCATAGGTCGGGGTCCTTTCCATTGTGTCGGGCACGAGACAGAGCTGTCCTTTGTCGCCACTCCTAATTGCCCTGGCCCTCGAGCCTTTAGCAGTGTGGATCAGGGGGGATCCCGATATCCACAGGTTCAAATGGACAGACGAACACGAAGACCGCATATCACTATATGCGGACGACATCTTACTCTATCTCACTTCGCTGGCGCACTCTCTTCGCCGCGTCCTTCACATCTTTCATACATTCAGGGCCCACTCCGGCTACCAGATCAACTGGTCCAAATCCCAGATGTATGCCCTTTGGGGTGATCCGCCACGGAGCCCTCGAGGATATACCATCCATGTGGCGGACCAGAACTTGCACAGGTTTAAATCGGACGCTACTCACTGGTAGACGCTGCCCCTCACCCTTCTGGGCAGAGCGTCTTTATTTAAGATGCTTGCCCTGCCGCGCTTCCTATATGCCTTGCAAAATATGCCCTACCCGGTCCCTGATTCCTACTTTTCACAGATCAACTCAACAGTCAGGAATTTGCTATGGGATAGCAGACCGCCTCGCATAGCCACACACAAACTCTCTATGGGTTGGTATTACGGAGGGATCGGGTTACCGGACATGCGTCTGTATTATCAGGCGTCTCAGCTGGTGGCTATTAACTGCTGGGCGTTTGGACCTCATTCTGACCCTAGCTTTCACACTGATTTATGGTTAATGGGGAGGGGTGGCTACAATAGGGCGCTTTATTCAAACCCCAAGAAACTAGGTCTGACCGGCCCCACGGCCTGAACAGTAGATGTGGCATGGTGTCCAGCGGCGTATGGGGTGGCAGGGGCGCCTGACTAAAGCGACCCCCTCTGTGAGAGCCGGACATTCTGGGACACCTCAGTGCTTGCGCAGGATTCGATAAGTGGGACATGATTGGCATCTCCAAGGTGGGGGACGTCTGGATTAAGGGCAAGAAGGCCTCCTTTGCAGAATTCCAACTTAAATACCAGCTGGCACCATCAGAACACTTCCGGTATCTTCAGATTAGTGACGCTATAGACTGTGCCCTTCCTACAGGCACCTCCCTCCCGGAGTCCTCTCCTCTGGAGGATAGGTTGTTATAGGACCCAATGGACAGCAAGGCTGTCTCCCTAACGGGGAACAACCTTTACAACGCAACTTTTACAACGCACTACCATTACAACGAAACTGTTACAACGCGAGTGCATTGACAACGCAGGACATTACAACGCAAGTCTTTACATCGACTTGCACTAGATGGCGTGCTAACATTAAAAATAGTGTAGTTTACTATCCCAACACCTTCCCTACTGTTACATGGACTGGAGTTGAAATAGTAAATTACACTTTTTTAATGTTAGCACGCCATCTAGTGCAAGTCGATGTAAAGACTTGCGTTGTAATGTCCTGCGTTGTCAATGCACTTGCGTTGTAAAACTTTCGTTGTAACAGCATGCGTTGTAACAGCATGCGTTGTAACGTCATACATTCTCCCTAACATACAAGAAACTCCTCAATAATCAACCCGATCCAATGCTGCATTTGCGGGCTAGCTGGGAGGGAGATCTGGGTGACATCACTGATGAGGACTGGCGCGACGCGCTGGCCTCCCCCCGCGAAGTGGCTATCCCAATGCGCCTCCGGCTTGTCCAGCTGAAGATCTTACACCGGGTATATTTTGATGCCAAGTTACTATTTCGACTGGGGAGGAGACAGGATACGAACAGTCTGAGACATTGTAATCAATTAGGTACATTTATACACACTATATGGGAATGCCCCCACATACAGCGATACTGGGCCGATGTTACTCGACAAATGGCCAGATCTTGTGATAAACCCATAAACCCTACTCCTCGCCTATGCCTCCTTAACATCTGGGAAGCAACTGACCTCACCCACACTGAACAGGCATGGGCCAGCATGGGATGGAGCATAGCGAAAAGAAATATTGCCCAGAAGTGGGGCGTAGATACTTTACCACGGTTGCAGGACTGGGCTACGGACATGGACCATGCTATGGTGGCAGAGAAAACCGTATATAAAGGTAGAGGCTGCCCTCGAAAATGGGATCAAAAGTGGGGGTGCTGGAATAAATACAGGGGGGACATTTGCATCTCTCCCACGGTGGAACTTAGATGTGCGAGTGATGCAATTCTGGAGAGAGTGGCCTCAGACGTGACGACATAACTCCTCGGGCCAATGAAACTTGTGCAGAATGCTGTGCCTCCTACGCTTATGGACACTGGTGTAGCCCTTGGACCAGGCCATTACAATGTTCAATGCTACTGCTGATGCCCTATATGATAATAAATAACTTGTTTGTACTTGATTGTATGTATTTACAGCTGAACGATTTATGCACTGTCTTCGCTGCAATTGTCTTTTTTTAAATAAAATCTTTATTAAAAAAAGTGATTTTTTTCAGCAAAAAGTTAGGTGTGCAGGAGATTCTGGGTAAGGAATCATTGGGGGATCCACGCAAGCCATGCCTCCCTGGAATCCCCTGGGTGCCTAGTTTTCAGAAATGTGTGGGTTTGGTAGGTTTCTTTAGGTACCGGCAGAGCTAGGGTTAAAAAACTACAGCTTTGCCAAAAAAGGGTTATTTTTCACTGGGAAATTGAGGTGTGTCCACGTTGTGTTTTGCGCCGTTTCCTGTCGCGGGCACTAGGCCGACCCACACAAGTGAGGTACCATTTTTTTGGAAGACTTTGGGGAGTGCGAGGTGGGTGGAAATTTGTGAATCCATGCAGATTTGTTTTTATTGACAATTTTTTAGGTTTGCAAGGGATTCTGGGTAACAGAGCCTGGTGGGAGGCAGTCAAGTCACCCCATCCTAGATTCCTCTGGGTGTGTAGTTTTCAAAAATGTATAGGTTTGCTAGGCTTCCCTAGGTGCCGGCAGAGCTATGGTTAAAAAACCATTTCCTGGTCCGGGCACTAGCCCAACCCACACAAGTGAGGTACCGTTTTTCTCGGAAGACTTTGGGGAACGCGGGTGGGTGGAAATTTGTGGATCCATGCAGATTCCAGAACTTTCCATCACAGAAATTTGGGCAAAATGTGTTTTTTTGGACAATTTTTTAGGTTTGCAAGGGATTCTAGGTAACAGACCCTGGTGGGAGTCAGTCAAGTGACCCCATCTGGGATTACCCTGGGTGTCTACTTTTCAAAAATGTATAGGTTTACTAGGTTTCCCTAGGTGCCGGCAGAGCTATGGTTCAAAAACTACAGCTAGGCACTTTGCCAAAAAAGGGTCATTTTTCACTGCACAATTGAGGTGTGTCCACGTTGCCTTTTGCGCCGTTTCCTGTCACTGGCACTAGGCCGACCCACACAAGTGAGGTACCATTTTTCTCTGAAGACTTTGGGGAACGCGGGGTGGGTGGAAATTTGTGGATCCACACAGATTCCAGAACTTTCCACCACCGAAATGTGGGGAAAATGTGTTTTTTTGGACAATTTTTTAGGTTTGCAAGGGATACTGGGTAAAAGAACCTAATGGGAGGCAGTCAAGTCACCCCATCCTAGATTCCCCTGGGTGTCTAGTTTTCATAAATGTATAGGTCTGCTAGGTTTCCCTAGGTGCCGGCAGAGCTATGGTTCAAAAACTATAGCTAGGCCCAAAAAGGGTCATTTTTCACTGCGAAATTGAGGTGTGTCCACGTTGCGTTTTGCGCCATTTCCTGGTCCAGGCACTAGGCCGACCCACACAAGTGAGGTACCATTTTTCTCAGAAGACTTTGGGGAGCGCGGGGTCGGTGGAAATTTGTGGATCCATGCAGATTCCAGAACTTTCCACCACAGAAATGTGGGGAAAATGCGTTTTTTTTAATAAGGTTTTAGATTTGCAAGGGATTCTGGGTAACAGAACCTGGTGGGAGGCAGTCAAGTCACCCCATTATGGATTCCCCTGGGTGTCTAGTTTTAAAAAATGTATAGGTTTGCTAGGTTTCCCTAGGTGCCGGCAGAGCTATGGTTCAAAAACTACAGCTAGGCACTTTGCCAAAAAAGGGTCATTTTTCACTGCGAAATTGAGGTGTGTTCACGTTGCGTTTTGAGCCGTTTCCTGTCGCAGGCACTAGGCCGACCCACACAAGTGAGGTACCATTTTTCTTGAAAGACTTTGGGGAACGCGGGGTGGGTGGAAATTTGTGAATCCATGCAGATTCTAGAACTTTCCACCACAGAAATGTGGGGAAAATGTGTTTTTTTGGACAATTGTTTAGGTTTGCAAGGGATTCTGGGTAACAGAACCTGGTGAGAGGCAGTCAAGTCACCCCATCCTGGATTCCCCTGGGTGTCTAGTCTTAAAAAATGTATAGGTTTGCTAGGTTTCCCTAGTTGTCACCAGAGCTAGGGTTCAAAAACTACAGCTAGGCACTGTGCTAAAAAAGGGTAATTTTTCACTGAGAAATTGAGGTGTGACCACGTTGAGTTTTGTGCTGTTTCCTGTCGCGGGCACTAGGCCGGCCCACACAAGTGAGGTCCCATTTTTCTTGGAAGACTTTGGGGAATGCGGGATGGGTGGAAATTTGTGGATCCACGTGGATTCCAGAACTTTCCACCACAGAAATGTGGGGAAAATGTGTTTTTTTTAATAGTTTTTTAGGTTTGCAAGAGATTCTGGGTAACAGAACCTGGTGGGAGGCAGTCAAGTCACCCCATCCTGGATTCCCCTGGGTGTCTAGTTTTCAAAAATGTATAGGTGTGCTAGGTTTCCCTAGGTGCCAGCAGAGCTATGGTTCATAAACTACAGTTAGGCACTTTGCCAAAAAAGGGTAATTGTTCACTGCGAAATTGAGGTGTGTCCACGTTGCCTTTTGTTAAGTAAGAACAGTGTCCACAAGGAACTTATTCACAAAGATCCATTAACAATTTTGGAGTAAAAGTTATACTCCCAGCTGATTTAATCCCCAAGCCAAGAAAAAAGTATTTAATTACTCTGGAGTACTTATTTATTTAAACAAAAACAATTAATTGCACAGTTCACAATTATATGAAAAACATTTTAGTTTTCAGGCACAAAGAGAAATGGTGAGAAAGGTGAAAATAGAGCCCAGTGCGAATAGTAGTAGCCTACAAGGTGAGATAAGTGTATAAAAGGTCTTTTTTAAAAAAAACAATGAGGAGCATATAAGAGTGTAACGAGTCTTTTTTGCTCTCCCTTTGTTGGAGTCGACGACGTTTCAACCCTCTCTTGGTACGGGGTCTCTTCAGGACATTATCTGGGGACTAATTATGTTCAATTAGAATTTGAAGATTGATAGATGGTATATGTCTGACGAAGTTTGGAGCTTTAAATATCTCCGCTGTCTCCGTAAAAAATGGCAAGGCTTGACAATTACAAGCGCTAATTTGGCCAGTCCGTGTGATGATAGAACTGCTGTAAGGATACAGGGTGTCCTTGAACCAATTCCAACTGTACTCAATATGTCTCAGTAGTAAATACTTTTTCGAAAACGAACGAGTAAAGCATCCGAATCCAGGATGATTAAAGCATCCGAATCTGCCGCGCAAGTTGCCTTTTGCGCCGTTTCCTGTCGCGGGCACTAGGCCGACCCACACAAGTGAGGTACCATTTTTCTCGGAAGACTTTAGGGAAAGTGGGGTGGGTGGAAATTTGTGGATCCACGCAGATTCCGGAATTTCCATCACAGAAATTTGGGGAAAATGTGTTTTTTTGGACAATTGTTTAGGTTTGCAAGGGATTCTGGGTAACAGAACCTGGTGAGAGGCAGTCAAGTCACCCCATCCTGGATTCCCCTGGGTGTCTAGTTTAAAAAAAATGTATAGGTTTTCTAGGTTTCCCTAGGTGCCGGCAGAGCTAGGGTTCAAAAACTACAGCTAGGCACTTTGCAAAAAAAGGGTAATTTTTCATTGTGAAAATGTGGTGTGCTCAAGTTGGGTTTTGAGCCATTTCCTGTCGTGGGCACTATGCCTACCCACACAAGTGAGGTACCATTTTTATCGGGAGAATTAGGGTAATTCAGATTTGCAAAGCAACTGTTATTACCTATTGACTTTCGATGCATTTCTGCCTTCCAAACGAAAGACATTGTGTAAAAAAGAAGTCATTTTGAAAAATGACAGATAATTCTCAAGCTAGTATGAGTATTTCCAATTTCGAAAATGTGCAAATATCTACTGTTTCTAAACTCTATAATTTGTTCCGATTTCAGAAATACATAGGTGTCTTTCATACCGATTTTTCCATCTATACATTTTCCCACAATAATTTCTATATACCGGGTACATAATAAAAAGTCATTGCGAAATTGCTGCTCAGTTTTTGACTCTGGGTTCGTCGGGTTCTTGGTGACCCTACAAGTCCTATATATTCCCACAACCAGAAAGGTCCAGCGGATGTAACGGTATATTGCTTTTAAAGAGCTGTCATAATTAGAAGAAGTTACCGGTGAAAACGTTGACACAAAAGTCTGGTTTTTTTAACTAATTTTCTATTTTTCCTACATTTAACTGTTAGTTTCTATAAAGAAACCTTGAAGGATCTACACAAATGACCCCTTGCTGAATTCAGAATTTTGTCTGCTTTTCTAAAATGTACAGCTTTCCAGGTTCCATGATTGCTTTCATACCCATTTCTACCATTAACTGGAAGGAGGTTGAAAGCACAAACAATAGCAGAAATAGGCTCTGTCCCAGAAAAATGCCAAAACTGTGTAAAAAATGTTGGTTTTCTGACAAAAGTCTGTCATTCCCTAAAAGCTGGGAAAATGGTGATTTCAGCCTCACAAACACTTTTTTGATACCATTTGCAGGGAAAAACCCAGACGCTTTTTTCCCAATTTTCCCCCAAAAAAACAAAATTTAGCTGTATTTTGGCTAATTTCTGGGACCCCTCCAGGGGAATCCACAAACCCTGGGGACCTTTAGAATCCCCATGATGTTGGAAGAAAAGGACGCAAATTTGGCGTGGATACCTTATGTGGTCAAAACGTTACAGGGGCCTAAGCGCGCACTGCCCCAAATAGCCAAAAAAAGGCTTAGCACGGGGGGGAAGGCCTAGCAGCGAAGGGGTTAAATGATACAGTGTACCAAACCACTTGTTTCGGCCTTACCACAGAACATTTTTTAAATATCCCAACCATTCCATCCTTAGCGGAATACGACAGTTGGCGCACTCAGACAAATTATACTATTGATGCATTACAAGCTTTGTTTCAAAACAAGACCTTCAATGTCTTTGAAATTGATTCATCTGGGTGGTTGGTGTGGCAAACAAATACAAATGCATGCCAATTGTGTTTTCATAATGTAACACCTGGTTTCACTCAGACTAGACCAGATCCTCGTTATCCACTTACACATTCGGTCACCACATACTTGTGGGGAAATTATGGCAACAATGGTTGGAACATTCCACCTGAGCATCAGTGAAACAACACCTCACAGTCTTGTCGAATCATATCGATTTGGCTGATTTCATAGGACCGAGGACTCCTAGATCTAAGAGATTTATTTATGCCGCTTACAACAAAATTTGGAAACTTTTGCAGATTGAGGCAGCTCTTCTCCTGCTCAAATTGATCAAGCCAATTTAGAAAAAGTCCTTGCCGTGGTCGACAATAGCATCAACACACTTTCATCACGCATTTATACGTTGGATAATATTGTTTCATCTGTTATTGATATTGTTCGAAGTGATGTATCTGTGTTATATCATGCATGGACGTTGCAGACTCTCAAAATGGGGAAAGTCCCTTGGGATTATTTGAATGCCTCTGCCTGCCTTCTACCATTTAATCTAACTGATAAACAGAGATTTATGTCCATGAAAGATGCTGCATATACACTTTTGCATATTAAACAATTGGAGCCCTTGCCGATCTTGGTAGCGGAAATGGACTCTGCTGTTTGGTTAATTCATGGGGTTATCTCTCCCTTTTTCGCCGTTTCAATTTAAATCATGCATGCAACATTTTCCGATTGGCCGTTTTGAACCACTGAGTAGTGCATTCCTCCATGAATTATGGTCCCTACCTTTCACTTACAGATGTCAGCGGGAGGATAAGGAAGTTTTTGTAGCCGAGGAAGGCTGTCATTCCACAGTAGGACAGTCCCTAGTTTGTAAACACGTTAAGTTGCACAGCGCATGTAATGTATCAGCACCTAATCTCGCTTGTTTTTTAAAAGGAACCCCAGTGACGTCAATAATTCCCGCTTTTACCTTGCTTACTAATGGCAGATATATTATTTTTAACAACCAAGACTGTTGTGGTTTACGGACAGAAGTCCCGTATTTGGTAACGGTTTCACAGTGTGTAATTTGTTGTAGCAATGTGCTTTTTCCGCCCCCGCATGGGAGTCTAGATGGTTCCATTTGGCCTTCCATTCTGACTTTGAAAACAGATTTCAACAAATTGAGCAGGCTCAAAGCGCTATTATTCCAACAAGAGATGGCTCTCACTTCGGCTCGAGAGACCTTCGAGTTGCAGGTGGCTAGGACATCTAGTGAGATTCACTCCCTTCTGAACACTAACCTCCCACTTCACTGTGGGGAGCTTATACATCAAATATTTAATGCGTCTGACACTTAAGGCCTTGCACATTGTTTTAAACGTGTAGCATTGGACCTTGATATTTGGAGAAATACCGGCTTTTATTCATTCTATTTTTTCCAGCATCCGTGGCCGTGGACTGGAGGGCTATCAGGAGTCTCTAATGGAACCACTCTCCCACAATTAACCATCTCTGTTAGACTAACAACCTCAACTCTAAGTGCGACAATCTCGTCTCTCAGTGACTCAATTAGTGTTATCAGCTCCTGTATCTCACTTGCAGGAATTTTGCTAATTTCCTCAGGATCGTCTATCCCAGCCCCAGCTTCCTCAAATCTATTATGACACTCAACTTGTGTGACCAATGCTGCAACAGGAAAATCCCTTAGCTCATTACAAGGCTAGAGGGCAGGTGGACCGGGCTTCAGGTCAGGGGGCCTATTGATCAGACCCTTGCTCCATCCTTTAATATGTTTTTTAAACATCTGTAGGATTAGCTTTGCAGGCTTTTTAGCTGATGGCAGTTCGGGGGAGACGGCCATCGTGGCTCCAAGGTTATTGTCAGAGTTAGTGGGACTACCTGGCAGGGAAGAGGGGCAAGGTGGGCCAGAGTGGACTAATTCATGACAGTCGCACAAAATGGACTCTATCCTGTACATGGCCTCATGGCTAACAGCACCAGAGGACCTTTTTTTGAGATGATCCGTGCCCTGGGTCCTATCCTGACCTTTTCTTTTACCCATCTCTCAGTGTGCCCTCAGTATTCTCTATTCAGCCCTGGGACACCAGAGGGAGCTATTTGGGAGTGGCACTCAACCACCCACTCAAAACCCACACACAAATTTTAATGTCCCACCACTGAGTTTAAACTGTCACTGGGAAATGCATAGGCACACAAAGAGTCAGAAAAGGGGGCCAAGGCCGAGATTCAATACCTTCCCTTGCAAGGGGCAGTCCAAACACCCTGTACCAACTGCTGTGGAGGGGGAGTCGTTGGGTCAAGGCGACTTGCAGCAACAGCCAAGGGTGGTGGACCCACCCCGCCTCCTCCTGGTGCAGACAGGCCCGCCCTTAGCACAGGCTTCACCCGGGCACGCCTGCGCGTGTCCCGCACTGCGGGAGCCTAGAACAGCCTTTATGCGCCTCCTGGCGCTGGAAAAACACATCAACGCCTCCTGGTGCTATGACCGCTGGGGGATGGAGTCCCTGCAGGAAGAGTACAGTGTAGTGTGCAGTGATGAGATCCCAGCCGCAATCACAACATCCGATCAAACGTGATGCGAAAGCATCCGTGAGTGACATTTTGACCCAGTTAGAATATCAGGGTGTCATTGAACCCTGTGTTTCGTCAATGAATAATCCTCTTTTTCCAATATCTAAACCAGATGGTTCATATTGCATAGTTTTAGATTACAGACATTTAAACAGTCACGTTCGTACATTTGCAGTACAGAACACACACAGCTCTGTGTTAGTCAATAACATTGTTTGCAAAAAGTACAAAACTAACCTCGACATATCCAATGGTTTTTATGGTCACAATTTGGCTCCTGAAAGCCGTAATTGCACAGCATTCACCGCAGTTGGCATTCAAAAAAGATTTACGCGTTTGCCTATGGGCTATAAGAATAGTCCCGGTGCCTTTGCGGCAGGCATAGTGTCACTTTTGCCTGAGATCGATCCTGATGCTTTCTCCTACATCGATGATATCTATCTGACGGATGATGAATTGATTCCGCATCTTGTGCGCGTAGATTGTACCATACTGAGTTTTGCTGACTTAGGTTACAAATTTAACTTTGTAAAATCCTATATCTCTTGCTTGGTGGTACTTTTCTGTGATACAAACTGAATAATGAAGGTCGGGGGTTACCTCCCCACTTTCTGGAGAAATGTGCGCAATTGTAACCTCCATCTATGTTGAAAAAACTGCATCCTTGCTGGGATTTTTGAACTTCGGGAGGACATACATTCCTGATTATGTCCAGTGTATCAAACCGCTTTACGTGTTGATACAACCCACATTCTCGTCTTCCAGCTGGCAACCAGATCATGCAGAAATTCTACAGTCTAGATACAGTTCCCATTGTTTATAAATCGCACCTGTACACATCAGCAGAACAGCATTTTTCTACCATTGAGAAAATTCTTACAGCTGTACAGATGGCAAATCAGAAGGAACGCTCTCTGGCGGAAGGTAAACGCATCCTTATGGTCTAGCCTGTACCTGCTTTAGAAGCAGTGACAAAGACGGGTGTTCCAAATTCTAAAGCTTTACATCGCCGTTGGATACAATGGGCAAGTTCTTTGACATTGGCTGATGTCACTTTCATCTTTAATCCCTCTTTGCAGACGCAGGAGTTTTTACAATATGAACATGTTCATCCTCGTCCATTGTCTATGCTTCCTCTTGAGCGGTACAAATGCATAATTTATACAGACAGTTCGACTCAACCAGCCGTTGGATCTAAACATGCTTATTCGGCAGCTTGTGTTATAGTGGCAGGCTCAATTGTAAATGGTGAATTTAAGTCTTCCATAGTCCATACACAGGTGCTGGGGGACTGTACAGCTCAATTGGCCGAGCTGCGTGCTTTGATTTTGGTTCTAGAATTCACTGATCCTAATGTACCAACTCTTGTTGTTTGCGATTCATACAACTGTGTACAGGCTTTCAATTAAAATGTATTCTTTTGGTCTCACAATAATTATCAAGACTTTAAAGGTAGCGCAATAAAGCATAAAACGCTTTGGGTCAGAGTGGCCGATCTTAAGGAACGTCTGCCACTCACACAGGTTATCCATACTCTTGGCCATCAGCGTGTGGGAGCACAATCTGTTGGTAAATCTGATTTGGCTGATGAAGCAGCTGCTGATGAAGCAGCCAAATCTGGAGTTGGCACATGTTCAGTAGCAGCAGTTACTAGGTCCATGACTAAAATTGATAATGATATTCTAGCGTCTATTGCTGCCATGAAGGATGGAACAGAGTTCCCACAAAGCTTCCCTTCCCGTTATACATATCACTTATCTCCTGATCAAATCCCATTTCCTGCAATTTCGTCCGTTGGGGATCGGCTGATTCCCAATGAGGACCGCAGATTACCTTTGATCATTGCCACTCACAAAGGCATGGCTTCTGCATATGCAGGAGTATCAGCAACAGTTTCTCTTTTACAGCAACATTATTGGTGGCGAGGCTTATTCAAGCAAGCCCGTAACTATGTTCTTTCTTGTGATATTTGTCAACAAATTAAGCCCTCTACGGTTTCACGTCCACCACATACACAGCTATACATTTCAAATCAACCATTTGGTTGTGTTTATCTTGATCACTGGGGTCCTTTGACATCAGACACTGCATATAAACATATTTTGGTTGCAGTGAATTCATGAACGAGATTCCTCTGGGTTTGGCCGCAACAAAGTGCTGATGCTCGAAATGTCATTAGAGATTTGCATATCTTTGTTGGGACTTTTGCCTGAGGCACCCTCTATTCCGACCAAGGTCCAGCGTTTGCCTCTAAGGCTTACAAGGACGCGATGAAGCCACTGAGGGAGCTGGTGCAGTTTTCGTCTCCATACAGGCCTGAGGGCAATTCTATAGTGGACCGAATGAACCGTGACTTATTGCAATCTTTTACAGCTAGAGTCTTAGGTAGGGGTTGACTGAATCATTTCTAAAGAGTCCAACGTGCACTTAACAATCCCCCTAGAAGATCTCTGGGTGGGCGGACCCCATACGAAATGCGCTTTGGTTAAAATGTTTGTCCCAGACCTTGATGGTCTAGACGTTGTGGTGGCTGAAGCAACATTTTAAGTGGATAACCATTCTACTATGTTACAGGAACTACAAAAGACCCATGAGACACTGGCTAAATATTATTCGCCCTCGTCAGCTGACGCAGCGGTGCTGATTCCTGTTACTGGCTAGCTTCCTAAAGTTGGTGATCTGGTACAAGAGAAACTGGAGAACAAAAAAGAATTTGGTCCCTCTTATCGTGCACCGGTTCCTGTTCTTGGATTGCAGGGTACTCGTACAGTGATTTTGCCTCCTTTGCCTGGCCGCAAGGAAAACAGATTCATTTCTATCGGACATGTCAAGTTACACCATATGGCCAATACTGAATAGTATGACTCCAAGGGGGATATTCTGAAGAACGTGTGAAAAAAATCGCAAAATCAGCTTAATGCAACTTTGCATATCAAACTCTATTGCGGGAAAACACGAACGCGAAAGAAGTTGCGATGATGCCAACTGCGATACAAAAATCATCAAAAACCAGCCACAGGCCTGCAATTCCCACGCGTCAAGCGGGAAAATGCACTATAAAATCACCGAAAAACACAAAAAAAATAATTTCAACTGCGTACCACAATGGATGCACCCGGACCGAGTGCCCAGGTCAACTCGAACCCCACAAGCCCCAAAAACCACCAGAAAGGAACCTCGGGGTCGGGCAATGCCGAGAAGAAGAGCAAGAGGAAGACGGGGTACAGTCCATATGACAACCGGATCGTCGTCACGGAGGTCACAGAACACTATCAACAACTGTCCGTCACCTCCACCATGTCATTGGCAACCCAGACGGAAAAATGGCATCCCATCGTGAATGCAGTCGGAGTGTCGAGGAGGTCAAGATGCGCTGGCATTGTATGAAAAGCCAAACCAAGCAGAAACCCTGTACCAACAGGAAGGCAGCAAAGGCGACTGGAGGTGGGAGTCATACCCCACAGTAGGAGCTGGAGCAAATGGTGGCCACAGTCATCAGAGTGGAGACGGTGCAAGACCTTACACAACATCAACAGGGTGAGTCACGACCAGGGACTGGGGGGATGGGAGGTGACGGGCACAATTGCAAACATGCACAACGGCGTGTAGCACACTGCACACCCACAATGACACTGGATCATGTCCCTGATCCCCGTGGCACACTGCAGCACACATACAGACATCAAGTAGGCCCCCGTCCACCATGTGCCCAAAGGGGTCCCACCCCACACATCACCAATTGCACAACACACACATGCACCTGTGGGAAATACAGCAAAGATGCGTATTTGTGGGCCACACTGACAATACAAGTGACACTACATGAGGAGCAGCATGGCTGGAGTACAATCACCATGACATTGTGCACACCACGAGACTGAGGTGGCTGAGTGTGGACCACATCCGTAAATGAGCAGGTCACACTCTGACACATCCACGTGCACAAACAACCACTTACGTCAACACTACATCTGCAGACAAACAATCCACCAGCGTACAAAAACTGTCCAAGAGCACAAATGACCCAAGTCGCCAACATCACAGCCTCTTAAAAGCACAAAAGTCAAAGGCACACCGCCTCAAAGGGATAAGGGGCAGCAAAATCTCAGCTGCAGGGGCGACTCTCCCACAATGCAGCACACACACATAGCAATGACAGCACATCCACATTGACGACAATGTGGTACACAGTGCAACACTTACACTGCAGAACAGAGGGCACAACTGGGTCCGCTTGTGTGTTGAAAATGTCCAATTACATCTGACATAGCGGGAAACTGCGAGATGAAAATGTACGTGTTCAACCTCACCTACGTCATGTAGTCCAAATGTCCACTGTCCCGCATCAAATAGTCCGCTCCTCCCAAACCGTCACAATATACATTGTCATGCAGTCTGTATGTAAACTTGAACAATGCGTTAACATACATGCCAATACAATGTCAATAAGCATCTCCCCTTCACATTGCAGAGGGACAAACAACACCTCCAGCAGAGCAGACCAGACAACTCTACAGTGATGGTGAAGAGGACCTCCACACTTTCGACACCGACCCCCTACAACAGTTCATGGACATCTTAGGCAATCGACTTCCAGGAGCAGGGCAGCCCAGCTGCATCAAGGATACCCCACCCCCTGAACAGACCACACAGCTGGACGCACCCACCACCACGGCTGGCTCCCAGCAGTCCACCGAAGCACACATCGCATCCAAAGCCCAGATGTCAGACTGCCAGAAGGGGGTGGCCGAACAGGTGCGGGTGGGGTTCGACCTCATTGAAGCTAAACTAGATCACATACGTGGGTGTCTAAGTCCCATCAGGGACCACTTACACTCCCCAACAGAGACCCACACTGCGACAGACACATGCCTTTGCACATTCCCAGTACTGAACTACACCCAGAGACACGGGATAATCCTCCGCACACCAACGCTGGATTGGCGTACACTGGCCCAGTTCACTCCTCTTACGTATTGAGTGGGGGACGACAAAGCTACATGTGCAAGGTCTCACCCGCTGCCTGCGGTGACATGGCTGCGTCCGCTCTACACGGCACAATGTAATGTTGTAGGGCCCGGGGCCCTAATGCATACATCATGAGCACACAGACACATTCAGATAGTTTGTTGACTTGGCTACGGGCACGTGCACTCGACACCTTTATTGCCAGGGTCACATGTACAGTGACGCCTGTGCTGGATGTGTGTGGGGTGTGTGTAAGCCAGCCCTCATGGAGACGTTGGTGCTGGCAACAACATGAACAGTGATCGCAATTAAAGTGGAAACAGAAAACACCAGCATAACAGAAACAACTGTGAAGCATCATCGTGGTAGCCGGAGTAAGTGCAGTGTTCACCCACTATGCAACCAGAAAAGTCCATGAGTTGTGGTGCACTGAGTTAGTGGCACCTGAAGAGCTGAGCAGGGTATCAAGCTGATGATGGCACCCACGACAGGTGTGAGCAACTCTGATAGTCTGGCAGTAAGACACTTCTGACTCTGGCACCTGTTGTGTGGAGTTGGTCCTGGCGGTGGTGGCGTGGGCATCCTGCGGTGATGCGACGTCCGGGTAGGTCAGGACTCGATTTGATGTGTGAGCCCAGGTGGACCACAGTTGAGGCCGGAGGCAGCGGACAGCGCAGGGCCACAGACACATGGCCTTAATGACCCCCATCGACCCAGAGCCCATCCAATATTCTATCAGACAGGGTCCATGACTTGAGCTGCACAGAGTTAATGGCCCCAGATGCACTGCGGCCAGCACAGGCACACCGCCACGGGACTGTGGTAAATAAAATATTACCGGGACTTAATTTGATACAGAAACATAATAAAATAGCTCAGTAAATAAGAGGCAGAATCCGTGGTATTAGAGGTTCGGAATGGGCTTTATTCCAATGATCGATTATAATCGGTTGCTCCAAGTTCCGTCACCACGAAGGTTCAGGAAGTGAAGTACATACTTTATTGACAAGAAATGACTTTTATAGAACATACATTACAATGAAGCGAATGCAGTAGGCGTAACAATTGATAAGGAAAATGACGATTCACATGCGTAACCGAAAATGGGTGTAATAAGGAGTAAAAAGGAACATAATTGGTTATGATGTCATATATAGGTGGATCTATAAGATAATACTTGGCATAGATGCGCGCGCAGCAGCATGACGTGTGATTGACGTGCAACTAGGGGGTGAAGGGGACTTGACATTTAGCTCTACATGTGGAGACGAGAAGTCTGGAGGGTCAAGTCAACCTAATCCCAAATCATATCTAACATCCTATGTTTAAAGAACTATGTTATCCAATCAAGAAGGACTCTCGGACAGAATCTATTCTATACTGCCTGTGCGTGCGTGTACAAGCGTCTAAGTGTCTATATGAGATGCAAGGGGCAGAAACCTTCCATGGTAACAGGGTTATGAATTACTTGCATAGAGACAGAGAAGCCGAGCCTTTGCTCGGTAGCTGGAAGAATGTTTACTTAAACTACTAGACAGGAATGCATTGGGCAGGGACGAAGCAGATAACTCGAAGGTGAAATACAGTTCTTGGCAGAGAATAGGCTGATGTCAGGCTTCGTGAGCCGCGCAAAGAATGAGACAAAGTTCATGGTCACAGATGCAGGCTCAGACTGGAGTTTTCAGAGGCAGAAGGCAAGAAGAGTTTGAAGACAGAATCAGGGCCTACTTGCCTGGACTGAAAAATGGCATAAGTGAACCATATAAAGCCGGTGGCCTTTCATACTTAGGAATGAAATATCCGACCTATTCATGGCGGATCTGACAGAGGACATGTTGACGGTGGACGCACATGTGTTTGCGTCTTCAGAACTAGAACTGGAGGGAACATACATGTACTTGTGATTCATACATGGAACCGTTGGGGTCCAAGATAGGGGACATAACTGATCAGAAAAATCCATATTTCCACATTCCCTCCTTGTCCCCTACTTGCCCGTTAAGAGATATCAATCTTCATCAATCCATTGATCTGTTCATATAACATCATTTGTTCTTCTTTCTTCTTCCGTGACGAATGAAATCTTGGTGGTGGAATACACGATGTGGCACACAGACCACAGATCGCTGGTCCACATTGTAGACATAGACAGCAACTGAATAGTATGAGAAGGCCAATACCTAGGAAGGATAGAACTCTCCATCCCCAGGCTGATATCACACTCCAAAACCAACTGGACCAAGTCCAAGTGCCTGGGTTCTGGTGTATCTGGCTTACAATCTTATGAAGGCGAGTTATAGCTTTATATACAGATGGCGAATTTTCTGGTATGAATACGCAGCAGCTTGATCCGATGACCCTACAAGCTCCGCCCCTATCAGCCAGGATGACGTCAAGGACAAGACGATTTTGAAGCACAACAATCCGCATAGCAGACTGCTCTTCTGTTAAATTGCCTAAAGCGGAAATAGTTTCATTCACTGCTGCTTCAAGGGTTCTAGTTAATCTACGTATCAGCTTACTATTAGTAACAGTACCTATATAGGGAAAGATGCCTTTATTAAAATCTACATACTTGTCCCATGCCGTCTCAGTATAATCGACAATTGGGAGATCTCTCCGCTCTCTGTTGTGTACTAAATGAATATTTCTATAATAATCAGGAGGTGCTAGGAAAACAGGTGGCAAAAGAAATGCAATGTAGCAGGTACCATCCCAATCTAGAGGTAGACGCATATATGCAGTCTGACCACATATAAAGTAGGAGTGGCGATAAGCTCTAAATGAAGATTTGCCTTGATCACTGAATTCTACTATAGTAGTGCATTTACTATGGCCCATATGTATCGAACCAACTTTTCTTACACACAATTCACCCTTCGCTGGAAATACTGACATGGTGGGTAAAACTAGTTCAACTTCGGATTCGACATTTAGAATCATGAGATTAGGTGTAAAATTACCTAATCCATATACTTCATTTTCTAGATCAGTTCCTGTTCTTTTGGGGCGACCCTCCTTGTCAGGGTAACAGACTTTAAATAAAACGAGGTTCAGATTTCCCCATACCCAATGGTCTTGATAAACTGCTGTGTCTGAGTCTATGGAATTGATTAAACTAAACCATGCTCCACAGGAGCCATTATGTGTAAACGGATGTGGGAAGAAAGGCAGGACTCCTTCATAATTCTGATAGGGAGGGAGCCGGCCACACACCCAACAATTAGTAGCATTACTAGTCTGATGGGAATGATGTAACATACTAATGAAAGTGTTATTGCGCAGCGCAAGTCTATAGGACAATTCATGCGGCGGTAGGTCACTAAAAGAATGTTCAGCAGTAACATTGTAAACGTTTCTGGCAATAGGGTAATATATGTGCAACAATATACTTGCAGTAATTATTAAAAGACTTAAGAAAAACAAGGTTAATAATGTCACTATGCAATGACTACGCAGTGATTTACAATACGCCTGTCGTTTCAACATTTTTCGCGATTCTCCATGATTCAGGTCTAAGGGATACATGTCGGAGACAGATTCAACCGCTTCACCTTGGAGAGGACTTAAACAATCAAATCGTCCGACGGTCTAGGCCTGAGTTTTAGTTTATAGAGTTCCTGGCTGTTGGCCTCAGCCAAAGGTAGTTTTGAGTCAATGGGTGAAGACACACGAGGTGGGCTATTTACATCTGCAGGAAGTCCATGAAATTTCTTGATATGACTTGAATGAATCCATCCTTTTCTGCCTTCAATCTTCACGGCTGTTCTTGTGGTCAGCAGGACCAACTTGGGTGACTTCCACCTGGGCTCCAGCTGAGTCTTTCGGTCGAAATTCCTCACAAGAACGAGGTCCCCCGGAACTACGTCAAGGGGTTTCACCTCAGTGTTGTCGGGAAAGGCTGCAGCTACCTGTGAACGACAAGATTGTAGTGCAGACATCAAGGAAGCCAAGTAATCTGTCAGCATATTACAGTCAATATCAGTTATTTTGCGTGGCATAGGCGTCCCCCACATATTTGGTGGTCTGCCGAAGATCACTTCATACGGGGATAGCCCTGTTCGAGAGTGTGCTACCATTCTCGTGTAAAAGAGTGCAACTGGTAGTGCTACTACCCAGTCGACACCTTTCTCCCTGCATATTTTGGACAATCTAATTTTCAGGGTCTGATTATGTCTTTCTACGAGACCTGCTGCCTCGGGGTGTCGGACACAGTGGAATTTCCACTGATATCCTAACAGAAGTGAAACATGTTTCATTAATTCGGATGAGAACGGCTGGCCGTTATCTGAGTGAACAACACGTGGTAAGCCGTATCGTGGGAAGAATTCTCGAACCAACTGTTTGGCAGTAGTCGGGGCAGTGTAATCTGAAACCGGGTATGCCTCTGTCCAACGGGAAAGAGCGCAGACAACTACGAGAACATATTTGAATCCTCGACATCGTTCCATCTGGATATAATCCATCTGGAGGACTTCAAAAGGGTGATCAGGAGGATGAAATCCACCCCGTTCTACGGGAACGCTTTTTCCTGGGTTGAACTGGCAACAGATCATACAGGTACGGACCTTTTGTTTGGCTGCTGCTCGTAAATGTTTATTGAACCAAATGTGTTGAATGCTATCTAGCATGGCTTTTTCTCCTAGATGTGCTGGACTATGTATAGTGTTAATTATAACTTGGACCATTGAATCAGGAAGGAACCACACAGATTTTTCCTTCATCATCCATCCTTGGTCCGTTTGGATCCCTCCCAATTCGGTCCATTTCTTTATTTCATCTGGTGTAGCATGTGTCTGGATGTCAATTACGTCAAAAGTAGGATCTTTAACTGTCATACAATGTGTCGGCATCGGGACTATTGTCTTTGTCATGTCGGAGGTTTGAGTTTGAGCAGTCTGTTTAGCTGTTCTGTCGGCTAGATCATTGCCTTGAGAAATGATATCAGTAACCTTCGTATGAGCCTTACATTTCATAATTGATATTGCAGTGGGTAGATGTATTGCATCTAATAAGGCATGAATGAGGGGTCCGTGCTGAATGTGGGCACCGTGGGAAGTTAAATAACCTCTCTCTCGCCACAGCACGCCGAAGTCATGTACAACTCCGAATGCATAACGTGAATCAGTGTATATGTTGACTTTTTTATTCGTGGCTTGAATACAGGCTTGTGTCAGAGCGATGAGCTCTGCGGCTTGAGCTGACAAAGTATTTATACGATTTGTTTCAATGACTTCAGTATCTGTTGTGACTGCGTAAGCAGCCACTAACTCTCCTGTATTTGTTCTCATACATGAACCATCTACATACAATGTCAGGTCTGGATCTGACAATGGGACATCGGTTAAGTCTTGTCTGGGTTTCGTCGTTATAGTAATAACTTCAATACAGTCATGAGCCAGTGGGTCTGTTCCGGTTACTGGCAAAAGTGTGGCAGGATTCAATGTGTTACAGCGTCTGATTTCTATGTGTGGCTGAAACAATGTAAGTTCGTACCCTGTAAGTCGCGCTATAGTCAAGTGTTGTGTTTGCGTTCTATTTACAAGAACCTCTACTGCGTGTGGTACTTGAACTGTCAATGGATGTCCTAACACTATGGCGTCGCTCTGTCTTATTGCTAAAGCTGTCGCTGCTACTGATTTCAGGCACGCAGGCAAAGCCTGAGCTACGGGATCTAATGTACTAGAAAAATAAGCACATGGTTTGTGTGCTCCTGCTTGTTCCTGTGTGAGTACTGACAAGGCAGTACCTACGCGTTCTGTAACAAAGAGTGTAAACTGTTTTCTGTAACATGGCGTTGCTAAAACAGGTGCTTGGCATAAGGCTTTCTTTAGTCTTTCAAAAGCTTGTGTATGTTCCTGAGTCCAAGGGAGAACAGTCGATGTGGCTGCCTCCTGTGTTGTCAACTGAATGAGTGGTTTTGCTAGAAATGCATACTGAGGGATCCACTGCCTACAATATGAAGTGAGGCCTATGAAAGCTCGTACCTCCTTTTGTGTCTTGGGTATTGGCATGTTAGCTATTAACTGAATGCGGTCGGGTGTAAGCTGCCTTCCCTCCTTGGACAGCGAGTGTCCAAGATAAACAACTCGCTGGACACAGAATTGCAGCTTAGAAGGGGACACCTTGTGCCCCTTTTCGGCTAGAAATTGTAAAACTGTCAGTGATGCTTTTTCACATTCCGGTTCGCTTCTCGCGGTGATCAGCAGATCATCGACATATTGAAGCAGAGCAGTGTTAACTGGCATGTGGATACTGTCAAGTTCTCGTTTCAGTGCTTGGCTATAGATGCTGGGACTTTCTGTAAATCCTTGAGGTGCGCGTGAAAATTTAAAGCTACGTCCATTTAAACTAAATCCGAACAAATATTGGCTTTCCGGATCTATTGGGACGCTGAAAAAGGCATTCTTGAGATCAATTACAGTAAAGAATGTTGCTTCGGAATCAATAGCTGTCAATAATGACGAGATATCTGGGACCACAGGAAATTGCGGCACAATGCATTTGTTTAATTCGCGCAGATCAATAACCAATCGATATACTGGCGGGGCCTTTGGATCTGTTCGTTTAAGAATCGGAATTATCGGTGAATTACATACATTGGAGTCTGTTTCCACAACTACTCCTTGAGCAATGAGCTCGTCAATGATTTGCAGCAAAGCCACTACAGCATCTGGTGGTAACTTGTATTGTCGCATTCGTGGTAGTACCACTCCTGCCTTTAATGTGACTCGATATGGGGTAATATTCATGCAACCAACATCAGTAGGGCCTTGTGCCCATAGATGTGTGGGTAAAGTCTGCAGTCGGGGATCCATGTCTCTAGATACATAGTGACCTTTAAAATCACGTAAAAACAATCTTACTCCTTCCGGAGAACAACATATTATAGCTCCTAGAGCTTTCAGTGTTTTTATTCCTAACAGATTTTCTGGACATGATTTAGTAAGCAATAAATCTGTAGTTCGGGTCAAAGGTCCTATCGTAAGTGGAAGAGGTTGTGACACTTCATTAACAATAGGTTTTCCTGAAAAACCAAGGGAAATATTCTGAGAGCCTGAGAGGGGTGCCCCTGGAACTTCACTACGTTTTATGGTTGTTCGACTTGCCCCTGTATCGAGTAGAAATTTTCTGTCTTGGCCTAATAATTCACTATGTACATAAGGTCCTTCTTGATCTACAGGGATCTCGATAAGGGGTAAGTCAACTTCCCTCTCTAGGCTGGTTCATGCGTATCGTTGGTAATCAGGATAGTCGTACTGTGCGGTCTGGTACAGTTGTCGTGTCGTTGTTTGTGTGGCAGCGACAGGCAGCGCTGGTGCAGCTGGCACAAACTGTACAGACTGTGGTGGAGCTGGCATGGACTGTGCATGCTGCGGAGCTCCTTGTTCATTCTGATCCTGTCTAGGTGGCCGTGGTCTTTCTTGTGTTTTACCTATGGCGATATTATGTTTCAAAACTGGACAATCGTGTACGTAATGACCTGGCTTTTTACAATAATTGCATGTCCCTTTTACAGGTCCTGCTGAATCACCGGAATGTGTCATACCCTTTTTATGTCCTTCAGCTGGAACTGTCTGAGAAACTAGCATTTTCATTTTCGTGTCTTTCATGCGCCTGTGTTCATGTTCTTGTTCCTCTCTAATTCTATTGTGATGGTACTGTAACATTTGTAACATTTGTGATGGAGTGTTACCTTGCCAGGTACTCTCGAATTTTAATACTCTATTCTTTACTTGGGGCAGGGCATTTTCTACTAATTTTGTTACAAACAGATGCGGGTATGATTCGCTACTTGCTTTTATGCCACTATTTATACCAAAACATTTTTCAAATCGGGCATAGTAATCACTAGTGTCTTCATCTTGCTTCTGCTTACAGGCTGAGATTGTACCCCAATCTTCCTTTTTCGTAGTTAATAAACGTGGCAGTACCTGTACTAATAAACCTGGTAGTGCTTTAGTTTTATCCCCAAGTCCTGCTCCTGCAGTTCGGGCCTTTTCTTCCGCTTCTAATACTGACCATTCTATCTTTTGGTCTCCTACCTCCCACTCTTTTTCCCTGAGTTTCTCATAAATGCCAGCAGGCATCAATACCTTTAATATTGTCATAATGTCGGGATAGGTATACTCTCCCATGAGTAACATGTCTTTAATTTCTCGGTGAAAACCCGCTGGATCTTTATCATGACTGGGTACCACTTTCTTCATTTCTAACAATTCTATTTTCGATATGGGCGTATATACAAATACGCGTTTAAACTCATTGTCCTCGCCTTTTATTGGGTGCACTTCTCGTAAAGGATTCTGTCTATCCATGTAATACGTGGTTCTTTCCTTGATGGGCAATGAGACACGTTCTGAACATACAAAAAGAATATACTGCTTTCTTGATTCTAGAATTTCTTTAATTAATTTAGTACCTGAACCTCTCCATCTATTCATGAGTAATTCAGTCAATATATCAGGCAAGGGACCAGGGTCCGAATGCTGACTCTGATATAGTATGAGGAGTTGTTGAATCATATAAATCCCAGCTAACCGTTGTTCATCTGGGGTGAGATTCAAAAATGTGCGTGCTACTGTATCATCACTATATTTTCCGGGACTGTCCACCCAATGGACAGCTGACCTAGCTAAATCTTGTTCATCCATAGAATCGAGAAAATGATAACCCCTTCGTTCTCGGAGTAATTTGTCGGCGGTTTGGAACGAATGCTCGTTAGACCTTATATTGATTATAGGTATTTGGAAATTCCTGTTATTATCTGGACATATCGGACGTATCGGATCAATAAGGCATCTATTACTATTACAGGATCTTCCTCTACCTACATAGGCTATGGTGTCTGACTGTCCTGCGGGCAGTCCTGACCCTTCGTCCTCGCTTTGTTCGAACTGGTCTACCGCTAATCTTTCTTCGTGCAGGCGTTCTATTTCTTTACGGATCTTTCGGCACATGGCTATTATACAATTTTGCTTATCATGTCTACCTTCTGATATATTCTGGCTCCATCTGGTAAGAATTTGCATTGCTTCCGGGTCTACCCCCGGTCGGTCTTGATTTCTGATCACACAATTTATGAGGAAACGTAACAGTTCCCCCTGTATCTCCACTTTCTGGTATTCCATAGCTCTGTTAATACATTCTGAATCTTGTCCTGTTTGGACAAAATGATATATTTTATCTAGATGCGCAGTCATTCCTGGTAACTTCCCTAAATACACTGCGGCTCGTCTGATACGCAATGATGCCAGGGTCATTTCGTCCTCTTTGCCGGGCACAGGGTCATATCTACAATCTACAAGAAGTTCCTTAAGCGTACGAGCATTTATGAGTTTGGGTGTACGTGAATGTGCTGACTCTTGAAAGGTAAGTTTAGTTATTCTGGGTGGTGTAGAAAAAATGTTGGTAGCACCTCCCGCAGCCCCATCTGGGGTGTCGGGTGTGAAAGGATTCGTTGAACGTGACACAGCAACTATAGGTGTGGACACAGCTATAGAAGTAGCTGTAGGAACAGATGCAGAAACAGATGTGCTTGCCGGAACTTGTGACACGATCTGTTGCTGTAGGGATACTGGTACTGGATCTTGGCGTTGAACCTCCCTGGTATGCGGTCTATGTGGGGCGGAATTAGCATATTCGGGAGCTGCGTCATCTAAATATGAGGAAAGAAAAACATCTTCTGCGGTTCTAGGATGCCCCTTAGGATGTACCTTTATTGGGAATAATGGGGGTGGCAAGTCTTTCGGTATCTCTGGAGTAGCCTTAGGTAATCCTTCGGTCAGAAGGGGATACATACCATTCATAAGGGCATTTCTTTGTCTGTCTACTTGTTCTGTTTTCACTCGGATACCTTCCTCAATTAATAGATTTTCTCGAACTTTATTTGAACTCTCTTTATTCTTCTCTTCCTGTCGGAGTGCTTTTTCTGTGCGTCTATGAGATTCTTTACGCCATAACTCAACGGCGTCTTTCTGTGACTGTCTGACTTTCCTTTTCCATAACTCTTCCTCTACTTTCATGATGCACTCTGCATCCCAGGTCCCCGCTGCGGGCCACCTCTGACTTTCTGGTAATTCCTTGGTGTAGTCTACCCATAAATCAAGAAATAATATAGCGTCTAAGCCATGTTTATGATACATGAAGTACCCTGGAGTGTCCCTAGGAGGAATAGGAACGGCTTCTTCGAGTACCCCTTTTCTTGTAGTGATCTGTCTTAGTTTCGAAAAGAACGGCATATTGAGAACTGATCTGATACTGGATTTTGAACAAACTTAATACAGTAAACACGATAATGAACAGTCATTCACACCACAATATGCAGAACGTACTTAAAACATTTAACATTTAACATTTACCTGAGCACTCAATAATGATGACGGTCTAAGGAAAACTTAAACACAAAAACATAATACTCGACTTTAACTGATTTATATACTTGATATACTAGATATACTGCTAAACAGTACAGATACACTGCTGAAACAGTGCAGACCGGATTTGTGTACCCAAACCCGTCTTGACCGGCACAACCTATGTGCACGTCAGAAATGCCTCCCCAGTAATGGTACTCACCGGGTAGCTTCGGAAACGGAAGGCCTCGGAAACTGAACTGAACTTGAACCGGACTGGACTCGACTCGACTCGTCGGAAACTGGACTCGACTTCGGACTTCGGGAACTGGTGGGCCTCTGTGTACCTCGGATCTTGCTCTCTCAGCTAGGCTCTGGCCGGGATACTTCGCACTTCTCACCGCCTCGTCTGGGTGTTGATCGCAGCCTCAGTCGCCCCCGCTTGACCGGAGGGAGATACAGGAAATCCTGCTGGTACGCGTTATTGTCCGTCCAGCTGTGGCAGGAGACCGGGCCTGCAACTCACCGCCGGCGCGTGAGATGAGAAAGTGTCCCTGTTCGGGCGCCATTCATGTGGTAAATAAAATATTACCGGGACTTAATTTGATACAGAAACATAATAAAATAGCTCAGTAAATAAGAGGCAGAATCCGTGGTATTAGAGGTTCGGAATGGGCTTTATTCCAATGATCGATTATAATCGGTTGCTCCAAGTTCCGTCACCACGAAGGTTCAGGAAGTGAAGTACATACTTTATTGACAAGAAATGACTTTTATAGAACATACATTACAATGAAGCGAATGCAGTAGGCGTAACAATTGATAAGGAAAATGACGATTCACATGCGTAACCGAAAATGGGTGTAATAAGGAGTAAAAAGGAACATAATTGGTTATGATGTCATATATAGGTGGATCTATAAGATAATACTTGGCATAGATGCGCGCGCAGCAGCATGACGTGTGATTGACGTGCAACTAGGGGGTGAAGGGGACTTGACATTTAGCTCTACATGTGGAGACGAGAAGTCTGGAGGGTCAAGTCAACCTAATCCCAAATCATATCTAACATCCTATGTTTAAAGAACTATGTTATCCAATCAAGAAGGACTCTCGGACAGAATCTATTCTATACTGCCTGTGCGTGCGTGTACAAGCGTCTAAGTGTCTATATGAGATGCAAGGGGCAGAAACCTTCCATGGTAACAGGGTTATGAATTACTTGCATAGAGACAGAGAAGCCGAGCCTTTGCTCGGTAGCTGGAAGAATGTTTACTTAAACTACTAGACAGGAATGCATTGGGCAGGGACGAAGCAGATAACTCGAAGGTGAAATACAGTTCTTGGCAGAGAATAGGCTGATGTCAGGCTTCGTGAGCCGCGCAGAGAATGAGACAAAGTTCATGGTCACAGATGCAGGCTCAGACTGGAGTTTTCAGAGGCAGAAGGCAAGAAGAGTTTGAAGACAGAATCAGGGCCTACTTGCCTGGACTGAAAAATGGCATAAGTGAACCATATAAAGCCGGTGGCCTTTCATACTTAGGAATGAAATATCCGACCTATTCATGGCGGATCTGACAGAGGACATGTTGACGGTGGACGCACATGTGTTTGCGTCTTCAGAACTAGAACTGGAGGGAACATACATGTACTTGTGATTCATACATGGAACCGTTGGGGTCCAAGATAGGGGACATAACTGATCAGAAAAATCCATATTTCCACAGGACGGTGACTTGCGGTGCACTGAGGTAGGGCCACACACGATCTGAGCGGGTCCTCGTCGAAGGTGAATGTAGCAGCGGGTTGCGGGAGACAGTGGAAAGTGTCCTCCAGGGCATGATGCAGAGGGCAGAAGCCGGACAGAAGCGGTAAATGGAGGAGTGGAATGCTACAGCCTCGTTTTTGCTACAAAGTCAGTATCACCGACATGATGATGAAAACAACCCCCAGTTCATAGACTCAGTTGCCACCAAAGTTCAACCAGAAAGTGTCCATGGATGTCGGGGAACAGACTTAGTGGCGCCGGAGCTGAAACGGGATGCAGTCTGCGTTGAGGCCTGTACAATGATATAAAATCTGCCATAAATAAATCAAAACTGAGTTCCAAATGTGTGGCCTACTCGACCGCAGTGTAGGCCCGAGGCAGCGGTCAGCAGGGGCCCACAGCCACGTGTCGTTGGCTCGCAATGCACAGAGTTAGTGACACCAGAGCAGTTGTTGGGAGTGTTCAATCACCTTCGTAACAATGATCCTTTTTTGCTCCGGACTGAACCGTGTCTTTCTCTTACTCCTTTCCTGCCATACAATGATATGAACTCTGCCATTGGGAACTCAAGACTCAGTTCCAAATGTGTGACCTACTTGACAGTAGTGTAGGCTGGAGGCAGAGGTAGAGTACGTCAAAGAGAAAGGAGTACTGCGGGCATGTGTCGCAGAGGCCGTGATGGTCTGAGGTGGCTGACAAGGTCGCGGGCCTCGGTCTTGGAGCTTGCGCCTGCACGTGGTGGTCCCTCTTTGACACACGCCGGTGTCAGCAGGTGAGCAGTGAGGCCTGGGTGCGCAGGTGCGGGCAAGCCGGGTTCGGGGACCAGCGGCCTGGGGTGCAGCAGGCGCACAGGATCGCAGGCAACACCGCTCACGGCGATGGCTTTGTGGCGGGGTGGGAGGCGCAGCCCTGGCAGACAGTTGGGCATTCCGAAAGAGAACCAAGCCCAGAGCTATGTGCTTTTTATTCACACCCCTACGCTGGCCTGGCGTACGCCGAGCTAGCCCGATCCGCACACGTTTACAGGGGGGATGTCGCAAGCTACATGTCCGCGATCTTCCCCACTGGCTGGGGTGACATGGTTGCGTCCACTATCCACTACACACCAAACACCAGCAGTGCATGTAGACATTGATATGTCTGTGGTACGCATACTGCAGTCTTTCCAGCACATCTCCGCCACACTTGGCATTGTGTACATTCTCATTCATGGGTCACTTGCCTCCTTCGCACATGCCTGGTTCCCACCTCTCCACACATTCCGCTATTGTGTGGCTGAGGTGCCATGCCGTTGATAGCTCATGTACATGGCTAGCCCTGGTTGCCACAGTAAGTTGTGCTGTCGTGTCTGGTGGGTGGGCATGTTGTTTGGCATGTTGTATGTGAGTCTGTGACGTGTGCATTGCCAGAGTTGTAAGTTGCATGAAGGAATCATGCACACTGCCTGGGTTGTTGGCGACGACATTGGTGAAGAGTCCACGGTGGTCCACTATTGCCTGCACATTGATGGAATGCGTGTGCTTTCTGTTGCGGAAATTGTGTACAGTGTCGGCAGGGGGCACAAGTAGGACATGTGTGCAGTCGATTGCCGCCAACATGTGCGTGAATCCAGCTATGGCGAATAGGCCTTGCTTTGTCTCCAGCTGTTCCTGCGCATTGTGTGGGACGTATAGGTACTGGGGTACCAGGCTGATGATGGCATCCAGGACAGGTGTGAGGAACTTGGATAGGGCTGGCTGTGGGACTCCTCTGACTCTGGCGGTTGTTGGTTGGGAGGTACCAGAGGTCAACAGGTGCAGCACAGCTTCCAGCTTTGTCTGAGATAGGATGTTGGTTGTCCGCTGTGTTGGTACCGTCAGCCTGTGGGCAATGATGGTCAGGATGCGGAGGATGGTTGCCCTTTTGACCCTGTAGTGGGCAATGACATTCTCTGATGTTCAGTCTGTGAGGCTGGTGCGTTTCCTGAAGGTCCGCTGTCTTGTTCTGCGCTGCCTCTGTGGTGGCCGGGGGGGGGTTCAGGGAGGGTCTGGGGGGGCGGGTCTGGGGGTGGTGGTAGTGGGTGTTGTGGCCCTGTTGGGGCTCCGAGCTGCGTGATCAGTAGCTCCATGGCATCTGTTGGTCTTCAGGTGTGGCTCTGTGCTGGGCTCCCTTTTCTGGTGCAGATTGTCATCCGACTTTACACCAGCTTAGATCAGGTGTTAAATTCCTGCTGCTAACGCCCCTTATTGCCTGTTTTGTGATCTTATCGCTGATCTGGCTGGTCGTTGAGAATGTTGCGAAGTGGTGTGTTCGCTGCTTTTTGCACAGGAATGCCTACTCTGCATTTAATTAGCTATAGTTGCCGGGGTCATCTGTGGCGATGTTTTTTGCGGCTACTATCGCAGGTAAACTGGTGGTATGGGCTGTTAGCACCGGCTTGTGAATGGGGCGATAGATTTATCGCCAATTTGGCTGCGATAAAGTGCCGATAACTCAGCGATAAGTCCTTGAGAATATGCCCCCAAGTATTTCCAGCCATGATGTGTCACTGAATCTGATGGCTTCAGCTTCCTCAAATACACCCCGTGAAATGGAAGGGGAGTTGGAAACTTCTATTGATTTCGTTCCTACTGTGACTTCTGCTTCACAAGTGTAGATGTTGAGTATGCCACTCCTCCAGTTGAAGTGATCATTTACATTCCAGAGAGTACACTACATAATGTTTCGGATGCTGCACACCCTCCATTGTTTCATTTGGGAGCAAGTGGTTATTATATGGATCGCACCAGTTTTTCCTCCTGAAAAATCTCTTCTTACTTATTGTCCCAGGCCTGAACGTATCCTCAGGATCGAATCGATGCTCTAGTGGTCCACATCTCAACAGCCCCAAGTCTGGATACAAATAATACACAGACTAAAGGGTGGTTAAGCGGGGGAAGGGAAGGATGGGGACAGCAGGGAGGGAGACCTGTTATAAGACACAAAGATGAACAAGGATTACTACAAGAACCTTTCACCTCTTCTCCCTCTCACCCCTGTGGAAAATGAAAGAATATCACAAACAACGTGTTTTTGGCTGCAATAGTCACAATGAGGCAAGTTGTACAGCGATGCACACAATGTCTAACTATAATAGTTTGCCAATGCCATCCTGTAGAAACAGGTACAATACTAGTAGAGTTACGTCACTCATACATATTGCAATGTCACATGAGATAGCTGTGGTTTGAGGGCGATCCCTAACTCGTAAAGGATTTGGTTGTTTTTTCCCTCGCATGAACTCTGTAATAAGATTCAGGGAAGAGTTCGCCAACGCAGGGAAAGACACACCAAATGCCTCAAAGCAGTTCCTCACGAGCTAAACAGAGCACTCTGAGGACAAGTACAGAGGTTCACACAGTAAATATCACCAACAGGGCAAACATCCCTGATCCCTCATAAGAGCTTTTGGCAAGGTATGATAAGAGCTCTCATGTGGGAAGACATGGAATGCACAGCGCGCTTCTCTTCGTAAAGGCCATCCATAGCGGAAGAGAAAGGCTGCCAAGGAACTCACAGACTCCAGTGAACACTATGAATGGAACGAGCGGTGTCACGGGCACCCTTACCCGACCTCAGGAACAAAGATACAGCCAGCGAGGATCATGACTCCGGCGGAATAATCGGCAGCGTTTCTTCCTGCTGCCTCGCCATATCACTGCTTCCGCATCACGTGGGATGCAGTGATCGGCGTGGCATCCGACGTCAGGCGGCGTGCAGAGGCTGCTGGGAAATGTAGTCTTTTCCCGCCTTAGCGCCTGCCAGCGTGAACGGAGCTGCCGTGAGCCCTGACAGCACATCCCCCTCCCGGGGAGCACCGGCAGGCGCACGGCTTGTTGGGGTGTCGTCTGTAAAATGCAGCGACCAGTCTAGGGGCATGCACGGACGATTTGGGCTCCCAGGAGTTCTCATCAGCGCCAAACCCTTTCCGGGCGATCAGGAACCTAAGCTAGTTACGTCAGATCTTAGAATCGAGGATTCTCTCCATCTCGTATTCCTCCTCCTGATCTACCCAAACAGGCGCCGGTCGAGCATGCGCCGGACAGTGTGCAGGCTTCAACAAAGAGACGTGGAACACAGGGTGCATTCTCATGTGAGAGGGCAGAGCTATCTTCACAGACACTGGGTTGATAAGTCTCACCACTCTGTAGGGGCCTATGTACCTGGGATTGAACACACTATATCTCTTGAAACGGATATTACGTGTTGACAGTCACACAAAATCCCCCATCTGGTAAGCAGGCCCTGGTCTGCGATGTTTGTCAGCCTGTCTTTTATACAACACCTTAGCCTGTAGCAAATGTTTCCTCGTGTGCTGCAGAATTCCCTGTATCTGCCCTATCCTATCCTGCACTTCTGGAATACGCTCACACCTGCCAGGTGTGCTGAATGGTAGAAAACGAGGGTGAAAACCATATGTGCTGTAGAAAGGAGTATGTTTAGTGGGACTGTGTAGGGAATTGTTGTATGCGATTTCTGTTAACCATAGCCACTCCACCCAGGTGTCTGTGTTATAGTCAACATAACTCCTTAAATACAGTTTTAATGTACGGTTTAGTCTTTCTGTCTGCCCATCTGTTTGTGGGTGAAAGCAAGTTGACAGGGCTGACGAGATATGTAACGAGGAACACCACACATTCCAGAATTTGGCTGTGAATTGGGTTCCACGGTCTGACACAATCACTCTGGGCAAGCCGTGCAATCTCCCTACATGCTCCGTCAGCAGTTTGGCTAGATGTCCTGCTGTGGGAAGAGCCTTGCAGGCTACGAAATGTCCCATTTTTCTTAAATAGTCAATGATGACCAGAATCACTGTATGTCCTTTGTCAGCTGGAAGCCCCACTATGAAACCAATGAAAATCTTTCCCATGGAACGTCTGGAGTAGGTAGGGGTTGTAATAGCCCTTGTGGTTTCCCCGGTAAGGTCTTGGTTTGAGCGCACACCACGCAAGCCTTTAACCATTCAGGTATGTCTTTTCTAAGAGAAGGCCACCAGCACTGATGCAGGATCTTTTCACAAGTTTTTCCTTGCCTTGATGACCCGCGCTAGGGTCTGTGTGGCACCATTGGAAGACCTATTGTCTTAATTTAATAGTGGGTATGAGAACCTGAGTCCCTTTCATAACCACTCCTTGTTTCTTTCTCCATTCTGGATGGTGTTTCAGCCAATCTCTCCATTGCAAGGTCTGAAGTCCTCTTCCAACTTCTTGTAGGACCTGGTCGATATGCACAACCCCGATAACCTTTAGCGGGTCAAGGATAGATCGTTCCGGCTGGGTCCAGAGTACGGCTGTGGATTCCTGTCTGGATAAAGCATCTGCTTTTTTTTCTGGCTTCCAGGGCGGAACGTTATGATGAAGCCGTATTCTTCAAAAAATGTCATCCATCTGAGTAATCTAGGGGCAAGTTGGCGAGCGGTTTTTAAAAACTGGAGATTACGGTGATCAGTGTATACCTTGACTGTATGATGTGCTCCTAACAGCCAGTGCCTCCACTCTCCAAATGCTTCTTTGATGGCAAGCAATTCTTTTTCTGTGATGGTGTAATTTTGTTCTGCTCTGTTCAACTTCTTGGACATGAAGGCAACTGGATGCAGTTGGCCTGTGGTGGTGTCTCGCTGGGACAGCACGGCTCCAATCGCCACATCAGAGGCATCCGCTTCCAGAATAAAAGGTAAGATGGGATTGGCGTGCACCAAAATGGGAGCCGTTATGAATTGCTTCCTTCAGGATATCAAAGGCTTTCTGTGTCTCCTGTGTCCATTGAAACCTCACATTCTTCTTCGTTAGGCGAGTAAGTGGTGCTGCTTTGTTGGAGAATTGGAATATAAAACGCCTATAGAAATTCGCAAATCCCATGAAGCACTGGATGTCTTTAACATTTTTTGGACAAGGCCATTCGGTGATTGCTTTCACTTTGCACCCCGCCATTTCCTGACCTGAGGGAGTGAGCAGGACACCCAGAAACTCAACCGTGGAGACATGGAACTCGCATTTGCTTATTTTGCAGAAAATATGGTTTTCTCGCAAAGCCTGTAGGATCAAACTCACATGCTTCACGTGTTCTTCTTCATGCGTAGAGTAAATCAAGATGTCGTCGATGTATACTACGACTATCCGGTCTAGGTATTCCCTTAATACGTTGTTCAGGAAGAATTGGAAGGCTGCAGGCGCATTACATAGGCCGAAAGGCATTACTAGGTATTCGTATAGCCCATATCGCGTCTTGAATGTCGACTTCCATTCATCTCCTTGACGCATCCTTACCAGATGGTAGGCCCCACGAAGATCCAGCTTGGTGAAAATCACGGCTCCCTTTACCTGCTCCAATAGCACCGAAATCAGCGGGAGAGGATACTGATTAGTATAGTGATGGTGTTCAAGGCGCGGAAGTCAATGCAGGTCCATAACTCCCCATTCGCTTTGGGTATGAAAAATAGAGGGGAAGCTGCAGGAGAACAGAATGGACGGATAAACCCCAAAGCCAAATACTTATCCAGGTACAGGCACAAATGTTTGTTTTCAGGCTCTGTTAAAGCGCATACTCTGCCACAGGGTACCACGGAACCCGGCTTCAAATTAATCTTACAATCATACAATCATAGGGCCTGTGGGGAGGCAGCTCTTCCGCCTTCTGGTCATTAAAGACATCCTTGAACTGTCGATAGCATGAAGGCAGTTCAGTCTCCTTTTCTGCAGCGGTGGCGATATGGAGATGGGTTTCTTGGATGGGAGTGAGAGATTTCCAGCAATGTTCCTTACAAAACTCAGAATCCAAAGTCATAGTTCTCTGACTTCAATTGATTTCAGGATTGTTAGTGGAGAGCCAAGATAATCCCAATAACACCTTGAATGATGTTAAAAGACAAGAGTACTTGATGTCCTTGTAGGCATTCAACAATACATGATTCGGTGACTTGGCATATGGGACCAGACTCTAGTGGTTTGCCATCTACTGCAAATACCACCTCCGGTATTGCTTTGGACACCAGTTGGACCCCTAATCTGTGGGCTTCGGTACTGTCCATAAAACACCCTGTGGCTCCAGAATCTACCATGGCTTGTGTGGTTCAGGTTTCTTTGTTGATATGCAACCGTATAGTTATGAAGAAATGTTCCTTATTAATGCCAGGTTCATTCTTGAGGGAAGGGATACGCAGTGCACTCGAAGACTCCCCTTCGATAAGTTTCGAGCTCTTCAGTTTTCCGTCAATGTCTTCGGAGTATTCAACATAGATGCCCCTGCACGTGTGCGACTGAACTTGGGTTTTATCGGACATTCCCTCAGATAATGGCCCTTCTTCCCACAGTATAAGCACAATCTGTTTTTTCTCCTATGGTCTCTTTCCTCCACTGTCAATGGGGCTCGCACTGTTCCGATTTCCATTGGTTCCGGAGAAGACGCACCCGGTTCTAGAGATCTTGTTATCTCCAAACGAGCGGGATATCTCTCTTTCTTCTTGCCTTCCCCTCTGCGTTCCCTCAATCTGTGATCCAATCGCATGGTCAATTCAATCAAAGCAGCACATGACTGAGGTTGGGGATATACCTGTGCGATCACGTCTTTTAATTCATCTCTAAGGCCTTGATAGAAGATAGCAGATCGTTTGCTTTCGGGCCACTGAGTTTCTGCTATCAACCGTCGGAAGGTGTTGAGGTACCCTAATTGGTCTTTGTTCCCTTGCTTCAGCTCCAATAATTCTCGATCAGCTGAAAAGGTGTCGGCTCTGCGGTCGAAGGTTTTTTCGAATTCCTCCTTAAAAGCGTCCCAATCATGTAACATCGGATCATCGTGTCTGACCAAAGGGACTGCCCATTGAGCTGCGTCTCCAGCTAGGTACGAAATCAGAAACGATACGCGAGCCTGGTTGGTTGAAAACAGCTTAGGCTTGCAGTTAAAGTGTAAGAGAATCTGAGTTAAAAACACTTGGACCTTATGAATGTCCCCTGTGAATCGTTCAGGGGGGCCAGAGGGATAGGGGTTGGAATTTCCACTACCATAGAACTAGTTGTGGGTTGTGAAGGATTGCCAAAGTCAAACGGGTTACGCTGCAGTCTGTCTACCCTTTCCTTGTAACGCCGCGGTTTCATTCCGTGAAGCCGTGAGTTCTACCTGTACTGAAGCAAGGGCCGCCATGTGTTCATCTAACGTGGCCATAGTAGAATCGACTTGACCGGGAGGATAAATCTATTCGTGGGCCGATTATTCTGTCCCAGGCCTGAACGTATCCTCAGGATCTAATCGATGCTCTAGTGGTCCACATCTCAACAGCCCCAAGTCTGTATACAAATAATACACAGACTAAAGGGTGGTTAAGCGGGGTAAGGGAAGGATGGGGAGAGCGGGGAGGGAGACCTGTTATAAGACACAAAGATGAACGAGGATTACTGCAAGAACCTTGCACCTCTTCTCCCTCTCTCTCTATAGTTCTCTAGTACCCATACTTCCACTAACCTGTAAAGGAAAATAACGATGACAAGCCAACAGGGGTGCTGAGCGTGAAGCCTCTATGCATGTGTTACGCTTAGAATGTGAGGGAAACACCTCAGCTCTGTAAGTCACCCCTGTGGAAAATGAAAGAATATCACAAACAACGTGTTTTTGGCTGCAATAGTCACAATGAGGCAAGTTGTACAGCGATGCACACAATGTCTAACTATAATAGTTTGCCAATGTCATCCTGTAGAAACAGGTACAATACTAGTAGAGTTACGTCACTCATACATATTGCAATGTCACATGAGATAGCTGTGGTTTGAGGGCGACCCCTAACTCGTAAAGGATTTGGTTGTTTTTTCCCTCGCATGAACTCTGTAATAAGATTCAGGGAAGAGCTCGCCAACGCAGGGAAAGACACACCAAATGCCTCAAAGCAGTTCCTCACGAGCTAAACAAAGCACTCTGAGGACAAGTACGGAGGTTCACACAGTAAATATCACCAACAGGGCGAACATCCCTCATAGGAGCTTCTGGCAAGGTATGATAAGAGCTCTCATGTGGGATGACATGGAATGCACAGTGCGCTTCTCTTCGTAAAGGCCATCCAAAGCGGAAGAGAAAGGTTGCCAAGGAACTCACAGACTCCAGTGAACACTATGAATGGAACGAGCGATGCCACAGGCACCCTTACCAAACCTCAGGAACAAAGATACAGCCAGCGAGGATCATGACTCCGGCGGAATAATCGGCAGCGTTTCTTCCTGTTGCCTCGCCATATCACTGCTTCCGCATCACGTGGGATGCAGTGATTGGCGTGGCGTCCGACGTCAGGCGGCGTGCAGAGGCTGCTGGGAAATATAGTCTTTTCCCGCCTTGGCGCCTGCCAGCGCGAACGGAGCTGCCGTGACCCCTGACACTTATTTATAACAAACCTGCCATCACGTACAAGCCTTTTCATTGCCTGGTTCAAAAAGACTTATCTCGTCCCACCTTGGACATACATCTGGATGGTACTCACGCTCATATTCCTTTTCATGTGGATTGGGTTTGTGACAGTGTTCTTCTTGCTCATCAATGGTCATTATTTACCGGAACGCTCTGCTGTAAACTTTGTTGATGGAGTTCTGGCTCCCCACACATCTCAAATAATGCATTCGATATTCATGGCCCAACGGAGGTCCCGAACATTCCATATGTGTTCCGCGTTTCATTAGGAGATGTGGTATCAACAGACGTACGTTCGGAATATTAGGATATTGATTGTTTTCTGATTTAAAGTATTACGCTGCATTTGATCCTGAAGATTTATATTTGAATTCAGCCAATTACGCAGATTTATTCTGTTACCAACATTATGGCCACCATTTTATGCACAAAACAAACACTCTAAGGCCAATTTTTAATTTGACACACATTGTACGACTCCTTTACGGGGGAGTTCTAATACTCATTGGAGTAAGTTGACATTCTTTTCCGATTATAATATTTCCAAACCAGAGTCCTATTTCTACAACCTAAAAATACCTTGTCAATCTAAATTCCTATTGACGAACACTAAATTGATTTATTCTAATTCCTTTAGGTCTGATTTGGCCTTACATGGTTACAAACATTGGAAAAACACCATTGAGTTGAAATCTATTTGGGGTACTAAAGATTAGCAGGTGCAGGGCACTGCAGCTCTGCATCGTGCATGTCTAATTCCAACTCAAATTTTGTTTTTAAATGACACCAAATATTTAATGCATCAGACACAGAAGGCCTTGCAAACATTTTTAAACTTGTGGGATCCGGCCTTGTGTCCTCTTTTCAGACCATTTTTGGGGTAATACCAGCTTCTATTCATTCTATTTTTTCAAGCGCCTTCGGAGGGTTTCCATTGATCCACGCCGCTGGCGTGCGGCATGCTGGTACTTCTGCTCCTGTTACACAATGGCTGCCCATCATGTGGTACTACACAGACCCGGCCAGTTGCGATTGTACTGTGACCGAATGCAACAATTTTTTGGATGCTTGCCATTGGCGATGCTTGGTGTGAGTTATGGTCTTACGTTTTGCTTTGCCTATTTCACTTGCCTGCAACCTGTGTTCTATTGCCGACATTGCCCTTTCGGTTGTGCTTTGGATGTCTGCCTCTCCAATACATCATTCGCTGACCTGGAATATAATCTGTTGGTGGGTCCCTTATTGGCCCATGACCAGGCCTGTTCTAGGGATGGCCGTTTGATGTGTGCGGCTGCACTTGGAGTGTTGGCAGGGTCAAATACCTGTGAGGCTACACACTGCCTCTTGCAACATCGTTTTATCAAAGTTGCCCGCCTTTGCTCCTGGAGGCTATGGATTATGAGGAGCACATATGTTCCTTCGATCTGCTCAACTGGATGGCATCCCAATGTGCTATGAATGACAGGGATGACCTTCTGGAACAGCTTGCATTCCACGGTACCAATAATCTGGGGAATGTTCGATTCTCGCCTTAAATAAACTACAATTTTTGTTTTGATTCAGCACTCATGTTTTAGGTGCCTTTGACTCTGCTACCATTGCATCCTGGTTGTATTTGTGCTATGACCTGGCCATGGGCCGATAGGGACATTGTTGACATCACAAAGTTAGCATGAGGCCTGCTACCATGATGCAGCTTTTGTGCACGTTACTACATGGCTTTATTTTTGCAATATTCTGTTTATGCCTTTCACATGAGAACCGTCTGCTGTGTTCGGTCTCTGCCTGATCCTGGAGTTTAGTCTGAACATTGTGAGCAAGGTCAATAAACAATGCCCCTTGTTATTCTGTTCTGGTCAGGCCCTAGCCCCTAGACACAATATACTAGTGCAGCTGCAGCCGGAGACTTTTACTTTGATATTATGGTGATGCAGGTTAAGAACAGCAACACTTGGAGAGGGACCTTTCCAGGGAAAAGAGCAATATGCACCTGCGATTTAGAAATACCATCTATAGTCTAAGGTATGGGGTCTGCTAACAAAGCCCAGAGATCTTCCATTATATAATAATACTTCTTCTAGCCAAGGGGAGGGAGGTTGGGCACAATAGTCAGTTTTCCAGTGTCTTTATAAGATGGCATTTCCCTTTATGATATATGGCCTAACTGCAATGCTAACTATATTAGTGTTATGAATTGTTCTGCTTGTTGTGGCACGTATACTGCATGTAAGAGCACAATAGTTAAAATAAACATTTTATACTATATTTGTGTCTCAGTCAGTTCTTATTGTGGACAAGTATGGGAGTGTGAGCGAAAAGGTGTGTCTTGTTACCGCAATTCCTGAGAGGTTCGGGAGTGTTGTGTTCTGGGGTGTCTAATCATTTGCTTCTTTGTGAGTGTGTAGGAGAGCGAATGAGACACTATAGCTAGTTGGTCTTGGGCTCGTGGGAACTAAGTTGGTGGAAAGGCTTAGCCCCTATACACCGAGATCCCATAATCCTGCACATAGTTCTGTGTATGTGCCGAATCCCTGCAACAAGTGTGGTTGGTGTGTCTAAGTGGGACAGTGAGGGACCGGGAGCCCCGTCCCCAAAATGACAACCTGACAGCGCAGAATGATGCCTTTGCTGACGCCTTGTGCTCAAACAACAAGCTGATATAGCACAGACTGTTTTTCACAGGTGTTATTGAATGTGCTCAAATGAGCTTGATTCTAAAAATGAAACAGGAGTCCAGCTGGATGAAAGTGGTGATTCCAAGTATACTGACCACGTGCAAAACCTCCAAAGATGAAAAGTGTCCGGTTAATACTTTGTTTTTTAATGGAAGCGAGCGGGTCATGCCCCCCAATCCAAACAGTACAAACAGTTCTCCATCATCGGGGGCCCCAACCCTGCAGGGCGGCCTCTGTTAACTGGGACGGAGCATCCCGGTAAGTAAATACAAAAGGAAGTTACAGAAGCCAATCACTTTTCATCTTTAGATGTGAGAAAGGGAGAAGGGAGAGGTTTCCTTTCCCTGGCTATTCCAGTCTCCCCACGTTTTAGATATTCGAGAAATGTGGCAACATGCAAGCGGACAGAGGTCTGCCCAGACTGCACTTCATAAACTGCATGCGGCCAGTATACTTGATTAATCTGGATGCACAAATTCAAGATATTTCTTTCTATATGTGGTGATAAAACGCTATTAAGCATAATTTGAATTGAATATATATATTATATATATATATATATATATATATATATATATATATATATTATCTACTGGCGGTCGCCAGTAGATAGTTATAGTTAGGACTGTGTTTCCATAGGAAATCCGCAACATTCTATTTGGAATAACTTTGGCGCCGATTGACGAATCCTGGTGAAATTTTCAAAATAGGTGGGGCGCTCCGCTCCGCTCCTACCCTGAAAGTCTCGGGGGGTCGTCAAGCGGGGGCTGAGAAAAAGGGGGGGCCCCAAAACGCGTTTTCCCCATGCATTTTTCCATAGGACCTTTAGTCCGAGCTACAGCCCGAACGGCTGAACAGAATTACTTGAAATTTGGCAGAGAGGTAGCCCTCAGGTCAGGGATGTGCCTTTTGAAGGTCTCGTGTAAATCTGTTCAGTATTTCCTGAGAAAATAGCATTTAAATCAATATATATATCTATAGGCGCGCTCCGAGCGCGTACCGTAAGCTTACCGTACGCGCACGCCGCCGTGCACGAGCACGATTCTGATTGGTTGTTAGATCTTAGTAAACATTCGAATCGGTCGAAACCAGGAAGTGTCGGCCGCCATTTTGTCTCTCGCAGTCTGAGGGGGTGAAAAACAAAGGTGGAGAACGTGAAAAGGGGGCAGAGTGGACAGTTCCTGAACCCCTAGCCTTGGTCAGGGGGTCCCAGAAGGACCCCCAAGGGCAAAAATTAATTTTAATTTTGTTTCGAAAAATCGCGGAATGCGCGTAGCGTACGCGCACGGCGTAAACGGAAACATCCCGCAAGAAAAATTCCGCGAACTTCGCGTAACTATTCCGCGATTACGCGTACCGTACGCGCACGGCAAAAAAATGTTTTCAAAAAGGAAAGCTTAAAAAAAAATAAAAAAAATTGTGAGGTAAGGTTGGCTCTTAAAAGAGCCGTTGGGTTAATACAGGGATAGAGGAAAGAAAGAATGGGAATATTATGAACGTCTACAAACGTGCTGGTCTATCTTATTGTTAATAAGGGAAACACTGGTCTCCCCAAAAACAATAAGACCACAACACGTTGTACACCTCATTGAAACCCTCCGAAATCGAGGGTTAATGTCCAGAGGAGCTGAAGAAGGTGATGCTCCCACCTCAGAGGAAGGGCTCAGCTGAGCTGCCGATGATGTACTCGGCTGAGCTTCTGAGGTTGGGCTCCGGTGACTTACTGAAGATTTTTCTTCAGTATGTCGAGCAAAGGTCCTGGGATGTTTATCCCTAAGGTGTCTCATCATAGAGTGATTTCCAAAGGAATACTTCTTCCTTGGATCTCCTCTAGATAAAACACGCTCACAAAGTCTGCAAGTGACCAATGGAGCATTGACCTTTTTCTGCCCCTCTGGAAAAGTAAAATACTCCCACACAAAAGAATCCTTTTGTTTCCTCCTTCTCTGTCTGTTGATGGTGCTGCTAGGCTCACTCTCAGAAGAGGACTGCTGCTCTGCCATTGTATCTCAATGTCAATTCAGCTCCTTCTCCTAGGGGATCTCAAGCAGTAATGAGGGGAATGGGTGTGGTGTGGGAAGTTTCTGGAACTGAAAGTAGTTTCAACCAATGAAAAGTGTTCTTTGTGGATCACATGACCTACCGTGCGCGCTCCGTAAGCTTACGGTACGCGCTCGTAAACAAGTACGCATGCGCAAACGTGACGCTTACGGAGCGCTTACGGAGCGCGTACGTAGGATGCACTCGCGCATGTGCATTACACGCACCTGCGTAACCGCGACGTTGCTTCCGCGCAACGCGCATGCATGTACGCGTACGTCACGTACGTATCACGTAAGCGCACCGTACTTATGACGTACGGAGCGCGTAGCGTCAGCTTACCGTACGCGCATCGTATCACGTAAGCGCACCGTACTTATGACGTACGGAGCGCGTAGCGTCAACTTACCGTACGCGCACGGCAAAAAATGCATTAAAAAAAAAATACAAGTTTCAAGAGTTGTAGAAGATAATAACTGTGATGTACAACTGTATGTAAACATTAATTTTAAAAAAAATTAACCATTCCATAATGCAGGATATAGTACATAAATAATTTATACATAGGTTGGATATTACTTTTTACCAAAAATCTCCCAAAAAAATTTGCATTTAAAAAAACGTACAAATTCACTGAAAAAACCATAGGTTTCACACACGTTATAGTTAGGAATTAGCATTTAAAAAACCTTGCAAATTCACTGAAAAAAAACATAGGTTTCACACATGTTATAGTTAGCAGGACATTTCACTCGTGAAAAACCAATGAAATTCCCCCGTTATATTTAGTGCAGGCAACTATAACTCACGCGACCGCAATCCTCTGCTGATGATGTCAAATATTACATCACTGATGACATATGTGTCTTTCTGAAAAAAAAATATTTGTAATATATGTATAGCTAAAAATTAATGGAAGAAGACATGGGTAAATAAGTGTCTAAATACAGTGATGTAATATCTGACATCATCAGCAGAGGATTGCGGTCGCGTGAGTTATAGTTGCCTGCACTAACTATAACGGGGGAATTTCATTGGTTTTTCACGAGTGAAATGTCCTGCTAACTATAACATGTGTGAAACCTATGGTTTTTTCAGTGAATATATATATATATATATATATATATATATATATATATATATATATATATATATATATATATATATATATATATATATATATATGCATGCATATATATTTTACATTACCTACTGGGAGTGGTTGGCAGTTATAGTTAGGACCTAGTTACCAAAGAAAAAACGTTTTTTGATTTGCTAATAACTTTAACGCCGTTTGTTGGATCTTCGCGAAAATTTCAGAACTGATGGGGCGGTCATTGTGGAGTGGAGTGATCCGTCAAGCAGGGGAGGAGAAAAATGGATGGTCCCAAAATGCTTTTTTGCTATGTTAATTTCCATAGGAAACTTTTGACACAGCTACAGCCTGAACTGCTGAACAGAATTACAAAATCCGTTCAGTAGTTCCTGAGAAATTTAAAGATTTCTCAGATATACAACTGTGGCCGCGGTGGATCCTCAAACCCTCCCAATCTCGTGCCTGAGATCTGATTGGCTACCAACACTTCAAACCAGGAAGTGTTGGCGGCCATCATGTGACTCGGTTGAACTGAGTCACAAGAAAACCGTTTAAGAAAAGGGGGTTAGGGTAGAAACACCCTGACCCCCTAGGCATGTTCAGGGGGTCCCACAGGGGTCCCCAGGGACCAAAAAAAGCATATTATTTTTACATTTTTCAGCGGGATTCACGGTGAATCAGCAAATCTGGACAAAAATGTAAAAAAAAACAAAGTGCGGCCTCCTACGCTTCGTTTATTTTGGGCCCCCGGGCTACATTTGATTAGAATGCGTGGGGGACTCCAGCTGCCCCATGCAGCCCCGGGGACCTCCACCTCCCTGGGGCTAATTTTGTGAATTGCAGGGGGGCCACGCACCCACTGCAACCGCCATCTCCCTAGGGGCTTTATTGAAATGAGATGCGTGGCATGGCTCCAGCTCCCCAAGCAGCCCCGGGGACCACAACCTCTCTGGGGGATAATTTTGTAAAATGCAGGGGGGCCAAGAACCCCCCGCAATCGCCACCTCCCTGGGGTTATATTGAAATAAGATGTGTGGTGGGGCTCCAGCCCCCTCACACAGACCCGGTCAGCAAACTCCCCAGGGCTAGTATGCAAAAATGCACGGGCCATGCACCCCCCTGCACCGGGGACCACCATCTCCCCAGGCCTATTTTCTAAATGGGAGGAGGCCCGCATGCCCCCCACTCCAGGAGCCATAAATAGTCCTGGGGACCCCCATCGCCCAGGGCCGGCTCTAGCAATGTCTTGCGGTGCCCACCCCCAAGATATTGCAGTTTGCTATGGGATGGCGGGAACACTACTCCTGCCATCCCATAGCAAACATAGCATTTTGCTCTCACTGTTCAAAGCGGAGCACACTTTGCTTTTTACACCCAGGGAGATGCATCTTAGCAGCTCCCTGGGTGTAAAACGCAATGTCAGTTCCTGCAGGAAGCAGGAGCCGGCTGGGACCACGGGGGCATTCAGGCTTCCCCTGCGGTCCCCAATAAGATGGCCATGCCCCGGCAGATGGGGTCGCCAGGGCCAAAAATGGCCAGGGAGGGGGACCACTCGGCCCTTCTGCCTTCGAAACATTTTTTTTTTTAAAAAGGCCTCACCCCGGGATGGGGTCCCCGGGGATCAAAATGACTCAGGACGGGAGGGGGACCGAACCTAAGATTTGTTTTCATTTTTCAAAATGGCCAGGCCCGAGGGATGGGGACCCCGGGGCTGAAATTGGCCTCAGGAGGGGGGCCATGTGGCCTCCTTCCTTTTCTTTTTTTTTAAATATAAAAAGGGGCAGGCCATCTGTCAATTTAGATGTCATGAGTGATGTCACTGACCATGTCATGAGTGATGTAATAGGTGAAGTCATAAGCTGTGCATTGCGGGTGTGCAAGTTATAGTTAACTCAGGTAACTATAACAGCTGAATTTCTCTGGTTTTGTATGAGTAAAATCTGACCCTAACTATTACGTCCCAGTAACCTTTGTTTATTTTAGTGAATTTCTAAGGTTTTTTAATTCTATTTGCTAACTATAATGTCCTTGTAACCTCTGTTTTTTTCAGTGAATATATATATAAACATACACACACAGATATATGTGTGCTTTTATATAAGTACATGTGTATATAGTATTAAATAATATCTAACTGTGTTTAATTTACATTATTTTAATGCAATATATTAAAATATTTACGATTTACTATTTTAAACTATATATATTTAAAAAACTATATTTTTGTATGTGTTAATGATATTAGTGTGAAACGATATTTTATTTTTGGTATTTTTGTACTTACCATTATAAGTGTAGGGAGACGATATTTTTGTAAACAATATTTTTGACCCAATATTTTTGTGGCCTGATACTGTTATTTTTGATATTCTGTCAGTGATCCGTATCATGGTCAATGGCAGACTTGCAAAACAAACACCACATTCTCACATATACTCACATTCACTTGTTCTCATTCACCCACTCATTCACACTCCCTCCCATTCATACACTCTAACTCTTACTCACTCACTCTGTCACTCACTCTCACTCGCTGTTACTCTGACACCCATACTTTCTCCCTCATTTAAACTCACCCTTACTCCCTCATTATCATTCACTCTCACACTCTCTGACTCACTGATTCTCGCTCATCCACTCACACTCACAGACTCTCAATCACTTTCACTCTTACACTCACTCATACCTTGACACTCACTTGCACTGACATTGTATGCTGTTGTAATCATCTCATTCTTATTTAATCTCACTGCTTCACAGTTACAGTCACTGTCACTCATTCTCACTTCCCCTTATTCTCACTCATACTCTCCAAATCTCCCTCACGCTTTCTTATTCATTCACCCACTCTCACTCACTTTCAGTCATTCTTACTCACACTCACTTACTCTGATTCACTGACAATAAGGGGCCGATTATGATGCAGCCCGGAAAGGCTGCAACCGTTGGTCGGAGCCTTTGCGACAGCCGCGTTACAATGCTGGCTGTCGGAAATTACACTGGCTGGTCATTACGACTGACTTCAGACGGGTTCAAGGAACCCGTCGGCAAGTCAAAGGCCGGCTTGCAATCCCAAAAGGCATCCTTTCCACTCTTCGGATTACGATACTCGGTCTCCTGCAGTCTTTCCATGTTGGGCTTTCTGACATGGAAAGCCTGTCGGAGAGCATATATGGGGTCCTTTAGCAGGACCCTCTTGCTTCTGGGGCCTCTGGTTGGGGGCCGACCCTGTTCATCCCTGAGGTGCCTGCCAAACAGTCCAGGGAAAAACACAGACTCCCATTCCTCTATCGAAGCTTGTGTTACAGCTAGTTTTCGTCCGTAACAGGAGCTTCCATAGAGGAATGGGAGTATGCGACCGAACAGTGTTAAGTCGCATCGTGATTAGGAGTTCGGGAACACCAACCTGAGGTCAGTCAGTCCCGTCTCCGCGTCGTCCGCCCGACATCGTAATCACCCCCTTAGTCTCACTTATTCTCTCTTTCTAGCAGTCACTGACTCCCGGTCACTTACTTTTGCTCACACAGGCACATGCTCAAACATACAAATTGGCACACTCTCACAGGCACACAAGCTCTTTCTCACACAAATAAACTTCCAGCTGCCAGCCAAAGATTTATTTCAACTCCTAATGCTCTGTTTTTTATTACGATAATAGTGAATAGCAGCCTATTATATTATACACTGTTGGTATAATAAAAATGGATGGTAAACAAGTAGGGCAGAGCCCCCATGCCCATAAGGGTGAGCTTCTCCTGTGAAGTTCCTGGAATGTATTCTGCTACCTATGAGGCAAGGGGTCGCAAAGGCAGTATCATGGGTTGCAGGTGCAACCCCTGTCGATCACATTCATGGTACCTTCATTTAGTATCATTCGGTAATGCCAACATTAAAATACGTTTTAATTATCCCTGCAGTGCATTGAGGTTTTTCAGGTTTGAATGGCTTTTTGTATAATCGTATGCTTTTTTTGTTTTTAATATTTAGTAAACATAAAAGGTCTTGTACTTTCCCATAGTATTATAAATTTAGCCATCAGCTGTGTTATGATACCGATTTCCAAGAACACTATGGGCCTGATTCACAGAACTAAATTAAGACAAAATCCTAAACTTACTGCCATTTTGGTATTCACAGAAGGCACTTACTCATTTCGGTATACACAGAAGTTAGGAGTCCTAACTTTAGGACCCCTAAATGCCTTCTGTGAATACCGAAATTCTTAAAGTTAGGATTTTTCTCAGTTTAGGAGTAGTAAAGTTAGGACTCTTAACTTTAGGACTCCTAAATGCCTTCTGTGAATACCGAAAGTCTTATTTTTTTTATTTTTTTTTATTTCCACAAAGGTTCCGGTGACAATACAGATTGAATTCATACCATTGATACAAGTTATTAAAGATAACAATCGGATTCATACATTTGAAATACTTATAAATACAAAATAAAGATACAAAAAGAACATCTTTAAGGGACAATACAATTCAACAATCCTCAAGGATTTAAAAATTAAAGTAAAATAATAAATGCTGCTGGGCTCATCATGCCCCCAGATAGTCTGTGAGGGCACCCCAAGTTAACAATCCAATTTGTTTCTTTCTAACCCCCTTCAAAGCATATAGACTCCATTCCAATTCATAAATATTGTAAAGCTTGGCCCTCCACAATTCAAATTTCGGAGCCTCTGGAAATAGCCATTTCGTTGCAATACATAGACACGCGACAGTCATGGCAAGAAATAAAAAATATTTGTGCTCACTTAATATAGCATAGTTAGATACATTTTGTCCTACTCCCAGTAACATAAGTGCCTGAGAAATCTTAAGCGGGCAATGCAACACCGTTGACATAAATGCCTTAATACTGGTCAAAAAATGCGACAATTTAGTACAATTAAAAAAAATATGCAGCATATCGGCATCCGAGTCCCCACATCAAAAACATTTCCCATCATATTTATTGCCCCAAGTTGCCATCCGTTTAGGAGTATAATATAACCTAAAAACCGTCTTATAAATTTGAGCTTTAAAGTTTGCAGCCAAACATATCTCCTTAGCCATAGTAGAAAAGTTAGGAGTCCTAACTTTACTTCTCCTAAACTGAGAAAAATCCTAACTTTAAGACTTTCGGTATTCACAGAAGGCATTTAGGAGTCCTAAAGTTAAGAGTCCTAACTTTACTACTCCTAAACTGAGAAAAATCCTAACTTTAAGACTTTCGGTATTCACAGAAGGCATTTAGGAGTCCTAAAGTTAGGACTCCTAACTTCTGTGAATACCGAAATGAGTAAGTGCCTTCTGTGAATACCGAAATGAGTAAGTGCCTTCTGTGAATACCAAAATGGTAGTAAGTTTAGGATTTTGTCTTAAGTTAGTTCTGTGAATCGGGCCCTCAGACTTTAAGCTTCTAATTTTAAGCATCATGCTTTTACGATAGGAAGCAGTGTGATTTTTTTCTGAAAGCTTTTGATATGTGTTCTAATTACAGAGTTGTGAGCACAATGGATGCTAGGATAATCTATGGGCAGAGAGAATCACTAAAGCACTTCCTGCTGTGGTGGCTTCAAGAACAGCAGGTGACAGACATCTGCACGTAACATAAAAACTATATTTTCACACGCACTCAATGATCTTAATTTCAGTTTTTGCCTTGGAATAGCTTCAAGGCACAAACTGCTTGAGGTCTGAAGAATTGTGCTTGTTCACTGGTTGTATGTTGTACCAAAGCAAACAAGGTTTAGAGAAGAGACAACAGACTTTTCCACAGCACATGCCGTGTATTAAGGGCCTTTTCCCGAGTTTGGCAGCCTTCATCTGGGAAAGCCACCACAGCGGTCCCAGGAAGACCGCCAAGCCTGTTGTGCACCTGCCGGCTGGATTCTGAGTTAAACCAGGGCGGGTGGGAGGTACGGCAGCAGTGTCACAGCGGCGGCCTGTTAGGCTCATAGGAAAACCTAACAAGCAGACCGCCGCCGTGAGAGCACCTACTGCACATTCCTTCACAGTGTGGCATGTACCATGTTATGCATGCCACACAGAGCAGGATAGCGGGTGCAATGCCAGGGGGGCACAACATGTGCCTCCCTAAAGCACCACTAGACCCAGATTCAGCCGGGGGCCCTGTTAGTGCCCCCTTACCTGTATGTCCACCACCCTCTTCATGGCGGGGACCCCACCATGAAAAGGGTTGTGGTTATGCAGGTCGTAATATGCTCGGCTGTGCCAGCATATTCAGGCCATTGGCAGTCCGCCACCTCAGCGGGATCTTTGATCCCAGTGGAGGCGGCAGTCTCATGGTGGTCCCATTACCGTTGTCAGTTCTCACCTCAGTTTCAACAGAAGCGATAGGAAAAACAAAATGTAAGGTCCCAACTTCCCTGCACCACCAAGACCGCCCAACTATGTTAAAGCAGGTGGTGGTGAATGGGGGAAGAATGGAAAACGGGAGAAAGAAAACACTGGTCCCACGGAGCCAACTCAGAGAGGTACGTAAGGTCCCAGGTATCTCTATGTGTTCCCTGTATATAAAGAAGAAAGAAATTATATCAGGAGATGTGCAATCTTCCTATATGTAGGCAAGGCCAGCATACTCTACTATCTATATATGTTTCTTCATGCATTAACTACCTGTATAATTCCCCTCTTCCGAAATGAAAGGAATGAATACATATACAGGGTTTGTATACAATCTATGGAAACAAAAACAGAGAAGAGAAGGGCATTTGGAACATATGAATACTGAAATAACTCTTATAGGAAATGAATGAACACCAAACTTACATAAAAGCATTCTGTGTCATGCGTATAAGTAAAGCCCAAAAACATAAAAAATTCCGAAACTGGAATGTAAGCAACAAGTGTAATCCTAATAGTAAACCAAAAAACTAGAGCACCAAAAATGACTGCAGGGCTAAAAAACAGGAAACACTGCAGGATCAAAAGAATCTCTAAAGTATTCTCTTTTCTTCTTATATAGGTCAAGAGAAAGACTGTATCAATCAAAATGGAACCTCCAACACGCTGAGAACAGATGAAGATAAATAGGCAATGAGGCTTTAAAAGCAGCCAAAACGTGTTACCGCCTGAGAGGAGGGCGAAGCTTAAATTATTTACCCTGTTCTTTTTAGGTCGAGCCTAGCGCAGCGCACATGCACTGCCCTATGGGAGGCATTTTGTAATCACCCCAAACTTCTCCGTGCGGGTTAGACTCCTCCCACACATTGGATTGGCGTTTGCGTGTCTTTTAATAATGAAAGCACGCAAATGGCCAAAGGCGGGTGCATGTCCCACCTCCTTCCCAATGTGTCAGTCCCATGTCGTTTTGCTCTCGGGAGCGAGCAGCGACGCGCAGGGTGGCAGCTGCATTCCTTCCACAGTGGGTGCCTTTAACAAGGCTGTTTACGATTATGTATGCTTCTGGGAGGGGTCAGGGGGTGAGGGCTTGGGCTTTGAAGATGTCTGTTTACAGCGCAGGGCTCTTGTTTACAATTTAGTACGGACGGGCACGTATGTGAAGGTTTTATTGCAAATAGTAGCAAGTGCACGTTACTTGCTTTGCCATGTCTTCCACAAAGGTAGCAATTTCCGAGGGTGTAACACAGCCCTTCTTTCAGCACTCTCAGCACAGAAGCCAAGAAATGCGTGGCAGGGCCTTCAGTCATTCGGTTTGGAGTGCGCTGGTGCCGGTGATAAAGACTCCGTCGGATGTGGAGAAATGCAAGCCTGCAAACAAGAGCAGATATTGATGCATGCACAGCAATGTATCAACCCCAAAATAAGGAAGGATGATTTGGGATTGCCAGGACGGGAATTTAAGAGGTCGCGGTAGATATCAGGAGCAACGGTTCAACTTGCTCGACTATCTTGACTGAACAGGATGGCGCGCGCACACCCACACGCAGAGTATGATTTCCCTTCGTCGCCTTCTTAATAAAACCGTGCTTCACCCTTGAAAAGACTCTGTCTCTTTTGGAGGGTGGCACTTATATGCCTCGCGGTAACAGTGTATATTGATTTTTTATGTCGCTTTTGGCACCACAGCTCTACACATATCTAGTGTCATCGCCCTCCCGCTCCTAATGGTACTAATTTCATCACTTCTGAAAAGAGAAAGGTGGAGTTATCCCTGCCGCCATTTAAACTTGAGTACTGAGCCTTACATGCAGGTCTCTGAAGCTAATTTACACTTTTACTAAGAGCCCAACTCTTGCTTGACAAATGCCAACCCGAAAGACACCCTAGATGTATCATTCAGGACCAAGGGTGTTACATTCTTGGTCTCGACCACTTCCCGAACCACGAGATTAACGATTTGCTGTTTATATACCCTATGCTGTCGCAGTCTTGTGGCTTCATAGCACTTTATATCACAGGAATACTGTCATCAAATTAGTGGTACTGACTCAGCACTGTGGCTGCGACCTTTAGGTTACACGTAGAGCGCCGCGATGAGCGGTTATTAAAATAAACTTTTTTCATTGTTTGCACTTTAAATTGCTTAAGAGCTTTTTCAGTCCTACCAACAAATATGAAAAAAACAACGAAAGCATTAGAAACCAACTTCTGTTCCCTAGAATAGCTCAACAGATACCTGACAATTACTCCTTCAGCGGTACCCATTTTCATCCATCTTGAATCACCCAAAGAACACTCCGGTAAGCGCGACATCAAATCTGTATGTCACTACCGACAGCCCGACAAGGTCAGCAGACGTGATAGCAATGAGACCTGGCAGCATAGGTGAGGGCACAGAGCGGAAGAGACGCATGTGTCAACTAGAACGTGAAGTGTCCTTCCGCCCTCGTCAGCCAGCTTTATTCTGGCATTGCTCTGCCACTGCCATACATGCGACAGGGCACAGAGCACTCCCGACAGCCACACTCATAATACGGCGGTCAGAATGCCTGGGCCACCACGAGTACGGCAATCCCAGGACCGCCACACTTGTAATATGGGTGTTGGTATTTATTATTCTGTTGATATGCCGCAGTTACCGACTGAAACTCATGGAGGTGAAAGAATGATAATAACAAAATTTATATAAATAGGTGGTCACTAATATTAACAACTACTGAAAAAGGTTTTCTAAAATATTTAGACCACGGTATTAAAAATAATGATGTTGCAAATAGAAAAACAAACATGGGGATTTTTTTTTATCTCCATTAATAAGAACACAAATTCAAACGACCTTGTAGTAGTGATAAAAGTCAAAGTAATGCAGCAGGTTGCATAGATTCTGTTGTGGTATGACCTGACTGGTGGTTCTGTTATTCACCTTGCTGATTGGTCCTTTAGGACCACTTGGGCGGGATAAGGCAAATGATAAAAGTGAGTTGCAGGGACTAACTGTCTGCTGTTCGTGCGGTAAGTATATTTTAGAGATTCCATTATGTGCATATGGAAGAAGCTCCGATGTTTAAGTTGGCAGCTGGCAGGGAAGACCTGTAGCTCAAGCAGGGCCACCTTATGGCAGTGATGTTATTTGGAGCACCCTCTTTGAACACAAGGTTAACTTCCATCTCTGTCTTTTCCGTGGTTCCTTGAAGATACCTGTGTAGTGCACAAGAAATCACTTTGGCGACAAACAGAAAGCAGTGGGCCCGATTAACAGAACTAACTTAAGACAAAATCCTAAACTAAAGGAGTCCTAACTTTACTTCTCCTAAACTGAGAAAAATCCTAACTTTAAGACTTTCGGTATTCACAGAAGGCATTTAGGAGTCCTAAAGTTAAGAGTCCTAACTTTACTACTCCTAAACTGAGAAAAATCCTAACTTTAAGACTTTCGGTATTCACAGAAGGCATTTAGGAGTCCTAAAGTTAGGACTCCTAACTTCTGTGAATACCGAAATGAGCAAGTGCCTTCTGTGAATACCAAAATGAGTAAGTGCCTTCTGTGAATACCAAAATGGTAGTAAGTTTAGGATTTTGTCTTAAGTTAGTTCTGTGAATCGGGCCCTCAGACTTTAAGCTTCTAATTTTAAGCATCATGCTTTTACGATAGGAAGCAGTGTGATTTTTTTCTGAAAGCTTTTGATATGTGTTCTAATTACAGAGTTGTGAGCACAATGGATGCTAGGATAATCTATGGGCAGAGAGAATCACTAAAGCACTTCCTGCTGTGGTGGCTTCAAGAACAGCAGGTGACAGACATCTGCACGTAACATAAAAACTATATTTTCACACGCACTCAATGATCTTAATTTCAGTTTTTGCCTTGGAATAGCTTCAAGGCACAAACTGCTTGAGGTCTGAAGAATTGTGCTTGTTCACTGGTTGTATGTTGTACCAAAGCAAACAAGGTTTAGAGAAGAGACAACAGACTTTTCCACAGCACATGCCGTGTATTAAGGGCCTTTTCCCGAGTTTGGCAGCCTTCATCTGGGAAAGCCACCACAGCGGTCCCAGGAAGACCGCCAAGCCTGTTGTGCACCTGCCGGCTGGATTCTGAGTTAAACCAAGGCGGGTGGGAGGTACGGCAGCAGTGTCACAGCGGCGGTCTGTTAGGCTCATAGGAAAACCTAACAAGCAGACCGCCGCCATGAGAGCACCTACTGCACATTCCTTCACAGTGTGGCATGTACCATGTTATGCATGCCACACAGAGCAGGATAGCGGGTGCAATGCCAGGGGGGCACAACATGTGCCTCCCTAAAGCACCACTAGACCCAGATTCGGCCGGGGGCCCTGTTAGTGCCCCCTTACCTGTATGTCCACCACCCTCTTCATGGCGGGGACCCCACCATGGAAAGGGTTGTGGTTATGCAGGTCGTAATATGCTCGGCTGTGCCAGCATATTCAGGCCATTGGCAGTCCGCCACCTCAGCGGGATCTTTGATCCCAGTGGAGGCGGCAGTCTCATGGTGGTCCCATTACCGTTGTCAGTTCTCACCTCAGTTTCAACAGAAGCGATAGGAAAAACAAAATGTAAGGTCCCAACTTCCCTGCACCACCAAGACCGCCCAACTATGTTAAAGCAGGTGGTGGTGAATGGGGGAAGAATGGAAAACGGGAGAAAGAAAACACTGGTCCCACGGAGCCAACTCAGAGAGGTACGTAAGGTCCCAGGTATCTCTATGTGTTCCCTGTATATAAAGAAGAAAGAAATTATATCAGGAGATGTGCAATCTTCCTATATGTAGGCAAGGCCAGCATACTCTACTATCTATATATGTTTCTTCATGCATTAACTACCTGTATAATTCCCCTCTTCCGAAATGAAAGGAATGAATACATATACAGGGTTTGTATACAATCTATGGAAACAAAAACAGAGAAGAGAAGGGCATTTGGAACATATGAATACTGAAATAACTCTTATAGGAAATGAATGAACACCAAACTTACCTAAAAGCATTCTGTGTCATGCGTATAAGTAAAGCCCAAAAACATAAAAAATTCCGAAACTGGAATGTAAGCAACAAGTGTAATCCTAATAGTAAAGCAAACAAGCATTGGCATAGCCAATAGGTCTCGCCTTTGGAACCTTATAAGTGTTTAGCCATGCAACAGTTGCATAACTAAATACTTATAAGGTCCCAAAAGTGAGACCTATTGGCTATGCCAAGCGGCCGTGCGGCCTCGAAAGTGATCGCGATCACGATCAAACATCAGAGCGGCCGTGCGCCCGCGAAAGTGAAAGTATTCGCGGTAAAGCGCGGCGCGCGCGCCCGCGCACATGCACTGTAGCTCTAGGCTGGCCTGGTAGCACTTTTTGGAGCCCTCTCAATAAGTCTCGCCAGACCAGCGCATGCGCTGGGTCAGGCGAGACCTAAAAACTAGAGCACCAAAAATGAGTGCAGGGCTAAAAAACAGGAAACACTGCAGGATCAAAAGAATCTCTAAAGTATTCTCTTTTCTTCTTATATAGGTCAAGAGAAAGACTGTATCAATCAAAATGGAACCTCCAACACGCTGAGAACAGATGAAGATAAATAGGCAATGAGGCTTTAAAAGCAGCCAAAACGTGTTACCGCCTGAGAGGAGGGCGAAGCTTAAATTATTTACCCTGTTCTTTTTAGGTCGAGCCTAGCGCAGCGCACATGCACTGCTCTATGGGAGGCATTTTGTAATCACCCCAAACTTCTCCGTGCGGGTTAGACTCCTCCCACACATTGGATTGGCGTTTGCGTGTCTTTTAATAATGAAAGCACGCAAATGTCCAAAGGCGGGTGCATGTCCCACCTCCTTCCCAATGTGTCAGTCCCATGTCGTTTTGCTCTCGGGAGCGAGCAGCGACGCGCAGGGTGGCAGCTGCATTGCTTCCACAGTGGGTGCCTTTAACAAGGCTGTTTACGATTATGTATGCTTCTGGGAGGGGTCAGGGGGTGAGGGCTTGGGCTTTGAAGATGTCTGTTTACAGCGCAGGGCTCTTGTTTACAATTTAGTACGGACGGGCACGTATGTGAAGGTTTTATTGCAAATAGTAGCAAGTGCACGTTACTTGCTTTGCCATGTCTTCCACAAAGGTAGCAATTTCCGAGGGTGTAACACAGCCCTTCTTTCAGCACTCTCAGCACAGAAGCCAAGAACTGCGTGGCAGGGCCTTCAGTCATTCGGTTTGGAGTGCGCTGGTGCCGGTGATAAAGACTCCGTCGGATGTGGAGAAATGCAAGCCTGCAAACGAGAGCAGATATTGATGCATGCACAGCAACGTATCAACCCCAAAATAAGGAAGGATGATTTGGGATTGCCAGGACGGGAATTTAAGAGGTCGCGGTAGATATCAGGAGCAACGGTTCAACTTGCTCGACTATCTTGACTGAACAGGATGGCGCGCGCACACCCACACGCAGAGTATGATTTCCCTTCGTCGCCTTCTTAATAAAACCGTGCTTCACCCTTGAAAAGACTCTGTCTCTTTTGGAGGGTGGCACTTATATGCCTCGCGGTAACAGTGTATATTGATTTTTTATGTCGCTTTTGGCACCACAGCTCTACACATATCTAGTGTCATCGCCCTCCCGCTCCTAATGGTACTAATTTCATCACTTCTGAAAAGAGAAAGGTGGAGTTATCCCTGCCGCCATTTAAACTTGAGTACTGAGCCTTACATGCAGGTCTCTGAAGCTAATTTACACTTTTACTAAGAGCCCGACTCTTGCTTGACAAATGCCAACCCGAAAGACACCCTAGATGTATCATTCAGGACCAAGGGTGTTACATTCTTGGTCTCGACCACTTCCCGAACCACGAGATTAACGATTTGCTGTTTATATACCCTATGCTGTCGCAGTCTTGTGGCTTCATAGCACTTTATATCACAGGAATACTGTCATCAAATTAGTGGTACTGACTCAGCACTGTGGCTGCGACCTTTAGGTTACACGTAGAGCGCCGCGATGAGCGGTTATTAAAATAAACTTTTTTCATTGTTTGCACTTTAAATTGCTTAAGAGCTTTTTCAGTCCTACCAACAAATATGAAAAAAACAACGAAAGCATTAGAAACCAACTTCTGTTCCCTAGAATAGCTCAACAGATACCTGACAATTACTCCTTCAGCGGTACCCATTTTCATCCATCTTGAATCACCCAAAGAACACTCCGGTAAGCGCGACATCAAATCTGTATGTCACTACCGACAGCCCGACAAGGTCGGCAGACGTGATAGCAATGTGACCTGGCAGCATAGGTGAGGGCACAGAGCGGAAGAGACGCATGTGTCAACTAGAACGTGAAGTGTCCTTCCGCCCTCGTCAGCCAGCTTTATTCTGGCATTGCTCTGCCACTGCCATACATGCGACAGGGCACAGAGCACTCCCGACAGCCACACTCATAATACGGCGGTCAGAATGCCTGGGCCACCACGAGTACGGCAATCCCAGGACCGCCACACTTGTAATATGGGTGTTGGTATTTATTATTCTGTTGATATGCCGCAGTTACCGACTGAAACTCATGGAGGTGAAAGAATGATAATAACAAAATTTATAAAAATAGGTGGTCACTAATATTAACAACTACTGAAAAAGGATTTCTAAAATATTTAGACCACGGTATTAAAAATAATGATGTTGCAAATAGAAAAACAAACATGGGGATTTTTTTTTATCTCCATTAATAAGAACACAAATTCAAACGACCTTGTAGTAGTGATAAAAGTCAAAGTAATGCAGCAGGTTGCATAGATTCTGTTGTGGTATGACCTGACTGGTGGTTCTGTTATTCACATTGCTGATTGGTCCTTTAGGACCACTTGGGCGGGATAAGGCAAATGATAAAAGTGAGTTGCAAGGACTAACTGTCTGCTGTTCGTGCGGTAAGTATATTTTAGAGATTCCATTATGTGCATATGGAAGAAGCTCCGATGTTTAAGTTGGCAGCTGGCAGGGAAGACCTGTAGCTCAAGCAGGGCCACCTTATGGCAGTGATGTTATTTGGAGCACCCTCTTTGAACACAAGGTTAACTTCCATCTCTGTCTTTTCCGTGGTTCCTTGAAGATACCTGTGTAGTGCACAAGAAATCACTTTGGCGACAAACAGAAAGCAGTGGGCCCGATTAACAGAACTAACTTAAGACAAAATCCTAAACTAAAGGAGTCCTAACTTTACTTCTCCTAAACTGAGAAAAATCCTAACTTTAAGACTTTCGGTATTCACAGAAGGCATTTAGGAGTCCTAAAGTTAAGAGTCCTAACTTTACTACTCCTAAACTGAGAAAAATCCTAACTTTAAGACTTTCGGTATTCACAGAAGGCATTTAGGAGTCCTAAAGTTAGGACTCCTAACTTCTGTGAATACCGAAATGAGCAAGTGCCTTCTGTGAATACCAAAATGAGTAAGTGCCTTCTGTGAATACCAAAATGGTAGTAAGTTTAGGATTTTGTCTTAAGTTAGTTCTGTGAATCGGGCCCTCAGACTTTAAGCTTCTAATTTTAAGCATCATGCTTTTACGATAGGAAGCAGTGTGATTTTTTTCTGAAAGCTTTTGATATGTGTTCTAATTACAGAGTTGTGAGCACAATAGATGCTAGGATAATCTATGGGCAGAGAGAATCACTAAAGCACTTCCTGCTGTGGTGGCTTCAAGAACAGCAGGTGACAGACATCTGCACGTAACATAAAAACTATATTTTCACACGCACTCAATGATCTTAATTTCAGTTTTTGCCTTGGAATAGCTTCAAGGCACAAACTGCTTGAGGTCTGAAGAATTGTGCTTGTTCACTGGTTGTATGTTGTACCAAAGCAAACAAGGTTTAGAGAAGAGACAACAGACTTTTCCACAGCACATGCCGTGTATTAAGGGCCTTTTCCCGAGTTTGGCAGCCTTCATCTGGGAAAGCCACCACAGCGGTCCCAGGAAGACCGCCAAGCCTGTTGTGCACCTGCCGGCTGGATTCTGAGTTAAACCAGGGCGGGTGGGAGGTACGGCAGCAGTGTCACAGCGGCGGTCTGTTAGGCTCATAGGAAAACCTAACAAGCAGACCGCCGCCGTGAGAGCACCTACTGCACATTCCTTCACAGTGTGGCATGTACCATGTTATGCATGCCACACAGAGCAGGATAGCGGGTGCAATGCCAGGGGGGCACAACATGTGCCTCCCTAAAGCACCACTAGACCCAGATTCGGCCGGGGGCCCTGTTAGTGCCCCCTTACCTGTATGTCCACCACCCTCTTCATGGCGGGGACCCCACCATGAAAAGGGTTGTGGTTATGCAGGTCGTAATATGCTCGGCTGTGCCAGCATATTCAGGCCATTGGCAGTCCGCCACCTCAGCGGGATCTTTGATCCCAGTGGAGGCGGCAGTCTCATGGTGGTCCCATTACCGTTGTCAGTTCTCACCTCAGTTTCAACAGAAGCGATAGGAAAAACAAAATGTAAGGTCCCAACTTCCCTGCACCACCAAGACCGCCCAACTATGTTAAAGCAGGTGGTGGTGAATGGGGGAAGAATGGAAAACGGGAGAAAGAAAACACTGGTCCCACGGAGCCAACTCAGAGAGGTACGTAAGGTCCCAGGTATCTCTATGTGTTCCCTGTATATAAAGAAGAAAGAAATTATATCAGGAGATGTGCAATCTTCCTATATGTAGGCAAGGCCAGCATACTCTACTATCTATATATGTTTCTTCATGCATTAACTACCTGTATAATTCCCCTCTTCCGAAATGAAAGGAATGAATACATATACAGGGTTTGTATACAATCTATGGAAACAAAAACAGAGAAGAGAAGGGCATTTGGAACATCTGAATACTGAAATAACTCTTATAGGAAATGAATGAACACCAAACTTACCTAAAAGCATTCTGTGTCATGCGTATAAGTAAAGCCCAAAAACATAAAAAATTCTGAAACTGGAATGTAAGCAACAAGTGTAATCCTAATAGTAAACCAAAAAACTAGAGCACCAAAAATGAGTGCAGGGCTAAAAAACAGGAAACACTGCAGGATCAAAAGAATCTCTAAAGTATTCTCTTTTCTTCTTATATAGGTCAAGAGAAAGACTGTATCAATCAAAATGGAACCTCCAACACGCTGAGAACAGATGAAGATAAATAGGCAATGAGGCTTTAAAAGCAGCCAAAACGTGTTACCGCCTGAGAGGAGGGCGAAGCTTAAATTATTTACCCTGTTCTTTTTAGGTCGAGCCTAGCGCAGCGCACATGCACTGCCCTATGGGAGGCATTTTGTAATCACCCCAAACTTCTCCGTGCGGGTTAGACTCCTCCCACACATTGGATTGGCGTTTGCGTGTCTTTTAATAATGAAAGCACGCAAATGGCCAAAGGCGGGTGCATGTCCCACCTCCTTCCCAATGTGTCAGTCCCATGTCGTTTTGCTCTCGGGAGCGAGCAGCGACGCGCAGGGTGGCAGCTGCATTCCTTCCACAGTGGGTGCCTTTAACAAGGCTGTTTACGATTATGTATGCTTCTGGGAGGGGTCAGGGGGTGAGGGCTTGGGCTTTGAAGATGTCTGTTTACAGCGCAGGGCTCTTGTTTACAATTTAGTATGGACGGGCACGTATGTGAAGGTTTTATTGCAAATAGTAGCAAGTGCACGTTACTTGCTTTGCCATGTCTTCCACAAAGGTAGCAATTTCCGAGGGTGTAACACAGCCCTTCTTTCAGCACTCTCAGCACAGAAGCCAAGAACTGCGTGGCAGGGCCTTCAGTCATTCGGTTTGGAGTGCGCTGGTGCCGGTGATAAAGACTCCGTCAGATGTGGAGAAATGCAAGCCTGCAAACGAGAGCAGATATTGATGCATGCACACCAACGTATCAACCCCAAAATAAGGAAGGATGATTTGGGATTGCCAGGACGGGAATTTAAGAGGTCGCGGTAGATATCAGGAGCAACGGTTCAACTTGCTCGACTATCTTGACTGAACAGGATGGCGCGCGCACACCCACACGCAGAGTATGATTTCCCTTCGTCGCCTTCTTAATAAAACCGTGCTTCACCCTTGAAAAGACTCTGTCTCTTTTGGAGGGTGGCACTTATATGCCTCGCGGTAACAGTGTATATTGATTTTTTATGTCGCTTTTGGCACCACAGCTCTACACATATCTAGTGTCATCGCCCTCCCGCTCCTAATGGTACTAATTTCATCACTTCTGAAAAGAGAAAGGTGGAGTTATCCCTGCCGCCATTTAAACTTGAGTACTGAGCCTTACATGCAGGTCTCTGAAGCTAATTTACACTTTTACTAAGAGCCCGACTCTTGCTTGACAAATGCCAACCCGAAAGACACCCTAGATGTATTATTCAGGACCAAGGGTGTTACATTCTTGGTCTCGACCACTTCCCGAACCACGAGATTAACGATTTGCTGTTTATATACCCTATGCTGTCGCAGTCTTGTGGCTTCATAGCACTTTATATCACAGGAATACTGTCATCAAATTAGTGGTACTGACTCAGCACTGTGGCTGCGACCTTTAGGTTACACGTAGAGCGCCGCGATGAGCGGTTATTAAAATAAACTTTTTTCATTGTTTGCACTTTAAATTGCTTAAGAGCTTTTTCAGTCCTACCAACAAATATGAAAAAAACAACGAAAGCATTAGAAACCAACTTCTGTTCCCTAGAATAGCTCAACAGATACCTGACAATTACTCCTTCAGCGGTACCCATTTTCATCCATCTTGAATCACCCAAAGAACACTCCGGTAAGCGCGACATCAAATCTGTATGTCACTACCGACAGCCCGACAAGGTCGGCAGACGTGATAGCAATGTGACCTGGCAGCATAGGTGAGGGCACAGAGCGGAAGAGACGCATGTGTCAACTAGAACGTGAAGTGTCCTTCTGCCCTCGTCAGCCAGCTTTATTCTGGCATTGCTCTGCCACTGCCATACATGCGACAGGGCACAGAGCACTCCCGACAGCCACACTCATAATACGGCGGTCAGAATGTCTGGGCCACCACGAGTACGGCAATCCCAGGACCGCCACACTTGTAATATGGGTGTTGGTATTTATTATTCTGTTGATATGCCGCAGTTACCGACTGAAACTCATGGAGGTGAAAGAATGATAATAACAAAATTTATATAAATAGGTGGTCACTAATATTAACAACTACTGAAAAAGGATTTCTAAAATATTTAGACCACGGTATTAAAAATAATGATGTTGCAAATAGAAAAACAAACATGGGGATTTTTTTTTATCTCCATTAATAAGAACACAAATTCAAACGACCTTGTAGTAGTGATAAAAGTCAAAGTAATGCAGCAGGTTGCATAGATTCTGTTGTGGTATGACCTGACTGGTGGTTCTGTTATTCACCTTGCTGATTGGTCCTTTAGGACCACTTGGGCGGGATAAGGCAAATGATAAAAGTGAGTTGCAGGGACTAACTGTCTGCTGTTCGTGCGGTAAGTATATTTTAGAGATTCCATTATGTGCATATGGAAGAAGCTCCGATGTTTAAGTTGGCAGCTGGCAGGGAAGACCTGTAGCTCAAGCAGGGCCACCTTATGGCAGTGATGTTATTTGGAGCACCCTCTTTGAACACAAGGTTAACTTCCATCTCTGTCTTTTCCGTGGTTCCTTGAAGATACCTGTGTAGTGTACAAGAAATCACTTTGGCGACAAACAGAAATCAGTGGGCCCGATTAACAGAACTAACTTAAGACAAAATCCTAAACTAAAGGAGTCCTAACTTTACTTCTCCTGAACTGAGAAAAATCCTAACTTTAAGACTTTCGGTATTCACAGAAGGCATTTAGGAGTCCTAAAGTTAAGAGTCCTAACTTTACTACTCCTAAACTGAGAAAAATCCTAACTTTAAGACTTTCGGTATTCACAGAAGGCATTTAGGAGTCCTAAAGTTAGGACTCCTAACTTCTGTGAATACCGAAATGAGCAAGTGCCTTCTGTGAATACCAAAATGAGTAAGTGCCTTCTGTGAATACCAAAATGGTAGTAAGTTTAGGATTTTGTCTTAAGTTAGTTCTGTGAATCGGGCCCAGTGTTCTTTACAGAATGGGGACGTTTGGGTGCTGTATTGGGGTATAAAGTGAGGCCAGGTTTAGGGTAACTATGCCAAAGCCCCTCTACCCATGAATATAAAAAAAACATGCAATTGATATGTGAAATATTTGTAACACAACACACAGCTTTCAATGTCCTTCTTTTATTCTGCCAAATCCAGCCATGTTGTCAAACGTCCTTAGAGCCATGTAATGTGTGTATTCTGTTTTCACGCTGAGGTAACTGCTATTTCTTTGTTGAAAGAAAGATCCTGTCATTGTAGTATGGCAGTTCAATCATTATGGGAGCGTTTCTCTAAGAGACATTTTAAAGTAAGACAGGAATAAAAAATGAGATAATGAAAGGTGCAAAATATTTAACCAAAGAAGTCAACAGCAACCCTCTCCCAAGCATGGGCAGTAAGGTCAGATGTTGCCACTGGGTGTTGTAGGAGATAAACAACTGCAAATGTGGCATGTCTTCAACTCCCTCTCGACTTGCTCGTCTAGCAGAGGGAACCACACTTGATCCCGTAAGGCTCTTTTGGTGGATAAATACCATGGTGTCCTTCATGTGCGAGCTCGATCACTCGCTGTCTTAGGCTTTCAGGTATGATTCTCGAACATCTTAGGATCACGCCTTATCGGGTGACTGATAGCTCATCCTGTACATTTTTGAATTTTTGAAATGTAACATCATCGGCAAGAGGCCGGGTATTTCTTCTCCATGATTGCACAGCAATAATTTCTTTGATAAAAATCATGTCTTTATCAGTGTTGGTGGAAGCAATGATTTGTTCCACTGACAGTGCTGCTGGTGTTCTGGATCTCACAATGAAGTTGAGATATGCTCCAGCAGTCATGGATGTCAAACAGTGATGATGTAGCAGCACTCATGAAAAGTAATCTGCTGGGTTTTGATCTTTCTCCAGTTTGCGCACAATCTTATAGTCATATTCTTGAAGTCTGAACCGCAACTCTCGATGCGAGGGGGCATCTCGACCTACGGGTTTCCGAAAATTGTAGGTAACGGCTGGTAGTCTGTGACAACAGTAAACAGTTTTCCGTGGAGGAATACATGAGAAAGTTTGCAAGCCCACACCACAGGCAGACTCTCCTTCTGCAGTTGAGAGTAGGCACATTCTCTCTCATACAGACTCCGACTGGCATAGGCCACAGTGTGTCTCTGAGCATCATTCAGATGACCATTGTGTTGAGCAAGGATTGTCCCTAGCCCTACTGGGCTCACATCAACTACTATTGTGTGCAACTTGGGGTCAAAGTAGGCCATTTCAGTTGCATTCTCAATTGCATGCTTAATGTCTCTGCAACTCTTGTCACATTCCGAAGACCAGTGAAACAGTACATTCAGCTTTGTCAAGTCTCTTAAAGGAGCACTCACTGTAGCACAGTTGCCAATGTATCTTGAGCAATAACTGGCCATGCCTAGAAAGGATGACAGCATGGTAACATCCTGGTGGGGGGGGGGGCAAGTGGATGACAGTGCTTTCACCTTGTCCGGGTCTAGAGTCATTCCCCCACCTGAGAATATGTGCCCCAAAAAATTTGAGTTTGGTTTTGTGTAACTCGCACTTTGCAGCATTCAGAGGGAGACCTGCATCAGTAAGAACTGGCAAACTTGGTTGAGAGCTTTGTCTTGCTGTTGTTGTGGTTCCCCAAAAACCAGTATGTTATCACTGTAATTAAAAGCATATGTAACAGATTGAATTACTCAGCGAATAAAATCCTGAAATATTTCAGCAGCTGTAGATTCACCAAAGTCTCTTATATCTAACTAAACCAATGCGACTTGAATAAGTAGTAATATACCTGCAGTTCTCCTCCTGTTCAAATTGATGGTATCCTTTATTCAGGTCAAGACAGGGAAATACCTTTGTGGAAATCGAAATAATTGCTGTAAGCTTGAGCTGAAGCCATCTTGTTTGCAGCATCCATTTTGTTAGCCTTGTGATTCCGCCGTCTTCACTGTTGCCTGCTTTTCTATTCTACTTGAGTCATCAGCTTTAGTTAACTCCTTCTCTACTGAGCCGGAAAAATGTATGAGCTCAGAAAGGCCTGTAGCTGCTAGAATGCACCTGTTTGAGAATATAACTGTCCACCATGTCTTACTAATGTAAGCAGTTTTGTCTCCCCTCCCACTTTGCTGACTAAGTGGTTTCCATCTGCCCATGTTAGTCGATAGCTATTCCTGTGTTTGCTTGTACCTTCTATTTGAGTCTACATGCTTACTCTGCAAAAAATTGAGTATAAAAGGCCCATAGTTTCCGTATTCCATGTACTGCCTCCTTCAGCGCCTGAGGGTGTTGTATTGATGTAGTCCCACTCATGAGTGATTAATAAACTTGTTATTTTGAATTCCAGCGTAAGTGCCAATCTCTTCTTTGTTGGTTTAAGGACCCGTGGACAGAATAAGGGTGACCCCTGCACCGGTGTGCCCCTAAAAAGGCACATTTCTACAGTTTGACGTCCGACTCGAGGGCTCATCGGAGACGCGGCCGCCCGAAGGAGTGGTCTTGATGGAGGAATGGAATCTTACTGAGGAGACGTCCTGCATGAGGAGACCCTTGTCTTTGTAAATGTAATGCAGACCGAAGTGGCTTTTCCGGTTTTCCCGATTTGACCCTCCAGGTGGTGGCCGGTCCCGTCTGAGATCTCCTTTGGCGCAAGTTTTGCAGTGACCATTAGGTCGACCAAGAGATTGGCAGTTGGAGGTTGGAGACTTTTGTTTGGTAAGGTCGCTGAAGCGGCACTCTTGATTTTGGATTTGCTTGGCCAAGATTCTGGTTTTGTTTGTTTGTTTATCTGTTGCAATAGATAAAGGCAGGTAATGTGGAGATTTTTCTCTACTTTGATATATCTGGGATAAGTAATATTTTACTAATTTGGTAGCATTCCTGCTCCTAGCGCACTCCGTAGGTTGTGTTGCTGTCTTGGAGGTACCAAAATGGATTTAGAAAGGGACGCGCTTGGAGTTGATTGTCCTTGCCGTGAGGGGAACGGCCGAGACCTTGCCTGATACACTCGCCTGACATTACCTGTAAGCCGTGAGGGGAACGGCGCCACTGTCACATGAACCACAACCCCCAGAGGTCCCTGCGCTTGTCACGCGCACATCGCCAGCTGAGGCGGGAAAGCCTTCTTAAGGCCGGTGCGCCTCCCGCAGCGCGGGACGCGCTTGGAGTTGATTGTCCTTGCCGTGAGGGGAACGGCCGAGACCTTGCCTGATACACTCGCCTGACATTACCTGTAAGCCGTGAGGGGAACGGCGCCACTGTCACATGAACCACAACCCCCAGAGGTCCCTGCGCTTGTCACGCGCACATCGCCAGCTGAGGCGGGAAAGCCTTCTTAAGGCCGGTGCGCCTCCCGCAGCGCGGGACGCGCACGGGCAGCGCCCGGGCGAAGCCCGGGCCAAGGGCGGGCCCGTCCTTGCCCGTCAAAGGCCGAAGGAGGCCGTGCTGGGCCACATCTCTTGGTTCATGACATTGGGTTAGTTCGGAATTTCCCATTGATACTTAATTGACTAAACTTACTGTTGTTATATGTATAATCCAGCCATCAGCTGTGCATAGTGTGTTTTATTGCTAATCACCTATTGTATAGAGATTAGTTATTTTTTGAGAAAAACTAGCTTACTGCTCGACAGTGTTAGATTTCCTGTTATATTGTATCTTATTTTTTGTGTTTTCCAATTTTAAAAATGATAAAACGGGGAAAGAAAGTCAAAACTTAAAACCCCAGTCACACGGTCACACACTAAGTCATTGACAACAGACTCCCAACCTTTACCCACTCTGACCGCCATAGATAAAATGCTGCAACAGACCATCGGTGTTGTGGCCAACGCCATTGAGAACACAGAGAGACGGCTCTCTATTACACCATCACTATGTATGCCAATACAGGAAAGAGACACTTCAATTACTATGACTGAAGCGTTGGAGATTAGCTCTTATATGACCTCATCCTATATAGATCTGCCCTGTAGCCAGTTGCCTGCAGAAAATTCTAAAGATCCCCAAGACCGACCCACTACTCTGACCCCTCCTGTTGTAGAGAAAAGGTTAGAAGTGTGTAAGCCTTGTCCTAGGAATAAGAGAACAAATATTCTAAATAAATTGAGTAAAAATAAGCATACAAACCACGATTTGGTGACCCCATTTAGCAACCTACCCGAATCCACGCTAGGAATACCATGCTGGATTGCTAACATGGTCTCGGACCTACAAGCGTCCCTAGAACGGACAATTGTTACCCAACTTAAGCCTCTGGTATCAAAACTTGATAAACTCATTTCCATTGTGAATACCAGGGGTGGAGGGAAAACTGAGGTAGCTAACTCACAAAGAAGCCTCGCATCCCTTGCTACGGAAGCCCCACCACACAATGCCCCCTGCAATATAACAGCTGGAAATAATATCCCCCCAGCACAGACTGCCAATGCAGGAGCAATGCTAGGTATCCAAAGACCCACACCTGCCCTACTCCAAGCCTCACCTAGTACTGGTTCCCAGAAAAAGAGTAGCCAAACTATAGGAGATCTGGCAAGTGCAGTAGATAAAGTTTCAATTAAGGCAAAGGAAGGCGAATTGGGGGATAAAACTAATACATTTATGAAAAGTAATGCAACATTAAGAACTATTCCCCAACAGTTGCCAACAATTAACTTACCCCCTGAAGCCCAACCATTTGTTGTTGCACTTGTAGGTGTACCACCATTAAGTGAGGGAAAAAGAGAAAGGGAGGATGAGCTAAAAAATAAGTGCATCCAATGGCTCACGGTAAATAGACCCTTACCAGCAAATACTTCAGGTGAAATCTTGTTGGCCAGAAGAGTGGGTTGGATTGGGAGGAACCCAAAGACAGTGGCAGGGGATGTCATAGTTTTAAATTTCAGGGATGCCTCTGCCGTACAGCATATATGCAGTACTTACACCTATAGGCAAAACACCCAAATAACCACACTACATCTCTCATATTTTTACCCTACCCCTAGTTTGGAACCACACCGCCCTAGAGCTAGGTTTGCCAACAGGGGGCACTACCTCTCATTTCACAACCAGGAAAATGGGGGAACATATAGGGAAGGTTGGTCTACTCGTGCTCCCCTCTTTCCGCTACAACCGCATTGGAACAGATTCAGTGTATTGGAAGAAGTGGATTGACTCAGTTTAGGTGTAAATCCAAATCAACAAGTCATTAATGAAGCCCCTAGCTGGGTAGGGACCTTAGAGGAGAACGTCTCATTAACAAATCTTAGAGACAATTTACAAACTGATCAGACACCCGGGGGTAGGACTAGCAACAGAAGTAGTTTGGCCACTGAGGGCCCTGATAATCTGGTACAAGGCTGCGTAAAATTGGTTTCATGGAACATAGCCGGCCTAAAAAACAAACTGCATACTCCAGAGTGGGCTGCATTTATGGCAAAATTTGATATTTGCCTAATGCAAGAGACCTGGGCATTGGAAGAGAGCTTCAGCCCGACTTTTGCTACCTATGACATTCTGGCAACGTCCACAGGCAAAGGCCGCCCATCTGGTGGATTATCAATCTGGATAGGTACACATTTGGGAATCCAGGCAACGCAAATACCAACAAAATCCCTGGATCGCCAATGTGTTTTATTAAAACCTCCGAATAACCCGCCAGTAGCATTAATAAATGTTTATTCGAGACCATCTAGAAACGGCAAAGAATCAGACACAATCAATGATTTGGCCTCATTCATTTTAGGCCTAGACCCTTCTATTGCTATAATTCTTGGTGGGGACTTTAACTGCCAATTTGAACCGCTGAGTGGTGTCGAGCTGGGCGACCAGGACGAAGTAGATGTGCTATGGCACATCCCAGTCCCTGATATTGTCCCAGTCAGAGCCTGGAGGCCTCTGGTGTTACCAGTAAAATCCCTCTCCCTTGCAACGTCCTTGCGGGCATGCAATGGGAGAGTGGATCCTGACCGCCCAGCAACAGGAACATTCAATCGGGCTAATAAGGTGTCCATCATCGATTATGTAATGGTAGAAGCCAAAAATTGGGACAAGCTGAAGGATTTTAGAATAGAAAAAAGACAGGACAGTGATCATAATGCCCTGGTCTTAATTTTGAAGCCAGAGTCTTTCGGGCTAAAAAACTCTGAGACCAAATTAGCTATGACAATGCCCCCCCTCGTATTAACTAATAATAGAAGGAGGGTGAAATGGCCCCACTTGGTAAAGTCACCTTTACAGCTTGCAAAAATCTACCAAACCGTGATACCCTTTATATCCCAGATGGCTGCTGCAACCGAGTATCTACAGGTTTTGGAAACACACAAACAACTAGTTACGATGCTGGGAGATGTTTTTCATCCTGTAGTCAGAGCCAAGAGGTGTGCGCCGAAAACCCATCCTTGGTACAACGGCGCCTGTAGGAAATCAAAAAAGGAGCTCCTTGCAGCAATTAAATCAAAATATAAATTGAATATCAGGGCTGCTAGACAGACATATAAGAAGGAATTGTCCAGGGCTAGGATGGAATGGGAAGAAGAGAGGTGGGAAAAATTGAGGGATGCTCTAGTATCAAAGGACGCTAAACTTTTCTGGGCATTGGTGAATTCCACCACGAGAGATAGCGAGGAATCTTTCCTACCAAATATTGCTTCCTCAGTGTGGGAAACACACTTCGCCACATTGTATACTTCTCCTTCGGCTGTAACATCGGACCACCCGAATAGGGATATGGCAATGCAACTAGATGACCTCCTCTGTACTCCGCTGGACCTAGACCTCCCGCACGAGTGCCGTCCGCGGGGGACCTCAGACTGTGGAGATCAGACAGGTCACCTGGACACCAGGGTGAGGCTGCCTACTGGAAGTGTCGAGAGCATCTCAATTAAGGAAGTTGAATCCGCAATTGCTAGACAGCCTCCCAATAAAGCACCAGGCCTCGATAAGGTGCCAGGTGATCTCTTTCGTTCCCAACCCAAAATTTGGGCACCGTACTTAGCCGTACTGTTTAATGCAGTTTTGTTAGGAGCCAATCTGCCAGATACCTGGGCCGGGGCTGAGATTGTTCCTATTTTTAAAAAAGGCTGCCCCTTAGTTCCCTCAAACTATAGGCCGATAAGCCTTCTGGACACTACCCAGAAACTCATGGGCTGGATTATTCTGGATAGAATACTTGGGTGGGCGGATGAGAATGAAATAATAACTACCCTCCAGGCTGGGTTCAGATCTGGGATTTCGACCCTGGACCAGCTTTTTAGGCTACAGGTCCTGTTTTGGAAGACTGTAAGTTTAGAGGGTGGTAGCCTCTACCTGGTCTTCGTAGATTTACGGGCCGCTTTTGATCTCGTGCCCAGGGAAAATCTATGGAGGGTTCTGAAAGAACTAAACCTTCCGCCTTACCTACTAGATGTCCTGAAGCGTTTCCACAAAGGGATTTATGCCCAGGTACGATGTGGGAAGAATGGAGAACTATCGGACCGTTTTCCCGTTACTAGAGGAGTACGTCAGGGCTGTGCCCTGGCTCCCACGCTTTTTAGCCTCTATATAAATGGTCTGGTGGGTGAGCTAGATACTGTTAGGAATAGCGATGTCCCTCGGTTGTCATCTGGACGGGTGCCTGCTTTGATGTTCGCAGACGACACTCTGTTGTTGTCTCGAACCTCTACAGGCATCCAGAGGGTATTGGACGGTTTTGTATCGTTCTGCGCTTCGCGGGGACTTGAGATCAACTTAGAAAAGACGAAGTTCATGATCTTCGGTCCCCCGAAGCGCACCCGCCCCTGTCCAGTTTTAAATGGCATCCCACTCGAAAGGGTTAGAACTTTTGTATATCTGGGTGTTACCCTGACTGAAGATTTCAGCTGGGGTCCCCAGGTAGTCAAATCTGCCCTGAGGCTTACACAGATAGTGGGAGGTATCAATAAGTTCCAGCGGAAAACCAAATTTAAACCAGTCTCGCCAGGTCTTGAAATGTATGGTGCCCAAGCCAGACCCGCCGCAATGTACGGCGCAGAGCTCTGGGGTCATACTCATACACTGACCCTTTCTAAGGTTGAACATACATTTATTAGAAACCTGTTAGGGCTCCCCCAGAGCACTCCGCTTATACCCTTGAGACTAGACCTAGGTTTAGAGCCTATCTCTGAACTCTTATCGAGCCGACCTCTCCTGTATTGGAGAAGGCTGTGGACAGCACCTGAACTCGGTGACTATAGAGCTGAGTTCTCTGCAATCTGGGATCAGCTGAAGAGCAGAAATATACCCTGGCTGTCCCAAATTAAAGCTGTAGTATATCAGATAGGCCTGCCCCAACTATGGGAGACCCCCGAGGAAAGTTGCACAGTGATACAGAGAACGGAGCTGTTGGCCCTACTTAGACAGTATAATCTAGCTCTGTTACACCGCTCACCATTTATGGGTAGGTTGACCACAGAATTCCTACAAATAAAATTGGTGCCCAGCAGGGAGGAGTTTTTAGATTTGATTCAACCCCTTATGGCAAAAAACCTATATACACAATTAAGGTATGGTTGCCTTCCAATCGGGGCATTGACTTGCAAATGGGCTGGAAGAGGTGAGGGGATCTGCCCAGTTTGTAACGAATCTAAAGAAGATCTAGCTCACGTTCTATTCTTTTGCTCTGCCTACAATGGAATACGTAGATCTTGGCTGGTGCCACTGTGCAGAAATTTGGGCCTAAAACAATGTGCCCAAGCCTGTAGGATTTTACATTATGACACCTCACCCCCCATTGTGTTCTCTGTCTCTCGTTTTTTATATGGCATGTGGCGGAGGAGGTCTGCCCTGATTAACTAATTAGTTCATTAATTGTTCTTAATATTGACGAACTGAATTGTTCATTATGTCTTTCTTGATAACTTCTGTTTAATAACTTTTTATCTCAAGTGCTTAATTATTTATGTATTTTATTCTGTATGTACATATTTTATCTGTGCTTTTATGGTCGTTGACCGAAATAAAGTTATCAAATGAATGGATTTAGAAAGAAGTCAGCCGGCTCCCCTAGAGGGGACACCTAATAGGTACATGTGTATTAAATACGGTATTTCTTCCATAATGTATAGTACACTGTGGAACAAATATACGAAAAAGGTTCCTGATCTAAGATGGCCAGTAAATGGGTCATTTGATTTTTAAAAGATTCAGTATGCAGAGTAGTATCTGTTTAAAAGAGAGTCGACAAGATATGTTTAATTGTGTACGAATGTGGGAGAAAGAAGTGCATGAGAGAGTGAGGAAAGAAGAAGCTATAGCAGAAAAAGAACAGCGAAAAATGATATATCAAAAAGCATTGGAATTGAAAAATAAGCAGATGAAGGAAATAAAAGAAAAAGAAGATAGGGAGCGTCGTTTAGAGGTAACTGGCCAGTATCCTATCAGGCGCCCTATTTATCCCATACTTAATAGACCTCAGGATGATTCCATCCTGTTAGATAGACCTCCTCCCCCGTATAAATTCCCTAGTGCCCCTGAGAATGAGGGTTCTGATGAGGAGCATTTGTCTTCAGAAAAAAAAGATATGGATAAGAAAGACAGGCGGAAGACTCGCTCTACTTTGACTACTGAATGCAAGGCCACTCTTAGATCCGTTGCTCAGAAGGCAGCTCGTGGGAATGCCTCCGCTCCAGAGCTTATAGCAATGGTTCAGCAGTGGACAGATTTAAAGCAGTTATACTTTGTAGAGACGTTTACTTGGGAAGTAAGAAAACATTTCTCGTGGGAATGCCTCCGCTCCAGAGCTTATAGCAATGGTTCAGCAGTGGACAGATTTAAAGCAGTTATACTTTGTAGAGACGTTTACTTGGGAAGTAAGAAAACATTTCTTTTTTTTAGAAAACATTCTGATGATCTAGAGCCCTCTGATATAAAGTCTAATTATAAACAATTAAGTGATGGCACCTTTCTTCCTTTATAGGTGCCTGATCTAATTAGGGGAGTGGTTAAATTGCGCACTGACACGTTCCATCTGCGAGAGGAGTAAAAAGCAGCTGGTAAAGCTACAACTGAACAAACAGTGCAGACCCCGGCGCGACAAGAGAGAGTTACGGGGACAGATAAAGATACCAGTGATATTGAAGTTACTATGAAACCCATGCGTGAAGCAACACCTCCGTATGTTCCTCCAAAGGGAGCGGGAACGAATGATGATAAAGATTCAGATGATGCAAAGGGATATTTTTTTTATAATTGGGTCTACACTCCTTGGAGTAGGGCAGACATTATGGCTCTTAAAGCTGTTTTGCCCGACCCACGGAAAAATCCGGCCGCTTTTTATGAAGAAGTGGAAAGAGCTATTAGATCCTGTACTGTGACTCTGCCAGATATTGACATGTTTTTGGACTTATTTTGCCCCCTGATATGTGGAGAACAATTCGGAAAATAGATGATAATGTAGCCTATGGTGATACTTGGGTGCATTTAGAGGAAATAGATGTGGCTAGAGAGCCTGCGCAGAAACCACGACAGGAGATATTAGATCTTCCCAAAGCTATTGTGACTAAATTGAAAACTCTTATACCCACTAAGAAAATAGATTGGACTACGTTAGCGTCTTGTAAACAGAAAGCGGATGAGTCAGTTTCTGATTTCTTTACACGATTTGAAGAGACATTTCATAACTTTAGTGGGCAGTCATTGACAGATGACACGGGTAAGCATCTATTCGTCGACAAATTTGTCGCTAACATGTTGCCAGAAATAGCTAGTTGCCTAAAGGCCACCGAGAGTTCATGGACTACGTCTTCCCCCGTCTCCCTTTTGACTATGGCTCAGTGTTATGAGCGACAGGAATTGGAAGCAAAAGGCAAGGAGGATAAAAAGGTTAAGGATCTAAAATCAAAAGCTATGTTGGCTCAAGTCTATGGTCCCTCCTTTAGAGGCGGTGGTCGAGGTGGACGTGCAATGTATCGCCCTGGTGTACCCCCTTTCCCGCGAGCAACTTTGTATTCTGATCAGTGTGCTTATTGTAAAGGGGATGGACATTGGCGTTCTGAGTGCCCCTTTTTGCAAGGTCAGCAGTATCAGCGAGGTAGAGGAAGCATGAGAGGCCGCCAAGGGAACTCAGGAAATAGGGGAGGCATTGATAATCGTACCAGATTTGAGGCAGTGGAACACAATCCAAATTCTAATACCTTTGATAGACGAAACCAATACCAAATGTCTGATTATTCGGCTGATGGTCCTAAGGATTCTGATTATGCATAGAATTGCCTAGGATGAGGTAAGGAACCAGTTGAGGTCCCAGTAGATCAGAGGGGTCCCTATGTTGATGCAAACGTCTTGGGTTCTACTGATCAGTTTCTGGTTGATACAGGAGCGACTCATAGTGCTCTGTCTAAACAATTGGTTCCTAGGGCTCCCCTGTCTGGCACAATGGTAACATCAATAGGGTTCGATGGGACACCTACACTTAGCCCACTGTCACAGCCACTTGAATTTAGTCTTCATAAATTCATTGCAGCATGTCCATTCCTGCTTCCCCCTAACACGTCGGATAACATTGTGGGTATCGATATGCTTAAAAAAACAAGAAAAGCTGTTGGTCTGGTAAAAGTAAATGTAAACTCTAACAACAACAGACTAAACTGAATTGGTTAAAGGAATCCTTCTAAATGGATAGAATCCCATCACCCACCGGAGTGGCATGCTTCATCATCTGGGATTCCACTGGGTTGCAAACCCTAGTGCACCTGAGGGCTGCAATCTTCTCAGCAGTAGAAGGAAACTCACAGATGTTTCGAAGAGTCATATAAGATGAAGTCTACTATAATCCCAAAATGTGGTGCATTAGGTTTTATATTGGGGGTGATGGTTGCAGTGCATGTGACAATTGTGTGTGAAATGGAGGTGATTTAAAATTGGCTACTAGGAAACTAAACAACTTTAGTAGGTGCTAACCTGGTGTCAATACTAAAACAGTGCGGGACAGTTTTCAACAAATAACTGTAAAGAGTCCACAAGGAACTGCATTTTGTACCCGCAGGAGATTGCAGGTTGTATTGAACCAAACGCTTTTTATTGTGACCCTATCTGTTTTGCACATAAAGCACATTAATTGCAGTAGTCTTTCCATCTCAAAGGTCCTGGTGAAAGCCTGGATCAAAGGATCCTAAGGCTGAAACATGTAGACCTGTCATCCTTGTGGACTCTTTACAGTTATTTGTTGAAAACTGGGTTGATGGGTCCTGCTTGAAGTTGTCTGATGGTACGACATCTGCTGCTTATGCAATTACAACACTTCAGACAGTAGTTGAGACAGCTCACATTCCACACAAGTCAGCTCAAGCAGCCGAGTTGATAGCACTGACAAGAGCATGTGAGCTTAGTACAGATCTATTTATTAACATCTACACCGATAGCCGATATGCTTTTGGAGTTGCTCATGATTTTGGGCAACTCTGGAAGAAAAGAGGCTTTCTTACTTCACATGGGACACAAATAGTGCATGGGGAATTAGTGCAAAATCTCCTTACTGCCTTGACATAGCCTAAGAAAGTGGCAATTGTTAAGTGTAGTGCACACAAGAAAGTGACTGATAAAATAGCAAAAGGCAATGCCTTCGCAGATTGTACAGCTCGTGAGACTGCAATGCAGCGAAGTACTACACCCATGTATGTAGTTAAGTCACAGGCTGAACGTTGGCATGATGCTAGGCAAGAAGTACTGGATATGCAACGATCTGCTTCTGTTGATGAATTAGACCAATGGTCTAAAGAGGGAACACTGGATGATGAGGGCTGTTGGAGGAATAAAGAAATGACAAAATGGAAGTTACCCACAACCTATTTACATCCTATGAATTATATGGCACATGGACCGGCACATGTTGGAGCATCCTCAACGACAAAGCAACTTATGCAAGTTTGGGATCATCCAGATATTGCCGGCACAGCTAAAAAGAGAGTCCAGTCTTGTCTGATCTGTCTTCAATATAATCCTGGAAAGGGAACACAAACTCCAGCAGGAGGGTTTGCCATACCTACTGCACCTTTTGAAGTCCTGCAAATGGATTATATCTAGCTTGAACGCCACCTAAAATCCCTGCACCATGTGGCAGGCACTGCACGGTGCCTGCCACACGGTGTAGAGATGTTTGAAAACATAAATTTTCTGTTGCAGCTTGTGCAGCGGCCCTTTCCTGGCCACCACACAAGCTGCAATAGGAAAATGGATGTTTCCACTGCCAATAGGGTGGTCGCATCCTAATGCTGTGGGTGGAATCACTGACTATTAGTCGGGTAGTTCCATTCCGATATGGTGTTGGTCAGAGGCTCATCCGACCAACATAGTAATCAGGCCCTAAGAGTCCAAGGGGCATATTCACAAGAACGTGTGATAACTACTGCAAGAGTAGGTTAACGCAACTCTCAAAATCACAGCCCATCGCGGGAAAATAACCCCGTGTCAACGTGGAATTCACAACAAGGCGGTACAATGCGATAGTCCTCCGAAAACACGGCCAATGTCCGCGATACAACCACCCCGACAGAGATAAAAACACAAACCACAACACCAGAAAATATGCGATGAGCCCATCCGCGATGAGGAAAGCAGGGATAAGCACCGCCAGGACCGCGAAACACACGGCAGGCAGGAATGAGCACTACAAAAGCCTGAAAAAGTAAGACAGCCCAAACCGAAAACAACAGCCAACCACAATGGAGGCAACCTGAGCCAGCAGACAACCACACCAAACCCATTGGCAACAAAACATTGTACATGGCAGGCCAACTTGGACACGATGAATGCAGCCTGAGAGCGGAGGAGGACAATGGCACAAAACCAGAACTCCAGCAATGATGTGAAAAACACAAACAAGCAGAAACACGCCAACAACAAGAAGGCAGCAATGCACACCGGAGGTGGGAGTCCAGCGCCACACCAGGAGCTGGATGATATGGAGGAAATGGGGTCCACCACATCAGTCTGGAGATGGTGGCAGGACTCAGGGACCGCAAACTGCACCAAACAACAGACACAACAGCACCACGGAGAGAAACCAGCAGAGACTGGGGGACAGGGGAGATGGGCACAATGGCACACATGCACAACTAAGCACAGCACATCAGCAGACAAACCATGCCCACGAGCAACAACACCAACCAGGTACACAAGTCACACAACCCGTTAATGTCACACCACATAATAGGCACAGAAGTGAACACAACACCGCCTGAAAGGGAGAAGGGTGAGCCAAATCAGAGCTGAAGGGACATCTCACACACACACTGCAGCGCACACACATACGAAGCAGAGCACCCCAAAAACCAACACAATGTGGTTCAAACACCAACTTGTGCACAACCAAACACAGGACACAAGTGCACCCGCCTGTGGCCGGTAAACGGCCATATGCATCTGGCAAAGCACAAAACAGGGACATGATAATGCACATGTACAAACACACAGTCCTGATGGGGTAGCAATGCACTGATGGCAGGGAGCCAGAGAGTCCGTGACACACATTGGCATACAAATCGAGACACAACACAGTTGTAGACAAGTGAAAGTGCGGAAACTTTATCAACAAGTGCGAGTCAGTACGGCCATGATAAGTGTCACGACATGCAGACAAATGCAGCAGCATGTCTGAATGAGGAACGTAGGAAAGCGCCCATGTCCATCTCGGGGGAGTCCCTCACCAACACAAGTCAGTGTCAACCTGCATTGATTGTCCGTGCCTGGAACATGAGTCCTGGCCAATGTAGCCATGTCCACTGACGTCTCTGGTCTTGTGACCATATCCACAACATGCAACCATGTGTCGTGACAAGTGCAATGGCTCACATCGAGTTGTGGCTGCAGGTACCTTGTCATTCGTCCATGAACGCGAATGCGGCTGCATAAGCCAACATCTCCAATGAGCGATCGTCGGCCACGACATCTGACATGTCGTCGACGTAATCCATCAGCTGACCAGGACAGATGTGCTGACTCCAAATAGTGGACCCAATGTGCACCAAAGCCCAATCGGGTAGTGGCTCAATGTGCTCACTCCACACGACGATTCGTGCAATCTCCCAGTTCAGTTTCCAGCCTGCATGCCGAACATCCATGCATGCCATATGCGGTCATCCTGGTGACACTCCTGGTCATGGTCCAACAGGGGGCGCACACACACGTCGAAATCCAGGTCAGCTACCGTTACGTTGGAGAGGCAGACATTCATGGACCAATCGAATATGCACGAGCGACAATGCAACACAGGTTGCACGCAGGTTACGTGCGCAAGGCGGAAGCCCACCCGGTAACTGATCCGCAGCACTGCCAATGGCAGTGCCCCCAGTACATGCAGCAGATGTGCACAGTACAGCTCCACGTGACTGGAGTAGAACATGTGTCTGGGATGGTCTGCTTGAAGCGGCACTTGCTTGCCCTGAGACAGTCCGGAGGATGAAATAGCACAGCTCGGTGCAATAAGCAGTGTCTGTGTGCAACGCGTGCAGGCCTTGGGTGGGGTGGGAGTACGTGTGAAGGCCATATCACGCATGCCAACTACGACCAAGGAGCACTGCGTGTGGGATGTGTACACGTTGGTCCCACGCCGGGCAGTGCGTAGTGTGGGATTCGCAAGCAAATGCCATCGTACCTGTCAGGGGGTGCTGGGCACATGCAAGTTCCTGCTCGGGGCAGGTCCACGGGATGACAAGGGGACTGGTTGCGGAGTGTCTCTAGGGACAGTGGAAGGTATACCCCCAGGGCAGGATGCAGAGGGCAGGCCCACGCTGATACAGTCACTATTGTGGAGATGAATGGAACAGACACGTCGGACACCAAATCCGGTCCAGCCAGAAGAAGATACAGAAAACCACCAGGCCATGGGCTCTGACGTCACCAGGGTCCTAATAGATGGTGCCCATGTCTCATTGCGCACAGAGTTAGTGGCACCAGTGCAGTTAGGGGATGCCGCCTGCGATGAGGCGTGTCCAATGGTGCGGATTCCTCCACATCTTACCCAAAACACAGTTCCACATGTGTGACCTAATGGACCGCAATGTAGGCCTGAGGTAGCTTTCGGCACGGGCCATTCACGAGTGTCGCTGGCATAGGTTGGATGGCCCCACCGGCCTGCGCAGTTCCGGTTCAGTGGCACCACGTGACGCGGACTTGCAATGAACAGGGTTGATGGCACCAGGTCAGTTGTTGATAGTGATCAGTCACCTCCGTGACTGTGACCCGACTTTCGTCCGGACTGAGCCGCATCTTCCTCTTACTCCTCTCCGTGCGACCACTGGCGTAAACACTGCCATTTGTGATTCACGACTAGGTGCTGGATGTGGGACCTACTGGTCCGCAGGGTAGTCCTGGCCCCTCATCCACGTGTGGCCAGCTGGCGTTGAACAGGGTTAGTGGCACCTCGTGTGGCCGGCTGGCATTGAACAGGGTTAGTGGCACTACGTGTGGCCAGCTGGCGTTGGACAGGGTTTGTGGCACCACGTGTCGCAAGATGCCTATATGGAACTATGCCTCACTGATCGGGGTGGTCTGGTGCTGTGGCCGCTGCCCAGGCTTTGGGGTCACTGCCATTCAGGACTCAGGACACAGTGTCACATATGGGACCTACTGGGCCGAAGAGGACGCAGGTGTAGCATGTGATTGTGGAAGGAGTAATGTGGGCCAGCGTCGGGGGGCCAGCGTCTGTCTGCGGAGGCTGCAGAAGTCACGGAACTGGTGCTTGGAGGTTGCACCGGCACGTCGTGTACCCTCCTTCACACACGCCGGTGTCGGCAGGTGATCAGTGGGGCCTGGCTGTGCAGGGGCAGGCCTGGCGTTTTCGGGGTCCAGCGGGCCCGGATACGGCAGGCGCACAGGATCGCAGGCAACTCCACTCATGAGGACGGCGTCGGTCTCGTGCCATGGTGAGAGGCACCGCCCTGACAGAGACGTTGGGCTTTCCAGAAGTGGACCACGCCCAGGGCTAAGTGCTTTTTATTCACACCCTACACTGGCCTGGCGTACGCCGGGCAATCCCACTCTGCTCATGCTTACGGGGGGGACGTATCAGGCAACATGTGCGCAAACTCCCCCACTGGCCGGGGGACATGGTTGCATCCACTGTCCACCACACTCCATACACCATTGGTGTGTGTCACCATGCATATGGGTGTGTTCTGCATACTGCGGTCTGTCCAGCACATCTCCGCCACTCTTGGCATTGTGTGCTTTCCCAGTCATGGTTCTCCTGCCTCCTTCACACATTCCTGGTTGCAACCTGCGATTGTGTGCTGTGTCAGCAGGGGGCACAGGTATGACATGTGTGCTGTGGATTGCCCCTGACACGTGCGTGCATCCAGCTAGGGCGTATGGTCCTTGCTTGGTGTCCTGCGGATCCTGCGCATGTGTTGGACGTATAGGGACTGGGGTGACAGGCTGATGGTGATGTCCAGGTCAGGTGTGGGGGACTTGGATGTAGCTGGCTGTGTGACTCCTCTGACTGTGGCGGGTGTTGGTTGGGGGGTACCAGGGGCCAACAGGTGCAGCACAGCCAGCAGCTTTGTGTGGGATGGGATGTTGGCTGTCCGCTGTGTTTGTGCCGTCAGCCTGCTGGGCGTTGTTGGTCAGGATGCGTAGGATGGTTGTCCTTTTGGGCCTGTAGTGGGCAATGACATTGTCAGGTGCTGGGTCTGTGAGGCTGGTGCGTTTCCTGGGGTTCTGCTGTCTTTGTCTGCGCTGCTTCTGTTGTGGTCGGGGGGGTGTTACGGGTGGGGTTTGGGGTCCTGGGGTGGTGGCGGTGGGTGTTGTGGTCCTCTTGGGTGTTCCGCCGCAATCCCCTGGGAAGTGAGCTCATCCTTCGAGCAGCCTGACTCACGGCGTATCTCCAGAGACCCCGGGGCCTCTCCCCAGCCCAGACCGCGGAAAACTGAGCACCCCGCGCCCCACATTTAACACAACCTGCAACCCACAACAGACGGCAGCTGCACACCTGCTTTTTTGTACACACAGAAGCGGTTTCCCGTTAATTTACACATAACAGGCACCCTCACCGAGTGGCGTCACACACACTATAAACGTGACTCAATTACACATGATTTACGGCAACAGTACCTATAAACGCACGTTCACGCATTTACTACTACAGTAGAAATGACCGAGTGGCGTCACACACACTATAAACGTGACTCAATTACACATGATTTACCGCAACAGTACCTATAAACGCACGTTCACGCATTTACTACTACAGTAGAAATGGTACACTTCCAGATAATACATAGTACAGCAAAATATTCGGTTTACTGGCTCAGTTTGCATGCTACAATGATTTTACATAGACAAGCAGAAGTGCGTGTACAAACAGGTGCAACACAGACAAAAACAAACGAAAAATCATCAAGGATTCTGCACCAAAAAAATAAGCGGCAGGAAAAGCGTTCGCTTTCACTTCCGAGTGAAAAAAAAAAAAAGCCCGCGAGTGGTGCGCGCGCACCACTGCGAGCCTCAGCCTATTGGTGTCTATTACGCGCACCAAGCGCGTAATAGACACCAATAGGCCATGGGCAGAGCAATGCGCCCGCCTGTGGCCTATTGCGTGCAGTCTTTCATTAAAAGACGCACGCAAAGGCCAATAGCTGCCTACAAAAGGAAAAGCACACGCACGAACGTGCGCGATTCCTAGGGCATCTTCCAAACCCCGTTTTTCACTTACAAAACAGCTTGCGCCTGCGCGAGCACTGCCGCGCAGTGCAACGCAGGGCTCGAGCCCTAAAAATCATTCTCTTGTGGCAATATGGTCCTTGGGGAAAAGTCAGTCAGGGGGCTCCAGAGCATCATACTTCTAGATTATGGCACCCATTCACAGGTTCCCGGGTGCACCTCAGATACAAAGACCTTCTGGAACATTCTGGATTTCTCTGCTTTCTAGTACACAGATCAGGGGCACTGCACGGGCACATGCAAACCCACACTGAGATTCACTAATGAGATTACTTGATTCCTGGTGCGCAGAGAGTTGGCAAACAACCACTATTTGTAGCGTTTTGGAGTAGTTGGCATGTTGATGATTGGCCTGTAGGTTCCCAAGACCTATCTCTAGTGTTTTTTTAAGTTGGGAGTTAAAATTGGAGTGCTATACATTCTGCTGAACTAGGCCTGAGATACAGGCAGCAATGTTCGACAGCTCTGATAATTTTTATCTGACTGAGCTATGGTGCAGCGGGTACAATAAATTGCTTTTTGTATGTGGCAGCATCAGGTGTGCTTGGGAGGATCTTCTCTTCCTATATAATGCCAATACAGTTAATGTCTTTTATAGGCTTTTTCATGTTTTAAGCCTTTGGTATCACTGTAAGCCTTTAATCTATCATTGGCCTGATTCACAAAGGTAAACTGAGATGAAAGTCTAACTACAACTTTCAGTATTCACAAAGGGCATTTATGAGTAGTAAAGTTAGGTTTTAGTCTTAGTTAAACTTAAGTTTTGTTCTTAAGTTTAACTAAGACCAAAACTGAGACAAAAGTCTAACTTTACTTCTCGTAAATGCCCTTTGTGAATACCGAAAGTCGTATAGTTAGACTTTTGTCTCAGTTTACCTTTGTGAATCTGGCCCCTTGTGTTTTATGCTGTTCCTGAGGATGCATGTACTTATAAGGTTTGATTATTGTAATTGTTATAGTAATGGAAACCGAAGCAGTTTAGTAATGTTTGCAGTACTGATATTTTATGGCACTGGATGATCTTGGAGACTGTATCCTCTAAGACTAGTTGGGACATTATGAGAACTGAAGGAATTACCAGAAGCCATTCAATTTCTACACCTATTCTTTGAGATGGGGCTCACATGAGATGTTGCAGGATGTGATGAAATTACTTACAGCTAGATCTGGAAGAGTTTCTTGGATGCCCTTTCTGATTTTGTACGCAATCCTGAAAGTAAGACTTTTTTGCTCCGAGGATGGCAAATTTGTAGTCATGGCTATGCACACAGTAAGCTATGTTATCACCAAGTTTCTTCAAGCACTTTTCTAGATCCCTGCCTCTGTATCATAACCTGGAGCTGTTTGCAAAATCATTTATTTTAAGGTGCTTTGGCAGATTTGGCTTTCTCTTTCGAGAGGGGACCACTGTATCAAGGGTGAGGAACATGACATTACCTGGATGATCTATACCAGTGAAGGATTGAAGGAGGTCATTTGGTGCAGCTTGTTGAGATATATGTCTGGGAAACTAGGGAAGGTTGAACTTATCCATCAATGGCAAACTCATGCCCAAGAACTATTCACCACTGCAGCCCAAATGACGGTCTCTGGATCTGCATTTCTTCCATTTCGGGATAACCATTTCATGATAATTGCTTGAGCTGGGTGAACCATGAGGATTGTACCTTTTTAACAGAGTTCTCATGTAATACATGCCCTAAAGTCTGCATGAGTGAAAAGCAAGACCTTAAAGTCCATCCTCTACTTCCTAGGTAGCAAATGATTGCAGTTTAGCTCACATTTGCACATTGTAAAAATCCTCCTAAATATCATCTTCTTCAACTTCCTCAACCTGGAGTAGTGCCATTTTAGCTCCAACCTTCGAAGTTTGGCAAGGCCACATATATATTCACATTTGGCACTATGTATTCGTGTGATGCAATAATATTGAGATATGGTGCACCAACTACATGGCAAGTGCCTATTTTGTGTGTTTTTGATATATATGTGTGTGCATATTAACATTTTCCTTATCAGAAATGCCTTCTATAAATTTAGATTGTAAGGTGGTGCATTAAAATGCCACGGATTAGTGAAAATGAATCATACGTTTGTTCAGTGCTCACTCTATAAATTGTGACTAGTTGCCATTTTCATTTAATAATACTGTATCAGTTATAGTGCATCATATAGGAGTACATTATAGGATGGCTTGATTTTATAACACTTCATCTATTGGGATATACGTAGGTTGTAGAACTAATAATCCAAAAGAGAAATATTAAGTTAGCATGATTGTGTGCCTTAAGCTTACAGTTGAGACATTTAATACTGACATGAAAGTTGCTTTTCTGTATACTTTCTCCACTGCAGGTGCAAACCAAAGGCATTCATTCGTTAGTGAAAAGCACATTGTATTTCTGAGAAAGTGAGGCGAAGATAAACTGGCAAGGTCGAACAATTTTAATGAAGGACAAAGGGAGTCTTTCAGTTGGTACTATAAGACGAAGGGAGGAACTCAAGGACACTATTGAAGCTGAGACTGGAATATGAAAGTATTGTTCAAAAAGCCAAGTTCTTTCTTGGGAACTGGAAGATACTGAGATGTGTATGAAGTCATGTTTCCTCGAATGTTCTTTGTGCATTATAATTAGTGAACACACCTTAGAGTTATTCAGATTCCCTTTAGACTTGACTTTCCTGATTGTGTGGCTTCATGCAAAACAAGATTCCTTACCAAAGAACTTCTACAGAGGTTCTGATGCTGACACCTCTCTTGCTTCCTTGATTCAATAGGGTTTCCCCCATCATTAGGTTAGTTTAGGGTTTGTTAGAAGCTGAAATTATTTTCCATGCATGGGGAGAAGGATCTATATCATTCATCCAGCCATCAAGTTATTTTCCTCATAGTTGGTATTGTGGCAATGAATATTCTTATATGCTCTTTGTTGTTGAGGACTAATAATGTCCGCCGGTTTTGTCTACCTTTAATACTCCTGTATTTCTATAATATGTCCTTGAGATTGATTTATATTCGTCTGGCTTTGAGTTTGTAATAAATCTTTTAAATTTAAGTTACTGATTCAGACGGTTTATTGTGTGGTCGTAATGATCACACTGTACTTGGAAATTTAAATTATTGTTATCCCCTTTTCCTCTCAGGCTGCTAAAAAGGTCTGTTGACCAGAGCTGAATTGAAAGAAACGGTCCAGAGCGATCTCAACCTCACCTAAATTACATTTGCATTCACCTGGAGCGATCCATTGCTCTCGGCAAGGTACTCCTTCAAGTGGTTGATATGACATCAGATGTTTTGGTCGATCATAGTAGGTAACTGTCACTTTTAATTTGCTCCGAGAGACTTGATAAAACAGATGAAAAATTCTCTTCATGTGCACCCCCCAAATTCTTAACTGCCTGCGATCTTAGAGTGACAATACTCATTGATTATGGCCAATCAAATTGAACTCAACTTGAGTGGAGACCAAAGGCATAGTTCCTCTGTCTTAGATTCAATAACAGGTTCATAGAGGAGGAGCCTAGCGCGCAACCAAGATGGCCGCGTAGGTGCGAGGCTCCCGAGGACCTCCGCGACCTCCTACATTAATCCTGACAGAATCCTGTCCCAGATGAGGGGACTGTATTTGTGAGCCCGAGCAGAGGTGACGCCCGTTTTCCGTTTTTAAATCGGACCTCGGACACCGGCGGGAGCATCGATAGAGGTTTGCAGCCTTCTCCACACCGGCCCCCCGTCCTGGAGTGGTGGGGCGATCCGGACAAGAAGTGAACAACAGCGGCGGGTGAGGCTGGGTAGCTCGCGTGCCCCGCACTTTCACTTTCGCTTTTGCGCCCTCCTTGCTGCCAGGCGAGGTTGGGTTGCGGGGCGGTGTGCGGTGCTGTGGCCTCGTTGGGCTGCCCTGCCGACCCGCCGGCAGCGATCTGTCCTGAGGATCGGCGGTGGCCCCCCCCCGGAGCCCTTGAACGGGATTGTCTGCCCCCTTTCTGAGGAGATTGGCTCGATTTGGGGATTGCGACCATGGCCACAAAACAAGATGGCGACCGGGCCAAGGTGAAGTCGACCCGTCGTGGCACGGCCCAACAATCCAATAACATGGACCGCTACACCCTCCAGAAGGGATCTCCAGAGGTGCTGCGTAAGTCCCCCACGGGCCCGACGGATGCTCCCGCTCTGCCCACGGACCTGACCCTCCGGGACGTCATGGGCGCCATCGCCGAGATGAAGGCCTCGGTGGACCAGCGCTTTGACACCCTGGCGCAGAAGATCGACTCGGTCCTCGTGGACGTGGGCCTCGTGAGAGCCGATCTGTCGAAAACAAATGACCGGGTCGATTCTTTGGCCCACTCTACCTCGGGCCTCACCACTGACGTGGCGGCCCTCCAACAGGAGGTGCGCAGGCTTGGCCAGGCGAGCGCCCTGATGAATCGTCGACTGGAGGATTCCGAGGGTCGGGCCCGGAGAAACAACGTCCGCATTATCGGGGTGCCGGAGGGACGAGAGGCGGAGGCAGCGGATCTGTTCGTGGAGGACCTGGTCCTCACCCACCTACAGCCCCGGGGGCTGAGCAAATTCTTTGCTGTGGAGCGGGCCCATAGGGTCCCTGGGGGTAGACCTAAGATCGGCGCCCCTCCGAGGCCTCTCATCGCCCGGATCTTCAATTTCAGGGACAGAGACGCTATCCTGCAGACTTCTAGGCTCCAAGGGCCGGTCAGACTGGACAACATGGATATTAATTTCTATCCTGACTTTACCCCGGCGGTCCAAAAGCAGCGATTGAGCTTTCTGGGTGTCAAACGTCGCCTACGAGACCTGAATCTCAAATATTCTATGCTTTTTCCAGCTAAGCTGAGGGTGGAGGTGGATGGCCACACACACTTTTTTGATCGTCCCGAAGCGGCTGGGGACTGGCTGGACACCTTGCCCGGAGATCGGGGCCGGGGGGGCGGGGGGGGAGCGGTTGGTGGGGAGGGCCCGCCGGATCAGGACTAAGAGACTAATGGTAGGCCTTGCTCCGGACTGTGTTATTGTCACCATTGACTGTTAGGGTAAGTTCCCCTCCTGAGGGGGTCGTGCGGGGTCTCTTGGGGGATCTCCCTCCTCCTCTGGGGGACTAGTTAGTTTTCTTCTATGGGGCGACAGGCACACTGCACTTTGGGGGGGCTATCTGGGCTCATGCAGGGGTGCAGGGTGGGGGGAGTTTTGTTGGGATGGGTGGGTTGGGGTGGGGTGTGGTTCGTTTCTACCGCAAGGCAAACCCTTTATTGTACTAGTGTTCTTGAGTTGCTCTCGGGGGGACAAATGATGGCTTCTGTATGTGATGGGGGGTAGGGATTTGACTTTATTGTCCTGGAACGTCAACGGGCTGGGGGATAGGATTAAGCGGGGTGTGGTCCTGCAGTATCTGAAACGGATCTCGCCTGATGTGGTCTTTCTGCAGGAGACACACCTTATTGGTAACTCCTTTTGTGCCATGAATCGACGTGGTTATCGTCTGGTGGCCCACTCGGGCTTTACGTCAGGCTCACGGGGGGTGGGCATTATGGTCAAGACCTCGCTCCCGCTAGAAATAGACGAGGTGCGCCATGATGAGAGGGGACGCTACACTGTTTTGGTGGGGAGGATGGAGGGCAAGGTGGTCGTCTTTGTCTCAGTGTACGTCCCACCGGGGTTGCAGTCCTCCACCTTTGCGGACCTGGGGCGCCTCCTTCTAGACCTTCCGGGGGGGCTTCTGGTGGTCGGGGGGGATTTCAACGCAGTGGTTTCTGGGACTATGGATCGTTATCCCCCTAGGGACCTCCCCCGGGCACAGGCGTGGCTGTCGGGCCTTTTGGATACACTGGGATTGGTGGACTGCTGGCGTTTAAAGCATCCCACTCAGCTGCAGTACACCTTCCATTCGGGTGCCCATGGTAGCCTTTCGCGGCTTGATCATATCCTTGTCCCTGCGGCCTATGCCGGGAGGGTGGGGGAGGTGCGCCATTTGGCGAGGGGCATTTCAGATCACTCCCCGCTCCTGTTGCACTTTGATGTCTTCCCGAGGGGGGAGGGCAGGGTAGCCCCGATCAACGCTTGGTACCTGCGCGACCCCACTATTCGCGCTGACTTGATTAAATCCTTGCAACGGTATTTCGAGGAGAATGTGGGGTCAGTCCTGTCGGCTATCTCCCTTTGGGAGGCTTTCAAGACAGTGCTGAGAGGGGAGGCCCTCTCCCTTATTTCCCATGCCCGGAGGCGCGCACAGGAGGAGGTGACCCGGGTGGAGGCTGAAATTACTGAATTGGAGGGTGATTTGGGGAGTGGGGTGACTGACGCTGCGCTGCACGTTCTGCACCTCAAGCAGGCGGCCTATAGGGCCCTCGTCACGGAGGCGGCCAGGGGCCTCAGCAGAGAGCAACAGGGGCGATTGTATGATGTGGGTGATAAGGCGGGCAAGTTGATTGCGTGGTTGGATAAGAAGGAGAGAGCGAGTCGTGTGGTCCCGTTGATTGAGAGGGCGGATGGCGTGCGTGTCACTGAGCCGGAAGGCATTGTTTCTTGCTTCGCGGATTATTTCCGCGAGGTATATTCCCCGGTTTCTACCTGCTCGGAGGAGGATTCCCATGCCCTGCTGCGTGACATCGCGCTCCCCTCCCTTTCTGTGGAGGACAGGGAGTTGCTGGATGCCGCCCCCACCTCGGACGAAATCGCCCTCGCCATCCGCTCGGTCGCTTCTGGCAAGGCCATGGGCCCGAACGGCATTCCTATCGAGTTATACAAGCTGCGACCGGATGTACTGGCACCCCACCTCCGCGCGATGTTTCTTGCGGCCCACTCGCGGGGCTCCCTCCCGCCGGACCAGCGTCTGGCTACCATCGTGGTTATCCACAAGGAGGGGAGGCCTCGAGACCGAGTCACATCCTATCGGCCTATCTCGCTCTTGAATGCGGAGCCTAAAATCCTCGCCAAGGTGCTCGCCAACCGGCTGGTCGGTGTGGTGGGCGACCTGGTCCACCAAGACCAGTCCGGCTTTATTCCCCATCGCAATACGGCTCTTAATCTACGACGCCTGCACGGCGTGCTAGCGCGTGTTCCGTTCGTGCGGGAGCCGGCCATCTTGGCGTCTCTGGACGCCACCATGGCGTTCGACACACTCGAGTGGCCGTACATCTGGGCGATGCTGGCGAAGTTCGGCTTCGGGCCGGGTTTCGTCAGCTGGGTCAAATTGTTGTACTCGGACCCACTTGCGCAGGTGGTGGTGAATGGTCGAGTCTCGGCCCCATTCGTGCTGGGACGGGGCACGCGACAGGGTTGCCCCCTGTCGCCGCTCCTGTTCGCACTGGCCTTGGAACCTCTGGCGGAGTGGCTGCGGTGGCACCCTTCTATCCGAGGTCTCCGTTGGACCCCCGAGTATGAGGACCGCGTGTCTCTCTATGCAGACGATATCCTTTTGTATTTAGCCTCCCCGCGTAAATCACTGATTGTCCTGGTTGATGTTCTGCACTCATTTGGCCGTAACTCAGGCCTTGTCATCAACTGGGCCAAATCCTGTGTCTATGTGCTTTCCGGGGAGGCTCCTGTCCTCCCGCGGGGCTGTCCGATCCAGATTGCCTCGGAGGGATTTCGATACTTGGGTGTCTACATTACGCTTGACCCAGTGGCCCGCTACGAGCGAAATTTGCTTCCCCCCCTCCAGCGTTTGAAGGAGGATGTCGCGCGCTGGAGGCGCTTGCCACTTTCGCCGCTCGGCCGGGCGGCTTTGTTCAAGATGATGTCACTGCCGCGCTTCCTGTACGCTCTCCAGAACACCATGGACCTGGTCCCAGCGAGCTACTTCCGTGAGGTGGAGGGTCTACAGCGCCGCCTGTTCTGGGACGGGAGGCCGCGTATAGCCCTGGCAAAGTTGACGCTCCCGTGGTACGACGGAGGGATTGCCCTCCCGGATATTAAACGGTATTACTGGGCCTCCCAGTTAGCTGCAATTAATCACGGCCTCTATGGGCCCGCCCTAAACCCGGCATTTGAAATGGACAAGATGCTCCTGCCCGGCGGCGACTACAATCGAGCGCTCTACGCTAGTGTGCCCGATTCCCGCTTGACGGGACCCACGCGTGTGATGGTGCGAGTATGGCACGCGGCTAGTGCAGCTATGGGCTGGAAGGACCGTTTGACCCGGGCGTCACCGCTGTATGCGTCCGAGAGGCTGGGCTCTCTGTGGACCTCAAAGGGCTTTGCGCAGTGGGACACTATAGGCATCAGTACAGTGGGGGATCTCTGGACGAGGGGAGGATTTAAAACTTTTGAGACGTTGCAGGCGGAGTTTCAGCTGCGGGGCAGTGAATACTTTCGGTACCTGCAGGTCCGTCACGCACTGGGCTCCGTTTTCCCAGACGTGGCCTCCATCCCGGAGTCCTCCCCCCTGGAGGATCGAGTGCTAGATGGCCATGTTCCGGACAGCACGATCTCCCTCATTTACAAGAAATTGATAAATGATCGCTCGGGCTTACTGACTGGCCTCCGCGAGGCCTGGGTTGCCGATGGGCTGGAGTTGGACGACGAGGACTGGATTTCCGCGGTGGCCTCTCCGAAGGAGGTGGCCATCCCGGCTCGCCTTCGTTTCGTCCAGCTTAAGATACTCCACCGGGTGTACATGACGGGGCCGAGGCTTCTGCGTATGGGCTATGCCGAGGACGGACTGTGTAAGCGTGGATGTGGTGCCTCAGCGACCTTTCTACACATTTTGTGGGAATGCCCGAGGGTGGAGCGATTCTGGCGTGGTGTGCATGAGGTCCTGCGAGCGGTTACGCATGTCGCGCTGTTGCCTGAGGCGAGGAGATGTCTGCTGAATGTGTGGGAACCGACCGATTACTCAGTTCCGCAGACGCGATGGGTGACTCTGGGCTATATGGTGGCCAAGCGGGACGTTGCACAGCTGTGGGGATCCCAGAGGTCCCCGGCGGTGTCGGCCTGGAAAGAACACATGGATTGGTGCATGTTCCGAGAAAAGGTGGTGTATGTGGCGCGGGGTAAGCCTGGTGCATGGGTGAAGATATGGGGCCCCTGGAACGCCTTCCGCGGGGATATCTGCGAGCCGCCGTTGTTGCCTCCCGCCTCACCAGCTCCATCCCCTTAGTTGTCTCCCTTCCCTAGCTCCAAGCATAGTGTTCCCCCAGTCCTGGACTTGTCTCCCTTCCCCTCTTGGGGGTTTTTCAGTGGATGGTTTGGGGTCCCCCATTTGAGGAGCACGTGCTGTCATTCTTGATCGTGGGTTGCCTTGCGGGTGTGTGTTTATTTATGTTGTTGTGTTGTAGAAAATGAAACCGTATTGCGGGCTCTGAGCCATATGGCCTGCGTTGTTGATACCTCCTGTCTTAGTGTCTATGCAAAGCTAAGTGCCTCATTGTATGTTTCTCATTTGTTCTCGTCACTTTAGCGGCCGGCCGGAAGGTTGTAGGCCCATACCTGTATATATTTGAGATTGCAATAAACGGTTTCAAAAAAAAAAAAAAAAAAAAAAAATAACAGGTTCATATAAGTTGTTTACAACTTTCTCCTATGTCTTTGAGGCACCACCTCTCCTCTCTCCATCCTTCTCAACTATACTACTAGTGGAACTTTATGTGCATATGTCTGAAAATCAAAATAGTGTGCTCTGATGACCCACGATAATGGTAGCATATAACTGTGAAAATGATTAGAACAGATACTACACTTGATCTTCTCAAAAAGGCCAAGAAGCAATGGTAGCATTTAACAGGAGGATGGAGAATGGAGAATGCCAATCACTGAGGGATTATGCATCTCAGTGAGAGAGTGGGAATACAAATTCCTCACCTTTTGTTTTCATTGGTCCTGCAAAAATTACTCAGTTTAGAGTTTGACAATTCCCATTAGGTGAAGGGGAGATTCTAGTCTTTCCGCAAGGAGATAGTAATCTAGTGTACCAAAGACAGTTGACAAATACATTGAAATGAGAACTGTCAGACCCCCACATTTTTACTTCAAAGCAGCTTCTCCGGTATATCCAAGTTTCGGCCTGTATGTCCAACAGCTCCAGCTATCCATATGTGGTTACAGCAGCTTCAGTGCCATGTCTTTCATGACCTTAGAGACTACTGGAAGTTTAGATCATGTCAGAAACTTTCTTGGTATTCTTGAGGTAACACTTTTAGAATTCAGCACGCTGAGAATAGGGTGCTAAGGGGCAAACATCCTACACTACTGAGGAGGTATAGAGGACTTTGGGACTACTGAGATGTTCGGTTTGAGATGACAACACAGGTATAAAATCATACAACCCCTAGGGTACAGGACAATGCCATGGACTAATATAAATCTTGAAAGGAGGAACTATGAAATTGTCTAATTTATGCAGAGAGCAACAATAGATGATTTTTGAGGTAGATACTCATCTACGAAAGTTTCAACAGTTGTGTGCGGCAAAGCTGAGGACATTCTGATGGGGATGGAAGGAATAGTGAGGAAAGGAAGCTATAAGGCTGTTGGATACGTCCATCTTAGTGAATACTATAGGTCTTGACAGATGTCAAGATGAGGTGGTGGAGGATTGCGAGGAGCTTAAGCAGATGGTAATGGGCAGGTTGTGGTACCACAATGTTGTGGTCACATATATCGACCTGAAGATACATAACCATAATGACGACTCCTAAAATATCATCACATTTGAATTAATAATAGTAAATCCACACTTATTTTGCCAATATTAAGTAGTTGATGTTATGGTCATTATATATCCATAGGTAGCTATTTCAACTGTGATAGTTTGCCCAAGAGCCAATGGACAGAGATGTGGTAGTGAGTGTAATGAATGTCAAGAACCTTGTTTCACTGTTGAAATAAACGCAGCGATTTCAGGCAGAGGTGGGAGAGAGAATGGGTTGACAAGAAGGAAACAGGATCTAGACTGACTTGGGTGTTGTGGATTAGGAACATCAGGTGATCTTGGTTTTGGTATGGTTAAGCGGAGTTTTGGATGATAGAGTAACAATTGGCCCTCCGCGTATCGGAGTGTGTCTTTGATGGAGCCAAAGGGGTCAGTGATAGTGGTACTGGAATAAGGAGTGCAAGAGGTGCTGCAGCCCCCGTTATAATGGAGAAAGACTGAAGGATAAATGCAACATAATGCTGTCTTTTCAAGTTTCTTTTCCAGTATCTTTCCGAAGGCTTATCATTTACAGTCATTTATCGAGCGTAATTAAAATGGAATTTGTACTTGTAAATTGTATTTATATAGTGCTTAATGCCCGACAAGGCATTTAGGCACTGTGGAAATGTGCTTTTTAATGAGCACACCGGTGCAGGGGTCACCCTTCTCTGTCCACGGGTCCGTAGACCAACAAAACAGAGATTGGCACTGAAGCTGGAATTAAAATTACAAGTTTATTAATCACTCATGAGTGGGACTACGTCCACACAGCACTCTCAAGTACTGCCTGAGGTAGTACATTGAATACACAGACCATGGTGCTTATGTACAGAGTGTGTTGCAGAGTAAGCATGTAGCTACGAATAGAAGGTAAAAGCATACACAGGAATAACTACCGACAAACATGGGCAGATGAGAGATCACTTAGTCAACATAGTGGGAGGGGGAACAGAACTGTTTACATCAGCAGAAAACAGTTGACAGTTATATGTTTAGCCCGGTGCATTCTAGCAGCTACAGGCCTGTTCTCAGCACGTACATTGCTTTGGCTCAGTACAGGAGGAGTTAACTAAAGCTGATGACTCAAGCAGAATAGAAAGGCAAGCAACAGTGAAGACAGAAGAATTACATAGCTAACAAAATGGATGCCACAAACAAGATGGCTTCAGCTTATGCTAACGGAAATTATTTCCACAGACGACCCTTTTAGCATATGCTGAAGACATCTTCCTATGTTTTTGAAGGAATACGAAAAATATCATTAATGTCAATCTGCATCATTTCATTAATTTCTTGATCACTTGCTAGTCGGGCATTTACATTCTTAACATTCTGTTTAGTCGGTATACATGAGGTGCAAGTAGAAACACATAAGGAACAAAGCATCGGGCCGCATTGAATACAAAGGCAGCAAGTAAAAAGAATCGCAAAAATTATACATATGGCTGACAATAATTTCCAGCCCCATACAGTAAACGTGTTCCATAGCCATCCAGTCAAAGTCCATGTCTCTGTATCCTGGTGGATTTCAGTGACTATTTTATGCATCTTGGAAAATGCATCAAAAATAGAAGGGGCGTGGTCAGGGATGTAAATACAGCAGCTACTCCAGATGATGCGACATGCTCCACCACGGTCAGCCAGGATGACATCAAGGACCATCCTATTTTGGAGTGTCACAATTCTCGCAGTTTGTGGTTCTTCTGTGATGTTTCCAAGCGCCATTGCTGTCTGATTGGTTACAGCCTCTACAAAACATGTCAAGCGCCTGATCTTTCTGCTGTTTAAGGCCTCACCAACGAAGAAGAATAGTCCCAAATTAAAGTCAAGATACTGCTGTAGTGCAGCATCAGTTTGATCCACCTCATCATTGGTTATTGTCCTCTAGAAGCGGCTCTTAGAAATGTCATTATACAGTTTATGGTCTTTATTGTACAATTCAGGTGCCAAAAACACATGTGGATGCAAAAAGGACACATAGCAGATGCCGGACCAACCAATAGGTATATGATAATAACCTTTACTTCCGCAAATGAAATAAGTATTGTGTGAGGACAAAAACTGCTATTGTTCATTCCAGTAATATTTAACACTAAAGTACAGTCACTTTTTCCCACAGGAATATTGCCAATACTGCTCACACAGAGATCTGCTCGAGCTCTAGTAACAGCAATAACAGGAGGCCCATTTCCCTTGGTTGTTCGAGTGTTAGGGAAAACATAGCACGCAGAGGAATTTCCTCGTCGATACTCCTCCATTTCCCAATCAGTACCTTTAGCTTGTGGATCTCCTTCCTCATCAGGGTAACAAACTTTATTCAACTGAGCATTTAGTCTTCCTACATCAGCATAAGTAATATTAGCAACTTCAGAGGCCCACAACAATGCAAACCGGGCTCTGCAGGAGCCATTATGTGAAAACGGCAAAGGCGTTCCTCCCTTTTTCTGATGAGCTGGCATTATTCCACATACCCAGCAGTTAGTAACGTTCGTAGCATTGTGTGTTTGGTGCAACATCTGAATGAAAGTGTTATTGGGGTAGGACATTCTGTGCTTCTGCTCATGATAAGGAAGAGTAAAGTAGTGGTGTTCAATAGGGACAGGAGTACTAGCAGTCAGTAGATTTCGGACAGGAGCTCCTTCCTCCACAATCCATGTTATTATGGCAACAATAACAATAGTCAAAGTAAGTCGAGTAGCAATTATTCTTCTTTTGCGACAAAATGTTGCAGCAGTTGATTTCTTCTCCTTAGGCATATTAATTTTGTCGACAAACAACAAAACAAATTGTGCCCTAAGGTCCTGGGCAGGCATTGATTTCTTCACTAACATTGAGACGAATATTCACTAAAAAGCTACCCCCTTTAACAATGGCTCAAACAGTCTTTTTCAGCAATGAAGTGTCTTTCTTCCTGGGTCGCAGCTGATATTGGGATGTACCAGGAATCGTGTGGTCCGGGAAGACTTCCTCAGATCCTTTAGGTGACATGGCTTGTCCTTTCTCGGTGACCAGGATATCGCGGTGATCTGCCAACACAGCTGGGTTCACTAGGTCTTGTAACACTTTTCGACAGTGTGTCGCATGAACCCAGTTTTTACGGTTCGTCACTCGAACTGCAGTACTGGTAGCCAATAGTACCTGCTCCGGTCCTCACCACCTCGGTGCTAGGGAGCTGGTTCTCTGGAAGGACTTTATTACCAGGTAATCCCCAGGGCGCAAGCAGTGGCCCTCACCTTGCGATCTATCTGGAAGAGTCTCCCGAACCTGTTGATAAATAGAAGACAAACTGCCAGTCAACTGAGACAAATAGTCATTCATCAATACATAGGGTACATCATGTATAGGGCGTGGTTTAGGAATCCCCCAAATATTCATGGGCCTTCCAAAAACCACCTCATACAGTGTGAGGCCAGATCGTGTATGTGGTATCTATCTAATGGATAGCAATGCTAAGGGCATTGCATCAGGCCATTTCAAAGATGTGGAAGCCTGTATCTTAGTCAATTTCAATTTCAGAGTGGAGTTGTAACGTTCCACTAGTCCTGCTGATTGTGGGTGAAAAGCAGCATGAAACTTCTGCTTAATTCCCAACCCTTTCATGAGATACTCAACAACTTGCCCAATAAAATGGGGTCCGTTGTCACTCCACAAAATTCGACAAATGCCGGATCGGGGAAAAAACCTCCAGTAGGAGCACCTTTGCTGTACTAAGAGCTGTATTATCTTTTGTAGCGTATGCCTCCACACATTTACTAAAGGCACAAACCACTACCAAGACATTCTTCAGGTTGTTACAGCGCCCAAGCTGCATGTAATCCATTTGCAGGACCTCAAAAGGTGCAGTAGGTATTGCAAACCCGAGATTGTGTTCCCTTTCCAGGATTATACTGACAGATCAGACAGGACTGGACATTTTCTTAGCCATACCGACAATCTCAACCTCATGCGTAGTCTTCGCCTCCCACCTGTCGATCCTCCCTGATCCAAAGAAAATCACCAACCGAAGGCCCCAGTCAAGGCTAGCAGCCGCCAGGAAGATCAGAGTTGGAGAGCTGAAAAATCACCTTGGACCACGAGCAACACTAATCTCATCAGGTGGTGCGCCCCTCAGCGAAGTTCGTCTTACCAACCTGATCTCCTCCCCCGGTCCGACTGCAAGCCCTTATCCGGGCGCCAATTTGTGGAGCAGATTAATTAATAACCTGCTGGTGCAGGGATCACCACTTCGCCACGGGTTCTTATCAAGTAAGGAGGAATCGACAGGGGAGCAAAGTCAAACCATGGATAGTTTATTCAATCATTCATGAATGGGTCTCCATCCAACAAGTACCATCAAGATATCCAAGGATAGAACACACTGAACGACAGTTACATGGGTTTACATAGGGAAAATCACAGACTAGGCACGCCCAGAGGTAAATAGAGCTTTGGGAAGAACACACAAATGAGACCATTGGTAAGAATCAACAACCTTGGTGCCTTGTGTAACTGTCGCATCTTAAAGCTGCATAACAAGATAGGCTTATCTGAACAAACTTTGTCTAAGGCTTTATCATTGTTTGAAATACACACAAAACCCACAGTGCAGACATCAGCTGTTCTTTTGTGCTGACTTTGCATGTTTACGCAGCCTACAATGTCTCAACTTACATTCGTGACCTAATGTTTATGCAAGTGTGCTGTCTAGGTTAGAATCAGGCTGAAAACAGGTCAAAGGTGAGCATGGATGAAGCACAGCTAAATTAAAAAACGAGAGATTCACATGGGGAAAAACGTATTGTAGCACGAAAATGTTTAAGCATATCGATACCCACAATATTATCCGGCGTGGTAGGGAAGAGAAAAAATGGACATGCTGCAGTGGATTTATCAAGACTAAATGCAAGTGGCTGTGACAGTGGGCTAGATGTAGGTGTCCCATCAGAGCACTACGAGTAGCTCCTGTATCAACCAGAAACCGATCAGTAGAGCCCAAGACATTTGCATCAACATAAGGACCTTTCTGATCTACTGGGACCTCAACCGGTTCCTTACCCTATCCTAGGCATTCCTATGCATAATCAGAATCTGCAAGACCAGTGACCGAATCATCAGACATTTGATATTGATTTCGTCTGTCAAAAGTATTAGAATAATTTGGTCCGTGTTCAACTGCCTCAAACCTGGGACGAGTTCCTATTCCTCCCCTTTGTTCTGAATTCCCTGGGCATTCTCTCATACTTCCTCTACCCTGTTGATACTGCTGACCTCACAAAAGGGGGTACTCAGAACGCCAATGTCCAATCTCTTTACAATAAGCGCATTGATTAGAAGACAAAGTTGATCGAAAGAAAGGGGGTACACCAGGGTATATACTGCAAGTTCGCCTCTACCACCACCTCTGAATGGTGGACCATATACTTGAGCCAACATAACTTTCTTTTTTAACTCCTTTACTCTCTTATCCTCTTTGTCTTTTGCTTCCAATTCCTGATGCTCATAATACTGGGCCATAGTCAAAAGGGATACTGGGGAAGACGTAGTCCACGAACTCTCGCTGGCCTTTAGGCAACTCGCTATTTCTGTCAGCATGTAAGCGACAAATTTGTCTACGAACAGATGCATACCCGTGTCATCTGTAAAGGACTGTCCACAAAAGTCATGGAATGTCTCTTCAAATCGTGTAAAGAAAACAGAAACTGACTCATCCACTTTCTGTTTACAAGACGCTAATGTTGTCCAATCAATTTTTTTAGGGGGTATGAGAGTTTTTAACTTAGTTACAATAGCTTTGGGAAGATCTAATATCTCCTGTTGTGGCTTCTGTGCAGGCTCTCTAGCCGCATCTATTTCTTCTAAATGCACCCAAGTATCACCATATGCTATATTATCATCTATTTTCTGAGTTAGTCTCCGCATATCAGGGGGCAAAATAAGTCCAAAAAACATATTGATATCTGGCAAGGTCATAGTGCAGGAGCTAATGGCTCCTTCCACTTCCTCATAGAAAGCGGCTGGATTTTTCCGCGGGTCGGGCAAAGCAGCTTTAAGAGCCATAACATCTGCTCTACTCCAAGAAGTATAGACCCAATTATAGATAAAATATCCCTTTGCATCATCTGAATCTTTATTGGCCCTTGTTCCCGCACCCTTCGGAGGAACGTACAAAGGCGCAGCTTCACGCATTGGTTTCACAGTAACCACAGTATCCCTAGGGTTATTGTCTGTCCCCAAAACTTCATCTTTTTGCACTGGGGTCTGAAATGTTGTGCAGTATTAACTTTACTAGTTGATTTTTGCTCCGCTTTTAAACATAGTGTATCATGTCTTAATTTAACTACTCGCCTAAATAGATCAGGTATATTTGACAAAAGGAAAGTTCCATCATTTATCTTTTTATAATCAGAATTAATATCATTGGGCTCTAAGTTTTTAGAAACGTTTCTAAAACCAAGTATTACCTCCCAGGTAAACTTCTCTGCAAAATATAACTGCTCTAAATCCTTCCACTGCTGAACCAGCGCTACAAGGTCTAAAGCAGAAGTAGTCCCACAGGCTTCTTTGCGAGTAGTGGATCAGATAGTGGCTTTTTCGTCAACAAAGTAGAGCGAGTCTGCCGCCCATCTTGCTTATCTAAGTCTTTATCGTCTGAAGAAAGATGTTCTTCAGAAAGATTATTCTCAGGGGCAGAGGGAAACCTATACGGGGTGGAGGTTAATCTAATAAGATAGAATCATGCTGAGGTTTATTAAGTATGGTATAAGTGGGGCGCCTAATAGGGTACTGGCCAGTTACCTCTAAACGACGCTCCCTTTCCTCTTTTTCTTTTACTGCCTTCATCTCTTCATTTTTTAATTTCAATGCTTTTTGATATATCATTTTTCGCTGTTCTTTTTCTGCTATAGCTTCTTCTTTTCTCACTTTCTCTTGCATTTCTTTCTCCCACATTCGTACTCAAACATATCTTGTCGACTTTTTTCTTTGACTAAACACTGCTCTACATATTGAATCTTTTAAAAGTCAAATGACCCATTTACAGGCCATCGTAAATCAGGATCCTTTTTCGTATATTTGTTCCACAATGTACTATACATTATAGACGAAATACCGTATTTAATAAACATATGTCTATTAGGTGTCCCCTCTGGGGGAGCCTGCTGACTTCTTTCTAAATCCATATTGGTACCACCAAGACAGCAACACAAACTACTGAGTGTGCTGGACACAGGCATGCTACCAAGTTTTTGTAAAATATTACTCTTCCAAAATATTCAAAAGTAGAGAAAAATCTCCACATTACCTGCCTTTATCTTCTGCAAAAAATAAATCAAACAAACAAAACCAGAATCTTGGCCAAGCAAACAAGAGTGCCGCTTCAGCGACCTTACCAAACAAGAGTCTCCAACCTCCAACTGCCAATCTCTTGGTCGATCTAATGGTCACAGCAAAAATAACGCCAAAGGAAACCTCAGTCCGGACCGGCCAACACCTGGAGGGTCAAATCGAGAAAACCGGAAAAATCACTTTGCCTGCAAAGACAAGGGACTCCTCATGCAGCAAGTCTCCTCAGCAATATTCGACTATACCGTCAAGACCACTCCTTCGGATAGCCGCATCCTCGATGAGGCCCCATGTTGGGCGACAACTGTGGAAATGTGCTTTTTAATGAGCACACCGGTTCAGGGGTCACCCTTCTCTGTCCACAGGTCCGTAGGCCAACAAAATAGAGATTGGCACAGAAGCTAGAATTCAAATAACAAGTTTATTAATCACTCATGAGTGGGACTATGTCCACACAGCACTCTCAAGTGCTGCCTGAGGTAGTACATTGAATATACAGACCCTGGTGCTTATATACAGAGTTTGTTGCAGAGTAAGCATGTAGTTGCAAATAGAAGGTACAAGCATACACAGGAATAACTACCGACAATCATGGGCAGATGAGAGATCACTTAGTCAGCAAAGTGGGAGGGGGAACAGAACTGTTTATATCAGCAGAAAACAGTTGACAGTTATATCTTTAGCCAGGTGCATTCTAGCAGCTACAGGCCGTTTCCCAGCACGTACATTGCTTTGGCTCAGTACAGGAGGAGTTGACTAAAGCTGATGACTCAAGCAGAATAGAAAGGCAAGCAACAGTGAAGGCAGAAGAATTACATAGCTAACAAAATGGCTGTCACAAACAAGATGTCTTCAGCTTATGCTAATGGGAATTATTTCAGATTTCCACAGCACTTTGCTGAGAGTAGCATGCTACTCTAGAACCCACAATTAGTGATAATAGTTAGTAGATTGGTAATAGGTGGTTTATTTTTTTCCATGTACATTAGTTGTGTTAGATTTGTGCTCATGATTTCTTGTGTGTTTGATAGAGTTTAGTTTGGAACATAATGTTGGGAATGGATTTGAAAGCGGAAGAAGTACGTTGTTTTTTGTAATTAGTGATCATGTGTGCCTGTTAGTTGGGTGACATGGCTAAAAAAGGGGAGGGTGATGTTTCAGGAAGATGTTTGGGAGTTCATATTAGTCAGAAAGGTTTGAGATGAATCAGAGAGAGTAGGGATGGGAGTAATTTTGAAGGGAGTATTTTGTTTTTCAAAGGTTGAGTATTTTTTGGGAATCAGCTAAAGAGGAACAAGGTTTTTATGTTGATTACATGGAATGTTCGTGGTCTTGGTGATTATAGGAAATGACACAGAGTATTATCCTTTTTAAAACATAACAAGGTCGACATTGCCTGTCTACAGGAGACAAATCTCACGTATGCTGAGACCATTTAGTTGGGCAAGAATGAAAGAGGTAAGTTGTAATCGGCTACCTTCTCCTCCTGTTCTCTGGCAGTCTCCATCTGGGTTGGTTCAGAAGGACCCTTTCATATGATTTATTGGGACCCAGATGTGGAGGGCAGATATATATTGCTCAATGGAGAATTAAAAGGGAAGGCAATTTGCATCCTTAACTCATATGCACTGAATATGGCCATACAACCTTTTTAAATAGAATGCAAGAGTTAAACTCAGGCCATAAAGAATTGCCAATTATATGGGCCAGAGATTTTAACTGTGTACTGGAGGCACACTTTAGAGACACCTGCCAAAATATCAAAATAAACTGGGAATGACTGCAGCCCCTGCTGAAGTAATGCACCATGCTGGTTTTATTGACGCTCGAAGGGCTATTCACCCTGGGGACAATGAATACTCCTGTCGCTTACTGACACACACAACCTTTAGTCAGTTAGAGTGGCTCCTGGTGGCAGGTATGATGCTTACCAAGCTGCCCTATGTCAAAACCTTGGATAGATTTTAGTCAGAGAACTCTTCACTAGTACTGGAATGCAACTTGGAGGTGAAAATGGGATTGGTCACTTCCTGGTGTAGGTTGGCAGATGTACTGACAGACACAATGCTTAGACTCCTTCACCACTGCACTCGCGGCCTACTTGGAGGAGATTTGGGAGACTATTACCACCAGAGCGATCAAATGTGAAGCAACAAAAGCTGTGACACAGGGAATGTGTCTGGGAAAAATCTATGGAGTTAAGAAGCAGCTACAGACGGATCTAGAAGAACAGGAAGCCAAACTGGCGAGGTTACAGTGATATGAACTTGAATCACCTGAGAGGAGGTTGGAGGCGCTGGAGGTCCAGCACACAATGGGTGAAATTTGGGAGGGATTCAATAAATTGACTCTCAAGGATTACTGTTAGCGATTGCATAGCAAAGGGGCTAAAGCTAGTATTTGTAATTGCTTGCCTGGATTCTATAATGGGAGAAAACCTCTCTGTTGCTGCTTCAGCCTGTTTGCCTTGGAGGCGCCTTAGCTGTGACGCAGCCGATAATCACTGATTCCTTTGTCTCTGTATTGAAACATGGATGTCAGTTCTTCTGAAACAATACAGGCATTTCTGGCATGAGTGGACATCCCGTACGTCCCACAGGACATCGTGGAGCTGCTTGGCTGCGTGTGGCTTAATGAAACAGTAATGAAGATCCTCAGATCAGTGTTGGGGTGTGTACATTTACCTTTTTAAGGTGTATTTAGAGGCAATTCATCTTAGTATGGACGTGTCAAGATGGCGGCCATTTTTATAACACCTTTTACGGCGAGGGTGCCATTGGACAATGTCCACGGTATTATTAATTACATGCGAATAATATGGCATTTCACCTTAATATTAGAAACCAGGTTGAGCTTCAATCAGTAATTTTTTACGGCATCTACAGCACAATTTAAATTTTAATATGTTTGTGATTTAGGTTGCCGAATAGTTTGCAAAGGCGGCCGGAGCCCATTGTAATTTGGGTATCCATTCCACACCGATATGAAGGGAGAGAGTTGCGCGATTTGCCATTTTAAAATGGTGGTGCCAGTGTGGTGTTTGTACATTTACTTATACCCTTTTAGGTATATGGCGAAAGACGCGATTGACCGTTTTAAAATGGCGGCGTCAGTTCCTTGGAAGCAGACACTCGTGACACTCGTATCCCATCTCTAGATCTACGATCAGAGGAATGAGTGCTCTATATATACTGGAGGCCTGCCAGAGCCCGGTTTTTAAACTCAAATGAGAGATGACTGAAGAGCGTCTGGAGGCATAAATGTCCCACTGCGTCTCTATCTCTAAACTATAAAGGAGTAGACTCGGAGGAGATAGATGTGACGCTCTACCATATTTTAACAAAGGGATAATACCTACTCAGTTTGTTGGCAATTTTGGTTGTGGTGTCAAAACGGCTGCTTGATAAAATGAGTTTTGGTTTGCCTTTTAACCTTTTTAAACAAAAGGGGTTTCAAATTAAAAAAGTATATAGAGTTAAACTATTATGCATATTAATATTTAAGGATAAACCAGCCTTAACAAGCAATGTAATAAAACACACAGTGGGGTGAAGTACTGGCTGTGTGTTTGTATTTAATGCCATGTAGAAATGGAACCTTGGGTTGAAAGAGTTGTCATCCCTAAAACGCATAGGGAGAATTTTGGTCCCTCACCTTGTATAGAAATGTATTTTAATATACAGGGGAGAACAGCTGTAAAGCCACTATGCAGATTTGGCAAAACCTAAATGATAGACAAAGGTGGGGGAACAGCTTCTGGTTAACAATTAGTGAAAGGACCCTATGTTTTTTTGCTATATACAGGCATTGATTTAAACTTGAAGAATCCTACCTATGAAACCACAGTAAGGAGGACCAATAATTTGGAGATTGTTTAATCCCAGAACTCGGGTGACAGAACATTTCCAGACTACATTTCATTTAAGGTAATGCATCAAGGAGAGTCATGTATGGCATTATAAAATGTAGATAATGTTCCTCGAGTCTGGAATATTACATATGTGTTTTAGGCTCACAGAGAGAGCCCCACATTTGAAGGACATACCTTAGAAATATATGGGTGGCCTTTGACCTTGAGGAGCCAGGTCCCAAGAGTGTTGATTGAATGATAATACATCACCATTTCCGGTGGGCTGACCGTCATAACTGCTATTGCACTTGGGGGTCTCGAACATTTAGGTGCCGATTCCAATCCTGGAAATATTTTCCCCATACGAATCGTATCCGGTATTTTTACCGTACGAATCGTCCAAGTAGCGTACAAACTGCCAAGTACGATTCGGATGGGAAAAAGTCCATACGAATCGCATTGGGAAAATTTCCCCACACGTCCTCGGGTTGGAAAATGTGTCTGACACTTCCCCGGACGATTTACCGTACGAATCGGAAAAATGAAGTCCGACCGCGCTAGTACGATCCGTCCCGCCCTTCCGATTTTACAACCGTATGGAAAAAACACCGTACGGACCGAACTCCCATAGTAACCATCGAGCCATGTGCCCGCATACGCGCCGAACACCCCCCCCAGCCCCTGTATGTACGCACCAAACGCCCCCCCCGGCCGCGGATGTACGCGCCGAACCCCCACCCGTGTATGCATGGAGCGTACCCCCACCCATGTATGAATGGAGCGTACCAACACCCCACCAGTGTATGTACGGCGCGTACCAACACCCCACCAGTGCATGTACGCGCCGAACCCCCACCCGTGTATGTACGGAGCGTACCCCCACCCGTGTATGCATGGAGCGTACCCCCACCCGTGTATGAATGGAGCGTACCAACACCCCACCAGTGTATGTACGGCGCGTACCAACACCCCACCAGTGCATGTACGCGCCGAACCCCCACCCGTGTATGTACGGAGCGTACCCCCACCCGTGTATGAATGGAGCGTACCAACACCCCACCAGTGCATGTACGCGCCGAACCCCCACCCGTGTATGTACGGAGCGTACCCCCACCCGTGTATGCATGGAGCGTACCCCCACCCATATATGAATGGAGCGTACCAACACCCTACCCGTGTATGTACAGCGCGTACCAACACCCCAGCAGTGCATGTACGCGCCGAACCCCTACCTGTGTATGTACGGAGCGTACCCCCACCCGTGTATGACTGGAGCGTACCAACACCCCACCAGTGTATGTACGGCGCGTACCAACACCCCACCAGTGCATGTATGCGCCGAACCCCCACCCGTGTATGTACGGAGCATACCCCCACCCGTGTATGCATGGAGCGTACCCCCACCCGTGTATGAATGGAGCGTACCAACACCCTACCCGTGTATGTACGGCGCGTACCAACACCCCAGCAGTGCATGTACGCGCCGAACCCCCACCCGTGTATGTACGGAGCGTACCACCACCCGTGTATGAATGGAGCGTACCAACACCCCACCAGTGTATGTACGGCGCATACCAACACCCCACCAGTGCATGTACGCACCGTACAGACGCCAAAAACACACCTACTGAACCAGGACAACCCTAAACAACACAAGGAGAGTCAATTTGATTCACACAACACCGGAAAACATGTCCAACAAGCCCAAATACACCCCATACACTGACCTGCAACTGCCAAACAGCTAAACAGAGGCCCAAAACACAACCACTCCTTAAAACACACCCACCCAAAGTTCAAACACAGCCACACCCACAAATGGACCAATAAAAAGGCCCAACACACACAAACCATGATCCTTTGCAACAGATCCACTACTGCCAGACCACAGAGACAACGCACTGCACCATACTACAGCCATCAATACACCTTACACTTGCACTCCTTCACACAACCACCATCACAAACACCCCCTCATCACATTCACACACACACACCTTCACAACCACACTCACACACCCACAACCATCCACACCCACACCCCACACCATGCCCACTAACAAGAATCCAAAGTTCACAAAGGAGGAGCTGGAGGTCCTTGTCGACGAAATCATCAGAGTCGAGCCACAGCTCTTCGGAACATTGGTCAGACGGACCAGCATATCCGAAAAATCAGCCATGTGGCAGAGGATTGTCGATGCTGTGAATGCTGTCGGGGCCACCAGCCCCCGTATGTACGCACCAAATGCCCCCCCGGCCGCGGATGTACGCGCCGAACCCCCACCCGTGTATGTACGGAGCGTACCCCCACCCGTGTATGCATGGAGTGTACCCCCACCCATGTATGAATGGAGCGTACCAAACACCCCACCAGTGTATGTACGGCGCGTACCAACACCCCACCAGTGCATGTACGCGCCGAACCCCCACCCGTGTATGTACGGAGCGTACCCCCACCCGTGTATGCATGGAGCGTACCCCCACCCGTGTATGAATGGAGCGTACCAACACCCCACCAGTGTATGTACGGCGCGTACCAACACCCCACCAGTGCATGTACGCGCCGAACCCCCACCCGTGTATGTACGGAGCGTACCCCCACCCGTGTATGAATGGAGCATACCAACACCCCACCAGTGCATGTACGCGCCGAACCCCCACCCGTGTATGTACGGAGCGTACCCCCACCCGTGTATGCATGGAGCGTACCCCCACCCGTGTATGAATGGAGCGTACCAACACCCTACCCGTGTATGTACGGCACGTACCAACACCCCAGCAGTGCATGTACGTGCCGAACCCCCACCCGTGTATGTACGGAGCGTACCACCACCCGTGTATGAATGGAGCGTACCAACACCCCACCAGTGTATGTACGGCGCATACCAACACCCCACCAGTGCATGTACGCACCGTACAGACGCCAAAAACACACCTACTGATCCAGGACAACCCTAAACAACACAAGGAGAGTCAATTTGATTCACACAACACCGGAAAACATGTCCAACAAGCCCAAATACACCCCATACACTGACCTGCAACTGCCAAACAGCTAAACAGAGGCCCAAAACACAACCACTCCTTAAAACACACCCACCCAAAGTTCAAACACAGCCACACCCACAAATGGACCAATAAAAAGGCCCAACACACACAAACCATGATCCTTTGCAACAGATCCACTACTGCCAGACCACAGAGACAACGCACTGCACCATACTACAGCCATCAATACACCTTACACTTGCACTCCTTCACACAACCACCATCACAAACACCCCCTCATCACATTCACACACACACACCTTCACAACCACACTCACACACCCACAACCATCCACACCCACACCCCCACAAACATCCACACCCACACCCCACACCATGCCCACTAACAAGAATCCAAAGTTCACAAAGGAGGAGCTGGAGGTCCTTGTCGACGAAATCATCAGAGTCGAGCCACAGCTCTTCGGAACATTGGTCAGACGGACCAGCATATCCGAAAAATCAGCCATGTGGCAGAGGATTGTCGATGCTGTGAATGCTGTTGGAGCCACCAGAAGGACCAGGCATGAGTGCCAAGCCAGGTGGTACGATCTGCGGAGGATGGTCCGCCGCAAAATGACGGACGATCACAAACAGGGGAACATCACTGGAGGAGGGCCGCCCCGCAGACTGGTACAGTACTATCCCTGGGAGGAGAAGGTGATGGCCACACTGCCGCCGGTGGGAGTAGACGGAGTACAAGGAGTCCCAGACCCTGGTGAGTACACAAACAACTCACCTCACATGGGGGGAACGCCATACACAACCAAAATCCCAATCATGCACGCAACCCCCCCAAAGCCAGCACCGGACACAACCACACTCCAAAAACACACACATGCCACTAACGCCTCCATGCCCCATGCACCAAGCAAGGCCATGCCAAGTCACAGGCCACACAAAACACCAACACAAGACAGGATGTCCCAGATGCCGGGAGGGTGGGCCACAAAACTAACACATAGCAACTCTGAAGCACACAACAATGCCCTCTGCCCATATGGCCTAGGGCACAGCCATACAAACAGTGTGTCCCCACACAGTACTGTGTTGCCTGCAAATGGTGGCCGCGTTGCAGGATGACATGGGTATGAAGGCACAATTTGCACATAACAGCAGCTAATGAAGACGCATCACTCTGAAAGAGTGTCAGCACACACCGCCACAGCAGCAGCGCAGACTCAGACACTCCGCCCAATGGGTGCCCGGAGATTAGAAACAAACCCACATGAACAAGCCAATGGCCTTTGAAAGACCTGCAAACTGTGTGTGCCCAGGAAGCTGGGCTGAGGTGACAGAGGGTGACACACAGAGGGAGGGAGAGGGGGAGAGAGAGGGAGGGAGACAGAGGTGGACACAGGGAGACAGACAGAGGGAGGAAGGAGGGTGACAGAGGGAGGGAGAAAGGGAGACAGACGGAGACGGACAGAGGGAGGAGGCTGACAGAGGGAGGGAGAAAGGGAGACAGAGGGAGACCAAATCACCCTTAGGTGGTGTGGCCATGTCCGCTCGTCAGCAGGTGGACTGTGTGCATGTAGACAAGGTTTGGCAGTGCGTGACCCCCCCCTTTTTCCTGTGATAAACACTGGGCCATGTGTCAATCTGTGCACGAGTACATCCGTGCTGCAGGCACAAACCTAACCTTACACCCAGTAAACCTACCCACTGTGTTTGGTAGAACCCTGTCACAAATGCTCAAGTTACCTACCTGCATTCTCAAATAGCATGGTAAAAACACCATTTGGCAAAGTACAGTGCAACACGTAAGGCGGCTCTGCATGGCTTGCTACGCCCGCTCACTACACTGCTGACAGCGATCCAAAAAGATGCATCAACTAAGATTGTGTCACACATAGGTAAAGTGTCGAAAGCTGTGGCCAAGGGACATACCCATGCACAAGAGCACTGCGAGAGGAATGCAAGCCATATCAAACCACCCAGAGGAACTGTGCCAACTCACAAATGAATGAAACATGGATGTCGCATGTAACACAATTAACATTGTCTCTCTCACACACAGGTCAACGTCGTCGATCTCCCCCCAACACTGGGGGGGAAGACTCACAGGACCAGGCTCTGCGTGAAGAGGACCCCACCGGCAGCGGCGACTCTCACCACTCCGTGGACGACCCAGACCAACCTGGCCCCTCTGGTGTCCAACCACCTGCAGCACCTGCGTCAGGTACAACTGTGCCAACCACCACCCCCATTCCTGCCACATCCCAGGACACACCCAGGAGCCCTGCCCGCACACAACAACACAGCTAGTCTGTCCAGGAGGGACAAGGTTCTCCGGGCACCCAGGAGGAGGCAGGCGACACCGCAAATGCCATCCCTCAGGGGTCCCGGAGACCCGATGTGCCCACAACGGCAGGCCAGGTGCAAGTGGGCAGGGGTGGTGGGAGTGGAGGACGGCGGAGGCGCGAACCTGGCTAGTTGGCTCAAGAACCGGTAATGTCACACGTCAGCAACATCCTGGACACATACCGGCGTGACACCAGAGGCATGGTCCAGATTGCGTCCACCCTCACAGACATCTCGAGGAGATCAAGACCCTGCAGGCCGAGCAACATGCCTGTCAACAGCGACACCAAGGACGGATGGAGGCAAGACAGGCTGAGCTCGTGGCGGTGCAAACGGAAATGACCCGTGTACTCCGTCGGATTGCCGATAACATGGGCAACCCTCCCTGTGCCACCAGGCAAAGAACATCCCCACCCACAGGGAGGGATCAGGAGGAGGAGGATTCATCCGACGGAGCATCCCAAGCATCGTCACGGCCTGCATCTGAGGGTCCCCGCAGGAAGGTGGGTCGTCCACGCAAAAGACCGAGAGAGTCAGCGGAACATCACCATCTCCCAGGTCACCTGGCCTGGCACCTGGCCCTCTGGCCCAACAGCAGGACAACAGCAAATGACATTCTCTGCCACATGGACTTGCTGGTCACTGTCTGACCAATGTTGACAAAGACTGTGGCAAAGACTCTGATGACTTCCATTGGTAAGGATACCAACTCCCCCAGTGAACTTTGGATTCTACACTCCCGCCAAGCACCTCTTGTCATACCCCCAAACACGTACCCCACCACAAATAAATATCTTCACAATCACGAGATGATGCCGTCATTTTGCATAATTCCACTACATGTGTGTGTTGTAAAGTCAAACCATGCCTGAGTTTTGAAGTAACTCCAACTATGCATACCCTGGGGTCTGAGTCAGGCACAGGACACACATGGGTCACAATGTATCATCCAATACAGACATGGAGCACCATACTCACCCGTGATAGGCCCAACCAGCTGAGGGGGTGCCCGCACAACTGTGCCCACAGACCTATTCAGAAGAGCAACAGTCATGCGCAGAGGTCAGGGATCATGTGGAGTGTCCTGGGGTGCTACTCCCAGGTATGTGTAGACAGGTTGCAGAACCATGGCCTGCATGCTTGAGTCAGGTGGATGTGGAGAATGGTGGGCCGGCCAAGGTTGGATGCATGGAGATGGCACAATGGGGTCTTGGATCACAGTGCCACAAGGTTGTGTTGTGGTTGTGGGCTGCATCCTGAGTGTGTGCGTGGATTGAGAAGGTCATCCTGCAGCTGGCAGTGATCCATTCCCCCCATCGCTGTTGGACGTTGATATGGCCTGGTCGCCGGATGTAGAAGCAGAGCTGTGCTGATGCACCCTGGATGTGGACAAGTATCATGGGAGTTGTAACGCACATGTCCGTAGAGTGCAGGGTAGGATTAGACACGGATGTCGTAGTTGACCTGGGGGATGGTCTCTCTTGCCTTGAGGTGGATGGAACTGGGGAACTTGTGCATAAAGCAGAGTGTGCTGCAGCATGAGGCACAGATGCTGCTGATCAGCATAGCACATGTCAGCAAGCAATCCATGATGAACACCAGCTCGTTTCCGTTGACACTGGGTACCCTTGCTGCAGGCCCTGCAGCAGCATGCGCCATGTCAAGAAAACAATGCCCCAAGTTGCACACAAAGACAAGGATCTCAGGAAGGAACTATGCAAAAGGTGTATGTCAAGGAAGGAATGTCTAGTTCAACATGTCACACACACAATTTTTAAACAACGGAAGATGCACTCAAATAACAAAGTCCAGATCGATATATATTCCAAAGAATTTCTTAGTCTTCTTATTTATTAAAGAAAGTGGACAGCCAACGCATTTTGTTCCTATAACACAGGAACTTCTTCAGGGCTGTAATCAATATATGGAACAATATGTATAAACAACAACATATATACTTACAGTACATTTAAAACACAACATATAAAGGATGACTGAAATTACCACATTGAAAACAAATCCGAAAATAACAAGACCAACCTAACAGGCATAAATATATATACACACGTATCAATGTGTTAAAATTCTATGTACATAGAATCTTTCTGATCTGAAATCTTCTATCCCAAAAAAGAGAAACAAATTATATATAATAACTATATATATCAAAATAATGACGCGAGGAGAAAGAGAGAAAGAAGAGAAGCAGATAAAAGAAAATATCTCAAAGTCACAAATGCAATTACTAATATCGAAAGATAAAGAAAAAGGAGAAGAAGCAGGTCCATTTTATGTGTACCAAAGTCAAATAGAAACTAACCACAAACTATGAATGAATAAAGACAGACAGGGTTAACACAAAAGAAAAAGTGTGAAAAAAGCTCACCATGGAGTTGGTTACATGAGAATAAGCTCATTCCATAGTCGTTGAATCAGAAAATTCACAGATCACAGTAAGGTATCGCACATTTAGTGTATAGCAACACGTCTGAAACACAAATGTAAGAAACCCAATAGCATCATGGGCGCACAAGAAGCCGATGGCATCATGAGTAAAGCGTAAATTCACACCAGTCATGAACTATCACCGTAATATAGATGTTTTTTATGAGAAAGTAAGCGAGGATTTGTACAATATGGAGACGACAAAAAATTCACCCCTTGGGTTAATCACAACATTACTGCGCAAGAGAGAAAAGCCCTCGATCGTTTAAAGCATGACAAGAGTATTGTCATCAGGGAGGCTGATAAGGGCGGTAATGTTGTGATTATGAACCATGATGACTATATGAATGAGATCAACCGCCAAGTTAGCAATGAATCCTGCTATAAGAGAGTTGTGGGAAACCCGATTGAAAAATTGACCACCATGATTAACATCAAATTGAGTGAATGGAAGGATGTTATGCTACTTACGGAAAATGAATTTAGATATCTTAGAGTGGATTGTCCCAACTTTCCATGCATATACATCCTTCCAAAAATACATGAACCCAATGCATTTCCACCTGGTCGTCCTATCATTTCGGGGGTGGGCTCACCCACCGAGAGGCTATCAGAATTTGTTGACTTGAGACTGCAAAAATATGTTGTTAACCTCCCGTCATATATCCGGGACAGTAAGGATATTCTGGTTAAATTCAAAGATTTTGAATGGTCGGAAGAACTACTCTTCGTTACATTTGATGTAGAAAGCTTATACACATGTATTCGCAAAGATCTTGGGCTTTTGGCAATTCAGTCCTTTTTGGATAAAGAGAATGCTGATCAGTTTTCCTTTAATGAGATGATTATGGAGATGATTAATATTATTCTTTGTAATAACTTTTTCCTTTTTGACAGATGCTGGTTCCAGCAAATCCTTGGTACTGCGATGGGCTCCAGGTTTGCTCCCTCGTACGCATGCCTCTTTATGGGGTGGTTCGAGAGGGAGCATGCCTGGGGCAGAGGTGCCTCCCCCTGGACGGATTATATTGTGTTCTGGGGGAGGTACATCGACGATGTGATCTGCCTCTGGTCGGGGTCTGTGGAAGAGTTGAAGGAATATCTGACATATCTAAATGATAATCAATACAATGTCAAATTCACAATGGCATTCGATAAAGATAGTATTGATTTTCTGGACATAACATTTTTTGTGAAGGATGGGAAAATACAGAGCACCCTTCACAGAAAAGACACAGCTTGTAATGGGATCCTTCATGCTGATAGTGCTCATGCTCGGTCTGTTGTTAACAACATCCCCTACGGGGAGATGATAAGAATACGAAGGAATTGTAGCGATGATGACACATACCTTGACAACATCTCAGAATCAAGAACCAGGTTTTTGCAGAGGGGATACACTAGAGAAGTTGTGGATAAAGCCATTGAGAAAGTTAAATGTCGCACTAGAGAAGACACTTTGCGCCCATCACACAAAAGGGATACGTCCAACGAAACTCCAGTTAGGTTTATCACACAGTACAATGTAAATAGCTCCAAAATCTTTAACATTTTAATGAAAAACTGGAGCCTCCTTGGAGATATACCATCCTTAAGGAGTTGCCTCACTAATGCTCCATCTATAACATACAGAAGAGGTAGATCACTGCGAATTTTTTTATGTCCCAGTTATGTGACTAATCCAAGGGAAACGTGGTTGCCCACTAAACCCAAAGGTTTTTTCACCTGTGGAACGTGTAACATGTGTCAACATGGGAAAAACAAAACTCTAAACTTTTGCTATAACACTAGTGTCAAGTATGATGTCATGCATTTTATAAACTGCAACACTACTCACGTTATCTACGTAATAGGTTGCAATTGCGACATCATTTACGTAGAGAGTACAACCCGCCCTTTAAAAATTCGAATACAGGAGCATCGTAGGGCTATTATAAACAAAGATCGGAGATATCCCTTGAGCGAACATTATAGGTTAATGCACCCTAATAATGACATGTTCTGGTTTCACGGAATAGACCATGTCCCTATCAACAACCGAGGGGGAAATAGGGAACTTCTGGTCAGACAAAAGGAGGCAAAATGGATCTGCAGATTGAGGGCCACTGACGTAGGTCACAATACTGACAAGGAATTACATTACTTCCTAGGTTAGTGTTGTCCTCTAAATTGACTAGGATGTAATTTGCTTGCTTTATATCAAGAAGATATTGTCTGATTGGATTTAATAGGGTTCTGTATGCATTGAATATATTGTTAACTTTCTCGATGTAGACACTTTATAATTCCATGATTATGTGTTCAAAATAATGGTATAGTACACATATTGATATGTGACAAATGATTGTCTGTGCTTTCTTTCTCTCCTGCTCTTTTCTCCTCTGCCTCTTTTCTTTTCTCACGGATGGTCCTCCTTCCATTTTTTAAGTGTCCATTTTTTGAGTGCCCATGTTGTCTAATACAGTGCGTTTTATATACTCACTATGTTTTTGCCATATGTTGGCGCAGATGCAGTCAACATACCATACGGGCTATTTTATTTGTTCTTCAAACAACTTTTTTCGCTCTGTGGGTTTGTGTGGTTACCATGCCATTATGTCTCTAGCCTCACACAGTGGCCAGTTACTTTGCGGCGTTTCTTTATATATACGTATATTATGTGACAGTTACACGGACTTCAGGATGGCCACTTGGCTTTCTTTAATACATTTTAAACAAAGATGGCTCTGTAATTATTATGGCCCCTTTTTCTTTGTTATTCCACTTATGGAATCGACTTACTGGTATGGGTGACTTACTTGTGTAGTTTTTATACCTCTTTGCTATTTTAAACTAACTCAGCAGATAACTTCGCTGTTTATATATGCCCATTCCAAGATGGCCGCCCGGTCCGCTATGATATTCTTTGTTTCGTTTTGTTACAAATACTGCGTTATGTTAATTATTATACTCATTTTCTTATATTGATATAGTTTATTGATTATTATGTTGTTTACTCTCTTTACGTATATAATTTTCGTACTCTTATAGGGAGGAATATTGTTACCCTTCTATAGGACTGTCGACTATGAATGCCCTTTCCAAGATGGCCGCGTCGTTAGTCATGTCAGACTTGTCCCTCTTCTTTTTTGATATCACTGCTCTATGGCTACGCAGGGTCACGTTTGGCCGGTATATTTAAACCGACCTAAAAATGCGGGTCCGTTTGCTGTGTCGCGTCATTGCCGGTTACCATGCCGTCGGATATTTGCTGAACTTAAAGGTGAGTCCGGTCAGCCGGATCTTATCTGTGGTAACGGGGGCGTTACTGTATTAAACGCTATGGTCCTTTGACGTATGATAAGTGGGGATCCTTCTATGTCGCTTCAATTATGTGCAATACTTTCTTTGTTCAATCTGTCTCTAGATGATGGACGATCCGCAGATAACATTGGTTATATTTGTGAAACGTGGTTTTCTGTGTGGTTACTAATGACATATTTGCCCTATGACCGCGTCGTTTTTGTACTGAATGCGACTGTCTCTGAATTACGATTAACGGGGATCGTTTGTTTTTTCCTCGATTATGCGTTATGCTGCCTTTTCCCAAAACGGTCTCTATACACTGTGGGGTTTTTAATATATGTGCACGGGTTTGTTCGCTACATGGGGACCCTCGGCTGGCTCCAATTGATGTAGTGGCTTTTATTTGGAAAATGCTGGAAGAGAACTCTTTGAGGACTCTGCTACCTTGGTTTTATGACATGTCATTGTTATAAAACGTACATTAACCACACACTGTGAAATCTCTAGACAGGTTACTTTCTGCTTTTTATAAACTAATAATTTCGTCGGTACTGCCTTGAGGAATAGTTATGTGTTAACATGCACATTCACATTCACCTTCTTAAATTAAAAGACAGAATACATTGGTCTCTGATGACTTAATAATATTTTTGTTTGCATTGCATTGATAAATAGTTGTGATGAGAATACTTTCTCTTTTTCATCAGATAATTTGGTCCAACAATGGATTTCTTATCATTATGAGTGAACACTGGTTGCAATACATTAATTCAATACCGTCAAGGCGAGTGTATCGCAAGGTGATTTCAGATTTTTTAATCAAATATTATTATTATTTATTTTTTTTTTTTAAAACCTTTATTCGTATAAGTCAGATACACAGCTATTCAGCCGACATCCCGGAGGTTCGGCAGCTAATCAGTCAACACATGAAGTCCTCCAGAGCTCTAATGCAGGATAAAGACAAAGGTTTCATTTTTGAAAACTACCTACAATAAACACAACAAGCAAGGCAGTATACACCACAAATTCGTGCCAGTTCCCAGCGGGGGCGCGGCCCCATTTCCAACATCAAATCAAAGCCACCGATCGGGAGGATGAGGGAGAAGCAGAGGCGCTAACATTCTAACGGAGGTGCATCAGAAAGACCCAAGACGAAAGTGAGGCTAGGGGGAAAGTTGCTCCTCTGGTGGTTCACTGGCAGGAGGCAGACATATGCCCCCCCTATATTGGTTCCAACTTCCCCATACCTTATGCTATTTCTTAGGCCTCCCCCGTGCACTATACACCGTTTTCTCCCGAAACATGCTCCAGTCCATGTTGTCCTTCCATGCATCCAGGGTGGGCGGGCTATGAGAGCCCCACAGTCGTGCTATATCTCGCTTAGCCACCATATTGCCTAGGGTCGCCCATTGAGTCTGCGCTGCGTCATAATCTGTAGGACCCCACACATTCAAAAGACAGCGCCGCGCCTCTGGGTGCAGTACAATACCCGTGACCTCCTGCATCACAACGTGAATCCGCTTCCAAAAGTCCGCAATCACACCACACTCCCATATGATATGTAGAAAGGTGCCCACCATCCCGCAGCCCCTCTTACATAGCCCATCCTCGGAAAAACCCATATGGACCAGCCGGGGCCCAGTGACATAAACTCTGTGCAGTATCTTAAGCTGGACCAGCCGTAGTCTGGCGGGGATCGCGACCTCCTTAGGAGAGGAGACGGCGTATTGCCAATCCTCATCGTCCAGCTCAAGGCCGTCCCTAGTCCACTGATCCCGCACCCCCAGGAGGAGGTCGGTCCGGACGTTCACAAGCTTTTTGTAGATTAGGGAGATTGTGCTCTCCGGCATATGGCCGTCCAGGATCCGGTCCTCCAAGGGAGAGGACTCAGGCACCTTTTCCCCCTCAACGAGTACCGACCGCAGCGCATGGCGCACCTGCGCATACCGGAAATATTCCGTGCCCTCCAGCGCATATTCCGTCCGTAGCTCGTCAAACGACTTAATCCGCCCCTTGGCCAGCAGGTCACCCACCATGGAGATGCCAATCGGATCCCATTTCTCGAATCCCTTAGAGTGCCAAAGTTTCTCCAGCATATCGGAGTCATACAACGGAGTGGCGAGGGTGAGCCTATCTTTCCAGCCCAACGAGTTCGTGACTGTCTTCCACACATTCACCGCCACCCCGGTCGGCCCCGTGAGGGACCCAGCTGGGGGCCTCGAGTAAAGTGCTCTATAGTAGCCACCCCCACGCAGCAACCACCGGTCCATAGCAAAGCCAGGGCTAAGCGCCGGGCCGTAGACTCCATGATTGATCGCACTCAGTTGTGAGGCCCAATAGTATCTTCTGATGTCGGGAAGCGCGATACCCCCATCGTACCAAGGAAGAGTTAGTTTTGCTATCGCTATACGCGGACGGCCGTCCCACAGCAGCGAGCGCTGGAGACTCTCAACCTCCCGAAAGTAGCTGGCCGGAACCAGCTTCTGGGTGTTCTGCAGGGCATAGAGAAAGCGGGGAAGAGACATCATTTTGAAACGCACAGCACGGCCAAGGAGGGAAAGCGGCAGCCGCCGCCAGCCCGCTACATCCCGCCGCAAGCGTGCCAACGGAGGGACCAGGTTCCTCTCGTACCGTACCGTTGGGTCGGTAGAGATATAAATCCCAAGATACATGAAACCCTCCCGGGCGATCTGGATCGGGCAATTCCGCGGGGGAACCGGGACGTCTCCACACAGGGCATACAGATATGACTTCCCCCAGTTAATGGTTAGTCCCGAATTCCTCCCGAAGGAAGTCAAAATGTCGCAGACAACTATGAGGGACTTCCGGGGTGAAGTGAGATAGAACAGGATATCATCGGCATAAAGGGAGATGCGGTCCTCGTGGTCAGGTGACCAGCGAATCCCCTTCACATCTGGGTGCCATCGTATCCAGGCCGCCAGCGGCTCGAGAGCAAGAGCAAACAACAGCGGCGACAGAGGACAGCCCTGCCTGGTACCCCTCCCCAGCTCGAAGGGACGGGACGCCCTACCGTTGACCTTGACTTTAGCGAGAGGTCCCTCATATAATAGTCTCACCCAGCCCACAAATCCGGGTCCGAAGCCGAATTTCGCAAGCACAGCCCACAGGTATTCCCACTCTACCGTATCGAAAGCCATCGTTGCGTCGAGCGCTGCCACAATGGCCGGCTCCCGCATCGTCCCCACCCTTGCGATCACTCCGTGGATGCGCCTAAGGTTCAACGCGGTGTTACGATGCGGGATGAAACCGGATTGGTCAGGGTGGATCAGATCGCTGATCACCCTGACCAAACGGTTAGCGAGGATTTTAGCGAGGATCTTCGGCTCGGCGTTAAGGAGCGAGATCGGCCTATATGAGCTGCACCTGTTCCTGGGCTTACCATCTTTATGTATGACCACGATTGTTGCCAGGCGCTGGTCGCATGGGAGGCATCCCGTCTCCCGCGCCTCCACGAACATAGCTCGCAAATGCGGAGCGATCTTATCCGGCCGGAGTTTGTAGAACTCAATTGGCAGGCCATTCGGGCCCGAGGTCTTGCCCGAACGCAATGAACGGATAGCCCCCGCGATTTCGTCGACTGTGATATCGCCATCAAGATCGTCCCTGTCTATGTCGGAAAGGCAAGGCAAAGCAAGATCACGCAGGAGTTCACACGAATCCCCCACTGGTCTGTCCGACACGGAGGTATAGACCGTGTGGAAGTAATCCGCAAAGCACTGGACTATGCCATCCGGCTCCGCGACAACGACGCCATCCTCCGTCACGAGGTCTGGCACAACACGATTGACCCGCTCCTTTTTATCCAGCCACGCGATTAATTTCCCGGCCTTGTCCCCGACGTCGTACAGACGGCCCCGCTGTTCCCTACTCAAGGCTTTGGCCGCGTCCGTCACAAGGGCCTTGTACTCCGACTGCTTAAGGGTCAAATTGTGCAGCGCCTCCGCCGTGACCTCCCCCTCCAATGCCAGCTCCAGATCCGCGATCTCCGCCTCAATCTGGGCGACCTCCGCGTCTCGCCGACGCTTGGCCGCTGCTATCAAGGAGAGGGCCTCTCCCCTAAGCACTGTTTTGAACGCTTCCCACAAAGACACCGCCGACGTGACCGAGCCAAGATTTTCCTGGAAATAACGATCGACCGCCTTCAGCACCGCACTACGAGTCGTAGGGTCCCTGAAATACCACGGGTTAATTGGAGCCACCCTACCCCCCACTCCTCTACCAACATCCATACAGATCCACACCGGCGAATGGTCACAAATACCCCGTGCCATGTGCCTGGCCTCAGAGACGAAGGAGGCGTGTGCAGCTAGGGTAAGCACATAATCAATTCTGGAGAGACTGCCATGCGCCCCGGAGTGGAAAGTGTATTGCCGCTGTGTGGGATGCAGTAGTCTCCAACAATCAACCAGACCAAGGGTATCTACAAAGTCCGGAAGCCACTTCTGAGCCCCCCCCGAGCTCCTTGGCGGGTGTCTGTCAAGCAATCCGGAGCCAACCGCATTGAAGTCGCCACCCACCACCAACATTCCCTCTGGGAGATCCAACAAAGTCCTCTCTAAGTCAGCAAGTGTGGAAGGTTGCAGTGCAGGAGGGACATAAACCGACACCAGGACCAGCGTCCTGCCCTCCCACCTCCCCGCTACAGCCGCAAAGCGTCCCCTATCATCAACAGTAGTGGAGTCGACCTCAAATGGCAGGGAGGACCTGACAAGTATTCCAGCTCCTCTAGACCCCGAGGAAAACCCGGAGTGTGCGACAAATTTGTAGCCTTTCCTGTTGAGTGCATAGCACGTGTTACCAATCAAGTGCGTCTCTTGCAATAAGACAATATCAGGGGTACATCGCTTCAGAAATTGCAGGACAATCCCACGCTTAATACGATCCCCCAAGCCATTTACATTCCAACTGAGTATTTTTAAGCCCCTACCCCCCATCCCAACATGTAAGGAGACCACCACCCCCCGCGTGGAACCGCACTAGAGTCACAGAAGCTTGCATCCTTACGCCTTGCATAACCAAAAACAACAACAACCCCAACAACAACCCCAATCCACCCCCCACCCTGCACCCCTGCGTAAGCTCTAAAATGCCCCCAACTTGCAGTGTGCCTGTCGCCCCATACAAAGACTAATCTACAAAAAGAACCCCAGAGGAGGAAAAAGCTCCCAAACTGCCCCCGCTACCCCCCGGACTGTCACCCTCCCGGGGGAACCGGAGATCTAGTACTTAAGTCCTGGCTCATTGTTCATCACCGCCACCGTCTGCTCCACCGGAGCGTTCCACGCTAGTCCGTCCTTGGGGCAATGTGTCCAGCCAATCTCCGACCATGTCCGGTGATTCAAAAAAGAAAGTCCGCTCTTCGAACACCACACGCAACCTGGCGGGGAAGAGCATGGCGTATTTCAGTCCCATCTCTCGTAGCCTTCTCTTGACCGCCAGGAAGCCTTGTCGTTGCTTCTGTACCATCTGGGTAAAGTCCGGATAGAAACTAACAGTGGTGTTCTGGAATAGCGTCGGGCCGGACACCCGTGATGCTTGCAGAATGGCATCCCGGTCCCTGAAGTTAAAGATCCTGGCGACAATCGGCCTCGGAGGGGCCCCCACCTTGGGCCTCCCGCCAGGGACTCTGTGGGCCCTTTCAACAGTAAAGAACTTACTAAGGCCTTTGGGCGCCAGATGGTTCACCACCAGGTCCTCCACAAACAGGACCACCGACTGTTCCTCCGAATTTTCCGGGACCCCAATAATGCGCACGTTATTGTGCCTTGCACGGCCTTCGAACTCTTCCAACCGTCGGGCAAAGTGATCATTTGCAGTCCGCAAGGTACGGACTTCCAGCTGAAGGCCGGAGACGTCGCCCAGGAGGCCTGCAGTCTTGAGGTCCAAGGACTGAACCCGCTCATTAGTTTTCCCCAGGTCTGCCCGAATCAGATTGACGTCGATCGATATGGCGTCCACTTTATGCGCCAGGGTCTCAAATTGTTGCCCGATAGAGGACTTCATCCCCTCGATGGCCCCCATGATATCTTGCAGGGTTGGTTCCGCGGAGGGGGGCGACACGTCCTTCAAGGCCTCCAGCGTCTGTCCCGATCCGCCCGGTGACCCCTTCTGGTGGGCATAGCGGTCCATGTTGTTAGTCTGGGTGTAGCCTCCCCGCCTGGTACTCTTGGGCTTCTGTTTTTCAGCGCCCGATTTGCTCGACATCGCAATCTGCCGCGGAGACAATCTACTTGCCCATACAGAGTAGACAACCATGCAACCAGTGACTGGCGCTACCCACGTCCAGGCCCGGGCGCGTTGGAGACAGGAAAGCGAAAGTGAAAGTGAAAGTGAGGACACCTTCCTTCCGACGACTCGCCCCTCGCACGGCCGCTGTTGTTCAATTAGTGCACGGGCACTGTGCCAACGCAAGTCCCGGGCACCTTCCGGGGAGTAGGCCACAAACTTCCAGGCAGTACAACTTCGGTCTCCGGTGGGCGATTTCGATCCGGACAACGGCTCTCGCCTCAGCAACGGCTCCCCTCCAATATTCCGGGCGTCAAAAGCAGGATAATAGACAGGATATCTGCCGGAGGGAGCGAGGGTCTCGGGAGCTCTAGGCTCACGCGGCCATCTTGATCACGCGCTAAGCTCCTCCTCCCCTAATCAAATATTATTGCTGTGTATTTTACGCTTTACTCATGATGCCATCGGCTTCTTGTGCGCCCATGATGCTATTGGGTTTCTTACATTTGTGTTTCAGACGTGTTGCTATACACTAAATGTGCGATACCTTACTGTGATCTGTGAATTTTCTGATTCAACGACTATGGAATGAGCTTATTCTCATGTAACCAACTCCATGGTGAGCTTTTTTCACACTTTTTCTTTTGTGTTAACCCTGTCTGTCTTTATTCATTCATAGTTTGTGGTTAGATTTCTATTTGACTTTGGTACACATAAAATGGACCTGCTTCTTCTCCTTTTTCTTTATCTTTCGATATTAGTAATTGCATTTGTGACTTTGAGATATTTTCTTTTATCTGCTTCTCTTCTTTCTCTCTTTCTCCTCGCGTCATTATTTTGATATATATAGTTATTATATATAATTTGTTTCTCTTTTTTGGGATAGAAGATTTCAGATCAGAAAGATTCTATGTACATAGAATTTTAACACATTGATACGTGTGTACATATATTTATGTCTGTTAGGTTGGTCTTGTTATTTTCGGATTTGTTTTCAATGTGGTAATTTCAGTCATCCTTTATATGTTGTGTTTTAAATGTACTGTAAGTATATATGTTGTTGTTTATACATGTTGTTCTATATATTGATTACAGCCCTGAAGAAGTTCCTGTGTTATAGGAACGAAACGCGTTGGCTGTCCACTTTCGTTAATAAATAAGAAGACTAAGAAATTCTTTGGAATATAAATCGATCTGGACTTTGTTATTTGAGTGCACCTTCCGTTGTTTAAAAATTCTGGTATTGCTTCGCATCTAACAACAACGGATGTTGGAAGTTGCTGCACTATGTACACAAACATAGCGTACACTATTAAGAAGAAAAACAGTTGGAATTCAAGTGCTTAACCGTGGTCCGTCGTTGGGGTTGCTTTGTTTATGTATGGTTCTGTTGGACTGTTCTTCACTTGTTCCTTTTCTTTAATTCAAATACTACAATGCAGAAATTTCAAGATGGGAGGGAGGAAATGGCCCTCAACTTATTTGGTACCGATAATACAAGATCAACATCACAACCAAATACCCCTACCAGTACTAGCCTTAAAACGTTATTCCTTAGATTGGAGCGCCTAAAAAAGCAAGAATTATCCCGCTGGTGGGACGGGGTCACGCTCCAACAGTACTTAGAGAACAAGAAAGTCCCAAGAGGACTTAGAATACTAATCTTCCCGACCTTTGAGGATCTCAGCAGTGAGCTTTTAAAAGATTGGGAGGGCAATCTTGAAAGTGCATCGGTTATTATGATGCAGATATTAATTAAACATGCTAAGGAGAAAGGTGAGAAACTTAAGACCGAGATAGAGAATTTGGAAAGGGAGATCAATGAAATAGAACAAAAGGATTTAATAGAAAAAATGTTGCCATCTTAAAAAAGGTTAAGGAGGACCATCAATTATACTTGAAAGATAAAAAATTGAAAAAAATAAAGAGAGACGATCGAGACTATAAAGATGGGCGAGTGTATACATTCGCAAGAAAATTTGACAACATACAAGGCACAGAAGACAAAAAAAGAATAAGGGAAAGTAGGGAGGAAAGTGATGACACCCGTTCCATCAGTGGTGTCTCCTCGTCCTCCCTAGAGAGCACTACATCAGATTTGTCTCGTGAGGCCCCTTTAGGAGAAGCAACTTCCTCATTTCAGAAGGAACTTTCGAAATTGCGAATCAGCAGCAGACTACAACAAAAAAGAGAAATGCCAAAACCCGGCGGGGAGGTCGGAGGGGCAAAGGCAGGTTCAAAGGGAAAAGGGAACACAGTGGGACAGGTCAAGAAATAAGCGATATTCATGCTCTAAATTTTTCATGTAATGATGCACAATCTGGTGAAAAAAAATTGGAAATTGTTAATTTGTCTAATAAAATCTTTGACAAGGATGAATTGGCGGTGTTACGTAGGGGTTTGAACTTTTGTCCCACCCAAAGTGGTGATATGACCAATGTACACATAGATCTATTTAAGTTTGTTAGAATCCTCAAATTAAAAGATCATTTTTCTCACATCTTTCCCCAGAATCCTGAGCCTTCTGTTTCTTCTCGACCCATGACACACACGGTTGCAGATATAAGGGATATTCATTGTCTTATGACACTTGATGACAATGAGGAATGAGATATGCTTTCTTTAATTAACGACTTGGATATACCACAGAACCATGCATTAGATAGTGGTTTAAAACCTAAATCCAAATTCACACCAGTCATGAACTATCACCGTAATATAGATGTTTTTTATGAGATAGTGAGGATTTGTACAATATGGAGACCACCAAAAAATTCACCCCTTGGGTTAATCACAACATTACTGCGCAAGAGAGAAAAGCCCTCGATCGTTTAAAGCATGACAAGAGTATTGTCATCAGGGAGGCTGATAAGGGCGGTAATGTTGTGATTAGGAACCATGATGACTATATGAATGAGATCAACCGCCAAGTTAGCAATGAATCCTGCTATAAGAGAGTTGTGGGAAACCCGATTGAAAAATTGACCACCATGATTAACATCAAATTGAGTGAATGGAAGGATGTTATGCTACTCACGGAAAAGGAATTTAGATATCTTAGAGTGGATTGTCCCAACTTTCCATGCATATACATCCTTCCAAAAATACATAAACCCAATGCATTTCCACCTGGTCGTCCTATCATTTCGGGGGTGGGCTCACCCACCGAGAGGCTATCAGAATTTGTTGACTTGAGACTGCAAAAATATGTTGTTAACCTCCCGTCATATATCCAGGACAGTAAGGATATTCTGGTTAAATTCAAAGATTTTGAATGGTCGGAAAAACTACTCTTTGTTACATTTGATGTAGAAAGCTTATACACATGTATTCGCAAAGATCTTGGGCTTTTGGCAATTCAGTCCTTTTTGGATAAAGAGAATGCTGATCAGTTTTCCTTTAATGAGATGATTATGGAGATGATTAATATTATTCTTTGTAATAACTTTTTCCTTTTTGACAGATGCTGGTTCCAGCAAATCCTTGGTACTGCGATGGGCTCCAGGTTTGCTCCCTCGTACGCCTGCCTCTTTATGGGGTGGTTCGAGAGGGAGCATGCCTGGGGCAGAGGTGCCTCCCCCTGGACGGATTATATTGTGTTCTGGGGGAGGTACATCGACGATGTGATCTGCCTCTGGTCGGGGTCTGTGGAAGAGTTGAAGGAATATCTGACATATCTGAATGATAATCAATACAATGTCAAATTCACAATGGCATTCGGTAAAGATAGTATTGATTTTCTGGACATAACATTTTTTGTGAAGGATGGGAAAATACACAGCACCCTTCACAGAAAAGACACAGCTTGTAACGGGATCCTTCATGCTGATAGTGCTCATGCTTGGTCTGTTGTTAACAACATCCCCTACGGGGAGATGATAAGAATACGAAGGAATTGTAGCAATGATGACACATACCTTGACAACATCTCAGAATCAAGAACCAGGTTTTTGCAGAGGGGATACACTAGAGAAGTTGTGGATAAAGCCATTGAGAAAGTTAAATGTCGCACTAGAGAAGACACTTTGCGCCCATCACACATAAGGGATACGTCCAACGAAACTCCAGTTAGGTTTATCACACAGTACAATGTAAATAGCTCCAAAATCTTTAACATTTTAAAGAAAAACTGGAGCCTCCTTGGAGATATACCATCCTTAAGGAGTTGCCTCACTAATGCTCCATCTATAACATACAGAAGAGGTAGATCACTGCGAAAATTTTTATGTCCCAGCTATGTGACTAATCCAAGGGAAACGTGGTTGCCCACTAAACCCAAAGGTTTTTTCACCTGTGGAACGTGTAACATGTGTCCACATGGGAAAAACAAAACTCTAAACTTTTGCTATAACACTAGTGTCAAGTATGATGTCATGCATTTTATAAACTGCAACACTACTCACGTTATCTACATAATAGGTTGCATTTGCGACATCATTTACGTAGGGAGTACAACCCGCCCTTTAAAAATTCGAATACAGGAGCATCGTAGGGCTATTATAAACAAAGATCGGAGATATCCCTTGAGCGAACATTATAGGTTAATTCACCCTAATAATGACATGTTCTGGTTTCACGGAATAGACCATGTCCCTATCAACTACCGAGGGGGAAATAGGGAACTTCTGGTCAGACAAAAGGAGGCAAAATGGATCTGCAGATTGAGGGCCACTGACGTAGGTCACAATACTGACAAGGAATTACATTACTTCCTAGGTTAGTGTTGTCCTCTAAATTGACTAGGATGTAATTTGCTTGCTTTATATCAAGAAGATATTGTCTGATTGGATTTAATAGGGTTCTGTATGCATTGAATATATTGTTAACTTTCTCGATGTAGACACTTTATAATTCCATGATTATGTGTTCAAAATAATGGTATAGTACACATATTGATATGTGACAAATGATTGTCTGTGCTTTCTTTCTCTCCTGCTCTTTTCTCCTCTGCCTCTTTTCTTTTCTCACGGATGGTCCTCCTTCCATTTTTTAAGTGTCCATTTTTTGAGTGCCCATGTTGTCTAATACAGTGCGTTTTATATACTCACTATGTTTTTGCCATATGTTGGCGCAGATGCAGTCAACATACCATACGGGCTATTTTATTTGTTCTTCAAACAACTTTTTTCGCTCTGTGGGTTTGTGTGGTTACCATGCCATTATGTCTCTAGCCTCACACAGTAGCCAGTTACTTTGCGGCGTTTCTTTATATATACGTATATTATGTGACAGTTACACGGACTTCAGGATGGCCACTTGGCTTTCTTTAATACATTTTAAACAAAGATGGCTCTGTAATTATTATGGCCCCTTTTTCTTTGTTATTCCACTTATGGAATCGACTTACTGGTATGGGTGACTTACTTGTGTAGTTTTTATACCTCTTTGCTATTTTAAACTAACTCAGCAGATAACTTCGCTGTTTATATATGCCCATTCCAAGATGGCCGCACGGTCCGCTATGATATTCTTTGTTTCGTTTTGTTACAAATACTGCGTTATGTTAATTATTATACTCATTTTCTTATATTGATATAGTTTATTGATTATTATGTCGTTTACTCTCTTTACGTATATAATTTTCGTACTCTTATAGGGAGGAATATTGTTACCCTTCTATAGGACTGTCGACTATGAATGCCCTTTCCAAGATGGCCGCGTCGTTAGTCATGTCAGACTTGTCCCTCTACTTTTTTGATATCACTGCTCTATGGCTATGCAGGGTCACGTTTGGCCGGTATATTTAAACCGACCTAAAAATGCGGGTCCGTTTGCTGTGTCGCGTCATTGCCGGTTACCATGCCGTCGGATATTTGTTGAACTTAAAGGTGAGTCCGGTCAGCCGAATCTTATCTGTGGTAACGGGGTTGTTACTGTATTAAACGCTATGGTCCTTTGACGTATGATAAGTGGGGATCCTTCTATGTCGCTTCAATTATGTGCAATACTTTCTTTGTTCAATCTGTCTCTAGATGATGGACGATCCGCAGATAACATTGGTTATATTTGTGAAACGTGGTTTTCTGTGTGGTTACTAATGACATATTTGCCCTATGACCGCGTCGTTTTTGTACTGAATGCGACTGTCTCTGAATTAAGATTAACGGGGATCGTTTGTTTTTTCCTCGATTATGCGTTATGCTGCCTTTTCCCAAAACGGTCTCTATACACTGTGGGTTTTTTAATATATGTGCACGGGTTTGTTCGCTACATGGGGACCCTCGGCTGGCTCCAATTGATGTAGTGGCTTTTATTTGGAAAATGCTGGAAGAGAACTCTTTGAGGACTCTGCTACCTTGGTATTATGACATGTCATTGTTATAAAACGTACATTAACCACACACTGTGAAATCTCTAGACAGGTTACTTTCTGCTTTTTATAAACTAATAATTTCGTCGGTACTGCCTTGAGGAATAGTTATGTGTTAACATGCACATTCACATTCACCTTCTTAAATTAAAAGACAGGATACATTGGTCTCTGATGACTTAATAATATTTTTGTTTGCATTGCATTGATAAATAGTTGTGGTGAGAATACTTTCTCTTTTTCATCAGATAATTTGGTCCAACAATGGATTTCTTATCATTATGAGTGAACACTGGTTGCAATACATTAATTCAATACCGTCAAGTGGTATCGTCTTGACCTTTATGTTTGAAGGTGAGTGTATCGCAAGGTGATTTCAGATTTTTTAATCAAATATTATTGCTGTGTATTTTACGCTTTACTCATGATGCCATCGGCTTCTTGTGCGCCCATGATGCTATTGGGTTTCTTACATTTGTGTTTCAGACGTGTTGCTATACACTAAATGTGCGATACCTTACTGTGATCTGTGAATTTTCTGATTCAACGACTATGGAATGAGCTTATTCTCATGTAACCAACTCCATGGTGAGCTTTTTTCACACTTTTTCTTTTGTGTTAACCCTGTCTGTCTTTATTCATTCATAGTTTGTGGTTAGATTTCTATTTGACTTTGGTACACATAAAATGGACCTGCTTCTTCTCCTTTTTCTTTATCTTTCGATATTAGTAATTGCATTTGTGACTTTGAGATATTTTCTTTTATCTGCTTCTCTTCTTTCTCTCTTTCTCCTCGCGTCATTATTTTGATATATATAGTTATTATATATAATTTGTTTCTCTTTTTTGGGATAGAAGATTTCAGATCAGAAAGATTCTATGTACATAGAATTTTAACACATTGATACGTGTGTACATATATTTATGTCTGTTAGGTTGGTCTTGTTATTTTCGGATTTGTTTTCAATGTGGTAATTTCAGTCATCCTTTATATGTTGTGTTTTAAATGTACTGTAAGTATATATGTTGTTGTTTATACATGTTGTTCTATATATTGATTACAGCCCTGAAGAAGTTCCTGTGTTATAGGAACGAAACGCGTTGGCTGTCCACTTTTGTTAATAAATAAGAAGACTAAGAAATTCTTTGGAATATATATCGATCTGGACTTTGTTATTTGAGTGCACCTTCCGTTGTTTAAAAATTCTGGTATTGCTTCGCATCTAACAACAACGGATGTTGGAAGTTGCTGCACTATGTACACAAACATAGTGTACACTATTAAGAAGAAAAACAGTTGGAATTCAAGTGCTTAACCGTGGTCCGTTGTTGGGGTTGCTTTGTTTATGTATGGGTATGTTGGACTGTTCTGCACTTGTTCCTTTTCTTTAATTCAAATACTACAATGCAGAAATTTCAAGATGGGAGGGAGGAAATGGCCCTCAACTTATTTGGTACCGATAATACAAGATCAACATCACAACCAAATACCCCTACCAGTACTAGCCTTAAAACGTTATTCCTTAGATTGGAGCACCTAAAAAAGCAAGAATTATCCCGCTGGTGGGACGGGGTCACGCTCCAACAGTACTTAGAGAACAAGAAAGTCCCAAGAGGACTTAGAATACTAATCTTCCCGACCTTTGAGGATCTCAGCAGTGAGCTTTTAAAAGATTGGGAGGGCAATCTTGAAAGTGCATCGGTTATTATGATGCAGATATTAATTAAACATGCTAAGGAGAAAGGTGAGAAACTTCAGTCCGAGATAGAGAATTTGGAAAGGGAGATCAATGACATAGAACAAAAGGATTTAATAGAAAAACTTTTGCCATCTTAAAAAAGGTTATGGAGGACCATCAATTATACTTGAAAGATAAAAAATTGAAAAAATAAAGAGAGATGATCGAGACTATAAAGATGGGCGAGTTTATACATTCGCAAGAAAATTTGACAACATACAAGGCACAGAAGACAAAAAAAGAATAAGGGAAAGTAGGGAGGAAAGTGATGACACCCGTTCCATCAGTGGTGTCTCCTCGTCCTCCCTAGAGAGCACTACATCAGATTTGTCTCGTGAGGCCCCTTTAGGAGAAGCAACTTCCTCATTTCAGAAGGAACTTGCGAAATTGCGAATCAGCAGCAGACTACAACAAAAAAGAGAAATGACAAAACCCGGCGGGGAGGTCGGAGGGGCAAAGGCAGGTTCAAAGGGAAAAGGGAACACAGTGGGACAGGTCAAGAAATAAGCGATATTCATGCTCTAAATTTTTCATGTAATGATGCACAATCTGGTGAAAAAAATTTGGAAATTGTTAATTTGTCTAATAAAATCTTTGACAAGGATGAATTGGCGGTGTTACGTAGGGGTTTGAACTTTTGTCCCACCCAAAGTGGTGATATGACCAATGTACACATAGATCTATTTAAGTTTGTTAGAATCCTCAAATTAAAAGATCATTTTTCTCACATCTTTCCCCAGAATCCTGAGCCTTCTGTTTCTTCTCGACCCATGACACACACGGTTGCAGATATAAGGGATATTCATTGTCTTATGACACTTGATGACAATGAGGAATGCGATATGCTTTCTTTAATTAACGACTTGGATATACCACAGAACCATGCATTAGATAGTGGTTTAAAACCTAAATCCAAATTCACACCAGTCATGAACTATCACCGTAATATAGATGTTTTTTATGAGATAGTAAGTGAGGATTTGTACAATATGGAGACCACCAAAAAATTCACCCCTTGGGTTAATCACAACATTACTGCGCAAGAGAGAAAAGCCCTCGATCGTTTAAAGCATGACAAGAGTATTGTCATCAGGGAGGCTGATAAGGGCGGTAATGTTGTGATTAGGAACCATGATGACTATATGAATGAGATCAACCGCCAAGTTAGCAATGAATCCTGCTATAAGAGAGTTGTGGGAAACCCGATTGAAAAATTGACCACCATGATTAACATCAAATTGAGTGAATGGAAGGATGTTATGCTACTCACGGAAAAGGAATTTAGATATCTTAGAGTGGATTGTCCCAACTTTCCATGCATATACATCCTTCCAAAAATACATAAACCCAATGCATTTCCACCTGGTCGTCCTATCATTTCGGGGGTGGGCTCACCCACCGAGAGGCTATCAGAATTTGTTGACTTGAGACTGCAAAAATATGTTGTTAACCTCCCGTCATATATCCAGGACAGTAAGGATATTCTGGTTAAATTCAAAGATTTTGAATGGTCGGAAGAACTACTCTTCGTTACATTTGATGTAGAAAGCTTATACACATGTATTCGCAAAGATCTTGGGATTTTGGCAATTCAGTCCTTTTTGGATAAAGAGAATGCTGATCAGTTTTCCTTTAATGAGATGATTATGGAGATGATTAATATTATTCTTTGTAATAACTTTTTCCTTTTTGACAGATGCTGGTTCCAGCAAATCCTTGGTACTGCGATGGGCTCCAGGTTTGCTCCCTCGTACGCCTGCCTCTTTATGGGGTGGTTCGAGAGGGAGCATGCCTGGGGCAGAGCTGCCTCCCCCTGGACGGATTATATTGTGTTCTGGGGAAGGTACATCGACGATGTGATCTGCCTCTGGTCGGGGTCTGTGGAAGAGTTGAAGGAATATCTGACATATCTGAATGATAATCAATACAATGTCAAATTCACAATGGCATTCGGTAAAGATAGTATTGATTTTCTGGACATAAAATATTTTGTGAAGGATGGGAAAATACACAGCACCCTTCACAGAAAAGACACAGCTTGTAACGGGATCCTTCATGCTGATAGTGCTCATGCTCGGTCTGTTGTTAACAACATCCCCTACGGGGAGATGATAAGAATACGAAGGAATTGTAGCGATGATGACACATACCTTGACAACATCTCAGAATCAAGAACCAGGTTTTTGCAGAGGGGATACACTAGAGAAGTTGTGGATAAAGCCATTGAGAAAGTTAAATGTCGCACTAGAGAAGACACTTTGCGCCCATCACACAAAAGGGATACGTCCAACGAAACTCCAGTTAGGTTTATCACACAGTACAATGTAAATAGCTCCAAAATCTTTAACATTTTAAAGAAAAACTGGAGCCTCCTTGGAGATATACCATCCTTAAGGAGTTGCCTCACTAATGCTCCATCTATAACATACAGAAGAGGTAGATCACTGCGAAATTTTTTATGTCCCAGCTATGTGACTAATCCAAGGGAAATGCGGTTGCCCACTAAACCCAAAGGTTTTTTCACCTGTGGAACGTGTAACATGTGTCCACATGGGAAAAACAAAACTCTAAACTTTTGCTATAACACTAGTGTCAAGTATGATGTCATGCATTTTATAAACTGCAACACTACTCACGTTATCTACATAATAGGTTGCAATTGCGACATCATTTACGTAGGGAGTACAACCCGCCCTTTAAAAATTCAAATACAGGAGCATCGTATGGCTATTATAAACAAAGATCGGAGATATCCCTTGAGCGAACATTATAGGTTAATGCACCCTAATAATGACATTTTCTGGTTTCACGGAATAGACCATGTCCCTATCAACAACCGAGGGGGCAATAGGGACCTTCTGGTCAGACAAAAGGAGGCAAAATGAATCTGCAGATTGAGGGCCACTGACGTAGGTCACAATACTGACAAGGAATTACATTACTTCCTAGGTTAGTGTTGTCCTCTAAATTGACTAGGATGTAATTTGCTTGCTTTATATCAAGAAGATATTGTCTGATTGGATTTAATAGGGTTCTGTATGCATTGAATATATTGTTAACTTTCTCGATGTAGACACTTTATAATTCCATGATTATGTGTTCAAAATAATGGTATAGTACACATATTGATATGTGACAAATGATTGTCTGTGCTTTCTTTCTCTCCTGCTCTTTTCTCCTCTGCCTCTTTTCTTTTCTCACGGATGGTCCTCCTTCCATTTTTTAAGTGTCCATTTTTTGAGTGCCCATGTTGTCTAATACAGTGCGTTTTATATACTCACTATGTTTTTGCCATATGTTGGCGCAGATGCAGTCAACATACCATACGGGCTATTTTATTTGTTCTTCAAACAACTTTTTTCGCTCTGTGGGTTTGTGTGGTTACCATGCCATTATGTCTCTAGCCTCACACAGTAGCCAGTTACTTTGCGGCGTTTCTTTATATATACGTATATTATGTGACAGTTACACGGACTTCAGGATGGCCACTTGGCTTTCTTTAATACATTTTAAACAAAGATGGCTCTGTAATTATTATGGCCCCTTTTTCTTTGTTATTCCACTTATGGAATCGACTTACTCGTATGGGTGACTTACTTGTGTAGTTTTTATACCTCTTTGCTATTTTAAAATAACTCAGCAGATAACTTCACTGTTTATATATGCCCATTCCAAGATGGCCGCCCGGTCCGCTATGATATTCTTTGTTTCGTTTTGTTACAAATACTGCGTTATGTTAATTATTATACTCATTTTCTTATATTGATATAGTTTATTGATTATTATGTCGTTTACTCTCTTTACGTATATAATTTTCCTACTCTTATAGGGAGGAATATTGTTACCCTTCTATAGGACTGTCGACTATGAATGCCCTTTCCAAGATGGCCGCGTCATTAGTCATGTCAGACTTGTCCCTCTACTTTTTTGATATCACTGCTCTATGGCTACGCAGGGTCACGTTTGGCCGGTATATTTAAACCAACCTAAAAATGCGGGTCCGTTTGCTGTGTCGCGTCATTGCCGGTTACCATGCCGTCGGATATTTGCTGAACTTAAAGGTGAGTCCGGTCAGCCGGATCTTATCTGTGGTAACGGGGGCGTTACTGTATTAAACGCTATGGTCCTTTGACATATGATAAGTGGGGATCCTTCTATGTCGCTTCAATTATGTGCAATACTTTCTTTGTTCAATCTGTCTCTAGATGATGGACGATCTGCAGATAACATTGGTTATATTTGTGAAACGTGGTTTTCTGTGTGGTTACTAATGACATATTTGCCCTATGACCGCGTCGTTTTTGTACTGAATGCGACTGTCTCTGAATTAAGATTACCGGGGATCGTTTGTTTTTTCCTCGATTATGCGTTATGCTGCCTTTTCCCAAAACGGTCTCTATACACTGTGGGGTTTTTAATATATGTGCACGGGTTTGTTCGCTACATGGGGACCCTCGGCTGGCTCCAATTGATGTAGTGGCTTTTATTTGGAAAATGCTGGAAGAGAACTCTTTGAGGACTCTGCTACCTTGGTATTATGACATGTCATTGTTATAAAACGTACATTAACCACACACTGTGAAATCTCTAGACAGGTTACTTTCTGCTTTTTATAAACTAATAATTTCGTCTGTACTGCCTTGAGGAATAGTTATGTGTTAACATGCACATTCACATTCACCTTCTTAAATTAAAAGACAGGATACATTGGTCTCTGATGACTTAATAATATTTTTGTTTGCATTGCATTGATAAATAGTTGTGGTGAGAATACTTTCTCTTTTTCATCAGATAATTTGGTCCAACAATGGATTTCTTATCATTATGAGTGAACACTGGTTGCAATACATTAATTCAATACCGTCAAATGGTATCGTCTTGACCTTTATGTTTGAAGGTGAGTGTATCGCAAGGTGATTTCAGATTTTTTAATCAAATATTATTGCTGTGTATTTTACGCTTTACTCATGATGCCATCGGCTTCTTGTGCGCCCATGATGCTATTGGGTTTCTTACATTTGTGTTTCAGACGTGTTGCTATACACTAAATGTGCGATACCTTACTGTGATCTGTGAATTTTCTGATTCAACGACTATGGAATGAGCTTATTCTCATGTAACCAACTCCATGGTGAGCTTTTTTCACACTTTTTCTTTTGTGTTAACCCTGTCTGTCTTTATTCATTCATAGTTTGTGGTTAGATTTCTATTTGACTTTGGTACACATAAAATGGACCTGCTTCTTCTCCTTTTTCTTTATCTTTCGATATTAGTAAATGCATTTGTGACTTTGAGATATTTTCTTTTATCTGCTTCTCTTCTTTCTCTCTTTCTCCTCGCGTCATTATTTTGATATATATAGTTATTATATATAATTTGTTTCTCTTTTTTGGGATAGAAGATTTCAGATCAGAAAGATTCTATGTACATAGAATTTTAACACATTGATACGTGTGTATATATATTTATGTCTGTTAGGTTGGTCTTGTTATTTTCGGATTTGTTTTCAATGTGGTAATTTCAGTCATCCTTTATATGTTGTGTTTTAAATGTACTGTAAGTATATATGTTGTTGTTTATACATGTTGTTCTATATATTGATTACAGCCCTGAAGAAGTTCCTGTGTTATAGGAACGAAACGCGTTGGCTGTCGACTTTCTTTAATAAATAAGAAGACTAAGAAATTCTTTGGAATATATATCGATCTGGACTTTGTTATTTGAGTGCACCTTCCGTTGTTTAAAAATTCTGGTATTGCTTCGCATCTAACAACGACGGATGTTGGAAGTTGCTGCACTACGTACACAAACATAGTGTACACTATTAAGAAGAAAAACAGTTGGAATTCAAGTGCTTAACCGTGGTCCGTCGTTGGGGTTGCTTTGTTTATGTATGTCACACACACACACAATGGATGCACATGCAGCACAGTGGCCGTCGTGGAGACTGACATGCCACAATACCTATACAGCCATGGACATCATGCACAATACCGATTCTAATCCCTGACAAACAGCTTGCATCTTGCTACTCTACACATAGACTCATATGCACCATCTCTGATAACTATGCCAGACATGCCGCATGCACAGTGGCAACAGACCACCATTGACAGAGATGAGGCACCTTAGAGGCAGAGGGACACCTTTATTAGTCATGTGTGTTGGAATGCTAATGCAACTCTGTCAACACATACACAGGTCATGTGGATGAACATGTGTTACCGACACTGGCACCCCCCTTTGCACCACATATGCTGGAAATCCATAGAACTGGCACACAAGTGACGGGTTACAGCTAAACACCCCCTGCTGCTCACGGAGAGGCTGCCATACACCATTGAGCCTCCAATGGGGAATTCACACACCATGTCAACCCGGTGCAACCCGTATGTTTTCGAGGGCAGTGTTACACACATTGATGGCTCCATCACAATCCACAATCTCATTACAGATGACTGTCAGCAAGCCTGACCATCAATTCTGGTGAATTCAGCTCCATGCCATGTGCCCCATGGTGAATCTACATGTATGCTAAGTATCTAAACATGAACAGGAGCAGTGCACACACAATCAAAACAAATACCACACCCAAAAAGCCGTGCTGCTTCCCTTACCCTAAGGAGATTTTCAAACGTGTCCGTGCATGTAACGCTGATTCAGCACATGTTGATGTGTTCATGAGGAATAGCAGGAGCACAACAATGCCACCAGCAGACAGCATGCGCAAGTACCTGTGGATGAGAGACACACCAGAAGTCAGCCATTAGAAGCACATCCGCATGCATGTGCATGTACTCGACACGTATAAGGTTGTCAACATGCTAGGTGACAATGATGACTCTGGAAAAACATTCATCTATTGCACCATCACTCGAGTGACACATCCAAACACACCTCTGACTCACCTGGCAGACATGCAGATGGACACACACATTGCAACATATGCCACACACGGCCCAATGCGTGCACACTCAGACACTGGAACTCACCACTAAGCAAAGAAGTTGCGTATGAGCCGACTCCGGATGTCCTCTTCCGCCTCCTCCTCCTCCACATCACTTGCCTCGTGACCAAGCCCTTCATCCTCCACGGGTGGATGGTCCTGCTCATCCGGATCCAGGATGAGTGGCACAGCTTTCTCCACTGCCATGTTGTGCAGCATGCAGCACACGAGGAAGATCTTGCATACCTTCACCGGTGCATATGGGAGTGCGCCACCGGTCTTGTGGAGGCAACGGAATCGGCTCTTCAGGAGGCCAAACGTCCTCTCTATCACTCGCCTGGTCCGCCCATGGGCGTTGTTGTAGCGGTGCTGGGCACCCGTGCTGGGGTTGCGGAGAGGCGTGATCAGCCATGGCATGTTGGGATAGCCAGCGTCCCCTACATGGAAACATCATGGACAAAAGTGGGTCAGGAGAAGCAGTAAGACAGGAAGATGATGCTAAATACAGGACTGACAGAGTATACCCACCAACAATACATGCCCGTTCGTTGCGCAGTGGCAGCATCATTTCAGGCACCTTGCTACGCCTCATGATGTAGGCATCGTGTGCTGATCCTGGAAAACGAGCACAGACATGTGAAATCACCATGTTGGCAAGACACACCACAAGGGCATTAATGGAGTGGTAATGCTTGCGGTTTCTATACGCTACCTCCTGTGCCTGTGGTGGTACCAAAGCCACATGTGTTCCATCTATGGACCCAATGACATGGGGCATCCCTCCCAGGGCATAGAACTCACGCTTGACACCTGTCAACTGCTCAGGAGTTGGGAATTTAATGAACTCATCCAGGTGAACCAACGTGGCCTCTAAAAAATCATGCAGCACACGGCTGAACATAGTTTGGGACATGCCACCAACGGGAGCAATGGTATGTTGAAAGGTACCCATGGCAAAGAAATGTAGGGCAGCCATCACCTTCATCTTGGGTGTCAGTGCAGTAGGATACCTGTGTAGCGGTTGGAGGTGTGGTGCCAGCCGTGTCGTCAAGTCCTCAATCAAACGTTGGGGGAAGCGGTAGCGGCGTATACAGTCATGTTCCCTCAGGTCAGCCAAGTCCGGAATTGGTCGAGGGAGAGGCGGAGCCCTGCAGTGAATTTGAAGGGACAACGAAGAGTGGGTACAGTACACCACCAATGTCAATGTACTGAGCACATGTTCAACAGGCAATACTCATATGCTACATACAGAGTCAGGTCTGTGCAATAAGCCCTGGACACGTATGCCAGGCAGGGGACACTCCTACCAAGAGCCAGCTACAAACGTCGATTCTCAACCTCAATATGCCATGCCATGAAACTAGCTGTGGGCCAGTGTAAGTGAACAGGCAGACGCATTACAGGAGTTACAGACATCCACATATGTGCAGAAGAAGGATGTTCATTGTACAGACAGGTTGCGGAACACTAGATGCACAGGTCACATGTCATTTAAAAAGGACAGACCACACACCATGCCATGAAGGAGTACATGTCAAGACTGATGACACATACATTGAGAGTATGCAGATATGTCCTTGTTATGAAACTACGCGTCCATGCATACATACACACCTTACGTCGGATTACACATGTGGGCTGGTGTGCGTAACAGTGTGCCATGCCCATCTACACACAGACACATGTTGGTTGCAGCAACTGCAGATGCATTTGACCAAACACCTACAGCAAACCTATGGGAACACATGACACACACATGACATAGTTACAGCGTGCAACGCGGGCATTCACATCTCAGGGGTAATATTCCGTGTACCTGGCATCAGGGGACAGTTGCGGGTGTCGGTGACTGTGTCATGCCAGTGACGCATGGCTCAACAAGTCTGTACTACATGCACACATGTCAAAGGAGTGAAGGGGATGTGTGGCACATAGTGCACCATCACACATGACATGTGTACACAGCTCATCATCATTTTATTAGCTTCACACCTCAGGAGTAATGTGCCACATCACAGCCTGACACACCTGTGCCCGACACATATAGTACTGCACAGACAATGCCTTGATGTCCAGCCTTGGCCAAGTATGACTGCTCTATTCCTGTCTGTGTGCCGCCTGTCACCACTGTCAGGTGTGAAACGCACCGTACATACGCTGTGAGGGCGTGTGTAGGGTCCCAATCACTATGGGAGTGCTGGCGTATGCGTACGCCACAGTGATACAGACCGTACACGCGTGTCTAGGGTCCCTATCACTATGGGAGTGCTGGCGTATGCGTACGCCACAGTGATACGGACCGTACACGCGTGTGTAGGGTACCTATCACTATGGGAGTGCTGGCGTATGCGTACGCCACTGTGATACGGACCGTAAACGTGTGTGTAGGGTCCCTATCACTATGGGAGTGCTGGCGTATGCGTACGCCACAGTGATATGGACCGTACACGCGTGTGTAGGGTCCCTATCACTATGGGAGTGCTGGCGTATGCGTACGCCACAGTGATACAGACCGTACACGCGTGTGTAGGGTCCCTATCACTATGGGAGTGCTGGCGTATGCGTACGCCATAGTGATACGGACCGTACACACGCGTGTACGGTCCGTTTCACTGTGGTGTACGCATATGCCAGCACTCCCATAGTGATAGGGACCGTACACACACGTGTACGGGTTGTATCACTGTGGCGTACGCATACGCCAGCACTCCCATAGTGATAGGGACCGTACACACGCGTGTACGGGTCGTATCACTGTGGCATACGCATACGCCAGCACTCCCATAGTGATAGGGACCGTACACACGCGTGTACGGGCCGTATCACTGTGGCCTACGCATACGTCAGCACTCCCATAGTGATAGGGACCCTACACACGCGTGTACGGTCCGTATCACTGCATTTGGGGTGCCCTAGGGCCGTGGAACGCACTGTACCTGTGTGAAAATGTTGAAATAACATAGGGGGCACATGAGGGACAAGTATAATGGCCTAAATGCATGATGGATGTCATGGAGACCGAGTTTACAGTTTGAATTTTTGCATCAGGTGGCCAGCAGAAGTCGGTTGGAAACAATATACTTTGTTGCAAAGTGGTTGTTGACTTGAGATCATGCTCAATTTTTAAACCATGCAAAGCCCCTCACTGGGGTAGGTTTAAAGGGATTGGAGGAAACGTAGGATGCTAATGTGACTGACCAATATCTCTGTACTCCTGTAAATGTAACAGGCCAGCAAGGCAGATATAAGGCAGCCAGGTCCCATGAGAGAGCACTTGCCTGCACATCCTTTCATTCCACAACACTGCTGCTGCTCGTGATTCCTCTGGCACCATGTCCAGGTCTGTGGAGAGGGCCCAGCCATTCACCATGGAGAATATGGCGTTGGTGGATGTGATCCTCCCACAGTACACCATGCTGTATGGTCGACCAGGGGAGCAGGTGAGGGCTGACTCCACTAGCTTAGACTGTGCCCCTTTTTTGTGATTGTGAGTTCTGGCATTGTGTCCCTGTGTGACAGACATGCAATGTTGTTTGGAGTGGGTCCCAGGGTGGGGAAGGCCTCATGTCTCCCATGCAGCGCATGCTGTAGTTCCTGGGTGCACTCCTCACTTGCATAGTGCTTACTGTGACAATCAATGCATGGTGCATGCCACATTCTGCATGGCTACTCCTCTTGGGAATGTTGTTGCTACAGTCCTGATGTGATTCTGTGTTCCCCCCAGTGTGACAGGTGACAGTACCCACAGATGTGTGTTTGTTTAGTATACCTGTGCTGTGAGTGTCCAAATAATGTGTTCGTCCCCTGGACATTGGTGTGTGTGTGTAAGTCCCCTGTCATGTGGGTGAGTGCATATGGGGAGTGTTGCACACCAGCTGCATGAGGGATGGATATACCCTGGCCATGTGATGTGTGCAGGGAGCAGTGCTGTGTGACTGCCGTGCTGAGCCAGCCCCACACCTGTGACACCCCCCAGTCTAGTGGCACATGGGCAGAGTAAGGTTTGTACCCGCAGTTGGCAATGGCAGGTGATTGTCCTGTACCTGTGTGTGTCTGTGTACTCTGCTGAGGTTGCGTCAGTGGGCTGGGGCATGTGACTGCTTTGAGGTGCTGTGCATAATCCTGGTGTAGCTTGTGATGCACAGTGTGATCCAGGATCATTATTTGTGTGGCACCCCTCATGCCACCTGTGTACTTTCACTGCCACGTAGTGCATTTTGCCTTCCCCAGAGGATAATGTCCCTATGACAAAGGTGCAATGAGTTTTCTGCATACCATGGCCTGTTCAAACAAGCCAAATTATTTATATGTGTGTCTCTGTGTCATTGCTCAGGTGTATTAAAGTATTCTCACTTTTGCATCCTCACAGGTAGGCGTCCATGCCAAGGGGGAGATATGGAGGCGAGCCGTCAGTGCCGTGAGGAAGACGGAGGGTCGGAAGCGGCGCCTAGCCCAGGTGAGGAAACGCTGGCAGGATATCCGGTGCTGGACGAGGAGGATTGCACGGGTCCTGCTGGGGGACTCACCTGAGAGCAACAAGAACCGTGGGTGCCGGCGTCTGACCCACATCCATAAGTGTGTGCTGGCGGTGGTCTTCCCCGACTTGGATAGGCGCTTACAGGAGAAGCAGCAGCAGGAAGGGGGTAGGTACATGTGTGTTTGTTGTGTGTCCCCAGCTTTTGGAAGTGCGCAGTTGCATGGATACACTGCCAGGGTTTAAATGTGCAGTGCATAACCAGTTCCCCAAAGTAAACCGGTGCTGTTCTTCCTCCCTTCCCCTCCTTGCCATGTGTTCCCGGGTCTGTGGGTAGTCACTCTTGCACAAGGTAATCTAGGCTGGCAGTTAATCCAAGTGCCCAATGCATGCAGCATCATGTGTGGGGGTGGTGTGTAACAGGTTTTGGGACCTTGCCTGTGCCCTGGCCAGGTCAGTCATTGTGGGGTCCATGTCAGTTGGCACTGATGCTGAGTCCCGACATAGGAGTGTGTCTTAGAAGTGTACTGCCTTACAGCATGCATGTCCAATATTGTGCCCTCTGACATGATGTGCATGAGTGGGAGTAATGCATAGTGCAGGGACGGTTGCTTCAGTTGCAGTCATTTCCATCCAGGACCATGGAGGAGTGTGGCCACTACCGTGCCCTGGGGCACATTTTCCTAGGTATCATGTGTATCATCCAACAATGTGGACATTCTCTGTGTCTTCGGTATAGGTTGGGCTCTGTGGCATTGTCCCTGGCCTCATCTGTATTTACGTAAACTGTGCTACATGTGTCCACTGTACAGTGTGACCCAATTTTGCTTGTGCATACTCACAGTGGGCAGTGCCTGTGTGTCTTGGTACGACAATCTGATGATGGTTGATTGTCAATGATGCATGTGGACAGGCGCAACAGGGGTGGTTTGTGTACAATCAGGATTTAGTGCAGCCCATGTGTGTTCATCCCAGAGTAAGAGGTGTAAGTACTTCCTCTGTCTCAATCAAATTGTCTCAGGTAGGGGGTGGTTTGTGCGGGCAAGGCTTACATGTCAAAATCTGAAGTCTCCTTGCTAGGTTTGGCCTGTGTGTGATGTTTGTCTGGACATACACTCAAGGTGCAGTGACACAGTCATGTTGGGCATGTTTTCATGCGTTTGCTTTGCAGCATCTGCAATAAGTTAATAGACATGGTTCCTGCTCATCCCTTTTTTGGCAACGCTGTGTGTTACAGATGCTGTGCACGATTGTCCCCAGAGCCTGGCTCCTCTGTCCAATTTTATATCAAGTAATTTGCTGTTGTGTCATGCTCTCCATTGTTTCGCAGTGGCATGGTGAGTCAACCAGCTGTGTGTTGCAGGGCCTACATATGTACCTTGTATTGTAGATGTTACTCATGTTGCTTTTCAGGCTATGCACTGTGACCTATGTAGATTTGACTCATGTGACATATGTATACAGGTGTCTGATTATTTCCTGTCTCTTCACCTTGCCCACAGCATCGTCGGGGGACTCCGAGGGAGACACTGGCACGGACCGTGAGGAGGGAGCAGGCACCAGTGGCAGCAGTGCTGTCTTGTCTGGCGCATCGAGTGGCACGGAGGCCGAGGGGAGTGAGGCGGAGGACCTGTCCAGTCTCACCACCGACTATGACGCTGACGGGTCCGAGGCTGAGCTCCCAGAGGGGGCGGAGGCTGCTCCCACAGCTGAAAGCAGCACTCGATCTCTACCCGCCCCCTCCGTTCCCAACACCGGCCTCCCACTTGCTCTGGTCCCCCCCCGCTGTGCTAGGTCACCACGTGTCTCCTTCTTGCCAGGCACCGCGCCCCCTGCCCCTGTCTCCACTGCTGCCACGAATGCCGAGTCTGTGGACATCCTGCGCCAGTTGCAGGTTGGTCAGACTGCGATTCTGAATGTCCTCCATGGCCACACACGAGTGCTCACCCAGATGGAGGCATACATGGAGGGCATCTCAGCTGCGCAGTCTGACCAACGCCAGTTGCTGAGGTCCATAGACTCTACACTGACTGCAGCAGTGGGTCTCCTGCAGCGCTACGTCCCCCCCACTACCCCTGCACCATCCACACTTCCCACTCCCATGCCTGTCCCAAGCACACCCAGACGTACCCATGCACGCACCCCACCAGACACAGGCACCACACCACCAGGGAAGCCCAAGTGCACACCTCCTGTCACGCACACACAGGGTGAAGTAGGCACACCCACTGGGTCGGGGGGCAAACGTAAGACACGCAGTCACAGTGGGAGTCCACATTCATCACTACCCCCTGCCTCCAGATCCACTCCCCTCAGCTCTCCTGGCCAAGATTCCACCAAAGAATCCTTCCTGGCCGCTCTGTCCCTGAGCCCCAAGGTGACACCACCCCGCAAGCGGTCAAAGGGGTCCCGGGTCAGGGTAGTTGAGCCCCCCCCCCTGTCCACACCCTCCCCCAGTAGCGCTGCGACCCATCCCTCCGACCCCCCCCCCTCCTTGGGGCCTGTGGTTCCTTCGGGTGCAGGGGAGACGCTGGAGGACCTTGCAACCGTGTGCAGCGCCATTCTCACCTCCACCTTTGGCGCTGCCCCACCCCCTGTGGTGGAGTCCTCCGTCCCTGCACCCACAACACCACAACACCTACCCTTGCCCCTCCTGTCCCTGCGGTGCCTGGTCCTTCCCCCCCACAGGATGCCCCTACCCCTGTGGAAGACTAGGAACTATGAACTGTGCAGGCAAGCCAGGGGACACGTGTCCCAATGTGTCCCCCACCAGGGATGGAAATATGGACTGCCCTATGGGGCTTGTTAATAGCATACACATGACAACCTCTTTGATTTCCATGCTGAATAAAGCATTTATTTTCTTTTGCACACTAATGGTTTTCTGGTATTGCTGTTGGTGGTGCTGCTCCATGATTTGGGGTGTGGATAATGTGTTAGGTGTCTGGGAAATGTAGTAGTGTGCTGCTCATGGGGTGGACCCTGTTATCTGTGTGCCATCACAAGGTATTTGCAAAATAACTTTGTTCATGTAAGCTCTAACTGCATGGTGACATTGTCCCAAGGTGTGTTCCTTCCTCTGTGGACCCTGACATCTTCCCTGCAGGGTTTTGCCTAAATGTTGTACTGAGCTGTGTCTACATATCCTTGGTGTGTGACGGATCCATTCAACTTTGCCCATGCATGCTGGGCAATGTCTCCACCTGCATCCTTCGTGGCATCCTGGGTGGTCACTGTACTTGACTTTCGAGTATGTTGACGTGACTTCATGTGGACATGTTCCCTTTTACACACTATGCATGTGTGTACTCCCAGCCTCGCACACATGTGTACCGTGTTCTGCAGGGTCTTTGTGCACCTGACTGACAATTGTGGGCATTGTATCTGTGGGTACTGCACACTTTTCTTTCCATGGGCACTGCTGGGGGGACTCTGCACCCACCCCTCATATGTCTGGGCACTTCTGGGAGGACTCTGCATCCACCCCTCCTGTGTCTGGGCACTGCTGGGAGTGATAGGCACCCACCCCTCATATGTCTGGGCACTGCTGGGTGTAATAGGCACCCACCCCTCCTGTGTCTGGGCACTGCTGGGAGTGATAGGCACCCACCCCTCATATGTCTGGGCACTGCTGAGAGGACTCTGCACCCACCCCTCCTGTGTCTGGGCACTGCTGGGAGTGATAGGCACCCACCCCTCATATGTCTGGGCACTGCTGGGAGGACTCTGCACCCACCCCTCCTGTGTCTGGGCACTGCTGGGAGTGATAGGCACCCACCCCTCCTGTGTCTGGGCACTGCTGGGAGTGATAGGCACCCACCCCTCATATGTCTGGGCACTGCTGGGAGGACTCTGCACCCACCCCTCCTGTGTCTGGGCACTGCTGGGAGGACTCTGCACCCACCCCTCCTGTGTCTGGGCACCGCTGGGAGTGATAGGCACCCACCCCTCATATGTCTGGGCACTGCTGGGAGGACTCTGCACCCACCCCTCCTGTGTCTGGGCACTGCTGGGAGTGATAGGCACCCACCCCTCCTGTGTCTGGGCACTGCTGGGAGTGATAGGCACCCACCCCTCATATGTCTGGGCACTGTTGGGAGGACTCTGCACCCACCCCTCCTGTGTCTGGGCACTGCTGGGAGTGATAGGCACCCACCCCTCATATGTCTGGGCACTGCTGGGAGGACTCTGCACCCACCCCTCCTGTGTCTGGGCACTGCTGGGAGTGATAGGCACCCACCCCTCATATGTCTGGGCACTGCTGGGAGTCATAGGCACCCACCCCTCATATGTCTGGGCACTGCTGGGAGGACTCTGCACCCACCCCTCCTGTGTCTGGGCACTGCTGGGGGTGATATGCACCCACCCCTCATATGTCTGGGCACTGCTGGGAGTGATAGGCACCCACCCCTCATATGTCTGGGCACTGCTGGGGGGACTCTGCACCCACCCCTGCTGTGTCTGGGCACTGCTGGGAGTGATAGGCACCCACCCCTCCTGTGTCTGGGCACTGCTGGGAGTGATAGGCACCCACCCCTCCTGTGTCTGGCCATGTACGCTCGGGACATACACGGGTGGGGGTACGCTCCCTACATGCACTGGTGGGGTGTGGGTACGCTCCATACATACACCGGTGGGGGTACGCTCCCTACATGCACTGGTGGGTTGTGGGTACGCTCCATTCATACACAGGTGGGGGTACGCGCTGTACATACGCGGGTGGGGGTACGCGCCGTACATACACGGGTGGGGGTACGCTCCCTACATGCACTGGTGGGTTGTGGGTACGCTCCATTCATACACAGGTGGGGTACGCGCCGTACATACGGGGGTGGGGGTACGCGCCGTACATACGGGGGTGGGGGTACACGCCGTACATACGGGGGGTGGGGGTATGCGCCGTACATACGGGGGTGGGGGTACGCGCCGTACATACGGGGGTGGGGGTACGTGCCATACATACACGGGTGGGGTGTTAGTACACGCCGTACATACACGGGTGGGGTGTTGGTACGCGCCGTACATAAACGGGTGGGGGTACGCTCCGTACATACCCGTACCCACGCTCTGCAGGCCTGGGTACGACCCGTACCCACACCTTTGGAACGTGGTTACGGTGCGTACCCCCATTGTTGGGGTGCCGTGGGGGTACGCACCGTACCCAGGCCTTCAGAGCGTGGGTACGAGTCGTACCGCCATTGTTGGGGTGACGTAGGGGTGGGCGTGGCACGACTCGTACCCACGCTCTTAAGGCCTGGGTACGGTACGTACCGGACTTGTTGTGTTGACGGTTCGCCTCATCACCCACTTCCGTTGTGGCGGACGCATGCGTTGCTGGACACGCCCCCACCCCCGCGAAGTGACCAGGCCCTAGAGGTCAGGTATGTCCAGGGCATGTATGATTTGTGACTTGGGTGGGGGTCGTGTGTCCTGCCCCTGCCCCCCCTTTGCCCCTGGGTGTTGTTCTGACCTTCTGCGGCGTCTGCGTAGTTTCCTGTAGAGCAGGTGGACTGCTATGAGGGCTGGGAGGACACATAGGTTCGGGTCCATGGCTGTCCGTCGCGTACAGGTGCTCCTTGTGCGCGTCGTCCTGATTTCCCGGCAGTTTTTGGCAGTCGGAAAATATAATCCGTGCGGGGTGACGTCGGTGCGGATCGTACTTCCTGGTTCGTGAAACACAGCCTGAATGCATCCCGACGTCACGTCGGCGCTTTCCCGGATCACATTTGTATGGATATTTTCGTCGGTCGGTGTTTTGTACGATTCGTAGGGAAATTGTGTTTCCATGCGAATCGTACTTGCATATTTGTAATGTTTTTTGACCGGGTACGAGTCGGACGGAGAAAATGCTCCGTCCGACGGTTCGTACCCGGTTTCTCCAGGATCGGAATCGGCCCCTAAATGTGATCTGGTGTGACATCCGATTGTGTGAGTTGTGAGTGATATTATAATGTGTGGTGCTATAAGTGGAGATTCCAACATCACCAAAGTTTCTTGCAAAAATCAGGTTCACTATCAGTCTTATTTGTTTTAAATGTTTTACAAAGCAATATATTAGATTTTTTTAAACAAAAATGGTTGTTAATTGTATTGATACATGGTTGTGCATATTATGCAATGTTATGCAATGTGAATAAGATATGTTGAACATTCATGAATTTTGAAATTTGGTTTTATATAATGTTTTTATAATAGATCTGAAGTTGTGGGAGTCACCAAGTCTTTTTTCTTGAAGAAGGTGGTCGGATCATTTTAACCCACCGAAATGCGTCGCACTGCTTCTACAAAAGCACTAAATCAACCCTATCTTGGCCAAATGAGAGACTGTACAAAATAGTGGTAGACTGATGAATTTCTGTTTGATTAGTGAAAAACAATGACAAAAAATTAATGTCTATGATACTCTCCCATGCTCATTTGCTGTGATTTTCTTGATAATGTGTATGATCTTTTGAGGTGATTCTCTGTTTAGGGAGTTATTCTGTCTTGTACCAATCCGTGTGTTTTATCCTATGTACTTTTTATATGACTTTTTAACTGAATTTTACAGAGAAAAAAATTCATATATTGCCCTTTGGTGAACAGTTGGTATTCTCTGATGATATTGGTACGCTTGGATGAATGGTGTATGAGTCACTAGTGGTCTGTTTAAACATATACAAAGGGAATTGTTGTTTTTGATTATCTGCCAGTTCTTCTGAAACAATACAGGCATTTCTGGAATGAGTGGATATCCCACATGTCCCACAGGACATTCTGGAGCTGCTTGGGGCTGAAATCACCTTAGAAGAATTATGGGGAACAATCCACTCAATGCCAAGAGGTAAGGCGCTGGAAGGGGATGGCTTCCCAGCACAATTCTATCAGATGTTTGCTGCACGGTTGTCTGAAAAAATTCTGGAGGTCTTCAGGGAGGCTAAACAAAAGGTCATGCTTCCCCGACATATGAATGAGGGTGTCATATCAATGATGCCAAAGCCTAGTGGCAATCCAAAGGACCCATCGGTGTATCAGCCACTGGCCATGATTAATCCGGACACTAATGTTCTGTGCAAGGTCTAGACAACTTGGTTGATACAGGTGGTTGGCAGGCTGGTGCATGAGGACCAATATTGGTTTAATCCTGGGCGTAGCTCGGCCATGAATATTCGTAGACTTACCCATGTGCTTCACTCAGTAAACAACTGTGATGAAGAGCTTTTCCTGGTTGCAATCAACTTTGAAAAGGCCTTCAACACCTTTAGTTGGGGCTATATGTTGAAGTTCCCCAAGCAATGTGCTTTGTCCCAGTTTTCTGTGATTGGGTTCATCTACTCAACACAGATCCCAGGGTCAGGGTGAGTAGGACTGTTTCTTGCAGCTGGAGTGTAGGATGGAGTATGCAGTAGGGGTGTCTGCTCCCACCCTTGCTGTTTCCTCTGGCCTTGGAACCTTTGGTCATCATGTTCCATGCAGCATTGGGTGACTGGAGGATTCTTGTCAGAGATACTATACAGGTTATCTCGCTCTATGCAGATTATGCTTTATTTTATGTTCAATTTAATCAGACACTGATCTTGCAACTGTTGCACTACCTATACCAGTTCAGTGAGGTGGCAGGCATCCGGGTTAACCGACTAAAGACAATTCTTTTTCCTTAGGGGAGGCTAGCATAAAGTGAGATGCACCAGCTTCCTGACTTGGGTCTGCCATGGGAAACGGACCAGTATCATTACTTAGGCATTCAGGTCGCCTTAATGAAGGAGAAACAGCATTCCAAAGAGGGGAGAATCCAAGAGGGCATGAGATCATCTATATGATTCTGGAATATGCTCCCTCTATCGTGGTTAGGGTGGCGATTCACAAAAGTGTTTTCCTGCTGCAATATATTTATAGTAAGCAAAATACCTTGTGTCCTCCGAGGGCGGATATCTTTCAATAATTCAACAGACTGCTGGTATCCTTGGTCTGGGATGGGAAATCTAGTAGAGTCTCTTTGGATTTACTGAAATTAGACCAGTAGTAGAGTGGTCTGTGTCTACCCGACATGGAGCTGTATTAGAATGCGACTCATATCCAGCATGCGGTCAAGTGAGAAAAGCGATTGTTAGGCGGACCTGTAGTGAGGTCTCCCTACCAGTGCTGCTTATGAGGGACAGTAGAATGGCTGCTACATTACCATTTATCATGTGGCAAATGGCAAAAGTTTGGGGAACGATAGTCGCCAGGGTTCTTAAAGAGCCGCCTGTTGCAAGGGACTTAAACATCTGGAATCTACAACCATTCAGTCGCAACTCTAGAGACATGACGGTTGAGCACTGGAGAGAGAGGGCTGCCAGATCCTAGAAGATTTATACCCAGGGACAAAGTGTATTACATTTGAGAAAGTAAAGGGTTCGTTTGGAGTGGATCCTAGTCACTTTCTGCAGTAAGCTAAGCTTTTTGACACTGCAAGAGGGATTTGGACTGACTTCTCCAGTACTACCACTACGTCCAGTACTCTGGATGCCAATCTGTGGTTGTGGACAGAGTAACATCTTGTCACTTAACTTTACAAAATTCTGAAACAAGATAAGACACGGCCCGCATTAAAGGCCAGGAGTGCCTGGGAGAGGGACATAGGTGATCAGGTACCAGACAAAGATTGGGCAATCACCAGTGAACTGGTGCAGAAGGTTTTGAGCAATGCCCTATCTTTATGCGACATGAGATACAATCATGCAAGGAAGCACTGCTACTCATATATACATCTGTTACTCCAAAAGTCCTAGCACAGTTTGGCAAATTCTTTGCGGAAGCAGGCAGACTACTACGAAAGTCTGGATCATCACCAGGGGGAATTGACAATCCTATAAATCCTTTATGGAGCTCCCTCTGTCCCGCACGTCAGAACCCAACAAAACAGGACTTGGAAGCTGGTACTCCTATAAGCCGTCTTGCACATGCCGCTTTGCACCCTTCTAAAGACTCAGATACCAATCTTCTTCATTGGTGAACTTGCACGGATTTTAAATTAATAATTTTTTTGGTACATTTATGCTTTAACATTTCTGTTTGTACTAGCCATTCTAAAGGACAGAACAACCAGACTGGTTAACCAAATAAACACACCATCTTAACATAAGCTCCACACTAGGTTCTGAAAAAGAGTCACTCAAAAACCGGAGATATGGAACCAATCTCAGATGAAACTCTCGATTTCCTGCTTAATTTTTTATTCACTGTTAAAAATGAAGCTGGCGGCCACTACGATCAACTACAAGTCAAATAAAGCACTCAAACAAAGCACAATGTCTGGTCTACTCCTGTACAAGGACTTTTTTTTATTTTTTTATTCTGTTTATTAAACAGTAGCTTGTCACAACTTAAGACATTTACATACATGAGTGATACATTATGCAGACTTGACAGTAAACATTTCCTGCAGCATCTGTACATTAAGACATGATGAATTATTACAGTTATGGTGACATTGGATCGTCCTGGGAAGGGAGAGCAGGAGGCTCACAAATATATCCACGATATGCATTCCATTTGCCCCAGATAGCAATCCATTTTTTAGGGCAGCCTCGTGCAATGTAAATAGTTTTTTCCCTGGTCATGCACCAGTCCATATCCACCTTCCAGGTTGTAATCCTTGGCGGTATTTCTGCCCCCCATTGTCGTGCAATATTCCTTTTTGCTATCGTTTGACCCAGGGTTGCCCATAGCTTATCTTTACTATTAAGATCCGTGGGTTCCCACACATTCAGGAGACACCACTTTGCTTCAGGCCTAAACACAGTTTCCAAATATTTGCTCATACAGTCATGCACCTTCTTCCAATAATTCTGGATATACTCACACTCCCATATAATGTGTATAAATTAACCCTCTAAGCCACACCGTCTCCTACATTGTCCGTCATTCGCCCTGCCCATCTGCTCCAATCGGGGTCCGGATACATATACTCTGTAAAATTTTTGGTTGGACAAGGGATAGTCTAGATGAAATGGCCGCTTCCCGTGGGGAGGCTACTGCCTCCTGCCACTCCTCGTCGTCCAGCTCAAATCCATCCCTCTCCCACCGTCCCCGCAGTGTAACCAGGGGATCCGCAACGTTATTAATGAGTTTTTTGTAGGTGAGGGAGATTACTTTATCGGGTAGGTAACCATCTAGCAATCTGTCCTCTAAGGGAGAGGATTCTGGGGGAGAGGTACCTTCTGTTAGATTTGATTGGAGAGAGTGACGAATTTGCAGATATCTAAAATATTCAGGTGCCGATCACGATCCTGTAAAAACCGGGTACGAACCGTCGGACGGAGCAAATTCTCCGTCCGACGCGTACCCGGTCGTCAAAATGTACAAACATGGAATTACGATTCGCACGGAAACACCATTTCCGTACGAATCGTACAAAACCCCGACCGACGAAAATAAACATTCAAATGCGATCCGGGAAAGCGCCGACGTGACGTCGGGACACACGCAGCCTGCCATTCACGAGCTAGGAATTACGATTCGCACCGACGTCATCCCGCACGGTGAATATTTTCCGGCTGCCAAAAACTGCCGGGCAATCAGGACGACGCGAACAAGGAGGACCTGTACGCGACGGACAGACATGGACCCAAACCTACGTGTCATCCCGGCCCTCATAGCAGTCGACCTCCTCGACAGGTTACGACGCAGACGCCACAGAAGGTCAGAACAACTAAGGGAGGGTGGGAAAGGGGGGGGGCAGGACCAGGGGCTGGCCACAAAACCACCACCAATGTCACACAGCACACATGCCCTGGACATACCTGACCCCCATGCCCTGGTCACCACAAGGGGGTGGGGGCGTGTCCAGCAAAGCCAGCGTCCGCCACAAAGAAAGTGCCTCACGACGCGAACCGGCAACACAACTATACAGGTACGTCCCGTACCCACGCCTTAAGAGCGTGGGTACGAGTCGTACCACGCCCACACCTACGTCACCCCAACAATGGCGGGACGGCTGTACCCACGTGGCAAAAACCTGGGTACGGGTCGCACAAGCATCACATAGCGTGGTTAAGGATATGTACGTACCGTACCCCCACCACCGTATGCATGGAGCGTACCCCCAACAGTGTAAGTATGACCCGTACCCTCACCCGCGTACGTATACGTCCCACCCCAACAGTGTAAGTACGACCCGTACCCTCACACGTGTACGTATGGAGCGTACCCCCCACCCCAACAGTGTAAGTACGACCCGTACCCTCACCCGCGTACGTATGGAGCGTACCCCCACCCCAACAGTGTAAGTATGACCCGTACCCTCACCCGCGTACGTATACGTCCCACCCCAACAGTGTAAGTACGACCCGTACCCTCACACGTGTAGGGATGGAGCGTACCCCCCACCCCAACAGTGTAAGTACGACCCGTACCCTCACCCGCGTACGTATGGAGCGTACCCCCACCCCAACAGTGTAAGTACGACCCGTACCCTCACACGCGTACGTATGGAGCGTACCCCCCACCCCAACAGTGTAAGTACGACCCGTACCCTCACCCGCGTACGTATGGAGCGTACCCCCACCCCAACAGTGTAAGTACGACCCGTACCCTCACCCGCGTACGTTTGGAGCGTACCCCCCACCCCAACAGTGTAAGTACGACCCGTACCCTCACCCGCGTACGTATGGAGCGTACCCCCACCCCAACAGTGTAAGTACGACCCGTACCCTCACCCGCGTACGTTTGGAGCGTACCCCCCACCCCAACAGTGTAAGTACGACCCGTACCCCCACCCGTGTACGTATGGAGCGTACCTCCATCCCAACAGTGTAAGTACGACCCGTACCCTCACCCGCGTACGTATGGAGCGTACCTCCCACCCCAACAGTGTAAGTACGACCCGTACCCCCATGGAGCGAACCCACACACGTGTATGGACTAAGCGTACATATTGTTAAATAGGAGGGGTGTGTGCCTATCACTCCCAGCAGTGCCCAGACACAGGAGGGGTGTGTGCCTATCACTCCCAGCAGTGCCCAGAGTCAGGAGGGATGTGTGCCTATCACTCCCAGCAGTGCCCAGACACAGGAGGGGTGTGTGCAGAGTCCTCCCAGCAGTGCCCAGACACAGGAGGGGTGTGTGCAGAGTCCTCCCAGCAGTGCCCAGACACAGGAGGGGTGGGTGCCTATCACTCCCAGCAGTGCCCAGAGACAGGAGGGGTGGGTGCCTAGTCCTCCCAGCAGTGCCCAGAGACAGGAGGGGTGTGTGCAGAGTCCTCCCAGCAGTGCCCAGAGACAGGAGGGGTGGGTGCCTATCACTCCCAGCAGTGCCCAGAGACAGGAGGGGTGGGTGCAGAGTCCTCCCAGCAGTGCCCAGAGACAGGAGGGGTGTGTGCAGAGTCCTCCCAGCAGTGCCCAGAGACAGGAGGGGTGTGTGCAGAGTCCTCCCAGCAGTGCCCAGAGACAGGAGGGGTGGGTGCCTATCACTCCCAGCAGTGCCCAGAGACAGGAGGGGTGGGTGCCTAGTCCTCCCAGCAGTGCCCAGAGACAGGAGGGGTGTGTGCAGAGTCCTCCCAGCAGTGCCCAGACACAGGAGGGGTGTGTGCAGAGTCCTCCCAGCAGTGCCCAGAGACAGGAGTGGTGTGTGCAGAGTCCTCCCAGCAGTGCCCAGAGACAGGAGGGGTGGGTGCCTATCACTCCCAGCAGTGCCCAGAGACAGGAGGGGTGGGTGCCTATCACTCCCAGCAGTGCCCAGAGACAGGAGGGGTGTGTGCAGAGTCCTCCCAGCAGTGCCCAGAGACAGGGGGGGGGTGTGTGCAGAGTCCTCCCAGCAGTACCCAGAGGCAGGAGGGGTGGGTGCCTATCACTCCCAGCAGTGCCCAGAGACAGGAGGGGTGTGTGCAGAGTCCTCCCAGCAGTGCCCAGAGGCAGGAGCGGTGGGTGCAGAGTCCTCCCAGCAGTGCCCAGAGACAGGAGGGGTGTGTGCAGAGTCCTCCCAGCAGTGCCCAGACACAGGAGGGGTGTGTGCAGAGTCCTCCCAGCAGAGCCCAGAGACAGGAGGGGTGGGTGCCTATCACTCCCAGCAGTGCCCAGAGACAGGAGGGGTGTGTGCAGAGTCCTCCCAGCAGTGCCCAGAGACAGGAGCGGTGGGTGCAGAGTCCTCCCAGCAGTGCCCAGACACAGGAGGGGTGGGTGCCTATCACTCCCAGCAGTGCCCAGAGACAGGAGGGGTGGGTGCCTTTCACTCCCAGCAGTGCCCAGACGCAGGAGGGGTGTGTGCCTAACACTTACAGCAGTTCCCATGTAACGCAAAGGGTGGAGTAGCCACAGATACCATGCCCACAAATTTCAGTCAGGTGCACAAAGACCCTGCAGTACATGTACCACATGTGTGCGAGGCTGGGAGTATACGCATGCATAGCGCAGAAAAGAAAACATGTACACATGAAGTCATGTCAATAGTCCACATACACAAGTACAATGACTATCAAGAATGCCACGAATGATGCAGGTGGAGACATCGCTCAGCCTGCATGTGCAAAGTAGAAGGAGTCCGTCACACACCCAGCTAATGTACACACAGCTCTGCGCTAAATATTGGGAACACCCTGCAGGGATGATGTCAGGGTACTGAGGAAATATGAATTTTGTGATCAGTTATGTCAGGTATGCCATTTCCCTCCTGAGGCACAGCCGGGAGAGGAACCACGCTGCTCAAAATTGCTATTTTGCACGTATTGAAGGCTTTTTAACATTGTTTTACCTGTAACTTCCTGATTCCCCAGAGCGGAGCCAACGCTCAGAGGGAGTGCCCTCCTCAGCCGCCATCGGCCACGAGGAAGCGAGGGACACGCCCCCCCCGTAGCCACGCCCACTTTCGGGATATATAGCGCGCTGACTACTAGCCAGCTGTATGCCATTTCCCTCCTGAGGCACAGCCGGGAGAGGAACCACGCTGCTCAAAATTGCTATTTTGCACGTATTGAAGGCTTTTTAACATTGTTTTACCTGTAACTTCCTGATTCCCCAGAGCGGAGCCAACGCTCAGAGGGAGTGCCCTCCTCAGCCGCCATCGGCCACGAGGAAGCGAGGGACACGCCCCCCCCGTAGCCACGCCCACTTTCGGGATATATAGCGCGCTGACTACTAGCCAGCTGTATGCCATTTCCCTCCTGAGGCACAGCCGGGAGAGGAACCACGCTGCTCAAAATTGCTATTTTGCACGTATTGAAGGCTTTTTAACATTGTTTTACCTGTAACTTCCTGATTCCCCAGAGCGGAGCCAACGCTCAGAGGGAGTGCCCTCCTCAGCCGCCATCGGCCACGAGGAAGCGAGGGACACGCCCCCTACACCCTCCCAATAAATATGTGTATGCACAGGAAGCGCAGCGGACGAGCGCAGCGGGCGCGACGAAGGCGCGCCGAAGGCGCGCATAAGGCAAGCTCGTCTGCGCTCGTCCGCGCCGAGTCCGGGCCGGGGGCCAGTACCCCTGCCCCCCCACCAACCCATCGCATCTCCTACAGTGCGCACTTCCTCCACAGTCTGGGGGCCCCCAAGGACAACCACTGCTGTCACAGATTCTTCGCCGACAACCTACCTCAACTATGTCCAGAGTGCCGCCAACCCCTCAAACCCACTATAACCGTCAAACCACTTGACAATTTTCGGATGTTTTTGCTGAACTGCCGCTCCCTTCCCAAACATTCAGCCGAAATAATGTTGTTAATAGATGAATACTCACCTGATATTCTGTTCCTTACAGAAACATGGCTTTCCTTGGAAGCGGATCCAGCCATAATAGCTGCGCTTCCTGCAGGGTTTCAAATCCTGCGCCAGGACCGGCCAAAAGGTAGGGGAGGTGGCTTAGCCATAATATATAAAGAACAGTTCAATTGTAGAGTGGTTTCTGAAACCATTCTAGACTGTGAAAGTCTCACCTTTCATATGGAACTGTCACCCAATAAGTGCCTTTCAGGCACCCTGATCTATCGACCACCAGGCCCCCCGAGACAGTTCCACGTTAGCTTACCCACTAATATATCCGAACGTATCTTTTCCTCACCCAACTTTATTTTGTTAGGTGATTTTAACTTTCACTTTGATTCACCCTCCGACCTTACTGCTTCAACCCTAACAAGCGATCTAGCAGCTCTGTTACTTTCACAACGGGTTACCCTGCCCACACATGTAAAAGGCCATTTGCTAGACCCAGTCTTTACCAACTGCATCGATCTCCTCACCAGCCGTCCCATACCCCTTCCATGGACGGATCATTTCCTGATCCCTATCAATTGGACTATCCCTAAGCCTCCTGAACATACCCCCATTACTAGATTCAGGAGAACTTGGTCCCATCTAGCGATTGACAGGTGGACCAACGCACTCACAGAGACCCGTCCCATGATCACGGAGAACCCGGATTCAGCCAATTCAGCCTACGACAATTGGATTTCCCAATCACTGGACATCGCTCTCCCGAAAAAGGAAATCACGCTTAAACGTCCCCACAAAACCGCCCCGTGGTACACGGAGGAACTGAGAGAGAAAAAACGGTGCTGTAGGCAACTTGAAAGACGCTGGCGAATTGACTACTCAGTGGCTGATAAAACCCACTACCGAGAAGCTATTAGGAACTACAAAAACCTGATAAAAGAAGCCCAGACCGCCTACTTCTCGGAGAAAATTGTCCTTGCCAAATCGAAGCCGAAGGAAATTTTCAAAATTATAAATCTACTCACTAAACCCCCTCCTAGTCCATTAGGGGACAAGCCCGTTTCCCACTGCAATAAAGTCGCAGAGTTCTTCCATCAGAAAATTAGTTCCATCTACTCGGCCTTCCCCCGGACCAACTCCCCTCTGTCAATTACGCCTCCACACCCTGTTGAGCCAGCGTGTAATTCTCAATCACCCACGCTGTGTCACTTTCCCCTTCTGGAATTTCCCCTTCTAGAATCCTTAGCACGCAAAGTCACATCCGGTTCCCCCAACGATCCTGCCCCCCCAGAGATAATAATGACAGCCGCCCAAACCACCCTACCCACACTAAGGGAAGTGTTAAATACCTCCATCTCCAAGGGCATAGTCCCCACAGTCTGGAAGCAGGCCATGGTGAAGGCCCTGCTGAAAAAGCCCAGTCTGGACCCTACGGATATGAGCAGTTACCGCCCAATATCCCTGCTCCCCTGGGCGAGTAAGGTCCTTGAGAAATACATAAATCTCCAACTCACCAACTTTCTAGAAACACACCTTCTTCTGGACCCCACCCAAACCGGCTTTAGACCCAAACATGGGACCGAGACCGCCCTCCTCATGGTCACTGAGGAGGCAAGGAAAATCCTAGATCAAGGAGGATCAGTGGCAGTGATCCTCCTTGATCTCAGCGCGGCCTTCGATACGGTCAGCCATGTCACCTTGCTGGACCGTATGGCCCAGGCTGGGATCAGGGGCAGAGCCTGGTCTTGGTTCCGGTCTTTCCTGGAGGATAGATCTTTCCGGGTGTTTGATGGTGATTCAGTTTCCACCAGCATTTCCCTGAATTGTGGCGTCCCCCAGGGATCCTCTCTGAGTCCGGCTCTCTTTAATCTGTACATGAGGCCACTGGCTGATGTCGTCCGTCCGTTTGGGATTAAGATCATTTCCTACGCGGACGACACGCAGCTAGTGGTCTCCCTTACACAGGAGACCAACCTACCTGTACAGAGCGGACTCAGAGAGTGTCTAGAGGAGGTGAAATCCTGGATGTCCCTATCATCCTTGAAACTAAACGGTGACAAGACCGAGCTTATGGTCCTTGGCAACTCGGTCTCCAGTTTCCCGGCCACCCTCTGGCCATCCAGCATGGGCCCTCCACCTACCCCCAAAAACAGTATTAAAAGTCTGGGAATATGGATGGACAGATCGCTCTCCTTCGATGTACAATCCACCAAACTCTCGGCCACCTGCTTTGGCATCATGAAGATGCTTAAAAAGATCTTCCCCCTTCTTCCTATGGAAGCCAAGCAAGCAGCGATACAAGGCCTGATTCAATCCCGCCTTGATTTTAATAACGTCCTCTACCTCGGAGCCCCAGAATCCACTCTGAGGAGGTTGCAGATAGCACAAAATTGTGCTGCACGTCTGCTACTTGACATCCCTCGTAGGCAGTCAGTCAGATCCGGGTTGGTCTCCCTCCACTGGCTACCTGTGCGTCAAAGGGTGCTGTTCAAGGCCCTATGTATAGCCCACCAGTCTTTTTGGAACTCTGGCCCCAAGATCACACAGGACCTAATCCATCACTACAGACCCAACAGGAACCTAAGATCAGATCGGTCCTTCTTGGCAGTCACCCCGAGAGTAAGGAGATCTAGAGCGGGAGGTAGGTCTTTTTCCTACAACGCAGCGAGATCCTGGAACACCCTTCCACCGCATCTAAGATCCAACTCTAACCTTACGACATTCCGCAAACATCTGAAAACCTTCCTGTTTAATTCAGTCTAGTCCGCCCCCCCTCTCCCGTGTTCTCTTTCCCTCTGTCGGATCTGGCATTCTCAGCGCTTGGACGCCCCTGGGCAGCAATTCGCGCTATATAAATCTACATCAAATCAAATAAATCTACATCAAATGTCCCCTATCGTAGACCCCAACGGCTCCATGTACATGCTATACGTACATGTATGTTCCCTCCTGCTCCAGTTTTGAAGACGCAAATATATGTGCGTCCACCGTCAATATGTCCTCTTTCAGATCCACCATGAATGGGTCAGATATTCCTTTTCTAAGTATGAAAGGCCACCGACTTTATGTGGTTCACTTTCCACATTTTACAGATTCAGGCGAGTAGGCCCGAATTCTGTCATCAAGCCTTTTCCTGCCTTCTGCCTCTGAAAGCTCCAGTCTGAGCCTGCATCTGTGACCATGAACTTTGTCTTACTCCCTGCGCGGCTAACGGTGCCTGATCCAGCCCGTCGCCTGCCAAAAACTGTATTTCACCTTCAAGATTATCTCCTCCGCCCCTCATCCGATGCATTCCTGTCTAGTAGTTTAGGTAAACATTCCTCCAGCTACCGTGCAAAGGGCCAGGCCTCGCTGTCCTCATGCAAGTAATTCATAGCCCTGTTACCATGGAATATTCCTACCCCCTCGCATCTAGTGTAGACACTTAGACGCTTGTACACGCACTAACAGTCAGTATAGTCAGTATAGAATAAGATTCTATCCTAAGAGACCTCTCTTTTTGGATAACACAGTTCTTTAAACATAGGATATTAGATATGATTTGGGATTAGGTTGACATAACCCCAGACTTTTGTCTACACATGTAGAGCTAAATGTCAAGTCCCCTTCTCCCTCTAGTTGTACGTCAATCACACGTCATGCGGCTGCGCGCGCATCTCTGCCAACTATTTCTGCTGACATTGCAGGATTCTCTTATGGATCCACCCACTTGTGACATCATGTATAATGACGTTTTCTAGTTACGCCTATTCTAGTTACGCATGCATATTTTATTTTTCCTTATCAGTTGATACGCCTACTGCATTTGTTTTACTGTAATGCCTTTTCTATAAAAATTATTACCTGTCAATAATATATGCCCTTCCTTCCTGAACTTTCGTGGTGATGGAATAGAACGCCTACAATTCGAATTGTATTCCTTTGTATAGGAATAAAGCCTTTTTAAACCTCTAATACCACGGATTCTGCCTCTCATTTTACTGAGTTATTCTTAATAGACTTTACCGCATAAAAAATAGTACCGGTAACGAAATATTTACCACATAAATTGGCGCCCGAACAGGGACACTTTCTCATCTCACGCGCCGGCGGTGCGTTGCAGGCCCGGTCTCCTGCCACAGCTGAACGGACAAAAACACGTATCTGCAGGATTTCCTGTATCTCCCTCCGGCCAGGCGGGGACGACTGAGGCTGCGATCAACACCCAGACGAGGCGGTGAGAAGTGCGAAGTATCCCGACCAGAGCCTAGCTGAGAGAGCAAGATCCGAGGTATACAGAGACCCGCCAGGTTCCGAAGTTCCGAGTCCAGTCCGGTCCAGTCCAGTTTCAGTTCCGTTCCGAGGCCTTCCGTTCCGAGCTACCCGGTGAGTACCATTACCGGGGAGGCATTTAACGTGCACATAGTCTGTGCCGGTCAAGACGGGTTTGGGTACACAAATCCGGTCTGCACTGTTTTAGCAGTGTATCTGTACTGTTTAACAGTATATATAGTATGTTTTGCATATAAATAAATATAAATAAGTATTATCTAGTGGCAGTATTATGTCAGTAACTAGTTTTCTATTAGTTATCATTGTTCGTAAAACTGTTAAGTGTTAAATGTTTTGAAATACGTTCTATATACTGTGGTGTGAATGACTGTTCATTATTGTGTTTTTATAAAGTGTGTTCCAGTAATAAGGTCTAAAAAATGCCGCTCTTCTCGAAACTAAGACAGATCAAAACTAGAAAAGGTGTACTCGAAGAAGCTGTTCCCATCCCACCTAGGGACACTCCAGGGTATTTTATGTATCATAAGCATGGCCTAGATGCCGTATTATTTCTTGATTTATGGGTAGACTACACCAAAGAATTACCAGAGAGTCAGAGATGGCCCGCAGCGGGGACCTGGGATGCAGATTGCATCATGAGAGTAGAAGAAGAATTATGGAAAAAGAAAGCCAGACAGTCACAGAAAGATGCCATTGAATTATGGCGTAAAGAATCATATAGACGTACAGAAAAAGCACTCAGACAGGAAGAGAAAGGTAGAGAGAATTCAAATAAAACCCGAGAAAATCTATTACTTGAGGAAGGTACCCGAGTAAAATCAGAACAAATAGACAGACAAAGAAACGCCCTTATGAATGGTATGTATCCACTTCTGGCCGAAGGGTTACCTAAGGCTACTCCGGAAATACCAAAAGACTTGCCACCTCCATTGTTTCCGATAAAAGCACATCCCAAGGGGCATCCTAGAACCGCAGAAGATGTTTTCCTTTCCTCTTATTTAGATGACGCAGCTCCCGAGTATGCTAATACCGCACCACATAGACCGCTTGCCGATGATGCGCATCGCCAAGATTCTCCGTCTGTACCTCCACAACAACCAGCTCTGACACACATTCCGACAAACACATCTGTTTCTACCGCTTTTCCCGCAACGACGGTTGCTGTCTCACCTTCAACAAATCCTTTCACGTCCAGCACCCCAGATGGTGCTACAGGAGGTACAACAGACATTTTTTCTACACCACCCAGAGGAAATAAATTTTCCCTTAGAGAATTAGCACACCAACGTACGCCCAAACTAGCAACTCCCGACATGCTCAAGGAACTTCTAGTAGATTGTAGATATGATCCTGTACCCGGTAAACGGGACGAAATGCTGCTGTCATCATTACGTATTCGACGAGCTGCAATATATTTAACGAAGCTACCAGGAATGGCTACACATTTAGAAAATATATATCACTTTGTCCAGTCAGGACGAGGTCCTGAAAGTATTAGCAGAGCCATGGAGTACCAGAAAGCGGAGGTACAGGGACAATTGTTACGTTTCCTCATAAACTGTGTGATCAGAAATCAAGACCGGCCTGGGGTAAATCCGGAAGAAATGCAAAAACTTGTCACTTGGGGCCAGAATATATCAGAAGGGAGACATGATAAACAGTTATGTATAGTAGCTATGTACCGAAAGATCCGCAAAGAAATAGAACGAATGCACGAAGAAAGATTAGAGGTAGACGCGACTGACCTAAACAGAGAGGAGGGGGAGCAAGAATCAGACCAATTAGATACAATAGCTTATGTAGGTAAAGGAAGATCCCATAATAATACCAGAGGTTTTAACGACCCAATACGTCCAATACGTCCAGAATGTAATTGACATCTTCCAAACCCTATGCTAAATACAAAATCCCCTGAAAACTTATTCCAAGCCGCTGATAAATTACTCCGAGATCGAAGGGGGTACCACGTGCTTGATTCCATGGACGAACAAGAATTAGCCAGGTCAGCAGTACAATGGGCTGACAGTCCCGGCGAATACAATGACGATGTACTTGCACACACGTTTCTGATTCTAGACCCATATGAACAGCGTTTAGCTAGTATATACATGATTCAACACCTCCTTATATTATATAAAGGCCAACACTCCGATCCAGGACCCTTACCTGACATATTGACAGAACTACTCACGAATATATGGAGAGGGTCAGGTACTGATTTGATTAAGGAAATTCTAGAATCCCGAAACCAATATTTAAATTTCGTATGCCCAGAACACGTTCCAGTTCCCATCATGGGAAGAAAAATGTATCACATAGATAGACAGAATCCGTTACGCGAAGTACACCCAATTAGAGGTGCCGGTGATAATTTTACACGCGTGTTTGTGTACACGCCTATAACTAAACTGGAATTATTAGAAATGAAGAAAGTAGTACCCAGCCATGACAAGGACCCAGCAGGTTTCCACCGTGAGATAAAAGACATGTTACTCATGGGAGAGTATACCTACCCCGATATTATGAAAATATTAAAAGTCCTATTACCCGCCGGTGTTTATGAGAAACTCAAAGAAAAAGAATGGGAGGTGGGAGACCAAAAGATAGATTGGACAGCATTAGAAAACGAAGAAAAGGCCCGAGCTGCAGGAGCAGGGCTTGGGGAAAAGACTACAGCACTAGCAGGATTACTAATACAGGTACTGCCACGTTTATTAACTACGAAAAAGGAAGACTGGGGTGCAATCTCAGCCTGTAAACAAAAACCAGATGAAGACACTAGTGATTTCTATTCCCGATTTGAAAAATGTTTTAGTATAAATAGTGGCATAAAAGCCAGTAGTGAGTCATATCCACATCTGTTTGTGACAAAATTAGTTGAAAATTCTCTGCTACAAGTCAAGAATAGAGTATTGAAATTCGAAAGTACCTGGCAAGGTAATACCCCATCACAGATGCTACAGATGTTACAATATCACCACAATAGAATTAGAGAAGAACAAGAACACGAACAAAGACGTATGAAAGATACAAAAATGAAAATGCTTGTTGCACAGTCAGTTCCAGTCGATAGTCACCAAAAGGGTGATTCCGCCAGTCCTGCGAAAGGGACATGCAACTATTGTAAACAACCAGGTCATTATATACATGATTGTCCAGTCCTGAAACATAATATTGCCACAGGTAGAACACATGAGAGACCACGTCCACCTAGACAGGATCAGAATCAACAACTAATGCCTCAGCAGGCACAACCTAGGTTAGCTCCGCAACAACTAGCTCCGCAACAGGCAGCTCCACAACAGATCGTAGCACCACCACAAGCGCAGCCTGTCGCTGCAACTCAAGCAACAACACAACAGATGTATCAGTACGCACAAACAGATTATCCCGATTATCAGCGATACTCATGAGATAGCCTAGAGAGGGAAGTTGGCTTACCCCTTATAGAGGTTCCTGTAGACCAAGAGGGACCTTATGTACATAGTGAACTATTAGGGGAAGACAGAAAGTTGTTACTTGATACAGGGGCAAGCAGAACAACTATAAGACGCAGTGAAGTTCCAGGGGCACCCCTCTCAGGCTCACAAAATATTTCCCTTGGATTCTCAGGAAAACCTATAATAAATGACGTAACACAACCTCTTCCACTTACAGTCGGTCCATTAACACGTACTACAGATTTATTGCTTACTAAATCATGTCCAGAAAACTTGTTAGGTATAAAAACATTGAAAGCTCTAGGAGCCATAATATGTTGCTCTCCGGAAGGAGTACGACTATTTTTACGTGACTTTAAAGGTCACTACGTATCCAGAGACATGGATCACCGACTGCAGAATTTACCTACACATTTATGGGCACAAGGCCCCACTGATGTTGGTTGCATGAACATTACACCATATCGAGTCACACTAAAGACAGGAGTGGTACTACCACGAATGCGACAATACAAGTTACCACCAGATGCTGTAGTGGCTTTACTGCAAATCATTGACGAGCTCATTGCACAAGGAGTGGTTGTCGAAACCGACTCCAATGTATGTAATTCCCCGATAATTCCGATTCTTAAAAGAACGGATCCAAAAGCTCCGCCAGTATACCGATTAGTTATTGATCTGCGCGAATTAAATAAATGTATTATACCACAATACCCTGTGGTCCCAGATATCTCCTCATTACTCACAGCTATTGACTCAGAAGCAACGTTTTTCACTGTAATTGATCTCAAGAATGCTTTCTTTAGTGTCCCAATTGATCCAGAAAGTCAATATTTATTCGGTTTTAGTTTAAATGGACGAAGTTTTAAATTCACACGCGCACCTCAAGGATTTACAGAAAGCCCCAGCATCTATAGCCAAGCACTGAAACGAGAACTTGACAGTATCCTCATGCCAGTTAACACTGCCTTGCTTCAATATGTCGATGATCTGCTGATCACCGCCCGAAGCGAACCTGAATGTGAAAAAGCGTCACTGACGGTTTTAAAATTTCTGGCCGACAAGGGGCACAAGGTGTCCCCTTCTAAGCTGCAATTCTGTGTCCCGCGAGTTGTTTATCTTGGGCACTCGCTGTCCAAGGAGGGAAGGCAGCTTACACCCGATCGCATCCAGTTAATTGCTAACATGCCACCACCCAAGACACAAAAGGAGGTGCGGGCTTTTATAGGCCTCAGTTCATACTGTAGGCAGTGGATCCCTCAATATGCATTTCTAGCAAAACCACTCATCCAGTTGACAACACAGGAGGCAGCCACATCGACTGTCCTCCCTTGGACTCCAGAACATACACATGCCTTTGAAAGCTTAAAGAAAGCTTTATGCCAAGCACCTGTCCTAGCAACACCATGTTACAGTAAACAGTTTACACTCTTTGTTACAGAACGCGAAGGTACTGCTTTGTCAGTACTCACTCAGGAACAAGCAGGATCACACAAACCATGTGCTTATTTCTCTAGTACATTAGATCCAGTAGCTCAGGCACTTCCAGCGTGCCTGAAATCAGTGGCAGCAACAGCTTTAGCAATCAGACAAAGCGATGCCATAGTGTTAGGACATCAATTGACAGTACAAGTACCACACGCAGTAGAGGTTCTCTTGAACCGCACACAAACACAACACTTGACTATAGCAAGACTCACCGGTTACGAATTAACATTGTTTCAGCCACACATAGAAATCAGACGTTGTAATACGTTAAATCCTGCCACACTGTTACCAGTAGGCGGAACAGACCCATTGGCACATGATTGTGTCGAAGTCATTACTATCACGACGAAACCCAGACAAGACTTGACAGATATCCCTTTGACAGATCCAGACTTGACATTATATGTAGATGGGTCATGTATGAGAACAAGTACAGGAGAGTTAGTGGCCGCTTACGCAGTCACAACAGACACTGAAGTCATTGAAACAAATTGTATTAACACTTTGTCAGCTCAAGCAGCAGAGCTCACCGCTCTGACACAAGCCTGTATTCAAGCCACTAATAAAAAAGTTAATATATACACAGATTCACGTTATGCATTCGGAGTCGTCCATGACTTCGGCGTACTGTGGCGAGAGAGAGGTTATTTAACTTCTCACGGTGCCCACATCCAACACGGACCCCTCATTCAAGCCCTATTAGACGCGATTCATCTACCTACTGCAATATCGATTATGAAATGCAAAGCCCACACAAAAGTTACCGATATCATTTCTCAGGGTAATGACCTAGCTGACAGAACAGCTAAACAGACTGCTCAGAATCAGACTCTCACAACTGACATGACAAAGACAATAGTCCTGACACCAACACATTGCATGACAGTTAAGGATCCCGCCCTTGATGTAATTGACATACAGACACATGCTACACCAGAAGAAATAAAGAAATGGACTGAATTAGGAGGGATCCAAACAGATCAAGGATGGATGACGAAGGAAAAATCCATATGGTTTCTTCCCGACTCAATGGTCCAAGTCATCATTAACACAATACATAGTCCAGCGCACCTAGGAGAAAAAGCTATGCTAGACAGCATTCAACACATTTGGTTCAACAAACACTTACGAGCCGCAGCGAAACAAAAAGTTCGTACCTGTATGATATGTTGTCAGTTTAATCCAGGTAAAAGCATCCCCGTAGAACAGGGTGGATTCCAAACTCCCGATCATGCTTTTGAAGTCCTCCAGATGGATTATATCCAGATGGAACGATGTCGAGGATTCAAATATGTTCTCGTAGTTGTCTGTGCTCTTTCCCGTTGGACAGAAGCATACCCGGTTTCAGATTAGACTGCCCCGACTACTGCCAAACAGTTAGTTCGAGAATTCTTCCCACGGTACGGTTTACCACGTGTTGTCTACTCAGATAACGGCCAGCCGTTCTCATCCGAACTAATGAAACACGTTTCCCTTCTATTAGGATACCAATGGAAATTCCACTGTGTCCGACATCCCGAGGCGGCAGGTCTCGTGGAACGTCATAATCAAACTCTGAAAATTAGATTGTCCAAAATATGTAGAGAAAAAGGAGTTGATTGGATAGTAGCCTTACCAGTTGCACTCTTTTATATAAGAATGGTAGCACATTCTCGAACAGGGCTATCCCCGTATGAGGTGATCTTCGGTAGACCACCAAATATGTGGGGGACGCCTATACCTCGTAAAATCACTGATGTTGACTGTAATATGCTGACAGATTACCTGGCTTCCTTGATGTCTGCACTACAATCTTGTCGTTCACAGGTATCCGCAGCTTTTCCCGACAATACTGAGGTGAAGCCCCATGACGTGGTTCCTGGTGACCTGGTTTTGGTCAGGAATTTCAACCGGAAGACCCAACTGGATCCTAGGTGGAAGTCACCGAAGTTGGTTCTACTCACCACAAGGACAGCTGTGAAAATCGAGGGAAGGAAAGGGTGGTTGCACTCGAGTCATATCAAGAAATTTTATGGACTACCATCCAGCGTAGAGACTCAACCCTGTATTCCCTCACAGACAGACTCAAAGCTCCCTTTGGCTGAATTAACGAAACCAGAACTGTATAAACTAAAATTGAGGTCTAGTAAGTCAGACAATTTGATTGTTTAAGTCCTCTCCAAGGTGAATCGGTTGAATTTGTCTCTGACATGTATCCTCTGGACCGGAATAGAGAAAGAAATAATCAAATGCTGCTCAAAAAGCATGCGTATTGTAAATCATTTCGTAGTCATTGTACAGTAACATTATTAATTTTGTTTTTTCTAAGTCTTCTGATCATCATTGTCAGCATCCTATTGCACATGTATTACCCTATTCCTAAGCATGCTTATAATATAACTGCAGAACATTCTTTTAGTGAATTACCTCCACATGAATTGTCCTATAGATTTGCGCTGCGCAATAACACATTCATTAGTATGCTACATCATTCCCATCAAACCAGCAATGCCACAAATTGTTGGATATGTGGCCGACTCCCTCCCTATCAGAACTATAAAGGAGTTTTGCCCCTCTTTCCCTATCCGTTCACACACAATGGCTCCTGTGGAGCATGGTTTAGTTTGATTAATTCCCTAGATTCAAATTCCGCAGTTTATCAAGACAACTGGGTATGGGGAAACCTGAACTTAGTTTTGCTTAAAGTCCGCTACCCTAACAAGGAGGGACTTCCCAAAAGAACAGGAACTGATCTAGAAAATAAAGTATATGGATTAGGTAATTTTACACTTAACCTCATGATCCTGAACGTTGAATCTGAAGCTACACCAATCTTGCCCGCCATGTCAGTATTCCCAGTAAAAGGGGAATTATGTATAAAAAAGAATGGTTCCATACACATGGGCCATAGTAAATGCACCACTGTAATAAAATTCAGTGATCAAGGCAAGTCTACATTTAGAGCTTCTCGTCATTCTTACTTTATATGTAGCCAGACCGCATATATACGTCTACCTTTAGATTGGGATGGTACCTGTTACATAGCATTCCTTCTACCACCTGTTTTCCTAGCTCCTCCTGATTATCACAGAAATACCCATTTAGTACACAATAGACAGCAGAGAGATCTCCCAATTGTTGATTACACTGAAACAGCATGGGAAAAATACACAGATTTCAATAAAGGTTTCTTTCCCTATATAGGTACAGTCACTAATAGTAAGCTGATACGTAGATTAACCAGAACCCTTGAAGCAGTAGTGAACGAAACTATTTCCGCCTTAGGCAATTTAACAGAAGAGCAGTCTGCTATGCGGATTGTTGTGCTTCAAAATCGTCTTGTCCTTGACGTCATCCTGGCCGATAGGGGCGGAGCTTGTAGGGTCATCGGATCAAGTTGTTGCATTTTCATACCAGAAAATTCGCCGTCAGTATATAAAGCCATAACTCGCCTTCATAAGATTGTAAGCCAGATACACCAGAGTCCAGGCACCTGGACTTGGTCCGGTTGGTTCTGGGGCGTGTTGTCAGCCTGGGGATGGAGAATGCTCTCCTTCCTAGGTATTGGCTTTCTCATACTATTCAGTTGCTGCTTATGTTTACAATGTGGGCCAGCGATTTGTGGTCTGTGTGCCACCTCGTGTATCCCACATCCAAGTTTTCGTTCGAGATCCCGGAAGAAGAAAGAAGAACAAATGATGCTATATGAACAGATCGATGGATTGATGAAGATTGATATCTCCTAAGGGTCCGAAGGGGACAAGGAGGGAATGAGGAAATATGAATTTTGTGATCAGTTATGTCCCCTATCGTAGACCCCAACGGCTCCATGTACATGCTATACGTACATGTATGTTCCCTCCTGCTCCAGTTTTGAAGACGCAAATATATGTGCGTCCACCGTCAATATGTCCTCTTTCAGATCCACCATGAATGGGTCAGATATTCCTTTTCTAAGTATGAAAGGCCACCGACTTTATGTGGTTCACTTTCCACATTTTACAGATTCAGGCGAGTAGGCCCGAATTCTGTCATCAAGCCTTTTCCTGCCTTCTGCCTCTGAAAGCTCCAGTCTGAGCCTGCATCTGTGACCATGAACTTTGTCTTACTCCCTGCGCGGCTAACGGTGCCTGATCCAGCCCGTCGCCTGCCAAAAACTGTATTTCACCTTCAAGATTATCTCCTCCGCCCCTCATCCGATGCATTCCTGTCTAGTAGTTTAGGTAAACATTCCTCCAGCTACCGTGCAAAGGGCCAGGCCTCGCTGTCCTCATGCAAGTAATTCATAGCCCTGTTACCATGGAATATTCCTACCCCCTCGCATCTAGTGTAGACACTTAGACGCTTGTACACGCACTAACAGTCAGTATAGTCAGTATAGAATAAGATTCTATCCTAAGAGACCTCTCTTTTTGGATAACACAGTTCTTTAAACATAGGATATTAGATATGATTTGGGATTAGGTTGACATAACCCCAGACTTTTGTCTCCACATGTAGAGCTAAATGTCAAGTCCCCTTCTCCCTCTAGTTGTACGTCAATCATGCGGCTGCGCGCGCATCTCTGCCAACTATTTCTGCTGACATTGCAGGATTCTCTTATGGATCCACCCACTTGTGACATCATGTATAATGACGTTTTCTAGTTACGCCTATTCTAGTTACGCATGCATATTTTATTTTTCCTTATCAGTTGATACGCCTACTGCATTTGTTTTACTGTAATGCCTTTTCTATAAAAATGATTACCTGTCAATAATATATGCCCTTCCTTCCTGAACTTTCGTGGTGATGGAATAGAACGCCTACAATTCGAATTGTATTCCTTTGTATAGGAATAAAGCCTTTTTAAACCTCTAATACCACGGATTCTGCCTCTCATTTTACTGAGTTATTCTTAATAGACTTTACCGCATAAAAAATAGTACCGGTAACGAAATATTTACCACATAAATTGGCGCCCGAACAGGGACACTTTCTCATCTCACGCGCCGGCGGTGCGTTGCAGGCCCGGTCTCCTGCCACAGCTGAACGGACAAAAACGCGTATCTGCAGGATTTCCTGTATCTCCCTCCGGTCAAGCGGGGGCGACTGAGGCTGCGATCAACACCCGGACGAGGCGGTGAGAAGTGTAAACAGGGGGGAGAATCAACCACCCTGACCGAGGACTTCCTTGACCGCTTGCATGGTGGCGTCACTGTGGGGCTCAGGGACAGAGCGGCCATGAAGGAGTCTTTGGGGGAGATGTGGCCAGGAGAGCTGAGGGGAGGGGATTTGGAGGGAGTGGATTGGGTGGAATGCGGACTCCCACTCTGGCTGCGTGTCACACGTTTGCCCCCCGACCCAGTGGGTGTGCCTACTTCACCCTGTGTGTGCGTGTCAGGAGGTGTGCGGTGGACCTTCCCTGCTGGTGTGGTGCCTGTGTGTGTTGTGGTGGGTGCATGCTGACGTCTGGGTGTACGTGGGACAGGCATGGGAGTGGGAAGTGTGGATGGGGCAGGGGTAGGGGGTGGGACGTAGCGCTGCAGGAGACCCACTGCTGCAGTCAGTGTCGAGTCTATCGACCTCAGCAAGCTGCGTTGGTCAGCCTGGGTTGAAAAAATGCCCTCCAAGTATGCCTCCATGTTGTGCAGCACTTGGCTGTGGCCATGGAGGACATTAAGGATCGCAGCCTGACCAACCTGCAACTGCCGCTGGATGTCCACAGACTCGGCATTGGCGGCAGCAGTGGAGACAGGGGCAGGGGGTGCGGTGCCTGGCAGGAAGGAGACATGTGGTGACCGGGCACTTTGGGAAGGGACACGAGCAAGTGGGAGGCGGCTGATGGCAATGGAGGGGGCGGGGCGAGATGTGGTGCTGCTGTCAGCTGCCGGTGCAGCCACCGCCCACTCAGAGAGATCATCCTTGGACCCGTCAGCTTCATACTCTGTTGTGCCAGTCGACAGGTCCCCGGCTTCACTCTCCTCCACCTTAGTCCCACTTGATGTGCCAGCCCCGATGTCACCGCTGGCACAGGTGCTCGGTCCCTCTGCTCCGTCTGTGCCCATGTCTCCGTCCGTGTCCCCCGACGATGCTGTGGGCAGGGTGAAGAGACAGAAATTAATCATACACCTGTATACATATGTCACATGAGTCCAATCTACATAGGTCACAGTGCATAGCCTGAAACAAAAGAAGAGTTACATCTACAAAACAAGGTACATATGTAGGGCATGCAAGACACAGTTGTTTGACCCACCATGCCACCGAAAAACTATGGAGAGCATGACACAATAGCAAATGAGATGGAATGGAATTTTGACTGAGGAGCAAGGCCCTGGGGACAATCCAGCACTGCATCTGCACCACACAGCGTGGCAGGAAATAGGGATGAGCAGGGACCATATCCAGGAACAAGAGGCACATGCAGCATAGGTTATACTGAAAACATGCCCACCATGACTGGCCCACTGCACCTTGAGTGCATGTCCAGACAAACATCACACACTGGCCAGTCCTAGCAAGGAGATATCAGGTTGTGACATGAAGGCCATGCCCGCACCACCCACCCCCTACATGAGACTATTATTTGGAGACACAGGAAGCACTTACATCACTTAGTCTGGGTGAAATACACATGGGATGCAACAAATCAAGGTTGCACACAAAATACCCAAGGTGCGCCTGTCCAAATAATAATGTACAAATGGGCATCATCAGATGATTGTAACAAGACACACAGGCAATGTCCACGGTGAGTATGAACAAGGAAAATCAGGTCAGGCTGTACAGTGGACACTTGTACTACATTTCACGTCAATATACATTTGGCCAGGGGACAATGGCACAGAGCACAACCTATGCTGTAGACACAGAGATTGTCAACATATTCGGATTACACACATGATACCTAGGAAAATATGCCCCTGGGGACAGTAGTGGCCACACAACTCCATGCTCCTGAATGGGAATGACTGCAACACACGCTACCATCCCCGCACTATGCGTACCGCACACTCATGCACATCATGTCACAGGCCACCACATAGGACATGCGTGCTGTAAGGCCTCACACTTGAGAGACTAACTCCCATGTCTGGACTCTGCATCAGTGCCAAATGACATGGAACCCACAAGACCAGAACTGGACAGGGCACAGGCAAGGTCCCAAAACCTGTTACACACCACCCCCACACATGATGCTGCAGGCATTGTACACGTGGAGAAGGTGCCAGGCTACATTACCTTGTGACGGAGTGACTTCACACAGACCAGGGAACACATTGCAAGGAGGGGAAGGGAGGCAGGAGAGCACTGCAATACTGTGGGTAACAGGATCTGCACAGCACCATTAAACCCTGGCAGTGCATCCATGGAACAGTGCACTTACAAATGCTGGTGAAACACAACAAACACACATGTACCTACCCCCTTCCTGCTGCTGCATCTCCTGTAAGCGCCTGTCCAAGTCTGGAAATACCACCGCCAGCACACGCTTGTGGATGTGGGAGAGACGGCGGCGCCCGCGGTTCTTATGGCTCTCAGGTGAGTCCCCCAGCAGGACCCGTGCGATCCTCTGCGTCCAGCACCGGATATCCTGCCAGCGTTTCCTTACCTTGGACAGGCGCCGCTTCCGACCATCCGCACTCCTCACGGCACTGACGGCGGTCAGCCAGATCTGCTCCTTGGCAGAGGCGCCTACCTGTGAGGATGAACAAGTGACACTACATCAATACACCTGCAACATGTCACAGAGACACATATGAGAACAAATTAGCTGGTTACAACAAGGCATGTCTTGCAGCCAACGCATTGCACCTTTGCCATAGGGACATACTCCTCTGGGGAAGGGCAAAAGCAGTACGTGCCAGTGAAAGTACACAGGTGGAATGAGGGCAAAGACACAATCAATTATAAAGGCTCACACTGTGCATCACACCCACCCCTCCTGTCTCTGGGCACTGCTGGGAGTGATAGGCACCCACCCCTCCTGTCTCTGGGCACTGCTGGGAGTGATAGGCACCCACCCCTCCTGTCTCTGGGCACTGCTGGGAGGACTCTGCACACACCCCTCCTGTCTCTGGGCACTGCTGGGAGGAATCTGCACACACCCCTCCTGTCTCTGGGCACTGCTGGGAGTGATAGGCACCCACCCCTCCTGTCTCTGGGCACTGCTGGGAGTGATAGGCACCCACCCCTCCTGTCTCTGGGCACTGCTGGGAGTGATAGGCACCCACCCCCCCTGCCTCTGGGCACTGCTGGGAGGACTCTGCACACACCCCTCCTGTCTCTGGGCACTGCTGGGAGTGATAGGCACCCACCCCTCCTGTCTCTGGGCACTGCTGGGAGGACTCTGCACACACCCCTCCTGTCTCTGGGCACTGCTGGGAGGACTCTGCACACACCCCTCCTGTCTCTGGGCACTGCTGGGAGTGATAGGCACCCACCCCTCCTGCCTCTGGGCACTGCTGGGAGACATCAGGCACCCCCCCCCCCTGGGACCCCCCCCCTACAGTACATAGCATGTGTGTCACACCTGGACACAATGGCAGAAGTCACAGTCACAAAAAAGGGACACAGTCTGTGCTAGTAGCTCTGCACTCACCTGATACCCTGGTCGCCCATACAGCAGGGGGTTCTGTGGGAGGATCACATCCAGCAGAGCCATGTTCTCCTCCAGGGTGAAGGGCTGTGACCTCTCCACAGACCTTGACATGGTTCCAGGGAATCAGTAGCAGTAGCTGGGTCGTGGAATACAGAGATGTGCAGGCAAGTGCTCCCCCATGGGACCTGGCTGCCTTATATCTGCCTTGCTGGCCTGTTTCATGCACAGGAGTACAGAGTGATTGGTCACTCACCTTTGCATCCTATGTTTCCTCCAATCCCTTCAAACCTAGCACAGTCAGTGGGTTCTTATTGTGTTTTTTTCTTCAGCATGATGTCAACCCCACAAACACATTGCAACAAAGTAGATTCATTCCAACTGACTTCTGCTGTGCACCTTCCAGAACAAATTCAAACTTAAAACTTGATCTCCATGACAACCAGCATGCATGTAGGCCTTAATACTTGTCCCTCATGTGTCCCCTATGTAATTTTGAGCTTCACACACAGGTACGGTGCGTTCCGGGTCCCTAGGGCACCCCAAATGCATAGCAACGGCCCGTACCATGGGTGTCCTCGCGTATGCGTACTCGCAGTGGTACGGCCCGTACACACGCCTGTACGCTCACTATCACTATGGGTGTCCTCGCGTATGCGTACTCGTAGTGGTACGGCGCGTACACGCGTGCGTACGTTCACTATCACCATGGGTGTCCTCGCGTATGCGTACTCATAGTGATAGTGAACGTACAGGCGTGTGTACGGGCCGTACCACTATGGGTGTTCTCGCGTATGCCTACTCGTAGTGATAGTGAACGTACAGGCGTGTGTACGGGCCGTACCACTATGGGTGTTCTCGCGTATGCGTACTCGTAGTGATAGTGAACGTACAGGCGGGTGTACGGTCCGTACCACTATGGGTGTTCTCGCGTATGCGTACTCGTAGTGATAGTAAACATACAGGCGTGTGTACGGGCCGTACCAGTACGAGTACGCATACGCGAGGACACCCATAGTGATAGTGAGCATACAGGCGTGTGTACGGGCCGTACCAGTACGAGTACGCATACGCGAGGACACCCATAGTGATAGTGAGCGTACAGGCGTGTGTACGGGCCGTACCACTTCGAGTACGCATACGCAAGGACACCCATAGTGATAGTGAACGTACGCACGCGTGTACGGGCCGTACCACTATGGGTGTTCTTGCGTATGCGTACTTACTGACCGTACACATGCCTGTACGCTCACCATCACTTTGGGTACACATATGGCAGCACTCCCATAGTGATATGGGAACGTACACAGGCCCTCTTAGCAGCAGTACGGTGGTATTCACACATCACAGTGGTGACAGGCAGCACACAGAAAGGAATAGGGCTGACATACTTGTCCATGGATGGACATCAAGGCATTGTCTGGGCAGTACTACATGTGTGGGGCACAGGTGTGACAGGCTGTGATGTGGCACATTACTCCTGAGTCGAGAAGGCACCAGATGTATGATGAGATGTGTACAGATGTAATGTGTGACGGTGCAATGTGTGCCAGGCATGCCCTTGACTCCTTTGACATGTGTGCATGTCGTACTGCACACTTGGGATGAGCGTCACTGGCATGGCACGGACACCAACACACGGAAGTGTCCCCTGATGCCCGGTACAGGGGTTACCACACCTGACATGTCACTACCCACGGTGCACGATGTGACTATGTCATGTATGTGTGGGGGGTTCCCATTAGGTTGATGTTGGAGCACCCTCAAAAGCTGCAGCTGTTGCAGCAACCAACATGTGTCTGTGTGTAGATTGACATTGCACACTTTTCCGCACACCATGCCACATGTGGTATCGGATGTGAGGTGCATATGTATGCATGGGACACGGAGTAGCGTAACAAGGACATGTCTGCATCCTCTCTATGAATGTGTGGTGAGTCATGACATGTACACCTTCATGGCAAGGTGTGTGGGCTGTCCTAGTGTAATGTCATGTGACCTGTGGCTCTAGTGTTCCGCTACCAGTCTCTGCAATCGACATCCTACTTCTGCTGATGTGTGGATGTATGTCACTCCTGTGTTGCGTCTGGCTGTTCACTTGCACTGGGACACAGCTAATCCCATGCCATGGCATGTGGAGGTTCACAATCTCCGTGTGTAGCTGGGTCTTGGTAGGAGTGTCACCTGCCAGCCATACGTGTCCAGGGCATGTGGCACATACCTGACTCCGTATGTAGCATATGTGTATAGACAGATTAACATGTGCTCAGTACATATAAATTGTTGTTGTGGTGCACTTACTCTTCCTTGTCACTTCCAAATTACTGCAGAGCGCCGCCTCTTCCCCGAGCAATTCCGGACTTGGCTGCCATGCGGGAGAATGACTGTATCCGGTGCTACCGCTTCCCCCAACGGTTGATTCTGGATTTGACGGCGAGACTGGCACCACACCTGCAACCGCTGCACAGGTATCCTACGGCACTGACACCCAAGCTGAAGGTAATGGCAGCCCTACATTTTCTAGCCACGGGTACCTTTCAAAATACCATAGCTCATGTTGGTGGCATGTCCCAGAGCATGTTCTGCCGTGTGCTGCATGATTTCTTAGAGGCCATGTTGATTCACCTGGATGACTTCATCCATTTTCCTACCCCTGAACAGTTGACTGTGGTCAAGCGTGGATTCTATGCCCTGGGAGGGATGCCCCATGTCATTGGGTCCATAGATGGGACACATGTTGCTTTGGTACCACCACAGGCACAGGAGGTAGCGTACCGGAATCGCAAGCACTACCACTCCATCAATGCCCTTGTGGTGTGTCTGTCCAACATGGTGATTTCACATGTCTGTGCTCGTTTTCCAGGATCAGCACACAATGCCTACATCATGAGGCGTAGCAGGGTGCCTGAAATGATGACGCAGCTGCGCAACGAACGAGCATGTGTTGTTGGTGAGTACACTCTGGCAGTCCTGTATTTTGCTTACACTTCCAGCACGAGCCCTTCTCCTGTCCTGCTTATGTCCATGTGCTTTCCATGTAGGGGACGCTGGCTATCCCAACATGCCATGGCTGATCACACCTCTCCGCAACCCCATCACGCTGGCCCAGCTCCGCTACAACACCGCCCATGGCCGGATAAGGCGAGTGATAGAGAGGACGTTTGGCCTCCTGAAGAGCCGATTCAGGTGCCTACACAAGACCGGCGGCGCCCTCCCATATGCCCCGGCAAAGGTCTGCAAAATCTTCATGGTCTGCTGCATGCTGCACAACATGGCAGTTGAGAAAGCTGTGCCACTCATCCTGGATCAAGATGACGAGGACCATCCACCCGTGGAGGACGAAGGTCTTGGCAATGGGGCTAGTGATGTGGAGGATGTGGAGCCGCAAGAGGACATCCGGACTCGGCTCATACGCGACTTCTTTGCTTAGTGGTGAGTACCAGTGTCTGAGTGTGCACGCATTGGTCCCCGTGTGGCATGTGTTGTGATGTGTGTCTCCACATGCATGTATGGCACGTGAGTCAGAGGAGTGTGTGGGTGTGTCACTGGAGTGATGGTGCCAGTGATGGTTGTATTTCCCCAGTCATAATTGTGACCTAGCATGTTGTCATCCATACATGTGTCGAGTAAATGCACATGCAAGTGGCTGTGCTTTTTGTGGCTGACTTCTTGTGTGTCTCTCTTCCCCAGGTACTTGCGCATGCCGTCTGCTGCTTGCATTGTTGTGGCACTGCTATTCCTCATGGACACGTCATCGTGTGCTGACTCAGCGTTACAGGCACGGACACGTTTGGAAGTCTCCTTAGGGTAAGGAATGCATCAGGGGTGTATTGGGTGTGGCAGTTGTTCACGATGTATGCACACTGCCCCTGTCGATGTTTGGTTCCTCTGCAGACATGTTGCATCACCATGGTACACATGACATGCAGCTGGGTACACCTGAATAGATGGTCAGACTAGTTGACAGTCATCTGTGATGGGATAGTGGATTGTGATGATGGCATCAATGTGTGTAACACTGCCCTCGGACACATACAGTTTGCATTGGCTTGACATGGTGTGGGACTTCCACATCTGAGGATCAATGGTGTATGGCAGCCTCTCCGTGAGCAGCAGGGGGTGTTTAGCTGTTAGCCGACACTTGTGTGCCAGTTCCATGGCTATCACGCATTTGTGCTACAGAAGGGGGGTGCCAGTGTTGGACCCACATGTTACTCCACATGACCTGTGTATGTGTACTCCGAGTTGCCTCTGCATTCCCGAATACATGACTAATAAAGGTGTCCCTATGCCTCCAAGGTGCCTCTTCTCAGTCAATGCTGGTGTGTTGCCACGGTGCATCCGGCATGTCTGGCATGGTTTTCCCTGATAGTGGCTATGTGTCTATGTGTCGAGTAGCAAGATGCAAGCTGTGTGTGTGGGATGAGACTGTGTATTGTGCATGAAGTCCATGACTGTGTGGGTATTGTGACATGTGCCATCCCCATGCATCCAACGTTGGCCAGGCCCCCATTATCTGCATCCACCGGACTCAAGCTTGCAGGACATGGTTCTGCCACCTGTCTACACATACCTGGGTGCCCCCCAGGACACTGGACATGATCCCTGACCTCTGCGCATGACTGTTGCTGTACTCAATATGTCTGTCGGCACGGTTGTGCGGCCACCCCCTCAGCTGGTTGGGCCCATCACGGGTGTGTATGGTGCTCCATGTCTGTCTTGCCTAATACACTGTGACCCGTGTGTCCTGTGCCAGACTCAGGCCCCAGGGTGTGGATGGTTGAAGTCAAAAGAGAATTCAGGCATGTTTAGACTTTACAAGACACATGTAAGGTAATAATGCAACCAGCAGGCATCTTCTCTTCATGGTGTGACTTTTTATTTTTGTGTGTGGGGGGGGGGGGGGTATGACGTGAGGGGCTTTCCGGGAGTTTGGAATCCAAAGTTCAGTAGGGGAGTTGGTGTCCTTGCCACTGGAAATCCTCAGAGTCCATGCCACAGTCTTTGTCAACATTGGTCAGACAGTGACCAGCAAGGCCATGTGGCAGAGAATGTATTTTTGATGCTGTGTTGCTGTTGCTCCAGTGGGCCAGGTGCCAGGCCAGGTGTCCTGGGAGATGGTGATGTAGCGCCGACCCTCACGGTCTTTTCCGTGGACGACCCGCCCTCCTGCGGGGACCCTCAGAAGCAGGCCGTGACGATGTTTGGGATGCTCCATCGGATGTTTCCTCCTCCTCCTCCTGATCCCTCCCTGTGGGTGGTGATGTTCTACGCCTTCTGGCACAGGGAGGGTTGCCCATGTTGTCGGCCATCCGACGGAGTGTACTGTGAATTCCCGTGAACACCGTCACGAGCTCAGCCTGTCTGTCCTCCATCCTCCGTTGGTGTTGCAGTAGACAGGCATGTAGCTCCGCATGTTGCTGGGCCTGCTGGGTCTTGATCCCCTCGAGGACGGACACAACCTGGGCCATGCCCGTGGTGTCCTGCCGGTATGTGTCCAGGATGTTACGGACATGGGAATATACCGGATCCCCAGCCAACTGGTCAGGCTGGCACCTCCGCCGTCCTCCACTCCCACCACCCCTGCCCACTTGCACCTGGCCTGCCCTTGTGGGCACATCGGGTCTCCGGGACCCCTGAGGGGTGGCATTGGCATTGTCGCCTGCCTCTTCCTGGGTGCCCGGGACACCGTGTCCCTCCTGGCCAGCCTGGCTGCTTTGTGGTGGTGGGGCAGGGATCCTGGATGTCTCCTGGGATGTGGCAGGAGTGGGGGTGGTGGTTGGCCCCGTTGTACCTGACGCAGGTGCTGCAGGTCGTTGGACACCAGAGGGGCCAGGTTGGTCGGGGTCGTCCACAGAGTGGTGAGAGTCGTCGCTGCCGGTGGGATCGGCCTCCCGCAGAGCCGGGTCCTGTGAGTCTTCCCCCCCGTGGGGGGTGAACCACGAGGTTGACCTGTGTGTGAGAGAGACAATGTTAAATTTTGTTCCATGCAACATCCATGTTTCATTAGTTTCAAAGTTGGAACATTTCCTCTGGGAATTTGGATCTGTCTTGCATTCCACTCACAGTGCACTTGTGCATGGGTGTGTCCCTTGGGCACAGCTTTGGCGACTTTAACTATGTGTGGCACAGTCTTACTTGCTGCGTCAAGTGTGACTGCAGTCAGCAGTGGAGTGGGCAGGTGTGGCGAGCCGTGCATTGGTGCCTTCCGTGTTGCACTGTACGTGGGCACATGAAGTTGTTCCACACACTTCAATGATGCAGGTAGCTGTCGTTGTGCTCGTGCACAGGTTGTGACATGGCCCTGTGTTTTGCCATGGAGGAGAGGGGGGGTTCTGGCACTGGCCACCCTGGTCTACATGTACGCAGTCCACCTGCGGACGAGCAGACATTCCCACACACCACAAGGCTGATTTGCTCTCCCTTTGTCTCCCTCCCTCTCTGTCCCCCTCTCCCTCCCTCTCTGTCCCCCTCTCCCTCCCTCTGTGTGTCAGCCTCCTCCCTCTGTCCGTCTCCCTGTGTCTCCCTCCCTCTCTGTCCCCCTCTCCCTCCCTCTCTGTCCCCCTCTCCCTCCCTCTCTGTCCCCCTCTCCCTCCCTCTGTGTGTCAGCCTCCTCCCTCTGTCCGTCTCCCTGTGTCTCCCTCCCTCTCTGTCCCCCTCTCCCTCCCTCTGTGTGTCAGCCTCCTCCCTCTGTCCGTCTCCCTGTGTCTCCCTCCCTCTCTGTCCCCCTCTCCCTCCCTCTCTGTCCCCCTCTCCCTCCCTCTGTGTGTCAGCCTCCTCCCTCTGTCCGTCTCCCTGTGTCTCCCTCCCTCTCTGTCCCCCTCTCCCTCCCTCTCTGTCCCCCTCTCCCTCCCTCTGTGTGTCAGCCTCCTCCTTCTGTCCGTCTCCCTGTGTCTCCCTCCCTCTCGGTCCCCCTCTCCCTCCCTCTCTGTCCCCCTCTCCCTCCCTCTGTGTGTCAGCCTCCTCCCTCTGTCCGTCTCCCTGTGTCTCCCTCCCTCTCTGTCCCCCTCTCCCTCCCTCTCTGTCCCCCTCTCCCTCCCTCTGTGTGTCACCCTCTGTCACCTCAGCCCAGCTTCCTGGGCACACACTGTTAGCAGATCTTTGAATGGCCCTTGGCTTGTTGATGTGAGTTTGTTTCTGATCTCCAGGCACCCATTGGGTGTAGTGTCTGTGTCTGCGCTGCTGCTGTGGTGGTGTGTGCTGCCACTCTTTCACAGTGTTGGCTGTTCATTAGCTGCTGTCATGTGCAAAACAGTGCCTTCACCCCCATGTGTTAATGCAAGGCATCCGCCATTTGCTGGCGAGTCTTTCCTGTGTGGGGACACACTGTTTGTCTGGCTGTGACCTAGGCCATATGGGCAGAGGGCATTGTTGTCTGCTTCTGAGTTGCACTATGTGATTTTTGGGGCCCACCCTCCCGCCATCCGGCTTATCGTGTCATGTGTTGGTGTCTTCTGTGGCCTGTGACTTGACATTGTCCAGCTGGGTGCATGGGGCATGGTGGCGCCAGTGGCATGTGCGTGTTCATGGAGTGTGGTTGAGTCATGCGATAGCTTGGGGTGGTTGCGTGCCTGTTTGTGAGTTTGGTTGTGGATGACGTTCCCCCACATGTGAGGTGCGTTGTTTGTGTACTCACCCGGGTCTCGGAGTCCTCCTAATCCTTCGACTGCCTCCACCGGCATTATGGCCATCACCCTCTCCTCCCAGGGATGGTAGTGTACGGGTCTGCGGGACGGCCCTCCTCCAGTGACGTTGGCCTGGTTGTGTTCATCCGTCATCTTGGCTCGGACCCTCTTCCGCAGATCGTACCACCTGGCTTGGCATTCCTGCTTGTTCCTTCTGGTGTCCGCAACAGCATTCACAGCATCGACGATGGTCTGCCACATGGCTGTTTTTGCTGAAATGCTGGTCTGTCTGACCAATGTTCCAAAGAGGTGTGGCTCCACTCTGAGGATTTCATCGACAAGGACCTCCAACTCTCGGTTACTGAACTTTGGATTCTTGTTAGTGGGCATGGTGAGGGGTGTGGGTGTGGATGGGGGGGGGTGTGGATGGTTGTGGGTGTGTGGGTGTGGTTGTGCAGGTGTGTGTGTGAATGTGATGAGGGGGTGTTTGTGAAGGTGGTTGTGTGAAGGTGTGCAAGTGTAAGGTGTGGTAAAGCTTGTAGTATGGTGCTGTAGGTTGTCTGTGGGGTCTGGCAGCAGTGAGTCTGTTGCAAAGGCTCATGGTTTGTGTGTGTGGGCCCTTTTTATTGGTCCATTGGTGGGTGTGGCTGTGTTTGAAGTTTGGGTGGGTGTGTTATAAGGAGTGGTGGTGTTTTGGGCCTCTGTTTGTTTTTGGCAGTTGCAGGTCAGTGAATGTGTTGTTTTAGTGGTTGTTGGACATGTTTAGTGGCTTTGTGCCACTCGAATGGTGTATTCTTGTGTTGTTTTGGTTTGTCCTGGTTGTGTACGTGCGTTTTTAGCGTGTGTATGGGGTGTACATGGGCCATTTTGTTGTACAGTGCTGTCCTTGTGTGTGGCTTGGTACGACTCGTACATGCGGTTGTGATGTTGGGGCCTGGGGTGCGCTCCGTACTTAGGATGTTGTGGTGGGGGTACGACTCTGACGTACACGGGTGTACATACACGGGTGGGGGTACGACTCTAACGTACACGGGTGTACATACACGGGTGGGGGTACGACTCTAATGTACACGGGTGTACATACACGGGGGGTACGACACGTACAGGGGTGTACATACACGGGGGGTACGACACGCACAGGGGTGTACATACAGGGAGGGGTACGACACGTACAGGGGTGTACATACACGGGGGTACGACACGTACAGGGGTGTACATACACGGGGGGTATGACACGTACACGGGTGTACATACACGGGTGGGGGTACGACTCTAATGTACACGGGTGTATATACACGGGGGGGTAGGACACGTACACGGGTGTACATACACGGGGGGTTCGACATGTACACGGGTGTACATACACGGGGGGTTCGACACGTACACGGGTGTACATACACGGAGGGGTACGACACGTACACGGGTGTACATACACGGGGGTTCGACACGTACACGGGTGTACATACACGGGGGGGTTCGACACGTACACGGGTGTACATACACGGGGGTTCGACACGTACACGGGTGTACATACACGGGGAGTTCGACACGTACACGGGTGTACATACACGGAGGGGTACGACACGTACACGGGTGTACATACACGGGGGTACGACACGTACACGGGTGTACATACACGGGGGTACGACACGTACAGTGGTGTACATACACGGGGGGGTACGACACGTACAGGGGTGTACATACAGGGGGGGGGTAGGACATGTACACGGGTGTACATACACTCGGGGTAAGACACGTACAGGGGTGTACATACACGGGGGGTACGACACGTACAGGGGTGTACATACACGGAGGGGTACAACACGTACACGGGTGTACATACACGGGGGGGTACGACACGTACAGGGGTGTACATACACGGGGGTACAACACGTATAGGGGTGTACATACACGGAGGGGTACGACACATACACGGGTGTACATACACGGGGGGGGACGACACGTACAGGGGTGTACATACACGGGGGGTACGACACGGGTGTACATACACGGGTGGGGGTACGACTCTAATGTACACGGGTGTACATACACGGGGGGGTAGGACACGTACACGGGTGTACATACACGGGGGTTCGGCACGTACGTACGGGGGCTGGGGGGGGTCGACGCGTACGTACAGGGGCTGGGGGGGGTCGGCGCATACGTACGGGGCGGGGGGGGTCGGCGCGTACGTACGGGGGCTGGGGGGTGTCGGCGCGTATGCGGGCGCATGTCTCCATGGTTGCTATGGGTGTTCGGTGCGGACGGTGTTTTTTCCATACGGTTGTAACTTCTGACGCACGGGATGGATCGTGATTCCGCGGTCGGACTTCACTTTTCACATTTGTACGGTGATTCGTCCGAGGACGTGTCGGACACTTTTTCCGACCCGAGGACGTGTGGGGAATGATTCCCAATGCGATTCGTATGGTCTTTTTCCCATGCGAATCGTAATTGGCAGTTTGTACGGCACTTGTACGATTCGTACGGTAAAAAGACCGGATACGAGTCGTACGGGGAATTTTTTTGCCGGATCGTAATTGGCACCTCAGTGTCCGTCAGTTGGTGTGTGCGCTGGAGCGAATCAAAAGCCACCACTGTGCCTCCCTCCCATAAGTCGCCGATCTGTGATATCCCTATGAGATCCCACTTGTCAAATCCCTTTGACCTCCCCAGGGTGCCTAGTCGTTCAGAGTCCCACAATGGGGTGGCTAATGTGAGTTTGTGGTCCCACCCTAGACTGCGGTTTACTGCATGCCAGACTTGAACTGAGTGCTTTGTTGGTCCCATGAGGGGGTATCTGCGTGGTGTGGAGTAGAGCGCTCTGTTAAAGTTCCCACCCGAGAGTATCCACCTATCCATTCTATACCCAGGGTCATCTCCGAGACGGTAAGTGTGTGGTTTACCACTGCTAGGTGGGCAGCCCAGTAGTACTTTCTGATATCTGGCAAACCGATACCTCCGTCGTACCACCCCAGTGTGAGTTTGTGCAGAGCAATGCGGGGACTACCATCCCACAACAGCTCCCTCTGGGTGCTTTCGCTTTCTGTGAATGTCTGACAGAATATCGACGGACAGAAAATCGACCTACAAAAATATCGACACAAAAATATCGATGACAAGAATATCGAGATCCTATCTACAACATGGTAAGTACAAAAATATCGAAAATAAAATATAGAATGTCAAAAATATGCGATTCAGGCAAATACAATACTTCATTACGCAACGTGCATACTTAACACCAGCTAACATTAATAGATACTTCCATCGAGCTAACTCTGTCTGTCCCCGCTGCACGACTCTTGATGCAGACCTGGTGCACATGCTCTGGAGCTGCCCCAACCTCAGCACCTAATGGAGAGAAGTGGCAGATGCACTGCGTGCCTGTACGGAAAGAGAGCTACCCTTGGAGTGGCAAAATATCTGCTGCATGTCTTCTGTAGGACGCGCAAAACTAAGGTCACCTCCCGGTTCCTAGATCTGGGCATAGCCACGACCAAACGACTAATTACAAAACGATGGAAAGCGTCAGATCCCCCACAAGTACAGGCTTGGAAACGTTCCACCATTGCGTGGGCCAGAGAAGAAGGCAAAGTGATCAAGCGGGAGAAATAGTGGGTCTCAGGAAAGTATCTATAGCTGAAAACTGGGATGTGATCCTGGCAACACTACAGCAATCTACAGACCTGCCAACCCAGTCCCTTCAGACACCTGACCTAAACAGCCAACACCGCGCACGCGACCCTCACTCATAGACCCCGTTTCCGCAACTGATCATGCGCCACAAGCTAAACGATAATACTTTGATGCTCTTGCACATCATAACCTTATGGCAATGGCATTGCTAAGGGGCGCCCTTGGAGGCATAAATACAGCATTCTGCATACTCCAACCTACGTGAGCATTCCAACCCTACTCCAAGTTCAACACCCCATGTACACAGTTATTGTCACATGAACAGCTTAACCAATCTATCTGCATCGAATTGACTATTTAAACATAACCAGCTCCGCACCATGTGCATATGTAATAGATGTATTAGTTGTGGGAAAATACTGTACAATAAGTAACCTTATGTTAAAATACTATGTCGAAAACAGCCTTTGAAACCTCACTGTTGTATTAAATGTATATAGATGTCCAGTGACGCACATCATCTAATGTCGCTACACACTGCAGAAAAGATGCAACAACTGCTCATATATTTGTTTACTAAATGCCAATAAAAACAGATTTAAAAAAAAAAGGAAGTTTGTGAGCCAGCTACTCGCAGTGCCAATATTTCGGGCGGATATCGGTCCATGTGTCCAGAAACCACTGAATTGAAATCCCCTCCCACAATCAAATGTCCCTCAGGGAGTGAGAGCATAAGGGTGCCAAAATCTTTGAATGTCTGGCCTTGAAGTCCTGGTGGCACATACACTGTCATTACCGTAAATGTGCAACCCTCCCATTGCCCTGAAATTGCAGAGTATCGACCCAGTTCGTCTGACCAAGTATGCTGTACAGAGAGTGGGAAGGAGTGTTTAAAAAGAATACCGACTCCCCTTGAGCCTGAAGTGAAGCCGGAATGGACCACCAATTTATATCCCCATCTGTTTAAAGCCTTGCATGTGTTTCTGACAAGGTGGGTCTCTTGGAATAATACTATATCGGGGGAGTGCCGTTTGATATATTGGAGCACTATACTCCGTTTTATCTTGTCACCAAGCCCATTAACGTTACAACTTAAGAGCTTAAGGCTCTTGTCCCAGTGCATACTCATTATGGTTAAGGTGATGTTCATCTGTCCTAAGCTGTTTGCAAAACCAAAGGGGGGATACTGTTCCTATAGCATGGTGCAAATAGTCACCATTGCATCAAGGTGCAAAAAGTCACCTATTGATTAAAAAGGAAAATTGAAGGAAGAAAAGGAAAGGGAGAGAAAACCTAGGTAAGAGGGACCCACCAGTGAAGTGAAAGGACACATGTAGTCCTCTGTTGCCCTCACACACCCCAAGGAGTGTCATGCTTCATCATCGGGCGTTTGCTCCTCGTGGGGCCGGCGCTGCAATTCCCCACGGGTCCCCCGAAGGGTCTCTTTGTCGGAGATCTTTTAGGACTGCCGGATGGTGCATGCGGGTGTGTGGGGTGGGGGTCTAATGAGGGTCAGGGTAGTGCGTGCATAGTGATGAGTCGGTGTATAAAGGGTAAACGTGCAGCAATTGTTAAGATTGTATACCCTTTACAGACTAGACTACTGTGTAAAATCTTGCCCCTGCAGCGCATTATGCCTGGGTGTGAGCAAGGTCGTAGGTCAACATGTTTCGCGCCTTTGCTGCCTTAGTGGTCGTTGGCGCTTCCTCAGGACCAAAACTGTAAGGTGCACGTGAAATAATTAAAATACCCTCTAAATAAGACAGGGCAGGCAGTGAGCCTGTATACCTATGAACTGGCTGCAACTGCATGGTGTATACCGCTCCTGGTTGATGCCTCCCACTGACAGAAGTAATTCTTCTCTCGCTCGAGCTATGGACGCCCGCACAATGTCGGGAATTTTTTGCCGGGATGTTGACTCCTGTCCACCTATCCCGTCCCAGCGACTGCCTGTTTATAAGCTGTTTGCAACCAAATTCTAAAAGTCTTTGTCACGTGAGGTGTAACCTTCTGCCTCCCCCCAAACACCCTGCCAAACCTGCAATATTCATTGCAATATTTTAAAAACTGCCCCCCCTTACAAGACCGCCCCCTCCCTCAAATTGCAGTTCAATACAGTGCTGTCAGAGACCCAGAACAACGCCTATATATACCGACATCCAAAACATAACAATAAAGTGACCAAACAAATACTTCCCTATACATCCTCCCCCCTCCCTGCTACCCTGCTACGTAGGTTTAAAACTACCCACATCCCCAATTAGCAGAGTGCCTGTCGCCCCAAAAGATAATCAACTAGTTCAGGGGGTAGCCGGACTCTGCCTCGTAGAGACTCCCCAAGGCCTTCAAGAGCCCAGTTTAAGGAGTGTACCTCCCAGTGGTGCAGCAGGGCTATAGTAACAATTGTTAACCCAGGTGTTTTCCCCTACTCTCAGTTTGACAGGTGATGGCACAGATAGCCTGGCATGACCCAGTGTCCCACTGTCCGTTTCGGCAGGGTCAGTCCTTACTATTCTCCGGGGACACAGGACTCATTGATCGGAATCTCCATGATCAGTGGCTGCGATTACCAGCACCCTCTCTCCCATTTGTGGAGCCCGGTGAGCGTTCACAAGTGTCTCTCCAGGTATCTGTGACCCGGAGACTGGTCACTTGTGGGCCTTTTTCATCTAACCAGGTCTGTGCTTTCGACAGAGCCGTGAAGAACCAGGACTTCCCATTACATATGACTTTTAGACGTGCTGGAAAGAACATCATGTAATTAATGCCCCTTTTGCGAATGGCACGCTTCATACTATCAAAAGATCGGCGCTCCTGCTGTACCTTGAGGGTAAAGTCGGGGAAGAACGTAACCGTAGCATTTTCGAGTGATAAGTCCCCATGCTGCTGTGCGGTCTGCAATATGGCGTTCCGGTCCCTATAGTTAAGGAGCCTGGCGATGATAGTTCTCGGGGGACTCCAGGTTTTGGCTGGGGACCGGTGCCCTGTGTGCCCTCTCCACCGTGAAGAAGGTGGAAAGTCATTTCAGTTTGAGGTGGTTAAGGATTGTGGCCCTGATTCACAGAACTAACTTAAGACAAAATCCTAAACTTAGTACCATTTTGGTATTCACAGAATGCACTTACTACTTCTGGTATTCACAGAATGCACTTACTACTTTTGGCATTCACAGAATGAACTTACTACTTTTGGTATTCACAGAATGGACTTACGACTACTAACTTTACGTCCGCACTCGGGCTGAAATTTCCTCTCTCGGAGCGGGAATTCCGCACCCGGAGCGGGAATTCCGCTCTCGGGAACTGTGGCCGTTGATCATTTTAGCCAAGGGTAAACACCTGTCCAAGCGCCTACCATCCCCCACCATGCATCAGCTGACACACTGCAGCCAATCCCAGCCCTACAGCATGTATAAATGCAAAGCAGACACACACAAACCCTTTCAACATGTCACTGAATGTGTTTGTTGCACTGCCCCTTGCCATGCGGCAAAACTACTTGAGGAGGGGGAGGAGAGCAGAGAGGATCTTCAGACAACGGATCAACCTATTTGGAATGTCCAGCCAAGATGTAAGGGGCAGGTACCGTTTCCCTCCAGAAGTCACCTTGGATATGGTATGTGAGTGGGAGCGGGAACTTGGCTCTGTGACCTGTTGCTCACATGCAATACCAGCATATCTCAAGATCCTTTCTGCTGTCCATTTCTTTGCCACTGGGTCTTTCCAAAGGGTCTCCAGTGACCATGTGGGCATTTCCCAGGCGAGCCAGTCACGGTGCCTGCATCAGGTACTGAGATGCATCACTGCTAGAGCCCACAACCACATACAAATGCCACATACACTGGCCATGAGACAAAGGCCAGCACGAGATTTCTATCTCATTGCACAATTCCCACGTGTGCTGGGTGCAATTGATTGTACCCATGTGGTCCTTCAGCCACCCCGCCGCATTGCACACATCTTCTGCAACAGACACCGATTGAATTCCATTAATGTGCAAGCTGTCTGTGATGCCAGTGGGAGGTTCAATAATGTGCATGCAGTGTTCCCAGGCAGTACCCATGACAGCTTCATATTCTGCATGTCACCTCTTGCCCGGCGGATGGCTGCAGGAGAATTTGGCAACATGTGGCTACTGGGTAAGTACCAAGCACTAAAAATGAGGGATATGTGTTATTGAAATGTCTGAATGCCCCCCAACTTTTACCATTGTACAATAAGAATCATAAAGCTACATACATGGCCCAACAGAAACTGCATGTACTAAAGTATAGATCATGTCCTGTGCAAATCAAAGAGGGAAATGTAACCAACTGCCCTTTCTTCACTCCTCAGGCGACGCTGGGTATGCACTCTCCCCATATCTCCTCACCCCTTACAGGCATGCAAACACTGTACCTCAGCGTAGGTACAATAGGGCACACATACGGACTCGAGCCATCATAGAGCGCACTTTTGGTCTGTTGAAGTCGCGATTCAGATGTCTCGACCGTACAGGGGTGAGCTGCTGTACTCCCCAGAAGTCGTGTGCAAGATCATATTAGCCTGCTGTGTTTTGCACAACATTGCTTTAACACATGGCTTACACATACCTCTGGAACCTCGGCTAGCTCTGAATCTGGGAAACCGGGCCATTGTACATAACAGAGGTCAGGGCATGCAAGTCCGTGATCAGCTCGTTGCCACGTTTTTCACATGAGCAACCTGTAGTGTCATGGACAAAATGTGGTTTGCTGTCTGTTGTCAATGATGAAACTTGGATATACACAACTGTGTCAATAAATTCCATCCTGAGACGATTTTGCAAGTCATACTAACTGCATGTAAATCACAGCTGCTGACAGTAGTCAAAAGGTGGAGCGTGCCTCAGGTCATGTGCCCAGGTCAGCGATCAGTGTAGTGGATGTCCCTAAAAACAACTATTCACGCAGATGACAAACAATATATGTCCTGAGAGACCTGCCTGGACCTTATGAGGATGGGTCACTTAATTACAAAAGGCCATAACCATTGCATACTCAGGCCTGTGCCCTGAACAGATTTGACTCCCCCACAAATGATGGGCCCAGAACGTGAGTGATGATATCATGGGTGAATCAGGCACAATGTGTCTGTAATATATCCACACTGCTCCACCCCAATGTTACGTAACACATCACACAACTCTGGTAATAAGCACTCAATATGGACTACATGTACCAAAATGCAAAGTAGGAGAAAACGAAACTGGGGCTTGATGTTTTGTCAGCCCATCCCCCCCCCCCCCGTCCGTGCAGAAATGTCATTACATGGTCTGTTCCTCCTTTTGTGACATGTTCATGATTCTCACCTGCACTGTCATTTCAGTTTTTTCCACAACAGAACAGCAGGATGGCAGTGGATTTGATTACTGATTGTGGATGGATCAGGATGAATACAAAATGGCTGCCAACTATTTCCTGTGATGTATTTCCTGTCTCCCACTTCCTGTATAACATTTCCTGTATGAAATAATGTGTTCTGGGTCATTTTCGGAGTTTACAGCCCGAAAGCGTAATTTCTGATTTCGGACCATAATGCGCATGTGCGGACCCGCCGCCCCGGAACCGGAAACTACGTTTTCGGGCCGTAATCTCCGAAAATGACCCGGAAAACACATTATTTCATACAGGGAATGATTTACAGGAAGTGAGAGACAGGAAATACATCACAGGAAGTTGTTGACAGCCATTTTGTGTTCATTCTGAGTCATCCTCTAACATCCTGCTGCTCTCATCTCACTTATTTGCCCCAGAACGGATGCAGGTTATGAACAGAAAGCACCCCCTTTCACTGAAAGGGAATTCGACATCTTAGCTGAAGGGGTGCTGTCCAAATATCCTCAGCTATATCGGGACCCAGAGCACCAGCTGAGCAATGCAGCCCGGGCTAGGCTATGGGCCAACATCGGGGAGCGCTGCAGTGCAGTGGGAGTCCACACCAGCAGTGCTAGGGCATGCCGGAAGCGCTGGGAGGACCTAAAACGCTGGTCCCGGCACAAGGCTGAGGAGCTGGTGGGCCTGTCATCCTCGCCTCTCCCCACTGTACAGGAGGGTCCTGCGAGCAGCTTGGCCGACCCTCCATGCTCAGCTGGAGGAGCATGAGCAGCAGAGACCTGGTAAGTTCATCATATGCAATATGTAGCTGGGAGTATGATGTGAGTGAAGACAGTACTGTACCATTGTGCCTCCCATGCCTCCATTCACCAATTCCGTGTCCATGCAGCAGTCACCAAGATTAAAAAGGCACACTGTGGCATATGGACTGTACAGGGCAGAGTGCATTTTGGGAGTTGTAGTTTCTTCATGGCAACTGGGTAAATGAGCCACACTTGTGCATTTATATTGAAATCTGCTCTGCCAGCACCACTACCATTGAACAAAGGAAATCATAACTGAGGTGTGCATTGGATGAGCATTGGTACAGACACTGTCCAGTGTGCGCATGGCAGGACAAAGGGTATTGGATACTGTGACTTGCACTGCATTTGTTGAGTTTGGGTTCCAATTGAGACAGATCATCATGTGCCATGGAGTCAAGCCAGACTTTGAGATCCTTGCATCACTCTTAAGGGTTTCTAAATTTGCAAGGTGTGTCCACTGACAGAGGTTTCACCTTCAGTGGCTTGTATGACATTTCACATGTACAGGTAGCTGTCACAATGACCCACCACTGTTCACCGGTGTACTGCACTACCTTATCAGTCACCAAAGCCAATATGTGGCACTGGATTGTCAGATTATGTGTGGAGACAGCAAAAGGCTAGACTCACAATGTAGCTAAAGAAATAGCCCAGAACCTATGTGGATGTGTGACCCACATTCGGCATTTGTCTTGTCCCATACAATGCTACAAAGCAGATGATACTTGTCCAGACGTTAAATAGCTGCGACTCCGTATCAATGGCCAAATTCAATGAAATCTGGACTCTTCATGTTCTCCTTTGGTGGACTGGTTTTGGAACCTGCACATGTAGCAGTGACAGGACACACAGATCACAAGAATGCCAAGGTTGAGGGTTGGCCAATACAGTTGTGTAAACCACAAACATTCACGTGAGATGTCCATGTCAGACTCAATTCAGTGGATGACAGTGAACATACACGTAATGTAAGTTCATAAACACTGACAACTGTAGAGTGTGATCAGAGGAAAGCAAAGTCTGACCTTGGCTCATCTATGTATGTGTCTCGTCCTGCTTGAAACAACCACCACATCAGGATTTTGCTTACATTTCAGTGGGCACAGCTGGCCAAATGGAAGAACAGCAGGACCAGGTCCGGAGCGGGAGGCCATCTGTGCGCCGGCGGCTACAACCTCTTTCCACCAGCGAGGAAGAAGAGGATGAGGAGGGACCCTGAACATCAGGAGGCAAGGGGATTGCGCCCACCCGGACTGACAAGGAACACAACTCTGGTGCTACGTCCCGGGTGGAGGCTGTGGACATTGAAGGTGGGGGGGAAGAACCCGACACCTCTGCCCATGATGTGGTGGAGAGCTACTCTCCCCCAGACTCTTCACCTGTGGGTCCTGTAGAGGTGTCCCCGGGGCAGGCCAATACCCAATCTGGGCCTGCCATCAGCCCCTCCCTACCTCTAGAGTCCCCCATTCCATCGGCGGCTCCAGCTGCATCCCCTGCAACCAGTCCCCCTCCTCGTAGCTGCCAGCTCGACCACAAGATCGGCTCCGGACCAGAGGTACCACATCCCTCCTGTCCCAACCAGGCCCCTCCCTGTGTTGTTCCTCCTGTGGCTGTGCCAGGGGACTTGAGGTGGATGTGTGAGGGTCAGCCAGACACGTCCGCTCGAATCATGCTGCAAGTGTGTCTGGAGATACGCATGATGCGAGAGGACATTGTCCAATCTCTGGCCACCCTCACCACCAGTGTCAATTCCATGGCCACAGCCATGTCGTCTGTTTTCTCCCAAATCCCTTCCCATACCACCGTCAATGTCTCCTCCTGTCCGTTGCCCCACACTGTTTCCTCCCGTACTCCTCGTGTGTCACGAACCCATGTGGTGACTGTTCCTGCACCAGCCAGCCGTGTGCCTGCATCGGCCTCTGAGGATCTGGACATTGTGGTAGTAGAGGATGACCAGAAGGACACTTGACTTTTTGACTGGGACGTCTTCGTGAACAATTATTTCATTTTCCCCTTGTAAATAGACTGGTTTCCCTGACATGCTATATTGTTGCCCCACCCCAATCCACGTTCCCTTCTCCATCTGCATAAAGATCATAATTTGTTTTCCTTTCTCCCTTCCAAACGGACGGTTGTTCTGTTCATACATAAATATCTTTGAGGAATTCTACTTACTTTAACTTGTTTGACTTAATTTTGAATGTCTGGTTCAGAATATGGACACGTATTTGGTGAGTCATCTGCTATGCACATAATGGCTTGTTGCAATGATGGGTTACACTTGTGACTGTGCCACACACACACATACCTCCTCACATCCCTAGGCCACCTACATCGTTATACAGGATATGATACACAACAGAATTTTACTTTTGTAGATCTTTACATTTTCTATACACATATTCACGTAGTCAATTTGTCTTGGGGTTCTTGTCACTGGCGATCGTGCTTGCGACATCGCAATTTTGGAGGTGATGATCGCTGTGAGGGGTCAGGTCTGGCTTGTCGCCTACGTGTAGGTGGGTGTTGTCCATGTGCCTGTACAGGGTGATCTACATGTGCAGGGGCAGATGGTGTATACACATTTGGTGTTTGTGCGTGGACAAGGGCTGGTTGTGCACGTGGTGGGAGTGCCTGTACAGGGGTTGGTGGTGGTTGTGCAGGTGGTGGCGGTGCCTGTACAGGGGTTGGTGGTGGTTGTGCAGGTGGTGGCAGTGCCTGTACAGGGGTTGGTGGTGGTTGTGCAGGTGGTGGCAGTGCCTGTACAGCGGTTGGTGGTGGTTGTGCAGGTGGTGGCAGTGCCTGTACAGGGGTTGGTGGTGGAGGTGCAGGTGGCGGGAGTGCCTGTATAGGGGATGGTGGTGGTTGTGCAGGTGGTGGGAGTGTCTGTACAGGGGTTGGTGGGGGTTGTGCAGGTGGTGGGAGTGCCTGTTCAGGGCGCTGGTGTGGATGTGTACCTTTTCTGTGGTGCTGTGCAGTTGGTGGTACAGGTGTGTGGATGTACTGTCCTGCAGGCAGATATGATGGCTCCCCTCCCTGTGTTGACCGTGAAGGGAGACTTTGGATCACTTTCAGCACGCCCTCCATCATCTTCATGGCCAAGGCATGGTGTCTTGCACTCTCTTCCCTTTGGATGGATATCATGTCTCTCATATTCCTGGACATGTCCTGCCAAGTTCTATGCATCCTATCCAAAACTTGGCTCAGCTTGTCCACCACCTGAGGGAATTGGACCATGTCCTGCAGGGCCTCAGACATGTCCGACAGGGTAGCCCCTATGGCACAAATGTCCTGCCTCACATCTGTCTGCTGTTGGAAGAAGTCCTGCTCCCACTGGCCACCATAGCCAGGTGAAGACCCTCTCTGCAGGTGTCTGCCATGGATAGAACGAGCAGGGCCAACAGCAGGGAACGGGGTGGCAGGTGAAAGCCTGTGGGCAGGAGAATGGTGCCCAGGGGATACCTGCACCACAACAGGGCTGGTACTTCCCCCAGATGGTGGAGAGGATGGCAGGGATACACTGTATAGGGAAGAGTGGGTAGGGGAACCACCATGTCGGTCCTGGACGTGAGGGCTGTGAGGGAGTGATGTCTGTGTTGAAATGCGTGGGAGCTGTGGCTGGTTTGCTCTATGCTGGGGACAGGCAATTGTTGGTTTGGGAGGAGGATGACGAACGTTGCTTGGCGGATGATGTGATGCTGTGACTAATTTTGGCAATCTGGTAAAATAGCTCTCATTGGCATCGGAATCGTCATCATTCACCAAGTCCACGTCCTCAGGAACTTCCTCCTCCTCTTGAGCAGTACTTGCTGCCGACATAACTGCCTGGAAGATCAGTGGATTCTCCCCTCTGATTCCTCGTCGGCCCGCACTGGTTGTAGGTCTGTCATCCTCATCCTCATCATCCCCTGGAACACAGAGGTTGCAACCGTATTAGTGATTGACCTGGTATTACATGTGGTGCAACACAAGGGTTGTATTAACTGTACTTTGCATCAACAGATGAGGATCATGTGACCTGGCTAGGGTACCACCACAAATGAGAGCTCACACTATAGCACTGAGGTGTTACACGGAGATGTACGTAATACAAACAAACTCACTAGCTCCAGCCACAACTTTCTGTCCCTTCGCGTTCCCCCCTGGTGTCAACTGCTGAACCTGTCTCCTCATAGATGTTGTAGACATAGCTGCCCCCGATCCAGCAGCTGTAGAAGGAAGTGAAAACATTCTCAATGATCTGCATCACTAATTGACAGACAGGCACATGTGACACTCCTGATTTGTATTTCACTTTGTAAACTACAACTGCTGATTCCATGCAGAAGGGGATCTTGATCTCTGTCATGGCTTAGTAATCTAAGATAGTGACACACGTCATGCCAGAATTACCTGAAGGACAGGTGCGCGAGGGTTTCACTGCTGCAGCCAGGATGTCATGCATTCCCCGGGATGGTGTCCACTGCAGTGGTGTCATCCTGTCAGCAGGTGTGATGAGACATACATGTCCATATTTTAGTACTACAGATGGTAGCTATGAGCCAACATGTCATTCTCAATAACCATTTGCGGATAATCCAGGACAATGTGCAGCATGTTTACCTCATGGACTTTACATGTGGTCACCTGCTCACATGCAGCATTTGCCAGCTGTTACCTCCACGCAACACTGACATCAATAAGATGACACATCAACAGACAAACTTGTATGAGAAGGTTACTGATATTTCAAGGAAGGGGATAAATGACCCGGACTCCTCCGCATTACACTGATTTCACCTTGACTATTAAGACTAACATTTTTCATGACTGTAATGTTATCTGTTGACAAGTCTGAAAGGAGTTCATGTGTGAGATGTGCAGTAGCCAGGGACATAATGTTGCTCATTTGTGCACCCTACCCATGAAGTTACAAAGCTAATTTTTGAATGAGAGAACACAGATTTCTTATGTCCATACTTTGAGTGTCCTCTCTTTGCAGACTCTATTTCCAACACCATGGTACTACTTAGCTGACAACGGATGGTGTCTTGTACAGCAGACATCCAAACCTCATATGTCAAACACTCACATATACATGTGAATACGGTAGAAGAGGAGGCAAGCAGAATGCAACATTTGGTTATGATCACACATTGCGGATAAGCTGAGAAGCTTTGATGCTTTCCGCCTGCACTGGATTAGCGTGTTGCTCTTCAGCCAAGTTATTTTGCAGGTGTAACTGCATGAAGATTCACCTTAGCAGCCCCTACACCCATCTCAAAGGTACACAACTGGCATCAGTGTGGGCCTCAGCCATACCAATTTCATTATAATTTAACCATATTTATTTTGCTAGGGATTTTTCCTATCATTGAATTGCAAGCCTTTTGTGTTTTGGTCACTTCATATGACACATTGTACTGTTGTATGTCCATTCTGCACTCACTTGGTATACATTTTGTGTCATCCTTTCATTAGCCACCAGGGTCTGATCTGGTATGTGTTCAAATGCCATATGTGAGCATATTGTGATGCAGGACAACAGTGTTGTACAACACATACAACATACGGTGGAGGTGAAAGGCACATTTAATGAGCATTCAGCCTGAATTATTCTTGGGTTTACTTACCTTGGCCCAGCACCGGAACAGTGTGTGGTCCCTGAACAGATGTCACAGTCAACCTTGTAGCAGAAGTCAGTGTGTGTCTTTGATTCTGAGAGGACCTCATTGTACCTACAATGATAAGTGTGTTTTGCAACTTTACATTTCTGCTGCCACATGTGATGCACTCAATTTCTGGCAAAAAGGATGAGCACAAGCAGTTGTGGGCACCACCGTTGCAGAAGTGTGTTATACTTAATATCACGAGTGATCCCACATATAACTTAGAATGGGCCCATTACCTAGACGCAACCTATATCAAAATGACATGACTACGAATCCTGAGGTAAGGTCCACTATCGTGTTTTGTTGATGGCCAACAAACAAGCCAGCCAATGTAAGAAGTACATGATTAGCTGTGTGGACTGGGCAATTTAATGTATATTGGAAACAATCGAAGTTGGACAGTGGATGCATTGTCAATACTACTGACACTGGTATCTCACTTCTTGTTCATCATTATCATATTTGTGCAAATTGAATTTTTTGATTAGGTCCGCAGACACTATTACAAAATAGTGGGGACACCCTTTTGACTAGTAGTGGCACTCGATTACAGGATTGGATTCCCAGGTCTGGGACTGTTGGTGAAATACATGTTATGTTCCACAATTACAAAGGTATGATGAGCCAAGACATGTTATGTTTTGTCTTTCGCTGTTCACAAATGTCATTTGCTAAAGGTGAATGTCCACTGACAACTCCAATAGTAATGAAGCTAGTTTTTCATCTCTGGTTGACTTTCATATGTGGGCACTATATGTCCCTCTGTTGTCTCCTGACAATGTCTGCATTTTGGCCATCTCCTGGGCAGTTTGACTTACCAGTTAGTGAGGGTGGTATGCCTTTCTCTGTATGATGTCGATTCCTCCCAGTAGATGCAGGGACCTCTGCTACTGCAGTTGTCTGTGCTCTGGCTGAATGTGTCAATGGGTGAGAAGAGAGAAAAGTAACCAAATGGGAAATGTGCATGTGGAACATTTCAGGGATTTCCCCATATCTTCTGCATGCTAGCAGTGTTGTGAAGTACTGCTGCAGACGGGGCTGGTAGGAGCAGTGGGGTGCTGGAGATGTAATGGCGTGGCAGGGTGGGAAATGAAAAACAAAACATGTGTATGACATATTTTAATCTGATGATTCTCTCACCTGCTTTGTGATTTAGGCTGGCACAGGGTGATTTACTTCTTGGATAATTTGTGGCAGGTTTACAAGCCCCTTGAAAAACATTTACATCGCCGTTGCGTCACTTACGTGACAAAGGCGTGGTGTATAACATGAGAAACATTTCGACGTATTCACAACGTGACGCATCTATGGGGATGCGTCACGTTGTTAAGCCCTGCGCAACATTAAACCTGTGTCAGCTTTGATGTAGGCAGGGTGGGCGTCCCTTTGGGATATGCCTCGTAAAAGTGATGCAGTCAAATCTACAAGATTTCACTGAGTCACTTTTCAGAGGCCGCTGCGACGCAACCTTACGCCTGCTTGAAGCAGACGTAAAAAGTGGCACAGCACGTTAGGTATGGGCGGTCCATGGACATTGTTGGAGTTGCGTCGCACTTGCGACACGACTCCAGCAAAGCACCCCCCTAATGCCATCAGATGCAACACACATCTGTCCCTGTGCCACAGTGCACCGCGTTGTAAATGTGACGCATCCGTGGCGGCGCAAGGGTTGAATTGCTTGTCGTATTGGTACTGGTGCATCCCTGCTAATATTTGTCAATTGCTACTTAGCAGGGTTGTGTATATACGGCAGCAGTACTGTGCCCATGTTTTCAAAAGTGTGGGACGGATTTGCCATTTCAAATGCAAAGGATTCTGGGACTTGTGGTGCTACATACAGAGGGTAACACATGAGTCTCTGACTGACTATATTTTTATATACACTTTGGACAACTTCCTTACTCACAATGGCAGTGCAACACAGACAATCTTTTCATGCACTTTTTCTTGTCATCCCTTTTACCTGGTACCACGTAGCGGACGTCACTAATAGGCAGCCCATGGACCAAGTGGGGGTGGATTGTGGTAAGGATATCCTCCTCCAGTGGGGTGAGACAGATGCAGGGTCCAGAGTTTGTGGCAGGGAGGATCATGTTTAATTCGATCCTGAAGTACTTCTCCTTCACCCTCTGCCTTTCATCCTGCCACTTCTTCTTGATGTCCTGGACTGTGCGCCTCTCCTCCCCCAATGCTGTGACAGCAGTGGCTAATTTCTGCCATAGGGCTGCCTTCTGTGTGCCACTGGTGTAGTAGGGTGGGAGTCCATATAGGCGTTTGTGGTGCCTCACTATATACTCCACAAGCATGGTGGTCTCCTCAGCAGTGAAGTTCTTCTTCCTCCTCATTAGTTCCATTTTTCTCTGGTGATGTACAGCGTTGTAAACACAAACTCTCTGTGGCCAAACCTGTTCCTTCAATGTGTGCTGCAATTTATATGTTTTGTGGTGCTGGTCAATTAGTGTTAATTGGCTTCAGCTGGAGCGTGGTGGGTGATGGTAGGCACTTGCAACGTTCATCATGGCAAAATTGAGCTATTGGCTGGGGTTGGCTGCAGGGTGTCAGCTGATGCATGGTGGGGGATGGTAGGCACTTGGACAAGTGTTTACCCTTGGTTAAAATGATCAACGGTCACAGTTCGTGTATTCCGGCCCGGAATCAGAGATTCCGGGCCGTAGGCAGATATTCCGGCCCAGGAGCGGAATTCCCGCTACGGTGCGGAATTCCAGGAGCGGAAATTCCGGCCCGAGTGCGGAAGTAAAGTTAGTAGTCGTAAGTCCATTCTGTGAATACCAAAAGTAGTAAGTTCATTCTGTGAATGCCAAAAATAGTAAGTGCATTCTGGGAATACCAGGAGTAGTAAGTGCATTCTGTGAATACCAAAATGGTGGTAAGTTTAGGATTTTGTCTTAAGTTAGTTCTGTGAATTGGGGCCTAAGTCTTCAAGGAAAAGGTCCATATGAGGCCCCTCAAGTCCCTTCGGGACCCCACCACACTGATGTTGTTCAGGCGGGCCCGCCCCTCCTGGTCTTTGAGTCTTATGGACACCTGACAATGTTGGTGGACAAGTTGTTGTACTCTTTCCTCCAGTCTACGAGTGGTGGTTTGTAGTTCTGTGACGTTAGTTTCTACCGTTGTGACCCTTTCCGTCATCTTGTTCATGTCTGCCCTTAGGAGGCTCATTTCAATCGAGACCTTGTTGATTCTGGATTCAAACTTCGTTCCCAATACCTGGATGGCCGCCATGATGGAGCCAAGAGATCGCTCAGAGGACTCAGCCTGCCCTCCCAGGGCACCGTCTTCTGGTATTGTGGGTTTTGGGAGCGTTGTTTATTTATCCAGTTTGTTTGTCTGCACCGGGGGGGGGGGGGGCTCCTTTCGGCTTCATAGTGGTGCAGTTACAGAGGGTGTATGGAGCCGTTCCCAATGGTCCCAACCCGTCACACAACTCTTCTCAATCACCCCAGGCAGCTTCAGCCACAACAAAGAATGTCCGCTGATGCACAAGTAACAGTGGAGGAGAAAGGAAGGGGACAGTGGGAGGGGGGGAACCGGGAATCCATCTCCGAAACCCTCACCCCGTGCGTTGGATCCTTAGTGCCTGGTATGGTCGCCCTCCGAGGCAGCTAGGTGGGGCGTCCACACTGAGCAGCTGTCCAAGAGGATATACCTCTACCACCTGTTGGGCACCCAGAGGGTGCACGAAGGGGAGCACCCCCACCTGGGCCAGTCACGCCTCTTGTAGGGACCTGTGGCGTCGTGAATTTGCGGCGGTTTTCCCATCCAAGAAGCACAGAGGTATCACAGTTGCTGGCATAGATGTTTCAAGTCACCCGGCGGGGTCACCGGGTCCTGGGATCAATGGTCTCTCAGTCTACGCCACCGATGGATGTTGGCGCCGGTGGTCGTTGAACAATGGGAGTACTGCGGTGGCAGACAAAGCCGAGGTCAGATGCACTCCGCTGCGGGCATGGCTATGCGGGATTGTTGCGCCACTGAACTGAGGAATCCCTCCTCACGGGAGCCCCTTATAGCTTTCCAGTAAGCAAGGGGGCGGGTGGAAAAGGCCTCCGGTAAAGGGCGGCAGACGATGCAGTGGGTGAGCGGGGGAAACCGCGCGTCGGCCTCACCAGTCTTCCCGTTCTGGGCCCGTAAGTTCTGCGACTGGCCACAGAACGATTCATAGGACGGCCCCCTCTGTGGACCCGTGCTCCCTCGAGGCTGTGGATGCGGGTGAAGTTGTGAGCTAAGTTCCGGGTGACGCGGGGCCTGTAAGTGCGCCGGTAAGGGCCTCTGCAGTGTGGTCGGATTAAACCAGTCGGAACCCCAGGAGTTCTCTACCATGGCAGCAGCCCCCTCCACTCACTGCCTCCACCACAAGGCAGCTCCTGGGCCGAGGGGGCAGGGAACTCCCGATCCGGTTCGCTATGCGTGTGCTCTCCGGTGCGATGCACAGCAGCAATTTACTTTCGGGATGTACCGGGACTCCCAGTCTCCCGCTCGGGGCACAGGATCTTCCCAGCAACGGGCGGAAGTCGGACAGGAAGCTGTCCGAATCGTCCGATGGCCCGCGCCACCTCTGCCACACAGTATGACCTCTGCGGGCGCCGAACTTTCCCACAGCCCCACCACTCACAGGTCCCCCATGTAAGTCCTCAGGTTGGACCCTACTCTGATATTCAGCCCCAGGGAGGCTGCTGTCGGTAGTGCGCCACTGCGCCTCTGCTGCTCCGGACGGACCTCCCCGCCAGGTTCTACTCTTGCCCCGCCTCTCACCTCCAGATGCCGTACTCAGCTCGTAATTTGGAGCAATCGACGGGGGAGCTAGCCGCTACACGCCGCAGGTCCGGGATTTTGATCTCAGCGCAGTCCAGTAGGTGTCACCTATTGTCACAGCCACCTCAACACCGGGATGTGTAGAAATGCAGGATTTTTCGGGCTTGCTTCTCCGGCCTCGGCAGAGCTCGTCTCTTATGCACCCATCTTGGCAGATGCCAGGCCACGCCCTCTCCCCTGAACATGGACTTAACACTGTTTGTTTTTGTTATCCTCATTCGCCTCAGACCACAGTGGACATATACTAACCACCTGTACCATTACTCGTTGTTAGAAAGGTGTAGGCTGATGGAAGGAAACCAGAAGAGCACCCCGCCTACCGGTACATCAGCAGACTAGGATGACACTGTCCCAAAGAAAAGGGCACGGTCACTCTCACATACAGTCCAGGTGACCCTGGCGACTGTTGATGTTTGCAGTAAGGGGAACGGAGAGTGCCCAACACAGTCAGGAGAGTTCCAAAGAGGCATAATCATAGGATCTATATTTTTTTTCCTTGGGTAGACAGAATTATCCAGTCTCGCAAGATTCAGCATTTGACCATTTTAATAAAGAGTCCCATACTGCTTTCTTCTTCCTACTCTGGTTCCCACTCAGATCTAACTTAGATGTCGCGAACAACGAGGACAGCCACCCAATATGCAAAGGAGGTGCACATTCTACCCATCTTTTACATATTTCCCTCCTGGCCAACTACATAGCATAGACAAGAAAAGACCTTGCTGGGACAGTAACTTCACTAGATATTCCAAAGATTATCAAAGTGAGATTTATTTGGATTTGAAAGCCTAAAATATCTGAGGTGGTTTTGCCTACTCTTTAACAAAAGTCAGCTATGGCCTGGCACTCCTTAAACATGTGTAGGTCAGAGGCTCTCTCCAAGCCACATTTTTTGCAACTAACTGGGGGCCCATCCGTCATTTCTGACAGCCTTAACGGAGTTAGATAGGCCCTGTGAACCCTGAACAGGTGATTCCTTCTCAGCCAGGCTGTTTTTACAATGGCAAACAGGGTGCTGAAAGATATTTGCCAAAGATGTTCCCAAGGTTCATTTGGTAGGCTAGCACCCCACAACTCTTCGGCAAATTTAAAATCCCCATAAATTTCCTCCTCAATGCACCAGTACCAAGAGGAAACCTCCTTCTTCCCAGTAGGTCTTACCACTAACTGTTCCTCTAAGGTGTTGCCTTCACCCATAGGTTTTTTCAAGTTTTGGGCCCAACTCCGCAGCTGGATCTATTTTAATTTGGATTAACTCCCTTCCGCCTTGCTATATAGTGATGACCAAGATAAGAGCATGCCCTCTTGAGCCAGATCTCCCCATACCTTCAGCCCAGCCGCTCTGAGTGGTAATGCTAGTCTGTCCTTCAGGCACTCCGGCACACCAGGAGAGTCACACAGGGGGGCCAGGCTCGAAAAGTAGTTAAGACCCATCAGTCGTTTGATATTAGCCCATGTTCTTGCCATTCCCTGTAGGACTTTTAACTTAATCTTCTTAAAGAATTTAGGTTCTCCAAATTTAAATAAGAAACCCTCCTGAGACAGGCTTGTACCCTTTAACATCGCAGAGAACATAGCCCCTACCCCAGTGCTCTCTGGAGTTTTTAAAAGCATCCTAGAATGGGATAGTTGAAAGGCCCAAGCATAATATTGTAAGTCCGGCAGTGAGAGACCTCCTTTCTCCCTCCTACATCTCAACTTCTTCCAGGCAATCCTGGTCACCCTATAAGCCCAAACAAATGAGTTGACAGCCTGCTGGAGCTTAACTATAGACAGTTTGTCAAAGTGTAATGGAATGACATTGAAGAGGAAGGTGATTTAGGGTAGCACTACCATCTTAACCAGATTTATCCCACCAAAGATGGACAGGGGAAGATGGGCACATGACTTCATGGGTTTCTGACACTCTCTTGTAACATTGGCCAGATTGGTCTCTGAAAGTTTAATCGATATCCTGAACTATTCTGACCCCCAAATATCTCATGTTGCGCTTGGTCTGATGTTGACACTCCCCCAAATTCCAAGCCATGGCCCCGGTTTTCTCAGCGTTTATCTAGTACCCAGATATCTGATCGAAATCTTGTGCAAGCTTTATAACTGCCGGAAAGGCCACAGCGAGGTCCGAGGAGAGAACCAAAATGTTGTCTGCATACAGGGCCACCTTCCTCTCCCAATACCCATGTTTGAATGGCAAAATGCTCGGATCCTCTCTTAGCCACTGGGCAAATGGCTCAATATACAGGTCGAAGAGGAGGGGAGAAAGGGGGCAACCCTGCCTAGTACTCCTTGTGATTTTAAAGGGTCCAGTCAGATTGCCATTTACCAGCAGTCAGCTGACCGGTCTAGATAAATCAGCTGGATGACTCGACGGAACTTCTCACCCAGGTTGAATTTCTCCAAAACCGCCGACAGATACATCCAGTTGACCCTGTCAAAGACCTTGATGGCGTCTAAAGTCATTGCTGCGAGGGGGAGCGAATAGGTTATGGCCAGGTCTATTGCACCTATAAAATCATAGGTGAGATCATATAAGTTCATGCCCTTGACAAAGCCGTTGTGGTCGGCGTGTAGTATATCTCCTCCTACAGATCTCAACCCACTCGCCAGGATCCTGACAAACATTTTATGATCTGCGTTTAACAACGAGATAGGTCTATATGACCCACAACTTGCTGGATTCTTCCCTGCTTTCAAGATAAAAGTGATGGTTGCCTCTCCCCATGAACCTGGCAGCTCTGCACCAACAGATAAGATCTCATTAAAGATCAGTGTCAGAATTGGAACTATCACCACCCCCAATGATCTATAGAGCTCTATTGGCAACCCATCGGGCCCAGCAGCTTTCCCCCCTTGCAAGCAAGGATGGCCTTTTTCACCTCTACTTTTGAGATGTCCTGCTCTAGCTCTTCCTTCAGGGAAATGAGCGTACTTCCACTCAACCACTCCATGGCCTCGGATTTGTCCACCACCCTATCTTCTCGGTATAAATCCTGGAAGATATCAAGAAAGACGCACCCTATCTCCTCATCTGTAGACAGGATAGTAACCGTATCCATATTGTCAGTTTGTTTGATCAAGGTACGCGTCCTATCTGTCTTTGCCTTCAAAGCCAGCAGCTTGCCTGCACCTTCGCCATACTCGAAATGGGCAAGCTTACTCACCTCCCATCTTCGTGTAACCCTAGTCTGAAGAATGGTGTCTAGATGCTCTTTTAATTCTTCCAGTCTAACCAAATGATCCTGTTGTTTCTCAGAATCAACCCCAGTATTCAGGCCAAGCTCTACTGCCTTCATCTCTGCTTACTTATGTGCCGCCTCTTCTCTATATTGTTTATTCCTAAAACATACCCTACTCGTGATTATCCCCCTTAAGAAAGCCTTTAGAGAATCCCAAAAAACAGAAGTCACAACTGATCCTAAGTTATAGCCCAAGAAGCTCTACATCTCCTGGGATAAGTGTTTCATTTCCTTGCTATCAAGAAGCAGAGTTCGATCGAAAGTCCAGGCTCTATTGGTCTCTCCAAATGTCGCAGAGTCCAGTCTGCACCATCATAGAATGGAGATATGTCCGAGATTTAGAGGGCGCTCTGGCTCTGCTATTTGTAGACTTGCCCAATTTAGGATTCAAAACAATATTAAAATCCCCAGCCATAATTACTGGGTCTGGGTAGGCCAGTAGATTTGAAAAGATTGTTTTAAGAGAGGAGGGGTCGTCTTGATTTGGGCAGTAATAAACCACAAGAGTAAAGAGAGAACCCGAGATAATCGCCTTAAGAATGACCCACCTGCCACATGAGACCACCAAATAACTAAAACGCGGGCTTTTGCTTGTTTTTTTAATTAATATGGCAACCCCCCTAATGTGGGCACTCTGATTGGAACAGTTCAAGTAGTCCAACCATTTAGATTTTTTAAATATCTCAGTTATCTCTTTCTTCAGAAGATGAGTCTCCTGAAGAATAATGACCTACGTGGGAGAATCTCTAATATATTGTAACATTTTTGCCCTTCTGGATTTCACGTGCAGGCCATTCACGTTCCAAGACAGGAACTGAACCATTCTTATGGAGGTTTAAACACGAGGCCTATGAATTGGTTAGGTAGCAAAGATAGCCAACACCAGACCAAGTAGTACAAAATTGACATAACTAGGGCAGTGTGAACAAGAAAGAAGGTGAATGAGGAAATTCTTTGTTTTTTACCCCTATGCTCCACACCTAGTGCACCCCAACCGCCTCCCCCTGCGGACCCCTCCCTGGAGAAGCCCTCCCCCATTTTCCTGGACAGATGAATGTCCAGTTTGCTGCACCATGGGGCAGCTCACCCTGTCCCTTTATAGATAAGTAAAGACGAGGACTTATGGAGAAGCTAGAGCCCAACCCTCGACTATCTCTGACTAATTATTGCTTTAATTGTCTCTATGTAGTTGTCCCCCTCGTTCTGTTTTTAAAAGCCATGGGCCGGAGTTTATATTTAGAAATCCTACTCCAGATATCCGGCCAGAATGCTCACAGAGATGAGTTCCCTGCCACCAAAAAACCGACAAGCAGGCTATGCATCATCTTTCCCAAAACTTTCAAGTAGCTCATCAGCCTCTCGTAATGATCTAACATTATGCATTTTATTCTTGTGCATCATTTTCAAGGTTGCCGGAAATTTGAGTTGGGCCACATTAATTGTCATTTCCTTTTTCAGGGGCCCCTACTGAACTACTAGCTGAAATTGATGCTGATAGCAGGGGACCTCCCAAAGCCCTCAACCTCTCCGGACTGGGTCTTGATACAGGCAGAGCCTCTGACCCCCTTCTGAGTACCTCACCCTGTTTCACCACATCAAGCACGATCGGTTGCACTTTGAAACACGACCTAAGTGAAGGGGTAATCCTAACTTTATGACCCAGGGAATTTATTTTAGCCCTCCCAACCTTTAACCGCGCACCGCTGAAAGGTGGAGCAGCTGCTATCTGTGTCAGTGGCAATACCTGTCCCCTGGCTCCTGGTCTGAAAAAGGGGAGGGGTGGGCTCTTCCCACTGCCTCCTATGACAGATTTTTCCTTTCTGGGGGCCTGCTTGCTACTTTTTACACCCAATTTTGATAGCCCCCGAGTCGCCCCTCCAAGCCTTTTACCTCTCTTTGCTCCCTTAACTGGGAGCGCAGTGCATGGTGTCCCTTGAAACAATGGACTTGCCTGTACCGCCTGTACCTGCTGCTGCTGCAAAGGAGTCTGAGTAGAAACAATGCCGCCAGAGTCCAGGATGGAGTGGGCCCAACCGGTGCTGCCGCTGCCAATGCTGACCCAGAGGATACCGCGAGCTGCTACTCTGTGGCCCCGCCGCAGCTCCAGGGCGGCAGCAACCCACCGGGACGAAGAAACAGAGACAGCGGGCGTCGGGGCTCCAACGCACATCCCCCGCCACAGAGAAGCCAAAAGGAAAGAAAGGGAACGAAGCGATCAGCACACACACGGAAGATCTGCAGCCAGAGTAAGTTGAATCTATAACATCGCCTGTTCATTAGGCACGGGGCACGAGCGCCTCCGGGGAGCAAGCGGCAGCTCACGTAGAGGCTGCCATGTTCTCCGGACTTAACACTGTTAAGCTTCTCTTCACAAAGAATTTTGTTTTACTATGTATCATGTTTTTTGCGATATAAGATTGTTATGGTTTTAATTAACTAAACAATACATTTGGCTATTAAGGACACAACAGAGAGGGCTTTGGCTGAGAAAATTCATGTTAAACGAACGAGAAGGGATGAAATAGTGGTGGATTACTTGATGATATGGGAGGATCTGATGTTAGAATTCTTGGAGGCCCTTACCCCACTTGAGCAATGTGAAGTGGGCTCTGATTAGGAGAATGTATAGAGAGACGAGTACTGTATGAGAGCTCCCAACATGGCACAGTGACTAAAACGTTGTATGTTATGTTAAGTTATGCGCAGCTACTCCAAGGAGTGTCCCGGCGCGAGCACAGAGGGACTGAGTTGCTCATCCATACTAAGCAAACAGATGAGTTTTTAATTTTTTTTAAAAAACCACAGGATCTTCAATGTTGCGAAGCGCAAACGGAAGGGCGATCCAGGCCTGGGCCGCCATAACGGTGAGGGAACAGCCACCAAGCCTGTTCCGATAAAAACGGGGAACCTTTGCCAGGAGACGAGTGGAGGAGCGTAGCAATCTCCCTGGAACATAAAAAGAGAAACGTTTCTGCATATAGGTTGGTCCAAAGCCATGCAGAGCACGATGGATGATGGTAATAGATTTAAATTTCACCCGGGCGGCCATAGGAAGCCAATGAAGAGAGCGAAGATGACCTCGCACACTACTTCTTAAGGGGATCTCTAACAAGAGCCGAGCTGCCGCATTTTGCACTACTTGGAGTTTATTAAGGGAGTATGACGGAATCCCTACATAAAGAGCATTAGCATAATCCAGGCGGGAAAGAATGAGCGCGCGGACTACTGTCTCTTTCGCCGCCCGTGGGAGAAATCTTCCCAAGATTTTGAGGAGGCCAAAACAGCACCCTGAAAGTCTCTTGACTTGGGTGGCAAAAGATAGATTATCCTCAAACCAAACTCCCAGATTCTTAGCGATGCTACTGCTAGAAGACAGTGGCAAGAACTCAGACGGCCAAATCAGATCTCTAAAACCAGGGAGCACAATTACCATACAAAAGTATCTCCGACTTATCTTCATTACATTTTAATTGGGCACCCGCCAGCCACTTAAATACTGAAGACAGCCAGAATTGAACGGATGCCCCGATTCCTCATCCTTCTTCCAGGTGAAAAGTAACTGGGTATCATCAGCATAGGCGATCACCTTAGCCCCCAGAACCTCAGCCAGTACGACTAAAGGAGTGAGATAGATATTAAACAAGAGAGGGCTAAGGGACGACCCCTGTGGGACCCCAGTAGTAACCGGCAGAGGGGCAGACGCTGCCGGTGTTAACCAGACTTGTTGCACCCGACCCTCCAGAAAGGACTTAATCCAGCCCCAGGCCGACCCTTATACACCAATCTCCGCAAGTCGGTCAAGCAACAAAGAATACGGAACCGTGTCAAATGCAGCCGACAGGTCGAGCAGCACTAAGGCTGCTCTTCCGCCGGCATCAAGGCACTCTCGAATAGCCTCAGACACTTCCACCAAAGCCAATTCGGTACTGTAAGAGGACCGAAAGCCCGACTGAGCTGGGTGCAAGATGTCCGCCCGCTCCACAAACTCAGTCAGCTGTCTATTCACTACCTTCTCACAGACCTTGGCGAGACTGGGTAGAAGAGAAATGGAAGCAAGAAAAATTCCCTTGACCCAGCAGTTCAAATGTTTGAATACAGTAGTTGACAATATATTAAAATATTGAATGCAATATCCAATACATTATAAAGGTATTTTATTATTAAAAAAAATAATTTAAATTCACATTCCATTACACAAAAATTAAAACCGCATAAAGCTTCACAATTACAACACAATAAAACAAATTCTTCCTTTGTTAAAAAAGCATACAGTACATATCAATCACGGGGAAATTAATTTATCAACAGTTTACAATTATGACCAGCATAATAGAGACAAACACAAATGTAAGATACAGATCTTGTCAAATACAGGTGCACATCAAATTGGACTCAAAAAACACTCCAGTTAACCCCTTCTGTGCCACGCCCTTTCCCCCTCCTGTGCCGGGCGTTTTATTAGTGGGTGGGGTTCATGACGAGATAGTCTCGTCATGGGCACAGGGCGACCGTGCTCCATGACGAGACTATCTCGTCATGGGCACTGAAGAGGTTAATACATTGATCCAATCAGTATTTAACCCGTTTGTATCAGTCCTTAGATTGTGCTTTCAACAACGTCAACGCGTTTCGATGGCTTCAAATTAATCATACCATCTTTATCAAGACACAATGTTTCTGTCTCTGTCTTATGTCAATTACTTTTTTCTCCCCTAAGTAAAACAAATGTATATAATCAGTGAACAGATTTATACATTTTGAATTTATCACAACAATTCTGAAACATCCTCTGTCTCATGATTTATTGGCACTGTCTATGATCTCTACGATCTCTACAAACAATGTTAGGCCCTTTTCGACATTGGGCAGAAGTATTTGCGATTGCCCCTTTTACTAACCAGCTGTATGTGGGTTTAACCCTCCCCCCCTAAATTTAACAAACACTCAACCCCTCATTGTTTATTCATGAGGAAGACCCCTCACATGTTAGCTCTATATTTCATGGCACATAATTTCCCTAGGTCTGGCTGTTTGTAAAAAGTACCTTGTTTCTTGGGACTTTTGCTTAATTTCTTGGGACTTTTACTGGTTCGATACAATCTTTTATGTCCAATCGTTCTTGTTCCTGTTTTTTGTTCCACTTTCACTAATGCAGAAAACAAAATACATAGAACAGACCTATTGTCAGGCTGTGTCGCTACCATTACTTCTATGCAACTCTATGTGCCCTTAATGTGTCTTGGTATGATCGCACATTATTACTTCCCCTCTGAACCCAAGTATCGCTTTCTCACCTTGTTATTAAATTAGTTCAATGCGTGCCCATGGCTCAGATTTCTGCCCATTCGCGGATGTGGCGCTCCTATTTATTTAGTAAGCTCTGCACCTCACGAGTCTAAGGAAAATGTACAGCATCTTATCGTCATCTATTTTGTCCAAATGCTATATACCGTAATTTTTATAATTACAATAGCTGAGTCACTAAATGTAACCTTATCTTCGTCTTTGCTCGTATCCCATGTGTTAAAATTAGTGGAGTTTGTATGATGATGCCGCTATGCTGTGAGGCTAACAGTTCTTCTTCAGCGGGCAGCTTCAAAAATAAGAAACATTAAAATAATAAGAAGCTGTCCCGTGTTTACACTATATCTGGACTTCTAGCTCATAAGCCACCACCCTGCCGCTGGGGGATTACTCTATTCACAGTTTCCTCGCTGTTGATCTCTTGTTAATTGTGTGTGTTCTTCTATCATATGAACGGAGGTAAACTGATGGGGGTGTATCCTCATATTCCTATTCTCCCCGCCGTGTCTGTTCCTATTGTGGACTAGTGCTATCCCTGTCCTATATATCAATCTTTATATGGGTGTTTTACGACTATTGCAAAAAAACATCATTCTAAATACTCTCATGTCTGTGTTCTTGGTTGTATGAGACCTGGCAATATTTGTGCTGAATAGTGCATCGTAATATGTTACCTCCTAGTTCTCAGCATATTATTGTTCTTATTACTGAATAGCCCTCACTATCCCTAAAAAGTGATCATTTCTTGGTCTATATTTATATAATCCTCATCCAATCTTCTCTGGAATTTAGACCTTTTTCCACTGTGTTAAGGTAACACATGAACCATTGTTCCCTTTTCTTCCTTCTTTGGTCTAGATCACCTCCTCTTCTATCTATCACAATCTTTTCAAGAATAAACCATTTGAAGTCGCTACAATCATTGTTCTTTCTTCTAAAGTGATCTCTTAAGAGGGCATTTTCCTTGTTCGTTCTAATTGCAGATTTGTGCTCTAGTAAACGTGTACGGAGCTCTCTACTTGTCTTCCCTACGTACCCTAGTCCACATGGACAGATCAAGAGATAAACCACGTTTTTACTGCGGCAGTTGTTTAATGTTGTAGCAATCAGATTTTTCCTGGCAAAAGTGACACTCTTACCTTCTAAGCATTGTGGGCACATTAAACATGTTCCACATTTGTTATTACCTTTTGCTATGTCCCACTTATAGTACTTTGCTTCTCCACTGTTGTTTTGTAGGTTCTCACTAATGAGTTTCTATTGGTTTTATTACGTCTAAACGAAAAGAGAGGTTTCTGTAATTGTATATTGGTGCCATAGTTAAGGATTTTCCAATTCCTATTGACTATATTCTTGATTTGATTACTTATTTGGGAGTACTGTGTAACGAATACTACTCTTCCTGTGGCTGCATTTCTTTTTTCTTTTTTTAGGGTCCAGTAAACTGTCCCGATCGTAAATTCTTGCTCTTTTGAGAGAATTCTTGATCAATTTGTTGGGATAGCCTCTAGCTCTTAATTTCTTTTTGAGGCATTCAGCATGATGGTAAAAATCTGTCACGGTTGTGCAGTTTCTTCGCAGTCGTAAAAATTCCCCAAAGGGAATATTATTTTTCTGCGAGTGGGGATGATTGCTGGCATATTGTAAAAGAGTGTTCTTATCTGTGGGCTTGGTGTAAAGCTCCACTTGTAACTCATCATCCACATTTTTTATTTTGATGTCTAGGAACTTCACACTGGAATCACAATAGTGGGCCTTAAATTTCAAATTGGGGTCTCCCAAATTAATCCACTCCAAGAATTCTGTCAATTCCGTGCTGGCACGGTTCCATATGAAGATGATATCATCTATGAAACGGTGCCAGCAGGTGACATTCTCAAAATATGGGGCAATCTCATTAAATATGTGCCGTTGCTCAAAGTCTCCCACATAAAGGCAGGCCAGACTGGGGGCACAAGTGGCCCCCATACTGGTCCCTTTCGTCTGCAAATATAGTTCATCTTTGAACAAGAATATGTTGTTTTTTAATACCATTCTTATACAGGACATGATCAAATCTTTGTTGCCACCATATAGATCTTCCCCTTCTAGAATAGTAGAGATTACCTCTATGGTGTCATCTTTGGGGATATTAGTGTACAGGGCTTCAATGTCTAGGGTGACCAAAATCTGGGTCACCCCATTGAAACCCTGACCCTCGAAAATCGATATTGCATGGGCAGTATTTTTTAAATATGACCTTTGCCGCTGTACTATAGGTTTTAAGAAGAAATCCACATATCTACTCAGTGGCTCCAATGTTGATCCAATGCTACTCACTATAGGCCGCATTGGTGGATTGGACACATTTTTGTGGATTTTCGGTAATCCGTAAATCACTGGAATGACTGGATGTGAATTCAATAATTTTTTTAATTCATTTTCACAAATCCAGCCTTCCTCTTTTCCTGTGCTCAGAAGGGCTGCTACTTCTTTCTTTGAGTCCCCTATTTTTGAGAACTTTATACGCTGATAGTGTTCTTTTACATTAAGGAGTTCTCTCATCCTCTCCTCATATTTGGATCAATCAAATATCACCACCCCCCGCTCTTATCGGCGGGTTTAATGGTGAGTTGGTCACAGTTCTGTAGAGCAGTTAGTGCCTTTCTCTGATCTATTGGCAAGTTGTTGCTGTGATTCTGATGCACTGTCTTCCTCATATTTTTAATTTCCATCTCAACTACCTTCTCAAAAATGTCTACATTTTTGTCAACTTGGGTCAAATTGGGCGTAAAAGTCGACCTGGGTTTAAAGCCTGATGCACAAGTTACTTACCTTCGGTAACGATGTATCTGTAAGAAACATTAGTTAGTTAGATTCCTCACCTTAGAATATCCCCAGGCGTCAGGCTGGATCCGGAAAGATTTTTCATCAGCAATACCATTTGCGCGTCGCTAGGCGTCGTCTGCGGATCCACGTCCGTCGTCGTGCGCCGGAATGACGTCGTCGGAGCACTTAGACGCCGCCTCGCGCGCTGACGTCAGTACTTGTACATAGCTTTCCGCGCCAGGAACCCAGAGCTATGCAAGAGACCGACACTGGTGCCAAAAAGTCTAGGGCCCTGAAAAAGGATAACCTTAACCCTAGATGTCGATTCGCAGAACGGGGAGGATGGGTGGGTCGGTGAGGAATCTAACTAACTAATGTTTCTTACAGATACATCGTTACTGAAGGTAAGTAACTTGTGCATCTGAAAGAAACACGTTAGTTAGATTCCTCGCCTTAGAATAGATACCCCAGCAATACCAACCCCGGTGGTGGGTCGGCGAACCAAGATCACACCAGAAAGTCCTGGAGAACAGAACGGCCAAAGAAGCCATCTCTCCGGACTTGGCTGTCCAGGCAATAATGTTTAGCAAACGTGCGCAGCGAGGCCCACGTTGCCGCCTGACAGATGTCCTGCAAGGGGACTCCCCGGCCCAGGGCAGTGGTAGCCGCTGTGGCCCGAGTAGAATGGGCCCTCAGCCCTACAGGAGGTTCCTTTTTAGCTAAGGAGTAATATGCCTTGATACACAAAACGACCCACCGAGAGATGGTTAGATTGTGCACCGCTCGTCCCTTCTTAGCGCCCACGTAACCTACAAAGAGCTGGTTGTCCACCCGGAACTGCTTGGTGCGATTCAAATAGAAGGACAGAGCCCGTTTTGGGTCCAGACGGTGGAGCCTCTCTTCCTCTTTCGTGGGATGCGGAGGCGGAAAGAAGGTGGGCAAGTAACAGACTGCCCGATGTGAAAGGCAGTCACCACCTTAGGGAGGAAATAAGGACGAGTCCTGAGAACAACTTTGTCCGGATGGACAGAAAGGAAAGGAGGCTTAGAAGAAAGAGCCTGGAGCTCACTTACCCTTCTAGCAGAGGTGATATCAAAAGACGAAGAGGACAATTATGAAGCGGCTCAAAGGGAGCACACATCATAGACGTCAATACCAGATTCAAATCCCACTGAGGCATTACGAAAGGGACAGGAGGAAACATGTGAGTAATGCCCTTGAAGAAGCGAGAAACAACAGGGGATTTGAAAAGAGAAGGCTGATCAGGAAGCAGTAAGAAAGCAGAGATAGCTGAAAGATAACCTTTTAGAGTGCCCAGAGCAGAGCTCTGCTGGGCCATGGAAAGAAGAAAGAGGAGAACCTCAGAAAAAGGGGCGGAAAGGGGATCCACAGCCATTGCTGTGCACCATGCCACAAATTTGTTCCACCTGCAGGCATATACGGATTTCGTGGAGGGACGCCTGGCTGCCAGAATAACATCACAGACTTCAGGAGGCAAGTCAAATGGTATCAACTGTCGCCGCTCAATCTCCACGCATGGAGGTGGAGACTGGACAGGTTCGGGTGGAGGACCGTCCCATGCTGCTGCGACAGAAGGTCCTCCTGAAGAGGCAGTCGTATCGGGGAATCGATCGACAGACTGAGTAGCTCGGGATACCAGTACCTCCTTGACCAGTCCGGAGCCACCAAGATGACTTGGGCCCGGTCACGCCTGATCTTCTTCAGCACTCTGGGCAGAAGTGGTATAGGCGAAAAGGTGTACAACAGACCGCAACTCCACTCGCGACGAAAGACGTCCCCGAGCGAGTGTCGCCTTGGAAACTCCAACGCGCAGAACTGCGGACATTGCGCGTTCTCTTCGGTGGCAAATAGATCTAACCAAGGCTCTCCCCACTGCCGAAAGAGGCCTTGCGCCATGTCCGAGTTTAGATGCCATTCGTGATCCATCATGCACCAGCGGCTGAGTTCGTCTGCTCTGGCATTCAGAGAGCCCGCCAGATGTTGAACCACCAGGGTGATGCCCTGATGTTCCAGCCATGTCCAGAGGTGCAGAGCCTCCTGACAAAGGGTCCACGACCCCACCCCGCCCTGTTTGTTGCAATACCACATGGCGGTGGTGTTGTCCGTGAACACCTGCACTACACTTCCCCGGACAACGGGAAGGAATGCCTTCAGTGCAAGTCGGATCGCTCTCAGCTCCAAAAGGTTGATATGGAACCGAGACTCCGCCGGACACCAGAGTCCACTGATCTCCGCCTCACCCAAGTGGCCCCCCCATCCCAGGAGGGACGCATCCGTCACTACTACGTGCTCCGGTTGGGGTAGGGAGAGGGATCTGCCACTGACCCAATCGCGGTCCGTGAGCCACCACTGCAACGGTCTTGCAGTGCCCTCCGAGATCAAGACATGGTCGGACAGGTTGCCCCGATGCTGGGCCCACTGAAACTTCAGGTCACACTACAGAGCCCGCATTCGCCACCTGGCGTGATGCACTAACAGGATGCAGGAGGCCATCAGACCCAGAAGCCGCAGCACCAACCTGACCGAAACCCAGGATAGAGGCCGAAAGATGGGAAACAGAGCCTGAATATCCCGAACTCGCTGTTCCGGAGGATAAGCCCGGAACTGCGCCGAGTCCAGAACCGCCCGATAAAGAGGAGCGTTTGGGAAGGACTCAGATGCGCCTTCGGCACATTGATGGAGAACCCCAGCAAATGCAGGAGGTCGGCCGTAGTCTGAAGGTGGGAGACGACCGCCTTCAACAACCAGTCGTCGAGATAGGGGAAGACTGGAACCCCCGATCTGTGCAGATGAGCTGCGACCACCGTCATCACTTTCGTGAACACCCGAGGGGCACTGGTGAGGCCGAAGGGGAGCACGGTAAACTGAAAATGCTCCTGACCCACCATGAACCACAGGTAACCCCGGTGGGCCGGCAGGACGGGGATGTGAAAATAAGCGTCCTGCAAGTCCAACGCTACCATCCAGTCTCCAGGGTCTAGGGCAGCCAGAACCTGAGCTAAGGTAAGCATCTTGAACCTTTCCTTCCGGAGGAAGGCGTTGACGCTCCTGAGGTCCAAGATAGGGCGTAGGCCCCCTTTGCTCTTCTTGGGAACCAGAAAGTAGTGCGAATAACAACCACAGCCTACTACTGGACCAGGAACGTGCTCGACGGGCCATTTGTCCAAGAGGGCTGCAACTTCCCCCCGTAGAAGATTCAAGTGATTCCCCGACATGCGGTGGCAGTGCGGTGTCATGGCTGGAGAGGTCGTCTCGAAGGGGAGGGAGTAGCCCCTTCGGACGATTTGCAGCACCCACCTGTCTGAAGTGATGGAACGCCAGTGGAGCAGGTGATGGCGAACTCTGCCTCCCACTGGCGTGGAATGGGCCTGAAAGCACGGACTAGGAAGGCTTTGAGGCGGATCCTGCTGTGGTGGATGTGGATGGACCGGCACGTTGTCCCCCTATACCACCTCGGCAGAATCCATGTCCGCGACCGCGTGGAGGTTGGTTCTGCGGCCTGTGGCTAGGTGGACTTGAGGGGGCGCCCCTTCCTTGCCACGAAAGGGGCGAAAAGCGGAAGTTTGCGGGCGCGGGGCCTAGAGACCCAAGGACTTGGCCGTAGCCCTGGAGTGATTAAAGCGCTCCAGCGCACTATCCGCTTTGTCGCCAAAGAGGCGACTGCCATCAAAGGGCATGTCCATGAGGGTGCTCTGGACATCCCCAGAAAAAGTCGTGGACCGCAGCCATGCGTGACGACAAAGCGCCACTGTGGACGACATTGTCCTGCCTAGCGAGTCCGTCGTGTCCAAACCACATTGGATGGCATACCGCACTGCGTCCCGCCCCTCGGCCAGAGCCTGGGCGAGCCGTATCCGGGCCTCCTCCGGACACATGGGCAGCACGTCCTCCACCGTATCCCACAGAGAGCGGGAGTAACGGTCCAAGAGACAAGCGGTGTTAATAGACCGCAGCCCTAAACTAAGGGAGGAGAACAGCTTTTTACTAAACTGCTCCAGTCTCTTGAATTCCCGATCCGGGGGAGCGGATGGGAAGGAGGTCTGGGAAGTAGAGGCCTGGATAACCAGGCTCTCAGGCGTGGGGTGTTGGGACAGAAAACTGGGGTCGCCCGTTGCAGGGTGGTGGCGCCGGGCCACGTTCCGGTGCACAGGAGGGATTGTGGAGGGCTTGGAACAGGTGCCCTTCAGAACGTCCATCAGTGCTTCGCTAAACGGCAGCAGAGGCTCCAAGGAGCTTACTGACGGTTGGAGCACTTCAGTGAGGAGGTTAGTCCTCACGGCCACAGTAGGTAGCTCCAGCCCCAGGGCTTCGGCCGCCTTACGCAATGCCACAGAAAAGGTAGCACCTTCCTCCGAAGCCACGGTCGGAGGAGAGATGAAGCCAGTGTCAGGGGAGGTATCAAGGCCACTGGCATCCCCCAGCTCATCTGACAGTCCTGTGATAACTGACCCTGGCGGGCCAGAGGGTCATCAGTCCCCTCCCAGTCGCCACCGTCATCCGATTCCTGATAAACAGGGGGAATATCGGAGCCGGGCGGAAGATGAAATGGTCACCCATCGGCGGCGGAAGCGGCGCCGGACAGCGCTGCACTGGACGGCGCTGCACCGGCACCAAGCCCGGACCGGGGCTGAACCGGGGAACGGCGTCATCCGGAGACGGCGTCGGGGGTGGGACTGGTGTCAACGCCGGCGGAGGAGGCGTCGTGAGGTCGACCGGCATCGACTGAGATTCAGGCCTGGATCCCACGAAGACCTGCGGCGTCGGGACCTAAGTCGACGCCGATGCCGGAGCCGCCGGCCCGCTAGGCCTCCCAGTAGACCCGGACCCTCGACCGAATCGCGAGACCGGCAAGGGGAGTCCGAACAGCGATGTCGTCTCTTGGACTTCTTACTACGCTTCGAATTACTCGAAGACTTGGAACCTGATGAATGATGGTGGCTGCGGCTCCGCGACCGATCCCTCGACCTCCTACTCAACCGGGAACAGCACGGAGCCGAGTGCCAGAGCTCGAGAAGCTTGCGGGACCACTCCCGTCTAGCCTTCGAGGTCTAGGCCCGGCAGTCGAGGCACGACTCCGCATCGTGGTCGGCCCCAAGACAGTAAAGGCACCGGCGGTGGTGGTCCATTACCGACATCAGTCGGTGACAGGAGTCACAGGCTTTGAAACCAGGCATCCTACCGGCACCAGTTCGAGTCGACGTGAGTAGACAAAAGAGTCCAAAAAGTTTAGTCAAAAAGTGACTAAAAGGGTAAGCTCTTCCCGGATCAGCGCTGTCTGGCGCGGAAAAAAGAAGAACTGACGTCAGTGCGCGAGGGCGGCGTCTAAGTACTCCGACGACGTCATTCCGGCGCACGACGCCGACGACGGACGCGGAGCCGCAGACGACGCCCAGCGACGCGCAAAGGGTATTGCTGACGAAAAATCTTTCCGGATCCAGCCTGACGCCTGGGGATATTCTAAGGTGAGGAATCTAACTAACGTGTTTCTTTCAGATACATTTGGCAGGGGTGCATATGTTTTGTCCTCAAAAAACCTATTTAATCTTATTTTTCTAAAGAAATTTCTACGGTCACTTTCTAATTCGAACATATTGTGTGAAGCTGTGGGGGCAAAGCGAAACCCTCTCTGTAACACCTCTTGTTCTTCCTTATTTAAATTTTTTTGGGAAAGATTTATTCTAGGGAGTTCATTTACCTCCAGTATTGTTTGTTCCTCGTAGCTAAGTATTCCTGTCCTCCATTCTGAGGTTGATGGTTCCTCAGAGGTTCCTGTCGATTGTAACCTCTGAAACCCCTCTGTCCTCGATTTTGGCGTCTCCCTAAAAAAGGCTCATGTTCAAATGAAGGTACTCCCCTATTCCCCTGTATCCCTCCCTGATCCTCATCGCTGCTAGAGCCAGAGGTTTCAGAAAAGGTTATGCGTTTATTTCCTCCTCTGGAATAAAGGGCTCTCTGAAACTGAGGTTTCTCCCCCCTCTGTTCTCTTTTATTTTCAAAGTAATCCTTGTTAACTTCGGATTTTCTACGAAAAACCTGGGTTCTTTTCTTACTTGCAGCCCCATTGGGATCACGCCCGCTTTCAGTTAGTCTATCAAAAACTCGGCGTGTAATTCTGTCCGAATCTGCTTCTTTTTGAGATTTAGTATTTTCACTAGTTGTTCATGGCTCGTATTATTTAGCCCCTTAGAATTCCTACTGCGTGGATTCTGGTGTATTAATCTGGTAAACTGATCTTCCGTAAATCCGAACGTTTTCAATTTATCCATGGTGATACCCTTAAGCGTCCCCTTTATGTAATTAAATGGTGTATCTACTGGGTATCCCAATACGAGACAGAAAGCCTCTCCAACCAACAGGTTGTACGGTAAAAAACAGAGAGGGACCCCTTAATGCTCTCAAGGAAAATTAGGTACTTATAACCAAAGCAAGAAAAATTCCCTTGACCCAGCAGTTCAAATGTTTGAATATAGTAGTTGACAATACATTAAAATATTGAATGCAATATCCAATACGTTATAAAGGTATTTTATTATTAAAAAAAATTACTTTTCAAAAAGTAATTGATATAAGACAGAAACATTGTGTCTTGATAAAGATGGTTTGAAGCCATCGAAACGCGTTGACGCTGTTAAAAGCACAATCTAAGGACCGATACAAACGGGTTAAATACTGATTGGATCAATGTATTAACTGGAGTGTTTTTTTAGTCCAATTTGATGTGCACCTGTATTTGACAAGAGCTGTGTCTTACATTTGTGTTTGTCTCTATTATGCTGGTCATAATTGTAAACTGTTGATAAATTAATTTCCCCGTGATTGATATGTACTGTATGCTTTTTTAACAAAGGAAGAATTTGTTTTATTGGGTTGTAATTGTGAAGCTTTATGCGGTTTTAATTTTGTGTAATGGAATGTGAATTTGATTTTTTTTTTTTTTTATAATAAAATACCTTTATAACGTATTGGATATTGCATTCAATATTTTAATGTATTGTCAACTACTGTATTCAAACATTTGAACTGCAGGGTCAAGGGAATTTTTCTTGCTTTGGTTATAAGTACCTCATTTCCCTTGAGAGCTTTAAGGGGTCCCTCTCTGTTTTTTAACGTAGAAGGGAAATGGGCCTGTAATTCCCAGGAATCAAGGGATTGAGGGCAGTCTTTTTTAATAAAGGGAGAATTTTGGCATGCTTTCAGTCATGTGGGAGTCGGGCTTCGCACAGAGAGTAATTTTAATATTGTTCACCTCAGGATTAATAACCTCCGCTACTGCCGCCATTAATCTGGCAGGGCAGGGGTCAACAGGCGAACCGGATTTTAATCCCTTCAGAATTTTCAAAGTACTAGGCAGATCAACCGGGGAAAAGTTACCCAGAGAGTGCCTAGGGAAGGTGGGAACAGAGGCAGGCGACATCAGATTAGGTGGACATAGTATAAAACTTGCTTGAATCCCTCGGATTTTGTCTATAAAAAAATTAGACAACGTGTCACACCAGGCATCTGTGGCTGAAAGAGAGCTTGATTGTGCTGTGGGTGACATAAAGCTCTGCACAATTGCAAAGATTTCCTTTGAGTTGTTTTGTGCCTGATCAATACGGACAGCATAATAATCCTTTTTAGCTTGAGAGATAGCAGCGTAATAAACTTTCTGTCTCTGTCTAAGAATCCCCTTTGCCACCGGGCAATACTCGCTGAGACGCCAAGAGCGTTCCAATTTTTTACAGTCTTTTTTTAATGAGAACAGCTCAGCGGTATACCACGGTTTAGAAGGAGTCTCCCTGGTGTGCCTAGCCGAGGTAGGAATAGCAATGGTAGTCACAGTAGACGAAACCCAGTTGGTAAAAGCCAGGAGGCTTCCATCCAAATCCTGTGGAAGTACCGGTCTACAGGCGGTCAGGGCCATTGCCAATTTGGAGGGCTCAATTCTTTTAAATGCTGATTTACGTGAGGCAGGGATAGGCATACTAGCTGAGGCCATCTTCCAGGAAAAAAAGGTCAGGTGACGATCGGGCCAGGAAACTGGGAGGGGGCCATCAGTAGTGATGGAGAAATTAGAGCAAATAGGATCGAGAATGTGGCCCCCTTGATGGGTCGGCCGATTGACCCATTGAGAAAGATGGGCGAGCTGGAGAGTCTCAAATACCGCCGATGAATCCTTAGAGTCCATCAGATCAAGATGTATGTTAAGATCGCCCAATATCAAACAATGGGAAAAGCACAGAGCCCATGAGGTCACTGCCTTGCCCCATGATTGAAGAAAGGCCTTTGCAGGGCCGAGGGGTCGATAAATCAAAGAGCCCCCCAGTGTGAAATGGGCCGAAAAGCGAATGCTAACGTCAAGAGCTTCACACTCACCCCAGGCACTGAAATCCCACTTAAGAAGATCCCACTTATCTTTAAACATAATAGCCACCCCACCCCCTCTTCCCTCCAAACGGTCCACTCTACATATCTTAGAACCCCCGGGAGTGGCCAAAGAGATAATAGGGTCAGAGGAGCTGTCCAACCAGGTCTCCGTAATAAACAAAAGATCCAGTGAATTGTTGGACAGCAACTCAAACACGTCCAGGTAATGTTTTTTTAACAAGCGGGCATTTATCAGTCCAGCTGAGATAGTAGCCGCCCCAGTGGACCTAGTGATGGATGCAGGATCTAAACAAAATCTAAAACCACAGGCATCACAAAGAAAATCCTTTTTCAGAGATAAATCAGGACAAACATGGAGACTGTAAATTGCTGACCTTAAGAGCTTTAGTGACTCACTGGTGAAGCGCCGTCTGTCTGATGAGGCGATGGACCGACCGACAATATCACTGGCCCCGGCCACTTCCGGGACGCTGACGGGCTTGCCTTAGGCGCAGTGTGCGTTTTTATAGATCCGGTAGCCAAAACAACTAGGGAGCGCCCAGCAAAACAAAAATGGCGTCTCTCACTGGCTTGCTGGTAAAAAGGAAGTGAGGAAACCCCCGGACCAGCGGAATGTAGTAGTAAGTGTCAGAGCCTGAATTAAAGTGCAGTGCATAAAATATTTTTAAAACGGGCTAAAACAGATAAATAAACACATTCAAAATAGCAGCACGAATTAGCAGCAAAGCGAGATAGTACGTGCAAGAGCAAAATTACATCAGCCTCTCAAGCCCTCACTGTATGGAGAAATGCCATGAAAACGGTCACACAAATTGCAGTAATGGGATTGTGTGACCACATTTACAATTTTTGTTTTTGTCATACACAAAATATTAAATAAAGATTATAAAAAAAAGATGGAACATGGTTGTCTAACAAACTACAGCTATACTTTTTGATGACGCCATCTAGGATTTGTTGTACATTTTGTAACTCGAAGCGAATGGTATTCTGGCTTGGCACAACAGATGATGAAGGGAGAAAATTGTCACCAAAGATTTATAAAAGCATACAGATGCAAAAAGAAACACGCTTCCTTTATGATGTCTACAAATATTTTGAAAAGTGTACTCTGAGCTGGAAGTGCAACAGAGGCCTGTTACGTTTGAAAAGTGTGATGGAAAGGAAGTTTTCTTAAATGGTCCAAACAAATCAATGTGCTTTCGATTACTTTGTGTGATACATGCCAGGCTAAACCGCTCTCATAACAAATCAGCATTATAATGAGTCCTATGTATTAAAGCTACAGGTTAAGTTAAACATAATCCTATTTGATTATATTTCATGTAAGACATTACTATGTTTTTTTATTAGTATATTGTGCAGTATGTTCAGCAGGTTCATGAATACATTGAAGTAACATGATAATCAAAATGTTAACTGGAACTCCGTTGATATTCAAAAGAATCCTATTGCTTGCCTCGTTCTTAATCTAGAAAAGCAATACTCTGTTATACAGAGGATGCCAGGAATACAGTGCTAGTCACTCTCAACAAAGTTTTGGGTGCTAAAAATATAAAATAAATGATTGACTTTCTTCTGAATCCAATTGGAAAAAAACCCAGGAAACTAATGCTAAAATCATACTCCTAAAAGCGGGCGTGCATATATTTGTAAAGTGCACTTCCATCTCATCCCATGGACGTGTTATGTTGCCACTGACTGATAAAGTCCCTTAGTAGCCCTGAAGATTCTGTGATATCATGAAGGCATCTCCCTTTGGTAAGAACCAATGATGTAACGATCTGTGACGGACCTTCTGCCACAGCAGTGGGACTACAGCAGTGTTTAGATTAGGAAACTATGGTGTATGCTGGCCTGTAGTGGCATAACTATCTCTACTCTCCATTATTCAGTAAAAATCAAGGGACATTTAGGAGAAAATAGAAGCTGGCAATAGGATTAGCAAAACTTTAGGAAAGGCACAGGAAGCAACTGTGGCTTTCAAGGAACACGCACATAGGGAAAATCTGTGCAGACTTTATAGGAAGACTAGTGGCTCATATTCTGCTTCCTACATGTTTGTCTCTTCCAGCAAGGTATCCTCCGTAGTGACTTAAGTCTTCTGGAATAGCATTTAGCAAGAACCAGAAAATCAAGCAATATCCAGTCCAGCATTACCCTCCCAAAGACACCTTTATTTTGATCTAGGCGGTAAAGTCAAATTGTTTGCTCCTGGACACTGGGGCGTAGACGTTCAGATGTTCACACAAAGGAGCCTAAACGTTGGCTTTAAATTCAGGCTTGCTTTAAATTCTATAATTATGGAAATTGTATTCCCACCATTTTGAGTAAGATAGATCACTAGCTTACCAGCCTGCTGTGATTTTCTTAATGGCAACTGCCTTGAGCAGATCCATGTGAACGATTTTATTGTGGCTCATCAATGAATTCAATCAGAGCCTGTAAAAGGCTGTAAAAGACTTTCACAGATGGCTGGAATTTGGAGCAAATATGCTGAAGATTGCACACTAATGGTTGGAGCAAAATCAGGAGAAGGAGCAGAGCAGGTGTGTGAGGGAGTCCTCAATTCAGTCTGAATTCTGTGCATGCAATGTGGATGCTCATGTACTTGATTTCTAGTGTGGGCCTGCTAATTATGGAGGCTGGACATCCAAGGAATATGGGTCAATCTAGGATTAGATTATTTTAAAGCACATTTCAGCTTTAGAAAACTTGTTTTCAGATAACTCCACAGTGTCTTTAAATAAGTGGAAAGCATGTACATTTTACTTTAACTTGTAAGTGGGTGAGGGCAAGTGCAAGAATTAAACTCTGTTGAACACAAAGAGAGTCATTTAGAAACTGGCGAGTGGGCTGCCAGGTCCGAGGAGGCGATGACTTTAATTTCCTTGACAGTGTACAGCCTGGCATGACCAAAGAATTACAGAACAGCAAAATCATGTGGGAATGCAAGTAACAGGGAATGACAGCTACATATATTAAGGGTCCTAATAAAGTGGGGTAATAGTCACTATAACTTGGCAGTTGGGCTGCATGGCCAAAGGTTTTCACTGGTAAAGCTTGTTGAGGCTCTGCTGGCTCACCTCTAACTGCAATGGGTGAACCTCAAGATTGTCAGGAAGAGAAGTCCACAGAGTGCCAGCGGGAGGAAAGTTCTGCTGTCTCGAAACAAGGCCCATAGTCATGTTCACCGAGTGGTCAGGGAAGATTTTTCACACAAGTCAACAAGTGAAATGTAAAAAATAATCATCGGTAAAAAGACAATGTCAGGAATCTGAGTTTCTAATACGTGCCGTGCCTGGCACACCTGCAGTCATTCCCTCATGATTTGTGCTGAATTGCACAATAGTCCTTTGCTTTTCAAATTATTTTAATTTAAATAACGGTAATTTCTGGTCTTGAAAGTAAAACTTATCACAGGATCACTAAGGGGGGTGGATTGTTACACAACAATAGGGAAAACCCAGTATACAGCTGGAACTGGGCCAGTAATAGTATGAACAACGAGTGGTCCAACTGACCAATGTGTTTTGGAAAATAAAAACATAGTAAAACAACCACATTTATCAAATTAAACAATGACAAAAAATGTTTTTGTAAGTCTTAAAGAATTTTATAATATGAATGTATTCATGATTTACAATATCAATGGTTGCTCCGAAATATAAAAAGTGAATTGAGTGCTCAAGGTAGTGCTCGTGAAGGGATGGGAAAGTGAAGGAAGATGTAGAAATAATTGCAATATTTACAATGCTGGAATAGACCTGTCTAACAATGTTTTAAATGACTAACTAAACAGATCCCAAGTAGCGAGACATTGTGAATATGTATTTCATCCTCCACTTCTGGGCATAAATGATAAGTACAGGTCAAAGTTACAAAGAAAGTTGACGAATAGACCCCAAAATGTAACGGGAAACAAATGATTCCTTACAACGGGGTCTTCCTAAGGACAGTGAAGGGAGTAACCTACAAAGTAGGCAAAGTTATCATCAATAATTCTCCCAAAACACATTAAGGGGGTTGTGTGTAAATTAAAAAACGTGTCACCTTAGCTCACCTCAGTATCGAACCACCATGCAGGCAGTAAGGGGCTTTAATGGATCTGGCTAGAAAGCTCAGAATCAAGAAAATGGCACACATAACACATACAGGATTACGGTCTGAGACTCTGTGTTGTGGAGCTGAAAAGTAAATTGGGTGAAGCGCATTAGTGCTTAGCCTGTTAGGCCAACTTCATGAATCTGCTTGATAAGCCGATACTCACAGGTTGGAGGCTTCCAAATACATGTGAACATAATTCAAAAAATTCTGGAAGCATTATAAAGTGAGGGAATAAATGACCCAAGACAGAATTCGACCAACGATTTCTGCAACGAAGGACACAAAAAAGGGGCATTATTTGGAAACAGAATGCAAGAAATGCGCTACTGTTGCACTTTGCACTAGAAGAATTGGTAGCTCTACACTGAAGTGGCACAGAATTCATCTCTACATTTCTGTAGGGTAAAAGACAAGGCCAAGTTGAAGGTAGATTGATCCACAAAACATTATCCAAAAGCGTATGCTGCAGACGCGCATTGCTGGAGAGAGAATTTACATTGAATAGAGAAAAGAACTTCAAAAGTGTCTCGCGTCCGGCGAGCGCGTGGGGCTTGGGTCTAAAAATAGGCACAGCGCTGGCATGCAAGCAGTCGCTTCTACTTCGGGGAATCAGCCGCTAACTGCAGTGCACGTACATAGTAGTATACTTCACCGACCTCAAACCAGTCATCGAGAGGCAATGACTTGGTAGATACCACCGGGACATGTGGATGTCAAAATGGGCATTAAGGGGCAATTACTAGAACTATTCTAGTGCAGTGTGAGGTGGCAGCGAATCTGTCACGTCTTAACCGCACAGGAGCAGAATGATGTTAATTTCCAATGCCCCTCTCAATACGCCCCTGCTAGGTCTGAATAATCCTTCACAGGTAAGTACTTAGGGGGGAAAGGGGAAAGGGACAGAGAAGAGACAACTCCAAAATCACTGTCTGTTCTGCCTCTTCTTCTTCTTCTTCTTCTTCTTCTTCTTTTAGGCTTCTGGCAGTACTGTAAACATTAACATAAGCTTAACTACTATATCAACCACCCTTTGACTTACTCTCTTACTTCAAACCAAATTACTTATCTTACCATGTTTATGTTGGAGTTTACTTCTCTTCTTACTTCTCATTTGTGATTGTGTGTTTGTGCTGACAAGATCCACTTAGTTCTCTCTCACTCTTGTCTTTTACAGGGACGACCGGCGTTTTAACCTGCCTCAGCTAGTGTACAAGAAAGCATATGGTAAGTATATATATATATTGCTTTCTTCTTGGAGTGTGTGATTTTCCAACCCACCAGAATTCCTTAAACCTTACTCACTGCGATTAGAACTAAAGTGAATTGAATATTTAGATGGGGTTCCGTAATTCTGCATTAGTTGCTTCTCTTCAGTGTCTTTGCTAGGTTATGCATAAAACTCCACTTTGATGGAATGTAATGTATCTTATATCATTTCTTATTATTGACTGAGACAATGCGGCACTTGGAATATCGTGCCCGCGTTGGTCAGAGCCCAAACTCTTGTGACAGGAATTGCACCTACAATTTTTATGAGGGGGTGCTGAGAGCGTTAATGATATATTTAAGAGAGAGTAGTCAGACGACTACCATCTCCAATTAGAACACAAGCGTTTATCTCCTCCAGGGTTTCTGTAGGGATTTTTTTTTTTTTTTTTTTTTTTTTTAAAAACCTTTATTCGTATAAGTCAGAAACACAGCTATTCAGCCGACATCCCGGAGGTTCGGCAGCTAGTCGATCAACACATGGAGTCATCCATAGCTCTAATACAGGATAAAGACAAAGGTTTCGTTTTTAAAAACTACCTACAATGAACACAACAAGCAAGGCAGTATACACCACAAGTTCGTGCCAGTTCCCAACGGGGGCGCGGCCCCATTTCCAACATCAAGTCAAAGCCACCGATAGGGAGGATGAGGGAGAAGCAGAGGCGCTAACATTCTAGCAGAGTTGCATCAGAAAGACCCAAGTTGGAAGTGAGGCTAGGGGGAAAGTTGCTCCTCTGGTGGTTCAGTGGCAGGAGGCAGACATATGTCCCCCCTATACTGGTTCCAACCTCCCCATATCTTATGCCATTTCTTAGGCCTCCCCCGAGCACTATACACCGTTTTCTCCCGAAACATGCTCCAGTCCATGTTGTCCCTCCATGCATCCAGGGTGGGCGGGCTCTGAGAGCCCCACAGTCGTGCTATATCTCGCTTAGCCACCATATTGCCTAGGGTCACCCATTGAGTCTGCGCAGCGTCATAATCTGTAGGACCCCACACATTCAAAAGACAGCGCCGCGCCTCTGGGTGCAGTACAATACCCGTGACCTCCTGCATCACAACATGAATTCGCTTCCAAAACTCCGCAATCACACCACACTCCCATATGATATGTAGAAAGGTGCCCCCATCCCGCAGCCCCTCTTACATAGCCCATCCTCGGAAAAACCCATGTGGACCAGCCGGGGCCCAGTGACATAGACTCTGTGCAGTATCTTAAGCTGGACCAGCCTTAGTCTTGCGGGGATCGCGACCTCCTTAGGAGAGGAGACGGCGTACTGCCAATCCTCATCGTCCAGCTCAAGGCCGTCCCTAGTCCACTGATCCCGCACCCCCAGGAGGAGGTCGGTCCGGACGTTCACAAGCTTTTTGTAGATTAGGGAGATTGTGCTCTCCGGCATATGGCCGTCCAGGATCCGGTCCTCCAAGGGAGAGGACTCAGGCACCTTTTCCCCCTCAACGAGGACCGACCGCAGCGCATGGCGCACCTGTGCATACCGGAAATATTCCGTGCCCTCCAGCGCATATTCCGTCCGTAGCTCGTCAAACGACTTAATCCGCCCCTTGGCCAGCATGTCCCCCACCCTGGAGATGCCAATCAGATCCCATTTCTCGAATCCCTTCGAGTGCCAAAGTTTCCCCAACATATCGGAGTCATACAACGGAGTGGCGAGGGTGAGCCTATCCTTCCTGCCCAACGAGTTTGTGACTGCCTTCCACACGTGCACCGCCACCCCGGTCGGCCCCGTGAGGGACCCAGCCGTGGGGCTCGAGTAAAGTGCTCTATAGTAGCCACCCCCACGCAGCAACCACCGGTCCATAGCAAAGCCGGGGCTAAGCGCCGGGCCGTAGACTCCATGATTGATCGCACTCAGTTGGGAGGCCCAATAGTATCTTCTGATGTCAGGAAGCGCGATACCCCCATCGTACCATGGAAGAGTTAGTTTTGCTATCGCTATACGCGGACGGCCGTCCCACAGCAGCGAGCGCTGGAGACTCTCAACCTCCCGAAAGTAGCTGGCCGGAACCAGCTCCTGGGTGTTCTGCAGGGCATAGAGAAAACGGGGAAGAGACATCATTTTGAATAGCACAGCACGGCCAAGGAGGGAAAGCGGCAGCCGCCGCCAGCCCGCTCGATCCCGCCGCAGGCGCGCCAACGGAGGAAGCAGGTTCCTCTCGTACCGTACCGTTGGGTCGGTAGAGATATAAATCCCAAGATACAAGAAACCCTCCCGGGCGATTTGAATCGGGCAATTCCGCGGGGGAACCGGGACGTCTCCACACAGGGCATACAGATATGACTTCCCCCAGTTAATGGTTAGTCCCGAGTTCCTCCCAAAGGAAGTCAAAATGTCGCAGACAACTATGAGGGACTTCCGGGGTGAAGTGAGATAGAGCAGAATATCGTCGGCATAAAGGGAGATGCGATCCTCGTGGTCAGGTGACCATCGAATCCCCCTCACATCTGGGTGCCATCTTATCCAGGCCGCCAGCGGCTCAAGAGCAAGAGCAAACAACAGCGGCGACAGAGGACAGCCCTGCCTGGTGCCCCTCCCCAGCTCAAAGGGACGGGACGCCCTGCCGTTGACCGCGACTTTAGCGAGAGGTCCTTCATACAATAGTCTCACCCAGCCAACAAAGCCAGGTCCGAAGCCGAATTTCGCAAGCGCAGCCCACAGGTATGCCCACTCTACCGTATCGAAAGCCATCGTTGCGTCGAGCGCTGCCACAATGGCCGGCTCCCGCATCGTCCCCACCCTTGCGATCACGCCGTGGATGCGCCTAAGGTTCAACGCGGTGTTACGATGCGGGATGAAACCGGATTGGTCAGGGTGGATCAGATCACCGATCACCCTGACCAAACGGTTAGCAAGGATTTTAGCGAGGATCTTCGGCTCGGCATTAAGGAGCGAGATCGGCCTATATGAGCTGCACCTGTTCCTGGGCTTACCATCTTTATGTATGACCACGATTGTTGCCAGGCGCTGGTCGAGTGGAAGGCATCCTGTCTCCCGCGCCTCCACGAACATAGCTCGCAAAAGCGGAGCGATCTTATCCGGCCGGAGTTTGTAGAACTCAATTGGCAGGCCATTCGGGCCCGAGGCCTTGCCCGGACGCAATGAACGGATAGCCCCCGCGATTTCGTCGACTGTGATATCGCCATCAAGATCGTCCCTGTCTATGTCGGAGAGGCAAGGCAAAGCAAGATCACGCAGGAGTTCACACGAATCCCCCACTGGCCTGTCCGACACAGAGGTATAGACCGTGCGGAAGTAATCCGCAAAGCACTGGACTATGCCATCCGGCTCCGCGACAACGACGCCATCCTCCGTCACGAGGTCTGGCACAACACGATTGACCCGCTCCTTTTTATCCAGCCATGCGATTAATTTCCCGGCCTTGTCCCCGACGTCGTACAGGCGGCCCCGCTGTTCCCTACTCAAGGCTTTGGCCGCGTCCGTCACAAGGGCCTTGTACTCCGACTGCTTAAGGCTCAAATTGTGCAGCGCCGCTGCCGTGACCTCCCCCTCCAACGCCAGCTCTAGATCCGCGATCTCCGCCTCAATCTGGGCGACCTCCGCGTCTCGCCGACGCTTGGCCGCTGCTATCAATGAGAGGGCCTCTCCTCTCAGCACTGTTTTGAACGCTTCCCACAAAGACACCGCCGACGCGACCGAGCCGAGATTTTCCTGGAAATAACGATCGACCGCCTTCAGCACCGCACTACGAGTCGTAGGGTCCCTGAAATACCACGGGTTAATTGGAGCCACCCTACCCCCCACTCCTCTACCAACATCCATACAGATCCACACCGGCGAATGGTCAGAAATACCCCGTGCCATGTGCCTGGCCTCAGACACAAAGGAGGCGTGTGCGGCTAGGGTAAGCACATAATCAATTCTGGAGAGACTGCCATGCGCCCCGGAGTGGAAAGTGTATTGCCGCTGTGTGGGATGCAGCAGTCTCCAACAATCAACCAGACCAAGGGTATCTACAAAGTCCGGAAGCCACTTCTGAGCCCCCCCCGAGCTCCTTGGCGGGTGTCTGTCAAGCAATCCGGAGCCAACCGCATTGAAGTCGCCACCCACCACCAACATTCCCTCTGGGAGATCCAACAAAGTCCTCTCCAAGTCCGCAAGTGTGGATGGCTGCAGTGCAGGAGGGACATAAACCGACACCAGGACCAGCGTCCTGCCCTCCCACCTCCCCGCTACAGCCGCAAAGCGTCCCCTATCATCAACAGTAGTGGAGTCGACCTCGAATGGCAGTGAGGACCTGACAAGTATTCCAGCCCCTCTAGACCCCGAGGAAAACCCGGAGTGTGCGACAAATTTGTAGCCTTTCCTGTTGAGTGCAGAGCACGTGTTGCCTATCAAGTGCGTCTCTTGCAATAAGACAATATCAGGGGTACATCGCTTCAGAAATTGCAGGACAATCCCACGCTTAATACGATCCCCCAAGCCATTAACATTCCAACTGAGTATTTTTAAGCCCCTACCCCCCATCCCAACATGTAAGGAGACCACCACCCCCCGCGTGGAACCGCACTCGAGTCACAGAAGCTTGCATCCTTACGCCTTGCATAACCAAAAACAACAACAACCCCAACAACAACCCCAATCCACCCCCCACCCTGCACCCCTGCGTAAGCTCTAAAATGCCCCCCAACTTGCAGTGTGCCTGTCGCCCCATACAAAGACTAATCTACAAAAAGAACCCCAGAGGAGGAAAAAGCTCCCATACTGCCCTCGCTACCCCCCGGACTATCACCCTCCCGGGGGAACCGGAGATCTAGCACTTAAGTCCTGGCTCATTGTTCATCGCCGCCACCGTCTGCTCCACCGGAGCGTTCCACGCTAGTCCGTCCTTGGGGCAACGTGTCCAGCCAATCTCCGACCATGTCCGGTGATTCAAAAAAGAAAGTCCGCTCTTCGAACACCACACGCAACCTGGCCGGGAAGAGCATGGCGTATTTCAGTCCCATCTCTCGTAGCCTTCTCTTGACCGCCAGGAAGCCTTGTCGTTGCTTCTGCACCATCTGGGTAAAGTCCGGATAGAAACTTACTGTGGTGTTCTGGAATGGCATCGGGCCGGACACCCGTGATGCTTGCAGAATGGCATCCCGGTCCCTGAAGTTAAAGATCCTGGCGACAATCGGCCTCGGAGGGGCCCCCACCTTGGGCCTCCTGCCAGGGACTCTGTGGGCCCGCTCAACAGTGAAGAACTTACTAAGGCCTTTGGGCGCCAGATGGTTCACCACCAAGTCCTCCACAAACAGGTCCACCGACTGTTCCTCCGAATTTTCCGGGACCCCAATAATGCGCACGTTATTGCGCCTTGCACGGCCTTCGAACTCTTCCAACCGTCGGGCAAAGTGATCATTTGCAGTCCGCAAGGTACGGACTTCCAGCTGAAGGCCGGAGACGTCGCCCAGGAGGCCAGCAGTCTTAAGGTCCAGGGACTGAACCCGCTCATTAGTTTTCCCCAGGTCCGCCCGAATCAGATTGACGTCGATCGATATGGCGTCCACTTTATGCGCCAGGGTCTCAAATTGTTGCCCGATAGAGGACTTCATCCCCTCGATGGCCCCCATGATATCTTGCAGGGTTGGTTCCGTGGAGGGGGGCGACACGTCCTTTAAGGCCTCCAGTGCCTGTCCCGATCCGCCCGGAGACCCCTTCTGGTGGGTATAGCGGTCCATGTTGTTGGTCTGGGTGTAGCCTCCCCGCCTGGTACTCTTGGGCTTCTGTTTTTCGGCGTCCGATTTGCTCGACATCGTAATCTGCCGCGGAGACAGTCTCTTTGCCCATACAGAGAAGACAACCATGCAACAAGTGACTGGCGCAACTCACGCCCAGGCCCGGGCGCGATGGAGACAGGAAAGCGAAAGCGAAAGTGAAAGTGAGAACACCTTCCTTCCGACAACTCGCCCCTCGCACGGCCGCTGTTGTTCAATTAGTGCACGGGCACTGTGCCAACGCAAGTCCCGGGCACCTTCCGGGGAGTAGGCCACAAACTTCCATGCAGTACAACTTCGGTCTCCGGTGGGCGATTTCGATCCGGACAGCGGCTCTCGCCTCAGCAACGGCTCCCCTCCAATATTCCGGGCGTCGAAAGCAGGATAGTGCACAGGATATCTGCCGGAGGGAGCGAGGGTCTCGGGAGCTCCAGGCTCACACGGCCATCTTGATCACGCGCTAAGCTCCTCCCCCCTCTGTAGGTATTATTAACTGCGTTCAGTTTTTCTTTTCTTTATGAATGAGAAATTCTTTTAATTGGACACAATGAGGATATTAACCTTTGAGGTGCTTCGAAGGTTTCCGAGTGTAGGCGGAACAGAGAGGAAACCAAAGAAGCAGCTATGGGCATGTGTGATAGATTATACAGGAGTTTTCAGAGCATGCGCTAAGGTAAAGTCAGGATAAAAAACTCAGCATGTTAAAGATTGCCCCATTAAGACTTTAGAAAGATATAGTTGGGTTAAGTACATCAAGCCCAAATCTACCGTAGGAACTATACAGAAGGGTAAAGGGGATACTGGTCAACCAGTACTAAGTAGGGGTAACTTTCTGTCACTCCGCTCATGTTCATTCAGACCATGTTGAATCTCAACAACAACAGAGTCTCATACCAGAATCCTGTATGTGTGCCATTTTCCTGATTCTGAGATTTCCAGCCAAATCCCTTAAAGCCCCTTACTGCCTGCATGGCGGTTCGATACTGAGGTGTGCTAAGGTGCCATGTTTTTTAATTTACACCCCCCTACCTTAATGTGTTTTGAGATAATTATTGATGATAACTTTACCTATTTTGTAGGTTGCTCCATTCACTGTCCTGAGGAAGACCCATTGTAAGGAATCATTTGCCTAGCGTTACATTTTGGCGTCGAAACGTCGACTTTCTTTGCACCCTTGACCTGTACTTATTATTTATGCCCAGAAGTGGAGTATGAAATACATATTCACAAAGTCTCGCTACTTCGAAACTGTTTAGTCAGTCATTCACAACATTGTTAGACAGGTCTATTTCATCATTGTAAATATTGTAATTATTTCCACATCTTCCGTCACTTTCCTGTCCCTTCACGAGCATTCCCTTGAGCACTCAATTAACTTTTTTTTATTTCGGACCAACCATTGATATTGTAAATCATGAATACATTCATATTATAAAATTCTTTAAGACTAACAAAAAAATGTTTTGGCATTGTTTAATTTAATACAGGTGGGTGTTTTACTAAGGTTTTTTTCTAAAACACAATGGTCAGTTGGACCACTCGTTGTTCATACTATTACTGGCCCAGGTCCAGCTGTATACTGGGTTTTCCCTATTGTTGTGAAACAATCTGTCTGAGCAGGCACCTGCCTGCAAGGATTATTTTAACGCAATTAGTCTAGTGTGGGCATATTTAGTTACCCATTAAACTATGTCAGAAAATGAAACACTAGCACATACAGAACAATACATCAATAGACTTATACAAGGACAAGCTGAAGAAGGTTTTTTAACTTCCTCTTCCTCCACCATTGACGTTACCCTTACTGATAAAGTTCATAGGTTGGAGAGACTGCAAAAGAAACTTATCCGTACTAGACTCCATGGACACCTACTAAACCAAATACCTACAGGCCACTGTAATCCTGGTTGGATTACAGGTTAGAAACGAACCACAATCTTCGTATACATTCCGAAATTCAAAGAGAATTTTTGCTTCTTTGCAAATAATTGCTCTCAACATTGGATGGTCCTTGGGGTAGAATAAGCTCTTGAACAAGTTGAGAAACTCACAAAGGAAATTGCTGATCTCAGACGTGTGATCATTGAAGATACAGCCTTGACCAATGCTAAAGAGGCACTTGAAAATTTGGAAAAAACAATTTGTGAATTTGATATTAATACTCAATCACGCAAATTAGATAAATTGGCCAAAGACATCCGGGTTTTACGATTAAAAAACACAGCTACTCTTACTTACAAGAGGACTATTTCAAACAAGACACCCAGGGACAGTTCACCAATAGAGGCAGAGATAGCTTCAGGGGGTATAGGAGATTTACTACCTTTTCAGATTCCTGGGCTGCTAGTAGCATAGGGAGTGATCCTGAAGCACAGCGTACAAGTTTTGGCCAATTTAACCAGGATTAGAGACATCAGGCTGCATCCCAAGGTCCTTTTTAAGCAGAAGGTGTGAGAAAGTGCCATCTTTCTTGCATGGTATGCCCTCACATTTTCCTGAATTGCTGATGTACTTCGACTGAGTGTGCCCTGGGCTTCTGCCAATCAGGTACCCAGGGCCTATGTTCCTTCGCTAAAACTGTGTTGAAGCCTAAACCCAATTGGCATCTCTGGCCACATGTCAGCCCCTGGTAAATGGTACACTAGGTACCCAGGGCCTTGTGACCCGAGAAGGCCCCTAAGGGCTGCAGCACTTATTGTGCCACCCCTAGAGGCCCTGTACCCTGACACACACACACTGCCCTTGCAGGCTGAGTGTCTGGGTGCAGAACAAAACAGAGAGTCGACATGGCACACATCCCTGAGTACCATGCCCACAACACACACTGCCCTGGCATACATCAGCCACCCCTCTAGCTGTGTGCTCTATGCCAGTGGCGTGGGTACAGGTGCATGAGCCCTGTGCCTCTACAGTACCCAGGTCCATTCCTGGGCACTGTAAGTGCAGTGCTGCCATTTAAGAGTATATGGTGCTGGGAGATCGTCAACACGAACTCCACAGCACCATGATGGCTACACTGAAGACTGAGAAGTTTGGTATCAGATTTCTCAGCACATTAAACCCACACTGATGCCAGTGTGGGATTTAATGTACAATGCACGACAGAGGGCATCTTAGAGATGCCCCCTGAACCTAACCTACAATCCACGTCTTGTCTGAGGGGTTGCTTAGGCTGCCACACAGCAGACATGTTGCTGGACCCCTGGGTAGAGAGCCATCCGCTCTCCTGGGCCTGCAACAATGCACATCCTGGGCGAGGTGCTAGGTCTCCTCCCCCAAAATGGGCAGGGGAAGCTTCAAAGGCATGCCGCCTTTGTGAGCTTCTCCAAGCCACTTGCTGTACTCAGCAACTGGCCTCTACCGGTTCTGACCCCCACTCTGGCGGGAAGACTGCCCGGAAACCCCAAGGAAGGAAAGGGGGTGTGCCAGCCTCTGCCAACCTAACCCATCAGGTGGGGAAGGCGAAGTGAAGCACATCTCCGGGCTCTTGCCATCTTGAAGATGGGAAGCCCTGCCCAATCAGGACTAGGCTACTGCCCCCCTCCCACAGGAGAGTGGCAGGATAGGGGGTGTACCCACCCCTGGGAGGGGACCCATTGGTCCCTGCCCTTTACCTACCTGTAACGCCTCTAAATTTAGTATTTAGGGGCACCCTGAACCTTCCTTCCTCAGATCCAGATTCCGAAACAAGAAAGAAGAACAAGGAACAAGAAGACCTGCCGTGCAGCTGCTAACAAGAGGAAGACACCAACTGATTTGGCCCCAGCCCTACTGGCCTGTCGACCCTCAAACCTGCTCCTGCTAAACCCCGGCATCTCCAGTGGTCAGCAACCTCAAATACCCCTGAGTACCTGACTGCCTTGTGACTCTAACTACCTGGGACTCCCATGAGCAATGGTACTGCTCAAAGCAAGTAACTGACCCCTAGCATCAGCCAGGAACCGCGAACCCTGCACACTCTGCCCCCGCCAAGCCTGGCCTGTGCTGGAGTAAACAAAGACCACAAGGACGTCACCCCGGTGACTGTGACCCCGAATACAGCACCCAAGGACCCACCTCGATGCTCCTGACAACGCCTCAGAACCAGGGACCCCTCCAACCGCGACCAGCAGAGGGTAAGATTTCCCGACACCAAAAGGCACTCCTGCACCCGGCGCCCTGCGGCCCCCTGTGCCCAACTCCTGGGTGCCTACCTATCCTCCAACTACCCAACTTACCTCTCGAAGTGGTGGTCCAACCTGAAGAATCTTCGTCCCCGAGCTTGCAGCCTTTGTTCGTCCTTTTCGCTTCTTTATTGAAATCCATTGAGCGCCCGAAGGCTCAAAAGCACCTTGCACCCAGCTGCCCGAGTGCCCCTGGCAGTGCAATCTCTACTCTAATCTACTTCCCCATTTGCCCTGAGTAAGTGACCAGGAGCCCAGCTCCCACAGCCGCGTGGCCTGCTAGCCAGCAGCCACCAACCAAGGGCCCCCTGACTCCCATAGCATAACATTAGGCCTAACTCACTTTGCACCCGGCTGCCCCTGAGCTGCTGAGAGTGTAACAACTATACCTACCTGACCCTGGGAAAACCCTGAGTCTTTGCCCAGAATCTTAACTCTGCCAGTCGAGTACTTACCCAAAAGCCGATAACTCACTTTTCTTCCATAGGGTAACATTGACTGTTGTCACTTGCAAATTCTTCTACGTGTCGAGTTTTGAAACTTTAAAATATTCATCTAAAATCAGCCGAATTACGAAAGAAATTTACTCACCTGTTATCAGGAGAGATCCCAGTGCTTGATCTCGGTGTCCAGCAATGACCCTGAAAAGTAATTGCAACCGTACTTACCTATAACTTGATTTTCCTCCATAGGATAACATTGCCTGTTTTTTGCCAGAAATTCTTCTAAGTGTCGATTTTGCAAACATACAAATATTCGTTAAAAATCGCCTGTATAACAAAAGCACATTCTTTCAACTGTTTACAGGAGATGCCCCAGGGCTGGATCCAGGATCCAACATTGAGTTAGAAAAAGTAACAATAACCCCACTACTGGCCTGTCGACCCTCAAACCTGCTCCTGCTAAACCCCGGCATATCCAGTGGTCAGCAACCTCAAATACCCCTGAGTGCCTGACTGCCTTGTGACTCTAACTACCTGGGACTCCCATGAGCAATGGTACTGCTCAAAGCAAGTAACTGACCCCTAGCATCAGCCAGGAACCGCGAACCCTGCACACTCTGCCCCCGCCAAGCCTGGCCTGTGCTGGAGTAAACAAAGACCACAAGGACGTCACCCCGGTGACTGTGACCCCGAATACAGCACCCAAGGACCCACCTCGATGCTCCTGACAACGCCTCAGAACCAGGGACCCCTCCAACCGCGACCAGCAGAGGGTAAGATTTCCCGACACCAAAAGGCACTCCTGCACCCGGCGCCCCGCGGCCCCCTGTGCCCAACTCCTGGGTGCCTATCTATCCTCCAACTACCCAACTTACCTCTCGAAGTGGTGGTCCAACCTGAAGAATCTTCGTCCCCGAGCTTGCAGCCTTTGTTCGTCCTTTTCGCTTCTTTATTGAAATCCATTGAGCGCCCGAAGGCTCAAAAGCACCCTGCACCCAGCTGCCCGAGTGCCCCTGGCAGTGCAATCTCTACTCTAATCTACTTCCCCATTTGCCCTGAGTAAGTGACCAGGAGCCCAGCTCCCACAGCCGCGTGGCCTGCTAGCCAGCAGCCACCAACCAAGGGCCCCCTGACTCCCATAGCATAACATTAGGCCTAACTCACTTTGCACCCGGCTGCCCCTGTGCTGCTGAGAGTGTAACAACTATACCTACCTGACCCTGGGAAACCCCTGAGTCTTTGCCCAGAATCTTAACTCTGCCAGTCGAGTACTTACCCAAAAGCCGATAACTCACTTTTCTTCCATAGGGTAACATTGACTGTTTTCACTTGCAAATTCTTCTACGTGTCGAGTTTTGAAACTTTAAAATATTCATCTAAAATCAGCCGAATTACGAAAGAAATTTACTCACCTGTTATCAGGAGAGATCCCAGTGCTTGATCTCGGTGTCCAGCAATGACCCTGAAAAGTAATTGCAACCGTACTTACCTATAACTTGATTTTCCTCCATAGGATAACATTGCCTGTTTTTTGCCAGAAATTCTTCTAAGTGTCGATTTTGCAAACTTACAAATATTCGTTAAAAATCGCCTGTATAACAAAAGCACATTCTTTCAACTGTTTACAGGAGATGCCCCAGGGCTGGATCCAGGATCCAACATTGAGTTAGAAAAAGTAACAATAACCCCACTTACCTGCTAAGGGAATTTCCTCCCATAGGATAACATTGGTGATTCTATGTGAAAAAGTATGGAAGTGTCAACTTTTAAAATACAATAATATTCCTTAAAAATCATAACTGTAACCACAACGTTTTTACTCAACTGTTTATAGGAGATGTCCCAGGTCTGAATCTAGGATCCAGTCCTGTGGTAAGAAAAGTAATCCAAAAAGAAATCAATTGCATTTAACTAGAAATTCCCATTGAGCTCAATGTATAATTGTGTTTAAAATTGTGTTACCTATTGCAACAACTGTATCTATTGCATTCAAAAGTCTATTGCCTAGTGAAAGTATTTATCTAAAGCATCTCATTCTGAGAAAGTATATTTTGATACCTATTGTTGGTTCTAAAATAAAACAACGATATACTTTGATACAAAACCATTGGCACAGAGTTCAGTTCTTGAGTGTGTGAGACCATTTGCTGACTGAGTGTGTACAACAAATGCTTTACACTGTCCTCTGATACTGCCTTACTGTTCGACCAAGCTACCACTTTAGAGAGTAAGGTTATACCTAACTTTAGCCTCTGCCAAACCTCTGGGGACTGTGAACTCTGTGCTCACTGTGCCTATTTGGGAACAGTATATACAGAGCCACTTTCTTACAGAAGGCTAATGACGACCACCCAGGGGGAAAGGCAATTGGAATCAGGGACCTCAACAAGGACAGGATTGGGGGCAGGCAGGTATCAGGAACAACAGAGAGGACAGGATTAGAGGACAGGATTGGAGGACAGGCAGGAACAGGGGACGGAAAGAGGCCCTCTTCTGCCAGGAGAGCCACGAGGACATCCAGACCAGGAGACAACACTATCAATGGTAGAAACCAACAAAACAATCCCATCATCAATTTGTCTAATCATGTATTGTCACACGATGAACAACGGATATTTTGTAAATGGTCTATCCTTTGTACCTACATCACAACCTAATAGTTTAATCTGAAAATGGAACTCCACAAATTCTTTCGAAAAATCAGATTACGATACTTCTTTAATAAAGTCCAGACCATCCTTACCATGTCTGTTACAGGGTTATGGTGCCCTTCTACCTATACACCTCCCACACACACTGTCTCATAAAATACTGGCATTTAAACACCCGATGCAGAGAGATGTGATTAACTTGTGCTCCCGCAGACAGTATGTTAGCTATACCATCTTTAAAGCTGAAAGGCAGGCCCTGAGAACACTCCACAATAATGAAACTATAATCATTAAACCAGCTGACAAAGGCGGCACAATTGTGATACAAAATACTACTGACTACAGAACAGAGATTGATACGCAGCTTCTGTCTGGAACCAGTTATACTAAGTTGAGCACAGATCCTACCAAGGAGATAAGTAAACTTATTAAAGGCATCACTGGTTTGGGCAAGAGTTGGGAATACCTGACAGCCTTGGAATATGTCTTTCTTAACAGGAAGCATGTAGGGACACCCACGATTTACGTACTCCTGAAGTCCACAAGTCTTGAACATCCCCCTGGTCGTCCCATAGTATCAGGCTGTGGTTCCATTCTGGAACCCTTGTGTAAATATGAGGATTTCTTCTTGAAACCATATGCTGAGTCAACTAAAGCATATCTCAGGGGTACCATGGAAACCATCAGATTGGTTGATGAATGCCTTCAACCCAACCCAGCAACTTCTGCTAACGATGCACATCGTACCGCTTTATACCACATCCTCCAGATATCTGCACTGGATGTGATCAGGACTGTACTGGACACCAGACCATGGCCCATACAGGTCCCCATCAAATTCATATTGCAACTATTAGAAGTAGCCATGATGAAGATTTTTTTCATTTTTCAGGGTGAATCTTTTGGTCAAACTCAAGGTGTTGCGATGGGTGCCAGCTATGCCCCCAAACCTAGCCATTTTGTATATGGATCACTTTGAGAATAACTTCATCTTCTGTGACGCTAACCCTCACCATGATCATATTACACTCTGGAGGAGTTACATAGACAATCAGCCTCATGCATCAAGCCAAAATCCAGTCGGTAAAATACCGAATCGCTAATAACACCCGTTAGCGAGTAAATAAAACCTAATCCCAATGCATCAACCCAAATACTAAAATCGCTATTTAAGGAATCCTTAAATAGCGATTCCTTAAATTGCGATTGCATTTAAGGAATCCCAAATTGAGATTCCTTAAATGCAATGCATGAAAGTTAAAAAATTAGCGAATTCGCTAATAGGGGGAGCAAATTACCATGAAGATGAACTGCATGGTAATTTGCTAAAAGTTTGAAAAATGCACAAAAGTGCATTTTTCAAAGTTTCATGTTGCGCACACACATGCCCTTAGAGCATGTGTGTGTGCAACATATGTGCACATATCAATTTCAGGGGTGCAATAGGGTGTCATTTTGACACCCTTGCACCCTTGAAATTGCATGAGCAATTTGCGAGAACCTACTGGTACTCGCAATTTGCTCATGCAATCTCCAATTCATTCCTATGGGCCTGGAGGCCCATAGGAATGATTGGGACGGCATTCCTTAATTGCTACTCGCAATTTGCTAGTCGCAATTAAGGAAAGTTAAGGAATCGCTATTTGAATAGCGATTCCTACATGCATAGCCTTTTGCTATTCCTTATTAGCGATTCCTTATTTTTCGCTAATAAGGAATCGCAAATGGCATTGTTGATGCATGTGCCCCAATGTTTTTTAAATCTGGACCAGCAACGTCACTGATCTCAAGATTTTGCACTCTTGGCACAATGAGAGATTGTCTGATATTCAATTCACCATCGAATACAGCCCTTCAGTGATTAACTTTCTGGATATTTCCATTGGAGCAGCTAATGACCAGCTATATACTACTCTCTATAGAAAGGGTACTAAAAGGAACACTTTTCTTCGCTACAGCAGTCATCACCCAAGGGGTCTCAGGGACAACTTGCCCTTCAGGCCAATTCCTCAGAATTTGCAGAAATTGCACACTTAGAAAGGATTATTTTAAGGAATCTGAGGACCTTTTGCTAAGACTGATAGAGCGAGGATACCCTAAATCCTTACTCAAAAAGGCTCTTAAAAGGGCATAGTACAACCCTAGAGAATCTCTGCTTGAACCTAAAACCCAAATTGACAATTCAATGGATCGAATGATCTGTGTCACAACCTACTGTACAAGTAATAATGATATTAGACAGATCATCAACTATTACTGGCGATTAATCTCTGATGACCTGAGCATAGCAGAACCACCTATGCACTCCTTTAAAAGGGTTAAAAGCATCAGGGACCATGTGGTCCAGTCTTTTTTTAAATCTCCCACACAGCCCTCTATGTGGAATCTACTTCCTACTGTGGGCCATTTCAAATGTGGCTGATGCAAAGCATGTGACCTCATCATTGAGACCAAAAAATTCACACACAACTTTATTGTCATTCTCCAAGATCACACCAATTGCAACAGTACAAATGTAATTTATGGTATTGTATGCCCATGTGGTCTGCTATACATTGGTCGAACTAGTCAGAAGTTTAAAACTCACATCGCATTCTTCAACACTGCAGTAGAGTGAGGTGTAGTGTTCTAGGAGCACCTCTAGTAGAACATTTTCAATCAGTTCACCACTCCGCAGATAGCATCAGATGGGTTTTCCTTGAAAACGTTACACTGGGCACTAGAGGTGGGAATATTGCGGACCTCATGTACCTGCGCGAATGCAAATGGATGCATTACTTGGATACTGTTCAACATGGTCTGAATGAACATGAGGAGAGTGCCAGACAGTTACCCCTACTTCCTACTGGTTGACCAGTATCCCCTTTACCCTTCTGTATAGTTCCTACGGTAGCGTTGACCTGGATGTACTTTACCCAACTATATCCTTCTAAGTTCTTAATGGGGCTATCAATAACATGCTGAGTTTTGTATCCTGACTTGTATTGTCACATAACTTTTTGGTGTAGTGATCAATGGCATACATGTCTGTTATGTTGCCCAACTACATTGTCTCAATTTTTGTGTTTTCTTTTCAACTTGCAGCATTCTGTGTCTTAATTTGTTTTACACGCCATTTTAATGCACAGTGAATAATTGTATTCATGTTTGTCATATCCCAGATCTGACTAGTATGTAATTAATTGTATCATTACATTTTTTCAATATTCTCATGCTGTCATTATTTTGTATATGATACTTGTTTTGATTATGATGTATTTATGCCTGTTATGGTCTGAAACTGTTTGCTGTTTTGTCTTCACTTAGATTGTGTTGATGTTTTCCCCTTTTTTGCATTATGTTTATTTGTGTTGTCAACACGTGTGATTACTTTTTTGTCATCAATGTATTTTGGCTGTTACTGGGTCAGTAATCCGGTTGAGGCTTATATCAATCCTAATTTTTCCTTTCGTTCGGTATGGTTCTTTATAATTGTGAAGATTCGCAGCCTCCTCACACTGTACTAGAATGGTTCTAGTAATTGCCCCTTGATGCCCATTTTGACATTTTGACATCTACATCTCCCGGTGGTATCTACCAAGTCATTGCCTCTCGAGGCCCAGTTTGAGGTCGGTGACGTATAATACTATGTACTTGCACTGCAGTTAGTGGCTGCTTCCCCGACGTGAAAGCGACTGCTTGCACCCCAGCGCTGTGCCTATTTTTAGACACAAGCACCGTGCGCTCGACAGACGCAAGACGCTTTTGAAGTGCCTCTATCTATTCAAGGTAAATGCTCTCTCTAGAGATGCGCATCTGCAGCATACACTTTTGGATAATGTTTTGTGGATCAATTTAACTTCAACTTGGCCTTGTCTTTTACTCTACAGAAATATACAGATGAATTCTGTGCTACTTCAGTGAAACGGTACCAATTTTTCTTGTGCAAAGTGTAGCAGTAGCACATTTCTTGCATTCTGTTTCCAAACAATGCCCCTTTTTAGGTCTCGTCTGAGACAGCGCTTTAGCGCTGCTCTGGCGAGACTTATAGTAAGCGAGTTTTGGAAGTGCAAACAGTGCTTTTCAGGCCTCCAAATACAGTACATGTGCCCCGGGCGCGCGCACCATTTGGCAGCCTGAAAAGCACTGCCTGATCACTTCGAGGCCCCTTTGATGTCCTCAGTGAGCCGCGCGGCCACTGAGGACATCAAAGTGCTCACCATTTGCCACCCCCTTCCTGCTTGTTTGGAATAATGTTTATCTGGCCCAGCGCAGGCGAGAGATGTGCTGAAACGGGGGAATGCATCTGAAAAGCATGCGCTGCTTCCGTAATAGGACAAAGGACATTAATTAAACATAACCGCAAGTCCCTGTATATCTGCCTAATGGTAAGCGATAAACAGGACGGAATCTCACCAGCCTGTGACTGCAGTCCGCTCAGAAGGCAGCCGAGCCATTGTTGGCGCTATAATGGAATCAGCCGACGGTGTGATGTTCACATCAATTTAGAAAATTCCATTTATCTCACGCTGAAGTCTTAAAATCGATTGCCTCCCCCGAGCCCTGCGCAGGATTACGGGAAGTAACTGTAAACAGCTTCACGAGGAAGCAGTGAGCATTTCTGGCCTCTGGGCGCTACATAGCTGCTAGAGCAGACTCTGTACTGGCACCCGCACTTCAATGGATGACATCGCATAT